>NW_026778217.1:0-1490752 GCF_025265405.1 Mesoplodon densirostris
ACAGGTTCCCAATTTGGCAGAGGATGGAAGGGACGAGGGAGAACCCATGAGAGAGTAGCTGTTAGGCATTTGGACGGGCACATGTCACTCTAATTTCCCGGCAGGAAGAAGAATTAACCAAAGTCTCAGCCACCCACCAGGAACCAGTATAGGACATGATCCAAAATTTTGGACTTGCGTTCAGCTCACAAAAAACGAGTTCAGAAATGGAGCTCAGGGGCACAGCAATTCACAAACTGGCAGAGTGATAAAGGACAACTATCGTCCAAAAATCTGTTGAGGGAAGTCAACGAGGCGGACTTGAAAGCGAGGCAAAATAGCAGGAAACAGATTTCAAGAGGTACGTTGGAATCGCCTGTAAAGCACAGGAAGAGGGGCACAACTTGGACAATGGTGCACTTGGCCAAAAAGGGCGTATGCGTTTTCTCCTGAATATATTCAGGAGAAAACGCATACGCCCTTTTTGGCCAAGCAAGCAAGCGGGCAATGCAAATCTGCACTACAAAGAAGTATCACTTCCCACCGGTCAAAAGGGACATCCACAAAATGTGTAAAAACCAGAAAGGCAAGACAGGCCCTGGAGAACTGGGAGCCTTGTTATGCTGATGGGCGGGATGTAAATTGCCAACTGCCTCACTGGAGGAGTGCATTGTGTTCCCTAAAACAAGTAAACAACAGAGCTACAGAGCCAAGGCCACTTCCAGTCTAGGGAATATACCTTGGGAAAACTGAAAATCAATAAGAAAGAGCCACCTCCAAATTTAGGGCTGCACTGACTACAAGAACCTCAACTTGGGTACACCTTAAATATCCCAGGAAATATAAAAATGGTTCAAAACATTGTGGTACTTACGTACGATGGAATTTCCCTCAGCCATGAAATCAATGTCATAAGACCAGTAGCAGCAAAGTGAGTGGATTCAGGTACGATGATTCTAAGTGAAATAAGTCACACAGAAAAAGAAACTTATCATAAGATATCACTTAGGAAGATCCTGTAAACATGGCTACACGTGAACTGAGTTAGGAAAGAGAACCGAGTCCCACATTTAGAAAACAATCTTATGCCTGCATAAAGGGGAAGGAGAGGTGGGGTGATGCATAAAACCAGAGTTTGATATAAGCACAGGGACCGTTCCAAAAACCAACTTTGGAATAGACAAGACCTACACCTTCCTCTGTGAAAGAGACTCAAAACCCCATATTTCCCGCAGAGGAATATATCTGACTAGTAAGAATCTTAAAACCTATGTATTGATATGACTCCATAAGGGAATCAAGTGTGTCTAGAGTGGCATAAACATGGCAGCAAGAATCAGCTCAAACCCACTATAAAAAGGAATTTCAAAAGCAAAACCAAAAAACAGGGAAATTCTTTACAATTCCTTCAGGGTGTCTGAGGAAACCTGGAAAGACCCTATCTACAATGACAGCTGGATGTGGCATAAGGCTGGACACTTGGGACTGAGAGGATTGGTGAGATTGGGTGAGCAAATGCAGACCCTTTCAAGCAATAATGCATGGCCCCCATTCCATGGGTCCCAACTCTCCATGTTCAAGGGAATATTACTACAGCTATAACATGTACAGGAAACCTAGAGAATGGACACACTGTGAATACGAAAGGTTTCTAAAACTCAACGAATAGTCCCTCTCCTGGTGCTCCAGTTTGACTTTCCAACTGCCTTACTATCAATCTCCCAACTTGGAGAGACAGGCCCTTTAACCTCCTGGTTTGCACAGGTTCCCAATTTGGCAGAGGATGGAAGGGACGAGGGAGAACCCATGAGAGAGTAGCTGTTAGGCATTTGGACGGGCACATGTCAATCTAATTTCCCGGCAGGAAGAAGAATTAACCAAAGTCTCAGCCACCCACCGGGAACCAGTATAGGACATGATCCAAAATTTTGGACTTGCGTTCAGCTCACAAAAAACGAGTTGAGAAATGGAGCTCAGGGGCACAGCAATTCACAAACTGGCAGAGTGATAAAGGACAACTATCGTCCAAAAATCTGTTGAGGGAAGTCAACGAGGTGGACTTGAAAGCGAGGCAAAATAGCAGGAAACAGATTTCAAGAGGTACGTTGGAATCGCCTGTAAAGCACAGGAAGAGGGGCACAACTTGGACAATGGTGCACTTGGCCAAAAAGGGCGTATGCGTTTTCTCCTGAATATATTCAGGAGAAAACGCATACGCCCTTTTTGGCCAAGCAAGCAAGCGGGCAATGCAAATCTGCACTACAAAGAAGTATCACTTCCCACCGGTCAAAAGGGACATCCACAAAATGTGTAAAAACCAGAAAGGCAAGACAGGCCCTGGAGAACTGGGAGCCTTGTTATGCTGATGGGCGGGATGTAAATTGCCAACTGCCTCACTGGAGGAGTGAATTGTGTTCCCTAAAACAAGTAAACAACAGAGCTACAGAGCCAAGGCCACTTGCAGTCTAGGGAATATACCTGGGGAAAACTGAAAATCAATAAGAAAGAGCCACCTCCAAATTTAGGGCTGCACTGGCTACAAGAACCTCAACTTGGGTACACCTTAAATATCCCAGGAAATATAAAAATGGTTCAAAACATTGTGGTACTTACGTACGATGGAATATCCCTCAGCCATGAAATCAATGTCATAAGACCAGTAGCAGCAAAGTGAGTGGATTCAGGTATGATGATTCTAAGTGAAATAAGTCACACAGAAAAAGAAACTTATCATAAGATATCACTTAGGAAGATCCTGTAAACATGGCTACACGTGAACTGAGTTAGGAAAGAGAACCGAGTCCCACATTTAGAAAACACTCTTATGCCTGCATAAAGGGGAAGGAGAGGTGGGGTGATGCATAAAACCAGAGTTTGATATAAGCACAGGGACCGTTCCAAAAACCAACTTTGGAATAGACAAGACCTACACCTTCCTCAGTGAAAGAGACTCAAAACCCCATATTTCCCGCAGAGGAATATATCTGACTAGTAAGAATCTTAAAACCTATGTATTGATATGACTCCATAAGGGAATCAAGTGTGTCTAGAGTGGCATAAACATGGCAGCGAGAATCAGCTCAAACCCACTATAAAAAGGAATTTCAAAAGCAAAACCAAAAAACAGGGAAATTCTTTTCAATTCCTTCAGGGTGTCTGAGGAAACCTGGAAAGACCCTATCTACAATGACAGCTGGATGTGGCATAAGGCTGGACACTTGGGACTGAGAGGATTGGTGAGATTGGGTGAGCAAATGCAGACCCTTTCAAGCAATAATGCATGGCCCCCATTCCATGGGTCCCAACTCTCCAGGTTCAAGGGAATATTACTACAGCTATAACATGTACAGGAAACCTAGAGAATGGACACACTGTGAATACGAAAGGTTTCTAAAACTGAACGAATAGTCCCTCTCCTGGTGCTCCAGTTTGACTTTCCAACTGCCTTACTATCAATCTCCCAACTTGGAGAGACAGGCCCTTTAACCTCCTGGTTTGCACAGGTTCCCAATTTGGCAGAGGATGGAAGGGACGAGGGAGAACCCATGAGAGAGTAGCTGTTAGGCATTTGGACGGGCACATGTCACTCTAATTTCCCGGCAGGAAGAAGAATTAACCAAAGTCTCAGCCACCCACCGGGAACCAGTATAGGACATGATCCAAAATTTTGGACTTGCGTTCAGCTCACAAAAAACGAGTTGAGAAATGGAGCTCAGGGGCACAGCAATTCACAAACTGGCACAGTGATAAAGGAAAACTATCGTCCAAAAATCTGTTGAGGGAAGTCAACGAGGCGGACTTGAAATCGAGGCAAAATAGCAGGAAACAGATTTCAAGAGGTACCTTGGAATCGCCTGTAAAGCACAGGAAGAGGGGCACAACTTGGACAATGGTGCACTTGGCCAAAAAGGGCGTATGCGTTTTCTCCTGAATATATTCAGGAGAAAACGCATACGCCCTTTTTGGCCAAGCAAGCAAGCGGGCAATGCAAATCTGCACTACAAAGAAGTATCACTTCCCACCGGTCAAAAGGGACATCCACAAAAAGTGTAAAAACCAGAAAGGCAAGACAGGTCCTGGAGAACTGGGAGCCTTGTTATGCTGATGGGCGGGATGTAAACTGCCAACTGCCTAACTGGAGGAGTGCATTGTGTTCCCTAAAACAAGTAAACAACAGAGCTACAGAGCCAAGGCCACTTCCAGTCTAGGGAATATACCTTGGGAAAACTGAAAATCAATAAGAAAGAGCCACCTCCAAATTTAGGGCTGCACTGACTACAAGAACCTCAACTTGGGTACACCTTAAATATCCCAGGAAATATAAAAATGGTTCAAAACATTGTGGTACTTACGTACGATGGAATATCCCTCAGCCATGAAATCAATGTCATAAGACCAGTAGCAGCAAAGTGAGTGGATTCAGGTACGATGATTCTAAGTGAAATAAGTCACACAGAAAAAGAAACTTATCATAAGATATCACTTATGAAGATCCTGTAAACATGGCTACACGTGAACTGAGTTAGGAAAGAGAACAGACTCTCACATTTAGAAAACACTCTTATGCCTGCATAAAGGGGATGGAGAGGTGGGGTGATGCATAAAACCAGAGTTTGATATAAGCACAGGGACCGTTCCAAAAACCAACTTTGGAATAGACAAGACCTACACCTTCCTCAGTGAAAGACACTCAAAACCCCATATTTCCCGCAGAGGAATATATCTGACTAGTAAGAATCTTAAAACCTATGTATTGATATGACTCCATAAGGGAATCAAGTGTGTCTAGAGTGGCATAAACATGGCAGCGAGAATCAGCTCAAACCCACTATAAAAAGGAATTTCAAAAGCAAAACCAAAAAACAGGGAAATTCTTTACAATTCCTTCAGGGTGTCTGAGGAAACCTGGAAAGACCCTATCTACAATGACAGCTGGATGTGGCATAAGGCTGGACACTTGGGACTGAGAGGATTGGTGAGATTGGGTGAGCAAATGCAGACCCTTTCGAGCAATAATGCATGGCCCCCATTCCATGGGTCCCAACTCTCCATGTTCAAGGGAATATTACTACAGCTATATCATGTACAGGAAACCTAGAGAATGGACACACTGTGAATACGAAAGGTTTCTAAAACTCAACGAATAGTCCCTCTCCTGGTGCTCCAGTTTGACTTTCCAACTGCCTTACTATCAATCTCCCAACTTGGAGAGACAGGCCCTTTAACCTCCTGGTTTGCACAGGTTCCCAATTTGGCAGAGGATGGAAGGGACGAGAGAGAACCCATGAGAGAGTAGCTGTTAGGCATTTGGACGGGCACATGTCACTCTAATTTCCCGGCAGGAAGAAGAATTAACCAAAGTCTCAGCCACCCACCGGGAACCAGTATAGGACATGATCCAAAATTTTGGACTTGCGTTCAGCTCACAAAAAACGAGTTGAGAAATGGAGCTCAGGGGCACAGCAATTCACAAACTGGCAGAGTGATAAAGGACAACTATCGTCCAAAAATCTGTTGAGGGAAGTCAACGAGGCGGACTTGAAAGCGAGGCAAAATAGCAGGAAACAGATTTCAAGAGGTACCTTGGAATCGCCTGTAAAGCACAGGAAGAGGGGCACAACTTGGACAATGGTGCACTTGGCCAAAAAGGGCGTATGCGTTTTCTCCTGAATATATTCAGGAGAAAACGCATACGCCCTTTTTGGCCAAGCAAGCAAGCGGGCAATGCAAATCTGCACTACAAAGGATTATCACTTCCCACCGGTCAAAAGGGACATCCACAAAATGTGTAAAAACCAGAAAGGCAAGACAGGCCCTGGAGAACTGGGAGCCTTGTTATGCTGATGGGCGGGATGTAAATTGCCAACTGCCTCACTGGAGGAGTGCATTGTGTTCCCTAAAACAAGTAAACAACAGAGCTACAGAGCCAAGGCCACTTCCAGTCTAGGGAATATACCTTGGGAAAACTGAAAATCAATAAGAAAGAGCCACCTCCAAATTTAGGGCTGCACTGACTACAAGAACCTCAACTTGGGTACACCTTAAATATCCCAGGAAATATAAAAATGGTTCAAAACATTGTGGTACTTACGTACGATGGAATATCCCTCAGCCATGAAATCCATGTCATAAGACCAGTAGCAGCAAAGTGAGTGGATTCAGGTACGATGATTCTAAGTGAAATAAGTCACACAGAAAAAGAAACTTATCATAAGATATCACTTATGAAGATCCTGTAAACATGGCTACACGTGAACTGAGTTAGGAAAGAGAACAGAGTCTCACATTTAGAAAACACTCTTATGCCTGCATAAAGGGGAAGGAGAGGTGGGGTGATGCATAAAACCAGAGTTTGATATAAGCACAGGGACCGTTCCAAAAACCAACTTTGGAATAGACAAGACCGACACCTTCCTCAGTGAAAGAGACTCAAAACCCCATATTTCCCACAGAGGAATATATCTGACTAGTAAGAATCTTAAAACCTATGTATTAATATGACTCCATAAGGGAATCAAGTGTGTCTAGAGTGGCATAAACATGGCAGCGAGAATCAGCTCAAACCCACTATAAAAAGGAATTTCAAAAGCAAAACCAAAAAACAGGGAAATTCTTTACAATTCCTTCAGGGTGTCTGAGGAAACCTGGAAAGACCCTGTCTACAATGACAGCTGGATGTGGCATAAGGCTGGACACTTGGGACTGAGAGGATTGGTGAGATTGGGTGAGCAAATGCAGACCCTTTCAAGCAATAATGCATGGCCCCCATTCCATGGGTCCCAACTCTCCAGGTTCAAGGGAATATTACTACAGCTATAACATGTACAGGAAACCTAGAGAATGGACACACTGTGAATACGAAAGGTTTCTAAATCTCAACGAATAGTCCCTCTCCTGGTGCTCCAGTTTGACTTTCCAACTGCCTTACTATCAATCTCCCAACTTGGAGAGACAGGCCCTTTAACCTCCTGGTTTGCACAGGTTCCCAATTTGGCAGAGGATGGAAGGGACGAGGGAGAACCCATGAGAGAGTAGCTGTTAGGCATTTGGACGGGCACATGTCAATCTAATTTCCCAGCAGGAAGAAGAATTAACCAAAGTCTCAGCCACCCACCGGGAACCAGTATAGGACATGATCCAAAATTTTGGACTTGCGTTCAGCTCACAAAAAACGAGTTGAGAAATGGAGCTCAGGGGCACAGCAATTCACAAACTGGCAGAGTGATAAAGGACAACTATCGTCCAAAAATCTGTTGAGGGAAGTCAACGAGGCGGACTTGAAAGTGAGGCAAAATAGCAGGAAACAGATTTCAAGAGGTACGTTGGAATCGCCTGTAAAGCACAGGAAGAGGGGCACAACTTGGACAATGGTGCACTTGGCCAAAAAGGGCGTATGCGTTTTCTCCTGAATATATTCAGGAGAAAACGCATACGCCCTTTTTGACCAAGCAAGCAAGCGGGCAATGCAAATCTGCACTACAAAGAAGTATCACTTCCCACCGGTCAAAAGGGACATCCACAAAATGTGTAAAAACCAGAAAGGCAAGACAGGCCCTGGAGAACAGGGAGCCTTGTTATGCTGATGGGCGGGATGTAAATTGCCAACTGCCTCACTGGAGGAGTGCATTGTGTTCCCTAAAACAAGTAAACAACAGAGCTACAGAGCCAAGGCCACTTCCAGTCTAGGGAATATACCTGGGGAAAACTGAAAATCAATAAGAAAGAGCCACCTCCAAATTTAGGGCTGCACTGGCTACAAGAACCTCAACTTGGGTACACCTTAAATATCCCAGGAAATATAAAAATGGTTCAAAACATTGTGGTACTTACGTACGATGGAATATCCCTCAGCCATGAAATCAATGTCATAAGACCAGTAGCAGCAAAGTGAGTGGATTCAGGTACGATGATTCTAAGTGAAATAAGTCACACAGAAAAAGAAACTTATCATAAGATATCACTTAGGAAGATCCTGTAAACATGGCTACACGTGAACTGAGTTAGGAAAGAGAACCGAGTCTCACATTTAGAAAACACTCTTATGCCTGCATAAAGGGGAAGGAGAGGTGGGGTGATGCATAAAACCAGAGTTTGATATAATCACAGGGACCGTTCCAAAAACCAACTTTGGAATAGACAAGACCTACACCTTCCTCAGTGAAAGAGACTCAAAACCCCATATTTCCCGCAGAGGAATATATCTGACTAGTAAGAATCTTAAAACCTATGTATTAATATGACTCCATAAGGGAATCAAGTGTGTCTAGAGTGGCATAAACATGGCAGCGAGAATCAGCTCAAACCCACTATAAAAAGGAATTTCAAAAGCAAAACCAAAAAACAGGGAAATTCTTTACAATTCCTTCAGGGTGTCTGAGGAAACCTGGAAAGACCCTGTCTACAATGACAGCTGGATGTGGCATAAGGCTGGACACTTGGGACTGAGAGGATTGGTGAGATTGGGTGAGCAAATGCAGACCCTTTCAAGCAATAATGCATGGCCCCCATTCCATGGGTCCCAACTCTCCAGGTTCAAGGGAATATTACTACAGCTATAACATGTACAGGAAACCTAGAGAATGGACACACTGTGAATACGAAAGGTTTCTAAAACTCAACGAATAGTCCCTCTCCTGGTGCTCCAGTTTGACTTTCCAACTGTCTTACTATCAATCTCCCAACTTGGAGAGACAGGCCCTTTAACCTCCTGGTTTGCACAGGTTCCCAATTTGGCAGAGGATGGAAGGGACGAGGGAGAACCCATGAGAGAGTAGCTGTTAGGCATTTGGACGGGCACATGTCACTCTAATTTCCCGGCAGGAAGAAGAATTAACCAAAGTCTCAGCCACCCACCGGGAACCAGTATAGGACATGATCCAAAATTTTGGACTTGCGTTCAGCTCACAAAAAACGAGTTGAGAAATGGAGCTCAGGGGCACAGCAATTCACAAACTGGCAGAGTGATAAAGGACATCTATCGTCCAAAAATCTGTTGAGGGAAGTCAACGAGGCGGACTTGAAAGCGAGGCAAAATAGCAGGAAACAGATTTCAAGAGGTACGTTGGAATCGCCTGTAAAGCACAGGAAGAGGGGCACAACTTGGACAATGGTGCACTTGGCCAAAAAGGGCGTATGCGTTTTCTCCTGAATATATTCAGGAGAAAACGCATACGCCCTTTTTGGCCAAGCAAGCAAGCGGGCAATGCAAATCTGCACTACAAAGAAGTATCACTTCCCACCGGTCAAAAGGGACATCCACAAAATGTGTAAAAACCAGAAAGGCAAGACAGGCCCTGGAGAACAGGGAGTCTTGTTATGCTGATGGGCGGGATGTAAATTGCCAACTGCCTCACTGGAGGAGTGCATTGTGTTCCCTAAAACAAGTAAACAAGGGAGCTACAGAGCCAAGGCCACTTCCAGTCTAGGCAATATACCTTGGGAAAACTGAAAATCAATAAGAAAGAGCCACCTCCAAATTTAGGGCTGCACTGGCTACAAGAACCTCAACTTGGGTACACCTTAAATATCCCAGGAAATATAAAAATGGTTCAAAACATTGTGGTACTTACGTACGATGGAATATCCCTCAGCCATGAAATCAATGTCATAAGACCAGTAGCAGCAAAGTGAGTGGATTCAGGTACGATGATTCTAAGTGAAATAAGTCACACAGAAAAAGAAACTTATCATAAGATATCACTTATGAAGATCCTGTAAACATGGCTACACGTGAACTGAGTTAGGAAAGAGAACAGAGTCTCACATTTAGAAAACACTCTTATGCCTGCATAAAGGGGAAGGAGAGGTGGGGTGATGCATAAAACCAGAGTTTGATATAAGCACAGGGACCGTTCCAAAAACCAACTTTGGAATAGACAAGACCTACACCTTCCTCAGTGAAAGAGACTCAAAACCCCATATTTCCCGCAGAGGAATATATCTGACTAGTAAGAATCTTAAAACCTATGTATTGATATGACTCCATAAGGGAATCAAGTGTGTCTAGAGTGGCATAAACATGGCAGCGAGAATCAGCTCAAACCCACTATAAAAAGGAATTTCAAAAGCAAAACCAAAAAACAGGGAAATTCTTTACAATTCCTTCAGGGTGTCTGAGGAAACCTGGAAAGACCCTATCTACAATGACAGCTGGATGTGGCATAAGGCTGGACACTTGGGACTGAGAGGATTGGTGAGATTGGGTGAGCAAATGCAGACCCTTTCAAGCAATAATGCATGGCCCCCATTCCATGGGTCCCAACTCTCCAGGTTCAAGGGAATATTACTACAGCTATAACATGTACAGGAAACCTAGAGAATGGACACACTGTGAATACGAAAGGTTTCTAAAACTCAACGAATAGTCCCTCTCCTGGTGCTCCAGTTTGACTTTCCAACTGCCTTACTATCAATCTCCCAACTTGGACAGACAGGCCCTTTAACCTCCTGGTTTGCACAGGTTCCCAATTTGGCAGAGGATGGAAGGGACGAGGGAGAACCCATGAGACAGTAGCTGTTAGGCATTTGGACGGGCACATGTCACTCTAATTTCCCGGCAGGAAGAAGAATTAACCAAAGTCTCAGCCACCCACCGGGAACCAGTATAGGACATAATCCAAAATTTGGGACTTGCGTTCAGCTCACAAAAAACGAGTTGAGAAATGGAGCTCAGGGGCACAGCAATTCACAAACTGGCAGAGTGATAAAGGACAACTATCGTCCAAAAATCTGTTGAGGGAAGTCAACGAGGCGGACTTGAAAGCGAGGCAAAATAGCAGGAAACAGATTTCAAGAGGTACGTTGGAATCGCCTGTAAAGCACAGGAAGAGGGGCACAACTTGGACAATGGTGCACTTGGCCAAAAAGGGCGTATGCGTTTTCTCCTGAATATATTCAGGAGAAAACGCATACGCCCTTTTTGGGCAAGCAAGCAAGCGGGCAATGCAAATCTGCACTACAAAGAAGTATCACTTCCCACCGGTCAAAAGGGACATCCACAAAATGTGTAAAAACCAGAAAGGCAAGACAGGCCCTGGAGAACTGGGAGCCTTGTTATGCTGATGGGCGGGATGTAAACTGCCAACTGCCTCACTGGAGGAGTGCATTGTGTTCCCTAAAACAAGTAAACAACAGAGCTACAGAGCCAAGGCCACTTCCAGTCTAGGGAATATACCTTGGGAAAACTGAAAATCAATAAGAAAGAGCCACCTCCAAATTTAGGGCTGCACTGACTACAAGAACCTCAACTTGGGTACACCTTAAATATCCCAAGAAATATAAAAATGGTTCAAAACATTGTGGTACTTACGTACAATGGAATATCCCTCAGCCATGAAATCAATGTCATAAGACCAGTAGCAGCAAAGTGAGTGGATTCAGGTACGATGATTCTAAGTGAAATAAGTCACACAGAAAAAGAAACTTATCATAAGATATCACTTAGGAAGATCCTGTAAACATGGCTACACGTGAACTGAGTTAGGAAAGAGAACAGAGTCTCACATTTAGAAAACACTCTTATGCCTGCATAAAGGGGAAGGAGAGGTGGGGTGATGCATAAAACCAGAGTTTGATATAAGCACAGGGACCGTTCCAAAAACCAACTTTGGAATAGACAAGACCTACACCTTCCTCAGTGAAAGAGACTCAAAACCCCATATTTCCCGCAGAGGAATATATCTGACTAGTAAGAATCTTAAAACCTATGTATTGATATGACTCCATAAGGGATTCAAGTGTGTCTAGAGTGGCATAAACATGGCAGCGAGAATCAGCTCAAACCCACTATAAAAAGGAATTTCAAAAGCAAAACGAAAAAACAGGGAAATTCTTTACAATTCCTTCAGGGTGTCTGAGGAAACCTGGAAAGACCCTATCTACAATGACAGCTGGATGTGGCATAAGGCTGGACACTTGGGACTGAGAGGATTGGTGAGATTGGGTGAGCAAATGCAGACCCTTTCAAGCAATAATGCATGGCCCCCATTCCATGGGTCCCAACTCTCCAGGTTCAAGGGAATATTACTACAGCTATAACATGTACAGGAAACCTAGAGAATGGACACACTGTGAATACGAAAGGTTTCTAAAACTCAACGAATAGTCCCTCTCCTGGTGCTCCAGTTTGACTTTCCAACTGCCTTACTATCAATCTCCCAACTTGGACAGACAGGCCCTTTAACCTCCTGGGTTGCACAGGTTCCCAATTTGGCAGAGGATGGAAGGGACGAGGGAGAACCCATGAGACAGTAGCTGTTAGGCATTTGGACGGGCACATGTCACTCTAATTTCCCGGCAGGAAGAAGAATTAACCAAAGTCTCAGCCACCCACCGTGAACCAGTATAGGACATAATCCAAAATTTTGGACTTGCGTTCAGCTCACCAAAAACGAGTTGAGAAATGGAGCTCAGGGGCACAGCAATTCACAAACTGGCAGAGTGATAAAGGACAACTATCGTCCAAAAATCTGTTGAGGGAAGTCAACGAGGCGGACTTGAAAGCGAGGCAAAATAGCAGGAAACAGATTTCAAGAGGTACGTTGGAATCGCCTGTAAAGCACAGGAAGAGGGGCACAACTTGGACAATGGTGCACTTGGCCAAAAAGGGCGTATGCGTTTTCTCCTGAATATATTCAGGAGAAAACGCATACGCCCTTTTTGGCCAAGCAAGCAAGCGGGCAATGCAAATCTGCACTACAAAGAAGTATCACTTCCCACCGGTCAAAAGGGACATCTACAAAATGTGTAAAAACCAGAAAGGCAAGACAGGCCCTGGAGAACTGGGAGCCTTGTTATGCTGATGGGCGGGATGTAAACTGCCAACTGCCTCACTGGAGGAGTGCATTGTGTTCCCTAAAACAAGTAAACAACAGAGCTACAGAGCCAAGGCCACTTCCAGTCTAGGGAATATACCTTGGGAAAACTGAAAATCAATAAGAAAGAGCCACCTCCAAATTTAGGGCTGCACTGACTACAAGAACCTCAACTTGGGTACACCTTAAATATCCCAGGCAATATAAAAATGGTTCAAAACATTGTGGTACTTACGTACGATGGAATATCCCTCAGCCATGAAATCAATGTCATAAGACCAGTAGCAGCAAAGTGAGTGGATTCAGGTACGATGATTCTAAGTGAAATAAGTCACACAGAAAAAGAAACTTATCATAAGATATCACTTATGAAGATCCCGTAAACATGGCTACACGTGAACTGAGTTAAGAAAGAGAACAGAGTCTCACATTTAGAAAACACTCTTATGCCTGCATAAAGGGGAAGGAGAGGTGGGGTGATGCATAAAACCAGAGTTTGATATAAGCACAGGGACCGTTTCAAAAACCAACTTTGGAATAGACAAGTCCGACACCTTCCTCAGTGAAAGAGACTCAAAACCCCATATTTCCCACAGAGGAATATATCTGACTAGTAAGAATCTTAAAACCTATGTATTGATATGTCTCCATAAGGGAATCAAGTGTGTCTAGAGTGGCATAAACATGGCAGCGAGAATCAGCTCAAACCCACTATAAAAAGGAATTTCAAAAGCAAAACCAAAAAACAGGGAAATTCTTTACAATTCCTTCAGGGTGTCTGAGGAAACCTGGAAAGACCCTATCTACAATGACAGCTGGATGTGGCATAAGGCTGGACACTTGGGACTGAGAGGATTGGTGAGATTGGGTGAGCAAATGCAGACCCTTTCAAGCAATAATGCATGGCCCCCATTCCATGGGTCCCAACTCTCCAGGTTCAAGGGAATATTACTACAGCTATAACATGTACAGGAAACCTAGAGAATGGACACACTGTGAATACGAAAGGTTTCTAAAACTCAACGAATAGTCCCTCTCCTGGTGCTCCAGTTTGATTTTCCAACTGCCTTACTATCAATCTCCCAACTTGGAGAGACAGGCCCTTTAACCTCCTGGTTTGCACAGGTTCCCAATTTGGCAGAGGATGGAAGGGACGAGGGAGAACCCATGAGAGAGTAGCTGTTAGGCATTTGGACGGGCACATGTCACTCTAATTTCCCGGCAGGAAGAAGAATTAACCAAAGTCTCAGCCACCCACCGGGAACCAGTATAGGACATGATCCAAAATTTTGGACTTGCGTTCAGCTCACAAAAAACGAGTTGAGAAATGGAGCTCAGGGGCACAGCAATTCACAAACTGGCAGAGTGATAAAGGACAACTATCGTCCAAAAATCTGTTGAGGGAAGTCAACGAGGCGGACTTGAAAGCGAGGCAAAATAGCAGGAAACAGATTTCAAGAGGTACGTTGGAATCGCCTGTAAAGCACAGGAAGAGGGGCACAACTTGGACAATGGTGCACTTGGCCAAAAAGGGCGTATGCGTTTTCTCCTGAATATATTCAGGAGAAAACGCATACGCCCTTTTTGGCCAAGCAAGCAAGCGGGCAATGCAAATCTGCACTACAAAGAAGTATCACTTCCCACCGGTCAAAAGGGACATCTACAAAATGTGTAAAAACCAGAAAGGCAAGACAGGCCCTGGAGAACTGGGAGCCTTGTTATGCTGATGGGCGGGATGTAAACTGCCAACTGCCTCACTGGAGGAGTGCATTGTGTTCCCTAAAACAAGTAAACAACAGAGCTACAGAGCCAAGGCCACTTCCAGTCTAGGGAATATACCTTGGGAAAACTGAAAATCAATAAGAAAGAGCCACCTCCAAATTTAGGGCTGCACTGACTACAAGAACCTCAACTTGGGTACACCTTAAATATCCCAGGCAATATAAAAATGGTTCAAAACATTGTGGTACTTACGTACGATGGAATATCCCTCAGCCATGAAATCAATGTCATAAGACCAGTAGCAGCAAAGTGAGTGGATTCAGGTACGATGATTCTAAGTGAAATAAGTCACACAGAAAAAGAAACTTATCATAAGATATCACTTATGAAGATCCCGTAAACATGGCTACACGTGAACTGAGTTAAGAAAGAGAACAGAGTCTCACATTTAGAAAACACTCTTATGCCTGCATAAAGGGGAAGGAGAGGTGGGGTGATGCATAAAACCAGAGTTTGATATAAGCACAGGGACCGTTTCAAAAACCAACTTTGGAATAGACAAGTCCGACACCTTCCTCAGTGAAAGAGACTCAAAACCCCATATTTCCCACAGAGGAATATATCTGACTAGTAAGAATCTTAAAACCTATGTATTGATATGTCTCCATAAGGGAATCAAGTGTGTCTAGAGTGGCATAAACATGGCAGCGAGAATCAGCTCAAACCCACTATAAAAAGGAATTTCAAAAGCAAAACCAAAAAACAGGGAAATTCTTTACAATTCCTTCAGGGTGTCTGAGGAAACCTGGAAAGACCCTATCTACAATGACAGCTGGATGTGGCATAAGGCTGGACACTTGGGACTGAGAGGATTGGTGAGATTGGGTGAGCAAATGCAGACCCTTTCAAGCAATAATGCATGGCCCCCATTCCATGGGTCCCAACTCTCCAGGTTCAAGGGAATATTACTACAGCTATAACATGTACAGGAAACCTAGAGAATGGACACACTGTGAATACGAAAGGTTTCTAAAACTCAACGAATAGTCCCTCTCCTGGTGCTCCAGTTTGATTTTCCAACTGCCTTACTATCAATCTCCCAACTTGGAGAGACAGGCCCTTTAACCTCCTGGTTTGCACAGGTTCCCAATTTGGCAGAGGATGGAAGGGACGAGGGAGAACCCATGAGAGAGTAGCTGTTAGGCATTTGGACGGGCACATGTCACTCTAATTTCCCGGCAGGAAGAAGAATTAACCAAAGTCTCAGCCACCCACCGGGAACCAGTATAGGACATGATCCAAAATTTTGGACTTGCGTTCAGCTCACAAAAAACGAGTTGAGAAATGGAGCTCAGGGGCACAGCAATTCACAAACTGGCAGAGTGATAAAGGACAACTATCGTCCAAAAATCTGTTGAGGGAAGTCAACGAGGCGGACTTGAAAGCGAGGCAAAATAGCAGGAAACAGATTTCAAGAGGTACGTTGGAATCGCCTGTAAAGCACAGGAAGAGGGGCACAACTTGGACAATGGTGCACTTGGCCAAAAAGGGCGTATGCGTTTTCTCCTGAATATATTCAGGAGAAAACGCATACGCCCTTTTTGGCCAAGCAAGCAAGCGGGCAATGCAAATCTGCACTACAAAGAAGTATCACTTCCCACCGGTCAAAAGGGACATCCACAAAATGTGTAAAAACCAGAAAGGCAAGACAGGCCCTGGAGAACTGGGAGCCTTGTTATGCTGATGGGCGGGATGTAAACTGCCAACTGCCTCACTGGAGGAGTGCATTGTGTTCCCTAAAACAAGTAAACAACAGAGCTACAGAGCCAAGGCCACTTCCAGTCTAGGGAATATACCTTGGGAAAACTGAAAATCAATAAGAAAGAGCCACCTCCAAATTTAGGGCTGCACTGACTACAAGAACCTCAACTTGGGTACACCTTAAATATCCCAAGAAATATAAAAATGGTTCAAAACATTGTGGTACTTACGTACGATGGAATATCCCTCAGCGATGAAATCAATGTCATAAGACCAGTAGCAGCAAAGTGAGTGGATTCAGGTACGATGATTCTAAGTGAAATAAGTCACACAGAAATAGAAACTTATCATAAGATATCACTTAGGAAGATCCTGTAAACATGGCTACACGTGAACTGAGTTAGGAAAGAGAACAGAGTCTCACATTTAGAAAACACTCTTATGCCTGCATAAAGGGGAAGGAGAGGTGGGGTGATGCATAAAACCAGAGTTTGATATAAGCACAGGGACCGTTCCAAAAACCAACTTTGGAATAGACAAGACCTACACCTTCCTCAGTGAAAGAGACTCAAAACCCCATATTTCCCGCAGAGGAATATATCTGACTAGTAAGAATCTTAAAACCTATGTATTGATATGACTCCATAAGGGAATCAAGTGTGTCTAGAGTGGCATAAACATGGCAGCGAGAATCAGCTCAAACCCACTATAAAAAGGAATTTCAAAAGCAAAACCAAAAAACAGGGAAATTCTTTACAATTCCTTCAGGGTGTCTGAGGAAACCTGGAAAGACCCTATCTACAATGACAGCTGGATGTGGCATAAGGCTGGACACTTGGGACTGAGAGGATTGGTGAGATTGGGTGAGCAAATGCAGACCCTTTCAAGCAATAATGCATGGCCCCCATTCCATGGGTCCCAACTCTCCATGTTCAAGGGAATATTACTACAGCTATAACATGTACAGGAAACCTAGAGAATGGACACACTGTGAATACGAAAGGTTTCTAAAACTCAACGAATAGTCCCTCTCCTGGTGCTCCAGTTTGACTTTCCAACTGCCTTACTATCAATCTCCCAACTTGGAGAGACAGGCCCTTTAACCTCCTGGTTTGCACAGGTTCCCAATTTGGCAGAGGATGGAAGGGACGAGGGAGAACCCATGAGAGAGTAGCTGTTAGGCATTTGGACGGGCACATGTCACTCTAATTTCCCGGCAGGAAGAAGAATTAACCAAAGTCTCAGCCACCCACCGGGAACCAGTATAGGACATGATCCAAAATTTTGGACTTGCGTTCAGCTCACAAAAAACGAGTTGAGAAATGGAGCTCAGGGGCACAGCAATTCACAAACTGGCAGAGTGATAAAGGACAACTATCGTCCAAAAATCTGTTGAGGGAAGTCAACGAGGCGGACTTGAAAGCGAGGCAAAATAGCAGGAAACAGATTTCAAGAGGTACCTTGGAATCGCCTGTAAAGCACAGGAAGAGGGGCACAACTTGGACAATGGTGCACTTGGCCAAAAAGGGCGTATGCGTTTTCTCCTGAATATATTCAGGAGAAAACGCATACGCCCTTTTTGGCCAAGCAAGCAAGCGGGCAATGCAAATCTGCACTACAAAGAAGTATCACTTCCCACCGGTCAAAAGGGACATCCACAAAATGTGTAAAAACCAGAAAGGCAAGACAGGCCCTGGAGAACTGGGAGCCTTGTTATGCTGATGGGCGGGATGTAAATTGCCAACTGCCTCACTGGAGGAGTGCATTGTGTTCCCTAAAACAAGTAAACAACAGAGCTACAGAGCCAAGGCCACTTCCAGTCTAGGGAATATACCTTGGGAAAACTGAAAATCAATAAGAAAGAGCCACCTCCAAATTTAGGGCTGCACTGACTACAAGAACCTCAACTTGGGTACACCTTAAATATCCCAGGAAATATAAAAATGGTTCAAAACATTGTGGTACTTACGTACGATGGAATATCCCTCAGCCATGAAATCAATGTCATAAGACCAGTAGCAGCAAAGTGAGTGGATTCAGGTACGATGATTCTAAGTGAAATAAGTCACACAGAAAAAGAAACTTATCATAAGATATCACTTATGAAGATCCTGTAAACATGGCTACACGTGAACTGAGTTAGGAAAGAGAACAGAGTCTCACATTTAGAAAACACTCTTATGCCTGCATAAAGGGGAAGGAGAGGTGGGGTGATGCATAAAACCAGAGTTTGATATAAGCACAGGGACCGTTTCAAAAACCAACTTTGGAATAGACAAGACCTACACCTTCCTCAGTGAAAGAGACTCAAAACCCCATATTTCCCACAGAGGAATATATCTGACTAGTAAGAATCTTAAAACCTATGTATTGATATGTCTCCATAAGGGAATCAAGTGTGTCTAGAGTGGCATAAACATGGCAGCGAGAATCAGCTCAAACCCACTATAAAAAGGAATTTCAAAAGCAAAACCAAAAAACAGGGAAATTCTTTACAATTCCTTCAGGGTGTCTGAGGAAACCTGGAAAGACCCTATCTACAATGACAGCTGGATGTGGCATAAGGCTGGACACTTGGGACTGAGAGGATTGGTGAGATTGGGTGAGCAAATGCAGACCCTTTCAAGCAATAATGCATGGCCCCCATTCCATGGGTCCCAACTCTCCAGGTTCAAGGGAATATTACTACAGCTATAACATGTATAGGAAACCTAGAGAATGGACACACTGTGAATACGAAAGGTTTCTAAAACTCAACGAATAGTCCCTCTCCTGGTGCTCCAGTTTGACTTTCCAACTGCCTTACTATCAATCTCCCAACTTGGAGAGACAGGCCCTTTAACCTCCTGGTTTGCACAGGTTCCCAATTTGGCAGAGGATGGAAGGGACGAGGGAGAACCCATGAGAGAGTAGCTGTTAGGCATTTGGACGGGCACATGTCACTCTAATTTCCCGGCAGGAAGAAGAATTAACCAAAGTCTCAGCCACCCACCGGGAACCAGTATAGGACATGATCCAAAATTTTGGACTTGCGTTCAGCTCACAAAAAACGAGTTGAGAAATGGAGCTCAGGGGCACAGCAATTCACAAACTGGCAGAGTGATAAAGGACAACTATCGTCCAAAAATCTGTTGAGGGAAGTCAACGAGGCGGACTTGAAAGCGAGGCAAAATAGCAGGAAACAGATTTCAAGAGGTACCTTGGAATCGCCTGTAAAGCACAGGAAGAGGGGCACAACTTGGACAATGGTGCACTTGGCCAAAAAGGGCGTATGCGTTTTCTCCTGAATATATTCAGGAGAAAACGCATACGCCCTTTTTGGCCAAGCAAGCAAGCGGGCAATGCAAATCTGCACTACAAAGAAGTATCACTTCCCACCGGTCAAAAGGGACATCCACAAAATGTGTAAAAACCAGAAAGGCAAGACAGGCCCTGGAGAACTGGGAGCCTTGTTATGCTGATGGGCGGGATGTAAATTGCCAACTGCCTCACTGGAGGAGTGCATTGTGTTCCCTAAAACAAGTAAACAACAGAGCTACAGAGCCAAGGCCACTTCCAGTCTAGGGAATATACCTTGGGAAAACTGAAAATCAATAAGAAAGAGCCACCTCCAAATTTAGGGCTGCACTGACTACAAGAACCTCAACTTGGGTACACCTTAAATATCCCAGGAAATATAAAAATGGTTCAAAACATTGTGGTACTTACGTACGATGGAATATCCCTCAGCCATGAAATCCATGTCATAAGACCAGTAGCAGCAAAGTGAGTGGATTCAGGTACGATGATTCTAAGTGAAATAAGTCACACAGAAAAAGAAACTTATCATAAGATATCACTTATGAAGATCCTGTAAACATGGCTACACGTGAATTGAGTTAGGAAAGAGAACAGAGTCTCACATTTAGAAAACACTCTTATGCCTGCATAAAGGGGAAGGAGAGGTGGGGTGATGAATAAAACCAGAGTTTGATATAAGCACAGGGACCGTTTCAAAAACCAACTTTGGAATTGACAAGACCGACACCTTCCTTAGTGAAAGAGACTCAAAACCCCATATTTCCCACAGAGGAATATATCTGACTAGTAAGAATCTTAAAACCTATGTATTGATATGTCTCCATAAGGGAATCAAGTGTGTCTAGAGTGGCATAAACATGGCAGCGAGAATCAGCTCAAACCCACTATAATAAGGAATTTCAAAAGCAAAACCAAAAAACAGGGAAATTCTTTACAATTCCTTCAGGGTGTCTGAGGAAACATGGAAAGACCCTATCTACAATGACAGCTGGATGTGGCATAAGGCTGGACACTTGGGACTGAGAGGATTGGTGAGATTGGGTGAGCAAATGCAGACCCTTTCAAGCAATAATGCATGGCCCCCATTCCATGGGTCCCAACTCTCCAGGTTCAAGGGAATATTACTACAGCTATAACATGTACAGGAAACCTAGAGAATGGACACACTGTGAATACGAAAGGTTTCTAAAACTCAACGAATAGTCCCACTCCTGGTGCTCCAGTTTGACTTTCCAACTGCCTTACTATCAATCTCCCAACTTGGAGAGACAGGCCCTTTAACCTCCTTGTTTGCACAGGTTCCCAATTTGGCAGAGGATGGAAGGGACGAGGGAGAACCCATGAGAGAGTAGCTGTTAGGCATTTGGACGAGCACCTTTCACTCTAATTTCCCGGCAGGAAGAAGAATTAACCAAAGTCTCAGCCACCCACCGGGAACCAGTATAGGACATGATCCAAAATTTTGGACTTGCGTTCAGCTCACAAAAAACGAGTTGAGAAATGGAGCTCAGGGGCACAGCAATTCACAAACTGGCACAGTGATAAAGGACAACTATCGTCCAAAAATCTGTTGAGGGAAGTCAACGAGGCGGACTTGAAAGTGAGGCAAAATAGCAGGAAACAGATTTCAAGAGGTACGTTGGAATCGCCTGTAAAGCACAGGAAGAGGGGCACAACTTGGACAATGGTGCACTTGGCCAAAAAGGGCGTATGCGTTTTCTCCTGAATATATTCAGGAGAAAACGCATACGCCCTTTTTGGCCAAGCAAGCAAGCGGGCAATGCAAATCTGCACTACAAAGAAGTATCACTTCCCACCGGTCAAAAGGGATATCCACAAAAAGTGTAAAAACCAGAAAGGCAAGACAGGCCCTGGAGAACTGGGAGCCTTGTTATGCTGATGGGCGGGATGTAAACTGCCAACTGCCTAACTGGAGGAGTGCATTGTGTTCCCTAAAACAAGTAAACAACAGAGCTACAGAGCCAAGGCCACTTCCAGTCTAGGGAATATACCTTGGGAAAACTGAAAATCAATAAGAAAGAGCCACCTCCAAATTTAGGGCTGCACTGACTACAAGAACCTCAACTTGGGTACACCTTAAATATCCCAGGAAATATAAAAATGGTTCAAAACATTGTGGTACTTACGTACGATGGAATATCCCTCAGCCATGAAATCAATGTCATAAGACCAGTAGCAGCAAAGTGAGTGGATTCAGGTACGATGATTCTAAGTGAAATAAGTCACACAGAAAAAGAAACTTATCATAAGATATCACTTATGAAGATCCTGTAAACATGGCTACACGTGAACTGAGTTAGGAAAGAGAACAGAGTCTCACATTTAGAAAACACTCTTATGCCTGCATAAAGGGGATGGAGAGGTGGGGTGATGCATAAAACCAGAGTTTGATATAAGCACAGGGACCGTTCCAAAAACCAACTTTGGAATAGACAAGACCTACACCTTCCTCAGTGAAAGAGACTCAAAACCCCATATTTCCCGCAGAGGAATATATCTGACTAGTAAGAATCTTAAAACCTATGTATTGATATGACTCCATAAGGGAATCAAGTGTGTCTAGAGTGGCATAAACATGGCAGCGAGAATCAGCTCAAACCCACTATAAAAAGGAATTTCAAAAGCAAAACCAAAAAACAGGGAAATTCTTTACAATTCCTTCAGGGTGTCTGAGGAAACCTGGAAAGACCCTATCTACAATGACAGCTGGATGTGGCATAAGGCTGGACACTTGGGACTGAGAGGATTGGTGAGATTGGGTGAGCAAATGCAGACCCTTTCGAGCAATAATGCATGGCCCCCATTCCATGGGTCCCAACTCTCCATGTTCAAGGGAATATTACTACAGCTATATCATGTACAGGAAACCTAGAGAATGGACACACTGTGAATACGAAAGGTTTCTAAAACTCAACGAATAGTCCCTCTCCTGGTGCTCCAGTTTGACTTTCCAACTGCCTTACTATCAATCTCCCAACTTGGAGAGACAGGCCCTTTTACCTCCTGGTTTGCACAGGTTCCCAATTTGGCAGAGGATGGAAGGGACGAGAGAGAACCCATGAGAGAGTAGCTGTTAGGCATTTGGACGGGCACATGTCACTCTAATTTCCCGGCAGGAAGAAGAATTAACCAAAGTCTCAGCCACCCACCGGGAACCAGTATAGGACATGATCCAAAATTTTGGACTTGCGTTCAGCTCACAAAAAACGAGTTGAGAAATGGAGCTCAGGGGCACAGCAATTCACAAACTGGCAGAGTGATAAAGGACAACTATCGTCCAAAAATCTGTTGAGGGAAGTCAACGAGGCGGACTTGAAAGCGAGGCAAAATAGCAGGAAACAGATTTCAAGAGGTACCTTGGAATCGCCTGTAAAGCACAGGAAGAGGGGCACAACTTGGACAATGGTGCACTTGGCCAAAAAGGGCGTATGCGTTTTCTCCTGAATATATTCAGGAGAAAACGCATACGCCCTTTTTGGCCAAGCAAGCAAGCGGGCAATGCAAATCTGCACTACAAAGGAGTATAACTTCCCACCGGTCAAAAGGGACATCCACAAAATGTGTAAAAACCAGAAAGGCAAGACAGGCCCTGGAGAACAGGGAGCCTTGTTATGCTGATGGGCGGGATGTAAATTGCCAACTGCCTCACTGGAGGAGTGCATTGTGTTCCCTAAAACAAGTAAACAACAGAGCTACAGAGCCAAGGCCACTTCCAGTCTAGGGAATATACCTGGGGAAAACTGAAAATCAATAAGAAAGAGCCACCTCCAAATTTAGGGCTGCAGTGGCTACAAGAACCTCAACTTGGGTACACCTTAAATATCCCAGGAAATATAAAAATGGTTCAAAACATTGTGGTACTTACGTACGATGGAATATCCCTCAGCCATGAAATCAATGTCATAAGACCAGTAGCAGCAAAGTGAGTGGATTCAGGTACGATGATTCTAAGTGAAATAAGTCACACAGAAAAAGAAACTTATCATAAGATATCACTTAGGAAGATCCTGTAAACATGGCTACACGTGAACTGAGTTAGGAAAGAGAACCGAGTCTCACATTTAGAAAACACTCTTATGCCTGCATAAAGGGGAAGGAGAGGTGGGGTGATGCATAAAACCAGAGTTTGATATAATCACAGGGACCGTTCCAAAAACCAACTTTGGAATAGACAAGACCTACACCTTCCTCAGTGAAAGAGACTCAAAACCCCATATTTCCCGCAGAGGAATATATCTGACTAGTAAGAATCTTAAAACCTATGTATTAATATGACTCCATAAGGGAATCAAGTGTGTCCAGAGTGGCATAAACATGGCAGCGAGAATCAGCTCAAACCCACTATAAAAAGGAATTTCAAAAGCAAAACCAAAAAACAGGGAAATTCTTTACAATTCCTTCAGGGTGTCTGAGGAAACCTGGAAAGACCCTGTCTACAATGACAGCTGGATGTGGCATAAGGCTGGACACTTGGGACTGAGAGGATTGGTGAGATTGGGTGAGCAAATGCAGACCCTTTCAAGCAATAATGCATGGCCCCCATTCCATGGGTCCCAACTCTCCAGGTTCAAGGGAATATTACTACAGCTATAACATGTACAGGAAACCTAGAGAATGGACACACTGTGAATACGAAAGGTTTCTAAAACTCAACGAATAGTCCCTCTCCTGGTGCTCCAGTTTGACTTTCCAACTGCCTTACTATCAATCTCCCAACTTGGAGAGACAGGCCCTTTAACCTCCTGGTTTGCACAGGTTCCCAATTTGGCAGAGGATGGAAGGGACGAGGGAGAACCCATGAGAGAGTAGCTGTTAGGCATTTGGACGGGCACATGTCACTCTAATTTCCCGGCAGGAAGAAGAATTAACCAAAGTCTCAGCCACCCACCGGGAACCAGTATAGGACATGATCCAAAATTTTGGACTTGCGTTCAGCTCACAAAAAACGAGTTGAGAAATGGAGCTCAGGGGCACAGCAATTCACAAACTGGCAGAGTGATAAAGGACATCTATCGTCCAAAAATCTGTTGAGGGAAGTCAACGAGGCGGACTTGAAAGCGAGGCAAAATAGCAGGAAACAGATTTCAAGAGGTACGTTGGAATCGCCTGTAAAGCACAGGAAGAGGGGCACAACTTGGACAATGGTGCACTTGGCCAAAAAGGGCGTATGCGTTTTCTCCTGAATATATTCAGGAGAAAACGCATACGCCCTTTTTGGCCAAGCAAGCAAGCGGGCAATGCAAATCTGCACTACAAAGAAGTATCACTTCCCACCGGTCAAAAGGGACATCCACAAAATGTGTAAAAACCAGAAAGGCAAGACAGGCCCTGGAGAACTGGGAGCCTTGTTATGCTGATGGGCGGGATGTAAACTGCCAACTGCCTCACTGGAGGAGTGCATTGTGTTCCCTAAAACAAGTAAACAACAGAGCTACAGAGCCAAGGCCACTCCCAGTCTAGGGAATATACCTTGGGAAAACTGAAAATCAATAAGAAAGAGCCACCTCCAAATTTAGGGCTGCACTGACTACAAGAACCTCAACTTGGGTACACCTTAAATATCCCAGGCAATATAAAAATGGTTCAAAACATTGTGGTACTTACGTACGATGGAATATCCCTCAGCCATGAAATCAATGTCATAAGACCAGTAGCAGCAAAGTGAGTGGATTCAGGTACGATGATTCTAAGTGAAATAAGTCACACAGAAAAAGAAACTTATCATAAGATATCACTTATGAAGATCCCGTAAACATGGCTACACGTGAACTGAGTTAAGAAAGAGAACAGAGTCTCACATTTAGAAAACACTCTTATGCCTGCATAAAGGGGAAGGAGAGGTGGGGTGATGCATAAAACCAGAGTTTGATATAAGCACAGGGACCGTTCCAAAAACCAACTTTGGAATAGACAAGACCTACACCTTCCTCAGTGAAAGAGACTCAAAACCCCATATTTCCCGCAGAGGAATATATCTGACTAGTAAGAATCTTAAAACCTATGTATTGATATGACTCCATAAGGGAATCAAGTGTGTCTAGAGTGGCATAAACATGGCAGCGAGAATCAGCTCAAACCCACTATAAAAAGGAATTTCAAAAGCAAAACCAAAAAACAGGGAAATTCTTTACAATTCCTTCAGGGTGTCTGAGGAAACCTGGAAAGACCCTATCTACAATGACAGCTGGATGTGGCATAAGGCTGGACACTTGGGACTGAGAGGATTGGTGAGATTGGGTGAGCAAATGCAGACCCTTTCAAGCAATAATGCATGGCCCCCATTCCATGGGTCCCAACTCTCCAGGTTCAAGGGAATATTACTACAGCTATAACATGTACAGGAAACCTAGAGAATGGACACACTGTGAATACGAAAGGTTTCTAAAACTCAACGAATAGTCCCTCTCCTGGTGCTCCAGTTTGACTTTCCAACTGCCTTACTATCAATCTCCCAACTTGGACAGAGAGGCCCTTTAACCTCCTGGTTTGCACAGGTTCCCAATTTGGCAGAGGATGGAAGGGACGACGGAGAACCCATGAGACAGTAGCTGTTAGGCATTTGGACGGGCACATGTCACTCTAATTTCCCGGCAGGAAGAAGAATTAACCAAAGTCTCAGCCACCCACCGGGAACCAGTATAGGACATAATCCAAAATTTTGGACTTGCGTTCAGCTCACAAAAAACGAGTTGAGAAATGGAGCTCAGGGGCACAGCAATTCACAAACTGGCAGAGTGATAAAGGACAACTATCGTCCAAAAATCTGTTGAGGGAAGTCAACGAGGCGGACTTGAAAGCGAGGCAAAATAGCAGGAAACAGATTTCAAGAGGTACGTTGGAATCGCCTGTAAAGCACAGGAAGAGGGGCACAACTTGGACAATGGTGCACTTGGCCAAAAAGGGCGTATGCGTTTTCTCCTGAATATATTCAGGAGAAAACGCATACGCCCTTTTTGGCCAAGCAAGCAAGCGGGCAATGCAAATCTGCACTACAAAGAAGTATCACTTCCCACCGGTCAAAAGGGACATCCACAAAATGTGTAAAAACCAGAAAGGCAAGACAGGCCCTGGAGAACTGGGAGCCTTGTTATGCTGATGGGCGGGATGTAAATTGCCAACTGCCTCACTGGAGGAGTGCATTGTGTTCCCTAAAACAAGTAAACAACAGAGCTACAGAGCCAAGGCCACTCCCAGTCTAGGGAATATACCTTGGGAAAACTGAAAATCAATAAGAAAGAGCCACCTCCAAATTTAGGGCTGCACTGACTACAAGAACCTCAACTTGGGTACACCTTAAATATCCCAGGCAATATAAAAATGGTTCAAAACATTGTGGTACTTACGTACGATGGAATATCCCTCAGCCATGAAATCAATGTCATAAGACCAGTAGCAGCAAAGTGAGTGGATTCAGGTACGATGATTCTAAGTGAAATAAGTCACACAGAAAAAGAAACTTATCATAAGATATCACTTATGAAGATCCCGTAAACATGGCTACACGTGAACTGAGTTAAGAAAGAGAACAGAGTCTCACATTTAGAAAACACTCTTATGCCTGCATAAAGGGGAAGGAGAGGTGGGGTGATGCATAAAACCAGAGTTTGATATAAGCAGAGGGACCGTTTCAAAAACCAACTTTGGAATAGACAAGACCGACACCTTCCTCAGTGAAAGAGACTCAAAACCCCATATTTCCCACAGAGGAATATATCTGACTAGTAAGAATCTTAAAACCTATGTATTGATATGTCTCCATAAGGGAATCAAGTGTGTCTAGAGTGGCATAAACATGGCAGCGAGAATCAGCTCAAACCCACTATAAAAAGGAATTTCAAAAGCAAAACCAAAAAACAGGGAAATTCTTTACAATTCCTTCAGGGTGTCTGAGGAAACCTGGAAAGACCCTATCTACAATGACAGCTGGATGTGGCATAAGGCTGGACACTTGGGACTGAGAGGATTGGTGAGATTGGGTGAGCAAATGCAGACCCTTTCAAGCAATAATGCATGGCCCCCATTCCATGGGTCCCAACTCTCCATGTTCAAGGGAATATTACTACAGCTATAACATGTACAGGAAACCTAGAGAATGGACACACTGTGAATACGAAAGGTTTCTAAAACTCAACGAATAGTCCCTCTCCTGGTGCTCCAGTTTGATTTTCCAACTGCCTTACTATCAATCTCCCAACTTGGAGAGACAGGCCCTTTAACTTCCTGGTTTGCACAGGTTCCCAATTTGGCAGAGGATGGAAGGGACGAGGGAGAACCCATGAGAGAGTAGCTGTTAGGCATTTGGACGGGCACATGTCACTCTAATTTCCCGGCAGGAAGAAGAATTAACCAAAGTCTCAGCCACCCACCGGGAACCAGTATAGGACATGATCCAAAATTTTGGACTTGCGTTCAGCTCACAAAAAACGAGTTGAGAAATGGAGCTCAGGGGCACAGCAATTCACAAACTGGCAGAGTGATAAAGGACAACTATCGTCCAAAAATCTGTTGAGGGAAGTCAACGAGGCGGACTTGAAAGCGAGGCAAAATAGCAGGAAACAGATTTCAAGAGGTACCTTGGAATCGCCTGTAAAGCACAGGAAGAGGGGCACAACTTGGACAATGGTGCACTTGGCCAAAAAGGGCGTATGCGTTTTCTCCTGAATATATTCAGGAGAAAACGCATACGCCCTTTTTGGCCAAGCAAGCAAGCGGGCAATGCAAATCTGCACTACAAAGAAGTATCACTTCCCACCGGTCAAAAGGGACATCCACAAAATGTGTAAAAACCAGAAAGGCAAGACAGGCCCTGGAGAACTGGGAGCCTTGTTATGCTGATGGGCGGGATGTAAACTGCCAACTGCCTCACTGGAGGAGTGCATTGTGTTCCCTAAAACAAGTAAACAACAGAGCTACAGAGCCAAGGCCACTTCCAGTCTAGGGAATATACCTTGGGAAAACTGAAAATCAATAAGAAAGAGCCACCTCCAAATTTAGGGCTGCACTGACTACAAGAACCTCAACTTGGGTACACCTTAAATATCCCAAGAAATATAAAAATGGTTCATAACATTGTGGTACTTCCGTACGATGGAATATCCCTCAGCGATGAAATCAATGTCATAAGACCAGTAGCAGCAAAGTGAGTGGATTCAGGTACGATGTTTCTAAGTGAAATAAGTCACACAGAAAAAGAAACTTATCATAAGATATCACTTAGGAAGATCCTGTAAACATGGCTACACGTGAACTGAGTTAGGAAAGAGAACAGAGTCTCACATTTAGAAAACACTCTTATGCCTGCATAAAGGGGAAGGAGAGGTGGGGTGATGCATAAAACCAGAGTTTGATATAAGCACAGGGACCGTTCCAAAAACCAACTTTGGAATAGACAAGACCTACACCTTCCTCAGTGAAAGAGACTCAAAACCCCATATTTCCCGCAGAGGAATATATCTGACTAGTAAGAATCTTAAAACCTATGTATTGATATGACTCCATAAGGGAATCAAGTGTGTCTAGAGTGGCATAAACATGGCAGCGAGAATCAGCTCAAACCCACTATAAAAAGGAATTTCAAAAGCAAAACCAAAAAACAGGGAAATTCTTTACAATTCCTTCAGGGTGTCTGAGGAAACCTGGAAAGACCCTATCTACAATGACAGCTGGATGTGGCATAAGGCTGGACACTTGGGACTGAGAGGATTGGTGAGATTGGGTGAGCAAATGCAGACCCTTTCAAGCAATAATGCATGGCCCCCATTCCATGGGTCCCAACTCTCCAGGTTCAAGGGAATATTACTACAGCTATAACATGTACAGGAAACCTAGAGAATGGCCACACTGTGAATACGAAAGGTTTCTAAAACTCAACGAATAGTCCCTCTCCTGGTGCTCCAGTTTGACTTTCCAACTGCCTTACTATCAATCTCCCAACTTGGAGAGACAGGCCCTTTAACCTCCTGGTTTGCACAGGTTCCCAATTTGGCAGAGGATGGAAGGGACGAGGGAGAACCCATGAGAGAGTAGCTGTTAGGCATTTGGACGGGCACATGTCACTCTAATTTCCCGGCAGGAAGAAGAATTAACCAAAGTCTCAGCCACCCACCGGGAACCAGTATAGGACATGATCCAAAATTTTGGACTTGCGTTCAGCTCACAAAAAACGAGTTGAGAAATGGAGCTCAGGGGCACAGCAATTCACAAACTGGCAGAGTGATAAAGGACAACTATCGTCCAAAAATCTGTTGAGGGAAGTCAACGAGGCGGACTTGAAAGCGAGGCAAAATAGCAGGAAACAGATTTCAAGAGGTACCTTGGAATCGCCTGTAAAGCACAGGAAGAGGGGCACAACTTGGACAATGGTGCACTTGGCCAAAAAGGGCGTATGCGTTTTCTCCTGAATATATTCAGGAGAAAACGCATATGCCCTTTTTGGCCAAGCAAGCAAGCGGGCAATGCAAATCTGCACTACAAAGAAGTATCACTTCCCACCGGTCAAAAGGGACATCCACAAAATGTGTAAAAACCAGAAAGGCAAGACAGGCCCTGGAGAACTGGGAGCCTTGTTATGCTGATGGGCGGGATGTAAATTGCCAACTGCCTCACTGGAGGAGTGCATTGTGTTCCCTAAAACAAGTAAACAACAGAGCTACAGAGCCAAGGCCACTTCCAGTCTAGGGAATATACCTTGGGAAAACTGAAAATCAATAAGAAAGAGCCACCTCCAAATTTAGGGCTGCACTGACTACAAGAACCTCAACTTGGGTACACCTTAAATATCCCAGGAAATATAAAAATGGTTCAAAACATTGTGGTACTTACGTACGATGGAATATCCCTCAGCCATGAAATCAATGTCATAAGACCAGTAGCAGCAAAGTGAGTGGATTCAGGTACGATGATTCTAAGTGAAATAAGTCACACAGAAAAAGAAACTTATCATAAGATATCACTTATGAAGATCCTGTAAACATGGCTACACGTGAACTGAGTTAGGAAAGAGAACAGAGTCTCACATTTAGAAAACACTCTTATGCCTGCATAAAGGGGAAGGAGAGGTGGGGTGATGCATAAAACCAGAGTTTGATATAAGCACAGGGACCGTTTCAAAAACCAACTTTGGAATAGACAAGACCTACACCTTCCTCAGTGAAAGAGACTCAAAACCCCATATTTCCCACAGAGGAATATATCTGACTAGTAAGAATCTTAAAACCTATGTATTGATATGTCTCCATAAGGGAATCAAGTGTGTCTAGAGTGGCATAAACATGGCAGCGAGAATCAGCTCAAACCCACTATAAAAAGGAATTTCAAAAGCAAAACCAAAAAACAGGGAAATTCTTTACAATTCCTTCAGGGTGTCTGAGGAAACCTGGAAAGACCCTATCTACAATGACAGCTGGATGTGGCATAAGGCTGGACACTTGGGACTGAGAGGATTGGTGAGATTGGGTGAGCAAATGCAGACCCTTTCAAGCAATAATGCATGGCCCCCATTCCATGGGTCCCAACTCTCCAGGTTCAAGGGAATATTACTACAGCTATAACATGTACAGGAAACCTAGAGAATGGACACACTGTGAATACGAAAGGTTTCTAAAACTCAACGAATAGTCCCTCTCCTGGTGCTCCAGTTTGACTTTCCAACTGCCTTACTATCAATCTCCCAACTTGGAGAGACAGGCCCTTTAACCTCCTGGTTTGCACAGGTTCCCAATTTGGCAGAGGATGGAAGGGACGAGGGAGAACCCATGAGAGAGTAGCTGTTAGGCATTTGGACGGGCACATGTCACTCTAATTTCCCGGCAGGAAGAAGAATTAACCAAAGTCTCAGCCACCCACCGGGAACCAGTATAGGACATGATCCAAAATTTTGGACTTGCGTTCAGCTCACAAAAAACGAGTTGAGAAATGGAGCTCAGGGGCACAGCAATTCACAAACTGGCAGAGTGATAAAGGACAACTATCGTCCAAAAATCTGTTGAGGGAAGTCAACGAGGCGGACTTGAAAGTGAGGCAAAATAGCAGGAAACAGATTTCAAGAGGTACCTTGGAATCGCCTGTAAAGCACAGGAAGAGGGGCACAACTTGGACAATGGTGCACTTGGCCAAAAAGGGCGTATGCGTTTTCTCCTGAATATATTCAGGAGAAAACGCATACGCCCTTTTTGGCCAAGCAAGCAAGCGGGCAATGCAAATCTGCACTACAAAGAAGTATCACTTCCCACCGGTCAAAAGGGACATCCACAAAATGTGTAAAAACCAGAAAGGCAAGACAGGCCCTGGAGAACTGGGAGCCTTGTTATGCTGATGGGCGGGATGTAAATTGCCAACTGCCTCACTGGAGGAGTGCATTGTGTTCCCTAAAACAAGTAAACAACAGAGCTACAGAGCCAAGGCCACTTCCAGTCTAGGGAATATACCTTGGGAAAACTGAAAATCAATAAGAAAGAGCCACCTCCAAATTTAGGGCTGCACTGACTACAAGAACCTCAACTTGGGTACACCTTAAATATCCCAGGCAATATAAAAATGGTTCAAAACATTGTGGTACTTACGTACGATGGAATATCCCTCAGCCATGAAATCAATGTCATAAGACCAGTAGCAGCAAAGTGAGTGGATTCAGGTACGATGATTCTAAGTGAAATAAGTCACACAGAAAAAGAAACTTATCATAAGATATCACTTATGAAGATCCTGTAAACATGGCTACACGTGAACTGAGTTAGGAAAGAGAACAGAGTCTCACATTTAGAAAACACTCTTATGCCTGCATAAAGGGGAAGGAGAGGTGGGGTGATGCATAAAACCAGAGTTTGATATAAGCACAGGGACCGTTTCAAAAACCAACTTTGGAATTGACAAGACCGACACCTTCCTTAGTGAAAGAGACTCAAAACCCCATATTTCCCACAGAGGAATATATCTGACTAGTAAGAATCTTAAAACCTATGTATTGATATGTCTCCATAAGGGAATCAAGTGTGTCTAGAGTGGCATAAACATGGCAGCGAGAATCAGCTCAAACCCACTATAAAAAGGAATTTCAAAAGCAAAACCAAAAAACAGGGAAATTCTTTACAATTCCTTCAGGGTGTCTGAGGAAACCTGGAAAGACCCTATCTACAATGACAGCTGGATGTGGCATAAGGCTGGACACTTGGGACTGAGAGGATTGGTGAGATTGGGTGAGCAAATGCAGACCCTTTCAAGCAATAATGCATGGCCCCCATTCCATGGGTCCCAACTCTCCAGCTTCAAGGGAATATTACTACAGCTATAACATGTACAGGAAACCTAGAGAATGGACACACTGTGAATACGAAAGGTTTCTAAAACTCAACGAATAGTCCCTCTCCTGGTGCTCCATTTTGACTTTCCAACTGCCTTACTATCAATCTCCCAACTTGGAGCGACAGGCCCTTTAACCTCCTGGTTTGCACAGGTTCCCAATTTGGCAGAGGATGGAAGGGACGAGGGAGAAACCATGAGAGAGTAGCTGTTAGGCATTTGGAAGGGCACCTTTCACTCTAATTTCCCGGCAGGAAGAAGAATTAACCAAAGTCTCAGCCACCCACCGGGAACCAGTATAGGACATGATCCAAAATTTTGGACTTGCGTTCAGCTCACAAAAAACGAGTTGAGAAATGGAGCTCAGGGGCACAGCAATTCACAAACTGGCACAGTGATAAAGGACAACTATCGTCCAAAAATCTGTTGAGGGAAGTCAACGAGGCGGACTTGAAAGTGAGGCAAAATAGCAGGAAACAGATTTCAAGAGGTACCTTGGAATCGCCTGTAAAGCACAGGAAGAGGGGCACAACTTGGACAATGGTGCACTTGGCCAAAAAGGGCGTATGCGTTTTCTCCTGAATATATTCAGGAGAAAACGCATACGCCCTTTTTGGCGAAGCAAGCAAGCGGGCAATGCAAATCTGCACTACAAAGAAGTATCACTTCCCACCGGTCAAAAGGGACATCCACAAAAAGTGTAAAAACCAGAAAGGCAAGACAGGCCCTGGAGAACTGGGAGCCTTGTTATGCTGATGGGCGGGATGTAAACTGCCAACTGCCTAACTGGAGGAGTGCATTGTGTTCCCTAAAACAAGTAAACAACAGAGCTACAGAGCCAAGGCCACTTCCAGTCTAGGGAATATACCTTGGGAAAACTGAAAATCAATAAGAAAGAGCCACCTCCAAATTTAGGGCTGCACTGACTACAAGAACCTCAACTTGGGTACACCTTAAATATCCCAGGAAATATAAAAATGGTTCAAAACATTGTGGTACTTACGTACGATGGAATATCCCTCAGCCATGAAATCAATGTCATAAGACCAGTAGCAGCAAAGTGAGTGGATTCAGGTACGATGATTCTAAGTGAAATAAGTCACACAGAAAAAGAAACTTATCATAAGATATCACTTATGAAGATCCTGTAAACATGGCTACACGTGAACTGAGTTAGGAAAGAGAACAGAGTCTCACATTTAGAAAACACTCTTATGCCTGCATAAAGGGGAAGGAGAGGTGGGGTGATGCATAAAACCAGAGTTTGATATAAGCACAGGGACCGTTTCAAAAACCAACTTTGGAATTGACAAGACCGACACCTTCCTCAGTGAAAGAGACTCAAAACCCCATATTTCCCACAGAGGAATATATCTGACTAGTAAGAATCTTAAAACCTATGTATTGATATGTCTCCATAAGGGAATCAAGTGTGTCTAGAGTGGCATAAACATGGCAGCGAGAATCAGCTCAAACCCACTATAAAAAGGAATTTCAAAAGCAAAACCAAAAAACAGGGAAATTCTTTACAATTCCTTCAGGGTGTCTGAGGAAACCTGGAAAGACCCTATCTACAATGACAGCTGGATGTGGCATAAGGCTGGACACTTGGGACTGAGAGGATTGGTGAGATTGGGTGAGCAAATGCAGACCCTTTCAAGCAATAATGCATGGCCCCCATTCCATGGGTCCCAACTCTCCAGCTTCAAGGGAATATTACTACAGCTATAACATGTACAGGAAACCTAGAGAATGTACACACTGTGAATACGAAAGGTTTCTAAAACTCAATGAATAGTCCCTCTCCTGGTGCTCCAGTTTGACTTTCCAACTGCCTTACTATCAATCTCCCAACTTGGAGAGACAGGCCCTTTAACCTCCTGGTTTGCACAGGTTCCCAATTTGGCAGAGGATGGAAGGGACGAGGGAGAACCCATGAGAGAGTAGCTGTTAGGCATTTGGACGGGCACATGTCACTCTAATTTCCCGGCAGGAAGAAGAATTAACCAAAGTCTCAGCCACCCACCGGGAACCAGTATAGGACATGATCCAAAATTTTGGACTTGCGTTCAGCTCACAAAAAACGAGTTGAGAAATGGAGCTCAGGGGCACAGCAATTCACAAACTGGCAGAGTGATAAAGGACAACTATCGTCCAAAAATCTGTTGAGGGAAGTCAACGAGGCGGACTTGAAAGTGAGGCAAAATAGCAGGAAACAGATTTCAAGAGGTACCTTGGAATCGCCTGTAAAGCACAGGAAGAGGGGCACAACTTGGACAATGGTGCACTTGGCCAAAAAGGGCGTATGCGTTTTCTCCTGAATATATTCAGGAGAAAACGCATACGCCCTTTTTGGCCAAGCAAGCAAGCGGGCAATGCAAATCTGCACTACAAAGAAGTATCACTTCCCACCGGTCAAAAGGGACATCCACAAAATGTGTAAAAACCAGAAAGGCAAGACAGGCCCTGGAGAACTGGGAGCCTTGTTATGCTGATGGGCGGGATGTAAATTGCCAACTGCCTCACTGGAGGAGTGCATTGTGTTCCCTAAAACAAGTAAACAACAGAGCTACAGAGCCAAGGCCACTTCCAGTCTAGGGAATATACCTTGGGAAAACTGAAAATCAATAAGAAAGAGCCACCTCCAAATTTAGGGCTGCACTGACTACAAGAACCTCAACTTGGGTACACCTTAAATATCCCAGGCAATATAAAAATGGTTCAAAACATTGTGGTACTTACGTACGATGGAATATCCCTCAGCCATGAAATCAATGTCATAAGACCAGTAGCAGCAAAGTGAGTGGATTCAGGTACGATGATTCTAAGTGAAATAAGTCACACAGAAAAAGAAACTTATCATAAGATATCACTTATGAAGATCCTGTAAACATGGCTACACGTGAACTGAGTTAGGAAAGAGAACAGAGTCTCACATTTAGAAAACACTCTTATGCCTGCATAAAGGGGAAGGAGAGGTGGGGTGATGCATAAAACCAGAGTTTGATATAAGCACAGGGACCGTTTCAAAAACCAACTTTGGAATTGACAAGACCGACACCTTCCTTAGTGAAAGAGACTCAAAACCCCATATTTCCCACAGAGGAATATATCTGACTAGTAAGAATCTTAAAACCTATGTATTGATATGTCTCCATAAGGGAATCAAGTGTGTCTAGAGTGGCATAAACATGGCAGCGAGAATCAGCTCAAACCCACTATAAAAAGGAATTTCAAAAGCAAAACCAAAAAACAGGGAAATTCTTTACAATTCCTTCAGGGTGTCTGAGGAAACCTGGAAAGACCCTATCTACAATGACAGCTGGATGTGGCATAAGGCTGGACACTTGGGACTGAGAGGATTGGTGAGATTGGGTGAGCAAATGCAGACCCTTTCAAGCAATAATGCATGGCCCCCATTCCATGGGTCCCAACTCTCCAGCTTCAAGGGAATATTACTACAGCTATAACATGTACAGGAAACCTAGAGAATGGACACACTGTGAATACGAAAGGTTTCTAAAACTCAACGAATAGTCCCTCTCCTGGTGCTCCATTTTGACTTTCCAACTGCCTTACTATCAATCTCCCAACTTGGAGCGACAGGCCCTTTAACCTCCTGGTTTGCACAGGTTCCCAATTTGGCAGAGGATGGAAGGGACGAGGGAGAAACCATGAGAGAGTAGCTGTTAGGCATTTGGAAGGGCACCTTTCACTCTAATTTCCCGGCAGGAAGAAGAATTAACCAAAGTCTCAGCCACCCACCGGGAACCAGTATAGGACATGATCCAAAATTTTGGACTTGCGTTCAGCTCACAAAAAACGAGTTGAGAAATGGAGCTCAGGGGCACAGCAATTCACAAACTGCCACAGTGATAAAGGACAACTATCGTCCAAAAATCTGTTGAGGGAAGTCAACGAGGCGGACTTGAAAGTGAGGCAAAATAGCAGGAAACAGATTTCAAGAGGTACCTTGGAATCGCCTGTAAAGCACAGGAAGAGGGGCACAACTTGGACAATGGTGCACTTGGCCAAAAAGGGCGTATGCGTTTTCTCCTGAATATATTCAGGAGAAAACGCATACGCCCTTTTTGGCCAAGCAAGCAAGCGGGCAATGCAAATCTGCACTACAAAGAAGTATCACTTCCCACCGGTCAAAAGGGACATCCACAAAAAGTGTAAAAACCAGAAAGGCAAGACAGGCCCTGGAGAACTGGGAGCCTTGTTATGCTGATGGGCGGGATGTAAACTGCCAACTGCCTAACTGGAGGAGTGCATTGTGTTCCCTAAAACAAGTAAACAACAGAGCTACAGAGCCAAGGCCACTTCCAGTCTAGGGAATATACCTTGGGAAAACTGAAAATCAATAAGAAAGAGCCACCTCCAAATTTAGGGCTGCACTGACTACAAGAACCTCAACTTGGGTACACCTTAAATATCCCAGGAAATATAAAAATGGTTCAAAACATTGTGGTACTTACGTACGACGGAATATCCCTCAGCCATGAAATCAATGTCATAAGACCAGTAGCAGCAAAGTGAGTGGATTCAGGTACGATGATTCTAAGTGAAATAAGTCACACAGAAAAAGAAACTTATCATAAGATATCACTTATGAAGATCCTGTAAACATGGCTACACGTGAACTGAGTTAGGAAAGAGAACAGAGTCTCACATTTAGAAAACACTCTTATGCCTGCATAAAGGGGAAGGAGAGGTGGGGTGATGCATAAAACCAGAGTTTGATATAAGCACAGGGACCGTTTCAAAAACCAACTTTGGAATTGACAAGACCGACACCTTCCTCAGTGAAAGAGACTCAAAACCCCATATTTCCCACAGAGGAATATATCTGACTAGTAAGAATCTTAAAACCTATGTATTGATATGTCTCCATAAGGGAATCAAGTGTGTCTAGAGTGGCATAAACATGGCAGCGAGAATCAGCTCAAACCCACTATAAAAAGGAATTTCAAAAGCAAAACCAAAAAACAGGGAAATTCTTTACAATTCCTTCAGGGTGTCTGAGGAAACCTGGAAAGACCCTATCTACAATGACAGCTGGATGTGGCATAAGGCTGGACACTTGGGACTGAGAGGATTGGTGAGATTGGGTGAGCAAATGCAGACCCTTTCAAGCAATAATGCATGGCCCCCATTCCATGGGTCCCAACTCTCCAGGTTCAAGGGAATATTACTACAGCTATAACATGTACAGGAAACATAGAGAATGGACACACTGTGAATACGAAAGGTTTCTAAAACTCAATGAATAGTCCCTCTCCTGGTGCTCCAGTTTGACTTTCCAACTGCCTTACTATCAATCTCCCAACTTGGAGAGACAGGCCCTTTAACCTCCTGGTTTGCACAGGTTCCCAATTTGGCAGAGGATGGAAGGGACGAGGGAGAACCCATGAGAGAGTAGCTGTTAGGCATTTGGACGGGCACATGTCACTCTAATTTCCCGGCAGGAAGAAGAATTAACCAAAGTCTCAGCCACCCACCGGGAACCAGTATAGGACATGATCCAAAATTTTGGACTTGCGTTCAGCTCACTAAAAACGAGTTGAGAAATGGAGCTCAGGGGCACAGCAATTCACAAACTGGCAGAGTGATAAAGGACAACTATCGTCCAAAAATCTGTTGAGGGAAGTCAACGAGGCGGACTTGAAAGTGAGGCAAAATAGCAGGAAACAGATTTCAAGAGGTACGTTGGAATCGCCTGTAAAGCACAGGAAGAGGGGCACAACTTGGACAATGGTGCACTTGGCCAAAAAGGGCGTATGCGTTTTCTCCTGAATATATTCAGGAGAAAACGCATACGCCCTTTTTGGCCAAGCAAGCAAGCGGGCAATGCAAATCTGCACTACAAAGAAGTATCACTTCCCACCGGTCAAAAGGGACATCCACAAAATGTGTAAAAACCAGAAAGGCAAGACAGGCCCTGGAGAACTGGGAGCCTTGTTATGCTGATGGGCGGGATGTAAACTGCCAACTGCCTCACTGGAGGAGTGCATTGTGTTCCCTAAAACAAGTAAACAACAGAGCTACAGAGCCAAGGCCACTTCCAGTCTAGGGAATATACCTTGGGAAAACTGAAAATCAATAAGAAAGAGCCACCTCCAAATTTAGGGCTGCACTGACTACAAGAACCTCAACTTGGGTACACCTTAAATATCCCAGGAAATATAAAAATGGTTCAAAACATTGTGGTACTTACGTACGATGGAATATCCCTCAGCCATGAAATCAATGTCATAAGACCAGTAGCAGCAAAGTGAGTGGATTCAGGTACGATGATTCTAAGTGAAATAAGTCACACAGAAAAAGAAACTTATCATAAGATATCACTTATGAAGATCCTGTAAACATGGCTACACGTGAACTGAGTTAGGAAAGAGAACAGAGTCTCACATTTAGAAAACACTCTTATGCCTGCATAAAGGGGAAGGAGAGGTGGGGTGATGCATAAAACCAGAGTTTGATATAAGCACAGGGACCGTTTCAAACACCAACTTTGGAATTGACAAAACCGACACCTTCCTCAGTGAAAGAGACTCAAAACCCCATATTTCCCACAGAGGAATATATCTGACTAATAAGAATATTAAAACCTATGTATTGATATGTCTCCATAAGGGAATCATGTGTGTCTAGAGTGGCATAAACATGGCAGCGAGAATCAGCTCAAACCCACTATAAAAAGGAATTTCAAAAGCAAAACCAAAAAACAGGGAAATTCTTTACAATTCCTTCAGGGTGTCTGAGGAAACCTGGAAAGACCCTATCTACAATGACAGCTGGATGTGGCATAAGGCTGGACACTTGGGACTGAGAGGATTGGTGAGATTGGGTGAGCAAATGCAGAACCTTTCAAGCAATAATGCATGGCCCCCATTCCATGGGTCCCAACTCTCCAGGTTCAAGGGAATATTACTACAGCTATAACATGTACAGGAAACCTAGAGAATGGACACACTGTGAATACGAAAGGTTTCTAAAACTGAACGAATAGTCCCTCTCCTGGTGCTCCAGTTTGACTTTCCAACTGCCTTACTATCAATCTCCCAACTTGGAGAGAGAGGCCCTTTAACCTCCTGGTTTGCACAGGTTCCCAATTTGGCAGAGGATGGAAGGGACGAGGGAGAACCCATGAGAGAGTAGCTGTTAGGCATTTGGACGGGCACATGTCACTCTAATTTCCCGGCAGGAAGAAGAATTAACCAAAGTCTCAGCCACCCACCGGGAACCAGTATAGGACAGGATCCAAAATTTTGGACTTGCGTTCAGCTCACAAAAAACGAGTTGAGAAATGGAGCTCAGGGGCACAGCAATTCACAAACTGGCAGAGTGATAAAGGACAACTATCGTCCAAAAATCTGTTGAGGGAAGTCAACGAGGCGGACTTGAAAGCGAGGCAAAATAGCAGGAAACAGATTTCAAGAGGTACCTTGGAATCGCCTGTAAAGCACAGGAAGAGGGGCACAACTTGGACAATGGTGCACTTGGCCAAAAAGGGCGTATGCGTTTTCTCCTGAATATATTCAGGAGAAAACGCATACGCCCTTTTTGGCCAAGCAAGCAAGCGGGCAATGCAAATCTGCACTACAAAGAAGTATCACTTCCCACCGGTCAAAAGGGACATCCACAAAATGTGTAAAAACCAGAAAGGCAAGACAGGCCCTGGAGAACAGGGAGCCTTGTTATGCTGATGGGCGGGATGTAAATTGCCAACTGCCTCACTGGAGGAGTGCATTGTGTTCCCTAAAACAAGTAAACAACAGAGCTACAGAGCCAAGGCCACTTCCAGTCTAGGGAATATACCTTGGGAAAACTGAAAATCAATAAGAAAGAGCCACCTCCAAATTTAGGGCTGCACTGACTACAAGAACCTCAACTTGGGTACACCTTAAATATCCCAGGAAATATAAAAATGGTTCAAAACATTGTGGTACTTACGTACGATGGAATATCCCTCAGCCATGAAATCAATGTCATAAGACCAGTAGCAGCAAAGTGAGTGGATTCAGGTACGATGATTCTAAGTGAAATAAGTCACACAGAAAAAGAAACTTATCATAAGATATCACTTATGAAGATCCTGTAAACATGGCTACACGTGAATTGAGTTAGGAAAGAGAACAGAGTCTCACATTTAGAAAACACTCTTATGCCTGCATAAAGGGGAAGGAGAGGTGGGGTGATGCATAAAACCAGAGTTTGATATAAGCACAGGGACCGTTTCAAAAACCAACTTTGGAATTGACAAGACCGACACCTTCCTTAGTGAAAGAGTCTCAAAACCCCATATTTCCCACAGAGGAATATATCTGACTAGTAAGAATCTTAAAACCTATGTATTGATATGTCTCCATAAGGGAATCAAGTGTGTCTAGAGTGGCATAAACATGGCAGCGAGAATCAGCTCAAACCCACTATAAAAAGGAATTTCAAAAGCAAAACCAAAAAACAGGGAAATTCTTTACAATTCCTTCAGGGTGTCTGAGGAAACCTGGAAAGACCCTATCTACAATGACAGCTGGATGTGGCATAAGGCTGGACACTTGGGACTGAGAGGATTGGTGAGATTGGGTGAGCAAATGCAGACCCTTTCAAGCAATAATGCATGGCCCCCATTCCATGGGTCCCAACTCTCCAGGTTCAAGGGAATATTACTACAGCTATAACATGTACAGGAAACCTAGAGAATGGACACACTGTGAATACGAAAGGTTTCTAAAACTCAACGAATAGTCCCTCTCCTGGTGCTCCAGTTTGACTTTCCAACTGCCTTACTATCAATCTCCCAACTTGGACAGACAGGCCCTTTAACCTCCTGGTTTGCACAGGTTCCCAATTTGGCAGAGGATGGAAGGGACGAGGGAGAACCCATGAGAGAGTAGCTGTTAGGCATTTGGACGGGCACATGTCACTCTAATTTCCCGGCAGGAAGAAGAATTAACCAAAGTCTCAGCCACCCACCGGGAACCAGTATAGGACATGATCCAAAATTTTGGACTTGCGTTCAGCTCACAAAAAACGAGTTGAGAAATGGAGCTCAGGGGCACAGCAATTCACAAACTGGCAGAGTGATAAAGGACAACTATCGTCCAAAAATCTGTTGAGGGAAGTCAACGAGGCGGACTTGAAAGCGAGGCAAAATAGCAGGAAACAGATTTCAAGAGGTACCTTGGAATCGCCTGTAAAGCACAGGAAGAGGGGCACAACTTGGACAATGGTGCACTTGGCCAAAAAGGGCGTATGCGTTTTCTCCTGAATATATTCAGGAGAAAACGCATACGCCCTTTTTGGCCAAGCAAGCAAGCGGGCAATGCAAATCTGCACTACAAAGAAGTATCACTTCCCACCGGTCAAAAGGGACATCCACAAAATGTGTAAAAACCAGAAAGGCAAGACAGGCCCTGGAGAACAGGGAGCCTTGTTAGGCTGATGGGCGGGATGTAAATTGCCAACTGCCTCACTGGAGGAGTGCATTGTGTTCCCTAAAACAAGTAAACAACAGAGCTACAGAGCCAAGGCCACTTCCAGTCTAGGGAATATACCTTGGGAAAACTGAAAATCAATAAGAAAGAGCCACCTCCAAATTTCGGGCTGCACTGGCTACAAGAACCTCAACTTGGGTACACCTTAAATATCCCAGGAAATATAAAAATGGTTCAAAACATTGTGGTACTTACGTACGATGGAATATCCCTCAGCGATGAAATCAATGTCATAAGACCAGTAGCAGCAAAGTGAGTGGATTCAGGTACGATGATTCTAAGTGAAATAAGTCACACAGAAAAAGAAACTTATCATAAGATATCACTTATGAAGATCCTGTAAACATGGCTACACGTGAACTGAGTTAGGAAAGAGAACAGAGTCTCACATTTAGAAAACACTCTTATGCCTGCATAAAGGGGAAGGAGAGGTGGGGTGATGCATAAAACCAGAGTTTGATATAAGCACAGGGACCGTTCCAAAAACCAACTTTGGAATAGACAAGACCTACACCTTCCTCAGTGAAAGAGACTCAAAACCCCATATTTCCCGCAGAGGAATATATCTGACTAGTAAGAATCTTAAAACCTATGTATTGATATGTCTCCATAAGGGAATCAAGTGTGTCTAGAGTGGCATAAACATGGCAGCGAGAATCAGCTCAAACCCACTATAAAAAGGAATTTCAAAAGCAAAACCAAAAAACAGGGAAATTCTTTACAATTCCTTCAGGGTGTCTGAGGAAACCTGGAAAGACCCTATCTACAATGACAGCTGGATGTGGCATAAGGCTGGACACTTGGGACTGAGAGGATTGGTGAGATTGGGTGAGCAAATGCAGACCCTTTCAAGCAATAATGCATGGCCCCCATTCCATGGGTCCCAACTCTCCAGGTTCAAGGGAATATTACTACAGCTATAACATGTACAGGAAACCTAGAGAATGGACACACTGTGAATACGAAAGGTTTCTAAAACTCAACGAAAAGTCCCTCTCCTGGTGCTCCAGTTTGACTTTCCAACTGCCTTACTATCAATCTCCCAACATGGAGAGACAGGCCCTTTAACATCCTGGTTTGCACAGGTTCCCAATTTGGCAGAGGATGGAAGGGACGAGGGAGAACCCATGAGAGAGTAGCTGTTAGGCATTTGGACGGGCACATGTCACTCTAATTTCCCGGCAGGAAGAAGAATTAACCAAAGTCTCAGCCACCCACCGGGAACCAGTATAGGACATGATCCAAAATTTTGGACTTGCGTTCAGCTCACAAAAAACGAGTTGAGAAATGGAGCTCAGGGGCACAGCAATTCACAAACTGGCAGAGTGATAAAGGACAACTATCGTCCAAAAATCTGTTGAGGGAAGTCAACGAGGCGGACTTGAAAGCGAGGCAAAATAGCAGGAAACAGATTTCAAGAGGTACCTTGGAATCGCCTGTAAAGCACAGGAAGAGGGGCACAACTTGGACAATGGTGCACTTGGCCAAAAAGGGCGTATGCGTTTTCTCCTGAATATATTCAGGAGAAAACGCATACGCCCTTTTTGGCCAAGCAAGCAAGCGGGCAATGCAAATCTGCACTACAAAGAAGTATCACTTCCCACCGGTCAAAAGGGACATCCACAAAATGTGTAAAAACCAGAAAGGCAAGACAGGCCCTGGAGAACTGGGAGCCTTGTTATGCTGATGGGCGGGATGTAAATTGCCAACTGCCTCACTGGAGGAGTGCATTGTGTTCCCTAAAACAAGTAAACAACAGAGCTACAGAGCCAAGGCCACTTCCAGTCTAGGGAATATACCTTGGGAAAACTGAAAATCAATAAGAAAGAGCCACCTCCAAATTTAGGGCTGCACTGACTACAAGAACCTCAACTTGGGTACACCTTAAATATCCCAGGAAATATAAAAATGGTTCAAAACATTGTGGTACTTACGTACGATGGAATATCCCTCAGCCATGAAATCAATGTCATAAGACCAGTAGCAGCAAAGTGAGTGGATTCAGGTACGATGATTCTAAGTGAAATAAGTCACACAGAAAAAGAAACTTATCATAAGATATCACTTATGAAGATCCTGTAAACATGGCTACACGTGAATTGAGTTAGGAAAGAGAACAGAGTCTCACATTTAGAAAACACTCTTATGCCTGCATAAAGGGGAAGGAGAGGTGGGGTGATGCATAAAACCAGAGTTTGATATAAGCACAGGGACCGTTTCAAAAACCAACTTTGGAATTGACAAGACCGACACCTTCCTTAGTGAAAGAGACTCAAAACCCCATATTTCCCACAGAGGAATATATCTGACTAGTAAGAATCTTAAAACCTATGTATTGATATGTCTCCATAAGGGAATCAAGTGTGTCTAGAGTGGCATAAACATGGCAGCGAGAATCAGCTCAAACCCACTATAAAAAGGAATTTCAAAAGCAAAACCAAAAAACAGGGAAATTCTTTACAATTCCTTCAGGGTGTCTGAGGAAACCTGGAAAGACCCTATCTACAATGACAGCTGGATGTGGCATAAGGCTGGACACTTGGGACTGAGAGGATTGGTGAGATTGGGTGAGCAAATGCAGACCCTTTCAAGCAATAATGCATGGCCCCCATTCCATGGGTCCCAACTCTCCAGGTTCAAGGGAATATTACTACAGCTATAACATGTACAGGAAACATAGAGAATGGACACACTGTGAATACGAAAGGTTTCTAAAACTCAATGAATAGTCCCTCTCCTGGTGCTCCAGTTTGACTTTCCAACTGCCTTACTATCAATCTCCCAACTTGGAGAGACAGGCCCTTTAACCTCCTGGTTTGCACAGGTTCCCAATTTGGCAGAGGATGGAAGGGACGAGGGAGAACCCATGAGAGAGTAGCTGTTAGGCATTTGGACGGGCACATGTCACTCTAATTTCCCGGCAGGAAGAAGAATTAACCAAAGTCTCAGCCACCCACCGGGAACCAGTATAGGACATGATCCAAAATTTTGGACTTGCGTTCAGCTCACTAAAAACGAGTTGAGAAATGGAGCTCAGGGGCACAGCAATTCACAAACTGGCAGAGTGATAAAGGACAACTATCGTCCAAAAATCTGTTGAGGGAAGTCAACGAGGCGGACTTGAAAGTGAGGCAAAATAGCAGGAAACAGATTTCAAGAGGTACGTTGGAATCGCCTGTAAAGCACAGGAAGAGGGGCACAACTTGGACAATGGTGCACTTGGCCAAAAAGGGCGTATGCGTTTTCTCCTGAATATATTCAGGAGAAAACGCATACGCCCTTTTTGGCCAAGCAAGCAAGCGGGCAATGCAAATCTGCACTACAAAGAAGTATCACTTCCCACCGGTCAAAAGGGACATCCACAAAATGTGTAAAAACCAGAAAGGCAAGACAGGCCCTGGAGAACTGGGAGCCTTGTTATGCTGATGGGCGGGATGTAAACTGCCAACTGCCTCACTGGAGGAGTGCATTGTGTTCCCTAAAACAAGTAAACAACAGAGCTACAGAGCCAAGGCCACTTCCAGTCTAGGGAATATACCTTGGGAAAACTGAAAATCAATAAGAAAGAGCCACCTCCAAATTTAGGGCTGCACTGACTACAAGAACCTCAACTTGGGTACACCTTAAATATCCCAGGAAATATAAAAATGGTTCAAAACATTGTGGTACTTACGTACGATGGAATATCCCTCAGCCATGAAATCAATGTCATAAGACCAGTAGCAGCAAAGTGAGTGGATTCAGGTACGATGATTCTAAGTGAAATAAGTCACACAGAAAAAGAAACTTATCATAAGATATCACTTATGAAGATCCTGTAAACATGGCTACACGTGAACTGAGTTAGGAAAGAGAACAGAGTCTCACATTTAGAAAACACTCTTATGCCTGCATAAAGGGGAAGGAGAGGTGGGGTGATGCATAAAACCAGAGTTTGATATAAGCACAGGGACCGTTTCAAACACCAACTTTGGAATTGACAAAACCGACACCTTCCTCCGTGAAAGAGACTCAAAACCCCATATTTCCCACAGAGGAATATATCTGACTAATAAGAATATTAAAACCTATGTATTGATATGTCTCCATAAGGGAATCATGTGTGTCTAGAGTGGCATAAACATGGCAGCGAGAATCAGCTCAAACCCACTATAAAAAGGAATTTCAAAAGCAAAACCAAAAAACAGGGAAATTCTTTACAATTCCTTCATGGTGTCTGAGGAAACCTGGAAAGACCCTATCTACAATGACAGCTGGATGTGGCATAAGGCTGGACACTTGGGACTGAGAGGATTGGTGAGATTGGGTGAGCAAATGCAGACCCTTTCAAGCAATAATGCATGGCCCCCATTCCATGGGTCCCAACTCTCCAGGTTCAAGGGAATATTACTACAGCTATAACATGTACAGGAAACCTAGAGAATGGACACACTGTGAATACGAAAGGTTTCTAAAACTGAACGAATAGTCCCTCTCCTGGTGCTCCAGTTTGACTTTCCAACTGCCTTACTATCAATCTCCCAACTTGGAGAGAGAGGCCCTTTAACCTCCTGGTTTGCACAGGTTCCCAATTTGGCAGAGGATGGAAGGGACGAGGGAGAACCCATGAGAGAGTAGCTGTTAGGCATTTGGACGGGCACATGTCACTCTAATTTCCCGGCAGGAAGAAGAATTAACCAAAGTCTCAGCCACCCACCGGGAACCAGTATAGGACATGATCCAAAATTTTGGACTTGCGTTCAGCTCACAAAAAACGAGTTGAGAAATGGAGCTCAGGGGCACAGCAATTCACAAACTGGCAGAGTGATAAAGGACAACTATCGTCCAAAAATCTGTTGAGGGAAGTCAACGAGGCGGACTTGAAAGCGAGGCAAAATAGCAGGAAACAGATTTCAAGAGGTACCTTGGAATCGCCTGTAAAGCACAGGAAGAGGGGCACAACTTGGACAATGGTGCACTTGGCCAAAAAGGGCGTATGCGTTTTCTCCTGAATATATTCAGGAGAAAACGCATACGCCCTTTTTGGCCAAGCAAGCAAGCGGGCAATGCAAATCTGCACTACAAAGAAGTATCACTTCCCACCGGTCAAAAGGGACATCCACAAAATGTGTAAAAACCAGAAAGGCAAGACAGGCCCTGGAGAACAGGGAGCCTTGTTATGCTGATGGGCGGGATGTAAATTGCCAACTGCCTCACTGGAGGAGTGCATTGTGTTCCCTAAAACAAGTAAACAACAGAGCTACAGAGCCAAGGCCACTTCCAGTCTAGGGAATATACCTTGGGAAAACTGAAAATCAATAAGAAAGAGCCACCTCCAAATTTAGGGCTGCACTGACTACAAGAACCTCAACTTGGGTACACCTTAAATATCCCAGGAAATATAAAAATGGTTCAAAACATTGTGGTACTTACGTACGATGGAATATCCCTCAGCCATGAAATCAATGTCATAAGACCAGTAGCAGCAAAGTGAGTGGATTCAGGTACGATGATTCTAAGTGAAATAAGTCACACAGAAAAAGAAACTTATCATAAGATATCACTTATGAAGATCCTGTAAACATGGCTACACGTGAATTGAGTTAGGAAAGAGAACAGAGTCTCACATTTAGAAAACACTCTTATGCCTGCATAAAGGGGAAGGAGAGGTGGGGTGATGCATAAAACCAGAGTTCGATATAAGCACAGGGACCGTTTCAAAAACCAACTTTGGAATTGACAAGACCGACACCTTCCTCAGTGAAAGAGTCTCAAAACCCCATATTTCCCACAGAGGAATATATCTGACTAGTAAGAATCTTAAAACCTATGTATTGATATGTCTCCATAAGGGAATCAAGTGTGTCTAGAGTGGCATAAACATGGCAGCGAGAATCAGCTCAAACCCACTATAAAAAGGAATTTCAAAAGCAAAACCAAAAAACAGGGAAATTCTTTACAATTCCTTCAGGGTGTCTGAGGAAACCTGGAAAGACCCTATCTACAATGACAGCTGGATGTGGCATAAGGCTGGACACTTGGGACTGAGAGGATTGGTGAGATTGGGTGAGCAAATGCAGACCCTTTCAAGCAATAATGCATGGCCCCCATTCCATGGGTCCCAACTCTCCAGGTTCAAGGGAATATTACTACAGCTATAACATGTACAGGAAACCTAGAGAATGGACACACTGTGAATACGAAAGGTTTCTAAAACTCAACGAATAGTCCCTCTCCTGGTGCTCCAGTTTGACTTTCCAACTGCCTTACTATCAATCTCCCAACTTGGAGAGACAGGCCCTTTAACCTCCTGGTTTGCACAGGTTCCCAATTTGGCAGAGGATGGAAGGGACGAGGGAGAACCCATGAGAGAGTAGCTGTTAGGCATTTGGACGGGCACCTTTCACTCTAATTTCCCGGCAGGAAGAAGAATTAACCAAAGTCTCAGCCACCCACCGGGAACCAGTATAGGACATGATCCAAAATTTTGGACTTGCGTTCAGCTCACAAAAAACGAGTTGAGAAATGGAGCTCAGGGGCACAGCAATTCACAAACTGGCAGAGTGATAAAGGACAACTATCGTCCAAAAATCTGTTGAGGGAAGTCAACGAGGCGGACTTGAAAGTGAGGCAAAATAGCAGGAAACAGATTTCAAGAGGTACGTTGGAATCGCCTGTAAAGCACAGGAAGAGGGGCACAACTTGGACAATGGTGCACTTGGCCAAAAAGGGCGTATGCGTTTTCTCCTGAATATATTCAGGAGAAAACGCATACGCCCTTTTTGGCCAAGCAAGCAAGCGGGCAATGCAAATCTGCACTACAAAGAAGTATCACTTCCCACCGGTCAAAAGGGACATCCACAAAATGTGTAAAAACCAGAAAGGCAAGACAGGCCCTGGAGAACAGGGAGCCTTGTTAGGCTGATGGGCGGGATGTAAATTGCCAACTGCCTCACTGGAGGAGTGCATTGTGTTCCCTAAAACAAGTAAACAACAGAGCTACAGAGCCAAGGCCACTTCCAGTCTAGGGAATATACCTTGGGAAAACTGAAAATCAATAAGAAAGAGCCACCTCCAAATTTCGGGCTGCACTGGCTACAAGAACCTCAACTTGGGTACACCTTAAATATCCCAGGAAATATAAAAATGGTTCAAAACATTGTGGTACTTACGTACGATGGAATATCCCTCAGCGATGAAATCAATGTCATAAGACCAGTAGCAGCAAAGTGAGTGGATTCAGGTACGATGATTCTAAGTGAAATAAGTCACACAGAAAAAGAAACTTATCATAAGATATCACTTATGAAGATCCTGTAAACATGGCTACACGTGAACTGAGTTAGGAAAGAGAACAGAGTCTCACATTTAGAAAACACTCTTATGCCTGCATAAAGGGGAAGGAGAGGTGGGGTGATGCATAAAACCAGAGTTTGATATAAGCACAGGGACCGTTCCAAAAACCAACTTTGGAATAGACAAGACCTACACCTTCCTCAGTGAAAGAGACTCAAAACCCCATATTTCCCGCAGAGGAATATATCTGACTAGTAAGAATCTTAAAACCTATGTATTGATATGTCTCCATAAGGGAATCAAGTGTGTCTAGAGTGGCATAAACATGGCAGCGAGAATCAGCTCAAACCCACTATAAAAAGGAATTTCAAAAGCAAAACCAAAAAACAGGGAAATTCTTTACAATTCCTTCAGGGTGTCTGAGGAAACCTGGAAAGACCCTATCTACAATGACAGCTGGATGTGGCATAAGGCTGGACACTTGGGACTGAGAGGATTGGTGAGATTGGGTGAGCAAATGCAGACCCTTTCAAGCAATAATGCATGGCCCCCATTCCATGGGTCCCAACTCTCCAGGTTCAAGGGAATATTACTACAGCTATAACATGTACAGGAAACCTAGAGAATGGACACACTGTGAATACGAAAGGTTTCTAAAACTCAACGAAAAGTCCCTCTCCTGGTGCTCCAGTTTGACTTTCCAACTGCCTTACTATCAATCTCCCAACATGGAGAGACAGGCCCTTTAACATCCTGGTTTGCACAGGTTCCCAATTTGGCAGAGGATGGAAGGGACGAGGGAGAACCCATGAGAGAGTAGCTGTTAGGCATTTGGACGGGCACATGTCACTCTAATTTCCCGGCAGGAAGAAGAATTAACCAAAGTCTCAGCCACCCACCGGGAACCAGTATAGGACATGATCCAAAATTTTGGACTTGCGTTCAGCTCACAAAAAACGAGTTGAGAAATGGAGCTCAGGGGCACAGCAATTCACAAACTGGCAGAGTGATAAAGGACAACTATCGTCCAAAAATCTGTTGAGGGAAGTCAACGAGGCGGACTTGAAAGCGAGGCAAAATAGCAGGAAACAGATTTCAAGAGGTACCTTGGAATCGCCTGTAAAGCACAGGAAGAGGGGCACAACTTGGACAATGGTGCACTTGGCCAAAAAGGGCGTATGCGTTTTCTCCTGAATATATTCAGGAGAAAACGCATACGCCCTTTTTGGCCAAGCAAGCAAGCGGGCAATGCAAATCTGCACTACAAAGAAGTATCACTTCCCACCGGTCAAAAGGGACATCCACAAAATGTGTAAAAACCAGAAAGGCAAGACAGGCCCTGGAGAACTGGGAGCCTTGTTATGCTGATGGGCGGGATGTAAACTGCCAACTGCCTCACTGGAGGAGTGCATTGTGTTCCCTAAAACAAGTAAACAACAGAGCTACAGAGCCAAGGCCACTTCCAGTCTAGGGAATATACCTTGGGAAAACTGAAAATCAATAAGAAAGAGCCACCTCCAAATTTAGGGCTGCACTGACTACAAGAACCTCAACTTGGGTACACCTTAAATATCCCAGGAAATATAAAAATGGTTCAAAACATTGTGGTACTTACGTACGATGGAATATCCCTCAGCCATGAAATCAATGTCATAAGACCAGTAGCAGCAAAGTGAGTGGATTCAGGTACGATGATTCTAAGTGAAATAAGTCACACAGAAAAAGAAACTTATCATAAGATATCACTTATGAAGATCCTGTAAACATGGCTACACGTGAACTGAGTTAGGAAAGAGAACAGAGTCTCACATTTAGAAAACACTCTTATGCCTGCATAAAGGGGAAGGAGAGGTGGGGTGATGCATAAAACCAGAGTTCGATATAAGCACAGGGACCGTTTCAAAAACCAACTTTGGAATAGACAAGACCTACACCTTCCTCAGTGAAAGAGACTCAAAACCCCATATTTCCCACAGAGGAATATATCTGACTAGTAAGAATCTTAAAACCTATGTATTGATATGTCTCCATAAGGGAATCAAGTGTGTCTAGAGTGGCATAAACATGGCAGCGAGAATCAGCTCAAACCCACTATAAAAAGGAATTTCAAAAGCAAAACCAAAAAACAGGGAAATTCTTTACAATTCCTTCAGGGTGTCTGAGGAAACCTGGAAAGACCCTATCTACAATGACAGCTGGATGTGGCATAAGGCTGGACACTTGGGACTGAGAGGATTGGTGAGATTGGGTGAGCAAATGCAGACCCTTTCAAGCAATAATGCATGGCCCCCATTCCATGGGTCCCAACTCTCCAGGTTCAAGGGAATATTACTACAGCTATAACATGTACAGGAAACCTAGAGAATGGACACACTGTGAATACGAAAGGTTTCTAAAACTCAACGAATAGTCCCTCTCCTGGTGCTCCAGTTTGACTTTCCAACTGCCTTACTATCAATCTCCCAACTTGGAGAGACAGGCCCTTTAACCTCCTGGTTTGCACAGGTTCCCAATTTGGCAGAGGATGGAAGGGACGAGGGAGAACCCATGAGAGAGTAGCTGTTAGGCATTTGGACGGGCACCTTTCACTCTAATTTCCCGGCAGGAAGAAGAATTAACCAAAGTCTCAGCCACCCACCGGGAACCAGTATAGGACATGATCCAAAATTTTGGACTTGCGTTCAGCTCACAAAAAACGAGTTGAGAAATGGAGCTCAGGGGCACAGCAATTCACAAACTGGCAGAGTGATAAAGGACAACTATCGTCCAAAAATCTGTTGAGGGAAGTCAACGAGGCGGACTTGAAAGTGAGGCAAAATAGCAGGAAACAGATTTCAAGAGGTACGTTGGAATCGCCTGTAAAGCACAGGAAGAGGGGCACAACTTGGACAATGGTGCACTTGGCCAAAAAGGGCGTATGCGTTTTCTCCTGAATATATTCAGGAGAAAACGCATACGCCCTTTTTGGCCAAGCAAGCAAGCGGGCAATGCAAATCTGCACTACAAAGAAGTATCACTTCCCACCGGTCAAAAGGGACATCCACAAAATGTGTAAAAACCAGAAAGGCAAGACAGGCCCTGGAGAACTGGGAGCCTTGTTATGCTGATGGGCGGGATGTAAATTGCCAACTGCCTCACTGGAGGAGTGCATTGTGTTCCCTAAAACAAGTAAACAACAGAGCTACAGAGCCAAGGCCACTTCCAGTCTAGGGAATATACCTTGGGAAAACTGAAAATCAATAAGAAAGAGCCACCTCCAAATTTAGGGCTGCACTGACTACAAGAACCTCAACTTGGGTACACCTTAAATATCCCAGGAAATATAAAAATGGTTCAAAACATTATGGTACTTACGTACGATGGAATATCCCTCAGCCATGAAATCAATGTCATAAGACCTGTAGCAGCAAAGTGAGTGGATTCAGGTACGATGATTCTAAGTGAAATAAGTCACACAGAAAAAGAAACTTATCATAAGATATCACTTATGAAGATCCTGTAAACATGGCTACACGTGAACTGAGTTAGGAAAGAGAACAGAGTCTCACATTTAGAAAACACTCTTATGCCTGCATAAAGGGGATGGAGAGGTGGGGTGATGCATAAAACCAGAGTTTGATATAAGCACAGGGACCGTTCCAAAAACCAACTTTGGAATAGACAAGACCTACACCTTCCTCAGTGAAAGAGACTCAAAACCCCATATTTCCCGCAGAGGAATATATCTGACTAGTAAGAATCTTAAAACCTATGTATTGATATGACTCCATAAGGGAATCAAGTGTGTCTAGAGTGGCATAAACATGGCAGCGAGAATCAGCTCAAACCCACTATAAAAAGGAATTTCAAAAGCAAAACCAAAAAACAGGGAAATTCTTTACAATTCCTTCATGGTGTCTGAGGAAACCTGGAAAGACCCTATCTACAATGACAGCTGGATGTGGCATAAGGCTGGACACTTGGGACTGAGAGGATTGGTGAGATTGGGTGAGCAAATGCAGACCCTTTCGAGCAATAATGCATGGCCCCCATTCCATGGGTCCCAACTCTCCATGTTCAAGGGAATATTACTACAGCTATATCATGTACAGGAAACCTAGAGAATGGACACACTGTGAATACGAAAGGTTTCTAAAACTCAACGAATAGTCCCTCTCCTCGTGCTCCAGTTTGACTTTCCAACTGCCTTACTATCAATCTCCCAACTTGGAGAGACAGGCCCTTTAACCTCCTGGTTTGCACAGGTTCCCAATTTGGCAGAGGATGGAAGGGACGAGAGAGAACCCATGAGAGAGTAGCTGTTAGGCATTTGGACGGGCACATGTCACTCTAATTTCCCGGCAGGAAGAAGAATTAACCAAAGTCTCAGCCACCCACCGGGAACCAGTATAGGACATGATCCAAAATTTTGGACTTGCGTTTAGCTCACAAAAAACGAGTTGAGAAATGGAGCTCAGGGGCACAGCAATTCACAAACTGGCAGAGTGATAAAGGACAACTATCGTCCAAAAATCTGTTGAGGGAAGTCAACGAGGCGGACTTGAAAGCGAGGCAAAATAGCAGGAAACAGATTTCAAGAGGTACCTTGGAATCGCCTGTAAAGCACAGGAAGAGGGGCACAACTTGGACAATGGTGCACTTGGCCAAAAAGGGCGTATGCGTTTTCTCCTGAATATATTCAGGAGAAAACGCATACGCCCTTTTTGGCCAAGCAAGCAAGCGGGCAATGCAAATCTGCACTACAAAGTAGTATCACTTCCCACCGGTCAAAAGGGACATCCACAAAATGTGTAAAAACCAGAAAGGCAAGACAGGCCCTGGAGAACTCTGAGCCTTGTTATGCTGATGGGCGGGATGTAAACTGCCAACTGCCTCACTGGAGGAGTGCATTGTGTTCCCTAAAACAAGTAAACAACAGAGCTACAGAGCCAAGGCCACTTCCAGTCTAGGGAATATACCTTGGGAAAACTGAAAATCAATAAGAAAGAGCCACCTCCAAATTTAGGGCTGCACTGACTACAAGAACCTCAACTTGGGTACACCTTAAATATCCCAGGAAATATAAAAATGGTTCAAAACATTGTGGTACTTACGTATGATGGAATATCCCTCAGCGATGAAATCAATGTCATAAGACCAGTAGCAGCAAAGTGAGTGGATTCAGGTACGATGATTCTAAGTGAAATAAGTCACACAGAAAAAGAAACTTATCATAAGATATCACTTATGAAGATCCTGTAAACATGGCTACACGTGAACTGAGTTAGGAAAGAGAACAGAGTCTCACATTTAGAAAACACTCTTATGCCTGCATAAAGGGGAAGGAGAGGTGGGGTGATGCATAAAACCAGAGTTTGATATAAGCACAGGGACCGTTCCAAAAACCAACTTTGGAATAGACAAGACCGACACCTTCCTCAGTGAAAGAGACTCAAAACCCCATATTTCCAGCAGAGGAATATATCTGACTAGTAAGAATCTTAAAACCTATGTATTGATATGACTCCATAAGGGAATCAAGTGTGTCTAGAGTGGCATAAACATGGCAGCGAGAATCAGCTCAAACCCACTATAAAAAGGAATTTCAAAAGCAAAACCAAAAAACAGGGAAATTCTTTACAATTCCTTCAGGGTGTCTGAGGAAACCTGGAAAGACCCTATCTACAATGACAGCTGGATGTGGCATAAGGCTGGACACTTGGGACTGAGAGGATTGGTGAGATTGGGTGAGCAAATGCAGACCCTTTCAAGCAATAATACATGGCCCCCATTCCATGGGTCCCAACTCTCCATGTTCAAGGGAATATCACTACAGCTATAACATGTACAGGAAACCTAGAGAATGGACACACTGTGAATACGAAAGGTTTCTAAAACTCAATGAATAGTCCCTCTCCTGGTGCTCCAGTTTGACTTTCCAACTGCCTTACTATCAATCTCCCAACTTGGAGAGACAGGCCCTTTAACCTCCTGGTTTGCACAGGTTCCCAATTTGGCAGAGGATGGAAGGGACGAGGGAGAACCCATGAGAGAGTAGCTGTTAGGCATTTGGACGGGCACATATCACTCTAATTTCCCGGCAGGAAGAAGAATTAACCAAAGTCTCAGCCACCCACCGGGAACCAGTATAGGACATGATCCAAAATTTTGGACTTGTGTTCAGCTCACAAAAAACGAGTTGAGAAATGGAGCTCAGGGGCACAGCAATTCACAAACTGGCACAGTGATAAAGGACAACTATCGTCCAAAAATCTGTTGAGGGAAGTCAACGAGGCGGACTTGAAAGTGAGGCAAAATAGCAGGAAACAGATTTCAAGAGGTACGTTGGAATCGCCTGTAAAGCACAGGAAGAGGGGCACAACTTGGACAATGGTGCACTTGGCCAAAAAGGGCGTATGCGTTTTCTCCTGAATATATTCAGGAGAAAACGCATACGCCCTTTTTGGCCAAGCAAGCAAGCGGGCAATGCAAATCTGCACTACAAAGAAGTATCACTTCCCACCGGTCAAAAGGGACATCCACAAAATGTGTAAAAACCAGAAAGGCAAGACAGGCCCTGGAGAACTGGGAGCCTTGTTATGCTGATGGGCGGGATGTAAACTGCCAACTGCCTCACTGGAGGAGTGCATTGTGTTCCCTAAAACAAGTAAACAACAGAGCTACAGAGCCAAGGCCACTTCCAGTCTAGGGAATATACCTGGGGAAAACTGAAAATCAATAAGAAAGAGCCACCTCCAAATTTAGGGCTGCACTGACTACAAGAACCTCAACTTGGGTACACCTTAAATATCCCAGGAAATATAAAAATGGTTCAAAACATTGTGGTACTTACGTACGATGGAATATCCCTCAGCCATGAAATCAATGTCATAAGACCAGTAGCAGCAAAGTGAGTGGATTCAGGTACGATGATTCTAAGTGAAATAAGTCACACAGAAAAAGAAACTTATCATAAGATATCACTTATGAAGATCCTGTAAACATGGCTACACGTGAACTGGGTTAGTAAAGAGAACAGAGTCTCACATTTAGAAAACACTCTTATGCCTGCATAAAGGGGAAGGAGAGGTGGGGTGATGCATAAAACCAGAGTTTGATATAAGCACAGGGACCGTTTCAAAAACCAACTTTGGAATAGACAAGACCTACACCTTCCTCAGTGAAAGAGACTCAAAACGCCATATTTCCCACAGAGGAATATATCTGACTAGTAAGAATCTTAAAACCTATGTATTGATATGTCTCCATAAGGGAATCAAGTGTGTCTAGAGTGGCATAAACATGGCAGCGAGAATCAGCTCAAACCCACTATAAAAAGGAATTTCAAAAGCAAAACCAAAAAACAGGGAAATTCTTTACAATTCCTTCAGGGTGTCTGAGGAAACCTGGAAAGACCCTATCTACAATGACAGCTGGATGTGGCATAAGGCTGGACACTTGGGACTGAGAGGATTGGTGAGATTGGGTGAGCAAATGCAGACCCTTTCAAGCAATAATGCATGGCCCTCATTCCATGGGTCCCAACTCTCCAGGTTCATGGGAATATTACTACAGCTATAACATGTACAGGAAACCTAGAGAATGGACACACTGTGAATACGAAAGGTTTCTAAAACTCAACGAATAGTCCCTCTCCTGGTGCTCCAGTTTGACTTTCCAACTGCCTTACTATCAATCTCCCAACTTGGAGAGACAGGCCCTTTAACCTCCTGGTTTGCACAGGTTCCCAATTTGGCAGAGGATGGAAGGGACGAGGGAGAACCCATGAGAGAGTAGCTGTTAGGCATTTGGACGGGCACATGTCACTCTAATTTCCCGGCAGGAAGAAGAATTAACCAAAGTCTCAGCCACCCCCCGGGAACCAGTATAGGACATGATCCAAAATTTTGGACTTGCGTTCAGCTCACAAAAAACGAGTTGAGAAATGGAGCTCAGGGGCACAGCTATTCACAAACTGGCAGAGTGATAAAGGACAACTATCGTCCAAAAATCTGTTGAGGGAAGTCAACGAGGCGGACTTGAAAGCGAGGCAAAATAGCAGGAAACAGATTTCAAGAGGTACCTTGGAATCGCCTGTAAAGCACAGGAAGAGGGGCACAACTTGGACAATGGTGCACTTGGCCAAAAAGGGCGTATGCGTTTTCTCCTGAATATATTCAGGAGAAAACGCATACGCCCTTTTTGGCCAAGCAAGCAAGCGGGCAATGCAAATCTGCACTACAAAGAAGTATCACTTCCCACCGGTCAAAAGGGACATCCACAAAATGTGTAAAAACCAGAAAGGCAAGACAGGCCCTGGAGAACTGGGAGCCTTGTTATGCTGATGGGCGGGATGTAAATTGCCAACTGCCTCACTGGAGGAGTGCATTGTGTTCCCTAAAACAAGTAAACAACAGAGCTACAGAGCCAAGGCCACTTCCAGTCTAGGGAATATACCTTGGGAAAACTGAAAATCAATAAGAAAGAGCCACCTCCAAATTTCGGGCTGCACTGGCTACAAGAACCTCAACTTGGGTACACCTTAAATTTCCCAGGAAATATAAAAATGGTTCAAAACATTGTGGTACTTACGTACGATGGAATATCCCTCAGCCATGGAATCAATGTCATAAGACCAGGAGCAGCAAAGTGAGTAGATTCAGGTACGATGATTCTAAGTGAAATAAGTCACACAGAAAAAGAAACTTATCATAAGATATCACTTATGAAGATCCTGTAAACATGGCTACACGTGAACTGAGTTAGGAAAGAGAACAGAGTCTCACATTTAGAAAACACTCTTATGCCTGCATAAAGGGGAAGGAGAGGTGGGGTGATGCATAAAACCAGAGTTTGATATAAGCACAGGGACCGTTTCAAAAACCAACTTTGGAATTGACAAGACCGTCACCTTCCTCCGTGAAAGAGACTCAAAACCCCATATTTCCCACAGAGGAATATATCTGACTAGTAAGAATCTTAAAACCTATGTATTGATATGTCTCCATAAGGGAATCAAGTGTGTCTAGAGTGGCATAAACATGGCAGCGAGAATCAGCTCAAACCCACTATAAAAAGGAATTTCAAAAGCAAAACCAAAAAACAGGGAAATTCTTTACAATTCCTTCATGGTGTCTGAGGAAACCTGGAAAGACCCTATCTACAATGACAGCTGGATGTGGCATAAGGCTGGACACTTGGGACTGAGAGGATTGGTGAGATTGGGTGAGCAAATGCAGACCCTTTCAAGCAATAATGCATGGCCCCCATTCCATGGGTCCCAACTCTCCAGGTTCAAGGGAATATTACTACAGCTATAACATGTACAGGAAACCTAGAGAATGGACACACTGTGAATACGAAAGGTTTCTAAAACTCAACGAATAGTCCCTCTCCTGGTGCTCCAGTTTGACTTTCCAACTGCCTTACTATCAATCTCCCAACTTGGAGAGACAGGCCCTTTAACCTCCTGGTTTGCACAGGTTCCCAATTTGGCAGAGGATGGAAGGGACGAGGGAGAACCCATGAGAGAGTAGCTGTTAGGCATTTGGACGGGCACATGTCACTCTAATTTCCCGGCAGGAAGAAGAATTAACCAAAGTCTCAGCCACCCACCGGGAACCAGTATAGGACATGATCCAAAATTTTGGACTTGCGTTCAGCTCACAAAAAACGAGTTGAGAAATGGAGCTCAGGGGCACAGCAATTCACAAACTGGCAGAGTGATAAAGGACAACTATCGTCCAAAAGTCTGTTGAGGGAAGTCAACGAGGCGGACTTGAAAGTGAGGCAAAATAGCAGGAAACAGATTTCAAGAGGTACATTGGAATCGCCTGTAAAGCACAGGAAGAGGGGCACAACTTGGACAATGGTGCACTTGGCCAAAAAGGGCGTATGCGTTTTCTCCTGAATATATTCAGGAGAAAACGCATACGCCCTTTTTGGCCAAGCAAGCAAGCGGGCAATGCAAATCTGCACTACAAAGAAGTATCACTTCCCACCGGTCAAAAGGGACATCCACAAAATGTGTAAAAACCAGAAAGGCAAGACAGGCCCTGGAGAACAGGGAGCCTTGTTATGCTGATGGGTGGGATGTAAATTGCCAACTGCCTCACTGGAGGAGTGCATTGTGTTCCCTAAAACAAGTAAACAACAGAGCTACAGAGCCAAGGCCACTTCCAGTCTAGGGAATATACCTGGGGAAAACTGAAAATCAATAAGAAAGAGCCACCTCCAAATTTAGGGCTGCACTGGCTACAAGAACCTCAACTTGGGTACACCTTAAATATCCCAGGAAATATAAAAATGGTTCAAAACATTGTGGTACTTAGGTATGATGGAATATCCCTCAGCGATGAAATCAATGTCATACTACCAGTAGCAGCAAAGTGAGTGGATTCAGGTACGATGATTCTAAGTGAAATAAGTCACACAGAAAAAGAAACTTATCATAAGATATCACTTATGAAGATCCTGTAAACATGGCTACACGTGAACTGAGTTAGGAAAGAGAACAGAGTCTCACATTTAGAAAACACTCTTATGCCTGCATAAAGGGGAAGGAGAGGTGGGGTGATGCATAAAACCAGAGTTTGATATAAGCACAGGGACCGTTCCAAAAACCAACTTTGGAATAGACAAGACCTACACCTTCCTCAGTGAAAGAGACTCAAAACCCCATATTTCCCGCAGAGGAATATATCTGACTAGTAAGAATCTTAAAACCTATGTATTGATATGACTCCATAAGGGAATCAAGTGTGTCTAGAGTGGCATAAACATGGCAGCGAGAATCAGCTCAAACCCACTATAAAAAGGAATTTCAAAAGCAAAACCAAAAAACAGGGAAATTCTTTACAATTCCTTCAGGGTGTCTGAGGAAACCTGGAAAGACCCTATCTACAATGACAGCTGGATGTGGCATAAGGCTGGACACTTGGGACTGAGAGGATTGGTGAGATTGGGTGAGCAAATGCAGACCCTTTCAAGCAATAATGCATGGCCCCCATTCCATGGGTCCCAACTCTCCAGGTTCAAGGGAATATTACTACAGCTATAACATGTACAGGAAACCTAGAGAATGGACACACTGTGAATACGAAAGGTTTCTAAAACTCAACGAATAGTCCCTCTCCTGGTGCTCCAGTTTGACTTTCCAACTGCCTTACTATCAATCTCCCAACTTGGAGAGACAGGCCCTTTAACCTCCTGGTTTGCACAGGTTCCCAATTTGGCAGAGGATGGAAGGGACGAGGGAGAACCCATGAGAGAGTAGCTGTTAGGCATTTGGACGGGCACATGTCACTCTAATTTCCCGGCAGGAAGAAGAATTAACCAAAGTCTCAGCCACCCACCGGGAACCAGTATAGGACATGATCCAAAATTTTGGACTTGCGTTCAGCTCACAAAAAACGAGTTGAGAAATGGAGCTCAGGGGCACAGCAATTCACAAACTGGCAGAGTGATAAAGGACAACTATCGTCCAAAAATCTGTTGAGGGAAGTCAACGAGGCGGACTTGAAAGCGAGGCAAAATAGCAAGAAACAGATTTCAAGAGGTACCTTGGAATCGCCTGTAAAGCACAGGAAGAGGGGCACAACTTGGACAATGGTGCACTTGGCCAAAAAGGGCGTATGCGTTTTCTCCTGAATATATTCAGGAGAAAACGCATACGCCCTTTTTGGCCAAGCAAGCAAGCGGGCAATGCAAATCTGCACTACAAAGAAGTATCACTTCCCACCGGTCAAAAGGGACATCCACAAAATGTGTAAAAACCAGAAAGGCAAGACAGGCCCTGGAGAACTGGGAGCCTTGTTATGCTGATGGGCGGGATGTAAATTGCCAACTGCCTCACTGGAGGAGTGCATTGTGTTCCCTAAAACAAGTAAACAACAGAGCTACAGAGCCAAGGCCACTTCCAGTCTAGGGAATATACCTTGGGAAAACTGAAAATCAATAAGAAAGAGCCACCTCCAAATTTAGGGCTGCACTGACTACAAGAACCTCAACTTGGGTACACCTTAAATATCCCAGGCAATATAAAAATGGTTCAAAACATTGTGGTACTTACGTACGATGGAATATCCCTCAGCCATGAAATCAATGTCATAAGACCAGTAGCAGCAAAGTGAGTGGATTCAGGTACGATGATTCTAAGTGAAATAAGTCACACAGAAAAAGAAACTTATCATAAGATATCACTTATGAAGATCCTGTAAACATGGCTACACGTGAACTGAGTTAGGAAAGAGAACAGAGTCTCACATTTAGAAAACACTCTTATGCCTGCATAAAGGGGAAGGAGAGGTGGGGTGATGCATAAAACCAGAGTTCGATATAAGCACAGGGACCGTTTCAAAAACCAACTTTGGAATAGACAAGACCTACACCTTCCTCAGTGAAAGAGACTCAAAACGCCATATTTCCCACAGAGGAATATATCTGACTAGTAAGAATCTTAAAACCTATGTATTGATATGTCTCCATAAGGGAATCAAGTGTGTCTAGAGTGGCATAAACATGGCAGCGAGAATCAGCTCAAACCCACTATAAAAAGGAATTTCAAAAGCAAAACCAAAAAACAGGGAAATTCTTTACAATTCCTTCAGGGTGTCTGAGGAAACCTGGAAAGACCCTATCTACAATGACAGCTGGATGTGGCATAAGGCTGGACACTTGGGACTGAGAGGATTGGTGAGATTGGGTGAGCAAATGCAGACCCTTTCAAGCAATAATGCATGGCCCCCATTCCATGGGTCCCAACTCTCCAGGTTCAAGGGAATATTACTACAGCTATAACATGTACAGGAAACCTAGAGAATGGACACACTGTGAATACGAAAGGTTTCTAAAACTCAACGAATAGTCCCTCTCCTGGTGCTCCAGTTTGACTTTCCAACTGCCTTACTATCAATCTCCCAACTTGGAGAGACAGGCCCTTTAACCTCCTGGTTTGCACAGGTTCCCAATTTGGCAGAGGATGGAAGGGACGAGGGAGAACCCATGAGAGAGTAGCTGTTAGGCATTTGGACGGGCACATGTCACTCTAATTTCCCGGCAGGAAGAAGAATTAACCAAAGTCTCAGCCACCCACCGGGAACCAGTATAGGACATGATCCAAAATTTTGGACTTGCGTTCAGCTCACAAAAAACGAGTTGAGAAATGGAGCTCAGGGGCACAGCTATTCACAAACTGGCAGAGTGATAAAGGACAACTATCGTCCAAAAATCTGTTGAGGGAAGTCAACGAGGCGGACTTGAAAGCGAGGCAAAATAGCAGGAAACAGATTTCAAGAGGTACCTTGGAATCGCCTGTAAAGCACAGGAAGAGGGGCACAACTTGGACAATGGTGCACTTGGCCAAAAAGGGCGTATGCGTTTTCTCCTGAATATATTCAGGAGAAAACGCATACGCCCTTTTTGGCCAAGCAAGCAAGCGGGCAATGCAAATCTGCACTACAAAGAAGTATCACTTCCCACCGGTCAAAAGGGACATCCACAAAATGTGTAAAAACCAGAAAGGCAAGACAGGCCCTGGAGAACTGGGAGCCTTGTTATGCTGATGGGCGGGATGTAAATTGCCAACTGCCTCACTGGAGGAGTGCATTGTGTTCCCTAAAACAAGTAAACAACAGAGCTACAGAGCCAAGGCCACTTCCAGTCTAGGGAATATACCTTGGGAAAACTGAAAATCAATAAGAAAGAGCCACCTCCAAATTTAGGGCTGCACTGACTACAAGAACCTCAACTTGGGTACACCTTAAATATCCCAGGAAATATAAAAATGGTTCAAAACATTGTGGTACTTACGTACGATGGAATATCCCTCAGCCATGAAATCAATGTCATAAGACCAGTAGCAGCAAAGTGAGTGGATTCAGGTACGATGATTCTAAGTGAAATAAGTCACACAGAAAAAGAAACTTATCATAAGATATCACTTATGAAGATCCTGTAAACATGGCTACACGTGAACTGAGTTAGGAAAGAGAACAGAGTCTCACATTTAGAAAACACTCTTATGCCTGCATAAAGGGGAAGGAGAGGTGGGGTGATGCATAAAACCAGAGTTTGATATAAGCACAGGGACCGTTCCAAAAACCAACTTTGGAATAGACAAGACCGACACCTTCCTCAGTGAAAGAGACTCAAAACCCCATATTTCCCGCAGAGGAATATATCTGACTAGTAAGAATCTTAAAACCTATGTATTGATATGACTCCATAAGGGAATCAAGTGTGTCTAGAGTGGCATAAACATGGCAGCGAGAATCAGCTCAAACCCACTATAAAAAGGAATTTCAAAAGCAAAACCAAAAAACAGGGAAATTCTTTACAATTCCTTCAGGGTGTCTGAGGAAACCTGGAAAGACCCTATCTACAATGACAGCTGGATGTGGCATAAGGCTGGACACTTGGGACTGAGAGGATTGGTGAGATTGGGTGAGCAAATGCAGACCCTTTCAAGCAATAATGCATGGCCCCCATTCCATGGGTCCCAACTCTCCAGGTTCAAGGGAATATTACTACAGCTATAACATGTACAGGAAACCTAGAGAATGGACACACTGTGAATACGAAAGGTTTCTAAAACTCAACGAATAGTCCCTCTCCTGGTGCTCCAGTTTGACTTTCCAACTGCCTTACTATCAATCTCCCAACTTGGAGAGACAGGCCCTTTAACCTCCTGGTTTGCACAGGTTCCCAATTTGCCAGAGGATGGAAGGGACGAGGGAGAACCCATGAGAGAGTAGCTGTTAGGCATTTGGACGGGCACATGTCACTCTAATTTCCCGGCAGGAAGAAGAATTAACCAAAGTCTCAGCCACCCACCGGGAACCAGTATAGGACATGATCCAAAATTTTGGACTTGCGTTCAGCTCACAAAAAACGAGTTGAGAAATGGAGCTCAGGGGCACAGCAATTCACAAACTGGCAGAGTGATAAAGGACAACTATCGTCCAAAAATCTGTTGAGGGAAGTCAACGAGGCGGACTTGAAAGTGAGGCAAAATAGCAGGAAACAGATTTCAAGAGGTACCTTGGAATCGCCTGTAAAGCACAGGAAGAGGGGCACAACTTGGACAATGGTGCACTTGGCCAAAAAGGGCGTATGCGTTTTCTCCTGAATATATTCAGGAGAAAATGCATACGCCCTTTTTGGGCAAGCAAGCAAGCGGGCAATGCAAATCTGCACTACAAAGAAGTATCATTTCCCACCGGTCAAAAGGGACATCCACAAAATGTGTAAAAACCAGAAAGGCAAGACAGGCCCTGAGGAACTGGGAGCCTTGTTATGCTGATGGGTGGGATGTAAATTGCCAACTGCCTCACTGGAGGAGTGCATTGTGTTCCCTAAAACAAGTAAACAACAGAGCTACAGAGCCAAGGCCACTTCCAGTCTAGGGAATATACCTTGGGAAAACTGAAAATCAATAAGAAAGAGCCACCTCCAAATTTAGGGCTGCACTGACTACAAGAACCTCAACTTGGGTACACCTTAAATATCCCAGGAAATATAAAAATGGTTCAAAACATTGTGGTACTTACGTACGATGGAATATCCCTCAGCCATGAAATCAATGTCATAAGACCAGTAGCAACAAAGTGAGTGGATTCAGGTATGATGATTCTAAGTGAAATAAGTCACACAGAAAAAGAAACTTATCATAAGATATCACTTATGAAGATCCTGTAAACATGGCTACACGTGAACTGAGTTAGGAAAGAGAACAGAGTCTCACATTTAGAAAACACTCTTATGCCTGCATAAAGGGGAAGGAGAGGTGGGGTGATGCATAAAACCAGAGTTTGATATAAGCACAGGGACCGTTTCAAAAACCAACTTTGGAATTGACAAGACCGACACCTTCCTCAGTGAAAGAGACTCAAAACCCCATATTTCCCACAGAGGAATATATCTGACTAGTAAGAATCTTAAAACCTATGTATTGATATGACTCCATAAGGGAATCAAGTGTGTCTAGAGTGGCATAAACATGGCAGCGAGAATCAGCTCAAACCCACTATAAAAAGGAATTTCAAAAGCAAAACCAAAAAACAGGGAAATTCTTTACAATTCCTTCAGGGTGTCTGAGGAAACCTGGAAAGACCCTATCTACAATGACAGCTGGATGTGGCATAAGGCTGGACACTTGGGACTGAGAGGATTGGTGAGATTGGGTGAGCGAATGCAGACCCTTTCAAGCAATAATGCATGGCCCCCATTCCATGGGTCCCAACTCTCCATGTTCAAGGGAATATTACTACAGCTATAACATGTACAGGAAACCTAGAGAATGGACACACTGTGAATACGAAAGGTTTCTAAAACTCAACGAATAGTCCCTCTCCTGGTGCTCCAGTTTGACTTTCCAACTGCCTTACTATCAATCTCCCAACTTGGAGAGACAGGCCCTTTAACCTCCTTGTTTGCACAGGTTCCCAATTTGGCAGAGGATGGAAGGGACGAGGGAGAACCCATGAGAGAGTAGCTGTTAGGCATTTGGACGGGCACATGTCACTCTAATTTCCCGGCAGGAAGAAGAATTAACCAAAGTCTCAGCCACCCACCGGGAACCAGTATAGGACATGATCCAAAATTTTGGACTTGCGTTCAGCTCACAAAAAACGAGTTGAGAAATGGAGCTCAGGGGCACAGCAATTCACAAACTGGCAGAGTGATAAAGGACAACTATCGTCCAAAAATCTGTTGAGGGAAGTCAACGAGGCGGACTTGAAAGCGAGGCAAAATAGCAGGAAACAGATTTCAAGAGGTACCTTGGAATCGCCTGTAAAGCACAGGAAGAGGGGCACAACTTGGACAATGGTGCACTTGGCCAAAAAGGGCGTATGCGTTTTCTCCTGAATATATTCAGGAGAAAACGCATACGCCCTTTTTGGCCAAGCAAGCAAGCGGGCAATGCAAATCTGCACTACAAAGAAGTATCACTTCCCACCGGTCAAAAGGGACATCCACAAAATGTGTAAAAACCAGAAAGGCAAGACAGGCCCTGGAGAACTGGGAGCCTTGTTATGCTGATGGGCGGGATGTAAATTGCCAACTGCCTCAGTGGAGGAGTGCATTGTGTTCCCTAAAACAAGTAAACAACAGAGCTACAGAGCCAAGGCCACTTCCAGTCTAGGGAATATACCTTGGGAAAACTGAAAATCAATAAGAAAGAGCCACCTCCAAATTTAGGGCTGCACTGACTACAAGAACCTCAACTTGGGTACACATTAAATATCCCAGGCAATATAAAAATGGTTCAAAACATTGTGGTACTTACGTACGATGGAATATCCCTCAGCCATGAATTCAATGTCATAAGACCAGTAGCAGCAAAGTGAGTGGATTCAGGTACGATGATTCTAAGTGAAATAAGTCACACAGAAAAAGAAACTTATCATAAGATATCACTTATGAAGATCCTGTAAACATGGCTACACGTGAACTGAGTTAGGAAAGAGAACAGAGTCTCACATTTAGAAAACACTCTTATGCCTGCATAAAGGGGAAGGAGAGGTGGGGTGATGCATAAAACCAGAGTTTGATATAAGCACAGGGACCGTTTCAAAAACCAACTTTGGAATAGACAAGACCTACACCTTCCTCAGTGAAAGAGACTCAAAACCCCATATTTCCCACAGAGGAATATATCTGACTACTAAGAATCTTAAAACCTATGTATTGATATGTCTCCATAAGGGAATCAAGTGTGTCTAGAGTGGCATAAACATGGCAGCGAGAATCAGCTCAAACCCACTATAAAAAGGAATTTCAAAAGCAAAACCAAAAAACAGGGAAATTCTTTACAATTCCTTCAGGGTGTCTGAGGAAACCTGGAAAGACCCTATCTACAATGACAGCTGGATGTGGCATAAGGCTGGACACTTGGGACTGAGAGGATTGGTGAGATTGGGTGAGCGAATGCAGACCCTTTCAAGCAATAATGCATGGCCCCCATTCCATGGGTCCCAACTCTCCAGGTTCAAGGGAATATTACTACAGCTATAACATGTACAGGAAACCTAGAGAATGGACACACTGTGAATACGAAAGGTTTCTAAAACTCAACGAATAGTCCCTCTCCTGGTGCTCCAGTTTGACTTTCCAACTGCCTTACTATCAATCTCCCAACTTGGAGAGACAGGCCCTTTGACCTCCTGGTTTGCACAGGTTCCCAATTTGGCAGAGGATGGAAGGGACGAGGGAGAACCCATGAGAGAGTAGCTGTTAGGCATTTGGACGGGCACATGTCACTCTAATTTCCCGGCAGGAAGAAGAATTAACCAAAGTCTCAGCCACCCACCGGGAACCAGTATAGGACATGATCCAAAATTTTGGACTTGCGTTCAGCTCACAAAACACGAGTTGAGAAATGGAGCTCAGGGGCACAGCAATTCACAAACTGGCAGAGTGATAAAGGACAACTGTCGTCAAAAAATCTGTTGAGGGAAGTCAACGAGGCGGACTTGAAAGTGAGGCAAAATAGCAGGAAACAGATTTCAAGAGGTACGTTGGAATCGCCTGTAAAGCACAGGAAGAGGGGCACAACTTGGACAATGGTGCACTTGGCCAAAAAGGGCGTATGCGTTTTCTCCTGAATATATTCAGGAGAAAACGCATACGCCCTTTTTGGCCAAGCAAGCAAGCGGGCAATGCAAATCTGCACTACAAAGAAGTATCACTTCCCACCGGTCAAAAGGGACATCCACAAAATGTGTAAAAACCAGAAAGGCAAGACAGGCCCTGGAGAACTGGGAGCCTTGTTATGCTGATGGGCGGGATGTAAACTGCCAACTGCCTCACTGGAGGAGTGCATTGTGTTCCCTAAAACAAGTAAACAACAGAGCTACAGAGCCAAGGCCACTTCCAGTCTAGGGAATATACATTGGGAAAACTGAAAATCAATAAGAAAGAGCCACCTCCAAATTTAGGGCTGCACTGACTACAAGAACCTCAACTTGGGTACACCTTAAATATCCCAGGAAATATAAAAATGGTTCAAAACATTGTGGTACTTATGTATGATGGAATATCCCTCAGCGATGAAATCAATGTCATAAGACGAGTAGCAGCAAAGTGAGTGGATTCAGGTACGATGATTCTAAGTGAAATAAGTCACACAGAAAAAGAAACTTATCATAAGATATCACTTATGAAGATCCTGTAAACATGGCTACACGTGAACTGAGTTAGGAAAGAGAACAGAGTCTCACATTTAGAAAACACTCTTATGCCTGCATAAAGGGGAAGGAGAGGTGGGGTGATGCATAAAACCAGAGTTTGATATAAGCACAGGGACCGTTTCAAATACCAACTTTGGAATTGACAAGACCGACACCTTCCTCCGTGAAAGAGACTCAAAACCCCATATTTCCCACAGAGGAATATATCTGACTAGTAAGAATCTTAAACCTATGTATTGATATGTCTCCATAAGGGAATCAAGTGTGTCTAGAGTGGCATAAACATGGCAGCGAGAAGCAGCTCAAACCCACTATAAAAAGGAATTTCAAAAGCAAAACCAAAAAACAGGGAAATTCTTTCCAATTCCTTCAGGGTGTCTGAGGAAACCTGGAAAGACCCTATCTACAATGACAGCTGGATGTGGCATAAGGCTGGACACTTGGGACTGAGAGGATTGGTGAGATTGGGTGAGCAAATGCAGACCCTTTCAAGCAATAATGCATGGCCCCCATTCCATGGGTCCCAACTCTCCAGGTTCAAGGGAATATTACTACAGCTATAACATGTACAGGAAACCTAGAGAATGGACACACTGTGAATACGAAATGTTTCTAAAACTCAACGAATAGTCCCTCTCCTGGTGCTCCAGTTTGACTTTCCAACTGCCTTACTATCAATCTCCCAACTTGGAGAGACAGGCCCTTTGACCTCCTGGTTTGCACAGGTTCCCAATTTGGCAGAGGATGGAAGGGACGAGGGAGAACCCATGAGAGAGTAGCTGTTAGGCATTTGGACGGGCACATGTCACTCTAATTTCCCGGCAGGAAGAAGAATTAACCAAAGTCTCAGCCACCCACCGGGAACCAGTATAGGACATGATCCAAAATTTTGGACTTGCGTTCAGCTCACAAAAAACGAGTTGAGAAATGGAGCTCAGGGGCACAGCAATTCACAAACTGGCAGAGTGATAAAGGACAACTGTCGTCAAAAAATCTGTTGAGGGAAGTCAACGTGGCGGACTTGAAAGTGAGGCAAAATAGCAGGAAACAGATTTCAAGAGGTACCTTGGAATCGCCTGTAAAGCACAGGAAGAGGGGCACAACTTGGACAATGGTGCACTTGGCCAAAAAGGGCGTATGCGTTTTCTCCTGAATATATTCAGGAGAAAACGCATACGCCCTTTTTGGCCAAGCAAGCAAGCGGGCAATGCAAATCTGCACTACAAAGAAGTATCACTTCCCACCGGTCAAAAGGGACATCCACAAAATGTGTAAAAACCAGAAAGGCAAGACAGGCCCTGGAGAACTGGGAGCCTTGTTATGCTGATGGGCGGGATGTAAATTGCCAACTGCCTCACTGGAGGAGTGCATTGTGTTCCCTAAAACAAGTAAACAACCGAGCTACAGAGCCAAGGCCACTTCCAGTCTAGGGAATATACCTTGGGAAAACTGAAAATCAATAAGAAAGAGCCACCTCCAAATTTAGGGCTGCACTGACTACAAGAACCTCAACTTGGGTACACCTTAAATATCCCAGGAAATATAAAAATGGTTCAAAACATTGTGGTACTTATGTATGATGGAATATCCCTCAGCGATGAAATCAATGTCATAAGACGAGTAGCAGCAAAGTGAGTGGATTCAGGTACGATGATTCTAAGTGAAATAAGTCACACAGAAAAAGAAACTTATCATAAGATATCACTTATGAAGATCCTGTAAACATGGCTACACGTGAACTGAGTTAGGAAAGAGAACAGAGTCTCACATTTAGAAAACACTCTTATGCCTGCATAAAGGGGAAGGAGAGGTGGGGTGATGCATAAAACCAGAGTTTGATATAAGCACAGGGACCGTTTCAAAAACCAACTTTGGAATTGACAAGACCGACACCTTCCTCCGTGAAAGAGACTCAAAACCCCATATTTCCCACAGAGGAATATATCTGACTAGTAAGAATCTTAAACCTATGTATTGATATGTCTCCATAAGGGAATCAAGTGTGTCTAGAGTGGCATAAACATGGCAGCGAGAAGCAGCTCAAACCCACTATAAAAAGGAATTTCAAAAGCAAAACCAAAAAACAGGGAAATTCTTTCCAATTCCTTCAGGGTGTCTGAGGAAACCTGGAAAGACCCTATCTACAATGACAGCTGGATGTGGCATAAGGCTGGACACTTGGGACTGAGAGGATTGGTGAGATTGGGTGAGCAAATGCAGACCCTTTCAAGCAATAATGCATGGCCCCCATTCCATGGGTCCCAACTCTCCAGGTTCAAGGGAATATTACTACAGCTATAACATGTACAGGAAACCTAGAGAATGGACACACTGTGAATACGAAAGGTTTCTAAAACTCAACGAATAGTCCCTCTCCTGGTGCTCCAGTTTGACTTTCCAACTGCCTTACTATCAATCTCCCAACTTGGAGAGACAGGCCCTTTGACCTCCTGGTTTGCACAGGTTCCCAATTTGGCAGAGGATGGAAGGGACGAGGGAGAACCCATGAGAGAGTAGCTGTTAGGCATTTGGACGGGCACATGTCACTCTAATTTCCCGGCAGGAAGAAGAATTAACCAAAGTCTCAGCCACCCACCGGGAACCAGTATAGGACATGATCCAAAATTTTGGACTTGCGTTCAGCTCACAAAAAACGAGTTGAGAAATGGAGCTCAGGGGCACAGCAATTCACAAACTGGCAGAGTGATAAAGGACAACTGTCGTCAAAAAATCTGTTGAGGGAAGTCAACGAGGCGGACTTGAAAGTGAGGCAAAATAGCAGGAAACAGATTTCAAGAGGTACCTTGGAATCGCCTGTAAAGCACAGGAAGAGGGGCACAACTTGGACAATGGTGCACTTGGCCAAAAAGGGCGTATGCGTTTTCTCCTGAATATATTCAGGAGAAAACGCATACGCCCTTTTTGGCCAAGCAAGCAAGCGGGCAATGCAAATCTGCACTACAAAGAAGTATCACTTCCCACCGGTCAAAAGGGACATCCACAAAATGTGTAAAAACCAGAAAGGCAAGACAGGCCCTGGAGAACTGGGAGCCTTGTTATGCTGATGGGCGGGATGTAAATTGCCAACTGCCTCACTGGAGGAGTGCATTGTGTTCCCTAAAACAAGTAAACAACAGAGCTACAGAGCCAAGGCCACTTCCAGTCTAGGGAATATACCTTGGGAAAACTGAAAATCAATAAGAAAGAGCCACCTCCAAATTTAGGGCTGCACTGACTACAAGAACCTCAACTTGGGTACACCTTAAATATCCCAGGAAATATAAAAATGGTTCAAAACATTGTGGTACTTACGTACGATGGAATATCCCTCAGCCATGAAATCAATGTCATAAGACCAGTAGCAGCAAAGTGAGTGGATTCAGGTACGATGATTCTAAGTGAAATAAGTCACACAGAAAAAGAAACTTATCATAAGATATCACTTATGAAGATCCTGTAAACATGGCTACACGTGAACTGAGTTAGGAAAGAGAACAGAGTCTCACATTTAGAAAACACTCTTATGCCTGCATAAAGGGGAAGGAGAGGTGGGGTGATGCATAAAACCAGAGTTTGATATAAGCACAGGGACCGTTCCAAAAACCAACTTTGGAATAGACAAGACCTACACCTTCCTCAGTGAAAGAGACTCAAAACCCCATATTTCCCACAGAGGAATATATCTGACTAGTAAGAATCTTAAAACCTATGTATTGATATGTCTCCATAAGGGAATCAAGTGTGTCTAGAGTGGCATAAACATGGCAGCGAGAATCAGCTCAAACCCACTATAAAAAGGAATTTCAAAAGCAAAACCAAAAAACAGGGAAATTCTTTACAATTCCTTCAGGGTGTCTGAGGAAACCTGGAAAGACCCTATCTACAATGACAGCTGGATGTGGCATAAGGCTGGACACTTGGGACTGAGAGGATTGGTGAGATTGGGTGAGCAAATGCAGACCCTTTCAAGCAATAATGCATGGCCCCCATTCCATGGGTCCCAACTCTCCAGGTTCAAGGGAATATTACTACAGCTATAACATGTACAGGAAACCTAGAGAATGGACACACTGTGAATACGAAAGGTTTCTAAAACTCAACGAATAGTCCCTCTCCTGGTGCTCCAGTTTGACTTTCCAACTGCCTTACTATCAATCTCCCAACTTGGAGAGACAGGCCCTTTAACCTCCTGGTTTGCACAGGTTCCCAATTTGGCAGAGGATGGAAGGGACGAGGGAGAACCCATGAGAGAGTAGCTGTTAGGCATTTGGACGGGCACATGTCACTCTAATTTCCCGGCAGGAAGAAGAATTAACCAAAGTCTCAGCCACCCACCGGGAACCAGTATAGGACATGATCCAAAATTTTGGACTTGCGTTCAGCTCACAAAAAACGAGTTGAGAAATGGAGCTCAGGGGCACAGCAATTCACAAACTGGCAGAGTGATAAAGGACAACTATCGTCCAAAAATCTGTTGAGGGAAGTCAACGAGGCGGACTTGAAAGTGAGGCAAAATAGCAGGAAACAGATTTCAAGAGGTACCTTGGAATCGCCTGTAAAGCACAGGAAGAGGGGCACAACTTGGACAATGGTGCACTTGGCCAAAAAGGGCGTATGCGTTTTCTCCTGAATATATTCAGGAGAAAATGCATACGCCCTTTTTGGGCAAGCAAGCAAGCGGGCAATGCAAATCTGCACTACAAAGAAGTATCATTTCCCACCGGTCAAAAGGGACATCCACAAAATGTGTAAAAACCAGAAAGGCAAGACAAGCCCTGAGGAACTGGGAGCCTTGTTATGCTGATGGGTGGGATGTAAATTGCCAACTGCCTCACTGGAGGAGTGCATTGTGTTCCCTAAAACAAGTAAACAACAGAGCTACAGAGCCAAGGCCACTTCCAGTCTAGGGAATATACCTTGGGAAAACTGAAAATCAATAAGAAAGAGCCACCTCCAAATTTAGGGCTGCACTGACTACAAGAACCTCAACTTGGGTACACCTTAAATATCCCAGGAAATATAAAAATGGTTCAAAACATTGTGGTACTTACGTACGATGGAATATCCCTCAGCCATGAAATCAATGTCATAAGACCAGTAGCAACAAAGTGAGTGGATTCAGGTATGATGATTCTAAGTGAAATAAGTCACACAGAAAAAGAAACTTATCATAAGATATCACTTATGAAGATCCTGTAAACATGGCTACACGTGAACTGAGTTAGGAAAGAGAACAGAGTCTCACATTTAGAAAACACTCTTATGCCTGCATAAAGGGGAAGGAGAGGTGGGGTGATGCATAAAACCAGAGTTTGATATAAGCACAGGGACCGTTTCAAAAACCAACTTTGGAATTGACAAGACCGACACCTTCCTCAGTGAAAGAGACTCAAAACCCCATATTTCCCACAGAGGAATATATCTGACTAGTAAGAATCTTAAAACCTATGTATTGATATGACTCCATAAGGGAATCAAGTGTGTCTAGAGTGGCATAAACATGGCAGCGAGAATCAGCTCAAACCCACTATAAAAAGGAATTTCAAAAGCAAAACCAAAAAACAGGGAAATTCTTTACAATTCCTTCAGGGTGTCTGAGGAAACCTGGAAAGACCCTATCTACAATGACAGCTGGATGTGGCATAAGGCTGGACACTTGGGACTGAGAGGATTGGTGAGATTGGGTGAGCGAATGCAGACCCTTTCAAGCAATAATGCATGGCCCCCATTCCATGGGTCCCAACTCTCCATGTTCAAGGGAATATTACTACAGCTATAACATGTACAGGAAACCTAGAGAATGGACACACTGTGAATACGAAAGGTTTCTAAAACTCAACGAATAGTCCCTCTCCTGGTGCTCCAGTTTGACTTTCCAACTGCCTTACTATCAATCTCCCAACTTGGAGAGACAGGCCCTTTAACCTCCTTGTTTGCACAGGTTCCCAATTTGGCAGAGGATGGAAGGGACGAGGGAGAACCCATGAGAGAGTAGCTGTTAGGCATTTGGACGGGCACATGTCACTCTAATTTCCCGGCAGGAAGAAGAATTAACCAAAGTCTCAGCCACCCACCGGGAACCAGTATAGGACATGATCCAAAATTTTGGACTTGCGTTCAGCTCACAAAAAACGAGTTGAGAAATGGAGCTCAGGGGCACAGCAATTCACAAACTGGCAGAGTGATAAAGGACAACTATCGTCCAAAAATCTGTTGAGGGAAGTCAACGAGGCGGACTTGAAAGCGAGGCAAAATAGCAGGAAACAGATTTCAAGAGGTACGTTGGAATCGCCTGTAAAGCACAGGAAGAGGGGCACAACTTGGACAATGGTGCACTTGGCCAAAAAGGGCGTATGCGTTTTCTCCTGAATATATTCAGGAGAAAACGCATACGCCCTTTTTGGCCAAGCAAGCAAGCGGGCAATGCAAATCTGCACTACAAAGAAGTATCACTTCCCACCGGTCAAAAGGGACATCCACAAAATGTGTAAAAACCAGAAAGGCAAGACAGGCCCTGGAGAACTGGGAGCCTTGTTATGCTGATGGGCGGGATGTAAATTGCCAACTGCCTCACTGGAGGAGTGCATTGTGTTCCCTAAAACAAGTAAACAACAGAGCTACAGAGCCAAGGCCACTTCCAGTCTAGGGAATATACCTTGGGAAAACTGAAAATCAATAAGAAAGAGCCACCTCCAAATTTAGGGCTGCACTGACTACAAGAACCTCAACTTGGGTACACCTTAAATATCCCAGGCAATATAAAAATGGTTCAAAACATTGTGGTACTTACGTACGATGGAATATCCCTCAGCCATGAATTCAATGTCATAAGACCAGTAGCAGCAATGTGAGTGGATTCAGGTACGATGATTCTAAGTGAAATAAGTCACACAGAAAAAGAAACTTATCATAAGATATCACTTATGAAGATCCTGTAAACATGGCTACACGTGAACTGAGTTAGGAAAGAGAACAGAGTCTCACATTTAGAAAACACTCTTATGCCTGCATAAAGGGGAAGGAGAGGTGGGGTGATGCATAAAACCAGAGTTTGATATAAGCACAGGGACCGTTTCAAAAACCAACTTTGGAATAGACAAGACCTACACCTTCCTCAGTGAAAGAGACTCAAAACCCCATATTTCCCACAGAGGAATATATCTGACTAGTAAGAATCTTAAAACCTATGTATTGATATGTCTCCATAAGGGAATCAAGTGTGTCTAGAGTGGCATAAACATGGCAGCGAGAAGCAGCTCAAACCCACTATAAAAAGGAATTTCAAAAGCAAAACCAAAAAACAGGGAAATTCTTTCCAATTCCTTCAGGGTGTCTGAGGAAACCTGGAAAGACCCTATCTACAATGACAGCTGGATGTGGCATAAGGCTGGACACTTGGGACTGAGAGGATTGGTGAGATTGGGTGAGCAAATGCAGACCCTTTCAAGCAATAATGCATGGCCCCCATTCCATGGGTCCCAACTCTCCAGGTTCAAGGGAATATTACTACAGCTATAACATGTACAGGAAACCTAGAGAATGGACACACTGTGAATACGAAAGGTTTCTAAAACTCAACGAATAGTCCCTCTCCTGGTGCTCCAGTTTGACTTTCCAACTGCCTTACTATCAATCTCCCAACTTGGAGAGACAGGCCCTTTGACCTCCTGGTTTGCACAGGTTCCCAATTTGGCAGAGGATGGAAGGGACGAGGGAGAACCCATGAGAGAGTAGCTGTTAGGCATTTGGACCGGCACATGTCACTCTAATTTCCCGGCAGGAAGAAGAATTAACCAAAGTCTCAGCCACCCACCGGGAACCAGTATAGGACATGATCCAAAATTTTGGACTTGCGTTCAGCTCACAAAAAACGAGTTGAGAAATGGAGCTCAGGGGCACAGCAATTCACAAACTGGCAGAGTGATAAAGGACAACTGTCGTCAAAAAATCTGTTGAGGGAAGTCAACGAGGCGGACTTGAAAGTGAGGCAAAATAGCAGGAAACAGATTTCAAGAGGTACCTTGGAATCGCCTGTAAAGCACAGGAAGAGGGGCACAACTTGGACAATGGTGCACTTGGCCAAAAAGGGCGTATGCGTTTTCTCCTGAATATATTCAGGAGAAAACGCATACGCCCTTTTTGGCCAAGCAAGCAAGCGGGCAATGCAAATCTGCACTACAAAGAAGTATCACTTCCCACCGGTCAAAAGGGACATCCACAAAATGTGTAAAAACCAGAAAGGCAAGACAGGCCCTGGAGAACTGGGAGCCTTGTTATGCTGATGGGCGGGATGTAAATTGCCAACTGCCTCACTGGAGGAGTGCATTGTGTTCCCTAAAACAAGTAAACAACAGAGCTACAGAGCCAAGGCCACTTCCAGTCTAGGGAATATACCTTGGGAAAACTGAAAATCAATAAGAAAGAGCCACCTCCAAATTTAGGGCTGCACTGACTACAAGAACCTCAACTTGGGTACACCTTAAATATCCCAGGAAATATAAAAATGGTTCAAAACATTGTGGTACTTACGTACGATGGAATATCCCTCAGCCATGAAATCAATGTCATAAGACCAGTAGCAGCAAAGTGAGTGGATTCAGGTGCGATGATTCTAAGTGAAATAAGTCACACAGAAAAAGAAACTTATCATAAGATATCACTTATGAAGATCCTGTAAACATGGCTACACGTGAACTGAGTTAGGAAAGAGAACAGAGTCTCACATTTAGAAAACACTCTTATGCCTGCATAAAGGGGAAGGAGAGGTGGGGTGATGCATAAAACCAGAGTTTGATATAAGCACAGGGACCGTTCCAAAAACCAACTTTGGAATAGACAAGACCGACACCTTCCTCAGTGAAAGAGACTCAAAACCCCATATTTCCCGCAGAGGAATATATCTGACTAGTAAGAATCTTAAAACCTATGTATTGATATGACTCCATAAGGGAATCAAGTGTGTCTAGAGTGGCATAAACATGGCAGCGAGAATCAGCTCAAACCCACTATAAAAAGGAATTTCAAAAGCAAAACCAAAAAACAGGGAAATTCTTTACAATTCCTTCAGGGTGTCTGAGGAAACCTGGAAAGACCCTATCTACAATGACAGCTGGATGTGGCATAAGGCTGGACACTTGGGACTGAGAGGATTGGTGAGATTGGGTGAGCAAATGCAGACCCTTTCAAGCAATAATGCATGGCCCCCATTCCATGGGTCCCAACTCTCCAGGTTCAAGGGAATATTACTACAGCTATAACATGTACAGGAAACCTAGAGAATGGACACACTGTGAATACGAAAGGTTTCTAAAACTCAACGAATAGTCCCTCTCCTGGTGCTCCAGTTTGACTTTCCAACTGCCTTACTATCAATCTCCCAACTTGGAGAGACAGGCCCTTTAACCTCCTGGTTTGCACAGGTTCCCAATTTGGCAGAGGATGGAAGGGACGAGGGAGAACCCATGAGAGAGTAGCTGTTAGGCATTTGGACGGGCACATGTCACTCTAATTTCCCGGCAGGAAGAAGAATTAACCAAAGTCTCAGCCACCCACCGGGAACCAGTATAGGACATGATCCAAAATTTTGGACTTGCGTTCAGCTCACAAAAAACGAGTTGAGAAATGGAGCTCAGGGGCACAGCAATTCACAAACTGGCAGAGTGATAAAGGACAAGTATCGTCCAAAAATCTGTTGAGGGAAGTCAACGAGGCGGACTTGAAAGTGAGGCAAAATAGCAGGAAACAGATTTCAAGAGGTACCTTGGAATCGCCTGTAAAGCACAGGAAGAGGGGCACAACTTGGACAATGGTGCACTTGGCCAAAAAGGGCGTATGCGTTTTCTCCTGAATATATTCAGGAGAAAATGCATACGCCCTTTTTGGGCAAGCAAGCAAGCGGGCAATGCAAATCTGCACTACAAAGAAGTATCATTTCCCACCGGTCAAAAGGGACATCCACAAAATGTGTAAAAACCAGAAAGGCAAGACAGGCCCTGAGGAACTGGGAGCCTTGTTATGCTGATGGGTGGGATGTAAATTGCCAACTGCCTCACTGGAGGAGTGCATTGTGTTCCCTAAAACAAGTAAACAACAGAGCTACAGAGCCAAGGCCACTTCCAGTCTAGGGAATATACCTTGGGAAAACTGAAAATCAATAAGAAAGAGCCACCTCCAAATTTAGGGCTGCACTGACTACAAGAACCTCAACTTGGGTACACCTTAAATATCCCAGGAAATATAAAAATGGTTCAAAACATTGTGGTACTTACGTACGATTGAATATCCCTCAGCCATGAAATCAATGTCATAAGACCAGTAGCAACAAAGTGAGTGGATTCAGGTATGATGATTCTAAGTGAAATAAGTCACACAGAAAAAGAAACTTATCATAAGATATCACTTATGAAGATCCTGTAAACATGGCTACACGTGAACTGAGTTAGGAAAGAGAACAGAGTCTCACATTTAGAAAACACTCTTATGCCTGCATAAAGGGGAAGGAGAGGTGGGGTGATGCATAAAACCAGAGTTTGATATAAGCACAGGGACCGTTTCAAAAACCAACTTTGGAATTGACAAGACCGACACCTTCCTCAGTGAAAGAGACTCAAAACCCCATATTTCCCACAGAGGAATATATCTGACTAGTAAGAATCTTAAAACCTATGTATTGATATGACTCCATAAGGGAATCAAGTGTGTCTAGAGTGGCATAAACATGGCAGCGAGAATCAGCTCAAACCCACTATAAAAAGGAATTTCAAAAGCAAAACCAAAAAACAGGGAAATTCTTTACAATTCCTTCAGGGTGTCTGAGGAAACCTGGAAAGACCCTATCTACAATGACAGCTGGATGTGGCATAAGGCTGGACACTTGGGACTGAGAGGATTGGTGAGATTGGGTGAGCGAATGCAGACCCTTTCAAGCAATAATGCATGGCCCCCATTCCATGGGTCCCAACTCTCCATGTTCAAGGGAATATTACTACAGCTATAACATGTACAGGAAACCTAGAGAATGGACACACTGTGAATACGAAAGGTTTCTAAAACTCAACGAATAGTCCCTCTCCTGGTGCTCCAGTTTGACTTTCCAACTGCCTTACTATCAATCTCCCAACTTGGAGAGACAGGCCCTTTAACCTCCTTGTTTGCACAGGTTCCCAATTTGGCAGAGGATGGAAGGGACGAGGGAGAACCCATGAGAGAGTAGCTGTTAGGCATTTGGACGGGCACATGTCACTCTAATTTCCCGGCAGGAAGAAGAATTAACCAAAGTCTCAGCCACCCACCGGGAACCAGTATAGGACATGATCCAAAATTTTGGACTTGCGTTCAGCTCACAAAAAACGAGTTGAGAAATGGAGCTCAGGGGCACAGCAATTCACAAACTGGCAGAGTGATAAAGGACAACTATCGTCCAAAAATCTGTTGAGGGAAGTCAACGAGGCGGACTTGAAAGCGAGGCAAAATAGCAGGAAACAGATTTCAAGAGGTACGTTGGAATCGCCTGTAAAGCACAGGAAGAGGGGCACAACTTGGACAATGGTGCACTTGGCCAAAAAGGACGTATGCGTTTTCTCCTGAATATATTCAGGAGAAAACGCATACGCCCTTTTTGGCCAAGCAAGCAAGCGGGCAATGCAAATCTGCACTACAAAGAAGTATCACTTCCCACCGGTCAAAAGGGACATCCACAAAATGTGTAAAAACCAGAAAGGCAAGACAGGCCCTGGAGAACTGGGAGCCTTGTTATGCTGATGGGCGGGATGTAAATTGCCAACTGCCTCACTGGAGGAGTGCATTGTGTTCCCTAAAACAAGTAAACAACAGAGCTACAGAGCCAAGGCCACTTCCAGTCTAGGGAATATACCTTGGGAAAACTGAAAATCAATAAGAAAGAGCCACCTCCAAATTTAGGGCTGCACTGACTACAAGAACCTCAACTTGGGTACACCTTAAATATCCCAGGCAATATAAAAGTGGTTCAAAACATTGTGGTACTTACGTACGATGGAATATCCCTCAGCCATGAATTCAATGTCATAAGACCAGTAGCAGCAAAGTGAGTGGATTCAGGTACGATGATTCTAAGTGAAATAAGTCACACAGAAAAAGAAACTTATCATAAGATATCACTTATGAAGATCCTGTAAACATGGCTACACGTGAACTGAGTTAGGAAAGAGAACAGAGTCTCACATTTAGAAAACACTCTTATGCCTGCATAAAGGGGAAGGAGAGGTGGGGTGATGCATAAAACCAGAGTTTGATATAAGCACAGGGACCGTTTCAAAAACCAACTTTGGAATAGACAAGACCTACACCTTCCTCAGTGAAAGAGACTCAAAACCCCATATTTCCCACAGAGGAATATATCTGACTAGTAAGAATCTTAAAACCTATGTATTGATATGTCTCCATAAGGGAATCAAGTGTGTCTAGAGTGGCATAAACATGGCAGCGAGAATCAGCTCAAACCCACTATAAAAAGGAATTTCAAAAGCAAAACCAAAAAACAGGGAAATTCTTTACAATTCCTTCAGGGTGTCTGAGGAAACCTGGAAAGACCCTATCTACAATGACAGCTGGATGTGGCATAAGGCTGGACACTTGGGACTGAGAGGATTGGTGAGATTGGGTGAGCAAATGCAGACCCTTTCAAGCAATAATGCATGGCCCCCATTCCATGGGTCACAACTCTCCAGGTTCAAGGGAATATTACTACAGCTATAACATGTACAGGAAACCTAGAGAATGGACACACTGTGAATACGAAAGGTTTCTAAAACTCAACGAATAGTCCCTCTCCTGGTGCTCCAGTTTGACTTTCCAACTGCCTTACTATCAATCTCCCAACTTGGAGAGACAGGCCCTTTGACCTCCTGGTTTGCACAGGTTCCCAATTTGGCAGAGGATGGAAGGGACGAGGGAGAACCCATGAGAGAGTAGCTGTTAGGCATTTGGACGGGCACATGTCACTCTAATTTCCCGGCAGGAAGAAGAATTAACCAAAGTCTCAGCCACCCACCGGGAACCAGTATAGGACATGATCCAAAATTTTGGACTTGCGTTCAGCTCACAAAAAACGAGTTGAGAAATGGAGCTCAGGGGCACAGCAATTCACAAACTGGCAGAGTGATAAAGGACAACTGTCGTCAAAAAATCTGTTGAGGGAAGTCAACGAGGCGGACTTGAAAGTGAGGCAAAATAGCAGGAAACAGATTTCAAGAGGTACGTTGGAATCGCCTGTAAAGCACAGGAAGAGGGGCACAACTTGGACAATGGTGCACTTGGCCAAAAAGGGCGTATGCGTTTTCTCCTGAATATATTCAGGAGAAAACGCATACGCCCTTTTTGGCCAAGCAAGCAAGCGGGCAATGCAAATCTGCACTACAAAGAAGTATCACTTCCCACCGGTCAAAAGGGACATCCACAAAATGTGTAAAAACCAGAAAGGCAAGACAGGCCCTGGAGAACTGGGAGCCTTGTTATGCTGATGGGCGGGATGTAAACTGCCAACTGCCTCACTGGAGGAGTGCATTGTGTTCCCTAAAACAAGTAAACAACAGAGCTACAGAGCCAAGGCCACTTCCAGTCTAGGGAATATACCTTGGGAAAACTGAAAATCAATAAGAAAGAGCCACCTCCAAATTTAGGGCTGCACTGACTACAAGAACCTCAACTTGGGTACACCTTAAATATCCCAGGAAATATAAAAATGGTTCAAAACATTGTGGTACTTATGTATGATGGAATATCCCTCAGCGATGAAATCAATGTCATAAGACGAGTAGCAGCAAAGTGAGTGGATTCAGGTACGATGATTCTAAGTGAAATAAGTCACACAGAAAAAGAAACTTATCATAAGATATCACTTATGAAGATCCTGTAAACATGGCTACACGTGAACTGAGTTAGGAAAGAGAACAGAGTCTCACATTTAGAAAACACTCTTATGCCTGCATAAAGGGGAAGGAGAGGTGGGGTGATGCATAAAACCAGAGTTTGATATAAGCACAGGGACCGTTTCAAAAACCAACTTTGGAATTGACAAGACCGACACCTTCCTCCGTGAAAGAGACTCAAAACCCCATATTTCCCACAGAGGAATATATCTGACTAGTAAGAATCTTAAACCTATGTATTGATATGTCTCCATAAGGGAATCAAGTGTGTCTAGAGTGGCATAAACATGGCAGCGAGAAGCAGCTCAAACCCACTATAAAAAGGAATTTCAAAAGCAAAACCAAAAAACAGGGAAATTCTTTCCAATTCCTTCAGGGTGTCTGAGGAAACCTGGAAAGACCCTATCTACAATGACAGCTGGATGTGGCATAAGGCTGGACACTTGGGACTGAGAGGATTGGTGAGATTGGGTGAGCAAATGCAGACCCTTTCAAGCAATAATGCATGGCCCCCATTCCATGGGTCCCAACTCTCCAGGTTCAAGGGAATATTACTACAGCTATAACATGTACAGGAAACCTAGAGAATGGACACACTGTGAATACGAAAGGTTTCTAAAACTCAACGAATAGTCCCTCTCCTGGTGCTCCAGTTTGACTTTCCAACTGCCTTACTATCAATCTCCCAACTTGGAGAGACAGGCCCTTTGACCTCCTGGTTTGCACAGGTTCCCAATTTGGCAGAGGATGGAAGGGACGAGGGAGAACCCATGAGAGAGTAGCTGTTAGGCATTTGGACGGGCACATGTCACTCTAATTTCCCGGCAGGAAGAAGAATTAACCAAAGTCTCAGCCACCCACCGGGAACCAGTATAGGACATGATCCAAAATTTTGGACTTGCGTTCAGCTCACAAAAAACGAGTTGAGAAATGGAGCTCAGGGGCACAGCAATTCACAAACTGGCAGAGTGATAAAGGACAACTGTCGTCAAAAAATCTGTTGAGGGAAGTCAACGAGGCGGACTTGAAAGTGAGGCAAAATAGCAGGAAACAGATTTCAAGAGGTACCTTGGAATCGCCTGTAAAGCACAGGAAGAGGGGCACAACTTGGACAATGGTGCACTTGGCCAAAAAGGGCGTATGCGTTTTCTCCTGAATATATTCAGGAGAAAATGCATACGCCCTTTTTGGCCAAGCAAGCAAGCGGGCAATGCAAATCTGCACTACAAAGAAGTATCATTTCCCACCGGTCAAAAGGGACATCCACAAAATGTGTAAAAACCAGAAAGGCAAGACAGGCCCTGAGGAACTGGGAGCCTTGTTATGCTGATGGGTGGGATGTAAATTGCCAACTGCCTCACTGGAGGAGTGCATTGTGTTCCCTAAAACAAGTAAACAACAGAGCTACAGAGCCAAGGCCACTTCCAGTCTAGGGAATATACCTTGGGAAAACTGAAAATCAATAAGAAAGAGCCACCTCCAAATTTAGGGCTGCACTGACTACAAGAACCTCAACTTGGGTACACCTTAAATATCCCAGGAAATATAAAAATGGTTCAAAACATTGTGGTACTTACGTACGATTGAATATCCCTCAGCCATGAAATCAATGTCATAAGACCAGTAGCAACAAAGTGAGTGGATTCAGGTATGATGATTCTAAGTGAAATAAGTCACACAGAAAAAGAAACTTATCATAAGATATCACTTATGAAGATCCTGTAAACATGGCTACACGTGAACTGAGTTAGGAAAGAGAACAGAGTCTCACATTTAGAAAACACTCTTATGCCTGCATAAAGGGGAAGGAGAGGTGGGGTGATGCATAAAACCAGAGTTTGATATAAGCACAGGGACCGTTTCAAAAACCAACTTTGGAATTGACAAGACCGACACCTTCCTCAGTGAAAGAGACTCAAAACCCCATATTTCCCACAGAGGAATATATCTGACTAGTAAGAATCTTAAAACCTATGTATTGATATGACTCCATAAGGGAATCAAGTGTGTCTAGAGTGGCATAAACATGGCAGCGAGAATCAGCTCAAACCCACTATAAAAAGGAATTTCAAAAGCAAAACCAAAAAACAGGGAAATTCTTTACAATTCCTTCAGGGTGTCTGAGGAAACCTGGAAAGACCCTATCTACAATGACAGCTGGATGTGGCATAAGGCTGGACACTTGGGACTGAGAGGATTGGTGAGATTGGGTGAGCAAATGCAGACCCTTTCAAGCAATAATGCATGGCCCCCATTCCATGGGTCCCAACTCTCCAGGTTCAAGGGAATATTACTACAGCTATAACATGTACAGGAAACCTAGAGAATGGACACACTGTGAATATGAAAGGTTTCTAAAACTCAACGAATAGTCCCTCTCCTGGTGCTCCAGTTTGACTTTCCAACTGCCTTACTATCAATCTCCCAACTTGGAGAGACAGGCCCTTTAACCTCCTGGTTTGCACAGGTTCCCAATTTGGCAGAGGATGGAAGGGACGAGGGAGAACCCATGAGAGAGTAGCTGTTAGGCATTTGGACGGGCACATGTCACTCTAATTTCCCGGCAGGAAGAAGAATTAACCAAAGTCTCAGCCACCCACCGGGAACCAGTATAGGACATGATCCAAAATTTTGGACTTGCGTTCAGCTCACAAAAAACGAGTTGAGAAATGGAGCTCAGGGGCACAGCAATTCACAAACTGGCAGAGTGATAAAGGACAACTATCGTCCAAAAATCTGTTGAGGGAAGTCAACGAGGCGGACTTGAAAGCGAGGCAAAATAGCAGGAAACAGATTTCAAGAGGTACCTTGGAATCGCCTGTAAAGCACAGGAAGAGGGGCACAACTTGGACAATGGTGCACTTGGCCAAAAAGGGCGTATGCGTTTTCTCCTCAGGAGAAAACGCATACGCCCTTTTTGGCCAAGCAAGCAAGCGGGCAATGCCAATCTGCACTACAAAGAAGTATCACTTCCCACCGGTCAAAAGGGACATCCACAAAATGTGTAAAAACCAGAAAGGCAAGACAGGCCCTGGAGAACAGGGAGCCTTGTTATGCTGATGGGCGGGATGTAAATTGCCAACTGCCTCACTGGAGGAGTGCATTGTGTTCCCTAAAACAAGTAAACAACAGAGCTACAGAGCCAAGGCCACTTCCAGTCTAGGGAATATACCTGGGGAAAACTGAAAATCAATAAGAAAGAGCGACCTCCAAATTTAGGGCTGCACTGGCTACAAGAACCTCAACTTGGGTACACCTTAAATATGCCAGGAAATATAAAAATGGTTCAAAACATTGTGGTACTTACGTACGATGGAATATCCCTCAGCGATGAAATCAATGTCATAAGACCAGTAGGAGCAAAGTGAGTGGATTCAGGTACGATGATTCTAAGTGAAATAAGTCACACAGAAAAAGAAACTTATCATAAGATATCACTTATGAAGATCCTGTAAACATGGCTACACGTGAACTGAGTTAGGAAAGAGAACAGAGTCTCACATTTAGAAAACACTCTTATGCCTGCATAAAGGGGAAGGAGAGGTGGGGTGATGCATAAAACCAGAGTTTGATATAAGCACAGGGACCGTTCCAAAAACCAACTTTGGAATAGACAAGACCTACACCTTCCTCAGTGAAAGAGACTCAAAACCCCATATTTCCCACAGAGGAATATATCTGACTAGTAAGAATCTTAAAACCTATGTATTGATATGTCTCCATAAGGGAATCAAGTGTGTCTAGAGTGGCATAAACATGGCAGCGAGAATCAGCTCAAACCCACTATAAAAAGGAATTTCAAAAGCAAAACCAAAAAACAGGGAAATTCTTTACAATTCCTTCAGGGTGTCTGAGGAAACCTGGAAAGACCCTATCTACAATGACAGCTGGATGTGGCATAAGGCTGGACACTTGGGACTGAGAGGATTGGTGAGATTGGGTGAGCAAATGCAGACCCTTTCAAGCAATAATGCATGGCCCCCATTCCATGGGTCCCAACTCTCCAGCTTCAAGGGAATATTACTACAGCTATAACATGTACAGGAAACCTAGAGAATGGACACACTGTGAATACGAAAGGTTTCTAAAACTCAACGAATAGTCCCTCTCCTGGTGCTCCAGTTTGACTTTCCAACTGCCTTACTATCAATCTCCCAACTTGGAGAGACAGGCCCTTTAACCTCCTGGTTTGCACAGGTTCCCAATTTGGCAGAGGATGGAAGGGACGAGGGAGAACCCATGAGAGAGTAGCTGTTAGGCATTTGGACGGGCACATGTCACTCTAATTTCCCGGCAGGAAGAAGAATTAACCAAAGTCTCAGCCACCCACCGGGAACCAGTATAGGACATGATCCAAAATTTTGGACTTGCGTTCAGCTCACAAAAAACGAGTTGAGAAATGGAGCTCAGGGGCACAGCAATTCACAAACTGGCAGAGTGATAAAGGACAACTGTCGTCAAATATCTGTTGAGGGAAGTCAACGAGGCGGACTTGAAAGTGAGGCAAAATAGCAGGAAACAGATTTCAAGAGGTACGTTGGAATCGCCTGTAAAGCACAGGAAGAGGGGCACAACTTGGACAATGGTGCACTTGGCCAAAAAGGGCGTATGCGTTTTCTCCTGAATATATTCAGGAGAAAACGCATACGCCCTTTTTGGCCAAGCAAGCAAGCGGGCAATGCAAATCTGCACTACAAAGAAGTATCACTTCCCACCGGTCAAAAGGGACATCCACAAAATGTGTAAAAACCAGAAAGGCAAGACAGGCCCTGGAGAACTGGGAGCCTTGTTATGCTGATGGGCGGGATGTAAACTGCCAACTGCCTCACTGGAGGAGTGCATTGTGTTCCCTAAAACAAGTAAACAACAGAGCTACAGAGCCAAGGCCACTTCCAGTCTAGGGAATATACCTTGGGAAAACTGAAAATCAATAAGAAAGAGCCACCTCCAAATTTAGGGCTGCACTGACTACAAGAACCTCAACTTGGGTACACCTTAAATATCCCAGGAAATATAAAAATGGTTCAAAACATTGTGGTACTTACGTACGATGGAATATCCCTCAGCCATGAAATCAATGTCATAAGACCAGTAGCAGCAAAGTGAGTGGATTCAGGTACGATGATTCTAAGTGAAATAAGTCACACAGAAAAAGAAACTTATCATAAGATATCACTTATGAAGATCCTGTAAACATGGCTACACGTGAACTGAGTTAGGAAAGAGAACAGAGTCTCACATTTAGAAAACACTCTTATGCCTGCATAAAGGGGAAGGAGAGGTGGGGTGATGCATAAAACCAGAGTTTGATATAAGCACAGGGACCGTTTCAAAAACCAACTTTGGAATAGACAAGACCTACACCTTCCTCAGTGAAAGAGACTCAAAACGCCATATTTCCCACAGAGGAATATATCTGACTAGTAAGAATCTTAAAACCTATGTATTGATATGTCTCCATAAGGGAATCAAGTGTGTCTAGAGTGGCATAAACATGGCAGCGAGAATCAGCTCAAACCCACTATAAAAAGGAATTTCAAAAGCAAAACCAAAAAACAGGGAAATTCTTTACAATTCCTTCAGGGTGTCTGAGGAAACCTGGAAAGACCCTATCTACAATGACAGCTGGATGTGGCATAAGGCTGGACACTTGGGACTGAGAGGATTGGTGAGATTGGGTGAGCAAATGCAGACCCTTTCAAGCAATAATGCATGGCCCCCATTCCATGGGTCCCAACTCTCCAGGTTCAAGGGAATATTACTACAGCTATAACATGTACAGGAAACCTAGAGAATGGACACACTGTGAATACGAAAGGTTTCTAAAACTCAACGAATAGTCCCTCTCCTGGTGCTCCAGTTTGACTTTCCAACTGCCCTACTATCAATCTCCCAACTTGGAGAGACAGGCCCTTTAACCTCCTGGTTTGCACAGGTTCCCAATTTGGCAGAGGATGGAAGGGACGAGGGAGAACCCATGAGAGAGTAGCTGTTAGGCATTTGGACGGGCACATGTCACTCTAATTTCCCGGCAGGAAGAAGAATTAACCAAAGTCTCAGCCACCCACCGGGAACCAGTATAGGACATGATCCAAAATTTTGGACTTGCGTTCAGCTCACAAAAAACGAGTTGAGAAATGGAGCTCAGGGGCACAGCAATTCACAAACTGGCAGAGTGATAAAGGACAACTGTCGTCCAAAAATCTGTTGAGGGAAGTCAACGAGGCGGACTTGAATGTGAGGCAAAATAGCAGGAAACAGATTTCAAGATGTACCTTGGAATCGCCTGTAAAGCACAGGAAGAGGGGCACAACTTGGACAATGGTGCACTTGGCCAAAAAGGGCGTATGCGTTTTCTCCTGAATATATTCAGGAGAAAACGCATACGCCCTTTTTGGCCAAGCAAGCAAGCGGGCAATGCAAATCTGCACTACAAAGAAGTATCACTTCCCACCGGTCAAAAGGGACATCCACAAAATGTGTAAAAACCAGAAAGGCAAGACAGGCCCTGGAGAACTGGGAGCCTTGTTATGCTGATGGGCGGGATGTAAACTGCCAACTGCCTCACTGGAGGAGTGCATTGTGTTCCCTAAAACAAGTAAACAACAGAGCTACAGAGCCAAGGCCACTTCCAGTCTAGGGAATATACCTTGGGAAAACTGAAAATCAATAAGAAAGAGCCACCTCCAAATTTAGGGCTGCACTGACTACAAGAACCTCAACTTGGGTACACCTTAAATATCCCAGGAAATATAAAAATGGTTCAAAACATTGTGGTACTTACGTACGATGGAATATCCCTCAGCCATGAAATCAATGTCATAAGACGAGTAGCAGCAAAGTGAGTGGATTCAGGTACGATGATTCTAAGTGAAATAAGTCACACAGAAAAAGAAACTTATCATAAGATATCACTTATGAAGATCCTGTAAACATGGCTACACGTGAACTGAGTTAGGAAAGAGAACAGAGTCTCACATTTAGAAAACACTCTTATGCCTTCATAAAGGGGAAGGAGAGGTGGGGTGATGCATAAAACCAGAGTTTGATATAAGCACAGGGACCGTTTCAAACACCAACTTTGGAATTGACAAAACCGACACCTTCCTCAGTGAAAGAGACTCAAAACCCCATATTTCCCACAGAGGAATATATCTGACTAGTAAGAATCTTAAAACCTATGTATTGATATGTCTCCATAAAGGAATCAAGTGTGTCTAGAGTGGCATAAACATGGCAGCGAGAATCAGCTCAAACCCACTATAAAAAGGAATTTCAAAAGCAAAACCAAAAAACAGGGAAATTCTTTACAATTCCTTCAGGGTGTCTGAGGAAACCTGGAAAGACCCTATCTACAATGACAGCTGGATGTGGCATAAGGCTGGACACTTGGGACTGAGAGGATTGGTGAGATTGGGTGAGCAAATGCAGACCCTTTCAAGCAATAATGCATGGCCCCCATTCCATGGGTCCCAACTCTCCAGGTTCAAGGGAATATTACTACAGCTATAACATGTACAGGAAACCTAGAGAATGGACACACTGTGAATACGAAAGGTTTCTAAAACTCAACGAATAGTCCCTCTCCTGGTGCTCCAGTTTGACTTTCCAACTGCCTTACTATCAATCTCCCAACTTGGAGAGACAGGCCCTTTAACCTCCTGGTTTGCACAGGTTCCCAATTTGGCAGAGGATGGAAGGGACGAGGGAGAACCCATGAGAGAGTAGCTGTTAGGCATTTGGACGGGCACATGTCACTCTAATTTCCCGGCAGGAAGAAGAATTAACCAAAGTCTCAGCCACCCACCGGGAACCAGTATAGGACATGATCCAAAATTTTGGACTTGCGTTCAGCTCACAAAAAACGAGTTGAGAAATGGAGCTCAGGGGCACAGCAATTCACAAACTGGCAGAGTGATAAAGGACAACTATCGTCCAAAAATCTGTTGAGGGAAGTCAACGAGGCGGACTTGAAAGTGAGGCAAAATAGCAGGAAACAGATTTCAAGAGGTACGTTGGAATCGCCTGTAAAGCACAGGAAGAGGGGCACAACTTGGACAATGGTGCACTTGGCCAAAAAGGGCGTATGCGTTTTCTCCTGAATATATTCAGGAGAAAACGCATACGCCCTTTTTGGCCAAGCAAGCAAGCGGGCAATGCAAATCTGCACTACAAAGAAGTATCACTTCCCACCGGTCAAAAGGGACATCCACAAAATGTGTAAAAACCAGAAAGGCAAGACAGGCCCTGGAGAACAGGGAGCCTTGTTATGCTGATGGGTGGGATGTAAATTGCCAACTGCCTCACTGGAGGAGTGCATTGTGTTCCCTATAACAAGTAAACAACAGAGCTACAGAGCCAAGGCCACTTCCAGTCTAGGGAATATACCTGGGGAAAACTGGAAATCAATAAGAAAGAGCCACCTCCAAATTTAGGGCTGCACTGGCTACAAGAACCTCAACTTGGGTACACCTTAAATATCCCAGGAAATATAAAAATGGTTCAAAACATTGTGGTACTTACGTACGATGGAATATCCCTCAGCCATGAAATCAATGTCATAAGACCAGTAGCAACAAAGTGAGTGGATTCAGGTACGATGATTCTAAGTGAAATAAGTCACACAGAAAAAGAAACTTATCATAAGATATCACTTATGAAGATCCTGTAAACATGGGTACACTTGAACTGAGTTAGGAAAGAGAACAGAGTCTCACATTTAGAAAACACTCTTATGCCTGCATAAAGGGGAAGGAGAGGTGGGGTGATGCATAAAACCAGAGTTTGATATAAGCACAGGGACCGTTTCAAAAACCAACTTTGGAATTGACAAGACCGACACCTTCCTCAGTGAAAGAGACTCAAAACCCCATATTTCCCACAGAGGAATATATCTGACTAGTAAGAATCTTAAAACCTATGTATTGATATGTCTCCATAAGGGAATCAAGTGTGTCTAGAGTGGCATAAACATGGCAGCGAGAATCAGCTCAAACCCACTATAAAAAGGAATTTCAAAAGCAAAACCAAAAAACAGGGAAATTCTTTACAATTCCTTCAGGGTGTCTGAGGAAACCTGGAAAGACCCTATCTACAATGACAGCTGGATGTGGCATAAGGCTGGACACTTGGGACTGAGAGGATTGGTGAGATTGGGTGAGCAAATGCAGACCCTTTCAAGCAATAATGCATGGCCCCCATTCCATGGGTCCCAACTCTCCAGGTTCAAGGGAATATTACTACAGCTATAACATGTACAGGAAACCTAGAGAATGGACACACTGTGAATACGAAAGGTTTCTAAAACTCAACGAATAGTCCCTCTCCTGGTGCTCCAGTTTGACTTTCCAACTGCCTTACTATCAATCTCCCAACTTGGAGAGACAGGCCCTTTAACCTCCTGGTTTGCACAGGTTCCCAATTTGGCAGAGGATGGAAGGGACGAGGGAGAACCCATGAGAGAGTAGCTGTTAGGCATTTGGACGGGCACATGTCACTCTAATTTCCCGGCAGGAAGAAGAATTAACCAAAGTCTCAGCCACCCACCGGGAACCAGTATAGGACATGATCCAAAATTTTGGACTTGCGTTCAGCTCACAAAAAACGAGTTGAGAAATGGAGCTCAGGGGCACAGCAATTCACAAACTGGCAGAGTGATAAAGGACAACTATCGTCCAAAAATCTGTTGAGGGAAGTCAACGAGGCGGACTTGAAAGTGAGGCAAAATAGCAGGAAACAGATTTCAAGAGGTACGTTGGAATCGCCTGTAAAGCACAGGAAGAGGGGCACAACTTGGACAATGGTGCACTTGGCCAAAAAGGGCGTATGCGTTTTCTCCTGAATATATTCAGGAGAAAACGCATACGCCCTTTTTGGCCAAGCAAGCAAGCGGGCAATGCAAATCTGCACTACAAAGAAGTATCACTTCCCACCGGTCAAAAGGGACATCCACAAAATGTGTAAAAACCAGAAAGGCAAGACAGGCCCTGGAGAACAGGGAGCCTTGTTATGCTGATGGGTGGGATGTAAATTGCCAACTGCCTCACTGGAGGAGTGCATTGTGTTCCCTAAAACAAGTAAACAACAGAGCTACAGAGCCAAGGCCACTTCCAGTCTAGGGAATATACCTGGGGAAAACTGAAAATCAATAAGAAAGAGCCACCTCCAAATTTAGGGCTGCACTGGCTACAAGAACCTCAACTTGGGTACACCTTAAATATCCCAGGAAATATAAAAATGGTTCAAAACATTGTGGTACTTACGTACGATGGAATATCCCTCAGCCATGAAATCAATGTCATAAGACCAGTAGCAACAAAGTGAGTGGATTCAGGTACGATGATTCTAAGTGAAATAAGTCACACAGAAAAAGAAACTTATCATAAGATATCACTTATGAAGATCCTGTAAACATGGGTACACGTGAACTGAGTTAGGAAAGAGAACTGAGTCTCACATTTAGAAAACACTCTTATGCCTGCATAAAGGGGAAGGAGAGGTGGGGTGATGCATAAAACCAGAGTTTGATATAAGCACAGGGACCGTTTCAAAAACCAACTTTGGAATTGACAAGACCGACACCTTCCTCAGTGAAAGAGACTCAAAACCCCATATTTCCCACAGAGGAATATATCTGACTAGTAAGAATCTTAAAACCTATGTATTGATATGTCTCCATAAGGGAATCAAGTGTGTCTAGAGTGGCATAAACATGGCAGCGAGAATCAGCTCAAACCCACTATAAAAAGGAATTTCAAAAGCAAAACCAAAAAACAGGGAAATTCTTTACAATTCCTTCAGGGTGTCTGAGGAAACCTGGAAAGACCCTATCTACAATGACAGCTGGATGTGGCATAAGGCTGGACACTTGGGACTGAGAGGATTGGTGAGATTGGGTGAGCAAATGCAGACCCTTTCAAGCAATAATGCATGGCCCCCATTCCATGGGTCCCAACTCTCCAGGTTCAAGGGAATATTACTACAGCTATAACATGTACAGGAAACCTAGAGAATGGACACACTGTGAATACGAAAGGTTTCTAAAACTCAACGAATAGTCCCTCTCCTGGTGCTCCAGTTTGACTTTCCAACTGCCTTACTATCAATCTCCCAACTTGGAGAGACAGGCCCTTTAACCTCCTGGTTTGCACAGGTTCCCAATTTGGCAGAGGATGGAAGGGACGAGGGAGAACCCATGAGAGAGTAGCTGTTAGGCATTTGGACGGGCACATGTCACTCTAATTTCCCGGCAGGAAGAAGAATTAACCAAAGTCTCAGCCACCCACCGGGAACCAGTATAGGACATGATCCAAAATTTTGGACTTGCGTTCAGCTCACAAAAAACGAGTTGAGAAATGGAGCTCAGGGGCACAGCAATTCACAAACTGGCAGAGTGATAAAGGACAACTATCGTCCAAAAATCTGTTGAGGGAAGTCAACGAGGCGGACTTGAAAGCGAGGCAAAATAGCAGGAAACAGATTTCAAGAGGTACGTTGGAATCGCCTGTAAAGCACAGGAAGAGGGGCACAACTTGGACAATGGTGCACTTGGCCAAAAAGGGCGTATGCGTTTTCTCCTGAATATATTCAGGAGAAAACACATACGCCCTTTTTGGCCAAGCAAGCAAGCGGGCAATGCAAATCTGCACTACAAAGAAGTATCACTTCCCACCGGTCAAAAGGGACATCCACAAAATGTGTAAAAACCAGAAAGGCAAGACAGGCCCTGGAGAACAGGGAGCCTTGTTATGCTGATGGGCGGGATGTAAATTGCCAACTGCCTCACTGGAGGAGTGCATTGTGTTCCCTAAAACAAGTAAACAACAGAGCTACAGAGCCAAGGCCACTTCCAGTCTAGGGAATATACCTTGGGAAAACTGAAAATCAATAAGAAAGAGCCACCTCCAAATTTAGGGCTGCACTGACTACAAGAACCTCAACTTGGGTACACCTTAAATATCCCAGGAAATATAAAAATGGTTCAAAACATTGTGGTACTTACGTACGATGGAATATCCCTCAGCCATGAAATCAATGTCATAAGACCAGTAGCAGCAAAGTGAGTGGATTCAGGTACGATGATTCTAAGTGAAATAAGTCACACAGAAAAAGAAACTTATCATAAGATATCACTTATGAAGATCCTGTAAACATGGCTACACGTGAACTGAGTTAGGAAAGAGAACAGAGTCTCACATTTAGAAAACACTCTTATGCCTGCATAAAGGGGAAGGAGAGGTGGGGTGATGCATAAAACCAGAGTTTGATATAAGCACAGGGACCGTTCCAAAAACCAACTTTGGAATAGACAAGACCTACACCTTCCTCAGTGAAAGAGACTCAAAACCCCATATTTCCCGCAGAGGAATATATCTGAATAGTAAGAATCTTAAAACCTATGTATTGATATGACTCCATAAGGGAATCAAGTGTGTCTAGAGTGGCATAAACATGGCAGCGAGAATCAGCTCAAACCCACTATAAAAAGGAATTTCAAAAGCAAAACCAAAAAACAGGGAAATTCTTTACAATTCCTTCAGGGTGTCTGAGGAAACCTGGAAAGACCCTATCTACAATGACAGCTGGATGTGGCATAAGGCTGGACACTTGGGACTGAGAGGATTGGTGAGATTGGGTGAGCAAATGCAGACCCTTTCAAGCAATAATGCATGGCCCCCATTCCATGGGTCCCAACTCTCCAGGTTCAAGGGAATATTACTACAGCTATAACATGTACAGGAAACCTAGAGAATGGACACACTGTGAATACGAAAGGTTTCTAAAACTCAACGAATAGTCCCTCTCCTGGTGCTCCAGTTTGACTTTCCAACTGCCTTACTATCAATCTCCCAACTTGGAGAGACAGGCCCTTTAACCTCCTGGTTTGCACAGGTTCCCAATTTGCCAGAGGATGGAAGGGACGAGGGAGAACCCATGAGAGAGTAGCTGTTAGGCATTTGGACGGGCACATGTCACTCTAATTTCCCGGCAGGAAGAAGAATTAACCAAAGTCTCAGCCACCCACCGGGAACCAGTATAGGACATGATCCAAAATTTTGGACTTGCGTTCAGCTCACAAAAAACGAGTTGAGAAATGGAGCTCAGGGGCACAGCAATTCACAAACTGGCAGAGTGATAAAGGACAACTATCGTCCAAAAATCTGTTGAGGGAAGTCAACGAGGTGGACTTGAAAGCGAGGCAAAATAGCAGGAAACAGATTTCAAGAGGTACCTTGGAATCGCCTGTAAAGCACAGGAAGAGGGGCACAACTTGGACAATGGTGCACTTGGCCAAAAAGGGCGTATGCGTTTTCTCCTGAATATATTCAGGAGAAAACGCATACGCCCTTTTTGGCCAAGCAAGCAAGCGGGCAATGCAAATCTGCACTACAAAGAAGTATCACTTCCCACCGGTCAAAAGGGACATCCACAAAATGTGTAAAAACCAGAAAGGCAAGACAGGCCCTGGAGAACAGGGAGCCTTGTTATGCTGATGGGCGGGATGTAAATTGCCAACTGCCTCACTGGAGGAGTGCATTGTGTTCCCTAAAACAAGTAAACAACAGAGCTACAGAGCCAAGGCCACTTCCAGTCTAGGGAATATACCTTGGAAAAACTGAAAATCAATAAGAAAGAGCCACCTCCAAATTTAGGGCTGCACTGGCTACAAGAACCTCAACTTGGGTACACCTTAAATATCCCAGGAAATATAAAAATGGTTCAAAACATTGTGGTACTTACGTACGATGGAATATCCCTCAGCCATGGAATCAATGTCATAAGACCAGTAGCAGCAAAGTGAGTAGATTCAGGTACGATGATTCTAAGTGAAATAAGTCACACAGAAAAAGAAACTTATCATAAGATATCACTTATGAAGATCCTGTAAACATGGCTACACGTGAACTGAGTTAGGAAAGAGAACAGAGTCTCACATTTAGAAAACACTCTTATGCCTGCATAAAGGGGAAGGAGAGGTGGGGTGATGCATAAAACCAGAGTTTGATATAAGCACAGGGACCGTTTCAAAAACCAACTTTGGAATTGACAAGACCGACACCTTCCTCCGTGAAAGAGACTCAAAACCCCATATTTCCTACAGAGGAATATATCTGACTAGTAAGAATCTTAAAACCTATGTATTGATATGTCTCCATAAGGGAATCAAGTGTGTCTAGAGTGGCATAAACATGGCAGCGAGAATCAGCTCAAACCCACTATAAAAAGGAATTTCAAAAGCAAAACCAAAAAACAGGGAAATTCTTTACAATTCCTTCAGGGTGTCTGAGGAAACCTGGAAAGACCCTATCTACAATGACAGCTGGATGTGGCATAAGGCTGGACACTTGGGACTGAGAGGATTGGTGAGATTGGGTGAGCAAATGCAGACCCTTTCAAGCAATAATGCATGGCCCCCATTCCATGGGTCCCAACTCTCCAGGTTCAAGGGAATATTACTACAGCTATAACATGTACAGGAAACCTAGAGAATGGACACACTGTGAATACGAAAGGTTTCTAAAACTCAACGAATAGTCCCTCTCCTGGTGCTCCAGTTTGACTTTCCAACTGCCTTACTATCAATCTCCCAACTTGGAGAGACAGGCCCTTTAACCTCCTGGTTTGCACAGGTTCCCAATTTGGCAGAGGATGGAAGGGACGAGGGAGAACCCATGAGAGAGTAGCTGTTAGGCATTTGGACGGGCACATGTCACTCTAATTTCCCGGCAGGAAGAAGAATTAACCAAAGTCTCAGCCACCCACCGGGAACCAGTATAGGACATGATCCAAAATTTTGGACTTGCGTTCAGCTCACAAAAAACGAGTTGAGAAATGGAGCTCAGGGGCACAGCAATTCACAAACTGGCAGAGTGATAAAGGACAACTATCGTCCAAAAGTCTGTTGAGGGAAGTCAACGAGGCGGACTTGAAAGTGAGGCAAAATAGCAGGAAACAGATTTCAAGAGGTACGTTGGAATCGCCTGTAAAGCACAGGAAGAGGGGCACAACTTGGACAATGGTGCACTTGGCCAAAAAGGGCGTATGCGTTTTCTCTTGAATATATTCAGGAGAAAACGCATACGCCCTTTTTGGCCAAGCAAGCAAGCGGGCAATGCAAATCTGCACTACAAAGAAGTTTCACTTCCCACCGGTCAAAAGGGACATCCACAAAATGTGTAAAAACCAGAAAGGCAAGACAGGCCCTGGAGAACAGGGAGCCTTGTTATGCTGATGGGTGGGATGTAAATTGCCAACTGCCTCACTGGAGGAGTGCATTGTGTTCCCTAAAACAAGTAAACAACAGAGCTACAGAGCCAAGGCCACTTCCAGTCTAGGGAATATACCTGGGGAAAACTGAAAATCAATAAGAAAGAGCCACCTCCAAATTTAGGGCTGCACTGGCTACAAGAACCTCAACTTGGGTACACCTTAAATATCCCAGGAAATATAAAAATGGTTCAAAACATTGTGGTACTTACGTACGATGGAATATCCCTCAGCGATGAAATCAATGTCATAAGACCAGTAGCAGCAAAGTGAGTGGATTCAGGTACGATGATTCTAAGTGAAATAAGTCACACAGAAAAAGAAACTTATCATAAGATATCACTTATGAAGATCCTGTAAACATGGCTACACGTGAACTGAGTTAGGAAAGAGAACAGAGTCTCACATTTAGAAAACACTCTTATGCCTGCATAAAGGGGAAGGAGAGGTGGGGTGATGCATAAAACCAGAGTTTGATATAAGCACAGGGACCGTTCCAAAAACCAACTTTGGAATAGACAAGACCTACACCTTCCTCAGTGAAAGAGACTCAAAACCCCATATTTCCCGCAGAGGAATATATCTGAATAGTAAGAATCTTAAAACCTATGTATTGATATGACTCCATAAGGGAATCAAGTGTGTCTAGAGTGGCATAAACATGGCAGCGAGAATCAGCTCAAACCCACTATAAAAAGGAATTTCAAAAGCAAAACCAAAAAACAGGGAAATTCTTTACAATTCCTTCAGGGTGTCTGAGGAAACCTGGAAAGACCCTATCTACAATGACAGCTGGATGTGGCATAAGGCTGGACACTTGGGACTGAGAGGATTGGTGAGATTGGGTGAGCAAATGCAGACCCTTTCAAGCAATAATGCATGGCCCCCATTCCATGGGTCCCAACTCTCCAGGTTCAAGGGAATATTACTACAGCTATAACATGTACAGGAAACCTAGAGAATGGACACACTGTGAATACGAAAGGTTTCTAAAACTCAACGAATAGTCCCTCTCCTGGTGCTCCAGTTTGACTTTCCAACTGCCTTACTATCAATCTCCCAACTTGGAGAGACAGGCCCTTTAACCTCCTGGTTTGCACAGGTTCCCAATTTGGCAGAGGATGGAAGGGACGAGGGAGAACCCATGAGAGAGTAGCTGTTAGGCATTTGGACGGGCACATGTCACTCTAATTTCCCGGCAGGAAGAAGAATTAACCAAAGTCTCAGCCACCCACCGGGAACCAGTATAGGACATGATCCAAAATTTTGGACTTGCGTTCAGCTCACAAAAAACGAGTTGAGAAATGGAGCTCAGGGGCACAGCAATTCACAAACTGGCAGAGTGATAAAGGACAACTATCGTCCAAAAATCTGTTGAGGGAAGTCAACGAGGCGGACTTGAAAGTGAGGCAAAATAGCAGGAAACAGATTTCAAGAGGTACCTTGGAATCGCCTGTAAAGCACAGGAAGAGGGGCACAACTTGGACAATGGTGCACTTGGCCAAAAAGGGCGTATGCGTTTTCTCCTGAATATATTCAGGAGAAAACGCATACGCCCTTTTTGGCCAAGCAAGCAAGCGGGCAATGCAAATCTGCACTACAAAGAAGTATCACTTCCCACCGGTCAAAAGGGACATCCACAAAATGTGTAAAAACCAGAAAGGCAAGACAGGCCCTGGAGAACTGGGAGCCTTGTTATGCTGATGGGCGGGATGTAAATTGCCAACTGCCTCACTGGAGGAGTGCATTGTGTTCCCTAAAACAAGTAAACAACAGAGCTACAGAGCCAAGGCCACTTCCAGTCTAGGGAATATACCTTGGGAAAACTGAAAATCAATAAGAAAGAGCCACCTCCAAATTTAGGGCTGCACTGACTACAAGAACCTCAACTTGGGTACACCTTAAATATCCCAGGAAATATAAAAATGGTTCAAAACATTGTGGTACTTACGTACGATGGAATATCCCTCAGCCATGAAATCAATGTCATAAGACCAGTAGCAGCAAAGTGAGTGGATTCAGGTACGATGATTCTAAGTGAAATAAGTCACACAGAAAAAGAAACTTATCATGAGATATCACTTATGAAGATCCTGTAAACATGGCTACACGTGAATTGAGTTAGGAAAGAGAACAGAGTCTCACATTTAGAAAACACTCTTATGCCTGCATAAAGGGGAAGGAGAGGTGGGGTGATGCATAAAACCAGAGTTTGATATAAGCACAGGGACCGTTCCAAAAACCAACTTTGGAATAGACAAGACCTACACCTTCCTCAGTGAAAGAGACTCAAAACCCCATATTTCCCGCAGAGGAATATATCTGACTAGTAAGAATCTTAAAACCTATGTATTGATATGACTCCATAAGGGATTCAAGTGTGTCTAGAGTGGCATAAACATGGCAGCGAGAATCAGCTCAAACCCACTATAAAAAGGAATTTCAAAAGCAAAACGAAAAAACAGGGAAATTCTTTACAATTCCTTCAGGGTGTCTGAGGAAACCTGGAAAGACCCTATCTACAATGACAGCTGGATGTGGCATAAGGCTGGACACTTGGGACTGAGAGGATTGGTGAGATTGGGTGAGCAAATGCAGACCCTTTCAAGCAATAATGCATGGCCCCCATTCCATGGGTCCCAACTCTCCAGGTTCAAGGGAATATTACTACAGCTATAACATGTACAGGAAACCTAGAGAATGGACACACTGTGAATACGAAAGGTTTCTAAAACTCAACGAATAGTCCCTCTCCTGGTGCTCCAGTTTGACTTTCCAACTGCCTTACTATCAATCTCCCAACTTGGAGAGACAGGCCCTTTAACCTCCTGGTTTGCACAGGTTCCCAATTTGGCAGAGGATGGAAGGGACGAGGGAGAACCCATGAGAGAGTAGCTGTTAGGCATTTGGACGGGCACATGTCACTCTAATTTCCCGGCAGGAAGAAGAATTAACCAAAGTCTCAGCCACCCACCGGGAACCAGTATAGGACAGGATCCAAAATTTTGGACTTGCGTTCAGCTCACAAAAAACGAGTTGAGAAATGGAGCTCAGGGGCACAGCAATTCACAAACTGGCAGAGTGATAAAGGACAACTATCGTCCAAAAATCTGTTGAGGGAAGTCAACGAGGCGGACTTGAAAGTGAGGCAAAATAGCAGGAAACAGATTTCAAGAGGTACGTTGGAATCGCCTGTAAAGCACAGGAAGAGGGGCACAACTTGGACAATGGTGCACTTGGCCAAAAAGGGCGTATGCGTTTTCTCCTGAATATATTCAGGAGAAAACGCATACGCCCTTTTTGGCCAAGCAAGCAAGCGGGCAATGCAAATCTGCACTACAAAGAAGTATCACTTCCCACCGGTCAAAAGGGACATCCACAAAATGTGTAAAAACCAGAAAGGCAAGACAGGCCCTGGAGAACTGGGAGCCTTGTTATGCTGATGGGCGGGATGTAAACTGCCAACTGCCTCACTGGAGGAGTGCATTGTGTTCCCTAAAACAAGTAAACAACAGAGCTACAGAGCCAAGGCCACTTCCAGTCTAGGGAATATACCTTGGGAAAACTGAAAATCAATAAGAAAGAGCCACCTCCAAATTTAGGGCTGCACTGACTACAAGAACCTCAACTTGGGTACACCTTAAATATCCCAGGAAATATAAAAATGGTTCAAAACATTGTGGTACTTACGTACGATGGAATATCCCTCAGCCATGAAATCAATGTCATAAGACCAGTAGCAGCAAAGTGAGTGGATTCAGGTACGATGATTCTAAGAGAAATAAGTCACACAGAAAAAGAAACTTATCATAAGATATCACTTATGAAGATCCTGTAAACATGGCTACACGTGAACTGAGTTAGGAAAGAGAACAGAGTCTCACATTTAGAAAACACTCTTATGCCTGCATAAAGGGGAAGGAGAGGTGGGGTGATGCATAAAACCAGAGTTTGATATAAGCACAGGGACCGTTTCAAACACCAACTTTGGAATTGACAAAACCGACACCTTCCTCAGTGAAAGAGACTCAAAACCCCATATTTCCCACAGAGGAATATATCTGACTAATAAGAATATTAAAACCTATGTATTGATATGTCTCCATAAGGGAATCATGTGTGTCTAGAGTGGCATAAACATGGCAGCGAGAATCAGCTCAAACCCACTATAAAAAGGAATTTCAAAAGCAAAACCAAAAAACAGGGAAATTCTTTACAATTCCTTCAGGGTGTCTGAGGAAACCTGGAAAGACCCTATCTACAATGACAGCTGGATGTGGCATAAGGCTGGACACTTGGGACTGAGAGGATTGGTGAGATTGGGTGAGCAAATGCAGACCCTTTCAAGCAATAATGCATGGCCCCCATTCCATGGGTCCCAACTCTCCAGGTTCAAGGGAATATTACTACAGCTATAACATGTACAGGAAACCTAGAGAATGGACACACTGTGAATACGAAAGGTTTCTAAAACTCAACGAATAGTCCCTCTCTTGGTGCTCCAGTTTGACTTTCCAACTGCCTTACTATCAATCTCCCAACTTGGAGAGACAGGCCCTTTAACCTCCTGGTTTGCACAGGTTCCCAATTTGGCAGAGGATGGAAGGGACGAGGGAGAACCCATGAGAGAGTAGCTGTTAGGCATTTGGACGGGCACATGTCACTCTAATTTCCCGGCAGGAAGAAGAATTAACCAAAGTCTCAGCCACCCACCGGGAACCAGTATAGGACAGGATACAAAATTTTGGACTTGCGTTCAGCTCACAAAAAACGAGTTGAGAAATGGAGCTCAGGGGCACAGCAATTCACAAACTGGCAGAGTGATAAAGGACAACTATCGTCCAAAAATCTGTTGAGGTAAGTCAACGAGGCGGACTTGAAAGTGAGGCAAAATAGCAGGAAACAGATTTCAAGAGGTACGTTGGAATCGCCTGTAAAGCACAGGAAGAGGGGCACAACTTGGACAATGGTGCACTTGGCCAAAAAGGGCGTATGCGTTTTCTCCTGAATATATTCAGGAGAAAACGCATACGCCCTTTTTGGCCAAGCAAGCAAGCGGGCAATGCAAATCTGCACTACAAAGAAGTATCACTTCCCACCGGTCAAAAGGGACATCCACAAAATGTGTAAAAACCAGAAAGGCAAGACAGGCCCTGGAGAACAGGGAGCCTTGTTATGCTGATGGGCGGGATTAAAATTGCCAACTGCCTCACTGGAGGAGTGCATTGTGTTCCCTAAAACAAGTAAACAACAGAGCTACAGAGCCAAGGCCACTTCCAGTCCAGGGAATATACCTTGGGAAAACTGAAAATCAATAAGAAAGAGCCACCTCCAAATTTCGGGCTGCACTGGCTACAAGAACCTCAACTTGGGTACACCTTAAATATCCCAGGAAATATAAAAATGGTTCAAAACATTGTGGTACTTACGTACGATGGAATATCCCTCAGCGATGAAATCAATGTCATAAGACCAGTAGCAGCAAAGTGAGTGGATTCAGGTACGATGATTCTAAGTGAAATAAGTCACACAGAAAAAGAAACTTATCATAAGATATCACTTATGAAGATCCTGTAAACATGGCTACACGTGAACTGAGTTAGGAAAGAGAACAGAGTCTCACATTTAGAAAACACTCTTATGCCTGCATAAAGGGGAAGGAGAGGTGGGGTGATGCATAAAACCAGAGTTTGATATAAGCACAGGGACCGTTCCAAAAACCAACTTTGGAATAGACAAGACCTACACCTTCCTCAGTGAAAGAGACTCAAAACCCCATATTTCCCGCAGAGGAATATATCTGACTAGTAAGAATCTTAAAACCTATGTATTGATATGACTCCATAAGGGAATCAAGTGTGTCTAGAGTGGCATAAACATGGCAGCGAGAATCAGCTCAAACCCACTATAAAAAGGAATTTCAAAAGCAAAACCAAAATACAGGGAAATTCTTTACAATTCCTTCAGGGTGTCTGAGGAAACCTGGAAAGGCCCTATCTACAATGACAGCTGGATGTGGCATAAGGCTGGACACTTGGGACTGAGAGGATTGGTGAGATTGGGTGAGCAAATGCAGACCCTTTCGAGCAATAATGCATGGCCCCCATTCCATGGGTCCCAACTCTCCAGGTTCAAGGGAATATTACTACAGCTATAACATGTACAGGAAACCTAGAGAATGGACACACTGTGAATACGAAAGGTTTCTAAAACTCAACGAATAGTCCCTCTCCTGGTGCTCCAGTTTGACTTTCCAACTGCCTTACTATCAATCTCCCAACTTGGAGAGACAGGCCCTTTAACCTCCTGGTTTGCACAGGTTCCCAATTTGGCAGAGGATGGAAGGGACGAGGGAGAACCCATGAGAGAGTAGCTGTTAGGCATTTGGACGGGCACCTTTCACTCTAATTTCCCGGCAGGAAGAAGAATTAACCAAAGTCTCAGCCACCCACCGGGAACCAGTATAGGACATGATCCAAAATTTTGGACTTGCGTTCAGCTCACAAAAAACGAGTTGAGAAATGGAGCTCAGGGGCACAGCAATTCACAAACTGGCAGAGTGATAAAGGACAACTATCGTCCAAAAATCTGTTGAGGGAAGTCAACGAGGCGGACTTGAAAGCGAGGCAAAATAGCAGGAAACAGATTTCAAGAGGTACCTTGGAATCGCCTGTAAAGCACAGGAAGAGGGGCACAACTTGGACAATGGTGCACTTGGCCAAAAAGGGCGTATGCGTTTTCTCCTGAATATATTCAGGAGAAAACGCATACGCCCTTTTTGGCCAAGCAAGCAAGCGGGCAATGCAAATCTGCACTACAAAGAAGTATCACTTCCCACCGGTCAAAAGGGACATCCACAAAATGTGTAAAAACCAGAAAGGCAAGACAGGCCCTGGAGAACTGGGAGCCTTGTTATGCTGATGGGCGGGATGTAAATTGCCAACTGCCTCACTGGAGGAGTGCATTGTGTTCCCTAAAACAAGTAAACAACAGAGCTACAGAGCCAAGGCCACTTCCAGTCCAGGGAATATACCTTGGGAAAACTGAAAATCAATAAGAAAGAGCCACCTCCAAATTTCGGGCTGCACTGGCTACAAGAACCTCAACTTGGGTACACCTTAAATATCCCAGGAAATATAAAAATGGTTCAAAACATTGTGGTACTTACGTACGATGGAATATCCCTCAGCCATGAAATCAATGTCATAAGACCAGGAGCAGCAAAGTGAGTAGATTCAGGTACGATGATTCTAAGTGAAATAAGTCACACAGAAAAAGAAACTTATCATAAGATATCACTTATGAAGATCCTGTAAACATGGCTACACGTGAACTGAGTTAGGAAAGAGAACAGAGTCTCACATTTAGAAAACACTCTTATGCCTGCATAAAGGGGAAGGAGAGGTGGGGTGATGCATAAAACCAGAGTTTGATATAAGCACAGGGACCGTTTCAAAAACCAACTTTGGAATTGACAAGACCGACACCTTCCTCCGTGAAAGAGACTCAAAACCCCATATTTCCCACAGAGGACTATATCTGACTAGTAAGAATCTTAAAACCTATGTATTGATATGTCTCCATAAGGGAATCAAGTGTGTCTAGAGTGGCATAAACATGGCAGCGAGAATCAGCTCAAACCCACTATAAAAAGGAATTTCAAAAGCAAAACCAAAAAACAGGGAAATTCTTTACAATTCCTTCATGGTGTCTGAGGAAACCTGGAAAGACCCTATCTACAATGACAGCTGGATGTGGCATAAGGCTGGACACTTGGGACTGAGAGGATTGGTGAGATTGGGTGAGCAAATGCAGACCCTTTCAAGCAATAATGCATGGCCCCCATTCCATGGGTCCCAACTCTCCAGGTTCAAGGGAATATTACTACAGCTATAACATGTACAGGAAACCTAGATAATGGACACACTGTGAATACGAAAGGTTTCTAAAACTCAACGAATAGTCCCTCTCCTGGTGCTCCAGTTTGACTTTCCAACTGCCTTACTATCAATCTCCCAATTTGGAGAGACAGGCCCTTTAACCTCCTGGTTTGCACAGGTTCCCAATTTGGCAGAGGATGGAAGGGACGAGGGAGAACCCATGAGAGAGTAGCTGTTAGGCATTTGGACGGGCACATGTCACTCTAATTTCCCGGCAGGAAGAAGAATTAACCAAAGTCTCAGCCACCCACCGGGAACCAGTATAGGACATGATCCAAAATTTTGGACTTGCGTTCAGCTCACAAAAAACGAGTTGAGAAATGTAGCTCAGGGGCACAGCAATTCACAAACTGGCAGAGTGATAAAGGACAACTATCGTCCAAAAGTCTGTTGAGGGAAGTCAACGAGGCGGACTTGAAAGTGAGGCAAAATAGCAGGAAACAGATTTCAAGAGGTACGTTGGAATCGCCTGTAAAGCACAGGAAGAGGGGCACAACTTGGACAATGGTGCACTTGGCCAAAAAGGGCGTATGCGTTTTCTCCTGAATATATTCAGGAGAAAACACATACGCCCTTTTTGGCCAAGCAAGCAAGCGGGCAATGCAAATCTGCACTACAAAGAAGTATCACTTCCCACCGGTCAAAAGGGACATCCACAAAATGTGTAAAAACCAGAAAAGCAAGACAGGCCCTGGAGAACAGGGAGCCTTGTTATGCTGATGGGTGGGATGTAAATTGCCAACTGCCTCACTGGAGGAGTGCATTGTGTTCCCTAAAACAAGTAAACAACAGAGCTACAGAGCCAAGGCCACTTCCAGTCTAGGGAATATACCTGGGGAAAACTGAAAATCAATAAGAAAGAGCCACCTCCAAATTTAGGGCTGCACTGGCTACAAGAACCTCAACTTGGGTACACCTTAAATATCCCAGGAAATATAAAAATGGTTCAAAACATTGTGGTACTTACGTATGATGGAATATCCCTCAGCGATGAAATCAATGTCATAAGACCAGTAGCAGCAAAGTGAGTGGATTCATGTACGATGATTCTAAGTGAAATAAGTCACACAGAAAAAGAAACTTATCATAAGATATCACTTATGAAGATCCTGTAAACATGGCTACACGTGAACTGAGTTAGGAAAGAGAACAGAGTCTCACATTTAGAAAACACTCTTATGCCTGCATAAAGGGGAAGGAGAGGTGGGGTGATGCATAAAACCAGAGTTTGATATAAGCACAGGGACCGTTTCAAAAACCAACTTTTGAATTGACAAGACCGACACCTTCCTCCGTGAAAGAGACTCAAAACCCCATATTTCCCACAGAGGAATATATCTGACTAGTAAGAATCTTAAAACCTATGTATTGATATGTCTCCATAAGGGAATCAAGTGTGTCTAGAGTGGCATAAACATGGCAGCGAGAATCAGCTCAAACCCACTATAAAAAGGAATTTCAAAAGCAAAACCAAAAAACAGGGAAATTCTTTACAATTCCTTCATGGTGTCTGAGGAAACCTGGAAAGACCCTATCTACAATGACAGCTGGATGTGGCATAAGGCTGGACACTTGGGACTGACAGGATTGGTGAGATTGGGTGAGCAAATGCAGACCCTTTCAAGCAATAATGCATGGCCCCCATTCCATGGGTCCCAACTCTCCAGGTTCAAGGGAATATTACTACAGCTATAACATGTACAGGAAACCTAGAGAATGGACACACTGTGAATACGAAAGGTTTCTAAAACTCAACGAATAGTCCCTCTCCTGGTGCTCCAGTTTGACTTTCCAACTGCCTTACTATCAATCTCCCAACTTGGAGAGACAGGCCCTTTAACCTCCTGGTTTGCACACGTTCCCAATTTGGCAGAGGATGGAAGGGACGAGGGAGAACCCATGAGAGAGTAGCTGTTAGGCATTTGGACGGGCACATGTCACTCTAATTTCCCGGCAGGAAGAAGAATTAACCAAAGTCTCAGCCACCCACCGGGAACCAGTATAGGACATGATCCAAAATTTTGGACTTGCGTTCAGCTCACAAAAAACGAGTTGAGAAATGGAGCTCAGGGGCACAGCAATTCACAAACTGGCAGAGTGATAAAGGACAACTATCGTCCAAAAGTCTGTTGAGGGAAGTCAACGAGGCGGACTTGAAAGTGAGGCAAAATAGCAGGAAACAGATTTCAAGAGGTACGTTGGAATCGCCTGTAAAGCACAGGAAGAGGGGCACAACTTGGACAATGGTGCACTTGGCCAAAAAGGGCGTATGCGTTTTCTCCTGAATATATTCAGGAGAAAACACATACGCCCTTTTTGGCCAAGCAAGCAAGCGGGCAATGCAAATCTGCACTACAAAGAAGTATCACTTCCCACCGGTCAAAAGGGACATCCACAAAATGTGTAAAAACCAGAAAGGCAAGACAGGCCCTGGAGAACAGGGAGCCTTGTTATGCTGATGGGTGGGATGTAAATTGCCAACTGCCTCACTGGAGGAGTGCATTGTGTTCCCTAAAACAAGTAAACAACAGAGCTACAGAGCCAAGGCCACTTCCAGTCTAGGGAATATACCTGGGGAAAACTGAAAATCAATAAGAAAGAGCCACCTCCAAATTTAGGGCTGCACTGGCTACAAGAACCTCAACTTGGGTACACCTTAAATATCCCAGGAAATATAAAAATGGTTCAAAACATTGTGGTACTTACGTATGATGGAATATCCCTCAGCGATGAAATCAATGTCATAAGACCAGTAGCAGCAAAGTGAGTGGATTCATGTACGATGATTCTAAGTGAAATAAGTCACACAGAAAAAGAAACTTATCATAAGATATCACTTATGAAGATCCTGTAAACATGGCTACACGTGAACTGAGTTAGGAAAGAGAACAGAGTCTCACATTTAGAAAACACTCTTATGCCTGCATAAAGGGGAAGGAGAGGTGGGGTGATGCATAAAACCAGAGTTTGATATAAGCACAGGGACCGTTCCAAAAACCAACTTTGGAATAGACAAGACCTACACCTTCCTCAGTGAAAGAGACTCAAAACCCCATATTTCCCGCAGAGGAATATATCTGACTAGTAAGAATCTTAAAACCTATGTATTGATATGACTCCATAAGGGAATCAAGTGTGTCTAGAGTGGCATAAACATGGCAGCGAGAATCAGCTCAAACCCACTATAAAAAGGAATTTCAAAAGCAAAACCAAAAAACAGGGAAATTCTTTACAATTCCTTCAGGGTGTCTGAGGAAACCTGGGAAGACCCTATCTACAATGACAGCTGGATGTGGCATAAGGCTGGACACTTGGGACTGAGAGGATTGGTGAGATTGGGTGAGCAAATGCAGACCCTTTCAAGCAATAATGCATGGCCCCCATTCCATGGGTCCCAACTCTCCAGGTTCAAGGGAATATTACTACAGCTATAACATGTACAGGAAACCTAGAGAATGGACACACTGTGAATACGAAAGGTTTCTAAAACTCAACGAATAGTCCCTCTCCTGGTGCTCCAGTTTGACTTTCCAACTGCCTTACTATCAATCTCCCAACTTGGAGAGACAGGCCCTTTAACCTTCTGGTTTGCACAGGTTCCCAATTTGGCAGAGGATGGAAGGGACGAGGGAGAACCCATGAGAGAGTAGCTGTTAGGCATTTGGACGGGCACATGTCACTCTAATTTCCCGGCAGGAAGAAGAATTAACCAAAGTCTCAGCCACCCACCGGGAACCAGTATAGGACATGATCCAAAATTTTGGACTTGCATTCAGCTCACAAAAAACGAGTTGAGAAATGGAGCTCAGGGGCACAGCAATTCACAAACTGGCAGAGTGATAAAGGACAACTATCGTCCAAAAATCTGTTGAGGGAAGTCAACGAGGCGGACTTGAAAGCGAGGCAAAATAGCAGGAAACAGATTTCAAGAGGTACCTTGGAATCGCCTGTAAAGCACAGGAAGAGGGGCACAACTTGGACAATGGTGCACTTGGCCAAAAAGGGCGTATGCGTTTTCTCCTGAATATATTCAGGAGAAAACGCATACGCCCTTTTTGGCCAAGCAAGCAAGCGGGCAATGCAAATCTGCACTACAAAGAAGTATCACTTCCCACCGGTCAAAAGGGACATCCACAAAATGTGTAAAAACCAGAAAGGCAAGACAGGCCCTGGAGAACTGGGAGCCTTGTTATGCTGATGGGCGGGATGTAAATTGCCAACTGCCTCACTGGAGGAGTGCATTGTGTTCCCTAAAACAAGTAAACAACAGAGCTACAGAGCCAAGGCCACTTCCAGTCTAGGGAATATACCTTGGGAAAACTGAAAATCAATAAGAAAGAGCCACCTCCAAATTTAGGGCTGCACTGACTACAAGAACCTCAAATTGGGTACACCTTAAGTATCCCAGGCAATATAAAAATGGTTCAAAACATTGTGGTACTTACGTACGATGGAATATCCCTCAGCCATGAAATCAATGTCATAAGACCAGTAGCAGCAAAGTGAGTGGATTCAGGTACGATGATTCTAAGTGAAATAAGTCACACAGAAAAAGAAACTTATCATAAGATATCACTTATGAAGATCCTGTAAACATGGCTACACGTGAACTGAGTTAGGAAAGAGAACAGAGTCTCACATTTAGAAAACACTCTTATGCCTGCATAAAGGGGAAGGAGAGGTGGGGTGATGCATAAAACCAGAGTTCGATATAAGCACAGGGACCGTTTCAAAAACCAACTTTGGAATAGACAAGACCTACACCTTCCTCAGTGAAAGAGACTCAAAACCCCATATTTCCCACAGAGGAATATATCTGACTAGTAAGAATCTTAAAACCTATGTATTGATATGTCTCCATAAGGGAATCAAGTGTGTCTAGAGTGGCATAAACATGGCAGCGAGAATCAGCTCAAACCCACTATAAAAAGGAATTTCAAAAGCAAAACCAAAAAACAGGGAAATTCTTTACAATTCCTTCAGGGTGTCTGAGGAAACCTGGAAAGACCCTATCTACAATGACAGCTGGATGTGGCATAAGGCTGGACACTTGGGACTGAGAGGATTGGTGAGATTGGGTGAGCAAATGCAGACCCTTTCAAGCAATAATGCATGGCCCCCATTCCATGGGTCCCAACTCTCCAGGTTCAAGGGAATATTACTACAGCTATAACATGTACAGGAAACCTAGAGAATGGACACACTGTGAATACGAAAGGTTTCTAAAACTCAACGAATAGTCCCTCTCCTGGTGCTCCAGTTTGACTTTCCAACTGCCTTACTATCAATCTCCCAACTTGGAGAGACAGGCCCTTTAACCTCCTGGTTTGCACAGGTTCCCAATTTGGCAGAGGATGGAAGGGACGAGGGAGAACCCATGAGAGAGTAGCTGTTAGGCATTTGGACGGGCACATGTCACTCTAATTTCCCGGCAGGAAGAAGAATTAACCAAAGTCTCAGCCACCCACCGGGAACCAGTATAGGACATGATCCAAAATTTTGGACTTGCGTTCAGCTCACAAAAAACGAGTTGAGAAATGGAGCTCAGGGGCACAGCAATTCACAAACTGGCAGAGTGATAAAGGACAACTATCGTCCAAAAATCTGTTGAGGGAAGTCAACGAGGCGGACTTGAAAGCGAGGCAAAATAGCAGGAAACAGATTTCAAGAGGTACCTTGGAATCGCCTGTAAAGCACAGGAAGAGGGGCACAACTTGGACAATGGTGCACTTGGCCAAAAAGGGCGTATGCATTTTCTCCTGAATATATTCAGGAGAAAACGCATACGCACTTTTTGGCCAAGCAAGCAAGCGGGCAATGCAAATCTGCACTACAAAGAAGTATCACTTCCCACCGGTCAAAAGGGACATCCACAAAATGTGTAAAAACCAGAAAGGCAAGACAGGCCCTGGAGAACTGGGAGCCTTGTTATGCTGATGGGCGGGATGTAAATTGCCAACTGCCTCACTGGAGGAGTGCATTGTGTTCCCTAAAACAAGTAAACAACAGAGCTACAGAGCCAAGGCCACTTCCAGTCTAGGGAATATACCTTGGGAAAACTGAAAATCAATAAGAAAGAGCCACCTCCAAATTTAGGGCTGCACTGACTACAAGAACCTCAACTTGGGTACACCTTAAATATCCCAGGAAATATAAAAATGGTTCAAAACATTGTGGTACTTACGTACGATGGAATATCCCTCAGCCATGAAATCAATGTCATAAGACCAGTAGCAGCAAAGTGAGTGGATTCAGGTACGATGATTCTAAGTGAAATAAGTCACACAGAAAAAGAAACTTATCATAAGATATCACTTATGAAGATCCTGTAAACATGGCTACACGTGAATTGAGTTAGGAAAGAGAACAGAGTCTCACATTTAGAAAACACTCTTATGCCTGCATAAAGGGGAAGGAGAGGTGGGGTGATGCATAAAACCAGAGTTTGATATAAGCACAGGGACCGTTTCAAAAACCAACTTTGGAATTGACAAGACCGACACCTTCCTTAGTGAAAGAGACTCAAAACCCCATATTTCCCACAGAGGAATATATCTGACTAGTAAGAATCTTAAAACCTATGTATTGATATGTCTCCATAAGGGAATCAAGTGTGTCTAGAGTGGCATAAACATGGCAGCGAGAATCAGCTCAAACCCACTATAAAAAGGAATTTCAAAAGCAAAACCAAAAAACAGGGAAATTCTTTACAATTCCTTCAGGGTGTCTGAGGAAACCTGGAAAGACCCTATCTACAATGACAGCTGGATGTGGCATAAGGCTGGACACTTGGGACTGAGAGGATTGGTGAGATTGGGTGAGCAAATGCAGACCCTTTCAAGCAATAATGCATGGCCCCCATTCCATGGGTCCCAACTCTCCAGGTTCAAGGGAATATTACTACAGCTATAACATGTACAGGAAACCTAGAGAATGGACACACTGTGAATACGAAAGGTTTCTAAAACTCAACGAATAGTCCCTCTCCTGGTGCTCCAGTTTGACTTTCCAACTGCCTTACTATCAATCTCCCAACTTGGAGAGACAGGCCCTTTAACCTCCTGGTTTGCACAGGTTCCCAATTTGGCAGAGGATGGAAGGGACGAGGGAGAACCCATGAGAGAGTAGCTGTTAGGCATTTGGACGGGCACCTTTCACTCTAATTTCCCGGCAGGAAGAAGAATTAACCAAAGTCTCAGCCACCCACCGGGAACCAGTATAGGACATGATCCAAAATTTTGGACTTGCGTTCAGCTCACAAAAAACGAGTTGAGAAATGGAGCTCAGGGGCACAGCAATTCACAAACTGGCAGAGTGATAAAGGACAACTATCGTCCAAAAATCTGTTGAGGGAAGTCAACGAGGCGTACTTGAAAGCGAGGCAAAATAGCAGGAAACAGATTTCAAGAGGTACCTTGGAATCGCCTGTAAAGCACAGGAAGAGGGGCACAACTTGGACAATGGTGCACTTGGCCAAAAAGGGCGTATGCGTTTTCTCCTGAATATATTCAGGAGAAAACGCATACGCCCTTTTTGGCCAAGCAAGCAAGCGGGCAATGCAAATCTGCACTACAAAGAAGTATCACTTCCCACCGGTCAAAAGGGACATCCACAAAAAGTGTAAAAACCAGAAAGGCAAGACAGGCCCTGGAGAACTGGGAGCCTTGTTATGCTGATGGGCGGGATGTAAACTGCCAACTGCCTAACTGGAGGAGTGCATTGTGTTCCCTAAAACAAGTAAACAACAGAGCTACAGAGCCAAGGCCACTTCCAGTCTAGGGAATATACCTTGGGAAAACTGAAAATCAATAAGAAAGAGCCACCTCCAAATTTAGGGCTGCACTGACTACAAGAACCTCAACTTGGGTACACCTTAAATATCCCAGGAAATATAAAAATGGTTCAAAACATTGTGGTACTTACGTACGATGGAATATCCCTCAGCCATGAAATCAATGTCATAAGACCAGTAGCAGCAAAGTGAGTGGATTCAGGTACGATGATTCTAAGTGAAATAAGTCACACAGAAAAAGAAACTTATCATAAGATATCACTTATGAAGATCCTGTAAACATGGCTACACGTGAACTGAGTTAGGAAAGAGAACAGAGTCTCACATTTAGAAAACACTCTTATGCCTGCATAAAGGGGATGGAGAGGTGGGGTGATGCATAAAACCAGAGTTTGATATAAGCACAGGGACCGTTCCAAAAACCAACTTTGGAATAGACAAGACCTACACCTTCCTCAGTGAAAGAGACTCAAAACCCCATATTTCCCGCAGAGGAATATATCTGACTAGTAAGAATCTTAAAACCTATGTATTGATATGACTCCATAAGGGAATCAAGTGTGTCTAGAGTGGCATAAACATGGCAGCGAGAATCAGCTCAAACCCACTATAAAAAGGAATTTCAAAAGCAAAACCAAAAAACAGGGAAATTCTTTACAATTCCTTCATGGTGTCTGAGGAAACCTGGAAAGACCCTATCTACAATGACAGCTGGATGTGGCATAAGGCTGGACACTTGGGACTGAGAGGATTGGTGAGATTGGGTGAGCAAATGCAGACCCTTTCGAGCAATAATGCATGGCCCCCATTCCATGGGTCCCAACTCTCCATGTTCAAGGGAATATTACTACAGCTATATCATGTACAGGAAACCTAGAGAATGGACACACTGTGAATACGAAAGGTTTCTAAAACTCAACGAATAGTCCCTCTCCTGGTGCTCCAGTTTGACTTTCCAACTGCCTTACTATCAATCTCCCAACTTGGAGAGACAGGCCCTTTAACCTCCTCGTTTGCACAGGTTCCCAATTTGGCAGAGGATGGAAGGGACGAGAGAGAACCCATGAGAGAGTAGCTGTTAGGCATTTGGACGGGCACATGTCACTCTAATTTCCCGGCAGGAAGAAGAATTAACCAAAGTCTCAGCCACCCACCGGGAACCAGTATAGGACATGATCCAAAATTTTGGACTTGCGTTCAGCTCACAAAAAACGAGTTGAGAAATGGAGCTCAGGGGCACAGCAATTCACAAACTGGCAGAGTGATAAAGGACAACTATCGTCCAAAAATCTGTTGAGGGAAGTCAACGAGGCGGACTTGAAAGCGAGGCAAAATAGCAGGAAACAGATTTCAAGAGGTACCTTGGAATCGCCTGTAAAGCACAGGAAGAGGGGCACAACTTGGACAATGGTGCACTTGGCCAAAAAGGGCGTATGCGTTTTCTCCTGAATATATTCAGGAGAAAACGCATACGCCCTTTTTGGCCAAGCAAGCAAGCGGGCAATGCAAATCTGCACTACAAAGTAGTATCACTTCCCACCGGTCAAAAGGGACATCCACAAAATGTGTAAAAACCAGAAAGGCAAGACAGGCCCTGGAGAACTGGGAGCCTTGTTATTCTGATGGGCGGGATGTAAACTGCCAACTGCCTCACTGGAGGAGTGCATTGTGTTCCCTAAAACAAGTAAACAACAGAGCTACAGAGCCAAGGCCACTTCCAGTCTAGGGAATATACCTTGGGAAAACTGAAAATCAATAAGAAAGAGCCACCTCCAAATTTAGGGCTGCACTGACTACAAGAACCTCAACTTGGGTACACCTTAAATATCCCAGGAAATATAAAAATGGTTCAAAACATTGTGGTACTTACGTATGATGGAATATCCCTCAGCCATGAAATCAATGTCATAAGACCAGTAGCAGCAAAGTGAGTGGATTCAGGTACGATGATTCTAAGTGAAATAAGTCACACAGAAAAAGAAACTTATCATAAGATATCACTTATGAAGATCCTGTAAACATGGCTACACGTGAACTGAGTTAGGAAAGAGAACAGAGTCTCACATTTAGAAAACACTCTTATGCCTGCATAAAGGGGAAGGAGAGGTGGGCTGATGCATAAAACCAGAGTTTGATATAATCACAGGGACCGTTCCAAAAACCAACTTTGGAATAGACAAGACCTACACCTTCCTCAGTGAAAGAGACTCAAAACCCCATATTTCCAGCAGAGGAATATATCTGACTAGTAAGAATCTTAAAACCTATGTATTGATATGTCTCCATAAGGGAATCAAGTGTGTCTAGAGTGGCATAAACATGGCAGCGAGAATCAGCTCAAACCCACTATAAAAAGGAATTTCAAAAGCAAAACCAAAAAACAGGGAAATTCTTTACAATTCCTTCAGGGTGTCTGAGGAAACCTGGAAAGACCCTATCTACAATGACAGCTGGATGTGGCATAAGGCTGGACACTTGGGACTGAGAGGATTGGTGAGATTGGGTGAGCGAATGCAGACCCTTTCAAGCAATAATGCATGGCCCCCATTCCATGGGTCCCAACTCTCCATGTTCAAGGGAATATTACTACAGCTATAACATGTACAGGAAACCTAGAGAATGGACACACTGTGAATACGAAAGGTTTCTAAAACTCAACGAATAGTCCCTCTCCTGGTGCTCCAGTTTGACTTTCCAACTGCCTTACTATCAATCTCCCAACTTGGAGAGACAGGCCCTTTAACCTCCTTGTTTGCACAGGTTCCCAATTTGGCAGAGGATGGAAGGGACGAGGGAGAACCCATGAGAGAGTAGCTGTTAGGCATTTGGACGGGCACATGTCACTCTAATTTCCCGGCAGGAAGAAGAATTAACCAAAGTCTCAGCCACCCACCGGGAACCAGTATAGGACATGATCCAAAATTTTGGACTTGCGTTCAGCTCACAAAAAACGAGTTGAGAAATGGAGCTCAGGGGCACAGCAATTCACAAACTGGCAGAGTGATAAAGGACAACTATCGTCCAAAAATCTGTTGAGGGAAGTCAACGAGGCGGACTTGAAAGCGAGGCAAAATAGCAGGAAACAGATTTCAAGAGGTACGTTGGAATCGCCTGTAAAGCACAGGAAGAGGGGCACAACTTGGACAATGGTGCACTTGGCCAAAAAGGACGTATGCGTTTTCTCCTGAATATATTCAGGAGAAAACGCATACGCCCTTTTTGGCCAAGCAAGCAAGCGGGCAATGCAAATCTGCACTACAAAGAAGTATCACTTCCCACCGGTCAAAAGGGACATCCACAAAATGTGTAAAAACCAGAAAGGCAAGACAGGCCCTGGAGAACTGGGAGCCTTGTTATGCTGATGGGCGGGATGTAAATTGCCAACTGCCTCACTGGAGGAGTGCATTGTGTTCCCTAAAACAAGTAAACAACAGAGCTACAGAGCCAAGGCCACTTCCAGTCTAGGGAATATACCTTGGGAAAACTGAAAATCAATAAGAAAGAGCCACCTCCAAATTTAGGGCTGCACTGACTACAAGAACCTCAACTTGGGTACACCTTAAATATCCCAGGCAATATAAAAATGGTTCAAAACATTGTGGTACTTACGTACGATGGAATATCCCTCAGCCATGAATTCAATGTCATAAGACCAGTAGCAGCAAAGTGAGTGGATTCAGGTACGATGATTCTAAGTGAAATAAGTCACACAGAAAAAGAAACTTATCATAAGATATCACTTATGAAGATCCTGTAAACATGGCTACACGTGAACTGAGTTAGGAAAGAGAACAGAGTCTCACATTTAGAAAACACTCTTATGCCTGCATAAAGGGGAAGGAGAGGTGGGGTGATGCATAAAACCAGAGTTTGATATAAGCACAGGGACCGTTTCAAAAACCAACTTTGGAATAGACAAGACCTACACCTTCCTCAGTGAAAGAGACTCAAAACCCCATATTTCCCACAGAGGAATATATCTGACTAGTAAGAATCTTAAAACCTATGTATTGATATGTCTCCATAAGGGAATCAAGTGTGTCTAGAGTGGCATAAACATGGCAGCGAGAATCAGCTCAAACCCACTATAAAAAGGAATTTCAAAAGCAAAACCAAAAAACAGGGAAATTCTTTACAATTCCTTCAGGGTGTCTGAGGAAACCTGGAAAGACCCTATCTACAATGACAGCTGGATGTGGCATAAGGCTGGACACTTGGGACTGAGAGGATTGGTGAGATTGGGTGAGCGAATGCAGACCCTTTCAAGCAATAATGCATGGCCCCCATTCCATGGGTCACAACTCTCCAGGTTCAAGGGAATATTACTACAGCTATAACATGTACAGGAAACCTAGAGAATGGACACACTGTGAATACGAAAGGTTTCTAAAACTCAACGAATAGTCCCTCTCCTGGTGCTCCAGTTTGACTTTCCAACTGCCTTACTATCAATCTCCCAACTTGGAGAGACAGGCCCTTTGACCTCCTGGTTTGCACAGGTTCCCAATTTGGCAGAGGATGGAAGGGACGAGGGAGAACCCATGAGAGAGTAGCTGTTAGGCATTTGGACGGGCACATGTCACTCTAATTTCCCGGCAGGAAGAAGAATTAACCAAAGTCTCAGCCACCCACCGGGAACCAGTATAGGACATGATCCAAAATTTTGGACTTGCGTTCAGCTCACAAAAAACGAGTTGAGAAATGGAGCTCAGGGGCACAGCAATTCACAAACTGGCAGAGTGATAAAGGACAACTGTCGTCAAAAAATCTGTTGAGGGAAGTCAACGAGGCGGACTTGAAAGTGAGGCAAAATAGCAGGAAACAGATTTCAAGAGGTACGTTGGAATCGCCTGTAAAGCACAGGAAGAGGGGCACAACTTGGACAATGGTGCACTTGGCCAAAAAGGGCGTATGCGTTTTCTCCTGAATATATTCAGGAGAAAACGCATACGCCCTTTTTGGCCAAGCAAGCAAGCGGGCAATGCAAATCTGCACTACAAAGAAGTATCACTTCCCACCGGTCAAAAGGGACATCCACAAAATGTGTAAAAACCAGAAAGGCAAGACAGGCCCTGGAGAACTGGGAGCCTTGTTATGCTGATGGGCGGGATGTAAACTGCCAACTGCCTCACTGGAGGAGTGCATTGTGTTCCCTAAAACAAGTAAACAACAGAGCTACAGAGCCAAGGCCACTTCCAGTCTAGGGAATATACCTTGGGAAAACTGAAAATCAATAAGAAAGAGCCACCTCCAAATTTAGGGCTGCACTGACTACAAGAACCTCAACTTGGGTACACCTTAAATATCCCAGGAAATATAAAAATGGTTCAAAACATTGTGGTACTTATGTATGATGGAATATCCCTCAGCGATGAAATCAATGTCATAAGACGAGTAGCAGCAAAGTGAGTGGATTCAGGTACGATGATTCTAAGTGAAATAAGTCACACAGAAAAAGAAACTTATCATAAGATATCACTTATGAAGATCCTGTAAACATGGCTACACGTGAACTGAGTTAGGAAAGAGAACAGAGTCTCACATTTAGAAAACACTCTTATGCCTGCATAAAGGGGAAGGAGAGGTGGGGTGATGCATAAAACCAGAGTTTGATATAAGCACAGGGACCGTTTCAAAAACCAACTTTGGAATTGACAAGACCGACACCTTCCTCCGTGAAAGAGACTCAAAACCCCATATTTCCCACAGAGGAATATATCTGACTAGTAAGAATCTTAAACCTATGTATTGATATGTCTCCATAAGGGAATCAAGTGTGTCTAGAGTGGCATAAACATGGCAGCGAGAAGCAGCTCAAACCCACTATAAAAAGGAATTTCAAAAGCAAAACCAAAAAACAGGGAAATTCTTTCCAATTCCTTCAGGGTGTCTGAGGAAACCTGGAAAGACCCTATCTACAATGACAGCTGGATGTGGCATAAGGCTGGACACTTGGGACTGAGAGGATTGGTGAGATTGGGTGAGCAAATGCAGACCCTTTCAAGCAATAATGCATGGCCCCCATTCCATGGGTCCCAACTCTCCAGGTTCAAGGGAATATTACTACAGCTATAACATGTACAGGAAACCTAGAGAATGGACACACTGTGAATACGAAAGGTTTCTAAAACTCAACGAATAGTCCCTCTCCTGGTGCTCCAGTTTGACTTTCCAACTGCCTTACTATCAATCTCCCAACTTGGAGAGACAGGCCCTTTGACCTCCTGGTTTGCACAGGTTCCCAATTTGGCAGAGGATGGAAGGGACGAGGGAGAACCCATGAGAGAGTAGCTGTTAGGCATTTGGACGGGCACATGTCACTCTAATTTCCCGGCAGGAAGAAGAATTAACCAAAGTCTCAGCCACCCACCGGGAACCAGTATAGGACATGATCCAAAATTTTGGACTTGCGTTCAGCTCACAAAAAACGAGTTGAGAAATGGAGCTCAGGGGCACAGCAATTCACAAACTGGCAGAGTGATAAAGGACAACTGTCGTCAAAAAATCTGTTGAGGGAAGTCAACGAGGCGGACTTGAAAGTGAGGCAAAATAGCAGGAAACAGATTTCAAGAGGTACCTTGGAATCGCCTGTAAAGCACAGGAAGAGGGGCACAACTTGGACAATGGTGCACTTGGCCAAAAAGGGCGTATGCGTTTTCTCCTGAATATATTCAGGAGAAAATGCATACGCCCTTTTTGGCCAAGCAAGCAAGCGGGCAATGCAAATCTGCACTACAAAGAAGTATCATTTCCCACCGGTCAAAAGGGACATCCACAAAATGTGTAAAAACCAGAAAGGCAAGACAGGCCCTGAGGAACTGGGAGCCTTGTTATGCTGATGGGTGGGATGTAAATTGCCAACTGCCTCACTGGAGGAGTGCATTGTGTTCCCTAAAACAAGTAAACAACAGAGCTACAGAGCCAAGGCCACTTCCAGTCTAGGGAATATACCTTGGGAAAACTGAAAATCAATAAGAAAGAGCCACCTCCAAATTTAGGGCTGCACTGACTACAAGAACCTCAACTTGGGTACACCTTAAATATCCCAGGAAATATAAAAATGGTTCAAAACATTGTGGTACTTACGTACGATTGAATATCCCTCAGCCATGAAATCAATGTCATAAGACCAGTAGCAACAAAGTGAGTGGATTCAGGTATGATGATTCTAAGTGAAATAAGTCACACAGAAAAAGAAACTTATCATAAGATATCACTTATGAAGATCCTGTAAACATGGCTACACGTGAACTGAGTTAGGAAAGAGAACAGAGTCTCACATTTAGAAAACACTCTTATGCCTGCATAAAGGGGAAGGAGAGGTGGGGTGATGCATAAAACCAGAGTTTGATATAAGCACAGGGACCGTTTCAAAAACCAACTTTGGAATTGACAAGACCGACACCTTCCTCAGTGAAAGAGACTCAAAACCCCATATTTCCCACAGAGGAATATATCTGACTAGTAAGAATCTTAAAACCTATGTATTGATATGACTCCATAAGGGAATCAAGTGTGTCTAGAGTGGCATAAACATGGCAGCGAGAATCAGCTCAAACCCACTATAAAAAGGAATTTCAAAAGCAAAACCAAAAAACAGGGAAATTCTTTACAATTCCTTCAGGGTGTCTGAGGAAACCTGGAAAGACCCTATCTACAATGACAGCTGGATGTGGCATAAGGCTGGACACTTGGGACTGAGAGGATTGGTGAGATTGGGTGAGCAAATGCAGACCCTTTCAAGCAATAATGCATGGCCCCCATTCCATGGGTCCCAACTCTCCAGGTTCAAGGGAATATTACTACAGCTATAACATGTACAGGAAACCTAGAGAATGGACACACTGTGAATATGAAAGGTTTCTAAAACTCAACGAATAGTCCCTCTCCTGGTGCTCCAGTTTGACTTTCCAACTGCCTTACTATCAATCTCCCAACTTGGAGAGACAGGCCCTTTAACCTCCTGGTTTGCACAGGTTCCCAATTTGGCAGAGGATGGAAGGGACGAGGGAGAACCCATGAGAGAGTAGCTGTTAGGCATTTGGACGGGCACATGTCACTCTAATTTCCCGGCAGGAAGAAGAATTAACCAAAGTCTCAGCCACCCACCGGGAACCAGTATAGGACATGATCCAAAATTTTGGACTTGCGTTCAGCTCACAAAAAACGAGTTGAGTAATGGAGCTCAGGGGCACAGCAATTCACAAACTGGCAGAGTGATAAAGGACAACTATCGTCCAAAAATCTGTTGAGGGAAGTCAACGAGGCGGACTTGAAAGCGAGGCAAAATAGCAGGAAACAGATTTCAAGAGGTACCTTGGAATCGCCTGTAAAGCACAGGAAGAGGGGCACAACTTGGACAATGGTGCACTTGGCCAAAAAGGGCGTATGCGTTTTCTCCTCAGGAGAAAACGCATACGCCCTTTTTGGCCAAGCAAGCAAGCGGGCAATGCCAATCTGCACTACAAAGAAGTATCACTTCCCACCGGTCAAAAGGGACATCCACAAAATGTGTAAAAACCAGAAAGGCAAGACAGGCCCTGGAGAACAGGGAGCCTTGTTATGCTGATGGGCGGGATGTAAATTGCCAACTGCCTCACTGGAGGAGTGCATTGTGTTCCCTAAAACAAGTAAACAACAGAGCTACAGAGCCAAGGCCACTTCCAGTCTAGGGAATATACCTGGGGAAAACTGAAAATCAATAAGAAAGAGCGACCTCCAAATTTAGGGCTGCACTGGCTACAAGAACCTCAACTTGGGTACACCTTAAATATGCCAGGAAATATAAAAATGGTTCAAAACATTGTGGTACTTACGTACGATGGAATATCCCTCAGCGATGAAATCAATGTCATAAGACCAGTAGGAGCAAAGTGAGTGGATTCAGGTACGATGATTCTAAGTGAAATAAGTCACACAGAAAAAGAAACTTATCATAAGATATCACTTATGAAGATCCTGTAAACATGGCTACACGTGAACTGAGTTAGGAAAGAGAACAGAGTCTCACATTTAGAAAACACTCTTATGCCTGCATAAAGGGGAAGGAGAGGTGGGGTGATGCATAAAACCAGAGTTTGATATAAGCACAGGGACCGTTCCAAAAACCAACTTTGGAATAGACAAGACCTACACCTTCCTCAGTGAAAGAGACTCAAAACCCCATATTTCCCACAGAGGAATATATCTGACTAGTAAGAATCTTAAAACCTATGTATTGATATGTCTCCATAAGGGAATCAAGTGTATCTAGAGTGGCATAAACATGGCAGCGAGAATCAGCTCAAACCCACTATAAAAAGGAATTTCAAAAGCAAAACCAAAAAACAGGGAAATTCTTTACAATTCCTTCAGGGTGTCTGAGGAAACCTGGAAAGACCCTATCTACAATGACAGCTGGATGTGGCATAAGGCTGGACACTTGGGACTGAGAGGATTGGTGAGATTGGGTGAGCAAATGCAGACCCTTTCAAGCAATAATGCATGGCCCCCATTCCATGGGTCCCAACTCTCCAGGTTCAAGGGAATATTACTACAGCTATAACATGTACAGGAAACCTAGAGAATGGACACACTGTGAATACGAAAGGTTTCTAAAACTCAACGAATAGTCCCTCTCCTGGTGCTCCAGTTTGACTTTCCAACTGCCTTACTATCAATCTCCCAACTTGGAGAGACAGGCCCTTTAACCTCCTGGTTTGCACAGGTTCCCAATTTGGCAGAGGATGGAAGGGACGAGGGAGAACCCATGAGAGAGTAGCTGTTAGGCATTTGGACGGGCACATGTCACTCTAATTTCCCGGCAGGAAGAAGAATTAACCAAAGTCTCAGCCACCCACCGGGAACCAGTATAGGACATGATCCAAAATTTTGGACTTGCGTTCAGCTCACAAAAAACGAGTTGAGAAATGGAGCTCAGGGGCACAGCAATTCACAAACTGGCAGAGTGATAAAGGACAACTGTCGTCAAATATCTGTTGAGGGAAGTCAACGAGGCGGACTTGAAAGTGAGGCAAAATAGCAGGAAACAGATTTCAAGAGGTACGTTGGAATCGCCTGTAAAGCACAGGAAGAGGGGCACAACTTGGACAATGGTGCACTTGGCCAAAAAGGGCGTATGCGTTTTCTCCTGAATATATTCAGGAGAAAACGCATACGCCCTTTTTGGCCAAGCAAGCAAGCGGGCAATGCAAATCTGCACTACAAAGAAGTATCACTTCCCACCGGTCAAAAGGGACATCCACAAAATGTGTAAAAACCAGAAAGGCAAGACAGGCCCTGGAGAACTGGGAGCCTTGTTATGCTGATGGGCGGGATGTAAACTGCCAACTGCCTCACTGGAGGAGTGCATTGTGTTCCCTAAAACAAGTAAACAACAGAGCTACAGAGCCAAGGCCACTTCCAGTCTAGGGAATATACATTGGGAAAACTGAAAATCAATAAGAAAGAGCCACCTCCAAATTTAGGGCTGCACTGACTACAAGAACCTCAACTTGGGTACACCTTAAATATCCCAGGAAATATAAAAATGGTTCAAAACATTGTGGTACTTACGTACGATGGAATATCCCTCAGCCATGAAATCAATGTCATAAGACCAGTAGCAGCAAAGTGAGTGGATTCAGGTACGATGATTCTAAGTGAAATAAGTCACACAGAAAAAGAAACTTATCATAAGATATCACTTATGAAGATCCTGTAAACATGGCTACACGTGAACTGAGTTAGGAAAGAGAACAGAGTCTCACATTTAGAAAACACTCTTATGCCTGCATAAAGGGGAAGGAGAGGTGGGGTGATGCATAAAACCAGAGTTTGATATAAGCACAGGGACCGTTTCAAAAACCAACTTTGGAATAGACAAGACCTACACCTTCCTCAGTGAAAGAGACTCAAAACGCCATATTTCCCACAGAGGAATATATCTGACTAGTAAGAATCTTAAAACCTATGTATTGATATGTCTCCATAAGGGAATCAAGTGTGTCTAGAGTGGCATAAACATGGCAGCGAGAATCAGCTCAAACCCACTATAAAAAGGAATTTCAAAAGCAAAACCAAAAAACAGGGAAATTCTTTACAATTCCTTCAGGGTGTCTGAGGAAACCTGGAAAGACCCTATCTACAATGACAGCTGGATGTGGCATAAGGCTGGACACTTGGGACTGAGAGGATTGGTGAGATTGGGTGAGCAAATGCAGACCCTTTCAAGCAATAATGCATGGCCCCCATTCCATGGGTCCCAACTCTCCAGGTTCAAGGGAATATTACTACAGCTATAACATGTACAGGAAACCTAGAGAATGGACACACTGTGAATACGAAAGGTTTCTAAAACTCAACGAATAGTCCCTCTCCTGGTGCTCCAGTTTGACTTTCCAACTGCCCTACTATCAATCTCCCAACTTGGAGAGACAGGCCCTTTAACCTCCTGGTTTGCACAGGTTCCCAATTTGGCAGAGGATGGAAGGGACGAGGGAGAACCCATGAGAGAGTAGCTGTTAGGCATTTGGACGGGCACATGTCACTCTAATTTCCCGGCAGGAAGAAGAATTAACCAAAGTCTCAGCCACCCACCGGGAACCAGTATAGGACATGATCCAAAATTTTGGACTTGCGTTCAGCTCACAAAAAACGAGTTGAGAAATGGAGCTCAGGGGCACAGCAATTCACAAACTGGCAGAGTGATAAAGGACAACTGTCGTCCAAAAATCTGTTGAGGGAAGTCAACGAGGCGGACTTGAAAGTGAGGCAAAATAGCAGGAAACAGATTTCAAGATGTACCTTGGAATCGCCTGTAAAGCACAGGAAGAGGGGCACAACTTGGACAATGGTGCACTTGGCCAAAAAGGGCGTATGCGTTTTCTCCTGAATATATTCAGGAGAAAACGCATACGCCCTTTTTGGCCAAGCAAGCAAGCGGGCAATGCAAATCTGCACTACAAAGAAGTATCACTTCCCACCGGTCAAAAGGGACATCCACAAAATGTGTAAAAACCAGAAAGGCAAGACAGGCCCTGGAGAACTGGGAGCCTTGTTATGCTGATGGGCGGGATGTAAACTGCCAACTGCCTCACTGGAGGAGTGCATTGTGTTCCCTAAAACAAGTAAACAACAGAGCTACAGAGCCAAGGCCACTTCCAGTCTAGGGAATATACCTTGGGAAAACTGAAAATCAATAAGAAAGAGCCACCTCCAAATTTAGGGCTGCACTGACTACAAGAACCTCAACTTGGGTACACCTTAAATATCCCAGGAAATATAAAAATGGTTCAAAACATTGTGGTACTTACGTATGATGGAATATCCCTCAGCGATGAAATCAATGTCATAAGACGAGTAGCAGCAAAGTGAGTGGATTCAGGTACGATGATTCTAAGTGAAATAAGTCACACAGAAAAAGAAACTTATCATAAGATATCACTTATGAAGATCCTGTAAACATGGCTACACGTGAACTGAGTTAGGAAAGAGAACAGAGTCTCACATTTAGAAAACACTCTTATGCCTTCATAAAGGGGAAGGAGAGGTGGGGTGATGCATAAAACCAGAGTTTGATATAAGCACAGGGACCGTTTCAAACACCAACTTTGGAATTGACAAAACCGACACCTTCCTCAGTGAAAGAGACTCAAAACCCCATATTTCCCACAGAGGAATATATCTGACTAGTAAGAATCTTAAAACCTATGTATTGATATGTCTCCATAAAGGAATCAAGTGTGTCTAGAGTGGCATAAACATGGCAGCGAGAATCAGCTCAAACCCACTATAAAAAGGAATTTCAAAAGCAAAACCAAAAAACAGGGAAATTCTTTACAATTCCTTCAGGGTGTCTGAGGAAACCTGGAAAGACCCTATCTACAATGACAGCTGGATGTGGCATAAGGCTGGACACTTGGGACTGAGAGGATTGGTGAGATTGGGTGAGCAAATGCAGACCCTTTCAAGCAATAATGCATGGCCCCCATTCCATGGGTCCCAACTCTCCAGGTTCAAGGGAATATTACTACAGCTATAACATGTACAGGAAACCTAGAGAATGGACACACTGTGAATACGAAAGGTTTCTAAAACTCAACGAATAGTCCCTCTCCTGGTGCTCCAGTTTGACTTTCCAACTGCCTTACTATCAATCTCCCAACTTGGAGAGACAGGCCCTTTAACCTCCTGGTTTGCACAGGTTCCCAATTTGGCAGAGGATGGAAGGGACGAGGGAGAACCCATGAGAGAGTAGCTGTTAGGCATTTGGACGGGCACATGTCACTCTAATTTCCCGGCAGGAAGAAGAATTAACCAAAGTCTCAGCCACCCACCGGGAACCAGTATAGGACATGATCCAAAATTTTGGACTTGCGTTCAGCTCACAAAAAACAAGTTGAGAAATGGAGCTCAGGGGCACAGCAATTCACAAACTGGCAGAGTGATAAAGGACAACTATCGTCCAAAAATCTGTTGAGGGAAGTCAACGAGGCGGACTTGAAAGTGAGGCAAAATAGCAGGAAACAGATTTCAAGAGGTACGTTGGAATCGCCTGTAAAGCACAGGAAGAGGGGCACAACTTGGACAATGGTGCACTTGGCCAAAAAGGGCGTATGCGTTTTCTCCTGAATATATTCAGGAGAAAACGCATACGCCCTTTTTGGCCAAGCAAGCAAGCGGGCAATGCAAATCTGCACTACAAAGAAGTATCACTTCCCACCGGTCAAAAGGGACATCCACAAAATGTGTAAAAACCAGAAAGGCAAGACAGGCCCTGGAGAACAGGGAGCCTTGTTATGCTGATGGGTGGGATGTAAATTGCCAACTGCCTCACTGGATGAGTGCATTGTGTTCCCTAAAACAAGTAAACAACAGAGCTACAGAGCCAAGGCCACTTCCAGTCTAGGGAATATACCTGGGGAAAACTGAAAATCAATAAGAAAGAGCCACCTCCAAATTTAGGGCTGCACTGGCTACAAGAACCTCAACTTGGGTACACCTTAAATATCCCAGGAAATATAAAAATGGTTCAAAACATTGTGGTACTTACGTACGATGGAATATCCCTCAGCCATGAAATCAATGTCATAAGACCAGTAGCAACAAAGTGAGTGGATTCAGGTACGATGATTCTAAGTGAAATAAGTCACACAGAAAAAGAAACTTATCATAAGATATCACTTATGAAGATCCTGTAAACATGGGTACACTTGAACTGAGTTAGGAAAGAGAACAGAGTCTCACATTTAGAAAACACTCTTATGCCTGCATAAAGGGGAAGGAGAGGTGGGGTGATGCATAAAACCAGAGTTTGATATAAGCACAGGGACCGTTTCAAAAACCAACTTTGGAATTGACAAGACCGACACCTTCCTCAGTGAAAGAGACTCAAAACCCCATATTTCCCACAGAGGAATATATCTGACTAGTAAGAATCTTAAAACCTATGTATTGATATGTCTCCATAAGGGAATCAAGTGTGTCTAGAGTGGCATAAACATGGCAGCGAGAATCAGCTCAAACCCACTATAAAAAGGAATTTCAAAAGCAAAACCAAAAAACAGGGAAATTCTTTACAATTCCTTCAGGGTGTCTGAGGAAACCTGGAAAGACCCTATCTACAATGACAGCTGGATGTGGCATAAGGCTGGACACTTGGGACTGAGAGGATTGGTGAGATTGGGTGAGCAAATGCAGACCCTTTCAAGCAATAATGCATGGCCCCCATTCCATGGGTCCCAACTCTCCAGGTTCAAGGGAATATTACTACAGCTATAACATGTACAGGAAACCTAGAGAATGGACACACTGTGAATACGAAAGGTTTCTAAAACTCAACGAATAGTCCCTCTCCTGGTGCTCCAGTTTGACTTTCCAACTGCCTTACTATCAATCTCCCAACTTGGAGAGACAGGCCCTTTAACCTCCTGGTTTGCACAGGTTCCCAATTTGGCAGAGGATGGAAGGGACGAGGGAGAACCCATGAGAGAGTAGCTGTTAGGCATTTGGACGGGCACATGTCACTCTAATTTCCCGGCAGGAAGAAGAATTAACCAAAGTCTCAGCCACCCACCGGGAACCAGTATAGGACATGATCCAAAATTTTGGACTTGCGTTCAGCTCACAAAAAACGAGTTGAGAAATGGAGCTCAGGGGCACAGCAATTCACAAACTGGCAGAGTGATAAAGGACAACTATCGTCCAAAAATCTGTTGAGGGAAGTCAACGAGGCGGACTTGAAAGTGAGGCAAAATAGCAGGAAACAGATTTCAAGAGGTACGTTGGAATCGCCTGTAAAGCACAGGAAGAGGGGCACAACTTGGACAATGGTGCACTTGGCCAAAAAGGGCGTATGCGTTTTCTCCTGAATATATTCAGGAGAAAACGCATACGCCCTTTTTGGCCAAGCAAGCAAGCGGGCAATGCAAATCTGCACTACAAAGAAGTATCACTTCCCACCGGTCAAAAGGGACATCCACAAAATGTGTAAAAACCAGAAAGGCAAGACAGGCCCTGGAGAACAGGGAGCCTTGTTATGCTGATGGGTGGGATGTAAATTGCCAACTGCCTCACTGGAGGAGTGCATTGTGTTCCCTAAAACAAGTAAACAACAGAGCTACAGAGCCAAGGCCACTTCCAGTCTAGGGAATATACCTGGGGAAAACTGAAAATCAATAAGAAAGAGCCACCTCCAAATTTAGGGCTGCACTGGCTACAAGAACCTCAACTTGGGTACACCTTAAATATCCCAGGAAATATAAAAATGGTTCAAAACATTGTGGTACTTACGTACGATGGAATATCCCTCAGCCATGAAATCAATGTCATAAGACCAGTAGCAACAAAGTGAGTGGATTCAGGTACGATGATTCTAAGTGAAATAAGTCACACAGAAAAAGAAACTTATCATAAGATATCACTTATGAAGATCCTGTAAACATGGGTACACGTGAACTGAGTTAGGAAAGAGAACTGAGTCTCACATTTAGAAAACACTCTTATGCCTGCATAAAGGGGAAGGAGAGGTGGGGTGATGCATAAAACCAGAGTTTGATATAAGCACAGGGACCGTTTCAAAAACCAACTTTGGAATTGACAAGACCGACACCTTCCTCAGTGAAAGAGACTCAAAACCCCATATTTCCCACAGAGGAATATATCTGACTAGTAAGAATCTTAAAACCTATGTATTGATATGTCTCCATAAGGGAATCAAGTGTGTCTAGAGTGGCATAAACATGGCAGCGAGAATCAGCTCAAACCCACTATAAAAAGGAATTTCAAAAGCAAAACCAAAAAACAGGGAAATTCTTTACAATTCCTTCAGGGTGTCTGAGGAAACCTGGAAAGACCCTATCTACAATGACAGCTGGATGTGGCATAAGGCTGGACACTTGGGACTGAGAGGATTGGTGAGATTGGGTGAGCAAATGCAGACCCTTTCAAGCAATAATGCATGGCCCCCATTCCATGGGTCCCAACTCTCCAGGTTCAAGGGAATATTACTACAGCTATAACATGTACAGGAAACCTAGAGAATGGACACACTGTGAATACGAAAGGTTTCTAAAACTCAACGAATAGTCCCTCTCCTGGTGCTCCAGTTTGACTTTCCAACTGCCTTACTATCAATCTCCCAACTTGGAGAGACAGGCCCTTTAACCTCCTGGTTTGCACAGGTTCCCAATTTGGCAGAGGATGGAAGGGACGAGGGAGAACCCATGAGAGAGTAGCTGTTAGGCATTTGGACGGGCACATGTCACTCTAATTTCCCGGCAGGAAGAAGAATTAACCAAAGTCTCAGCCACCCACCGGGAACCAGTATAGGACATGATCCAAAATTTTGGACTTGCGTTCAGCTCACAAAAAACGAGTTGAGAAATGGAGCTCAGGGGCACAGCAATTCACAAACTGGCAGAGTGATAAAGGACAACTATCGTCCAAAAATCTGTTGAGGGAAGTCAACGAGGCGGACTTGAAAGCGAGGCAAAATAGCAGGAAACAGATTTCAAGAGGTACGTTGGAATCGCCTGTAAAGCACAGGAAGAGGGGCACAACTTGGACAATGGTGCACTTGGCCAAAAAGGGCGTATGCGTTTTCTCCTGAATATATTCAGGAGAAAACACATACGCCCTTTTTGGCCAAGCAAGCAAGCGGGCAATGCAAATCTGCACTACAAAGAAGTATCACTTCCCACCGGTCAAAAGGGACATCCACAAAATGTGTAAAAACCAGAAAGGCAAGACAGGCCCTGGAGAACAGGGAGCCTTGTTATGCTGATGGGCGGGATGTAAATTGCCAACTGCCTCACTGGAGGAGTGCATTGTGTTCCCTAAAACAAGTAAACAACAGAGCTACAGAGCCAAGGCCACTTCCAGTCTAGGGAATATACCTTGGGAAAACTGAAAATCAATAAGAAAGAGCCACCTCCAAATTTAGGGCTGCACTGACTACAAGAACCTCAACTTGGGTACACCTTAAATATCCCAGGAAATATAAAAATGGTTCAAAACATTGTGGTACTTACGTACGATGGAATATCCCTCAGCCATGAAATCAATGTCATAAGACCAGTAGCAGCAAAGTGAGTGGATTCAGGTACGATGATTCTAAGTGAAATAAGTCACACAGAAAAAGAAACTTATCATAAGATATCACTTATGAAGATCCTGTAAACATGGCTACACGTGAACTGAGTTAGGAAAGATAACAGAGTCTCACATTTAGAAAACACTCTTATGCCTGCATAAAGGGGAAGGAGAGGTGGGGTGATGCATAAAACCAGAGTTTGATATAAGCACAGGGACCGTTCCAAAAACCAACTTTGGAATAGACAAGACCTACACCTTCCTCAGTGAAAGAGACTCAAAACCCCATATTTCCCGCAGAGGAATATATCTGAATAGTAAGAATCTTAAAACCTATGTATTGATATGACTCCATAAGGGAATCAAGTGTGTCTAGAGTGGCATAAACATGGCAGCGAGAATCAGCTCAAACCCACTATAAAAAGGAATTTCAAAAGCAAAACCAAAAAACAGGGAAATTCTTTACAATTCCTTCAGGGTGTCTGAGGAAACCTGGAAAGACCCTATCTACAATGACAGCTGGATGTGGCATAAGGCTGGACACTTGGGACTGAGAGGATTGGTGAGATTGGGTGAGCAAATGCAGACCCTTTCAAGCAATAATGCATGGCCCCCATTCCATGGGTCCCAACTCTCCAGGTTCAAGGGAATATTACTACAGCTATAACATGTACAGGAAACCTAGAGAATGGACACACTGTGAATACGAAAGGTTTCTAAAACTCAACGAATAGTCCCTCTCCTGGTGCTCCAGTTTGACTTTCCAACTGCCTTACTATCAATCTCCCAACTTGGAGAGACAGGCCCTTTAACCTCCTGGTTTGCACAGGTTCCCAATTTGGCAGAGGATGGAAGGGACGAGGGAGAACCCATGAGAGAGTAGCTGTTAGGCATTTGGACGGGCACATGTCACTCTAATTTCCCGGCAGGAAGAAGAATTAACCAAAGTCTCAGCCACCCACCGGGAACCAGTATAGGACATGATCCAAAATTTTGGACTTGCGTTCAGCTCACAAAAAACGAGTTGAGAAATGGAGCTCAGGGGCACAGCAATTCACAAACTGGCAGAGTGATAAAGGACAACTATCGTCCAAAAATCTGTTGAGGGAAGTCAACGAGGTGGACTTGAAAGCGAGGCAAAATAGCAGGAAACAGATTTCAAGAGGTACCTTGGAATCGCCTGTAAAGCACAGGAAGAGGGGCACAACTTGGACAATGGTGCACTTGGCCAAAAAGGGCGTATGCGTTTTCTCCTGAATATATTCAGGAGAAAACGCATACGCCCTTTTTGGCCAAGCAAGCAAGCGGGCAATGCAAATCTGCACTACAAAGAAGTATCACTTCCCACCGGTCAAAAGGGACATCCACAAAATGTGTAAAAACCAGAAAGGCAAGACAGGCCCTGGAGAACAGGGAGCCTTGTTATGCTGATGGGCGGGATGTAAATTGCCAACTGCCTCACTGGAGGAGTGCATTGTGTTCCCTAAAACAAGTAAACAACAGAGCTACAGAGCCAAGGCCACTTCCAGTCTAGGGAATATACCTTGGAAAAACTGAAAATCAATAAGAAAGAGCCACCTCCAAATTTAGGGCTGCACTGGCTACAAGAACCTCAACTTGGGTACACCTTAAATATCCCAGGAAATATAAAAATGGTTCAAAACATTGTGGTACTTACGTACGATGGAATATCCCTCAGCCATGGAATCAATGTCATAAGACCAGTAGCAGCAAAGTGAGTAGATTCAGGTACGATGATTCTAAGTGAAATAAGTCACACAGAAAAAGAAACTTATCATAAGATATCACTTATGAAGATCCTGTAAACATGGCTACACGTGAACTGAGTTAGGAAAGAGAACAGAGTCTCACATTTAGAAAACACTCTTATGCCTGCATAAAGGGGAAGGAGAGGTGGGGTGATGCATAAAACCAGAGTTTGATATAAGCACAGGGACCGTTTCAAAAACCAACTTTGGAATTGACAAGACCGACACCTTCCTCCGTGAAAGAGACTCAAAACCCCATATTTCCTACAGAGGAATATATCTGACTAGTAAGAATCTTAAAACCTATGTATTGATATGTCTCCATAAGGGAATCAAGTGTGTCTAGAGTGGCATAAACATGGCAGCGAGAATCAGCTCAAACCCACTATAAAAAGGAATTTCAAAAGCAAAACCAAAAAACAGGGAAATTCTTTACAATTCCTTCAGGGTGTCTGAGGAAACCTGGAAAGACCCTATCTACAATGACAGCTGGATGTGGCATAAGGCTGGACACTTGGGACTGAGAGGATTGGTGAGATTGGGTGAGCAAATGCAGACCCTTTCAAGCAATAATGCATGGCCCCCATTCCATGGGTCCCAACTCTCCAGGTTCAAGGGAATATTACTACAGCTATAACATGTACAGGAAACCTAGAGAATGGACACACTGTGAATACGAAAGGTTTCTAAAACTCAACGAATAGTCCCTCTCCTGGTGCTCCAGTTTGACTTTCCAACTGCCTTACTATCAATCTCCCAACTTGGAGAGACAGGCCCTTTAACCTCCTGGTTTGCACAGGTTCCCAATTTGGCAGAGGATGGAAGGGACGAGGGAGAACCCATGAGAGAGTAGCTGTTAGGCATTTGGACGGGCACATGTCACTCTAATTTCCCGGCAGGAAGAAGAATTAACCAAAGTCTCAGCCACCCACCGGGAACCAGTATAGGACATGATCCAAAATTTTGGACTTGCGTTCAGCTCACAAAAAACGAGTTGAGAAATGGAGCTCAGGGGCACAGCAATTCACAAACTGGCAGAGTGATAAAGGACAACTATCGTCCAAAAGTCTGTTGAGGGAAGTCAACGAGGCGGACTTGAAAGTGAGGCAAAATAGCAGGAAACAGATTTCAAGAGGTACGTTGGAATCGCCTGTAAAGCACAGGAAGAGGGGCACAACTTGGACAATGGTGCACTTGGCCAAAAAGGGCGTATGCGTTTTCTCTTGAATATATTCAGGAGAAAACGCATACGCCCTTTTTGGCCAAGCAAGCAAGCGGGCAATGCAAATCTGCACTACAAAGAAGTATCACTTCCCACCGGTCAAAAGGGACATCCACAAAATGTGTAAAAACCAGAAAGGCAAGACAGGCCCTGGAGAACAGGGAGCCTTGTTATGCTGATGGGTGGGATGTAAATTGCCAACTGCCTCACTGGAGGAGTGCATTGTGTTCCCTAAAACAAGTAAACAACAGAGCTACAGAGCCAAGGCCACTTCCAGTCTAGGGAATATACCTGGGGAAAACTGAAAATCAATAAGAAAGAGCCACCTCCAAATTTAGGGCTGCACTGGCTACAAGAACCTCAACTTGGGTACACCTTAAATATCCCAGGAAATATAAAAATGGTTCAAAACATTGTGGTACTTACGTACGATGGAATATCCCTCAGCGATGAAATCAATGTCATAAGACCAGTAGCAGCAAAGTGAGTGGATTCAGGTACGATGATTCTAAGTGAAATAAGTCACACAGAAAAAGAAACTTATCATAAGATATCACTTATGAAGATCCTGTAAACATGGCTACACGTGAACTGAGTTAGGAAAGAGAACAGAGTCTCACATTTAGAAAACACTCTTATGCCTGCATAAAGGGGAAGGAGAGGTGGGGTGATGCATAAAACCAGAGTTTGATATAAGCACAGGGACCGTTCCAAAAACCAACTTTGGAATAGACAAGACCTACACCTTCCTCAGTGAAAGAGACTCAAAACCCCATATTTCCCGCAGAGGAATATATCTGAATAGTAAGAATCTTAAAACCTATGTATTGATATGACTCCATAAGGGAATCAAGTGTGTCTAGAGTGGCATAAACATGGCAGCGAGAATCAGCTCAAACCCACTATAAAAAGGAATTTCAAAAGCAAAACCAAAAAACAGGGAAATTCTTTACAATTCCTTCAGGGTGTCTGAGGAAACCTGGAAAGACCCTATCTACAATGACAGCTGGATGTGGCATAAGGCTGGACACTTGGGACTGAGAGGATTGGTGAGATTGGGTGAGCAAATGCAGACCCTTTCAAGCAATAATGCATGGCCCCCATTCCATGGGTCCCAACTCTCCAGGTTCAAGGGAATATTACTACAGCTATAACATGTACAGGAAACCTAGAGAATGGACACACTGTGAATACGAAAGGTTTCTAAAACTCAACGAATAGTCCCTCTCCTGGTGCTCCAGTTTGACTTTCCAACTGCCTTACTATCAATCTCCCAACTTGGAGAGACAGGCCCTTTAACCTCCTGGTTTGCACAGGTTCCCAATTTGGCAGAGGATGGAAGGGACGAGGGAGAACCCATGAGAGAGTAGCTGTTAGGCATTTGGACGGGCACATGTCACTCTAATTTCCCGGCAGGAAGAAGAATTAACCAAAGTCTCAGCCACCCACCGGGAACCAGTATAGGACATGATCCAAAATTTTGGACTTGCGTTCAGCTCACAAAAAACGAGTTGAGAAATGGAGCTCAGGGGCACAGCAATTCACAAACTGGCAGAGTGATAAAGGACAACTATCGTCCAAAAATCTGTTGAGGGAAGTCAACGAGGCGGACTTGAAAGTGAGGCAAAATAGCAGGAAACAGATTTCAAGAGGTACCTTGGAATCGCCTGTAAAGCACAGGAAGAGGGGCACAACTTGGACAATGGTGCACTTGGCCAAAAAGGGCGTATGCGTTTTCTCCTGAATATATTCAGGAGAAAACGCATACGCCCTTTTTGGCCAAGCAAGCAAGCGGGCAATGCAAATCTGCACTACAAAGAAGTATCACTTCCCACCGGTCAAAAGGGACATCCACAAAATGTGTAAAAACCAGAAAGGCAAGACAGGCCCTGGAGAACTGGGAGCCTTGTTATGCTGATGGGCGGGATGTAAATTGCCAACTGCCTCACTGGAGGAGTGCATTGTGTTCCCTAAAACAAGTAAACAACAGAGCTACAGAGCCAAGGCCACTTCCAGTCTAGGGAATATACCTTGGGAAAACTGAAAATCAATAAGAAAGAGCCACCTCCAAATTTAGGGCTGCACTGACTACAAGAACCTCAACTTGGGTACACCTTAAATATCCCAGGAAATATAAAAATGGTTCAAAACATTGTGGTACTTACGTACGATGGAATATCCCTCAGCCATGAAATCAATGTCATAAGACCAGTAGCAGCAAAGTGAGTGGATTCAGGTACGATGATTCTAAGTGAAATAAGTCACACAGAAAAAGAAACTTATCATGAGATATCACTTATGAAGATCCTGTAAACATGGCTACACGTGAATTGAGTTAGGAAAGAGAACAGAGTCTCACATTTAGAAAACACTCTTATGCCTGCATAAAGGGGAAGGAGAGGTGGGGTGATGCATAAAACCAGAGTTTGATATAAGCACAGGGACCGTTCCAAAAACCAACTTTGGAATAGACAAGACCTACACCTTCCTCAGTGAAAGAGACTCAAAACCCCATATTTCCCGCAGAGGAATATATCTGACTAGTAAGAATCTTAAAACCTATGTATTGATATGACTCCATAAGGGATTCAAGTGTGTCTAGAGTGGCATAAACATGGCAGCGAGAATCAGCTCAAACCCACTATAAAAAGGAATTTCAAAAGCAAAACGAAAAAAAAAGGAAATTCTTTACAATTCCTTCAGGGTGTCTGAGGAAACCTGGAAAGACCCTATCTACAATGACAGCTGGATGTGGCATAAGGCTGGACACTTGGGACTGAGAGGATTGGTGAGATTGGGTGAGCAAATGCAGACCCTTTCAAGCAATAATGCATGGCCCCCATTCCATGGGTCCCAACTCTCCATGTTCAAGGGAATATTACTACAGCTATAACATGTACAGGAAACCTAGAGAATGGACACACTGTGAATACGAAAGGTTTCTAAAACTCAACGAATAGTCCCTCTCCTGGTGCTCCAGTTTGACTTTCCAACTGCCTTACTATCAATCTCCCAACTTGGAGAGACAGGCCCTTTAACCTCCTGGTTTGCACAGGTTCCCAATTTGGCAGAGGATGGAAGGGACGAGGGAGAACCCATGAGAGAGTAGCTGTTAGGCATTTGGACGGGCACATGTCACTCTAATTTCCCGGCAGGAAGAAGAATTAACCAAAGTCTCAGCCACCCACCGGGAACCAGTATAGGACAGGATCCAAAATTTTGGACTTGCGTTCAGCTCACAAAAAACGAGTTGAGAAATGGAGCTCAGGGGCACAGCAATTCACAAACTGGCAGAGTGATAAAGGACAACTATCGTCCAAAAATCTGTTGAGGGAAGTCAACGAGGCGGACTTGAAAGTGAGGCAAAATAGCAGGAAACAGATTTCAAGAGGTACGTTGGAATCGCCTGTAAAGCACAGGAAGAGGGGCACAACTTGGACAATGGTGCACTTGGCCAAAAAGGGCGTATGCGTTTTCTCCTGAATATATTCAGGAGAAAACGCATACGCCCTTTTTGGCCAAGCAAGCAAGCGGGCAATGCAAATCTGCACTACAAAGAAGTATCACTTCCCACCGGTCAAAAGGGACATCCACAAAATGTGTAAAAACCAGAAAGGCAAGACAGGCCCTGGAGAACTGGGAGCCTTGTTATGCTGATGGGCGGGATGTAAATTGCCAACTGCCTCACTGGAGGAGTGCATTGTGTTCCCTAAAACAAGAAAACAACAGAGCTACAGAGCCAAGGCCACTTCCAGTCTAGGGAATATACCTTGGGAAAACTGAAAATCAATAAGAAAGAGCCACCTCCAAATTTAGGGCTGCACTGACTACAAGAACCTCAACTTGGGTACACCTTAAATATCCCAGGCAATATAAAAATGGTTCAAAACATTGTGGTACTTACGTACGATGGAATATCCCTCAGCGATGAAATCAATGTCATAAGACCAGTAGCAGCAAAGTGAGTGGATTCAGGTACGATGATTCTAAGAGAAATAAGTCACACAGAAAAAGAAACTTATCATAAGATATCACTTATGAAGATCCTGTAAACATGGCTACACGTGAACTGAGTTAGGAAAGAGAACAGAGTCTCACATTTAGAAAACACTCTTATGCCTGCATAAAGGGGAAGGAGAGGTGGGGTGATGCATAAAACCAGAGTTTGATATAAGCACAGGGACCGTTTCAAACACCAACTTTGGAATTGACAAAACCGACACCTTCCTCAGTGAAAGAGACTCAAAACCCCATATTTCCCACAGAGGAATATATCTGACTAATAAGAATATTAAAACCTATGTATTGATATGTCTCCATAAGGGAATCATGTGTGTCTAGAGTGGCATAAACATGGCAGCGAGAATCAGCTCAAACCCACTATAAAAAGGAATTTCAAAAGCAAAACCAAAAAACAGGGAAATTCTTTACAATTCCTTCAGGGTGTCTGAGGAAACCTGGAAAGACCCTATCTACAATGACAGCTGGATGTGGCATAAGGCTGGACACTTGGGACTGAGAGGATTGGTGAGATTGGGTGAGCAAATGCAGACCCTTTCAAGCAATAATGCATGGCCCCCATTCCATGGGTCCCAACTCTCCAGGTTCAAGGGAATATTACTACAGCTATAACATGTACAGGAAACCTAGAGAATGGACACACTGTGAATACGAAAGGTTTCTAAAACTCAACGAATAGTCCCTCTCCTGGTGCTCCAGTTTGACTTTCCAACTGCCTTACTATCAATCTCCCAACTTGGAGAGACAGGCCCTTTAACCTCCTGGTTTGCACAGGTTCCCAATTTGGCAGAGGATGGAAGGGACGAGGGAGAACCCATGAGAGAGTAGCTGTTAGGCATTTGGACGGGCACATGTCACTCTAATTTCCCGGCAGGAAGAAGAATTAACCAAAGTCTCAGCCACCCACCGGGAACCAGTATAGGACAGGATACAAAATTTTGGACTTGCGTTCAGCTCACAAAAAACGAGTTGAGAAATGGAGCTCAGGGGCACAGCAATTCACAAACTGGCAGAGTGATAAAGGACAACTATCGTCCAAAAATCTGTTGAGGTAAGTCAACGAGGCGGACTTGAAAGTGAGGCAAAATAGCAGGAAACAGATTTCAAGAGGTACCTTGGAATCGCCTGTAAAGCACAGGAAGAGGGGCACAACTTGGACAATGGTGCACTTGGCCAAAAAGGGCGTATGCGTTTTCTCCTGAATATATTCAGGAGAAAACGCATACGCCCTTTTTGGCCAAGCAAGCAAGCGGGCAATGCAAATCTGCACTACAAAGAAGTATCACTTCCCACCGGTCAAAAGGGACATCCACAAAATGTGTAAAAACCAGAAAGGCAAGACAGGCCCTGGAGAACAGGGAGCCTTGTTATGCTGATGGGCGGGATGTAAATTGCCAACTGCCTCACTGGAGGAGTGCATTGTGTTCCCTAAAACAAGTAAACAACAGAGCTACAGAGCCAAGGCCACTTCCAGTCCAGGGAATATACCTTGGGAAAACTGAAAATCAATAAGAAAGAGCCACCTCCAAATTTCGGGCTGCACTGGCTACAAGAACCTCAACTTGGGTACACCTTAAATATCCCAGGAAATATAAAAATGGTTCAAAACATTGTGGTACTTACGTACGATGGAATATCCCTCAGCGATGAAATCAATGTCATAAGACCAGTAGCAGCAAAGTGAGTGGATTCAGGTACGATGATTCTAAGTGAAATAAGTCACACAGAAAAAGAAACTTATCATAAGATATCACTTATGAAGATCCTGTAAACATGGCTACACGTGAACTGAGTTAGGAAAGAGAACAGAGTCTCACATTTAGAAAACACTCTTATGCCTGCATAAAGGGGAAGGAGAGGTGGGGTGATGCATAAAACCAGAGTTTGATATAAGCACAGGGACCGTTCCAAAAACAAACTTTGGAATAGACAAGACCTACACCTTCCTCAGTGAAAGAGACTCAAAACCCCATATTTCCCGCAGAGGAATATATCTGACTAGTAAGAATCTTAAAACCTATGTATTGATATGACTCCATAAGGGAATCAAGTGTGTCTAGAGTGGCATAAACATGGCAGCGAGAATCAGCTCAAACCCACTATAAAAAGGAATTTCAAAAGCAAAACCAAAATACAGGGAAATTCTTTACAATTCCTTCAGGGTGTCTGAGGAAACCTGGAAAGGCCCTATCTACAATGACAGCTGGATGTGGCATAAGGCTGGACACTTGGGACTGAGAGGATTGGTGAGATTGGGTGAGCAAATGCAGACCCTTTCGAGCAATAATGCATGGCCCCCATTCCATGGGTCCCAACTCTCCAGGTTCAAGGGAATATTACTACAGCTATAACATGTACAGGAAACCTAGAGAATGGACACACTGTGAATACGAAAGGTTTCTAAAACTCAACGAATAGTCCCTCTCCTGGTGCTCCAGTTTGACTTTCCAACTGCCTTACTATCAATCTCCCAACTTGGAGAGACAGGCCCTTTAACCTCCTGGTTTGCACAGGTTCCCAATTTGGCAGAGGATGGAAGGGACGAGGGAGAACCCATGAGAGAGTAGCTGTTAGGCATTTGGACGGGCACCTTTCACTCTAATTTCCCGGCAGGAAGAAGAATTAACCAAAGTCTCAGCCACCCACCGGGAACCAGTATAGGACATGATCCAAAATTTTGGACTTGCGTTCAGCTCACAAAAAACGAGTTGAGAAATGGAGCTCAGGGGCACAGCAATTCACAAACTGGCAGAGTGATAAAGGACAACTATCGTCCAAAAATCTGTTGAGGGAAGTCAACGAGGCGGACTTGAAAGCGAGGCAAAATAGCAGGAAACAGATTTCAAGAGGTACCTTGGAATCGCCTGTAAAGCACAGGAAGAGGGGCACAACTTGGACAATGGTGCACTTGGCCAAAAAGGGCGTATGCGTTTTCTCCTGAATATATTCAGGAGAAAACGCATACGCCCTTTTTGGCCAAGCAAGCAAGCGGGCAATGCAAATCTGCACTACAAAGAAGTATCACTTCCCACCGGTCAAAAGGGACATCCACAAAATGTGAAAAAACCAGAAAGGCAAGACAGGCCCTGGAGAACAGGGAGCCTTGTTATGCTGATGGGCGGGATGTAAATTGCCAACTGCCTCACTGGAGGAGTGCATTGTGTTCCCTAAAACAAGTAAACAACAGAGCTACAGAGCCAAGGCCACTTCCAGTCCAGGGAATATACCTTGGGAAAACTGAAAATCAATAAGAAAGAGCCACCTCCAAATTTCGGGCTGCACTGGCTACAAGAACCTCAACTTGGGTACACCTTAAATATCCCAGGAAATATAAAAATGGTTCAAAACATTGTGGTACTTACGTACGATGGAATATCCCTCAGCCATGAAATCAATGTCATAAGACCAGGAGCAGCAAAGTGAGTAGATTCAGGTACGATGATTCTAAGTGAAATAAGTCACACAGAAAAAGAAACTTATCATAAGATATCACTTATGAAGATCCTGTAAACATGGCTACACGTGAACTGAGTTAGGAAAGAGAACAGAGTCTCACATTTAGAAAACACTCTTATGCCTGCATAAAGGGGAAGGAGAGGTGGGGTGATGCATAAAACCAGAGTTTGATATAAGCACAGGGACCGTTTCAAAAACCAACTTTGGAATTGACAAGACCGACACCTTCCTCCGTGAAAGAGACTCAAAACCCCATATTTCCCACAGAGGAATATATCTGACTAGTAAGAATCTTAAAACATATGTATTGATATGTCTCCATAAGGGAATCAAGTGTGTCTAGAGTGGCATAAACATGGCAGCGAGAATCAGCTCAAACCCACTATAAAAAGGAATTTCAAAAGCAAAACCAAAAAACAGGGAAATTCTTTACAATTCCTTCATGGTGTCTGAGGAAACCTGGAAAGACCCTATCTACAATGACAGCTGGATGTGGCATAAGGCTGGACACTTGGGACTGAGAGGATTGGTGAGATTGGGTGAGCAAATGCAGACCCTTTCAAGCAATAATGCATGGCCCCCATTCCATGGGTCCCAACTCTCCAGGTTCAAGGGAATATTACTACAGCTATAACATGTACAGGAAACCTAGATAATGGACACACTGTGAATACGAAAGGTTTCTAAAACTCAACGAATAGTCCCTCTCCTGGTGCTCCAGTTTGACTTTCCAACTGCCTTACTATCAATCTCCCAACTTGGAGAGACAGGCCCTTTAACCTCCTGGTTTGCACAGGTTCCCAATTTGGCAGAGGATGGAAGGGACGAGGGAGAACCCATGAGAGAGTAGCTGTTAGGCATTTGGACGGGCACATGTCACTCTAATTTCCCGGCAGGAAGAAGAATTAACCAAAGTCTCAGCCACCCACCGGGAACCAGTATAGGACATGATCCAAAATTTTGGACTTGCGTTCAGCTCACAAAAAACGAGTTGAGAAATGGAGCTCAGGGGCACAGCAATTCACAAACTGGCAGAGTGATAAAGGACAACTATCGTCCAAAAGTCTGTTGAGGGAAGTCAACGAGGCGGACTTGAAAGTGAGGCAAAATAGCAGGAAACAGATTTCAAGAGGTACGTTGGAATCGCCTGTAAAGCACAGGAAGAGGGGCACAACTTGGACAATGGTGCACTTGGCCAAAAAGGGCGTATGCGTTTTCTCCTGAATATATTCAGGAGAAAACACATACGCCCTTTTTGGCCAAGCAAGCAAGCGGGCAATGCAAATCTGCACTACAAAGAAGTATCACTTCCCACCGGTCAAAAGGGACATCCACAAAATGTGTAAAAACCAGAAAAGCAAGACAGGCCCTGGAGAACAGGGAGCCTTGTTATGCTGATGGGTGGGATGTAAATTGCCAACTGCCTCACTGGAGGAGTGCATTGTGTTCCCTAAAACAAGTAAACAACAGAGCTACAGAGCCAAGGCCACTTCCAGTCTAGGGAATATACCTGGGGAAAACTGAAAATCAATAAGAAAGAGCCACCTCCAAATTTAGGGCTGCACTGGCTACAAGAACCTCAACTTGGGTACACCTTAAATATCCCAGGAAATATAAAAATGGTTCAAAACATTGTGGTACTTACGTATGATGGAATATCCCTCAGCGATGAAATCAATGTCATAAGACCAGTAGCAGCAAAGTGAGTGGATTCATGTACGATGATTCTAAGTGAAATAAGTCACACAGAAAAAGAAACTTATCATAAGATATCACTTATGAAGATCCTGTAAACATGGCTACACGTGAACTGAGTTAGGAAAGAGAACAGAGTCTCACATTTAGAAAACACTCTTATGCCTGCATAAAGGGGAAGGAGAGGTGGGGTGATGCATAAAACCAGAGTTTGATATAAGCACAGGGACCGTTTCAAAAACCAACTTTTGAATTGACAAGACCGACACCTTCCTCCGTGAAAGAGACTCAAAACCCCATATTTCCCACAGAGGAATATATCTGACTAGTAAGAATCTTAAAACCTATGTATTGATATGTCTCCATAAGGGAATCAAGTGTGTCTAGAGTGGCATAAACATGGCAGCGAGAATCAGCTCAAACCCACTATAAAAAGGAATTTCAAAAGCAAAACCAAAAAACAGGGAAATTCTTTACAATTCCTTCATGGTGTCTGAGGAAACCTGGAAAGACCCTATCTACAATGACAGCTGGATGTGGCATAAGGCTGGACACTTGGGACTGACAGGATTGGTGAGATTGGGTGAGCAAATGCAGACCCTTTCAAGCAATAATGCATGGCCCCCATTCCATGGGTCCCAACTCTCCAGGTTCAAGGGAATATTACTACAGCTATAACATGTACAGGAAACCTAGAGAATGGACACACTGTGAATACGAAAGGTTTCTAAAACTCAACGAATAGTCCCTCTCCTGGTGCTCCAGTTTGACTTTCCAACTGCCTTACTATCAATCTCCCAACTTGGAGAGACAGGCCCTTTAACCTCCTGGTTTGCACACGTTCCCAATTTGGCAGAGGATGGAAGGGACGAGGGAGAACCCATGAGAGAGTAGCTGTTAGGCATTTGGACGGGCACATGTCACTCTAATTTCCCGGCAGGAAGAAGAATTAACCAAAGTCTCAGCCACCCACCGGGAACCAGTATAGGACATGATCCAAAATTTTGGACTTGCGTTCAGCTCACAAAAAACGAGTTGAGAAATGGAGCTCAGGGGCACAGCAATTCACAAACTGGCAGAGTGATAAAGGACAACTATCGTCCAAAAGTCTGTTGAGGGAAGTCAACGAGGCGGACTTGAAAGTGAGGCAAAATAGCAGGAAACAGATTTCAAGAGGTACGTTGGAATCGCCTGTAAAGCACAGGAAGAGGGGCACAACTTGGACAATGGTGCACTTGGCCAAAAAGGGCGTATGCGTTTTCTCCTGAATATATTCAGGAGAAAACACATACGCCCTTTTTGGCCAAGCAAGCAAGCGGGCAATGCAAATCTGCACTACAAAGAAGTATCACTTCCCACCGGTCAAAAGGGACATCCACAAAATGTGTAAAAACCAGAAAGGCAAGACAGGCCCTGGAGAACAGGGAGCCTTGTTATGCTGATGGGTGGGATGTAAATTGCCAACTGCCTCACTGGAGGAGTGCATTGTGTTCCCTAAAACAAGTAAACAACAGAGCTACAGAGCCAAGGCCACTTCCAGTCTAGGGAATATACCTGGGGAAAACTGAAAATCAATAAGAAAGAGCCACCTCCAAATTTAGGGCTGCACTGGCTACAAGAACCTCAACTTGGGTACACCTTAAATATCCCAGGAAATATAAAAATGGTTCAAAACATTGTGGTACTTACGTATGATGGAATATCCCTCAGCGATGAAATCAATGTCATAAGACCAGTAGCAGCAAAGTGAGTGGATTCATGTACGATGATTCTAAGTGAAATAAGTCACACAGAAAAAGAAACTTATCATAAGATATCACTTATGAAGATCCTGTAAACATGGCTACACGTGAACTGAGTTAGGAAAGAGAACAGAGTCTCACATTTAGAAAACACTCTTATGCCTGCATAAAGGGGAAGGAGAGGTGGGGTGATGCATAAAACCAGAGTTTGATATAAGCACAGGGACCGTTCCAAAAACCAACTTTGGAATAGACAAGACCTACACCTTCCTCAGTGAAAGAGACTCAAAACCCCATATTTCCCGCAGAGGAATATATCTGACTAGTAAGAATCTTAAAACCTATGTATTGATATGACTCCATAAGGGAATCAAGTGTGTCTAGAGTGGCATAAACATGGCAGCGAGAATCAGCTCAAACCCACTATAAAAAGGAATTTCAAAAGCAAAACCAAAAAACAGGGAAATTCTTTACAATTCCTTCAGGGTGTCTGAGGAAACCTGGGAAGACCCTATCTACAATGACAGCTGGATGTGGCATAAGGCTGGACACTTGGGACTGAGAGGATTGGTGAGATTGGGTGAGCAAATGCAGACCCTTTCAAGCAATAATGCATGGCCCCCATTCCATGGGTCCCAACTCTCCAGGTTCAAGGGAATATTACTACAGCTATAACATGTACAGGAAACCTAGAGAATGGACACACTGTGAATACGAAAGGTTTCTAAAACTCAACGAATAGTCCCTCTCCTGGTGCTCCAGTTTGACTTTCCAACTGCCTTACTATCAATCTCCCAACTTGGAGAGACAGGCCCTTTAACCTTCTGGTTTGCACAGGTTCCCAATTTGGCAGAGGATGGAAGGGACGAGGGAGAACCCATGAGAGAGTAGCTGTTAGGCATTTGGACGGGCACATGTCACTCTAATTTCCCGGCAGGAAGAAGAATTAACCAAAGTCTCAGCCACCCACCGGGAACCAGTATAGGACATGATCCAAAATTTTGGACTTGCATTCAGCTCACAAAAAACGAGTTGAGAAATGGAGCTCAGGGGCACAGCAATTCACAAACTGGCAGAGTGATAAAGGACAACTATCGTCCAAAAATCTGTTGAGGGAAGTCAACGAGGCGGACTTGAAAGCGAGGCAAAATAGCAGGAAACAGATTTCAAGAGGTACCTTGGAATCGCCTGTAAAGCACAGGAAGAGGGGCACAACTTGGACAATGGTGCACTTGGCCAAAAAGGGCGTATGCGTTTTCTCCTGAATATATTCAGGAGAAAACGCATACGCCCTTTTTGGCCAAGCAAGCAAGCGGGCAATGCAAATCTGCACTACAAAGAAGTATCACTTCCCACCGGTCAAAAGGGACATCCACAAAATGTGTAAAAACCAGAAAGGCAAGACAGGCCCTGGAGAACTGGGAGCCTTGTTATGCTGATGGGCGGGATGTAAATTGCCAACTGCCTCACTGGAGGAGTGCATTGTGTTCCCTAAAACAAGTAAACAACAGAGCTACAGAGCCAAGGCCACTTCCAGTCTAGGGAATATACCTTGGGAAAACTGAAAATCAATAAGAAAGAGCCACCTCCAAATTTAGGGCTGCACTGACTACAAGAACCTCAAATTGGGTACACCTTAAGTATCCCAGGCAATATAAAAATGGTTCAAAACATTGTGGTACTTACGTACGATGGAATATCCCTCAGCCATGAAATCAATGTCATAAGACCAGTAGCAGCAAAGTGAGTGGATTCAGGTACGATGATTCTAAGTGAAATAAGTCACACAGAAAAAGAAACTTATCATAAGATATCACTTATGAAGATCCTGTAAACATGGCTACACGTGAACTGAGTTAGGAAAGAGAACAGAGTCTCACATTTAGAAAACACTCTTATGCCTGCATAAAGGGGAAGGAGAGGTGGGGTGATGCATAAAACCAGAGTTCGATATAAGCACAGGGACCGTTTCAAAAACCAACTTTGGAATAGACAAGACCTACACCTTCCTCAGTGAAAGAGACTCAAAACCCCATATTTCCCACAGAGGAATATATCTGACTAGTAAGAATCTTAAAACCTATGTATTGATATGTCTCCATAAGGGAATCAAGTGTGTCTAGAGTGGCATAAACATGGCAGCGAGAATCAGCTCAAACCCACTATAAAAAGGAATTTCAAAAGCAAAACCAAAAAACAGGGAAATTCTTTACAATTCCTTCAGGGTGTCTGAGGAAACCTGGAAAGACCCTATCTACAATGACAGCTGGATGTGGCATAAGGCTGGACACTTGGGACTGAGAGGATTGGTGAGATTGGGTGAGCAAATGCAGACCCTTTCAAGCAATAATGCATGGCCCCCATTCCATGGGTCCCAACTCTCCAGGTTCAAGGGAATATTACTACAGCTATAACATGTACAGGAAACCTAGAGAATGGACACACTGTGAATACGAAAGGTTTCTAAAACTCAACGAATAGTCCCTCTCCTGGTGCTCCAGTTTGACTTTCCAACTGCCTTACTATCAATCTCCCAACTTGGAGAGACAGGCCCTTTAACCTCCTGGTTTGCACAGGTTCCCAATTTGGCAGAGGATGGAAGGGACGAGGGAGAACCCATGAGAGAGTAGCTGTTAGGCATTTGGACGGGCACATGTCACTCTAATTTCCCGGCAGGAAGAAGAATTAACCAAAGTCTCAGCCACCCACCGGGAACCAGTATAGGACATGATCCAAAATTTTGGACTTGCGTTCAGCTCACAAAAAACGAGTTGAGAAATGGAGCTCAGGGGCACAGCAATTCACAAACTGGCAGAGTGATAAAGGACAACTATCGTCCAAAAATCTGTTGAGGGAAGTCAACGAGGCGGACTTGAAAGCGAGGCAAAATAGCAGGAAACAGATTTCAAGAGGTACCTTGGAATCGCCTGTAAAGCACAGGAAGAGGGGCACAACTTGGACAATGGTGCACTTGGCCAAAAAGGGCGTATGCATTTTCTCCTGAATATATTCAGGAGAAAACGCATACGCACTTTTTGGCCAAGCAAGCAAGCGGGCAATGCAAATCTGCACTACAAAGAAGTATCACTTCCCACCGGTCAAAAGGGACATCCACAAAATGTGTAAAAACCAGAAAGGCAAGACAGGCCCTGGAGAACTGGGAGCCTTGTTATGCTGATGGGCGGGATGTAAATTGCCAACTGCCTCACTGGAGGAGTGCATTGTGTTCCCTAAAACAAGTAAACAACAGAGCTACAGAGCCAAGGCCACTTCCAGTCTAGGGAATATACCTTGGGAAAACTGAAAATCAATAAGAAAGAGCCACATCCAAATTTAGGGCTGCACTGACTACAAGAACCTCAACTTGGGTACACCTTAAATATCCCAGGAAATATAAAAATGGTTCAAAACATTGTGGTACTTACGTACGATGGAATATCCCTCAGCCATGAAATCAATGTCATAAGACCAGTAGCAGCAAAGTGAGTGGATTCAGGTACGATGATTCTAAGTGAAATAAGTCACACAGAAAAAGAAACTTATCATAAGATATCACTTATGAAGATCCTGTAAACATGGCTACACGTGAATTGAGTTAGGAAAGAGAACAGAGTCTCACATTTAGAAAACACTCTTATGCCTGCATAAAGGGGAAGGAGAGGTGGGGTGATGCATAAAACCAGAGTTTGATATAAGCACAGGGACCGTTTCAAAAACCAACTTTGGAATTGACAAGACCGACACCTTCCTTAGTGAAAGAGACTCAAAACCCCATATTTCCCACAGAGGAATATATCTGACTAGTAAGAATCTTAAAACCTATGTATTGATATGTCTCCATAAGGGAATCAAGTGTGTCTAGAGTGGCATAAACATGGCAGCGAGAATCAGCTCAAACCCACTATAAAAAGGAATTTCAAAAGCAAAACCAAAAAACAGGGAAATTCTTTACAATTCCTTCAGGGTGTCTGAGGAAACCTGGAAAGACCCTATCTACAATGACAGCTGGATGTGGCATAAGGCTGGACACTTGGGACTGAGAGGATTGGTGAGATTGGGTGAGCAAATGCAGACCCTTTCAAGCAATAATGCATGGCCCCCATTCCATGGGTCCCAACTCTCCAGGTTCAAGGGAATATTACTACAGCTATAACATGTACAGGAAACCTAGAGAATGGACACACTGTGAATACGAAAGGTTTCTAAAACTCAACGAATAGTCCCTCTCCTGGTGCTCCAGTTTGACTTTCCAACTGCCTTACTATCAATCTCCCAACTTGGAGAGACAGGCCCTTTAACCTCCTGGTTTGCACAGGTTCCCAATTTGGCAGAGGATGGAAGGGACGAGGGAGAACCCATGAGAGAGTAGCTGTTAGGCATTTGGACGGGCACCTTTCACTCTAATTTCCCGGCAGGAAGAAGAATTAACCAAAGTCTCAGCCACCCACCGGGAACCAGTATAGGACATGATCCAAAATTTTGGACTTGCGTTCAGCTCACAAAAAACGAGTTGAGAAATGGAGCTCAGGGGCACAGCAATTCACAAACTGGCAGAGTGATAAAGGACAACTATCGTCCAAAAATCTGTTGAGGGAAGTCAACGAGGCGTACTTGAAAGCGAGGCAAAATAGCAGGAAACAGATTTCAAGAGGTACCTTGGAATCGCCTGTAAAGCACAGGAAGAGGGGCACAACTTGGACAATGGTGCACTTGGCCAAAAAGGGCGTATGCGTTTTCTCCTGAATATATTCAGGAGAAAACGCATACGCCCTTTTTGGCCAAGCAAGCAAGCGGGCAATGCAAATCTGCACTACAAAGAAGTATCACTTCCCACCGGTCAAAAGGGACATCCACAAAAAGTGTAAAAACCAGAAAGGCAAGACAGGCCCTGGAGAACTGGGAGCCTTGTTATGCTGATGGGCGGGATGTAAACTGCCAACTGCCTAACTGGAGGAGTGCATTGTGTTCCCTAAAACAAGTAAACAACAGAGCTACAGAGCCAAGGCCACTTCCAGTCTAGGGAATATACCTTGGGAAAACTGAAAATCAATAAGAAAGAGCCACCTCCAAATTTAGGGCTGCACTGACTACAAGAACCTCAACTTGGGTACACCTTAAATATCCCAGGAAATATAAAAATGGTTCAAAACATTGTGGTACTTACGTACGATGGAATATACCTCAGCCATGAAATCAATGTCATAAGACCAGTAGCAGCAAAGTGAGTGGATTCAGGTACGATGATTCTAAGTGAAATAAGTCACACAGAAAAAGAAACTTATCATAAGATATCACTTATGAAGATCCTGTAAACATGGCTACACGTGAACTGAGTTAGGAAAGAGAACAGAGTCTCACATTTAGAAAACACTCTTATGCCTGCATAAAGGGGATGGAGAGGTGGGGTGATGCATAAAACCAGAGTTTGATATAAGCACAGGGACCGTTCCAAAAACCAACTTTGGAATAGACAAGACCTACACCTTCCTCAGTGAAAGAGACTCAAAACCCCATATTTCCCGCAGAGGAATATATCTGACTAGTAAGAATCTTAAAACCTATGTATTGATATGACTCCATAAGGGAATCAAGTGTGTCTAGAGTGGCATAAACATGGCAGCGAGAATCAGCTCAAACCCACTATAAAAAGGAATTTCAAAAGCAAAACCAAAAAACAGGGAAATTCTTTACAATTCCTTCATGGTGTCTGAGGAAACCTGGAAAGACCCTATCTACAATGACAGCTGGATGTGGCATAAGGCTGGACACTTGGGACTGAGAGGATTGGTGAGATTGGGTGAGCAAATGCAGACCCTTTCGAGCAATAATGCATGGCCCCCATTCCATGGGTCCCAACTCTCCATGTTCAAGGGAATATTACTACAGCTATATCATGTACAGGAAACCTAGAGAATGGACACACTGTGAATACGAAAGGTTTCTAAAACTCAACGAATAGTCCCTCTCCTGGTGCTCCAGTTTGACTTTCCAACTGCCTTACTATCAATCTCCCAACTTGGAGAGACAGGCCCTTTAACCTCCTGGTTTGCACAGGTTCCCAATTTGGCAGAGGATGGAAGGGACGAGAGAGAACCCATGAGAGAGTAGCTGTTAGGCATTTGGACGGGCACATGTCACTCTAATTTCCCGGCAGGAAGAAGAATTAACCAAAGTCTCAGCCACCCACCGGGAACCAGTATAGGACATGATCCAAAATTTTGGACTTGCGTTCAGCTCACAAAAAACGAGTTGAGAAATGGAGCTCAGGGGCACAGCAATTCACAAACTGGCAGAGTGATAAAGGACAACTATCGTCCAAAAATCTGTTGAGGGAAGTCAACGAGGCGGACTTGAAAGCGAGGCAAAATAGCAGGAAACAGATTTCAAGAGGTACCTTGGAATCGCCTGTAAAGCACAGGAAGAGGGGCACAACTTGGACAATGGTGCACTTGGCCAAAAAGGGCGTATGCGTTTTCTCCTGAATATATTCAGGAGAAAACGCATACGCCCTTTTTGGCCAAGCAAGCAAGCGGGCAATGCAAATCTGCACTACAAAGAAGTATCACTTCCCACCGGTCAAAAGGGACATCCACAAAATGTGTAAAAACCAGAAAGGCAAGACAGGCCCTGGAGAACTGGGAGCCTTGTTATGCTGATGGGCGGGATGTAAACTGCCAACTGCCTCACTGGAGGAGTGCATTGTGTTCCCTAAAACAAGTAAACAACAGAGCTACAGAGCCAAGGCCACTTCCAGTCTAGGGAATATACCTTGGGAAAACTGAAAATCAATAAGAAAGAGCCACCTCCAAATTTAGGGCTGCACTGACTACAAGAACCTCAACTTGGGTACACCTTAAATATCCCAGGAAATATAAAAATGGTTCAAAACATTGTGGTACTTACGTATGATGGAATATCCCTCAGCCATGAAATCAATGTCATAAGACCAGTAGCAGCAAAGTGAGTGGATTCAGGTACGATGATTCTAAGTGAAATAAGTCACACAGAAAAAGAAACTTATCATAAGATATCACTTATGAAGATCCTGTAAACATGGCTACACGTGAACTGAGTTAGGAAAGAGAACAGAGTCTCACATTTAGAAAACACTCTTATGCCTGCATAAAGGGGAAGGAGAGGTGGGCTGATGCATAAAACCAGAGTTTGATATAAGCACAGGGACCGTTCCAAAAACCAACTTTGGAATAGACAAGACCTACACCTTCCTCAGTGAAAGAGACTCAAAACCCCATATTTCCAGCAGAGGAATATATCTGACTAGTAAGAATCTTAAAACCTATGTATTGATATGACTCCATAAGGGAATCAAGTGTGTCTAGAGTGGCATAAACATGGCAGCGAGAATCAGCTCAAACCCACTATAAAAAGGAATTTCAAAAGCAAAACCAAAAAACAGGGAAATTCTTTACAATTCCTTCAGGGTGTCTGAGGAAACCTGGAAAGACCCTATCTACAATGACAGCTGGATGTGGCATAAGGCTGGACACTTGGGACTGAGAGGATTGGTGAGATTGGGTGAGCAAATGCAGACCCTTTCAAGCAATAATGCATGGCCCCCATTCCATGGGTCCCAACTCTCCATGTTCAAGGGAATATCACTACAGCTATAACATGTACAGGAAACCTAGAGAATGGACACACTGTGAATACGAAAGGTTTCTAAAACTCAATGAATAGTCCCTCTCCTGGTGCTCCAGTTTGACTTTCCAACTGCCTTACTATCAATCTCCCAACTTGGAGAGACAGGCCCTTTAACCTCCTGGTTTGCACAGTTTCCCAATTTGGCAGAGGATGGAAGGGACGAGGGAGAACCCATGAGAGAGTAGCTGTTAGGCATTTGGACGGGCACATGTCACTCTAATTTCCCGGCAGGAAGAAGAATTAACCAAAGTCTCAGCCACCCACCGGGAACCAGTATAGGACATGATCCAAAATTTTGGACTTGTGTTCAGCTCACAAAAAACGAGTTGAGAAATGGAGCTCAGGGGCACAGCAATTCACAAACTGGCAGAGTGATAAAGGACAACTATCGTCCAAAAATCTGTTGAGGGAAGTCAACGAGGCGGACTTGAAAGTGAGGCAAAATAGCAGGAAACAGATTTCAAGAGGTACGTTGGAATCGCCTGTAAAGCACAGGAAGAGGGGCACAATTGGACAATGGTGCACTTGGCCAAAAAGGGCGTATGCGTTTTCTCCTGAATATATTCAGGAGAAAACGCATACGCCCTTTTTGGCCAAGCAAGCAAGCGGGCAATGCAAATCTGCACTACAAAGAAGTATCACTTCCCACCGGTCAAAAGGGACATCCACAAAATGTGTAAAAACCAGAAAGGCAAGACAGGCCCTGGAGAACTGGGAGCCTTGTTATGCTGATGGGCGGGATGTAAACTGCCAACTGCCTCACTGGAGGAGTGCATTGTGTTCCCTAAAACAAGTAAACAACAGAGCTACAGAGCCAAGGCCACTTCCAGTCTAGGGAATATACCTTGGGAAAACTGAAAATCAATAAGAAAGAGCCACCTCCAAATTTAGGGCTGCACTGACTACAAGAACCTCAACTTGGGTACACCTTAAATATCCCAGGAAATATAAAAATGGTTCAAAACATTGTGGTACTTACGTATGATGGAATATCCCTCAGCCATGAAATCAATGTCATAAGACCAGTAGCAGCAAAGTGAGTGGATTCAGGTACGATGATTCTAAGTGAAATAAGTCACACAGAAAAAGAAACTTATCATAAGATATCACTTATGAAGATCCTGTAAACATGGCTACACGTGAACTGAGTTAGGAAAGAGAACAGAGTCTCACATTTAGAAAACACTCTTATGCCTGCATAAAGGGGAAGGAGAGGTGGGCTGATGCATAAAACCAGAGTTTGATATAAGCACAGGGACCGTTCCAAAAACCAACTTTGGAATAGACAAGACCTACACCTTCCTCAGTGAAAGAGACTCAAAACCCCATATTTCCAGCAGAGGAATATATCTGACTAGTAAGAATCTTAAAACCTATGTATTGATATGACTCCATAAGGGAATCAAGTGTGTCTAGAGTGGCATAAACATGGCAGCGAGAATCAGCTCAAACCCACTATAAAAAGGAATTTCAAAAGCAAAACCAAAAAACAGGGAAATTCTTTACAATTCCTTCAGGGTGTCTGAGGAAACCTGGAAAGACCCTATCTACAATGACAGCTGGATGTGGCATAAGGCTGGACACTTGGGACTGAGAGGATTGGTGAGATTGGGTGAGCAAATGCAGACCCTTTCAAGCAATAATGCATGGCCCCCATTCCATGGGTCCCAACTCTCCATGTTCAAGGGAATATCACTACAGCTATAACATGTACAGGAAACCTAGAGAATGGACACACTGTGAATACGAAAGGTTTCTAAAACTCAATGAATAGTCCCTCTCCTGGTGCTCCAGTTTGACTTTCCAACTGCCTTACTATCAATCTCCCAACTTGGAGAGACAGGCCCTTTAACCTCCTGGTTTGCACAGTTTCCCAATTTGGCAGAGGATGGAAGGGACGAGGGAGAACCCATGAGAGAGTAGCTGTTAGGCATTTGGACGGGCACATGTCACTCTAATTTCCCGGCAGGAAGAAGAATTAACCAAAGTCTCAGCCACCCACCGGGAACCAGTATAGGACATGATCCAAAATTTTGGACTTGTGTTCAGCTCACAAAAAACGAGTTGAGAAATGGAGCTCAGGGGCACAGCAATTCACAAACTGGCAGAGTGATAAAGGACAACTATCGTCCAAAAATCTGTTGAGGGAAGTCAACGAGGCGGACTTGAAAGTGAGGCAAAATAGCAGGAAACAGATTTCAAGAGGTACGTTGGAATCGCCTGTAAAGCACAGGAAGAGGGGCACAACTTGGACAATGGTGCACTTGGCCAAAAAGGGCGTATGCGTTTTCTCCTGAATATATTCAGGAGAAAACGCATACGCCCTTTTTGGCCAAGCAAGCAAGCGGGCAATGCAAATCTGCACTACAAAGAAGTATCACTTCCCACCGGTCAAAAGGGACATCCACAAAATGTGTAAAAACCAGAAAGGCAAGACAGGCCCTGGAGAACTGGGAGCCTTGTTATGCTGATGGGTGGGATGTAAATTGCCAACTGCCTCACTGGAGGAGTGCATTGTGTTCCCTAAAACAAGTAAACAACAGAGCTACAGAGCCAAGGCCACTTCCAGTCTAGGGAATATACCTTGGGAAAACTGAAAATCAATAAGAAAGAGCCACCTCCAAATTTAGGGCTGCACTGACTACAAGAACCTCAACTTGGGTACACCTTAAATATCCCAGGAAATATAAAAATGGTTCAAAACATTGTGGTACTTACGTACGATGGAATATCCCTCAGCCATGAAATCAATGTCATAAGACCAGTAGCAGCAAAGTGAGTGGATTCAGGTACGATGATTCTAAGTGAAATAAGTCACACAGAAAAAGAAACTTATCATAAGATATCACTTATGAAGATCTTGTAAACATGGCTACACGTGAACTGAGTTAGGAAAGAGAACAGAGTCTCACATTTAGAAAACACTCTTATGCCTGCATAAAGGGGAAGGAGAGGTGGGGTGATGCATAAAACCAGAGTTTGATATAAGCACAGGGACCGTTTCAAAAACCAACTTTTGAATAGACAAGACCTACACCTTCCTCAGTGAAAGAGACTCAAAACGCCATATTTCCCACAGAGGAATATATCTGACTAGTAAGAATCTTAAAACCTATGTATTGATATGTCTCCATAAGGGAATCAAGTGTGTCTAGAGTGGCATAAACATGGCAGCGAGAATCAGCTCAAACCCACTATAAAAAGGAATTTCAAAAGCAAAACCAAAAAACAGGGAAATTCTTTACAATTCCTTCAGGGTGTCTGAGGAAACCTGGAAAGACCCTATCTACAATGACAGCTGGATGTGGCATAAGGCTGGACACTTGGGACTGAGAGGATTGGTGAGATTGGGTGAGCAAATGCAGACCCTTTCAAGCAATAATGCATGGCCCCCATTCCATGGGTCCCAACTCTCCAGGTTCATGGGAATATTACTACAGCTATAACATGTACAGGAAACCTAGAGAATGGACACACTGTGAATACGAAAGGTTTCTAAAACTCAACGAATAGTCCCTCTCCTGGTGCTCCAGTTTGACTTTCCAACTGCCTTACTATCAATCTCCCAACTTGGAGAGACAGGCCCTTTAACCTCCTGGTTTGCACAGGTTCCCAATTTGGCAGAGGATGGAAGGGACGAGGGAGAACCCATGAGAGAGTAGCTGTTAGGCATTTGGACGGGCACATGTCACTCTAATTTCCCGGCAGGAAGAAGAATTAACCAAAGTCTCAGCCACCCACCGGGAACCAGTATAGGACATGATCCAAAATTTTGGACTTGCGTTCAGCTCACAAAAAACGAGTTGAGAAATGGAGCTCAGGGGCACAGCTATTCACAAACTGGCAGAGTGATAAAGGACAACTATCGTCCAAAAATCTGTTGAGGGAAGTCAACGAGGCGGACTTGAAAGCGAGGCAAAATAGCAGGAAACAGATTTCAAGAGGTACGTTGGAATCGCCTGTAAAGCACAGGAAGAGGGGCACAACTTGGACAATGGTGCACTTGGCCAAAAAGGGCGTATGCGTTTTCTCCTGAATATATTCAGGAGAAAACGCATACGCCCTTTTTGGCCAAGCAAGCAAGCGGGCAATGCAAATCTGCACTACAAAGAAGTATCACTTCCCACTGGTCAAAAGGGACATCCACAAAATGTGTAAAAACCAGAAAGGCAAGACAGGCCCTGGAGAACTGGGAGCCTTGTTATGCTGATGGGCGGGATGTAAACTGCCAACTGCCTCACTGGAGGAGTGCATTGTGTTCCCTAAAACAAGTAAACAACAGAGCTACAGAGCCAAGGCCACTTCCAGTCTAGGGAATATACCTTGGGAAAACTGAAAATCAATAAGAAAGAGCCACCTCCAAATTTAGGGCTGCACTGACTACAAGAACCTCAACTTGGGTACACCTTAAATATCCCAGGAAATATAAAAATGGTTCAAAACATTGTGGTACTTACGTACGATGGAATATCCCTCAGCCATGAAATCAATGTCATAAGACCAGTAGCAGCAAAGTGAGTGGATTCAGGTACGATGATTCTAAGTGAAATAAGTCACACAGAAAAAGAAACTTATCATAAGATATCACTTATGAAGATCCTGTAAACATGGCTACACGTGAACTGAGTTAGGAAAGAGAACAGAGTCTCACATTTAGAAAACACTCTTATGCCTGCATAAAGGGGAAGGAGAGGTGGGGTGATGCATAAAACCAGAGTTTGATATAAGCACAGGGACCGTTCCAAAAACCAACTTTGGAATAGACAAGACCGACACCTTCCTCAGTGAAAGAGACTCAAAACCCCATATTTCCCGCAGAGGAATATATCTGACTAGTAAGAATCTTAAAACCTATGTATTGATATGACTCCATAAGGGAATCAAGTGTGTCTAGAGTGGCATAAACATGGCAGCGAGAATCAGCTCAAACCCACTATAAAAAGGAATTTCAAAAGCAAAACCAAAAAACAGGGAAATTCTTTACAATTCCTTCAGGGTGTCTGAGGAAACCTGGAAAGACCCTATCTACAATGACAGCTGGATGTGGCATAAGGCTGGACACTTGGGACTGAGAGGATTGGTGAGATTGGGTGAGCAAATGCAGACCCTTTCAAGCAATAATGCATGGCCCCCATTCCATGGGTCCCAACTCTCCAGGTTCAAGGGAATATTACTACAGCTATAACATGTACAGGAAACCTAGAGAATGGACACACTGTGAATACGAAAGGTTTCTAAAACTCAACGAATAGTCCCTCTCCTGGTGCTCCAGTTTGACTTTCCAACTGCCTTACTATCAATCTCCCAACTTGGAGAGACAGGCTCTTTAACCTCCTGGTTTGCACAGGTTCCCAATTTGGCAGAGGATGGAAGGGACGAGGGAGAACCCATGAGAGAGTAGCTGTTAGGCATTTGGACGGGCACATGTCACTCTAATTTCCCGGCAGGAAGAAGAATTAACCAAAGTCTCAGCCACCCACCGGGAACCAGTATAGGACATGATCCAAAATTTTGGACTTGCGTTCAGCTCACAAAAAACGAGTTGAGAAATGGAGCTCAGGGGCACAGCAATTCACAAACTGGCAGAGTGATAAAGGACAACTATCGTCCAAAAATCTGTTGAGGGAAGTCAACGAGGCGGACTTGAAAGTGAGGCAAAATAGCAGGAAACAGATTTCAAGAGGTACCTTGGAATCGCCTGTAAAGCACAGGAAGAGGGGCACAACTTGGACAATGGTGCACTTGGCCAAAAAGGGCATATGCGTTTTCTCCTGAATATATTCAGGAGAAAATGCATACGCCCTTTTTGGCCAAGCAAGCAAGCGGGCAATGCAAATCTGCACTACAAAGAAGTATCATTTCCCACCGGTCAAAAGGGACATCCACAAAATTTGTAAAAACCAGAAAGGCAAGACAGGCCCTGAGGAACTGGGAGCCTTGTTATGCTGATGGGTGGGATGTAAATTGCCAACTGCCTCACTGGAGGAGTGCATTGTGTTCCCTAAAACAAGTAAACAACAGAGCTACAGAGCCAAGGCCACTTCCAGTCTAGGGAATATACCTTGGGAAAACTGAAAATCAATAAGAAAGAGCCACCTCCAAATTTAGGGCTGCACTGACTACAAGAACCTCAACTTGGGTACACCTTAAATATCCCAGGAAATATAAAAATGGTTCAAAACATTGTGGTACTTACGTATGATGGAATATCCCTCAGCCATGAAATCAATGTCATAAGACCAGTAGCAACAAAGTGAGTGGATTCAGGTATGATGATTCTAAGTGAAATAAGTCACACAGAAAAAGAAACTTATCATAAGATATCACTTATGAAGATCCTGTAAACATGGCTACACGTGAACTGAGTTAGGAAAGAGAACAGAGTCTCACATTTAGAAAACACTCTTATGCCTGCATAAAGGGGAAGGAGAGGTGGGGTGATGCATAAAACCAGAGTTTGATATAAGCACAGGGACCGTTTCAAAAACCAACTTTGGAATTGACAAGACCGACACCTTCCTCAGTGAAAGAGACTCAAAACCCCATATTTCCCACAGAGGAATATATCTGACTAGTAAGAATCTTAAAACCTATGTATTGATATGACTCCATAAGGGAATCAAGTGTGTCTAGAGTGGCATAAACATGGCAGCGAGAATCAGCTCAAACCCACTATAAAAAGGAATTTCAAAAGCAAAACCAAAAAACAGGGAAATTCTTTACAATTCCTTCAGGGTGTCTGAGGAAACCTGGAAAGACCCTATCTACAATGACAGCTGGATGTGGCATAAGGCTGGACACTTGGGACTGAGAGGATTGGTGAGATTGGGTGAGCGAATGCAGACCCTTTCAAGCAATAATGCATGGCCCCCATTCCATGGGTCCCAACTCTCCATGTTCAAGGGAATATTACTACAGCTATAACATGTACAGGAAACCTAGAGAATGGACACACTGTGAATACGAAAGGTTTCTAAAACTCAACGAATAGTCCCTCTCCTGGTGCTCCAGTTTGACTTTCCAACTGCCTTACTATCAATCTCCCAACTTGGAGAGACAGGCCCTTTAACCTCCTGGTTTGCACAGGTTCCCAATTTGGCAGAGGATGGAAGGGACGAGGGAGAACCCATGAGAGAGTAGCTGTTAGGCATTTGGACGGGCACATGTCACTCTAATTTCCCGGCAGGAAGAAGAATTAACCAAAGTCTCAGCCACCCACCGGGAACCAGTATAGGACATGATCCAAAATTTTGGACTTGCGTTCAGCTCACAAAAAACGAGTTGAGAAATGGAGCTCAGGGGCACAGCAATTCACAAACTGGCAGAGTGATAAAGGACAACTATCGTCCAAAAATCTGTTGAGGGAAGTCAACGAGGCGGACTTGAAAGCGAGGCAAAATAGCAGGAAACAGATTTCAAGAGGTACCTTGGAATCGCCTGTAAAGCACAGGAAGAGGGGCACAAGTTGGACAATGGTGCACTTGGCCAAAAAGGGCGCATGCGTTTTCTCCTGAATATATTCAGGAGAAAACGCATACGCCCTTTTTGGCCAAGCAAGCAAGCGGGCAATGCAAATCTGCACTACAAAGAAGTATCACTTCCCACCGGTCAAAAGTGACATCCACAAAATGTGTAAAAACCAGAAAGGCAAGACAGGCCCTGGAGAACTGGGAGCCTTGTTATGCTGATGGGCGGGATGTAAATTGCCAACTGCCTCACTGGAGGAGTGCATTGTGTTCCCTAAAACAAGTAAACAACAGAGCTACAGAGCCAAGGCCACTTCCAGTCTAGGGAATATACCTTGGGAAAACTGAAAATCAATAAGAAAGAGCCACCTCCAAATTTAGGGCTGCACTGACTACAAGAACCTCAACTTGGGTACACCTTAAATATCCCAGGAAATATAAAAATGGTTCAAAACATTGTGGTACTTACGTACGATGGAATATCCCTCAGCCATGAAATCAATGTCATAAGACCAGTAGCAGCAAAGTGAGTGGATTCAGGTACGATGATTCTAAGTGAAATAAGTCACACAGAAAAAGAAACTTATCATAAGATATCACTTATGAATATCCTGTAAACATGGCTACACGTGAATTGAGTTAGGAAAGAGAACAGAGTCTCACATTTAGAAAACACTCTTATGCCTGCATAAAGGGGAAGGAGAGGTGGGGTGATGCATAAAACCAGAGTTTGATATAAGCACAGGGACCGTTTCAAAAACCAACTTTGGAATTGACAAGACCGACACCTTCCTTAGTGAAAGAGACTCAAAACCTCATATTTCCCACAGAGGAATATATCTGACTAGTAAGAATCTTAAAACCTATGTATTGATATGTCTCCATAAGGGAATCAAGTGTGTCTAGAGTGGCATAAACATGGCAGCGAGAATCAGCTCAAACCCACTATAAAAAGGAATTTCAAAAGCAAAACCAAAAAACAGGGAAATTCTTTACAATTCCTTCAGGGTGTCTGAGGAAACCTGGAAAGACCCTATCTACAATGACAGCTGGATGTGGCATAAGGCTGGACACTTGGGACTGAGAGGATTGGTGAGATTGGGTGAGCAAATGCAGACCCTTTCAAGCAATAATGCATGGCCCCCATTCCATGGGTCCCAACTCTCCAGGTTCAAGGGAATATTACTACAGCTATAACATGTACAGGAAACCTAGAGAATGGACACACTGTGAATACGAAAGGTTTCTAAAACTCAACGAATAGTCCCTCTCCTGGTGCTCCAGTTTGACTTTCCAACTGCCTTACTATCAATCTCCCAACTTGGAGAGACAGGCTCTTTAACCTCCTGGTTTGCACAGGTTCCCAATTTGGCAGAGGATGGAAGGGACGAGGGAGAACCCATGAGAGAGTAGCTGTTAGGCATTTGGACGGGCACATGTCACTCTAATTTCCCGGCAGGAAGAAGAATTAACCAAAGTCTCAGCCACCCACCGGGAACCAGTATAGGACATGATCCAAAATTTTGGACTTGCGTTCAGCTCACAAAAAACGAGTTGAGAAATGGAGCTCAGGGGCACAGCAATTCACAAACTGGCAGAGTGATAAAGGACAACTATCGTCCAAAAATCTGTTGAGGGAAGTCAACGAGGCGGACTTGAAAGTGAGGCAAAATAGCAGGAAACAGATTTCAAGAGGTACCTTGGAATCGCCTGTAAAGCACAGGAAGAGGGGCACAACTTGGACAATGGTGCACTTGGCCAAAAAGGGCATATGCGTTTTCTCCTGAATATATTCAGGAGAAAATGCATACGCCCTTTTTGGCCAAGCAAGCAAGCGGGCAATGCAAATCTGCACTACAAAGAAGTATCATTTCCCACCGGTCAAAAGGGACATCCACAAAATGTGTAAAAACCAGAAAGGCAAGACAGGCCCTGAGGAACTGGGAGCCTTGTTATGCTGATGGGTGGGATGTAAATTGCCAACTGCCTCACTGGAGGAGTGCATTGTGTTCCCTAAAACAAGTAAACAACAGAGCTACAGAGCCAAGGCCACTTCCAGTCTAGGGAATATACCTTGGGAAAACTGAAAATCAATAAGAAAGAGCCACCTCCAAATTTAGGGCTGCACTGACTACAAGAACCTCAACTTGGGTACACCTTAAATATCCCAGGAAATATAAAAATGGTTCAAAACATTGTGGTACTTACGTATGATGGAATATCCCTCAGCCATGAAATCAATGTCATAAGACCAGTAGCAACAAAGTGAGTGGATTCAGGTATGATGATTCTAAGTGAAATAAGTCACACAGAAAAAGAAACTTATCATAAGATATCACTTTTGAAGATCCTGTAAACATGGCTACACGTGAACTGAGTTAGGAAAGAGAACAGAGTCTCACATTTAGAAAACACTCTTATGCCTGCATAAAGGGGAAGGAGAGGTGGGGTGATGCATAAAACCAGAGTTTGATATAAGCACAGGGACCGTTTCAAAAACCAACTTTGGAATTGACAAGACCGACACCTTCCTCAGTGAAAGAGACTCAAAACCCCATATTTCCCACAGAGGAATATATCTGACTAGTAAGAATCTTAAAACCTATGTATTGATATGACTCCATAAGGGAATCAAGTGTGTCTAGAGTGGCATAAACATGGCAGCGAGAATCAGCTCAAACCCACTATAAAAAGGAATTTCAAAAGCAAAACCAAAAAACAGGGAAATTCTTTACAATTCCTTCAGGGTGTCTGAGGAAACCTGGAAAGACCCTATCTACAATGACAGCTGGATGTGGCATAAGGCTGGACACTTGGGACTGAGAGGATTGGTGAGATTGGGTGAGCGAATGCAGACCCTTTCAAGCAATAATGCATGGCCCCCATTCCATGGGTCCCAACTCTCCATGTTCAAGGGAATATTACTACAGCTATAACATGTACAGGAAACCTAGAGAATGGACACACTGTGAATACGAAAGGTTTCTAAAACTCAACGAATAGTCCCTCTCCTGGTGCTCCAGTTTGACTTTCCAACTGCCTTACTATCAATCTCCCAACTTGGAGAGACAGGCCCTTTAACCTCCTGGTTTGCACAGGTTCCCAATTTGGCAGAGGATGGAAGGGACGAGGGAGAACCCATGAGAGAGTAGCTGTTAGGCATTTGGACGGGCACATGTCACTCTAATTTCCCGGCAGGAAGAAGAATTAACCAAAGTCTCAGCCACCCACCGGGAACCAGTATAGGACATGATCCAAAATTTTGGACTTGCGTTCAGCTCACAAAAAACGAGTTGAGAAATGGAGCTCAGGGGCACAGCAATTCACAAACTGGCAGAGTGATAAAGGACAACTATCGTCCAAAAATCTGTTGAGGGAAGTCAACGAGGCGGACTTGAAAGCGAGGCAAAATAGCAGGAAACAGATTTCAAGAGGTACCTTGGAATCGCCTGTAAAGCACAGGAAGAGGGGCACAACTTGGACAATGGTGCACTTGGCCAAAAAGGGCGCATGCGTTTTCTCCTGAATATATTCAGGAGAAAACGCATACGCCCTTTTTGGCCAAGCAAGCAAGCGGGCAATGCAAATCTGCACTACAAAGAAGTATCACTTCCCACCGGTCAAAAGGGACATCCACAAAATGTGTAAAAACCAGAAAGGCAAGACAGGCCCTGGAGAACTGGGAGCCTTGTTATGCTGATGGGCGGGATGTAAATTGCCAACTGCCTCACTGGAGGAGTGCATTGTGTTCCCTAAAACAAGTAAACAACAGAGCTACAGAGCCAAGGCCACTTCCAGTCTAGGGAATATACCTTGGGAAAACTGAAAATCAATAAGAAAGAGCCACCTCCAAATTTAGGGCTGCACTGACTACAAGAACCTCAACTTGGGTACACCTTAAATATCCCAGGAAATATAAAAATGGTTCAAAACATTGTGGTACTTACGTACGATGGAATATCCCTCAGCCATGAAATCAATGTCATAAGACCAGTAGCAGCAAAGTGAGTGGATTCAGGTACGATGATTCTAAGTGAAATAAGTCACACAGAAAAAGAAACTTATCATAAGATATCACTTATGAATATCCTGTAAACATGGCTACACGTGAATTGAGTTAGGAAAGAGAACAGAGTCTCACATTTAGAAAACACTCTTATGCCTGCATAAAGGGGAAGGAGAGGTGGGGTGATGCATAAAACCAGAGTTTGATATAAGCACAGGGACCGTTTCAAAAACCAACTTTGGAATTGACAAGACCGACACCTTCCTTAGTGAAAGAGACTCAAAACCTCATATTTCCCACAGAGGAATATATCTGACTAGTAAGAATCTTAAAACCTATGTATTGATATGTCTCCATAAGGGAATCAAGTGTGTCTAGAGTGGCATAAACATGGCAGCGAGAATCAGCTCAAACCCACTATAAAAAGGAATTTCAAAAGCAAAACCAAAAAACAGGGAAATTCTTTACAATTCCTTCAGGGTGTCTGAGGAAACCTGGAAAGACCCTATCTACAATGACAGCTGGATGTGGCATAAGGCTGGACACTTGGGACTGAGAGGATTGGTGAGATTGGGTGAGCAAATGCAGACCCTTTCAAGCAATAATGCATGGCCCCCATTCCATGGGTCCCAACTCTCCAGGTTCAAGGGAATATTACTACAGCTATAACATGTACAGGAAACCTAGAGAATGGACACACTGTGAATACGAAAAGTTTCTAAAACTCAACGAATAGTCCCTCTCCTGGTGCTCCAGTTTGACTTTCCAACTGCCTTACTATCAATCTCCCAACTTGGAGAGACAGGCCCTTTGACCTCCTGGTTTGCACAGGTTCCCAATTTGGCAGAGGATGGAAGGGACGAGGGAGAACCCATGAGAGAGTAGCTGTTAGGCATTTGGACGGGCACATGTCACTCTAATTTCCCGGCAGGAAGAAGAATTAACCAAAGTCTCAGCCACCCACCGGGAACCAGTATAGGACATGATCCAAAATTTTGGACTTGCGTTCAGCTCACAAAAAACGAGTTGAGAAATGGAGCTCAGGGGCACAGCAATTCACAAACTGGCAGAGTGATAAAGGACAACTGTCGTCAAAAAATCTGTTGAGGGAAGTCAACGAGGCGGACTTGAAAGTGAGGCAAAATAGCAGGAAACAGATTTCAAGAGGTACGTTGGAATCGCCTGTAAAGCACAGGAAGAGGGGCACAACTTGGACAATGGTGCACTTGGCCAAAAAGGGCGTATGCGTTTTCTCCTGAATATATTCAGGAGAAAACGCATACGCCCTTTTTGGCCAAGCAAGCAAGCGGGCAATGCAAATCTGCACTACAAAGAAGTATCACTTCCCACCGGTCAAAAGGGACATCCACAAAATGTGTAAAAACCAGAAAGGCAAGACAGGCCCTGGAGAACTGGGAGCCTTGTTATGCTGATGGGCGGGATGTAAACTGCCAACTGCCTCACTGGAGGAGTGCATTGTGTTCCCTAAAACAAGTAAACAACAGAGCTACAGAGCCAAGGCCACTTCCAGTCTAGGGAATATACCTTGGGAAAACTGAAAATCAATAAGAAAGAGCCACCTCCAAATTTAGGGCTGCACTGACTACAAGAACCTCAACTTGGGTACACCTTAAATATCCCAGGAAATATAAAAATGGTTCAAAACATTGTGGTACTTATGTATGATGGAATATCCCTCAGCGATGAAATCAATGTCATAAGACGAGTAGCAGCAAAGTGAGTGGATTCAGGTACGATGATTCTAAGTGAAATAAGTCACACAGAAAAAGAAACTTATCATAAGATATCACTTATGAAGATCCTGTAAACATGGCTACACGTGAACTGAGTTAGGAAAGAGAACAGAGTCTCACATTTAGAAAACACTCTTATGCCTGCATAAAGGGGAAGGAGAGGTGGGGTGATGCATAAAACCAGAGTTTGATATAAGCACAGGGACCGTTTCAAAAACCAACTTTGGAATTGACAAGACCGACACCTTCCTCCGTGAAAGAGACTCAAAACCCCATATTTCCCACAGAGGAATATATCTGACTAGTAAGAATCTTAAACCTATGTATTGATATGTCTCCATAAGGGAATCAAGTGTGTCTAGAGTGGCATAAACATGGCAGCGAGAAGCAGCTCAAACCCACTATAAAAAGGAATTTCAAAAGCAAAACCAAAAAACAGGGAAATTCTTTCCAATTCCTTCAGGGTGTCTGAGGAAACCTGGAAAAACCCTATCTACAATGACAGCTGGATGTGGCATAAGGCTGGACACTTGGGACTGAGAGGATTGGTGAGATTGGGTGAGCAAATGCAGACCCTTTCAACCAATAATGCATGGCCCCCATTCCATGGGTCCCAACTCTCCAGGTTCAAGGGAATATTACTACAGCTATAACATGTACAGGAAACCTAGAGAATGGACACACTGTGAATACGAAAGGTTTCTAAAACTCAACGAATAGTCCCTCTCCTGGTGCTCCAGTTTGACTTTCCAACTGCCTTACTATCAATCTCCCAACTTGGAGAGACAGGCCCTTTGACCTCCTGGTTTGCACAGGTTCCCAATTTGGCAGAGGATGGAAGGGACGAGGGAGAACCCATGAGAGAGTAGCTGTTAGGCATTTGGACGGGCACATGTCACTCTAATTTCCCGGCAGGAAGAAGAATTAACCAAAGTCTCAGCCACCCACCGGGAACCAGTATAGGACATGATCCAAAATTTTGGACTTGCGTTCAGCTCACAAAAAACGAGTTGAGAAATGGAGCTCAGGGGCACAGCAATTCACAAACTGGCAGAGTGATAAAGGACAACTATCGTCCAAAAATCTGTTGAGGGAAGTCAACGAGGCGGACTTGAAAGCGAGGCAAAATAGCAGGAAACAGATTTCAAGAGGTACCTTGGAATCGCCTGTAAAGCACAGGAAGAGGGGCACAACTTGGACAATGGTGCACTTGGCCAAAAAGGGCGTATGCGTTTTCTCCTGAATATATTCAGGAGAAAACGCATACGCCCTTTTTGGCCAAGCAAGCAAGCGGGCAATGCAAATCTGCACTACAAAGAAGTATCACTTCCCACCGGTCAAAAGGGACATCCACAAAATGTGTAAAAACCAGAAAGGCAAGACAGGCCCTGGAGAACTGGGAGCCTTGTTATGCTGATGGGCGGGATGTAAATTGCCAACTGCCTCACTGGAGGAGTGCATTGTGTTCCCTAAAACAAGTAAACAACAGAGCTACAGAGCCAAGGCCACTTCCAGTCTAGGGAATATACCTTGGGAAAACTGAAAATCAATAAGAAAGAGCCACCTCCAAATTTAGGGCTGCACTGACTACAAGAACCTCAACTTGGGTACACCTTAAATATCCCAGGAAATATAAAAATGGTTCAAAACATTGTGGTACTTACGTACGATGGAATATCCCTCAGCCATGAAATCAATGTCATAATACCAGTAGCAGCAAAGTGAGTGGATTCAGGTACGATGATTCTAAGTGAAATAAGTCACACAGAAAAAGAAACTTATCATAAGATATCACTTATGAAGATCCTGTAAACATGGCTACACGTGAACTGAGTTAGGAAAGAGAACAGAGTCTCACATTTAGAAAACACTCTTATGCCTGCATAAAGGGGAAGGAGAGGTGGGGTGATGCATAAAACCAGAGTTTGATATAAGCACAGGGACCGTTCCAAAAACCAACTTTGGAATAGACAAGACCGACACCTTCCTCAGTGAAAGAGACTCAAAAACCCATATTTCCCGCAGAGGAATATATCTGACTAGTAAGAATCTTAAAACCTATGTATTGATATGACTCCATAAGGGAATCAAGTGTGTCTAGAGTGGCATAAACATGGCAGCGAGAATCAGCTCAAACCCACTATAAAAAGGAATTTCAAAAGCAAAACCAAAAAACAGGGAAATTCTTTACAATTCCTTCAGGGTGTCTGAGGAAACCGGGAAAGACCCTATCTACAATGACAGCTGGATGTGGCATAAGGCTGGACACTTGGGACTGAGAGGATTGGTGAGATTGGGTGAGCAAATGCAGACCCTTTCAAGCAATAATGCATGGCCCCCATTCCATGGGTCCCAACTCTCCATGTTCAAGGGAATATTACTACAGCTATAACATGTACAGGAAACCTAGAGAATGGACACACTGTGAATACGAAAGGTTTCTAAAACTCAACGAATAGTCCCTCTCCTGGTGCTCCAGTTTGACTTTCCAACTGCCTTACTATCAATCTCCCAACTTGGAGAGACAGGCCCTTTAACCTCCTGGTTTGCACAGGTTCCCAATTTGGCAGAGGATGGAAGGGACGAGGGAGAACCCATGAGAGAGTAGCTGTTAGGCATTTGGACGGGCACATGTCACTCTAATTTCCCGGCAGGAAGAAGAATTAACCAAAGTCTCAGCCACCCACCGGGAACCAGTATAGGACATGATCCAAAATTTTGGACTTGCGTTCAGCTCACAAAAAACGAGTTGAGAAATGGAGCTCAGGGGCACAGCAATTCACAGACTGGCAGAGTTATAAAGGACAACTATCGTCCAAAAATCTGTTGAGGGAAGTCAACGAGGCGGACTTGAAAGTGAGGCAAAATAGCAGGAAACAGATTTCAAGAGGTACCTTGGAATCGCCTGTAAAGCACAGGAAGAGGGGCACAACTTGGACAATGGTGCACTTGGCCAAAAAGGGCGTATGCGTTTTCTCCTGAATATATTCAGGAGAAAACGCATACGCCCTTTTTGGCCAAGCAAGCAAGCGGGCAATGCAAATCTGCACTACAAAGAAGTATCACTTCCCACCGGTCAAAAGGGACATCCACAAAATGTGTAAAAACCAGAAAGGCAAGACAGGCCCTGGAGAACAGGGAGCCTTGTTATGCTGATGGGTGGGATGTAAATTGCCAACTGCCTCACTGGAGGAGTGCATTGTGTTCCCTAAAACAAGTAAACAACAGAGCTACAGAGCCAAGGCCACTTCCAGTCTAGGGAATATACCTGGGGAAAACTGAAAATCAATAAGAAAGAGCCACCTCCAAATTTAGGGCTGCACTGGCTACAAGAACCTCAACTTGGGTACACCTTAAATATCCCAGGAAATATAAAAATGGTTCAAAACATTGTGGTACTTACGTACGATGGAATATCCCTCAGCCATGAAATCAATGTCATAAGACCAGTAGCAACAAAGTGAGTGGATTCAGGTACGATGATTCTAAGTGAAATAAGTCACACAGAAAAAGAAACTTATCATAAGATATCACTTATGAAGATCCTGTAAACATGGGTACACGTGAACTGAGTTAGGAAAGAGAACAGAGTCTCACATTTAGAAAACACTCTTATGCCTGCATAAAGGGGAAGGAGAGGTGGGGTGATGCATAAAACCAGAGTTTGATATAAGCACAGGGACCGTTTCAAAAACCAACTTTGGAATTGACAAGACCGACACCTTCCTCAGTGAAAGAGACTCAAAACCCCATATTTCCCACAGAGGAATATATCTGACTAGTAAGAATCTTAAAACCTATGTATTGATATGTCTCCATAAGGGAATCAAGTGTGTCTAGAGTGGCATAAACATGGCAGCGAGAATCAGCTCAAACCCACTATAAAAAGGAATTTCAAAAGCAAAACCAAAAAACAGGGAAATTCTTTACAATTCCTTCAGGGTGTCTGAGGAAACCTGGAAAGACCCTATCTACAATGACAGCTGGATGTGGCATAAGGCTGGACACTTGGGACTGAGAGGATTGGTGAGTTTGGGTGAGCAAATGCAGACCCTTTCAAGCAATAATGCATGGCCCCCATTCCATGGGTCCCAACTCTCCAGGTTCAAGGGAATATTACTACAGCTATAACATGTACAGGAAACCTAGAGAATGGACACACTGTGAATACGAAAGGTTTCTAAAACTCAACGAATAGTCCCTCTCCTGGTGCTCCAGTTTGACTTTCCAACTGCCTTACTATCAATCTCCCAACTTGGACAGACAGGCCCTTTAACCTCCTGGTTTGCACAGGTTCCCAATTTGGCAGAGGATGGAAGGGACGAGGGAGAACCCATGAGAGAGTAGCTGTTAGGCATTTGGACGGGCACATGTCACTCTAATTTCCCCGCAGGAAGAAGAATTAACCAAAGTCTCAGCCACCCACCGGGAACCAGTATAGGACATGATCCAAAATTTTGGACTTGCGTTCAGCTCACAAAAAACGAGTTGAGAAATGGAGCTCAGGGGCACAGCAATTCACAAACTGGCAGAGTGATAAAGGACAACTATCGTCCAAAAATCTGTTGAGGGAAGTCAACGAGGCGGACTTGAAAGTGAGGCAAAATAGCAGGAAACAGATTTCAAGAGGTACGTTGGAATCGCCTGTAAAGCACAGGAAGAGGGGCACAACTTGGACAATGGTGCACTTGGCCAAAAAGGGCGTATGCGTTTTCTCCTGAATATATTCAGGAGAAAACGCATACGCCCTTTTTGGCCAAGCAAGCAAGCGGGCAATGCCAATCTGCACTACAAAGAAGTATCACTTCCCACCGGTCAAAAGGGACATCCACAAAATGTGTAAAAACCAGAAAGGCAAGACAGGCCCTGGAGAACAGGGAGCCTTGTTATGCTGATGGGCGGGATGTAAATTGCCAACTGCCTCACTGGAGGAGTGCATTGTGTTCCCTAAAACAAGTAAACAACAGAGCTACAGAGCCAAGGCCACTTCCAGTCTAGGGAATATACCTGGGGAAAACTGAAAGTCAATAAGAAAGAGCCACCTCCAAATTTAGTGCTGCACTGGCTACAAGAACCTCAACTTGGGTACACCTTAAATATCCCAGGAAATATAAAAATGGTTCAAAACATTGTGGTACTTACGTACGATGGAATATCCCTCAGCGATGAAATCAATGTCATAAGACCAGTAGCAGCAAAGTGAGTGGATTCAGGTACGATGATTCTAAGTGAAATAAGTCACACAGAAAAAGAAACTTATCATAAGATATCACTTATGAAGATCCTGTAAACATGGCTACACGTGAACTGAGTTAGGAAAGAGAACAGAGTCTCACATTTAGAAAACACTCTTATGCCTGCATAAAGGGGAAGGAGAGGTGGGGTGATGCATAAAACCAGAGTTTGATATAAGCACAGGGACCGTTCCAAAAACCAACTTTGGAATAGACAAGACCTACACCTTCCTCAGTGAAAGAGACTCAAAACCCCATATTTCCCACAGAGGAATATATCTGACTAGTAAGAATCTTAAAACCTATGTATTGATATGTCTCCATAAGGGAATCAAGTGTGTCTAGAGTGGCATAAACATGGCAGCGAGAATCAGCTCAAACCCACTATAAAAAGGAATTTCAAAAGCAAAACCAAAAAACAGGGAAATTCTTTACAATTCCTTCAGGGTGTCTGAGGAAACCTGGAAAGACCCTATCTACAATGACAGCTGGATGTGGCATAAGGCTGGACACTTGGGACTGAGAGGATTGGTGAGATTGGGTGAGCAAATGCAGACCCTTTCAAGCAATAATGCATGGCCCCCATTCCATGGGTCCCAACTCTCCAGGTTCAAGGGAATATTACTACAGCTATAACATGTACAGGAAACCTAGAGAATGGACACACTGTGAATACGAAAGGTTTCTAAAACTCAACGAATAGTCCCTCTCCTGGTGCTCCAGTTTGACTTTCCAACTGCCTTACTATCAATCTCCCAACTTGGAGAGACAGGCCCTTTAACCTCCTGGTTTGCACAGGTTCCCAATTTGGCAGAGGATGGAAGGGACGAGGGAGAACCCATGAGAGAGTAGCTGTTAGGCATTTGGACGGGCACATGTCACTCTAATTTCCCGGCAGGAAGAAGAATTAACCAAAGTCTCAGCCACCCACCGGGAACCAGTATAGGACATGATCCAAAATTTTGGACTTGCGTTCAGCTCACAAAAAACGAGTTGAGAAATGGAGCTCAGGGGCACAGCAATTCACAAACTGGCAGAGTGATAAAGGACAACTGTCGTCAAAAAATCTGTTGAGGGAAGTCAACGAGGCAGACTTGAAAGTGAGGCAAAATAGCAGGAAACAGATTTCAAGAGGTACGTTGGAATCGCCTGTAAAGCACAGGAAGAGGGGCACAACTTGGACAATGGTGCACTTGGCCAAAAAGGGCGTATGCGTTTTCTCCTGAATATATTCAGGAGAAAACGCATACGCCCTTTTTGGCCAAGCAAGCAAGCGGGCAATGCAAATCTGCACTACAAAGAAGTATCACTTCCCACCGGTCAAAAGGGACATCCACAAAATGTGTAAAAACCAGAAAGGCAAGACAGGCCCTGGAGAACTGGGAGCCTTGTTATGCTGATGGGCGGGATGTAAACTGCCAACTGCCTCACTGGAGGAGTGCATTGTGTTCCCTAAAACAAGTAAACAACAGAGCTACAGAGCCAAGGCCACTTCCAGTCTAGGGAATATACCTTGGGAAAACTGAAAATCAATAAGAAAGAGCCACCTCCAAATTTAGGGCTGCACTGACTACAAGAACCTCAACTTGGGTACACCTTAAATATCCCAGGAAATATAAAAATGGTTCAAAACATTGTGGTACTTACGTATGATGGAATATCCCTCAGCGATGAAATCAATGTCATAAGACGAGTAGCAGCAAAGTGAGTGGATTCAGGTACGATGATTCTAAGTGAAATAAGTCACACAGAAAAAGAAACTTATCATAAGATATCACTTATGAAGATCCTGTAAACATGGCTACACGTGAACTGAGTTAGGAAAGAGAACAGAGTCTCACATTTAGAAAACACTCTTATGCCTGCATAAAGGGGAAGGAGAGGTGGGGTGATGCATAAAACCAGAGTTTGATATAAGCACAGGGACCGTTTCAAACACCAACTTTGGAATTGACAAAACTGACACCTTCCTCAGTGAAAGAGACTCAAAACCCCATATTTCCCACAGAGGAATATATCTGACTAGTAAGAATCTTAAAACCTATGTATTGATATGTCTCCATAAAGGAATCAAGTGTGTCTAGAGTGGCATAAACATGGCAGCGAGAATCAGCTCAAACCCACTATAAAAAGGAATTTCAAAAGCAAAACCAAAAAACAGGGAAATTCTTTACAATTCCTTCAGGGTGTCTGAGGAAACCTGGAAAGACCCTATCTACAATGACAGCTGGATGTGGCATAAGGCTGGACACTTGGGACTGAGAGGATTGGTGAGATTGGGTGAGCAAATGCAGACCCTTTCAAGCAATAATGCATGGCCCCCATTCCATGGGTCCCAACTCTCCAGGTTCAAGGGAATATTACTACAGCTATAACATGTACAGGAAACCTAGAGAATGGACACACTGTGAATACGAAAGGTTTCTAAAACTCAACGAATAGTCCCTCTCCTGGTGCTCCAGTTTGACTTTCCAACTGCCTTACTATCAATCTCCCAACTTGGAGAGACAGGCCCTTTAACCTCCTGGTTTGCACAGGTTCCCAATTTGGCAGAGGATGGAAGGGACGAGGGAGAACCCATGAGAGAGTAGCTGTTAGGCATTTGGACGGGCACATGTCACTCTAATTTCCCGGCAGGAAGAAGAATTAACCAAAGTCTCAGCCACCCACCGGGAACCAGTATAGGACATGATCCAAAATTTTGGACTTGCGTTCAGCTCACAAAAAACGAGTTGAGAAATGGAGCTCAGGGGCACAGCAATTCACAAACTGGCAGAGTGATAAAGGACAACTATCGTCCAAAAATCTGTTGAGGGAAGTCAACGAGGCGGACTTGAAAGCGAGGCAAAATAGCAGGAAACAGTTTTCAAGAGGTACCTTGGAATCGCCTGTAAAGCACAGGAAGAGGGGCACAACTTGGACAATGGTGCACTTGGCCAAAAAGGGCGTATGCGTTTTCTCCTGAATATATTCAGGAGAAAACGCATACGCCCTTTTTGGCCAAGCAAGCAAGCGGGCAATGCAAATCTGCACTACAAAGAAGTATCACTTCCCACCGGTCAAAAGGGACATCCACAAAATGTGTAAAAACCAGAAAGGCAAGACAGGCCCTGGAGAACTGGGAGCCTTGTTATGCTGATGAGCGGGATGTAAATTGCCAACTGCCTCACTGGAGGAGTGCATTGTGTTCCCTAAAACAAGTAAACAACAGAGCTACAGAGCCAAGGCCACTTCCAGTCTAGGGAATATACCTTGGGAAAACTGAAAATCAATAAGAAAGAGCCACCTCCAAATTTAGGGCTGCACTGACTACAAGAACCTCAACTTGGGTACACCTTAAATATCCCAGGAAATATAAAAATGGTTCAAAACATTGTGGTACTTACGTACGATGGAATATCCCTCAGCCATGAAATCAATGTCATAAGACCAGTAGCAGCAAAGTGAGTGGATTCAGGTACGATGATTCTAAGTGAAATAAGTCACACAGAAAAAGAAACTTATCATAAGATATCACTTATGAAGATCCTGTAAACATGGCTACACGTGAATTGAGTTAGGAAAGAGAACAGAGTCTCACATTTAGAAAACACTCTTATGCCTGCATAAAGGGGAAGGAGAGGTGGGGTGATGCATAAAACCAGAGTTTGATATAAGCACAGGGACCGTTTCAAAAACCAACTTTGGAATTGACAAGACCGACACCTTCCTTAGTGAAAGAGACTCAAAACCTCATATTTCCCACAGAGGAATATATCTGACTAGTAAGAATCTTAAAACCTATGTATTGATATGTCTCCATAAGGGAATCAAGTGTGTCTAGAGTGGCATAAACATGGCAGCGAGAATCAGCTCAAACCCACTATAAAAAGGAATTTCAAAAGCAAAACCAAAAAACAGGGAAATTCTTTACAATTCCTTCAGGGTGTCTGAGGAAACCTGGAAAGACCCTATCTACAATGACAGCTGGATGTGGCATAAGGCTGGACACTTGGGACTGAGAGGATTGGTGAGATTGGGTGAGCAAATGCAGACCCTTTCAAGCAATAATGCATGGCCCCCATTCCATGGGTCCCAACTCTCCAGGTTCAAGGGAATATTACTACAGCTATAACATGTACAGGAAACCTAGAGAATGGACACACTGTGAATACGAAAGGTTTCTAAAACTCAACGAATAGTCCCTCTCCTGGTGCTCCAGTTTGACTTTCCAACTGCCTTACTATCAATCTCCCAACTTGGAGAGACAGGCCCTTTGACTTCCTGGTTTGCACAGGTTCCCAATTTGGCAGAGGATGGAAGGGACGAGGGAGAACCCATGAGAGAGTAGCTGTTAGGCATTTGGACGGGCACATGTCACTCTAATTTCCCGGCAGGAAGAAGAATTAACCAAAGTCTCAGCCACCCACCGGGAACCAGTATAGGACATGATCCAAAATTTTGGACTTGCGTTCAGCTCACAAAAAACGAGTTGAGAAATGGAGCTCAGGGGCACAGCAATTCACAAACTGGCAGAGTGATAAAGGACAACTGTCGTCAAAAAATCTGTTGAGGGAAGTCAACGAGGCGGACTTGAAAGTGAGGCAAAATAGCAGGAAACAGATTTCAAGAGGAACGTTGGAATCGCCTGTAAAGCACAGGAAGAGGGGCACAACTTGGACAATGGTGCACTTGGCCAAAAAGGGCGTATGCGTTTTCTCCTGAATATATTCAGGAGAAAACGCATACGCCCTTTTTGGCCAAGCAAGCAAGCGGGCAATGCAAATCTGCACTACAAAGAAGTATCACTTCCCACCGGTCAAAAGGGACATCCACAAAATGTGTAAAAACCAGAAAGGCAAGACAGGCCCTGGAGAACTGGGAGCCTTGTTATGCTGATGGGCGGGATGTAAACTGCCAACTGCCTCACTGGAGGAGGGCATTGTGTTCCCTAAAACAAGTAAACAACAGAGCTACAGAGCCAAGGCCACTTCCAGTCTAGGGAATATACCTTGGGAAAACTGAAAATCAATAAGAAAGAGCCACCTCCAAATTTAGGGCTGCACTGACTACAAGAACCTCAACTTGGGTACACCTTAAATATCCCAGGAAATATAAAAATGGTTCAAAACATTGTGGTACTTACGTATGATGGAATATCCCTCAGCGATGAAATCAATGTCATAAGACGAGTAGCAGCAAAGTGAGTGGATTCAGGTACGATGATTCTAAGTGAAATAAGTCACACAGAAAAAGAAACTTATCATAAGATATCACTTATGAAGATCCTGTAAACATGGCTACACGTGAACTGAGTTAGGAAAGAGAACAGAGTCTCACATTAGAAAAGACTCTTATGCCTGCATAAAGGGGAAGGAGAGGTGGGGTGATGCATAAAACCAGAGTTTGATATAAGCACAGGGACCGTTTCAAAAACCAACTTTGGAATTGACAAGACCGACACCTTCCTCCGTGAAAGAGACTCAAAACCCCATATTTCCCACAGAGGAATATATCTGACTAGTAAGAATCTTAAACCTATGTATTGATATGTCTCCATAAGGGAATCAAGTGTGTCTAGAGTGGCATAAACATGGCAGCGAGAAGCAGCTCAAACCCACTATAAAAAGGAATTTCAAAAGCAAAACCAAAAAACAGGGAAATTCTTTCCAATTCCTTCAGGGTGTCTGAGGAAACCTGGAAAAACCCTATCTACAATGACAGCTGGATGTGGCATAAGGCTGGACACTTGGGACTGAGAGGATTGGTGAGATTGGGTGAGCAAATGCAGACCCTTTCAAGCAATAATGCATGGCCCCCATTCCATGGGTCCCAACTCTCCAGGTTCAAGGGAATATTACTACAGCTATAACATGTACAGGAAACCTAGAGAATGGACACACTGTGAATACGAAAGGTTTCTAAAACTCAACGAATAGTCCCTCTCCTGGTGCTCCAGTTTGACTTTCCAACTGCCTTACTATCAATCTCCCAACTTGGAGAGACAGGCCCTTTGACCTCCTGGTTTGCACAGGTTCCCAATTTGGCAGAGGATGGAAGGGACGAGGGAGAACCCATGAGAGAGTAGCTGTTAGGCATTTGGACGGGCACATGTCACTCTAATTTCCCGGCAGGAAGAAGAATTAACCAAAGTCTCAGCCACCCACCGGGAACCAGTATAGGACATGATCCAAAATTTTGGACTTGCGTTCAGCTCACAAAAAACGAGTTGAGAAATGGAGCTCAGGGGCACAGCAATTCACAAACTGGCAGAGTGATAAAGGACAACTGTCGTCAAAAAATCTGTTGAGGGAAGTCAACGAGGCGGACTTGAAAGTGAGGCAAAATAGCAGGAAACAGATTTCAAGAGGTACCTTGGAATCGCCTGTAAAGCACAGGAAGAGGGGCACAACTTGGACAATGGTGCACTTGGCCAAAAAGGGCGTATGCGTTTTCTCCTGAATATATTCAGGAGAAAATGCATACGCCCTTTTTGGCCAAGCAAGCAAGCGGGCAATGCAAATCTGCACTACAAAGAAGTATCATTTCCCACCGGTCAAAAGGGACATCCACAAAATGTGTAAAAACCAGAAAGGCAAGACAGGCCCTGAGGAACTGGGAGCCTTGTTATGCTGATGGGTGGGATGTAAATTGCCAACTGCCTCACTGGAGGAGTGCATTGTGTTCCCTAAAACAAGTAAACAACAGAGCTACAGAGCCAAGGCCACTTCCAGTCTAGGGAATATACCTTGGGAAAACTGAAAATCAATAAGAAAGAGCCACCTCCAAATTTAGGGCTGCACTGACTACAAGAACCTCAACTTGGGTACACCTTAAATATCCCAGGAAATATAAAAATGGTTCAAAACATTGTGGTACTTACGTACGATGGAATATCCCTCAGCCATGAAATCAATGTCATAAGACCAGTAGCAACAAAGTGAGTGGATTCAGGTATGATGATTCTAAGTGAAATAAGTCACACAGAAAAAGAAACTTATCATAAGATATCACTTATGAAGATCCTGTAAACATGGCTACACGTGAACTGAGTTAGGAAAGAGAACAGAGTCTCACATTTAGAAAACACTCTTATGCCTGCATAAAGGGGAAGGAGAGGTGGGGTGATGCATAAAACCAGAGTTTGATATAAGCACAGGGACCGTTTCAAAAACCAACTTTGGAATTGACAAGACCGACACCTTCCTCAGTGAAAGAGACTCAAAACCCCATATTTCCCACAGAGGAATATATCTGACTAGTAAGAATCTTAAAACCTATGTATTGATATGACTCCATAAGGGAATCAAGTGTGTCTAGAGTGGCATAAACATGGCAGCGAGAATCAGCTCAAACCCACTATAAAAAGGAATTTCAAAAGCAAAACCAAAAAACAGGGAAATTCTTTACAATTCCTTCAGGATGTCTGAGGAAACCTGGAAAGACCCTATCTACAATGACAGCTGGATGTGGCATAAGGCTGGACACTTGGGACTGAGAGGATTGGTGAGATTGGGTGAGCAAATGCAGACCCTTTCAAGCAATAATGCATGGCCCCCATTCCATGGGTCCCAACTCTCCAGGTTCAAGGGAATATTACTACAGCTATAACATGTACAGGAAACCTAGAGAATGGACACACTGTGAATACGAAAGGTTTCTAAAACTCAACGAATAGTCCCTCTCCTGGTGCTCCAGTTTGACTTTCCAACTGCCTTACTATCAATCTCCCAACTTGGAGAGACAGGCCCTTTAACCTCCTGGTTTGCACAGGTTCCCAATTTGGCAGAGGATGGAAGGGACGAGGGAGAACCCATGAGAGAGTAGCTGTTAGGCATTTGGACGGGCACATGTCACTCTAATTTCCCGGCAGGAAGAAGAATTAACCAAAGTCTCAGCCACCCACCGGGAACCAGTATAGGACATGATCCAAAATTTTGGACTTGCGTTCAGCTCACAAAAAACGAGTTGAGAAATGGAGCTCAGGGGCACAGCAATTCACAAACTGGCAGAGTGATAAAGGACAACTATCGTCCAAAAATCTGTTGAGGGAAGTCAACGAGGCGGACTTGAAAGCGAGGTAAAATAGCAGGAAACAGATTTCAAGAGGTACCTTGGAATCGCCTGTAAAGCACAGGAAGAGGGGCACAACTTGGACAATGGTGCACTTGGCCAAAAAGGGCGTATGCGTTTTCTCCTGAATATATTCAGGAGAAAACGCATACGCCCTTTTTGGCCAAGCAAGCAAGCGGGCAATGCAAATCTGCACTACAAAGAAGTATCACTTCCCACCGGTCAAAAGGGACATCCACAAAATGTGTAAAAACCAGAAAGGCAAGACAGGCCCTGGAGAACTGGGAGCCTTGTTATGCTGATGGGCGGGATGTAAATTGCCAACTGCCTCACTGGAGGAGTGCATTGTGTTCCCTAAAACAAGTAAACAACAGAGCTACAGAGCCAAGGCCACTTCCAGTCTAGGGAATATACCTTGGGAAAACTGAAAATCAATAAGAAAGTGCCACCTCCAAATTTAGGGCTGCACTGACTACAAGAACCTCAACTTGGGTACACCTTAAATATCCCAGGAAATATAAAAATGGTTCAAAACATTGTGGTACTTACGTACGATGGAATATCCCTCAGCCATGAAATCAATGTCATAAGACCAGTAGCAGCAAAGTGAGTGGATTCAGGTACGATGATTCTAAGTGAAATAAGTCACACAGAAAAAGAAACTTATCATAAGATATCACTTATGAAGATCCTGTAAACATGGCTACACGTGAACTGAGTTAGGAAAGAGAACAGAGTCTCACATTTAGAAAACACTCTTATGCCTGCATAAAGGGGAAGGAGAGGTGGGGTGATGCATAAAACCAGAGTTTGATATAAGCACAGGGACCGTTCCAAAAACCAACTTTGGAATTGACAAGACCGACACCTTCCTCAGTGAAAGAGACTCAAAACCCCATATTTCCCACAGAGGAATATATCTGACTAGTAAGAATCTTAAAACCTATGTATTGATATGACTCCATAAGGGAATCAAGTGTGTCTAGAGTGGCATAAACATGGCAGCGAGAATCAGCTCAAACCCACTATAAAAAGGAATTTCAAAAGCAAAACCAAAAAACAGGGAAATTCTTTACAATTCCTTCAGGATGTCTGAGGAAACCTGGAAAGACCCTATCTACAATGACAGCTGGATGTGGCATAAGGCTGGACACTTGGGACTGAGAGGATTGGTGAGATTGGGTGAGCAAATGCAGACCCTTTCAAGCAATAATGCATGGCCCCCATTCCATGGGTCCCAACTCTCCATGTTCAAGGGAATATTACTACAGCTATAACATGTACAGGAAACCTAGAGAATGGACACACTGTGAATACGAAAGGTTTCTAAAACTCAACGAATAGTCCCTCTCCTGGTGCTCCAGTTTGACTTTCCAACTGCCTTACTATCAATCTCCCAACTTGGAGAGACAGGCCCTTTAACCTCCTGGTTTGCACAGGTTCCCAATTTGGCAGAGGATGGAAGGGACGAGGGAGAACCCATGAGAGAGTAGCTGTTAGGCATTTGGACGGGCACATGTCACTCTAATTTCCCGGCAGGAAGAAGAATTAACCAAAGTCTCAGCCACCCACCGGGAACCAGTATAGGACATGATCCAAAATTTTGGACTTGCGTTCAGCTCACAAAAAACGAGTTGAGAAATGGAGCTCAGGGGCACAGCAATTCACAAACTGGCAGAGTGATAAAGGACAACTATCGTCCAAAAATCTGTTGAGGGAAGTCAACGAGGCGGACTTGAAAGCGAGGTAAAATAGCAGGAAACAGATTTCAAGAGGTACCTTGGAATCGCCTGTAAAGCACAGGAAGAGGGGCACAACTTGGACAATGGTGCACTTGGCCAAAAAGGGCGTATGCGTTTTCTCCTGAATATATTCAGGAGAAAACGCATACGCCCTTTTTGGCCAAGCAAGCAAGCGGGCAATGCAAATCTGCACTACAAAGAAGTATCACTTCCCACCGGTCAAAAGGGACATCCACAAAATGTGTAAAAACCAGAAAGGCAAGACAGGCCCTGGAGAACTGGGAGCCTTGTTATGCTGATGGGCGGGATGTAAATTGCCAACTGCCTCACTGGAGGAGTGCATTGTGTTCCCTAAAACAAGTAAACAACAGAGCTACAGAGCCAAGGCCACTTCCAGTCTAGGGAATATACCTTGGGAAAACTGAAAATCAATAAGAAAGTGCCACCTCCAAATTTAGGGCTGCACTGACTACAAGAACCTCAACTTGGGTACACCTTAAATATCCCAGGAAATATAAAAATGGTTCAAAACATTGTGGTACTTACGTACGATGGAATATCCCTCAGCCATGAAATCAATGTCATAAGACCAGTAGCAGCAAAGTGAGTGGATTCAGGTACGATGATTCTAAGTGAAATAAGTCACACAGAAAAAGAAACTTATCATAAGATATCACTTATGAAGATCCTGTAAACATGGCTACACGTGAACTGAGTTAGGAAAGAGAACAGAGTCTCACATTTAGAAAACACTCTTATGCCTGCATAAAGGGGAAGGAGAGGTGGGGTGATGCATAAAACCAGAGTTTGATATAAGCACAGGGACCGTTCCAAAAACCAACTTTGGAATAGACAAGACCGACACCTTCCTCCGTGAAAGAGACTCAAAACCCCATATTTCCCGCAGAGGAATATATCTGACTAGTAAGAATCTTAAAACCTATGTATTGATATGACTCCATAAGGGAATCAAGTGTGTCTAGAGTGGCATAAACATGGCAGCGAGAATCAGCTCAAACCCACTATAAAAAGGAATTTCAAAAGCAAAACCAAAAAACAGGGAAATTCTTTACAATTCCTTCAGGGTGTCTGAGGAAACCTGGAAAGACCCTATCTACAATGACAGCTGGATGTGGCATAAGGCTGGACACTTGGGACTGAGAGGATTGGTGAGATTGGGTGAGCAAATGCAGACCCTTTCAAGCAATAATGCATGGCCCCCATTCCATGGGTCCCAACTCTCCAGGTTCAAGGGAATATTACTACAGCTATAACATGTACAGGAAACCTAGAGAATGGACACACTGTGAATACGAAAGGTTTCTAAAACTCAACGAATAGTCCCTCTCCTGGTGCTCCAGTTTGACTTTCCAACTGCCTTACTATCAATCTCCCAACTTGGAGAGACAGGCCCTTTAACCTCCTGGTTTGCACAGGTTCCCAATTTGCCAGAGGATGGAAGGGACGAGGGAGAACCCATGAGAGAGTAGCTGTTAGGCATTTGGACGGGCACATGTCACTCTAATTTCCCGGCAGGAAGAAGAATTAACCAAAGTCTCAGCCACCCACCGGGAACCAGTATAGGACATGATCCAAAATTTTGGACTTGCGTTCAGCTCACAAAAAACGAGTTGAGAAATGGAGCTCAGGGGCACAGCAATTCACAAAATGGCAGAGTGATAAAGGACAACTATCGTCCAAAAGTCTGTTGAGGGAAGTCAACGAGGCGGACTTGAAAGTGAGGCAAAATAGCAGGAAACAGATTTCAAGAGGTACGTTGGAATCGCCTGTAAAGCACAGGAAGAGGGGCACAACTTGGACAATGGTGCACTTGGCCAAAAAGGGCGTATGCGTTTTCTCCTGAATATATTCAGGAGAAAACGCATACGCCCTTTTTGGCCAAGCAAGCAAGCGGGCAATGCAAATCTGCACTACAAAGAAGTATCACTTCCCACCGGTCAAAAGGGACATCCACAAAATGTGTAAAAACCAGAAAGGCAAGACAGGCCCTGGAGAACAGGGAGCCTTGTTATGCTGATGGGTGGGATGTAAATTGCCAACTGCCTCACTGGAGGAGTGCATTGTGTTCCCTAAAACAAGTAAACAACAGAGCTACAGAGCCAAGGCCACTTCCAGTCTAGGGAATATACCTGGGGAAAACTGAAAATCAATAAGAAAGAGCCACCTCCAAATTTAGGGCTGCACTGGCTACAAGAACCTCAACTTGGGTACACCTTAAATATCCCAGGAAATATAAAAATGGTTCAAAACATTGTGGTACTTACGTACGATGGAATATCCCTCAGCCATGAAATCAATGTCATAAGACCAGTAGCAACAAAGTGAGTGGATTCAGGTACGATGATTCTAAGTGAAATAAGTCACACAGAAAAAGAAACTTATCATAAGATATCACTTATGAAGATCCTGTAAACATGGGTACACGTGAACTGAGTTAGGAAAGAGAACAGAGTCTCACATTTAGAAAACACTCTTATGCCTGCATAAAGGGGAAGGAGAGGTGGGGTGATGCATAAAACCAGAGTTTGATATAAGCACAGGGACCGTTTCAAAAACCAACTTTGGAATTGACAAGACCGACACCTTCCTCAGTGAAAGAGACTCAAAACCCCATATTTCCCACAGAGGAATATATCTGACTAGTAAGAATCTTAAAACCTATGTATTGATATGTCTCCATAAGGGAATCAAGTGTGTCTAGAGTGGCATAAACATGGCAGCGAGAATCAGCTCAAACCCACTATAAAAAGGAATTTCAAAAGCAAAACCAAAAAACAGGGAAATTCTTTACAATTCCTTCAGGGTGTCTGAGGAAACCTGGAAAGACCCTATCTACAATGACAGCTGGATGTGGCATAAGGCTGGACACTTGGGACTGAGAGGATTGGTGAGTTTGGGTGAGCAAATGCAGACCCTTTCAAGCAATAATGCATGGCCCCCATTCCATGGGTCCCAACTCTCCAGGTTCAAGGGAATATTACTACAGCTATAACATGTACAGGAAACCTAGAGAATGGACACACTGTGAATACGAAAGGTTTCTAAAACTCAACGAATAGTCCCTCTCCTGGTGCTCCAGTTTGACTTTCCAACTGCCTTACTATCAATCTCCCAACTTGGAGAGACAGGCCCTTTAACCTCCTTGTTTGCACAGGTTCCCAATTTGGCAGAGGATGGAAGGGACGAGGGAGAACCCATGAGAGAGTAGCTGTTAGGCATTTGGACGGGCACATGTCACTCTAATTTCCCGGCAGGAAGAAGAATTAACCAAAGTCTCAGCCACCCACCGGGAACCAGTATAGGACATGATCCAAAATTTTGGACTTGCGTTCAGCTCACAAAAAACGAGTTGAGAAATGGAGCTCAGGGGCACAGCAATTCACAAACTGGCAGAGTGATAAAGGACAACTATCGTCCAAAAATCTGTTGAGGGAAGTCAACGAGGCGGACTTGAAAGTGAGGCAAAATAGCAGGAAACAGATTTCAAGAGGTACGTTGGAATCGCCTGTAAAGCACAGGAAGAGGGGCACAACTTGGACAATGGTGCACTTGGCCAAAAAGGGCGTATGCGTTTTCTCCTGAATATATTCAGGAGAAAACGCATACGCCCTTTTTGGCCAAGCAAGCAAGCGGGCAATGCCAATCTGCACTACAAAGAAGTATCACTTCCCACCGGTCAAAAGGGACATCCACAAAATGTGTAAAAACCAGAAAGGCAAGACAGGCCCTGGAGAACAGGGAGCCTTGTTATGCTGATGGGCGGGATGTAAATTGCCAACTGCCTCACTGGAGGAGTGCATTGTGTTCCCTAAAACAAGTAAACAACAGAGCTACAGAGCCAAGGCCACTTCCAGTCTAGGGAATATACCTGGGGAAAACTGAAAGTCAATAAGAAAGAGCCACCTCCAAATTTAGTGCTGCACTGGCTACAAGAACCTCAACTTGGGTACACCTTAAATATCCCAGGAAATATAAAAATGGTTCAAAACATTGTGGTACTTACGTACGATGGAATATCCCTCAGCGATGAAATCAATGTCATAAGACCAGTAGCAGCAAAGTGAGTGGATTCAGGTACGATGATTCTAAGTGAAATAAGTCACACAGAAAAAGAAACTTATCATAAGATATCACTTATGAAGATCCTGTAAACATGGCTACACGTGAACTGAGTTAGGAAAGAGAACAGAGTCTCACATTTAGAAAACACTCTTATGCCTGCATAAAGGGGAAGGAGAGGTGGGGTGATGCATAAAACCAGAGTTTGATATAAGCACAGGGACCGTTTCAAACACCAACTTTGGAATTGACAAAACTGACACCTTCCTCAGTGAAAGAGACTCAAAACCCCATATTTCCCACAGAGGAATATATCTGACTAGTAAGAATCTTAAAACCTATGTATTGATATGTCTCCATAAAGGAATCAAGTGTGTCTAGAGTGGCATAAACATGGCAGCGAGAATCAGCTCAAACCCACTATAAAAAGGAATTTCAAAAGCAAAACCAAAAAACAGGGAAATTCTTTACAATTCCTTCAGGGTGTCTGAGGAAACCTGGAAAGACCCTATCTACAATGACAGCTGGATGTGGCATAAGGCTGGACACTTGGGACTGAGAGGATTGGTGAGATTGGGTGAGCAAATGCAGACCCTTTCAAGCAATAATGCATGGCCCCCATTCCATGGGTCCCAACTCTCCAGGTTCAAGGGAATATTACTACAGCTATAACATGTACAGGAAACCTAGAGAATGGACACACTGTGAATACGAAAGGTTTCTAAAACTCAACGAATAGTCCCTCTCCTGGTGCTCCAGTTTGACTTTCCAACTGCCTTACTATCAATCTCCCAACTTGGAGAGACAGGCCCTTTAACCTCCTGGTTTGCACAGGTTCCCAATTTGGCAGAGGATGGAAGGGACGAGGGAGAACCCATGAGAGAGTAGCTGTTAGGCATTTGGACGGGCACATGTCACTCTAATTTCCCGGCAGGAAGAAGAATTAACCAAAGTCTCAGCCACCCACCGGGAACCAGTATAGGACATGATCCAAAATTTTGGACTTGCGTTCAGCTCACAAAAAACGAGTTGAGAAATGGAGCTCAGGGGCACAGCAATTCACAAACTGGCAGAGTGATAAAGGACAACTGTCGTCCAAAAATCTGTTGAGGGAAGTCAAGGAGGCGGACTTGAAAGTGAGGCAAAATAGCAGGAAACAGATTTCAAGAGGTACGTTGGAATCGCCTGTAAAGCACAGGAAGAGGGGCACAACTTGGACAATGGTGCACTTGGCCAAAAAGGGCGTATGCGTTTTCTCCTGAATATATTCAGGAGAAAACGCATACGCCCTTTTTGGCCAAGCAAGCAATCTGGCAATGCAAATCTGCACTACAAAGAAGTATCACTTCCCACCGGTCAAAAGGGACATCCACAAAATGTGTAAAAACCAGAAAGGCAAGACAGGCCCTGGAGAACAGAGAGCCTTGTTATGCTGATGGGCGGGATGTAAATTGCCAACTGCCTCACTGGAGGAGTGCATTGTGTTCCCTAAAACAAGTAAACAACAGAGCTACAGAGCCAAGGCCACTTCCAGTCTAGGGAATATACCTTGGGAAAACTGAAAATCAATAAGAAAGAGCCACCTCCAAATTTAGGGCTGCACTGGCTACAAGAACCTCAACTTGGGTACACCTTAAATATCCCAGGAAATATAAAAATGGTTCAAAACATTGTGGTACTTACGTACGATGGAATATCCCTCAGCCATGGAATCAATGTCATAAGACCAGTAGCAGCAAAGTGAGTAGATTCAGGTACGATGATTCTAAGTGAAATAAGTCACACAGAAAAAGAAACTTATCATAAGATATCACTTATGAAGATCCTGTAAACATGGGTACACGTGAACTGAGTTAGGAAAGAGAACAGAGTCTCACATTTAGAAAACACTCTTATGCCTGCATAAAGGGGAAGGAGAGGTGGGGTGATGCATAAAACCAGAGTTTGATATAAGCACAGGGACCGTTTCAAAAACCAACTTTGGAATTGACAAGACCGACACCTTCCTCCGTGAAAGAGACTCAAAACCCCATATTTCCTACAGAGGAATATATCTGACTAGTAAGAATCTTAAAACCTATGTATTGATATGTCTCCATAAGGGAATCAAGTGTGTCTAGAGTGGCATAAACATGGCAGCGAGAATCAGCTCAAACCCACTATAAAAAGGAATTTCAAAAGCAAAACCAAAAAACAGGGAAATTCTTTACAATTCCTTCAGGGTGTCTGAGGAAACCTGGAAAGACCCTATCTACAATGACAGCTGGATGTGGCATAAGGCTGGACACTTGGGACTGAGAGGATTGGTGAGATTGGGTGAGCAAATGCAGACCCTTTCAAGCAATAATGCATGGCCCCCATTCCATGGGTCCCAACTCTCCAGGTTCAAGGGAATATTACTACAGCTATAACATGTACAGGAAACCTAGAGAATGGACACACTGTGAATACGAAAGGTTTCTAAAACTCAACGAATAGTCCCTCTCCTGGTGCTCCAGTTTGACTTTCCAACTGCCTTACTATCAATCTCCCAACTTGGAGAGACAGGCCCTTTAACCTCCTGGTTTGCACAGGTTCCCAATTTGGCAGAGGATGGAAGGGACGAGGGAGAACCCATGAGAGAGTAGCTGTTAGGCATTTGGACGGGCACATGTCACTCTAATTTCCCGGCAGGAAGAAGAATTAACCAAAGTCTCAGCCACCCACCGGGAACCAGTATAGGACATGATCCAAAATTTTGGACTTGCGTTCAGCTCACAAAAAACGAGTTGAGAAATGGAGCTCAGGGGCACAGCAATTCACAAACTGGCAGAGTGATAAAGGACAACTATCGTCCAAAAATCTGTTGAGGGAAGTCAACGAGGCGGACTTGAAAGCGAGGCAAAATAGCAGGAAACAGATTTCAAGAGGTACCTTGGAATCGCCTGTAAAGCACAGGAAGAGGGGCACAACTTGGACAATGGTGCACTTGGCCAAAAAGGGCGTATGCGTTTTCTCCTGAATATATTCAGGAGAAAATGCATACGCCCTTTTTGGCCAAGCAAGCAAGCGGGCAATGCAAATCTGCACTACAAAGAAGTATCACTTCCCACCGGTCAAAAGGGACATCCACAAAATGTGTAAAAACCAGAAAGGCAAGACAGGCCCTGGAGAACAGGGAGCCTTGTTATGCTGATGGGCGGGATGTAAATTGCCAACTGCCTCACTGGAGGAGTGCATTGTGTTCCCTAAAACAAGTAAACAACAGAGCTACAGAGCCAAGGCCACTTCCAGTCTAGGGAATATACCAGGGGAAAACTGAAAATCAATAAGAAAGAGCCACCTCCAAATTTAGGGCTGCACTGGCTACAAGAACCTCAACTTGGGTACACCTTAAATATCCCAGGAAATATAAAAATGGTTCAAAACATTGTGGTACTTACGTACGATGGAATATCCCTCAGCGATGAAATCAATGTCATAAGACCAGTAGCAGCAAAGTGAGTGGATTCAGGTACGATGATTCTAAGTGAAATAAGTCACACAGAAAAAGAAACTTATCATAAGATATCACTTATGAAGATCCTGTAAACATGGCTACACGTGAACTGAGTTAGGAAAGAGAACAGAGTCTCACATTTAGAAAACACTCTTATGCCTGCATAAAGGGGAAGGAGAGGTGGGGTGATGCATAAAACCAGAGTTTGATATAAGCACAGGGACCGTTCCAAAAACCAACTTTGGAATAGACAAGACCTACACCTTCCTCAGTGAAAGAGACTCAAAACCCCATATTTCCCGCAGAGGAATATATCTGAATAGTAAGAATCTTAAAACCTATGTATTGATATGACTCCATAAGGGAATCAAGTGTGTCTAGAGTGGCATAAACATGGCAGCGAGAATCAGCTCAAACCCACTATAAAAAGGAATTTCAAAAGCAAAACCAAAAAACAGGGAAATTCTTTACAATTCCTTCAGGGTGTCTGAGGAAACCTGGAAAGACCCTATCTACAATGACAGCTGGATGTGGCATAAGGCTGGACACTTGGGACTGAGAGGATTGGTGAGATTGGGTGAGCAAATGCAGACCCTTTCAAGCAATAATGCATGGCCTCCATTTCATGGGTCCCAACTCTCCAGGTTCAAGGGAATATTACTACAGCTATAACATGTACAGGAAACCTAGAGAATGGACACACTGTGAATACGAAAGGTTTCTAAAACTCAACGAATAGTCCCTCTCCTGGTGCTCCAGTTTGACTTTCCAACTGCCTTACTATCAATCTCCCAACTTGGAGAGACAGGCCCTTTAACCTCCTGGTTTGCACAGGTTCCCAATTTGCCAGAGGATGGAAGGGACGAGGGAGAACCCATGAGAGAGTAGCTGTTAGGCATTTGGACGGGCACATGTCACTCTAATTTCCCGGCAGGAAGAAGAATTAACCAAAGTCTCAGCCACCCACCGGGAACCAGTATAGGACATGATCCAAAATTTTGGACTTGCGTTCAGCTCACAAAAAACGAGTTGAGAAATGGAGCTCAGGGGCACAGCAATTCACAAACTGGCAGAGTGATAAAGGACAACTATCGTCCAAAAATCTGTTGAGGGAAGTCAACGAGGCGGACTTGAAAGTGAGGCAAAATAGCAGGAAACAGATTTCAAGAGGTACCTTGGAATCGCCTGTAAAGCACAGGAAGAGGGGCACAACTTGGACAATGGTGCACTTGGCCAAAAAGGGCGTATGCGTTTTCTCCTGAATATATTCAGGAGAAAATGCATACGCCCTTTTTGGCCAAGCAAGCAAGCGGGCAATGCAAATCTGCACTACAAAGAAGTATCATTTCCCACCGGTCAAAAGGGACATCCACAAAATGTGTAAAAACCAGAAAGGCAAGACAGGCCCTGAGGAACTGGGAGCCTTGTTATGCTGATGGGTGGGATGTAAATTGCCAACTGCCTCACTGGAGGAGTGCATTGTGTTCCCTAAAACAAGTAAACAACAGAGCTACAGAGCCAAGGCCACTTCCAGTCTAGGGAATATACCTTGGAAAAACTGAAAATCAATAAGAAAGAGCCACCTCCAAATTTAGGGCTGCACTGGCTACAAGAACCTCAACTTGGGTACACCTTAAATATCCCAGGAAATATAAAAATGGTTCAAAACATTGTGGTACTTACGTACGATGGAATATCCCTCAGCCATGGAATCAATGTCATAAGACCAGTAGCAGCAAAGTGAGTAGATTCAGGTACGATGATTCTAAGTGAAATAAGTCACACAGAAAAAGAAACTTATCATAAGATATCACTTATGAAGATCCTGTAAACATGGCTACACGTGAACTGAGTTAGGAAAGAGAACAGAGTCTCACATTTAGAAAACACTCTTATGCCTGCATAAAGGGGAAGGAGAGGTGGGGTGATGCATAAAACCAGAGTTTGATATAAGCACAGGGACCGTTTCAAAAACCAACTTTGGAATTGACAAGACCGACACCTTCCTCCGTGAAAGAGACTCAAAACCCCATATTTCCTACAGAGGAATATATCTGACTAGTAAGAATCTTAAAACCTATGTATTGATATGTCTCCATAAGGGAATCAAGTGTGTCTAGAGTGGCATAAACATGGCAGCGAGAATCAGCTCAAACCCACTATAAAAAGGAATTTCAAAAGCAAAACCAAAAAACAGGGAAATTCTTTACAATTCCTTCAGGGTGTCTGAGGAAACCTGGAAAGACCCTATCTACAATGACAGCTGGATGTGGCATAAGGCTGGACACTTGGGACTGAGAGGATTGGTGAGATTGGGTGAGCAAATGCAGACCCTTTCAAGCAATAATGCATGGCCCCCATTCCATGGGTCCCAACTCTCCAGGTTCAAGGGAATATTACTACAGCTATAACATGTACAGGAAACCTAGAGAATGGACACACTGTGAATACGAAAGGTTTCTAAAACTCAACGAATAGTCCCTCTCCTGGTGCTCCAGTTTGACTTTCCAACTGCCTTACTATCAATCTCCCAACTTGGAGAGACAGGCCCTTTAACCTCCTGGTTTTCACAGGTTCCCAATTTGGCAGAGGATGGAAGGGACGAGGGAGAACCCATGAGAGAGTAGCTGTTAGGCATTTGGACGGGCACATGTCACTCTAATTTCCCGGCAGGAAGAAGAATTAACCAAAGTCTCAGCCACCCACCGGGAACCAGTATAGGACATGATCCAAAATTTTGGACTTGCGTTCAGCTCACAAAAAACGAGTTGAGAAATGGAGCTCAGGGGCACAGCAATTCACAAACTGGCAGAGTGATAAAGGACAACTATCGTCCAAAAGTCTGTTGAGGGAAGTCAACGAGGCGGACTTGAAAGTGAGGCAAAATAGCAGGAAACAGATTTCAAGAGGTACGTTGGAATCGCCTGTAAAGCACAGGAAGAGGGGCACAACTTGGACAATGGTGCACTTGGCCAAAAAGGGCGTATGCGTTTTCTCCTGAATATATTCAGGAGAAAACGCATACGCCCTTTTTGGCCAAGCAAGCAAGCGGGCAATGCAAATCTGCACTACAAAGAAGTATCACTTCCCACCGGTCAAAAGGGACATCCACAAAATATGTAAAAACCAGAAAGGCAAGACAGGCCCTGGAGAACAGGGAGCCTTGTTATGCTGATGGGTGGGATGTAAATTGCCAACTGCCTCACTGGAGGAGTGCATTGTGTTCCCTAAAACAAGTAAACAACAGAGCTACAGAGCCAAGGCCACTTCCAGTCTAGGGAATATACCTGGGGAAAACTGAAAATCAATAAGAAAGAGCCACCTCCAAATTTAGGGCTGCACTGGCTACAAGAACCTCAACTTGGGTACACCTTAAATATCCCAGGAAATATAAAAATGGTTCAAAACATTGTGGTACTTACGTACGATGGAATATCCCTCAGCCATGAAATCAATGTCATAAGACCAGTAGCAACAAAGTGAGTGGATTCAGGTACGATGATTCTAAGTGAAATAAGTCACACAGAAAAAGAAACTTATCATAAGATATCACTTATGAAGATCCTGTAAACATGGGTACACGTGAACTGAGTTAGGAAAGAGAACAGAGTCTCACATTTAGAAAACACTCTTATGCCTGCATAAAGGGGAAGGAGAGGTGGGGTGATGCATAAAACCAGAGTTTGATATAAGCACAGGGACCGTTTCAAAATCCAACTTTGGAATTGACAAGACCGACACCTTCCTCAGTGAAAGAGACTCAAAACCCCATATTTCCCACAGAGGAATATATCTGACTAGTAAGAATCTTAAAACCTATGTATTGATATGTCTCCATAAGGGAATCAAGTGTGTCTAGAGTGGCATAAACATGGCAGCGAGAATCAGCTCAAACCCACTATAAAAAGGAATTTCAAAAGCAAAACCAAAAAACAGGGAAATTCTTTACAATTCCTTCAGGGTGTCTGAGGAAACCTGGAAAGACCCTATCTACAATGACAGCTGGATGTGGCATAAGGCTGGACACTTGGGACTGAGAGGATTGGTGAGTTTGGGTGAGCAAATGCAGACCCTTTCAAGCAATAATGCATGGCCCCCATTCCATGGGTCCCAACTCTCCAGGTTCAAGGGAATATTACTACAGCTATAACATGTACAGGAAACCTAGAGAATGGACACACTGTGAATACGAAAGGTTTCTAAAACTCAACGAATAGTCCCTCTCCTGGTGCTCCAGTTTGACTTTCCAACTGCCTTACTATCAATCTCCCAACTTGGAGAGACAGGCCCTTTAACCTCCTTGTTTGCACAGGTTCCCAATTTGGCAGAGGATGGAAGGGACGAGGGAGAACCCATGAGAGAGTAGCTGTTAGGCATTTGGACGGGCACATGTCACTCTAATTTCCCGGCAGGAAGAAGAATTAACCAAAGTCTCAGCCACCCACCGGGAACCAGTATAGGACATGATCCAAAATTTTGGACTTGCGTTCAGCTCACAAAAAACGAGTTGAGAAATGGAGCTCAGGGGCACAGCAATTCACAAACTGGCAGAGTGATAAAGGACAACTATCGTCCAAAAATCTGTTGAGGGAAGTCAAGGAGGCGGACTTGAAAGTGAGGCAAAATAGCAGGAAACAGATTTCAAGAGGTACGTTGGAATCGCCTGTAAAGCACAGGAAGAGGGGCACAACTTGGACAATGGTGCACTTGGCCAAAAAGGGCGTATGCGTTTTCTCCTGAATATATTCAGGAGAAAACGCATACGCCCTTTTTGGCCAAGCAAGCAAGCGGGCAATGCCAATCTGCACTACAAAGAAGTATCACTTCCCACCGGTCAAAAGGGACATCCACAAAATGTGTAAAAACCAGAAAGGCAAGACAGGCCCTGGAGAACAGGGAGCCTTGTTATGCTGATGGGCGGGATGTAAATTGCCAACTGCCTCACTGGAGGAGTGCATTGTGTTCCCTAAAACAAGTAAACAACAGAGCTACAGAGCCAAGGCCACTTCCAGTCTAGGGAATATACCTGGGGAAAACTGAAAGTCAATAAGAAAGAGCCACCTCCAAATTTAGTGCTGCACTGGCTACAAGAACCTCAACTTGGGTACACCTTAAATATCCCAGGAAATATAAAAATGGTTCAAAACATTGTGGTACTTACGTACGATGGAATATCCCTCAGCGATGAAATCAATGTCATAAGACCAGTAGCAGCAAAGTGAGTGGATTCAGGTACGATGATTCTAAGTGAAATAAGTCACACAGAAAAAGAAACTTATCATAAGATATCACTTATGAAGATCCTGTAAACATGGCTACACGTGAACTGAGTTAGGAAAGAGAACAGAGTCTCACATTTAGAAAACACTCTTATGCCTGCATAAAGGGGAAGGAGAGGTGGGGTGATGCATAAAACCAGAGTTTGATATAAGCACAGGGACCGTTTCAAACACCAACTTTGGAATTGACAAAACTGACACCTTCCTCAGTGAAAGAGACTCAAAACCCCATATTTCCCACAGAGGAATATATCTGACTAGTAAGAATCTTAAAACCTATGTATTGATATGTCTCCATAAAGGAATCAAGTGTGTCTAGAGTGGCATAAACATGGCAGCGAGAATCAGCTCAAACCCACTATAAAAAGGAATTTCAAAAGCAAAACCAAAAAACAGGGAAATTCTTTACAATTCCTTCAGGGTGTCTGAGGAAACCTGGAAAGACCCTATCTACAATGACAGCTGGATGTGGCATAAGGCTGGACACTTGGGACTGAGAGGATTGGTGAGATTGGGTGAGCAAATGCAGACCCTTTCAAGCAATAATGCATGGCCCCCATTCCATGGGTCCCAACTCTCCAGGTTCAAGGGAATATTACTACAGCTATAACATGTACAGGAAACCTAGAGAATGGACACACTGTGAATACGAAAGGTTTCTAAAACTCAACGAATAGTCCCTCTCCTGGTGCTCCAGTTTGACTTTCCAACTGCCTTACTATCAATCTCCCAACTTGGAGAGACAGGCCCTTTAACCTCCTGGTTTGCACAGGTTCCCAATTTGGCAGAGGATGGAAGGGACGAGGGAGAACCCATGAGAGAGTAGCTGTTAGGCATTTGGACGGGCACATGTCACTCTAATTTCCCGGCAGGAAGAAGAATTAACCAAAGTCTCAGCCACCCACCGGGAACCAGTATAGGACATGATCCAAAATTTTGGACTTGCGTTCAGCTCACAAAAAACGAGTTGAGAAATGGAGCTCAGGGGCACAGCAATTCACAAACTGGCAGAGTGATAAAGGACAACTGTCGTCCAAAAATCTGTTGAGGGAAGTCAAGGAGGCGGACTTGAAAGTGAGGCAAAATAGCAGGAAACAGATTTCAAGAGGTACGTTGGAATCGCCTGTAAAGCACAGGAAGAGGGGCACAACTTGGACAATGGTGCACTTGGCCAAAAAGGGCGTATGCGTTTTCTCCTGAATATATTCAGGAGAAAACGCATACGCCCTTTTTGGCCAAGCAAGCAATCTGGCAATGCAAATCTGCACTACAAAGAAGTATCACTTCCCACCGGTCAAAAGGGACATCCACAAAATGTGTAAAAACCAGAAAGGCAAGACAGGCCCTGGAGAACAGAGAGCCTTGTTATGCTGATGGGCGGGATGTAAATTGCCAACTGCCTCACTGGAGGAGTGCATTGTGTTCCCTAAAACAAGTAAACAACAGAGCTACAGAGCCAAGGCCACTTCCAGTCTAGGGAATATACCTTGGGAAAACTGAAAATCAATAAGAAAGAGCCACCTCCAAATTTAGGGCTGCACTGGCTACAAGAACCTCAACTTGGGTACACCTTAAATATCCCAGGAAATATAAAAATGGTTCAAAACATTGTGGTACTTACGTACGATGGAATATCCCTCAGCCATGGAATCAATGTCATAAGACCAGTAGCAGCAAAGTGAGTAGATTCAGGTACGATGATTCTAAGTGAAATAAGTCACACAGAAAAAGAAACTTATCATAAGATATCACTTATGAAGATCCTGTAAACATGGGTACACGTGAACTGAGTTAGGAAAGAGAACAGAGTCTCACATTTAGAAAACACTCTTATGCCTGCATAAAGGGGAAGGAGAGGTGGGGTGATGCATAAAACCAGAGTTTGATATAAGCACAGGGACCGTTTCAAAAACCAACTTTGGAATTGACAAGACCGACACCTTCCTCCGTGAAAGAGACTCAAAACCCCATATTTCCTACAGAGGAATATATCTGACTAGTAAGAATCTTAAAACCTATGTATTGATATGTCTCCATAAGGGAATCAAGTGTGTCTAGAGTGGCATAAACATGGCAGCGAGAATCAGCTCAAACCCACTATAAAAAGGAATTTCAAAAGCAAAACCAAAAAACAGGGAAATTCTTTACAATTCCTTCAGGGTGTCTGAGGAAACCTGGAAAGACCCTATCTACAATGACAGCTGGATGTGGCATAAGGCTGGACACTTGGGACTGAGAGGATTGGTGAGATTGGGTGAGCAAATGCAGACCCTTTCAAGCAATAATGCATGGCCCCCATTCCATGGGTCCCAACTCTCCAGGTTCAAGGGAATATTACTACAGCTATAACATGTACAGGAAACCTAGAGAATGGACACACTGTGAATACGAAAGGTTTCTAAAACTCAACGAATAGTCCCTCTCCTGGTGCTCCAGTTTGACTTTCCAACTGCCTTACTATCAATCTCCCAACTTGGAGAGACAGGCCCTTTAACCTCCTGGTTTGCACAGGTTCCCAATTTGGCAGAGGATGGAAGGGACGAGGGAGAACCCATGAGAGAGTAGCTGTTAGGCATTTGGACGGGCACATGTCACTCTAATTTCCCGGCAGGAAGAAGAATTAACCAAAGTCTCAGCCACCCACCGGGAACCAGTATAGGACATGATCCAAAATTTTGGACTTGCGTTCAGCTCACAAAAAACGAGTTGAGAAATGGAGCTCAGGGGCACAGCAATTCACAAACTGGCAGAGTGATAAAGGACAACTATCGTCCAAAAATCTGTTGAGGGAAGTCAACGAGGCGGACTTGAAAGCGAGGCAAAATAGCAGGAAACAGATTTCAAGAGGTACCTTGGAATCGCCTGTAAAGCACAGGAAGAGGGGCACAACTTGGACAATGGTGCACTTGGCCAAAAAGGGCGTATGCGTTTTCTCCTGAATATATTCAGGAGAAAATGCATACGCCCTTTTTGGCCAAGCAAGCAAGCGGGCAATGCAAATCTGCACTACAAAGAAGTATCACTTCCCACCGGTCAAAAGGGACATCCACAAAATGTGTAAAAACCAGAAAGGCAAGACAGGCCCTGGAGAACAGGGAGCCTTGTTATGCTGATGGGCGGGATGTAAATTGCCAACTGCCTCACTGGAGGAGTGCATTGTGTTCCCTAAAACAAGTAAACAACAGAGCTACAGAGCCAAGGCCACTTCCAGTCTAGGGAATATACCAGGGGAAAACTGAAAATCAATAAGAAAGAGCCACCTCCAAATTTAGGGCTGCACTGGCTACAAGAACCTCAACTTGGGTACACCTTAAATATCCCAGGAAATATAAAAATGGTTCAAAACATTGTGGTACTTACGTACGATGGAATATCCCTCAGCGATGAAATCAATGTCATAAGACCAGTAGCAGCAAAGTGAGTGGATTCAGGTACGATGATTCTAAGTGAAATAAGTCACACAGAAAAAGAAACTTATCATAAGATATCACTTATGAAGATCCTGTAAACATGGCTACACGTGAACTGAGTTAGGAAAGAGAACAGAGTCTCACATTTAGAAAACACTCTTATGCCTGCATAAAGGGGAAGGAGAGGTGGGGTGATGCATAAAACCAGAGTTTGATATAAGCACAGGGACCGTTCCAAAAACCAACTTTGGAATAGACAAGACCTACACCTTCCTCAGTGAAAGAGACTCAAAACCCCATATTTCCCGCAGAGGAATATATCTGAATAGTAAGAATCTTAAAACCTATGTATTGATATGACTCCATAAGGGAATCAAGTGTGTCTAGAGTGGCATAAACATGGCAGCGAGAATCAGCTCAAACCCACTATAAAAAGGAATTTCAAAAGCAAAACCAAAAAACAGGGAAATTCTTTACAATTCCTTCAGGGTGTCTGAGGAAACCTGGAAAGACCCTATCTACAATGACAGCTGGATGTGGCATAAGGCTGGACACTTGGGACTGAGAGGATTGGTGAGATTGGGTGAGCAAATGCAGACCCTTTCAAGCAATAATGCATGGCCTCCATTTCATGGGTCCCAACTCTCCAGGTTCAAGGGAATATTACTACAGCTATAACATGTACAGGAAACCTAGAGAATGGACACACTGTGAATACGAAAGGTTTCTAAAACTCAACGAATAGTCCCTCTCCTGGTGCTCCAGTTTGACTTTCCAACTGCCTTACTATCAATCTCCCAACTTGGAGAGACAGGCCCTTTAACCTCCTGGTTTGCACAGGTTCCCAATTTGCCAGAGGATGGAAGGGACGAGGGAGAACCCATGAGAGAGTAGCTGTTAGGCATTTGGACGGGCACATGTCACTCTAATTTCCCGGCAGGAAGAAGAATTAACCAAAGTCTCAGCCACCCACCGGGAACCAGTATAGGACATGATCCAAAATTTTGGACTTGCGTTCAGCTCACAAAAAACGAGTTGAGAAATGGAGCTCAGGGGCACAGCAATTCACAAACTGGCAGAGTGATAAAGGACAACTATCGTCCAAAAATCTGTTGAGGGAAGTCAACGAGGCGGACTTGAAAGTGAGGCAAAATAGCAGGAAACAGATTTCAAGAGGTACCTTGGAATCGCCTGTAAAGCACAGGAAGAGGGGCACAACTTGGACAATGGTGCACTTGGCCAAAAAGGGCGTATGCGTTTTCTCCTGAATATATTCAGGAGAAAATGCATACGCCCTTTTTGGCCAAGCAAGCAAGCGGGCAATGCAAATCTGCACTACAAAGAAGTATCATTTCCCACCGGTCAAAAGGGACATCCACAAAATGTGTAAAAACCAGAAAGGCAAGACAGGCCCTGAGGAACTGGGAGCCTTGTTATGCTGATGGGTGGGATGTAAATTGCCAACTGCCTCACTGGAGGAGTGCATTGTGTTCCCTAAAACAAGTAAACAACAGAGCTACAGAGCCAAGGCCACTTCCAGTCTAGGGAATATACCTTGGAAAAACTGAAAATCAATAAGAAAGAGCCACCTCCAAATTTAGGGCTGCACTGGCTACAAGAACCTCAACTTGGGTACACCTTAAATATCCCAGGAAATATAAAAATGGTTCAAAACATTGTGGTACTTACGTACGATGGAATATCCCTCAGCCATGGAATCAATGTCATAAGACCAGTAGCAGCAAAGTGAGTAGATTCAGGTACGATGATTCTAAGTGAAATAAGTCACACAGAAAAAGAAACTTATCATAAGATATCACTTATGAAGATCCTGTAAACATGGCTACACGTGAACTGAGTTAGGAAAGAGAACAGAGTCTCACATTTAGAAAACACTCTTATGCCTGCATAAAGGGGAAGGAGAGGTGGGGTGATGCATAAAACCAGAGTTTGATATAAGCACAGGGACCGTTTCAAAAACCAACTTTGGAATTGACAAGACCGACACCTTCCTCCGTGAAAGAGACTCAAAACCCCATATTTCCTACAGAGGAATATATCTGACTAGTAAGAATCTTAAAACCTATGTATTGATATGTCTCCATAAGGGAATCAAGTGTGTCTAGAGTGGCATAAACATGGCAGCGAGAATCAGCTCAAACCCACTATAAAAAGGAATTTCAAAAGCAAAACCAAAAAACAGGGAAATTCTTTACAATTCCTTCAGGGTGTCTGAGGAAACCTGGAAAGACCCTATCTACAATGACAGCTGGATGTGGCATAAGGCTGGACACTTGGGACTGAGAGGATTGGTGAGATTGGGTGAGCAAATGCAGACCCTTTCAAGCAATAATGCATGGCCCCCATTCCATGGGTCCCAACTCTCCAGGTTCAAGGGAATATTACTACAGCTATAACATGTACAGGAAACCTAGAGAATGGACACACTGTGAATACGAAAGGTTTCTAAAACTCAACGAATAGTCCCTCTCCTGGTGCTCCAGTTTGACTTTCCAACTGCCTTACTATCAATCTCCCAACTTGGAGAGACAGGCCCTTTAACCTCCTGGTTTTCACAGGTTCCCAATTTGGCAGAGGATGGAAGGGACGAGGGAGAACCCATGAGAGAGTAGCTGTTAGGCATTTGGACGGGCACATGTCACTCTAATTTCCCGGCAGGAAGAAGAATTAACCAAAGTCTCAGCCACCCACCGGGAACCAGTATAGGACATGATCCAAAATTTTGGACTTGCGTTCAGCTCACAAAAAACGAGTTGAGAAATGGAGCTCAGGGGCACAGCAATTCACAAGCTGGCAGAGTGATAAAGGACAACTATCGTCCAAAAGTCTGTTGAGGGAAGTCAACGAGGCGGACTTGAAAGTGAGGCAAAATAGCAGGAAACAGATTTCAAGAGGTACGTTGGAATCGCCTGTAAAGCACAGGAAGAGGGGCACAACTTGGACAATGGTGCACTTGGCCAAAAAGGGCGTATGCGTTTTCTCCTGAATATATTCAGGAGAAAACGCATACGCCCTTTTTGGCCAAGCAAGCAAGCGGGCAATGCAAATCTGCACTACAAAGAAGTATCACTTCCCACCGGTCAAAAGGGACATCCACAAAATATGTAAAAACCAGAAAGGCAAGACAGGCCCTGGAGAACAGGGAGCCTTGTTATGCTGATGGGTGGGATGTAAATTGCCAACTGCCTCACTGGAGGAGTGCATTGTGTTCCCTAAAACAAGTAAACAACAGAGCTACAGAGCCAAGGCCACTTCCAGTCTAGGGAATATACCTGGGGAAAACTGAAAATCAATAAGAAAGAGCCACCTCCAAATTTAGGGCTGCACTGGCTACAAGAACCTCAACTTGGGTACACCTTAAATATCCCAGGAAATATAAAAATGGTTCAAAACATTGTGGTACTTACGTACGATGGAATATCCCTCAGCCATGAAATCAATGTCATAAGACCAGTAGCAACAAAGTGAGTGGATTCAGGTACGATGATTCTAAGTGAAATAAGTCACACAGAAAAAGAAACTTATCATAAGATATCACTTATGAAGATCCTGTAAACATGGGTACACGTGAACTGAGTTAGGAAAGAGAACAGAGTCTCACATTTAGAAAACACTCTTATGCCTGCATAAAGGGGAAGGAGAGGTGGGGTGATGCATAAAACCAGAGTTTGATATAAGCACAGGGACCGTTTCAAAATCCAACTTTGGAATTGACAAGACCGACACCTTCCTCAGTGAAAGAGACTCAAAACCCCATATTTCCCACAGAGGAATATATCTGACTAGTAAGAATCTTAAAACCTATGTATTGATATGTCTCCATAAGGGAATCAAGTGTGTCTAGAGTGGCATAAACATGGCAGCGAGAATCAGCTCAAACCCACTATAAAAAGGAATTTCAAAAGCAAAACCAAAAAACAGGGAAATTCTTTACAATTCCTTCAGGGTGTCTGAGGAAACCTGGAAAGACCCTATCTACAATGACAGCTGGATGTGGCATAAGGCTGGACACTTGGGACTGAGAGGATTGGTGAGATTGGGTGAGCAAATGCAGACCCTTTCAAGCAATAATGCATGGCCCCCATTCCATGGGTCCCAACTCTCCAGGTTCAAGGGAATATTACTACAGCTATAACATGTACAGGAAACCTAGAGAATGGACACACTGTGAATACGAAAGGTTTCTAAAACTCAACGAATAGTCCCTCTCCTGGTGCTCCAGTTTGACTTTCCAACTGCCTTACTATCAATCTCCCAACTTGGAGAGACAGGCCCTTTAACCTCCTGGTTTGCACATGTTCCCAATTTGGCAGAGGATGGAAGGGACGAGGGAGAACCCATGAGAGAGTAGCTGTTAGGCATTTGGACGGGCACATGTCACTCTAATTTCCCGGCAGGAAGAAGAATTAACCAAAGTCTCAGCCACCCACCGGGAACCAGTATAGGACATGATCCAAAATTTTGGACTTGCGTTCAGCTCACAAAAAACGAGTTGAGAAATGGAGCTCAGGGGCACAGCAATTCACAAACTGGCAGAGTGATAAAGGACAACTATCGTCCAAAAATCTGTTGAGGGAAGTCAACGAGGCGGACTTGAAAGTGAGGCAAAATAGCAGGAAACAGATTTCAAGAGGTACCTTGGAATCGCCTGTAAAGCACAGGAAGAGGGGCACAACTTGGACAATGGTGCACTTGGCCAAAAAGGGCGTATGCGTTTTCTCCTGAATATATTCAGGAGAAAACGCATACGCCCTTTTTGGCCAAGCAAGCAAGCGGGCAATGCAAATCTGCACTACAAAGAAGTATCACTTCCCACCGGTCAAAAGGGACATCCACAAAATGTGTAAAAACCAGAAAGGCAAGACAGGCCCTGGAGAACAGGGAGCCTTGTTATGCTGATGGGCGGGATGTAAATTGCCAACTGCCTCACTGGAGGAGTGCATTGTGTTCCCTAAAACAAGTAAACAACAGAGCTACAGAGCCAAGGCCACTTCCAGTCTAGGGAATATACCTGGGGAAAACTGAAAATCAATAAGAAAGAGCCACCTCCAAATTTAGGGCTGCACTGGCTACAAGAACCTCAACTTGGGTACACCTTAAATATCCCAGGAAATATAAAAATGGTTCAAAACATTGTGGTACTTACGTACGATGGAATATCCCTCAGCGATGAAATCAATGTCATAAGACCAGTAGCAGCAAAGTGAGTGGATTCAGGTACGATGATTCTAAGTGAAATAAGTCACACAGAAAAAGAAACTTATCATAAGATATCACTTATGAAGATCCTGTAAACATGGCTACACGTGAACTGAGTTAGGAAAGAGAACAGAGTCTCACATTTAGAAAACACTCTTATGCCTGCATAAAGGGGAAGGAGAGGTGGGGTGATGCATAAAACCAGAGTTTGATATAAGCACAGGGACCGTTCCAAAAACCAACTTTGGAATAGACAAGACCTACACCTTCCTCAGTGAAAGAGACTCAAAACCCCATATTTCCCGCAGAGGAATATATCTGAATAGTAAGAATCTTAAAACCTATGTATTGATATGACTCCATAAGGGAATCAAGTGTGTCTAGAGTGGCATAAACATGGCAGCGAGAATCAGCTCAAACCCACTATAAAAAGGAATTTCAAAAGCAAAACCAAAAAACAGGGAAATTCTTTACAATTCCTTCAGGGTGTCTGAGGAAACCTGGAAAGACCCTATCTACAATGACAGCTGGATGTGGCATAAGGCTGGACACTTGGGACTGAGAGGATTGGTGAGATTGGGTGAGCAAATGCAGACCCTTTCGAGCAATAATGCATGGCCCCCATTCCATGGGTCCCAACTCTCCATGTTCAAGGGAATATTACTACAGCTATATCATGTACAGGAAACCTAGAGAATGGACACACAGTGAATACGAAAGGTTTCTAAAACTCAACGAATAGTCCCTCTCCTGGTGCTCCAGTTTGACTTTCCAACTGCCTTACTATCAATCTCCCAACTTGGAGAGACAGGCCCTTTAACCTCCTGGTTTGCACAGGTTCCCAATTTGGCAGAGGATGGAAGGGACGAGGGAGAACCCATGAGAGAGTAGCTGTTAGGCATTTGGACGGGCACATGTCACTCTAATTTCCCGGCAGGAAGAAGAATTAACCAAAGTCTCAGCCACCCACCGGGAACCAGTATAGGACATGATCCAAAATTTTGGACTTGCGTTCAGCTCACAAAAAACGAGTTGAGAAATGGAGCTCAGGGGCACAGCAATTCACAAACTGGCAGAGTGATAAAGGACAACTATCGTCCAAAAATCTGTTGAGGGAAGTCAACGAGGCGGACTTGAAAGCGAGGCAAAATAGCAGGAAACAGATTTCAAGAGGTACCTTGGAATCGCCTGTAAAGCACAGGAAGAGGGGCACAACTTGGACAATGGTGCACTTGGCCAAAAAGGGCGTATGCGTTTTCTCCTGAATATATTCAGGAGAAAACGCATACGCCCTTTTTGGCCAAGCAAGCAAGCGGGCAATGCAAATCTGCACTACAAAGGAGTATCACTTCCCACCGGTCAAAAGGGACATCCACAAAATGTGTAAAAACCAGAAAGGCAAGACAGGCCCTGGAGAACTGGGAGCCTTGTTATGCTGATGGGCGGGATGTAAACTGCCAACTGCCTCACTGGAGGAGTGCATTGTGTTCCCTAAAACAAGTAAACAACAGAGCTACAGAGCCAAGGCCACTTCCAGTCTAGGGAATATACCTTGGGAAAACTGAAAATCAATAAGAAAGAGCCACCTCCAAATTTAGGGCTGCACTGACTACAAGAACCTCAACTTGGGTACACCTTAAATATCCCAGGAAATATAAAAATGGTTCAAAACATTGTGGTACTTACGTACGATGGAATATCCCTCAGCCATGAAATCAATGTCATAAGACCAGTAGCAGCAAAGTGAGTGGATTCAGGTACGATGATTCTAAGTGAAATAAGTCACACAGAAAAAGAAACTTATCATAAGATATCACTTATGAAGATCCTGTAAACATGGCTACACGTGAACTGAGTTAGGAAAGAGAACAGAGTCTCACATTTAGAAAACACTCTTATGCCTGCATAAAGGGGATGGAGAGGTGGGGTGATGCATAAAACCAGAGTTTGATATAAGCACAGGGACCGTTCCAAAAACCAACTTTGGAATAGACAAGACCGACACCTTCCTCAGTGAAAGAGACTCAAAACCCCATATTTCCCACAGAGGAATATATCTGACTAGTAAGAATCTTAAAACCTATGTATTGATATGTCTCCATAAGGGAATCAAGTGTGTCTAGAGTGGCATAAACATGGCAGCGAGAATCAGCTCAAACCCACTATAAAAAGGAATTTCAAAAGCAAAACCAAAAAACAGGGAAATTCTTTACAATTCCTTCAGGGTGTCTGAGGAAACCTGGAAAGACCCTATCTACAATGACAGCTGGATGTGGCATAAGGCTGGACACTTGGGACTGAGAGGATTGGTGAGATTGGGTGAGCAAATGCAGACCCTTTCAAGCAATAATGCATGGCCCCCATTCCATGGGTCCCAACTCTCCAGGTTCAAGGGAATATTACTACAGCTATAACATGTACAGGAAACCTAGAGAATGGACACACTGTGAATACGAAAGGTTTCTAAAACTCAACGAATAGTCCCTCTCCTGGTGCTCCAGTTTGACTTTCCAACTGCCTTACTATCAATCTCCCAACTTGGAGAGACAGGCCCTTTAACCTCCTGGTTTGCACAGGTTCCCAATTTGGCAGAGGATGGAAGGGACGAGGGAGAACCCATGAGAGAGTAGCTGTTAGGCATTTGGACGGGCACATGTCACTCTAATTTCCCGGCAGGAAGAAGAATTAACCAAAGTCTCAGCCACCCACCGGGAACCAGTATAGGACATGATCCAAAATTTTGGACTTGCGTTCAGCTCACAAAAAACGAGTTGAGAAATGGAGCTCAGGGGCACAGCAATTCACAAACTGGCAGAGTGATAAAGGACAACTATCGTCCAAAAATCTGTTGAGGGAAGTCAACGAGGCGGACTTGAAAGTGAGGCAAAATAGCAGGAAACAGATTTCAAGAGGTACCTTGGAATCGCCTGTAAAGCACAGGAAGAGGGGCACAACTTGGACAATGGTGCACTTGGCCAAAAAGGGCGTATGCGTTTTCTCCTGAATATATTCAGGAGAAAATGCATACGCCCTTTTTGGCCAAGCAAGCAAGCGGGCAATGCAAATCTGCACTACAAAGAAGTATCATTTCCCACCGGTCAAAAGGGACATCCACAAAATGTGTAAAAACCAGAAAGGCAAGACAGGCGCTGAGGAACTGGGAGCCTTGTTATGCTGATGGGTGGGATGTAAATTGCCAACTGCCTCACTGGAGGAGTGCATTGTGTTCCCTAAAACAAGTAAACAACAGAGCTACAGAGCCAAGGCCACTTCCAGTCTAGGGAATATACCTTGGGAAAACTGAAAATCAATAAGAAAGAGCCACCTCCAAATTTAGGGCTGCACTGACTACAAGAACCTCAACTTGGGTACACCTTAAATATCCCAGGAAATATAAAAATGGTTCAAAACATTGTGGTACTTACGTACGATGGAATATCCCTCAGCCATGAAATCAATGTCATAAGACCAGTAGCAACAAAGTGAGTGGATTCAGGTATGATGATTCTAAGTGAAATAAGTCACACAGAAAAAGAAACTTATCATAAGATATCACTTATGAAGATCCTGTAAACATGGCTACACGTGAACTGAGTTAGGAAAGAGAACAGAGTCTCACATTTAGAAAACACTCTTATGCCTGCATAAAGGGGAAGGAGAGGTGGGGTGATGCATAAAACCAGAGTTTGATATAAGCACAGGGACCGTTTCAAAAACCAACTTTGGAATTGACAAGACCGACACCTTCCTCAGTGAAAGAGACTCAAAACCCCATATTTCCCACAGAGGAATATATCTGACTAGTAAGAATCTTAAAACCTATGTATTGATATGACTCCATAAGGGAATCAAGTGTGTCTAGAGTGGCATAAACATGGCAGCGAGAATCAGCTCAAACCCACTATAAAAAGGAATTTCAAAAGCAAAACCAAAAAACAGGGAAATTCTTTACAATTCCTTCAGGGTGTCTGAGGAAACCTGGAAAGACCCTATCTACAATGACAGCTGGATGTGGCATAAGGCTGGACACTTGGGACTGAGAGGATTGGTGAGATTGGGTGAGCGAATGCAGACCCTTTCAAGCAATAATGCATGGCCCCCATTCCATGGGTCCCAACTCTCCATGTTCAAGGGAATATTACTACAGCTATAACATGTACAGGAAACCTAGAGAATGGACACACTGTGAATACGAAAGGTTTCTAAAACTCAACGAATAGTCCCTCTCCTGGTGCTCCAGTTTGACTTTCCAACTGCCTTACTATCAATCTCCCAACTTGGAGAGACAGGCCCTTTAACCTCCTGGTTTGCACAGGTTCCCAATTTGGCAGAGGATGGAAGGGACGAGGGAGAACCCATGAGAGAGTAGCTGTTAGGCATTTGGACGGGCACATGTCACTCTAATTTCCCGGCAGGAAGAAGAATTAACCAAAGTCTCAGCCACCCACCGGGAACCAGTATAGGACATGATCCAAAATTTTGGACTTGCGTTCAGCTCACAAAAAACGAGTTGAGAAATGGAGCTCAGGGGCACAGCAATTCACAAACTGGCAGAGTGATAAAGGACAACTATCGTCCAAAAATCTGTTGAGGGAAGTCAACGAGGCGGACTTGAAAGCGAGGCAAAATAGCAGGAAACAGATTTCAAGAGGTACCTTGGAATCGCCTGTAAAGCACAGGAAGAGGGGCACAACTTGGACAATGGTGCACTTGGCCAAAAAGGGCGTATGCGTTTTCTCCTGAATATATTCAGGAGAAAACGCATACGCCCTTTTTGGCCAAGCAAGCAAGCGGGCAATGCAAATCTGCACTACAAAGAAGTATCACTTCCCACCGGTCAAAAGGGACATCCACAAAATGTGTAAAAACCAGAAAGGCAAGACAGGCCCTAGAGAACTGGGAGCCTTGTTATGCTGATGGGCGGGATGTAAACTGCCAACTGCCTCACTGGAGGAGTGCATTGTGTTCCCTAAAACAAGTAAACAACAGAGCTACAGAGCCAAGGCCACTTCCAGTCTAGGGAATATACCTTGGGAAAACTGAAAATCAATAAGAAAGAGCCACCTCCAAATTTAGGGCTGCACTGACTACAAGAACCTCAACTTGGGTACACCTTAAATATCCCAGGAAATATAAAAGTGGTTCAAAACATTGTGGTACTTACGTACGATGGAATATCCCTCAGCCATGAAATCAATGTCATAAGACCAGTAGCAGCAAAGTGAGTGGATTCAGGTACGATGATTCTAAGTGAAATAAGTCACACAGAAAAAGAAACTTATCATAAGATATCACTTATGAAGATCCTGTAAACATGGCTACACGTGAACTGAGTTAGGAAAGAGAACAGAGTCTCACATTTAGAAAACACTCTTATGCCTGCATAAAGGGGAAGGAGAGGTGGGGTGATGCATAAAACCAGAGTTTGATATAAGCACAGGGACCGTTCCAAAAACCAACTTTGGAATAGACAAGACCGACACCTTCCTCAGTGAAAGAGACTCAAAACCCCATATTTCCCGCAGAGGAATATATCTGACTAGTAAGAATCTTAAAACCTATGTATTGATATGACTCCATAAGGGAATCAAGTGTGTCTAGAGTGGCATAAACATGGCAGCGAGAATCAGCTCAAACCCACTATAAAAAGGAATTTCAAAAGCAAAACCAAAAAACAGGGAAATTCTTTACAATTCCTACAGGGTGTCTGAGGAAACCTGGAAAGACCCTATCTACAATGACAGCTGGATGTGGCATAAGGCTGGACACTTGGGACTGAGAGGATTGGTGAGATTGGGTGAGCAAATGCAGACCCTTTCAAGCAATAATGCATGGCCCCCATTCCATGGGTCCCAACTCTCCAGGTTCAAGGGAATATTACTACAGCTATAACATGTACAGGAAACCTAGAGAATGGTCACACTGTGAATACGAAAGGTTTCTAAAACTCAACGAATAGTCCCTCTCCTGGTGCTCCAGTTTGACTTTCCAACTGCCTTACTATCAATCTCCCAACTTGGAGAGACAGGCCCTTTAACCTCCTGGTTTGCACAGGTTCCCAATTTGGCAGAGGATGGAAGGGACGAGGGAGAACCCATGAGAGAGTAGCTGTTAGGCATTTGGACGGGCACATGTCACTCTAATTTCCCGGCAGGAAGAAGAATTAACCAAAGTCTCAGCCACCCACCGGGAACCAGTATAGGACATGATCCAAAATTTTGGACTTGCGTTCAGCTCACAAAAAACGAGTTGAGAAATGGAGCTCAGGGGCACAGCAATTCACAAACTGGCAGAGTGATAAAGGACAACTATCGTCCAAAAATCTGTTGAGGGAAGTCAACGAGGCGGACTTGAAAGTGAGGCAAAATAGCAGGAAACAGATTTCAAGAGGTACCTTGGAATCGCCTGTAAAGCACAGGAAGAGGGGCACAACTTGGACAATGGTGCACTTGGCCAAAAAGGGCGTATGCGTTTTCTCCTGAATATATTCAGGAGAAAATGCATACGCCCTTTTTGGCCAAGCAAGCAAGCGGGCAATGCAAATCTGCACTACAAAGAAGTATCATTTCCCACCGGTCAAAAGGGACATCCACAAAATGTGTAAAAACCAGAAACGCAAGACAGGCCCTGAGGAACTGGGAGCCTTGTTATGCTGATGGGTGGGATGTAAATTGCCAACTGCCTCACTGGAGGAGTGCATTGTGTTCCCTAAAACAAGTAAACAACAGAGCTACAGAGCCAAGGCCACTTCCAGTCTAGGGAATATACCTTGGGAAAACTGAAAATCAATAAGAAAGAGCCACCTCCAAATTTAGGGCTGCACTGACTACAAGAACCTCAACTTGGGTACACCTTAAATATCCCAGGAAATATAAAAATGGTTCAAAACATTGTGGTACTTACGTACGATGGAATATCCCTCAGCCATGAAATCAATGTCATAAGACAAGTAGCAACAAAGTGAGTGGATTCAGGTATGATGATTCTAAGTGAAATAAGTCACACAGAAAAAGAAACTTATCATAAGATATCACTTATGAAGATCCTGTAAACATGGCTACACGTGAACTGAGTTAGGAAAGAGAACAGAGTCTCACATTTAGAAAACACTCTTATGCCTGCATAAAGGGGAAGGAGAGGTGGGGTGATGCATAAAACCAGAGTTTGATATAAGCACAGGGACCGTTTCAAAAACCAACTTTGGAATTGACAAGACCGACACCTTCCTCAGTGAAAGAGACTCAAAACCCCATATTTCCCACAGAGGAATATATCTGACTAGTAAGAATCTTAAAACCTATGTATTGATATGACTCCATAAGGGAATCAAGTGTGTCTAGAGTGGCATAAACATGGCAGCGAGAATCAGCTCAAACCCACTATAAAAAGGAATTTCAAAAGCAAAACCAAAAAACAGGGAAATTCTTTACAATTCCTTCAGGGTGTCTGAGGAAACCTGGAAAGACCCTATCTACAATGACAGCTGGATGTGGCATAAGGCTGGACACTTGGGACTGAGAGGATTGGTGAGATTGGGTGAGCGAATGCAGACCCTTTCAAGCAATAATGCATGGCCCCCATTCCATGGGTCCCAACTCTCCATGTTCAAGGGAATATTACTACAGCTATAACATGTACAGGAAACCTAGAGAATGGACACACTGTGAATACGAAAGGTTTCTAAAACTCAACGAATAGTCCCTCTCCTGGTGCTCCAGTTTGACTTTCCAACTGCCTTACTATCAATCTCCCAACTTGGAGAGACAGGCCCTTTAACCTCCTGGTTTGCACAGGTTCCCAATTTGGCAGAGGATGGAAGGGACGAGGGAGAACCCATGAGAGAGTAGCTGTTAGGCATTTGGACGGGCACATGTCACTCTAATTTCCCGGCAGGAAGAAGAATTAACCAAAGTCTCAGCCACCCACCGGGAACCAGTATAGGACATGATCCAAAATTTTGGACTTGCGTTCAGCTCACAAAAAACGAGTTGAGAAATGGAGCTCAGGGGCACAGCAATTCACAAACTGGCAGAGTGATAAAGGACAACTATCGTCCAAAAATCTGTTGAGGGAAGTCAACGAGGCGGACTTGAAAGCGAGGCAAAATAGCAGGAAACAGATTTCAAGAGGTACCTTGGAATCGCCTGTAAAGCACAGGAAGAGGGGCACAACTTGGACAATGGTGCACTTGGCCAAAAAGGGCGTATGCGTTTTCTCCTGAATATATTCAGGAGAAAACGCATACGCCCTTTTTGGCCAAGCAAGCAAGCGGGCAATGCAAATCTGCACTACAAAGAAGTATCACTTCCCACCGGTCAAAAGGGACATCCACAAAATGTGTAAAAACCAGAAAGGCAAGACAGGCCCTGGAGAACTGGGAGCCTTGTTATGCTGATGGGCGGGATGTAAATTGCCAACTGCCTCACTGGAGGAGTGCATTGTGTTCCCTAAAACAAGTAAACAACAGAGCTACAGAGCCAAGGCCACTTCCAGTCTAGGGAATATACCTTGGGAAAACTGAAAATCAATAAGAAAGAGCCACCTCCAAATTTAGGGCTGCACTGACTACAAGAACCTCAACTTGGGTACACCTTAAATATCCCAGGAAATATAAAAATGGTTCAAAACATTGTGGTACTTACGTACGATGGAATATCCCTCAGCCATGAAATCAATGTCATAAGACCAGTAGCAGCAAAGTGAGTGGATTCAGGTACGATGATTCTAAGTGAAATAAGTCACACAGAAAAAGAAACTTATCATAAGATATCACTTATGAAGATCCTGTAAACATGGCTACACGTAAACTGAGTTAGGAAAGAGAACAGAGTCTCACATTTAGAAAACACTCTTATGCCTGCATAAAGGGGAAGGAGAGGTGGGGTGATGCATAAAACCAGAGTTTGATATAAGCACAGGGACCGTTCCAAAAACCAACTTTGGAATTGACAAGACCGACACCTTCCTCAGTGAAAGAGACTCAAAACCCCATATTTCCCGCAGAGGAATATAGCTGACTAGTAAGAATCTTAAAACCTATGTATTGATATGACTCCATAAGGGAATCAAGTGTGTCTAGAGTGGCATAAACATGGCAGCGAGAATCAGCTCAAACCCACTATAAAAAGGAATTTCAAAAGCAAAACCAAAAAACAGGGAAATTCTTTACAATTCCTTCAGGGTGTCTGAGGAAACCTGGAAAGACCCTATCTACAATGACAGCTGGATGTGGCATAAGGCTGGACACTTGGGACTGAGAGGATTGGTGAGATTGGGTGAGCGAATGCAGACCCTTTCAAGCAATAATGCATGGCCCCCATTCCATGGTTCCCAACTCTCCAGGTTCAAGGGAATATTACTACAGCTATAACATGTACAGGAAACCTAGAGAATGGACACACTGTGAATACGAAAGGTTTCTAAAACTCAACGAATAGTCCCTCTCCTGGTGCTCCAGTTTGACTTTCCAACTGCCTTACTATCAATCTCCCAACTTGGAGAGACAGGCCCTTTAACCTCCTGGTTTGCACAGGTTCCCAATTTGCCAGAGGATGGAAGGGACGAGGGAGAACCCATGAGAGAGTAGCTGTTAGGCATTTGGACGGGCACATGTCACTCTAATTTCCCGGCAGGAAGAAGAATTAACCAAAGTCTCAGCCACCCACCGGGAACCAGTATAGGACATGATCCAAAATTTTGGACTTGCGTTCAGCTCACAAAAAACGAGTTGAGAAATGGAGCTCAGGGGCACAGCAATTCACAAACTGGCAGAGTGATAAAGGACAACTATCGTCCAAAAATCTGTTGAGGGAAGTCAACGAGGCGGACTTGAAAGTGAGGCAAAATAGCAGGAAACAGATTTCAAGAGGTACCTTGGAATCGCCTGTAAAGCACAGGAAGAGGGGCACAACTTGGACAATGGTGCACTTGGCCAAAAAGGGCGTATGCGTTTTCTCCTGAATATATTCAGGAGAAAATGCATACGCCCTTTTTGGCCAAGCAAGCAAGCGGGCAATGCAAATCTGCACTACAAAGAAGTATCATTTCCCACCGGTCAAAAGGGACATCCACAAAATGTGTAAAAACCAGAAAGGCAAGACAGGCCCTGAGGAACTGGGAGCCTTGTTATGCTGATGGGTGGGATGTAAATTGCCAACTGCCTCACTGGAGGAGTGCATTGTGTTCCCTAAAACAAGTAAACAACAGAGCTACAGAGCCAAGGCCACTTCCAGTCTAGGGAATATACCTTGGGAAAACTGAAAATCAATAAGAAAGAGCCACCTCCAAATTTAGGGCTGCACTGACTACAAGAACCTCAACTTGGGTACACCTTAAATATCCCAGGAAATATAAAAATGGTTCAAAACATTGTGGTACTTACGTACGATGGAATATCCCTCAGCCATGAAATCAATGTCATAAGACCAGTAGCAACAAAGTGAGTGGATTCAGGTATGATGATTCTAAGTGAAATAAGTCACACAGAAAAAGAAACTTATCATAAGATATCACTTATGAAGATCCTGTAAACATGGCTACACGTGAACTGAGTTAGGAAAGAGAACAGAGTCTCACATTTAGAAAACACTCTTATGCCTGCATAAAGGGGAAGGAGAGGTGGGGTGATGCATAAAACCAGAGTTTGATATAAGCACAGGGACCGTTTCAAAAACCAACTTTGGAATTGACAAGACCGACACCTTCCTCAGTGAAAGAGACTCAAAACCCCATATTTCCCACAGAGGAATATATCTGACTAGTAAGAATCTTAAAACCTATGTATTGATATGACTCCATAAGGGAATCAAGTGTGTCTAGAGTGGCATAAACATGGCAGCGAGAATCAGCTCAAACCCACTATAAAAAGGAATTTCAAAAGCAAATCCAAAAAACAGGGAAATTCTTTACAATTCCTTTAGGGTGTCTGAGGAAACCTGGAAAGACCCTATCTACAATGACAGCTGGATGTGGCATAAGGCTGGACACTTGGGACTGAGAGGATTGGTGAGATTGGGTGAGCGAATGCAGACCCTTTCAAGCAATAATGCATGGCCCCCATTCCATGGGTCCCAACTCTCCATGTTCAAGGGAATATTAGTACAGCTATAACATGTACAGGAAACCTAGAGAATGGACACACTGTGAATACGAAAGGTTTCTAAAACTCAACGAATAGTCCCTCTCCTGGTGCTCCAGTTTGACTTTCCAACTGCCTTACTATCAATCTCCCAACTTGGAGAGACAGGCCCTTTAACCTCCTGGTTTGCACAGGTTCCCAATTTGGCAGAGGATGGAAGGGACGAGGGAGAGCCCATGAGAGAGTAGCTGTTAGGCATTTGGACGGGCACATGTCACTCTAATTTCCCGGCAGGAAGAAGAATTAACCAAAGTCTCAGCCACCCACCGGGAACCAGTATAGGACATGATCCAAAATTTTGGACTTGCGTTCAGCTCACAAAAAACGAGTTGAGAAATGGAGCTCAGGGGCACAGCAATTCACAAACTGGCAGAGTGATAAAGGACAACTATCGTCCAAAAATCTGTTGAGGGAAGTCAACGAGGCGGACTTGAAAGCGAGGCAAAATAGCAGGAAACAGATTTCAAGAGGTACCTTGGAATCGCCTGTAAAGCACAGGAAGAGGGGCACAACTTGGACAATGGTGCACTTGGCCAAAAAGGGCGTATGCGTTTTCTCCTGAATATATTCAGGAGAAAACGCATACGCCCTTTTTGGCCAAGCAAGCAAGCGGGCAATGCAAATCTGCACTACAAAGACGTATCACTTCCCACCGGTCAAAAGGGACATACACAAAATGTGTAAAAACCAGAAAGGCAAGACAGGCCCTGGAGAACTGGGAGCCTTGTTATGCTGATGGGCGGGATGTAAATTGCCAACTGCCTCACTGGAGGAGTGCATTGTGTTCCCTAAAACAAGTAAACAACAGAGCTACAGAGCCAAGGCCACTTCCAGTCTAGGGAATATACCTTGGGAAAACTGAAAATCAATAAGAAAGAGCCACCTCCAAATTTAGGGCTGCACTGACTACAAGAACCTCAACTTGGGTACACCTTAAATATCCCAGGAAATATAAAAATGGTTCAAAACATTGTGGTACTTACGTACGATGGAATATCCCTCAGCCATGAAATCAATGTCATAAGACCAGTAGCAGCAAAGTGAGTGGATTCAGGTACGATGATTCTAAGTGAAATAAGTCACACAGAAAAAGAAACTTATCATAAGATATCACTTATGAAGATCCTGTAAACATGGCTACACGTGAACTGAGTTAGGAAAGAGAACAGAGTCTCACATTTAGAAAACACTCTTATGCCTGCATAAAGGGGAAGGAGAGGTGGGGTGATGCATAAAACCAGAGTTTGATATAAGCACAGGGACCGTTCCAAAAACCAACTTTGGAATAGACAAGACCGACACCTTCCTCAGTGAAAGAGACTCAAAACCCCATATTTCCCGCAGAGGAATATATCTGACTAGTAAGAATCTTAAAACCTATGTATTGATATGACTCCATAAGGGAATCAAGTGTGTCTAGAGTGGCATAAACATGGCAGCGAGAATCAGCTCAAACCCACTATAAAAAGGAATTTCAAAAGCAAAACCAAAAAACAGGGAAATTCTTTACAATTCCTTCAGGGTGTCTGAGGAAACCTGGAAAGACCCTATCTACAATGACAGCTGGATGTGGCATAAGGCTGGACACTTGGGACTGAGAGGATTGGTGAGATTGGGTGAGCAAATGCAGACCCTTTCAAGCAATAATGCATGGCCTCCATTCCATGGGTCCCAACTCTCCAGGTTCAAGGGAATATTACTACAGCTATAACATGTACAGGAAACCTAGAGAATGGACACACTGTGAATACGAAAGGTTTCTAAAACTCAACGAATAGTCCCTCTCCTGGTGCTCCAGTTTGACTTTCCAACTGCCTTACTATCAATCTCCCAACTTGGAGAGACAGGCCCTTTAACCTCCTGGTTTGCACAGGTTCCCAATTTGCCAGAGGATGGAAGGGACGAGGCAGAACCCATGAGAGAGTAGCTGTTAGGCATTTGGACGGGCACATGTCACTCTAATTTCCCGGCAGGAAGAAGAATTAACCAAAGTCTCAGCCACCCACCGGGAACCAGTATAGGACATGATCCAAAATTTTGGACTTGCGTTCAGCTCACAAAAAACGAGTTGAGAAATGGAGCTCAGGGGCACAGCAATTCACAAACTGGCAGAGTGATAAAGGACAACTATCGTCCAAAAATCTGTTGAGGGAAGTCAACGAGGCGGACTTGAAAGTGAGGCAAAATAGCAGGAAACAGATTTCAAGAGGTACCTTGGAATCGCCTGTAAAGCACAGGAAGAGGGGCACAACTTGGACAATGGTGCACTTGGCCAAAAAGGGCGTATGCGTTTTCTCCTGAATATATTCAGGAGAAAATGCATACGCCCTTTTTGGCCAAGCAAGCAAGCGGGCAATGCAAATCTGCACTACAAAGAAGTATCATTTCCCACCGGTCAAAAGGGACATCCACAAAATGTGTAAAAACCAGAAAGGCAAGACAGGCCCTGAGGAACTGGGAGCCTTGTTATGCTGATGGGTGGGATGTAAATTGCCAACTGCCTCACTGGAGGAGTGCATTGTGTTCCCTAAAACAAGTAAACAACAGAGCTACAGAGCCAAGGCCACTTCCAGTCTAGGGAATATACCTTGGGAAAACTGAAAATCAATAAGAAAGAGCCACCTCCAAATTTAGGGCTGCACTGACTACAAGAACCTCAACTTGGGTACACCTTAAATATCCCAGGAAATATAAAAATGGTTCAAAACATTGTGGTACTTACGTACGATGGAATATCCCTCAGCCATGAAATCAATGTCATAAGACCAGTAGCAACAAAGTGAGTGGATTCAGGTATGATGATTCTAAGTGAAATAAGTCACACAGAAAAAGAAACTTATCATAAGATATCACTTATGAAGATCCTGTAAACATGGCTACACGTGAACTGAGTTAGGAAAGAGAACAGAGTCTCACATTTAGAAAACACTCTTATGCCTGCATAAAGGGGAAGGAGAGGTGGGGTGATGCATAAAACCAGAGTTTGATATAAGCACAGGGACCGTTTCAAAATCCAACTTTGGAATTGACAAGACCGACACCTTCCTCAGTGAAAGAGACTCAAAACCCCATATTTCCCGCAGAGGAATATATCTGACTAGTAAGAATCTTAAAACCTATGTATTGATATGACTCCATAAGGGAATCAAGTGTGTCTAGAGTGGCATAAACATGGCAGCGAGAATCAGCTCAAACCCACTATAAAAAGGAATTTCAAAAGCAAAACCAAAAAACAGGGAAATTCTTTACAATTCCTTCAGGGTGTCTGAGGAAACCTGGAAAGACCCTATCTACAATGACAGCTGGATGTGGCATAAGGCTGGACACTTGGGACTGAGAGGATTGGTGAGATTGGGTGAGCGAATGCAGACCCTTTCAAGCAATAATGCATGGCCCCCATTCCATGGGTCCCAACTCTCCATGTTCAAGGGAATATTACTACAGCTATAACATGTACAGGAAACCTAGAGAATGGACACACTGTGAATACGAAAGGTTTCTAAAACTCAACGAATAGTCCCTCTCCTGGTGCTCCAGTTTGACTTTCCAACTGCCTTACTATCAATCTCCCAACTTGGAGAGACAGGCACTTTAACCTCCTGGTTTGCACAGGTTCCCAATTTGGCAGAGGATGGAAGGGACGAGGGAGAACCCATGAGAGAGTAGCTGTTAGGCATTTGGACGGGCACATGTCACTCTAATTTCCCGGCAGGAAGAAGAATTAACCAAAGTCTCAGCCACCCACCGGGAACCAGTATAGGACATGATCCAAAATTTTGGACTTGCGTTCAGCTCACAAAAAACGAGTTGAGAAATGGAGCTCAGGGGCACAGCAATTCACAAACTGGCAGAGTGATAAAGGACAACTATCGTCCAAAAATCTGTTGAGGGAAGTCAACGAGGCGGACTTGAAAGCGAGGCAAAATAGCAGGAAACAGATTTCAAGAGGTACCTTGGAATCGCCTGTAAAGCACAGGAAGAGGGGCACAACTTGGACAATGGTGCACTTGGCCAAAAAGGGCGTATGCGTTTTCTCCTGAATATATTCAGGAGAAAATGCATACGCCCTTTTTGGCCAAGCAAGCAAGCGGGCAATGCAAATCTGCACTACAAAGAAGTATCATTTCCCACCGGTCAAAAGGGACATCCACAAAATGTGTAAAAACCAGAAAGGCAAGACAGGCCCTGAGGAACTGGGAGCCTTGTTATGCTGATGGGTGGGATGTAAATTGCCAACTGCCTCACTGGAGGAGTGCATTGTGTTCCCTAAAACAAGTAAACAACAGAGCTACAGAGCCAAGGCCACTTCCAGTCTAGGGAATATACCTTGGGAAAACTGAAAATCAATAAGAAAGAGCCACCTCCAAATTTAGGGCTGCACTGACTACAAGAACCTCAACTTGGGTACACCTTAAATATCCCAGGAAATATAAAAATGGTTCAAAACATTGTGGTACTTACGTACGATGGAATATCCCTCAGCCATGAAATCAATGTCATAAGACCAGTAGCAACAAAGTGAGTGGATTCAGGTATGATGATTCTAAGTGAAATAAGTCACACAGAAAAAGAAACTTATCATAAGATATCACTTATGAAGATCCTGTAAACATGGCTACACGTGAACTGAGTTAGGAAAGAGAACAGAGTCTCACATTTAGAAAACACTCTTATGCCTGCATAAAGGGGAAGGAGAGGTGGGGTGATGCATAAAACCAGAGTTTGATATAAGCACAGGGACCGTTTCAAAATCCAACTTTGGAATTGACAAGACCGACACCTTCCTCAGTGAAAGAGACTCAAAACCCCATATTTCCCGCAGAGGAATATATCTGACTAGTAAGAATCTTAAAACCTATGTATTGATATGACTCCATAAGGGAATCAAGTGTGTCTAGAGTGGCATAAACATGGCAGCGAGAATCAGCTCAAACCCACTATAAAAAGGAATTTCAAAAGCAAAACCAAAAAACAGGGAAATTCTTTACAATTCCTTCAGGGTGTCTGAGGAAACCTGGAAAGACCCTATCTACAATGACAGCTGGATGTGGCATAAGGCTGGACACTTGGGACTGAGAGGATTGGTGAGATTGGGTGAGCGAATGCAGACCCTTTCAAGCAATAATGCATGGCCCCCATTCCATGGGTCCCAACTCTCCATGTTCAAGGGAATATTACTACAGCTATAACATGTACAGGAAACCTAGAGAATGGACACACTGTGAATACGAAAGGTTTCTAAAACTCAACGAATAGTCCCTCTCCTGGTGCTCCAGTTTGACTTTCCAACTGCCTTACTATCAATCTCCCAACTTGGAGAGACAGGCACTTTAACCTCCTGGTTTGCACAGGTTCCCAATTTGGCAGAGGATGGAAGGGACGAGGGAGAACCCATGAGAGAGTAGCTGTTAGGCATTTGGACGGGCACATGTCACTCTAATTTCCCGGCAGGAAGAAGAATTAACCAAAGTCTCAGCCACCCACCGGGAACCAGTATAGGACATGATCCAAAATTTTGGACTTGCGTTCAGCTCACAAAAAACGAGTTGAGAAATGGAGCTCAGGGGCACAGCAATTCACAAACTGGCAGAGTGATAAAGGACAACTATCGTCCAAAAATCTGTTGAGGGAAGTCAACGAGGCGGACTTGAAAGCGAGGCAAAATAGCAGGAAACAGATTTCAAGAGGTACCTTGGAATCGCCTGTAAAGCACAGGAAGAGGGGCAAAACTTGGACAATGGTGCACTTGGCCAAAAAGGGCGTATGCGTTTTCTCCTGAATATATTCAGGAGAAAACGCATACGCCCTTTTTGGCCAAGCAAGCAAGCGGGCAATGCAAATCTGCACTACAAAGAAGTATCACTTCCCACCGGTCAAAAGGGACATCCACAAAATGTGTAAAAACCAGAAAGGCAAGACAGGCCCTGGAGAACTGGGAGCCCTGTTATGCTGATGGGCGGGATGTAAATTGCCAACTCCCTCACTGGAGGAGTGCATTGTGTTCCCTAAAACAAGTAAACAACAGAGCTACAGAGCCAAGGCCACTTCCAGTCTAGGGAATATACCTTGGGAAAACTGAAAATCAATAAGAAAGAGCCACCTCCAAATTTAGGGCTGCACTGACTACAAGAACCTCAACTTGGGTACACCTTAAATATCCCAGGCAATATAAAAATGGTTCAAAACATTGTGGTACTTACGTACGATGGAATATCCCTCAGCCATGAATTCAATGTCATAAGACTAGTAGCAGCAAAGTGAGTGGATTCAGGTACGATGATTCTAAGTGAAATAAGTCACACAGAAAAAGAAACTTATCATAAGATATCACTTATGAAGATCCTGTAAACATGGCTACACGTGAACTGAGTTAGGAAAGAGAACAGAGTCTCACATTTAGAAAACACTCTTATGCCTGCATAAAGGGGAAGGAGAGGTGGGGTGATGCATAAAACCAGAGTTTGATATAAGCACAGGGACCGTTTCAAAAACCAACTTTGGAATAGACAAGACCGACACCTTCCTCAGTGAAAGAGACTCAAAACCCCATATTTCCCACAGAGGAATATATCTGACTAGTAAGAATCTTAAAACCTGTGTATTGATATGTCTCCATAAGGGAATCAAGTGTGTCTAGAGTGGCATAAACATGGCAGCGAGAATCAGCTCAAACCCACTATAAAAAGGAATTTCAAAAGCAAAACCAAAAAACAGGGAAATTCTTTACAATTCCTTCAGGGTGTCTGAGGAAACCTGGAAAGACCCTATCTACAATGACAGCTGGATGTGGCATAAGGCTGGACACTTGGGACTGAGAGGATTGGTGAGATTGGGTGAGCAAATGCAGACCCTTTCAAGCAATAATGCATGGCCCCCATTCCATGGGTCCCAACTCTCCAGGTTCAAGGGAATATTACTACAGCTATAACATGTACAGGAAACCTAGAGAATGGACACACTGTGAATACGAAAGGTTTCTAAAACTCAACGAATAGTCCCTCTCCTGGTGCTCCAGTTTGACTTTCCAACTGCCTTACTATCAATCTCCCAAATTGGAGAGACAGGCCCTTTGACCTCCTGGTTTGCACAGGTTCCCAATTTGGCAGAGGATGGAAGGGACGAGGGAGAACCCATGAGAGAGTAGCTGTTAGGCATTTGGACGGGCACATGTCACTCTAATTTCCCGGCAGGAAGAAGAATTAACCAAAGTCTCAGCCACCCACCGGGAACCAGTATAGGACATGATCCAAAATTTTGGACTTGCGTTCAGCTCACAAAAAACGAGTTGAGAAATGGAGCTCAGGGGCACAGCAATTCACAAACTGGCAGAGTGATAAAGGACAACTATCGTCCAAAAATCTGTTGAGGGAAGTCAACGAGGCGGACTTGAAAGCGAGGCAAAATAGCAGGAAACAGATTTCAAGAGGTACCTTGGAATCGCCTGTAAAGCACAGGAAGAGGGGCAAAACTTGGACAATGGTGCACTTGGCCAAAAAGGGCGTATGCGTTTTCTCCTGAATATATTCAGGAGAAAACGCATACGCCCTTTTTGGCCAAGCAAGCAAGCGGGCAATGCAAATCTGCACTACAAAGAAGTATCACTTCCCACCGGTCAAAAGGGACATCCACAAAATGTGTAAAAACCAGAAAGGCAAGACAGGCCCTGGAGAACTGGGAGCCCTGTTATGCTGATGGGCGGGATGTAAATTGCCAACTCCCTCACTGGAGGAGTGCATTGTGTTCCCTAAAACAAGTAAACAACAGAGCTACAGAGCCAAGGCCACTTCCAGTCTAGGGAATATACCTTGGGAAAACTGAAAATCAATAAGAAAGAGCCACCTCCAAATTTAGGGCTGCACTGACTACAAGAACCTCAACTTGGGTACACCTTAAATATCCCAGGCAATATAAAAATGGTTCAAAACATTGTGGTACTTACGTACGATGGAATATCCCTCAGCCATGAATTCAATGTCATAAGACTAGTAGCAGCAAAGTGAGTGGATTCAGGTACGATGATTCTAAGTGAAATAAGTCACACAGAAAAAGAAACTTATCATAAGATATCACTTATGAAGATCCTGTAAACATGGCTACACGTGAACTGAGTTAGGAAAGAGAACAGAGTCTCACATTTAGAAAACACTCTTATGCCTGCATAAAGGGGAAGGAGAGGTGGGGTGATGCATAAAACCAGAGTTTGATATAAGCACAGGGACCGTTTCAAAAACCAACTTTGGAATAGACAAGACCGACACCTTCCTCAGTGAAAGAGACTCAAAACCCCATATTTCCCACAGAGGAATATATCTGACTAGTAAGAATCTTAAAACCTGTGTATTGATATGTCTCCATAAGGGAATCAAGTGTGTCTAGAGTGGCATAAACATGGCAGCGAGAATCAGCTCAAACCCACTATAAAAAGGAATTTCAAAAGCAAAACCAAAAAACAGGGAAATTCTTTACAATTCCTTCAGGGTGTCTGAGGAAACCTGGAAAGACCCTATCTACAATGACAGCTGGATGTGGCATAAGGCTGGACACTTGGGACTGAGAGGATTGGTGAGATTGGGTGAGCAAATGCAGACCCTTTCAAGCAATAATGCATGGCCCCCATTCCATGGGTCCCAACTCTCCAGGTTCAAGGGAATATTACTACAGCTATAACATGTACAGGAAACCTAGAGAATGGACACACTGTGAATACGAAAGGTTTCTAAAACTCAACGAATAGTCCCTCTCCTGGTGCTCCAGTTTGACTTTCCAACTGCCTTACTATCAATCTCCCAAATTGGAGAGACAGGCCCTTTGACCTCCTGGTTTGCACAGGTTCCCAATTTGGCAGAGGATGGAAGGGACGAGGGAGAACCCATGAGAGAGTAGCTGTTAGGCATTTGGACGGGCACATGTCACTCTAATTTCCCGGCAGGAAGAAGAATTAACCAAAGTCTCAGCCACCCACCGGGAACCAGTATAGGACATGATCCAAAATTTTGGACTTGCGTTCAGCTCACAAAAAACGAGTTGAGAAATGGAGCTCAGGGGCACAGCAATTCACAAACTGGCAGAGTGATAAAGGACAACTGTCGTCAAAAAATCTGTTGAGGGAAGTCAACGAGGCGGACTTGAAAGTGAGGCAAAATAGCAGGAAACAGATTTCAAGAGGTACGTTGGAATTGCCTGTAAAGCATAGGAAGAGGGGCACAACTTGGACAATGGTGCACTTGGCCAAAAAGGGCGTATGCGTTTTCTCCTGAATATATTCAGGAGAAAACGCATACGCCCTTTTTGGCCAAGCAAGCAAGCGGGCAATGCAAATCTGCACTACAAAGAAGTATCTCTTCCCACCGGTCAAAAGGGACATCCACAAAATGTGTAAAAACCAGAAAGGCAAGACAGGCCCTGGAGAACTGGGAGCCTTGTTATGCTGATGGGCGGGATGTAAACTGCCAACTGCCTCACTGGAGGAGTGCATTGTGTTCCCTAAAACAAGTAAACAACAGAGCTACAGAGCCAAGGCCACTTCCAGTCTAGGGAATATACCTTGGGAAAACTGAAAATCAATAAGAAAGAGCCACCTCCAAATTTAGGGCTGCACTGACTACAAGAACCTCAACTTGGGTACACCTTAAATATCCCAGGAAATATAAAAATGGTTCAAAACATTGTGGTACTTACGTACGATGGAATATCCCTCAGCCATGAAATCAATGTCATAAGACCAGTAGCAGCAAAGTGAGTGGATTCAGGTACGATGATTCTAAGTGAAATAAGTCACACAGAAAAAGAAACTTATCATAAGATATCACTTATGAAGATCCTGTAAACATGGCTACACGTGAACTGAGTTAGGAAAGAGAACAGAGTCTCACATTTAGAAAACACTCTTATGCCTGCATAAAGGGGAAGGAGAGGTGGGGTGATGCATAAAACCAGAGTTTGATATAAGCACAGGGACCGTTCCAAAAACCAACTTTGGAATAGACAAGACCGACACCTTCCTCAGTGAAAGAGACTCAAAACCCCATATTTCCCGCAGAGGAATATATCTGACTAGTAAGAATCTTAAAACCTATGTATTGATATGACTCCATAAGGGAATCAAGTGTGTCTAGAGTGGCATAAACATGGCAGCGAGAATCAGCTCAAACCCACTATAAAAAGGAATTTCAAAAGCAAAACCAAAAAACAGGGAAATTCTTTACAATTCCTTCAGGGTGTCTGAGGAAACCTGGAAAGACCCTATCTACAATGACAGCTGGATGTGGCATAAGGCTGGACACTTGGGACTGAGAGGATTGGTGAGATTGGGTGAGCAAATGCAGACCCTTTCAAGCAATAATGCATGGCCTCCATTCCATGGGTCCCAACTCTCCAGGTTCAAGGGAATATTACTACAGCTATAACATGTACAGGAAACCTAGAGAATGGACACACTGTGAATACGAAAGGTTTCTAAAACTCAACGAATAGTCCCTCTCCTGGTGCTCCAGTTTGACTTTCCAACTGCCTTACTATCAATCTCCCAACTTGGAGAGACAGGCCCTTTAACCTCCTGGTTTTCACAGGTTCCCAATTTGGCAGAGGATGGAAGGGACGAGGGAGAACCCATGAGAGAGTAGCTGTTAGGCATTTGGACGGGCACATGTCACTCTAATTTCCCGGCAGGAAGAAGAATTAACCAAAGTCTCAGCCACCCACCGGGAACCAGTATAGGACATGATCCAAAATTTTGGACTTGCGTTCAGCTCACAAAAAACGAGTTGAGAAATGGAGCTCAGGGGCACAGCAATTCACAAACTGGCAGAGTGATAAAGGACAACTATCGTCCAAAAATCTGTTGAGGGAAGTCAACGAGGCGGACTTGAAAGTGAGGCAAAATAGCAGGAAACAGATTTCAAGAGGTACCTTGGAATCGCCTGTAAAGCACAGGAAGAGGGGCACAACTTGGACAATGGTGCACTTGGCCAAAAAGGGCGTATGCGTTTTCTCCTGAATATATTCAGGAGAAAATGCATACGCCCTTTTTGGCCAAGCAAGCAAGCGGGCAATGCAAATCTGCACTACAAAGAAGTATCATTTCCCACCGGTCAAAAGGGACATCCACAAAATGTGTAAAAACCAGAAAGGCAAGACAGGCCCTGAGGAACTGGGAGCCTTGTTATGCTGATGGGTGGGATGTAAATTGCCAACTGCCTCACTGGAGGAGTGCATTGTGTTCCCTAAAACAAGTAAACAACAGAGCTACAGAGCCAAGGCCACTTCCAGTCTAGGGAATATACCTTGGGAAAACTGAAAATCAATAAGAAAGAGCCACCTCCAAATTTAGGGCTGCACTGACTACAAGAACCTCAACTTGGGTACACCTTAAATATCCCAGGAAATATAAAAATGGTTCAAAACATTGTGGTACTTACGTACGATGGAATATCCCTCAGCCATGAAATCAATGTCATAAGACTAGTAGCAGCAAAGTGAGTGGATTCAGGTACGATGATTCTAAGTGAAATAAGTCACACAGAAAAAGAAACTTATCATAAGATATCACTTATGAAGATCCTGTAAACATGGCTACACGTGAACTGAGTTAGGAAAGAGAACAGAGTCTCACATTTAGAAAACACTCTTATGCCTGCATAAAGGGGAAGGAGAGGTGGGGTGATGCATAAAACCAGAGTTTGATATAAGCACAGGGACCGTTTCAAAAACCAACTTTGGAATAGACAAGACCTACACCTTCCTCAGTGAAAGAGACTCAAAACCCCATATTTCCCACAGAGGAATATATCTGACTAGTAAGAATCTTAAAACCTGTGTATTGATATGTCTCCATAAGGGAATCAAGTGTGTCTAGAGTGGCATAAACATGGCAGCGAGAATCAGCTCAAACCCACTATAAAAAGGAATTTCAAAAGCAAAACCAAAAAACAGGGAAATTCTTTACAATTCCTTCAGGGTGTCTGAGGAAACCTGGAAAGACCCTATCTACAATGACAGCTGGATGTGGCATAAGGCTGGACACTTGGGACTGAGAGGATTGGTGAGATTGGGTGAGCAAATGCAGACCCTTTCAAGCAATAATGCATGGCCCCCATTCCATGGGTCCCAACTCTCCAGGTTCAAGGGAATATTACTACAGCTATAACATGTACAGGAAACCTAGAGAATGGACACACTGTGAATACGAAAGGTTTCTAAAACTCAACGAATAGTCCCTCTCCTGGTGCTCCAGTTTGACTTTCCAACTGCCTTACTATCAATCTCCCAAATTGGAGAGACAGGCCCTTTGACCTCCTGGTTTGCACAGGTTCCCAATTTGGCAGAGGATGGAAGGGACGAGGGAGAACCCATGAGAGAGTAGCTGTTAGGCATTTGGACGGGCACATGTCACTCTAATTTCCCGGCAGGAAGAAGAATTAACCAAAGTCTCAGCCACCCACCGGGAACCAGTATAGGACATGATCCAAAATTTTGGACTTGCGTTCAGCTCACAAAAAACGAGTTGAGAAATGGAGCTCAGGGGCACAGCAATTCACAAACTGGCAGAGTGATAAAGGACAACTGTCGTCAAAAAATCTGTTGAGGGAAGTCAACGAGGCGGACTTGAAAGTGAGGCAAAATAGCAGGAAACAGATTTCAAGAGGTACGTTGGAATCGCCTGTAAAGCATAGGAAGAGGGGCACAACTTGGACAATGGTGCACTTGGCCAAAAAGGGCGTATGCGTTTTCTCCTGAATATATTCAGGAGAAAACGCATACGCCCTTTTTGGCCAAGCAAGCAAGCGGGCAATGCAAATCTGCACTACAAAGAAGTATCACTTCCCACCGGTCAAAAGGGACATCCACAAAATGTGTAAAAACCAGAAAGGCAAGACAGGCCCTGGAGAACTGGGAGCCTTGTTATGCTGATGGGCGGGATGTAAACTGCCAACTGCCTCACTGGAGGAGTGCATTGTGTTCCCTAAAACAAGTAAACAACAGAGCTACAGAGCCAAGGCCACTTCCAGTCTAGGGAATATACCTTGGGAAAACTGAAAATCAATAAGAAAGAGCCACCTCCAAATTTAGGGCTGCACTGACTACAAGAACCTCAACTTGGGTACACCTTAAATATCCCAGGAAATATAAAAATGGTTCAAAACATTGTGGTACTTACGTACGATGGAATATCCCTCAGCGATGAAATCAATGTCATAAGACGAGTAGCAGCAAAGTGAGTGGATTCAGGTACGATGATTCTAAGTGAAATAAGTCACACAGAAAAAGAAACTTATCATAAGATATCACTTATGAAGATCCTGTAAACATGGGTACACGTGAACTGAGTTAGGAAAGAGAACAGAGTCTCACATTTAGAAAACACTCTTATGCCTGCATAAAGGGGAAGGAGAGGTGGGGTGATGCATAAAACCAGAGTTTGATATAAGCACAGGGACCGTTTCAAAAACCAACTTTGGAATTGACAAGACCGACACCTTCCTCCGTGAAAGAGACTCAAAACCCCATATTTCCCACAGAGGAATATATCTGACTAGTAAGAATCTTAAAACCTATGTATTGATATGTCTCCATAAGGGAATCAAGTGTGTCTAGAGTGGCATAAACATGGCAGCGAGAATCAGCTCAAACCCACTATAAAAAGGAATTTCAAAAGCAAAACGAAAAAACAGGGAAATTCTTTACAATTCCTTCAGGGTGTCTGAGGAAACCTGGAAAGACCCTATCTACAATGAAAGCTGGATGTGGCATAAGGCTGGACACTTGGGACTGAGAGGATTGGTGAGATTGGGTGAGCAAATGCAGACCCTTTCAAGCAATAATGCATGGCCCCCATTCCATGGGTCCCAACTCTCCAGGTTCAAGGGAATATTACTACAGCTATAACATGTACAGGAAACCTAGAGAATGGACACACTGTGAATACGAAAGGTTTCTAAAACTCAACGAATAGTCCCTCTCCTGGTGCTCCAGTTTGACTTTCCAACTGCCTTACTATCAATCTCCCAACTTGGAGAGACAGGCCCTTTAACCTCCTGGTTTGCACAGGTTCCCAATTTGGCAGAGGATGAAAGGGACGAGGGAGAACCCATGAGAGAGTAGCTGTTAGGCATTTGGACGGGCACATGTCACTCTAATTTCCCGGCAGGAAGAAGAATTAACCAAAGTCTCAGCCACCCACCGGGAACCAGTATAGGACATGATCCAAAATTTTGGACTTGCGTTCAGCTCACAAAAAACGAGTTGAGAAATGGAGCTCAGGGGCACAGCAATTCACAAACTGGCAGAGTGATAAAGGACAACTATCGTCCAAAAGTCTGTTGAGGGAAGTCAACGAGGCGGACTTGAAAGTGAGGCAAAATAGCAGGAAACAGATTTCAAGAGGTACGTTGGAATCGCCTGTAAAGCACAGGAAGAGGGGCACAACTTGGACAATGGTGCACTTGGCCAAAAAGGGCGTATGCGTTTTCTCCTGAATATATTCAGGAGAAAACGCATACGCCCTTTTTGGCCAAGCAAGCAAGCGGGCAATGCAAATCTGCACTACAAAGTAGTATCACTTCCCACCGGTCAAAAGGGACATCCACAAAATGTGTAAAAACCAGAAAGGCAAGACAGGCCCTGGAGAACAGGGAGCCTTGTTATGCTGATGGGCGGGATGTAAATTGCCAACTGCCTCACTGGAGGAGTGCATTGTGTTCCCTAAAACAAGTAAACAACAGAGCTACAGAGCCAAGGCCACTTCCAGTCTAGGGAATATACCTGGGGAAAACTGAAAATCAATAAGAAAGAGCCACCTCCAAATTTAGGGCTGCACTGGCTACAAGAACCTCAACTTGGGTACACCTTAAATATCCCAGGAAATATAAAAATGGTTCAAAACATTGTGGTACTTACGTACGATGGAATATCCCTCAGCCATGAAATCAATGTCATAAGACCAGTAGCAACAAAGTGAGTGGATTCAGGTACGATGATTCTAAGTGAAATAAGTCACACAGAAAAAGAATCTTATCATAAGATATCACTTATGAAGATCCTGTAAACATCGGTACACGTGAACTGAGTTAGGAAAGAGAACAGAGTCTCACATTTAGAAAACACTCTTATGCCTGCATAAAGGGGAAGGAGAGGTGGGGTGATGCATAAAACCAGAGTTTGATATAAGCACAGGGACCGTTTCAAAAACCAACTTTGGAATTGACAAGACCGACACCTTCCTCAGTGAAAGAGACTCAAAACCCCATATTTCCCACAGAGGAATATATCTGACTAGTAAGAATCTTAAAACCTATGTATTGATATGTCTCCATAAGGGAATCAAGTGTGTCTAGAGTGGCATAAACATGGCAGCGAGAATCAGCTCAAACCCACTATAAAAAGGAATTTCAAAAGCAAAACCAAAAAACAGGGAAATTCTTTACAATTCCTTCAGGGTGTCTGAGGAAACCTGGAAAGACCCTATCTACAATGACAGCTGGATGTGGCATAAGGCTGGACACTTGGGACTGAGAGGATTGGTGAGATTGGGTGAGCAAATGCAGACCCTTTCAAGCAATAATGCATGGCCCCCATTCCATGGGTCCCAACTCTCCAGGTTCAAGGGAATATTACTACAGCTATAACATGTACAGGAAACCTAGAGAATGGACACACTGTGAATACGAAAGGTTTCTAAAACTCAACGAATAGTCCCTCTCCTGGTGCTCCAGTTTGACTTTCCAACTGCCTTACTATCAACCTCCCAACTTGGAGAGACAGGCCCTTTAACCTCCTGGTTTGCACAGGTTCCCAATTTGGCAGAGGATGGAAGGGACGAGGGAGAACCCATGAGAGAGTAGCTGTTAGGCATTTGGACGGGCACATGTCACTCTAATTTCCCGGCAGGAAGAAGAATTAACCAAAGTCTCAGCCACCCACCGGGAACCAGTATAGGACATGATCCAAAATTTTGGACTTGCGTTCAGCTCACAAAAAACGAGTTGAGAAATGGAGCTCAGGGGCACAGCCATTCACAAACTGGCAGAGTGATAAAGGACAACTATCGTCCAAAAATCTGTTGAGGGAAGTCAACGAGGCGGACTTGAAAGTGAGGCAAAATAGCAGGAAACAGATTTCAAGAGGTACGTTGGAATCGCCTGTAAAGCACAGGAAGAGGGGCACAACTTGGACAATGGTGCACTTGGCCAAAAAGGGCGTATGCGTTTTCTCCTGAATATATTCAGGAGAAAACGCATACGCCCTTTTTGGCCAAGCAAGCAAGCGGGCAATGCAAATCTGCACTACAAAGAAGTATCACTTCCCACCGGTCAAAAGGGACATCCACAAAATGTGTAAAAACCTGAAAGGCAAGACAGGCCCTGGAGAACAGGGAGCCTTGTTATGCTGATGGGCGGGATGTAAATTGCCAACTGCCTCACTGGAGGAGTGCATTGTGTTCCCTAAAACAAGTAAACAACAGAGCTACAGAGACAAGGCCACTTCCAGTCTAGGGAATATACCTGGGGAAAACTGAAAATCAATAAGAAAGAGCCACCTCCAAATTTAGGGCTGCACTGGCTACAAGAACCTCAACTTGGGTACACCTTAAATATGCCAGGAAATATAAAAATGGTTCAAAACATTGTGGTACTTACGTACGATGGAATATCCCTCAGCCATGAAATCAATGTCATAAGACCAGTAGCAGCAAAGTGAGTGGATTCAGGTACGATGATTCTAAGTGAAATAAGTCACACAGAAAAAGAAACTTATCATAAGATATCACTTATGAAGATCCTGTAAACATGGCTACACGTGAACTGAGTTAGGAAAGAGAACAGAGTCTCACATTTAGAAAACACTCTTATGCCTGCATAAAGGGGAAGGAGAGGTGGGGTGATGCATAAAACCAGAGTTTGATATAAGCACAGGGACCGTTCCAAAAACCAACTTTGGAATAGACAAGACCTACACCTTCCTCAGTGAAAGAGACTCAAAACCCCATATTTCCCACAGAGGAATATATCTGACTAGTAAGAATCTTAAAACCTATGTATTGATATGTCTCCATAAGGGAATCAAGTGTGTCTAGAGTGGCATAAACATGGCAGCGAGAATCAGCTCAAACCCACTATAAAAAGGAATTTCAAAAGCAAAACCAAAAAACAGGGAAATTCTTTACAATTCCTTCAGGGTGTCTGAGGAAACCTGGAAAGACCCTATCTACAATGACAGCTGGATGTGGCATAAGGCTGGACACTTGGGACTGAGAGGATTGGTGAGATTGGGTGAGCAAATGCAGACCCTTTCAAGCAATAATGCATGGCCCCCATTCCATGGGTCCCAACTCTCCAGGTTCAAGGGAATATTACTACAGCTATAACATGTACAGGAAACCTAGAGAATGGACACACTGTGAATACGAAAGGTTTCTAAAACTCAACGAATAGTCCCTCTCCTGGTGCTCCAGTTTGACTTTCCAACTGCCTTACTATCAATCTCCCAACTTGGAGAGACAGGCCCTTTAACCTCCTGGTTTGCACAGGTTCCCAATTTGGCAGAGGATGGAAGGGACGAGGGAGAACCCATGAGAGAGTAGCTGTTAGGCATTTGGACGGGCACATGTCACTCTAATTTCCCGGCAGGAAGAAGAATTAACCAAAGTCTCAGCCACCCACCGGGAACCAGTATAGGACATGATCCAAAATTTTGGACTTGCGTTCAGCTCACAAAAAACGAGTTGAGAAATGGAGCTCAGGGGCACAGCAATTCACAAACTGGCAGAGTGATAAAGGACAACTGTCGTCAAAAAATCTGTTGAGGGAAGTCAACGAGGCGGACTTGAAAGTGAGGCAAAATAGCAGGAAACAGATTTCAAGAGGTACGTTGGAATCGCCTGTAAAGCACAGGAAGAGGGGCACAACTTGGACAATGGTGCACTTGGCCAAAAAGGGCGTATGCGTTTTCTCCTGAATATATTCAGGAGAAAACGCATACGCCCTTTTTGGCCAAGCAAGCAAGCGGGCAATGCAAATCTGCACTACAAAGAAGTATCACTTCCCACCGGTCAAAAGGGACATCCACAAAATGTGTAAAATCCAGAAAGGCAAGACAGGCCCTGGAGAACAGGGAGCCTTGTTATGCTGATGGGCGGGATGTAAATTGCCAACTGCCTCACTGGAGGAGTGCATTGTGTTCCCTAAAACAAGTAAACAACAGAGCTACAGAGCCAAGGCCACTTCCAGTCTAGGGAATATACCTTGGGAAAACTGAAAATCAATAAGAAAGAGCCACCTCCAAATTTAGGGCTGCACTGGCTACAAGAACCTCAACTTGGGTACACCTTAAATATCCCAGGAAATATAAAGATGGTTCAAAACATTGTGGTACTTACGTACGATGGAATATCCCTCAGCCATGGAATCAATGTCATAAGACCAGTAGCAGCAAAGTGAGTAGATTCAGGTACGATGATTCTAAGTGAAATAAGTCACACAGAAAAAGAAACTTATCATAAGATATCACTTATGAAGATCCTGTAAACATGGCTACACGTGAACTGAGTTAGGAAAGAGAACAGAGTCTCACATTTAGAAAACACTCTTATGCCTGCATAAAGGGGAAGGAGAGGTGGGGTGATGCATAAAACCAGAGTTTGATATAAGCACAGGGACCGTTTCAAAAACCAACTTTGGAATTGACAAGACCGACACCTTCCTCCGTGAAAGAGACTCAAAACCCCATATTTCCTACAGAGGAATATATCTGACTAGTAAGAATCTTAAAACCTATGTATTGATATGTCTCCATAAGGGAATCAAGTGTGTCTAGAGTGGCATAAACATGGCAGCGAGAATCAGCTCAAACCCACTATAAAAAGGAATTTCAAAAGCAAAACCAAAAAACAGGGAAATTCTTTACAATTCCTTCAGGGTGTCTGAGGAAACCTGGAAAGACCCTATCTACAATGACAGCTGGATGTGGCATAAGGCTGGACACTTGGGACTGAGAGGATTGGTGAGATTGGGTGAGCAAATGCAGACCCTTTCAAGCAATAATGCATGGCCCCCATTCCATGGGTCCCAACTCTCCAGGTTCAAGGGAATATTACTACAGCTATAACATGTACAGGAAACCTAGAGAATGGACACACTGTGAATACGAAAGGTTTCTAAAACTCAACGAATAGTCCCTCTCCTGGTGCTCCAGTTTGACTTTCCAACTGCCTTACTATCAATCTCCCAACTTGGAGAGACAGGCCCTTTAACCTCCTGGTTTGCACAGGTTCCCAATTTGGCAGAGGATGGAAGGGACGAGGGAGAACCCATGAGAGAGTAGCTGTTAGGCATTTGGACGGGCACATGTCACTCTAATTTCCCGGCAGGAAGAAGAATTAACCAAAGTCTCAGCCATCCACCGGGAACCAGTATAGGACATGATCCAAAATTTTGGACTTGCGTTCAGCTCACAAAAAACGAGTTGAGAAATGGAGCTCAGGGGCACAGCAATTCACAAACTGGCGGAGTGATAAAGGACAACTATCGTCCAAAAGTCTGTTGAGGGAAGTCAACGAGGCGGACTTGAAAGTGAGGCAAAATAGCAGGAAACAGATTTCAAGAGGTACGTTGGAATCGCCTGTAAAGCACAGGAAGAGGGGCACAACTTGGACAATGGTGCACTTGGCCAAAAAGGGCGTATGCGTTTTCTCCTGAATATATTCAGGAGAAAACGCATACGCCCTTTTTGGCCAAGCAAGCAAGCGGGCAATGCAAATCTGCACTACAAAGAAGTATCACTTCCCACCGGTCAAAAGGGACATCCACAAAATGTGTAAAAACCAGAAAGGCAAGACAGGCCCTGGAGAACAGGGAGCCTTGTTATGCTGATGGGTGGGATGTAAATTGCCAACTGCCTCACTGGAGGAGTGCATTGTGTTCCCTAAAACAAGTAAACAACAGAGCTACAGAGCCAAGGCCACTTCCAGTCTAGGGAATATACCTGGGGAAAACTGAAAATCAATAAGAAAGAGCCACCTCCAAATTTAGGGCTGCACTGGCTACAAGAACCTCAACTTGGGTACACCTTAAATATCCCAGGAAATATAAAAATGGTTCAAAACATTGTGGTACTTACGTACGATGGAATATCCCTCAGCCATGAAATCAATGTCATAAGACCAGTAGCAACAAAGTGAGTGGATTCAGGTACGATGATTCTAAGTGAAATAAGTCACACAGAAAAAGAAACTTATCATAAGATATCACTTATGAAGATCCTGTAAACATGGGTACACGTGAACTGAGTTAGGAAAGAGAACAGAGTCTCACATTTAGAAAACACTCTTATGCCTGCATAAAGGGGAAGGAGAGGTGGGGTGATGCATAAAACCAGAGTTTGATATAAGCACAGGGACCGTTTCAAAAACCAACTTTGGAATTGACAAGACCGACACCTTCCTCAGTGAAAGAGACTCAAAACCCCATATTTCCCACAGAGGAATATATCTGACTAGTAAGAATCTTAAAACCTATGTATTGATATGTCTCCATAAGGGAATCAAGTGTGTCTAGAGTGGCATAAACATGGCAGCGAGAATCAGCTCAAACCCACTATAAAAAGGAATTTCAAAAGCAAAACCAAAAAACAGGGAAATTCTTTACAATTCCTTCAGGGTGTCTGAGGAAACCTGGAAAGACCCTATCTACAATGACAGCTGGATGTGGCATAAGGCTGGACACTTGGGACTGAGAGGATTGGTGAGATTGGGTGAGCAAATGCAGACCCTTTCAAGCAATAATGCATGGCCCCCATTCCATGGGTCCCAACTCTCCAGGTTCAAGGGAATATTACTACAGCTATAACATGTACAGGAAACCTAGAGAATGGACACACTGTGAATACGAAAGGTTTCTAAAACTCAACGAATAGTCCCTCTCCTGGTGCTCCAGTTTGACTTTCCAACTGCCTTACTATCAATCTCCCAACTTGGAGAGACAGGCCCTTTAACCTCCTGGTTTGCACAGGTTCCCAATTTGGCAGAGGATGGAAGGGACGAGGGAGAACCCATGAGAGAGTAGCTGTTAGGCATTTGGACGGGCACATGTCACTCTAATTTCCCGGCAGGAAGAAGAATTAACCAAAGTCTCAGCCACCCACCGGGAACCAGTATAGGACATGATCCAAAATTTTGGACTTGCGTTCAGCTCACAAAAAACGAGTTGAGAAATGGAGCTCAGGGGCACAGCAATTCACAAACTGGCAGAGTGATAAAGGACAACTATCGTCCAAAAATCTGTTGAGGGAAGTCAACGAGGCGGACTTGAAAGTGAGGCAAAATAGCAGGAAACAGATTTCAAGAGGTACGTTGGAATCGCCTGTAAAGCACAGGAAGAGGGACACAACTTGGACAATGGTGCACTTGGCCAAAAAGGGCGTATGCGTTTTCTCCTGAATATATTCAGGAGAAAACGCATACGCCCTTTTTGGCCAAGCAAGCAAGCGGGCAATGCAAATCTGCACTACAAAGAAGTATCACTTCCCACCGGTCAAAAGGGACATCCACAAAATGTGTAAAAACCAGAAAGGCAAGACAGGCCCTGGAGAACAGGGAGCCTTGTTATGCTGATGGGTGGGATGTAAATTGCCAACTGCCTCACTGGAGGAGTGCATTGTGTTCCCTAAAACAAGTAAACAACAGAGCTACAGAGCCAAGGCCACTTCCAGTCTAGGGAATATACCTGGGGAAAACTGAAAATCAATAAGAAAGAGCCACCTCCAAATTTAGGGCTGCACTGGCTACAAGAACCTCAACTTGGGTACACCTTAAATATCCCAGGAAATATAAAAATGGTTCAAAACATTGTGGTACTTACGTACGATGGAATATCCCTCAGCCATGAAATCAATGTCATAAGACCAGTAGCAACAAAGTGAGTGGATTCAGGTACGATGATTCTAAGTGAAATAAGTCACACAGAAAAAGAAACTTATCATAAGATATCACTTATGAAGATCCTGTAAACATGGGTACACGTGAACTGAGTTAGGAAAGAGAACAGAGTCTCACATTTAGAAAACACTCTTATGCCTGCATAAAGGGGAAGGAGAGGTGGGGTGATGCATAAAACCAGAGTTTGATATAAGCACAGGGACCGTTTCAAAAACCAACTTTGGAATTGACAAGACCGACACCTTCCTCAGTGAAAGAGACTCAAAACCCCATATTTCCCACAGAGGAATATATCTGACTAGTAAGAATCTTAAAACCTATGTATTGATATGTCTCCATAAGGGAATCAAGTGTGTCTAGAGTGGCATAAACATGGCAGCGAGAATCAGCTCAAACCCACTATAAAAAGGAATTTCAAAAGCAAAACCAAAAAACAGGGAAATTCTTTACAATTCCTTCAGGGTGTCTGAGGAAACCTGGAAAGACCCTATCTACAATGACAGCTGGATGTGGCATAAGGCTGGACACTTGGGACTGAGAGGATTGGTGAGATTGGGTGAGCAAATGCAGACCCTTTCAAGCAATAATGCATGGCCCCCATTCCATGGGTCCCAACTCTCCAGGTTCAAGGGAATATTACTACAGCTATAACATGTACAGGAAACCTAGAGAATGGACACACTGTGAATACGAAAGGTTTCTAAAACTCAACGAATAGTCCCTCTCCTGGTGCTCCAGTTTGACTTTCCAACTGCCTTACTATCAATCTCCCAACTTGGAGAGACAGGCCCTTTAACCTCCTGGTTTGCACAGGTTCCCAATTTGGCAGAGGATGGAAGGGACGAGGGAGAACCCATGAGAGAGTAGCTGTTAGGCATTTGGACGGGCACATGTCACTCTAATTTCCCGGCAGGAAGAAGAATTAACCAAAGTCTCAGCCACCCACCGGGAACCAGTATAGGACATGATCCAAAATTTTGGACTTGCGTTCAGCTCACAAAAAACGAGTTGAGAAATGGAGCTCAGGGGCACAGCAATTCACAAACTGGCAGAGTGATAAAGGACAACTATCGTCCAAAAATCTGTTGAGGGAAGTCAACGAGGCGGACTTGAAAGTGAGGCAAAATAGCAGGAAACAGATTTCAAGAGGTACGTTGGAATCGCCTGTAAAGCACAGGAAGAGGGACACAACTTGGACAATGGTGCACTTGGCCAAAAAGGGCGTATGCGTTTTCTCCTGAATATATTCAGGAGAAAACGCATACGCCCTTTTTGGCCAAGCAAGCAAGCGGGCAATGCAAATCTGCACTACAAAGAAGTATCACTTCCCACCGGTCAAAAGGGACATCCACAAAATGTGTAAAAACCAGAAAGGCAAGACAGGCCCTGGAGAACAGGGAGCCTTGTTATGCTGATGGGTGGGATGTAAATTGCCAACTGCCTCACTGGAGGAGTGCATTGTGTTCCCTAAAACAAGTAAACAACAGAGCTACAGAGCCAAGGCCACTTCCAGTCTAGGGAATATACCTGGGGAAAACTGAAAATCAATAAGAAAGAGCCACCTCCAAATTTAGGGCTGCACTGGCTACAAGAACCTCAACTTGGGTACACCTTAAATATCCCAGGAAATATAAAAATGGTTCAAAACATTGTGGTACTTACGTACGATGGAATATCACTCAGCCATGAAATCAATGTCATAAGACCAGTAGCAACAAAGTGAGTGGATTCAGGTACGATGATTCTAAGTGAAATAAGTCACACAGAAAAAGAAACTTATCATAAGATATCACTTATGAAGATCCTGTAAACATGGGTACACGTGAACTGAGTTAGGAAAGAGAACAGAGTCTCACATTTAGAAAACACTCTTATGCCTGCATAAAGGGGAAGGAGAGGTGGGGTGATGCATAAAACCAGAGTTTGATATAAGCACAGGGACCGTTTCAAAAACCAACTTTGGAATTGACAAGACCGACACCTTCCTCAGTGAAAGAGACTCAAAACCCCATATTTCCCACAGAGGAATATATCTGACTAGTAAGAATCTTAAAACCTATGTATTGATATGTCTCCATAAGGGAATCAAGTGTGTCTAGAGTGGCATAAACATGGCAGCGAGAATCAGCTCAAACCCACTATAAAAAGGAATTTCAAAAGCAAAACCAAAAAACAGGGAAATTCTTTACAATTCCTTCAGGGTGTCTGAGGAAACCTGGAAAGACCCTATCTACAATGACAGCTGGATGTGGCATAAGGCTGGACACTTGGGACTGAGAGGATTGGTGAGATTGGGTGAGCAAATGCAGACCCTTTCAAGCAATAATGCATGACCCCCATTCCATGGGTCCCAACTCTCCAGGTTCAAGGGAATATTACTACAGCTATAACATGTACAGGAAACCTAGAGAATGGACACACTGTGAATACGAAAGGTTTCTAAAACTCAACGAATAGTCCCTCTCCTGGTGCTCCAGTTTGACTTTCCAACTGCCTTACTATCAATCTCCCAACTTGGAGAGACAGGCCCTTTAACCTCCTGGTTTGCACAGGTTCCCAATTTGGCAGAGGATGGAAGGGACGAGGGAGAACCCATGAGAGAGTAGCTGTTAGGCATTTGGACGGGCACATGTCACTCTAATTTCCCGGCAGGAAGAAGAATTAACCAAAGTCTCAGCCACCCACCGGGAACCAGTATAGGACATGATCCAAAATTTTGGACTTGCGTTCAGCTCACAAAAAACGAGTTGAGAAATGGAGCTCAGGGGCACAGCAATTCACAAACTGGCAGAGTGATAAAGGACAACTGTCGTCAAAAAATCTGTTGAGGGAAGTCAACGAGGCGGACTTGAAAGTGAGGCAAAATAGCAGGAAACAGATTTCAAGAGGTACGTTGGAATCGCCTGTAAAGCACAGGAAGAGGGGCACAACTTGGACAATGGTGCACTTGGCCAAAAAGGGCGTATGCGTTTTCTCCTGAATATATTCAGGAGAAAACGCATACGCCCTTTTTGGCCAAGCAAGCAAGCGGGCAATGCAAATCTGCACTACAAAGAAGTATCACTTCCCACCGGTCAAAAGGGACATCCACAAAATGTGTAAAAACCAGAAAGGCAAGACAGGCCCTGGAGAACTGGGAGCCTTGTTATGCTGATGGGCGGGATGTAAACTGCCAACTGCCTCACTGGAGGAGTGCATTGTGTTCCCTAAAACAAGTAAACAACAGAGCTACAGAGCCAAGGCCACTTCCAGTCTAGGGAATATACCTTGGGAAAACTGAAAATCAATAAGAAAGAGCCACCTCCAAATTTAGGGCTGCACTGACTACAAGAACCTCAACTTGGGTACACCTTAAATATCCCAGGAAATATAAAAATGGTTCAAAACATTGTGGTACTTACGTATGATGGAATATCCCTCAGCGATGAAATCAATGTCATAAGACGAGTAGCAGCAAAGTGAGTGGATTCAGGTACGATGATTCTAAGTGAAATAAGTCACACAGAAAAAGAAACTTATCATAAGATATCACTTATGAAGATCCTGTAAACATGGGTACACGTGAACTGAGTTAGGAAAGAGAACAGAGTCTCACATTTAGAAAACACTCTTATGCCTGCATAAAGGGGAAGGAGAGGTGGGGTGATGCATAAAACCAGAGTTTGATATAAGCACAGGGACCGTTTCAAACACCAACTTTGGAATTGACAAAACCGACACCTTCCTCAGTGAAAGAGACTCAAAACCCCATATTTCCCACAGAGGAATATATCTGACTAGTAAGAATCTTAAAACCTATGTATTGATATGTCTCCATAAAGGAATCAAGTGTGTCTAGAGTGGCATAAACATGGCAGCGAGAATCAGCTCAAACCCACTATAAAAAGGAATTTCAAAAGCAAAACCAAAAAACAGGGAAATTCTTTACAATTCCTTCAGGGTGTCTGAGGAAACCTGGAAAGACCCTATCTACAATGACAGCTGGATGTGGCATAAGGCTGGACACTTGGGACTGAGAGGATTGGTGAGATTGGGTGAGCAAATGCAGACCCTTTCAAGCAATAATGCATGGCCCCCATTCCATGGGTCCCAACTCTCCAGGTTCAAGGGAATATTACTACAGCTATAACATGTACAGGAAACCTAGAGAATGGACACACTGTGAATACGAAAGGTTTCTAAAACTCAACGAATAGTCCCTCTCCTGGTGCTCCAGTTTGACTTTCCAACTGCCTTACTATCAATCTCCCAACTTGGAGAGACAGGCCCTTTAACCTCCTGGTTTGCACAGGTTCCCAATTTGGCAGAGGATGGAAGGGACGAGGGAGAACCCATGAGAGAGTAGCTGTTAGGCATTTGGACGGGCACATGTCACTCTAATTTCCCGGCAGGAAGAAGAATTAACCAAAGTCTCAGCCACCCACCGGGAACCAGTATAGGACAGGATCCAAAATTTTGGACTTGCATTCAGCTCACAAAAAACGAGTTGAGAAATGGAGCTCAGGGGCACAGCAATTCACAAACTGGCAGAGTGATAAAGGACAACTATCGTCCAAAAATCTGTTGAGGGAAGTCAACGAGGCGGACTTGAAAGCGAGGCAAAATAGCAGGAAACAGATTTCAAGAGGTACCTTGGAATCGCCTGTAAAGCACAGGAAGAGGGGCACAACTTGGACAATGGTGCACTTGGCCAAAAAGGGCGTATGCGTTTTCTCCTGAATATATTCAGGAGAAAACGCATACGCCCTTTTTGGCCAAGCAAGCAAGCGGGCAATGCAAATCTGCACTACAAAGAAGTATCACTTCCCACCGGTCAAAAGGGACATCCACAAAATGTGTAAAAACCAGAAAGGCAAGACAGGCCCTGGAGAACAGGGAGCCTTGTTATGCTGATGGGTGGGATGTAAATTGCCAACTGCCTCACTGGAGGAGTGCATTGTGTTCCCTAAAACAAGTAAACAACAGAGCTACAGAGCCAAGGCCACTTCCAGTCTAGGGAATATACCTGGGGAAAACTGAAAATCAATAAGAAAGAGCCACCTCCAAATTTAGGGCTGCACTGGCTACAAGAACCTCAACTTGGGTACACCTTAAATATCCCAGGAAATATAAAAATGGTTCAAAACATTGTGGTACTTACGTACGATGGAATATCCCTCAGCGATGAAATCAATGTCATAAGACCAGTAGCAGCAAAGTGAGTGGATTCAGGTACAATGATTCTAAGTGAAATAAGTCACACAGAAAAAGAAACTTATCATAAGATATCACTTATGAAGATCCTGTAAACATGGGTACACGTGAACTGAGTTAGGAAAGAGAACAGAGTCTCACATTTAGAAAACACTCTTATGCCTGCATAAAGGGGAAGGAGAGGTGGGGTGATGCATAAAACCAGAGTTTGATATAAGCACAGGGACCGTTCCAAAAACCAACTTTGGAATAGACAAGACCTACACCTTCCTCAGTGAAAGAGACTCAAAACCCCATATTTCCCGCAGAGGAATATATCTGAATAGTAAGAATCTTAAAACCTATGTATTGATATGACTCCATAAGGGAATCAAGTGTGTCTAGAGTGGCATAAACATGGCAGCGAGAATCAGCTCAAACCCACTATAAAAAGGAATTTCAAAAGCAAAACCAAAAAACAGGGAAATTCTTTACAATTCCTTCAGGGTGTCTGAGGAAACCTGGAAAGACCCTATCTACAATGACAGCTGGATGTGGCATAAGGCTGGACACTTGGGACTGAGAGGATTGGTGAGATTGGGTGAGCAAATGCAGACCCTTTCAAGCAATAATGCATGGCCCCAATTCCATGGGTCCCAACTCTCCAGGTTCAAGGGAATATTACTACAGCTATAACATGTACAGGAAACCTAGAGAATGGACACACTGTGAATACGAAAGGTTTCTAAAACTCAACGAATAGTCCCTCTCCTGGTGCTCCAGTTTGACTTTCCAACTGCCTTACTATCAATCTCCCAACTTGGAGAGACAGGCCCTTTAACCTCCTGGTTTGCACAGGTTCCCAATTTGGCAGAGGATGGAAGGGACGAGGGAGAACCCATGAGAGAGTAGCTGTTAGGCATTTGGACGGGCACATGTCACTCTAATTTCCCGGCAGGAAGAAGAATTAACCAAAGTCTCAGCCACCCACCGGGAACCAGTATAGGACATGATCCAAAATTTTGGACTTGCGTTCAGCTCACAAAAAACGAGTTGAGAAATGGAGCTCAGGGGCACAGCAATTCACAAACTGGCAGAGTGATAAAGGACAACTATCGTCAAAAAATCTGTTGAGGGAAGTCAACGAGGCGGACCTGAAAGTGAGGCAAAATAGCAGGAAACAGATTTCAAGAGGTACGTTGGAATCGCCTGTAAAGCACAGGAAGAGGGGCACAACTTGGACAATGGTGCACTTGGCCAAAAAGGGCGTATGCGTTTTCTCCTGAATATATTCAGGAGAAAACGCATACGCCCTTTTTGGCCAAGCAAGCAAGCGGGCAATGCAAATCTGCACTACAAAGAAGTATCACTTCCCACCGGTCAAAAGGGACATCCACAAAATGTGTAAAAACCAGAAAGGCAAGACAGGCCCTGGAGAACTGGGAGCCTTGTTATGCTGATGGGTGGGATGTAAATTGCCAACTGCCTCACTGGAGGAGTGCATTGTGTTCCCTAAAACAAGTAAACAACAGAGCTACAGAGCCAAGGCCACTTCCAGTCTAGGGAATATACCTGGGGAAAACTGAAAATCAATAAGAAAGAGCCACCTCCAAATTTAGGGCTGCACTGACTACAAGAACCTCAACTTGGGTACACCTTAAATATCCCAGGAAATATAAAAATGGTTCAAAACATTGTGGTACTTACGTACGATGGAATATCCCTCAGCCATGAAATCAATGTCATAAGACCAGTAGCAGCAAAGTGAGTGGATTCAGGTACGATGATTCTAAGTGAAATAAGTCACACAGAAAAAGAAACTTATCATAAGATATCACTTATGAAGATCCTGTAAACATGGCTACACGTGAATTGAGTTAGGAAAGAGAACAGAGTCTCACATTTAGAAAACACTCTTATGCCTGCATAAAGGGGAAGGAGAGGTGGGGTGATGCATAAAACCAGAGTTTGATATAAGCACAGGGACCGTTTCAAAAACCAACTTTGGAATTGACAAGACCGACACCTTCCTTAGTGAAAGAGACTCAAAACCCCATATTTCCCACAGAGGAATATATCTGACTAGTAAGAATCTTAAAACCTATGTATTGATATGTCTCCATAAGGGAATCAAGTGTGTCTAGAGTGGCATAAACATGGCAGCGAGAATCAGCTCAAACCCACTATAAAAAGGAATTTCAAAAGCAAAACCAAAAAACAGGGAAATTCTTTACAATTCCTTCAGGGTGTCTGTGGAAACCTGGAAAGACCCTATCTACAATGACAGCTGGATGTGGCATAAGGCTGGACACTTGGGACTGAGAGGATTGGTGAGATTGGGTGAGCAAATGCAGACCCTTTCAAGCAATAATGCATGGCCCCCATTCCATGGGTCCCAACTCTCCAGGTTCAAGGGAATATTACTACAGCTATAACATGTACAGGAAACCTAGAGAATGGACACACTGTGAATACGAAAGGTTTCTAAAACTCAACGAATAGTCCCTCTCCTGGTGCTCCAGTTTGACTTTCCAACTGCCTTACTATCAATCTCCCAACTTGGAGAGACAGGCCCTTTAACCTCCTGGTTTGCACAGGTTCCCAATTTGGCAGAGGATGGAAGGGACGAGGGAGAACCCATGAGAGAGTAGCTGTTAGGCATTTGGACGGGCAACTTTCACTCTAATTTCCCGGCAGGAAGAAGAATTTACCAAAGTCTCAGCCACCCACCGGGAACCAGTATAGGACATGATCCAAAATTTTGGACTTGCGTTCAGCTCACAAAAAACGAGTTGAGAAATGGAGCTCAGGGGCACAGCAATTCACAAACTGGCACAGTGATAAAGGACAACTATCGTCCAAAAATCTGTTGAGGGAAGTCAACGAGGCGGACTTGAAAGTGAGGCAAAATAGCAGGAAACAGATTTCAAGAGGTACCTTGGAATCGCCTGTAAAGCACAGGAAGAGGGGCACAACTTGGACAATGGTGCACTTGGCCAAAAAGGGCGTATGCGTTTTCTCCTGAATATATTGAGGAGAAAACGCATACGCCCTTTTTGGCCAAGCAAGCAAGCGGGCAATGCAAATCTGCACTACAAAGAAGTATCACTTCCCACCGGTCAAAAGGGACATCCACAAAATGTGTAAAAACCAGAAAGGCAAGACAGGCCCTGGAGAACTGGGAGCCTTGTTATGCTGATGGGCGGGATGTAAATTGCCAACTGCCTCACTGGAGGAGTGCATTGTGTTCCCTAAAACAAGTAAACAACAGAGCTACAGAGCCAAGGCCACTTCCAGTCTAGGGAATATACCTTGGGAAAACTGAAAATCAATAAGAAAGAGCCACCTCCAAATTTAGGGCTGCACTGACTACAAGAACCTCAACTTGGGTACACCTTAAATATCCCAGGAAATATAAAAATGGTTCAAAACATTGTGGTACTTACGTACGATGGAATATCCCTCAGCCATGAAATCAATGTCATAAGACCAGTAGCAGCAAAGTGAGTGGATTCAGGTACGATGATTCTAAGTGAAATAAGTCACACAGAAAAAGAAACTTATCATAAGATATCACTTATGAAGATCCTGTAAACATGGCTACACGTGAACTGAGTTAGGAAAGAGAACAGAGTCTCACATTTAGAAAACACTCTTATGCCTGCATAAAGGGGATGGAGAGGTGGGGTGATGCATAAAACCAGAGTTTGATATAAGCACAGGGACCGTTCCAAAAACCAACTTTGGAATAGACAAGACCTACACCTTCCTCAGTGAAAGAGACTCAAAACCCCATATTGCCCGCAGAGGAATATATCTGACTAGTAAGAATCTTAAAACCTATGTATTGATATGACTCCATAAGGGAATCAAGTGTGTCTAGAGTGGCATAAACATGGCAGCGAGAATCAGCTCAAACCCACTATAAAAAGGAATTTCAAAAGCAAAACCAAAAAACAGGGAAATTCTTTACAATTCCTTCAGGGTGACTGAGGAAACCTGGAAAGACCCTATCTACAATGACAGCTGGATGTGGCATAAGGCTGGACACTTGGGACTGAGAGGATTGGTGAGATTGGGTGAGCAAATGCAGACCCTTTCGAGCAATAATGCATGGCCCCCATTCCATGGGTCCCAACTCTCCATGTTCAAGGGAATATTACTACAGATATATCATGTACAGGAAACCTAGAGAATGGACACACTGTGAATACGAAAGGTTTCTAAAACTCAACGAATAGTCCCTCTCCTGGTGCTCCAGTTTGACTTTCCAACTGCCTTACTATCAATCTCCCAACTTGGAGAGACAGGCCCTTTAACCTCCTGGTTTGCACAGGTTCCCAATTTGGCAGAGGATGGAAGGGACGAGGGAGAACCCATGAGAGAGTAGCTGTTAGGCATTTGGACGGGCACATGTCACTCTAATTTCCCGGCAAGAAGAAGAATTAAACAAAGTCTCAGCCACCCACCGGGAACCAGTATAGGACATGATCCAAAATTTTGGACTTGCGTTCAGCTCACAAAAAGCGAGTTGAGAAATGGAGCTCAGGGGCACAGCAATTCACAAACTGGCAGAGTGATAAAGGACAACTATCGTCCAAAAATCTGTTGAGGGAAGTCAACGAGGCGGACTTGAAAGCGAGGCAAAATAGCAGGAAACAGATTTCAAGAGGTACCTTGGAATCGCCTGTAAAGCACAGGAAGAGGGGCACAACTTGGACAATGGTGCACTTGGCCAAAAAGGGCGTATGCGTTTTCTCCTGAATATATTCAGGAGAAAACGTATACGCCCTTTTTGGCCAAGCAAGCAAGCGGGCAATGCAAGTCTGCACTACAAAGAAGTATCACTTCCCACCGGTCAAAAGGGACATCCACAAAATGTGTAAAAACCAGAAAGGCAAGACAGGCCCTGGAGAACTGGGAGCCTTGTTATGCTGATGGGCGGGATGTAAATTGCCAAATGCCTCACTGGAGCAGTGCATTGTGTTCCCTAAAACAAGTAAACAACAGAGCTACAGAGCCAAGGCCACTTCCAGTCTAGGGAATATACCTTGGGAAAACTGAAAATCAATAAGAAAGAGCCACCTCCAAATTTAGGGCTGCACTGGCTACAAGAACCTCAACTTGGGTACACCTTAAATATCCCAGGAAATATAAAAATGGTTCAAAACATTGTGGTACTTACGTACGATGGAATATCCCTCAGCCATGAAATCAATGTCATAAGACCAGTAGCAGCAAAGTGAGTGGATTCAGGTACGATGATTCTAAGTGAAATAAGTCACACAGAAAAAGAAACTTATCATAAGATATCACTTATGAAGATCCTGTAAACATGGCTACACGTGAACTGAGTTAGGAAAGAGAACAGAGTCTCACATTTAGAAAACACTCTTATGCCTGCATAAAGGGGATGGAGAGGTCGGGTGATGCATAAAACCAGAGTTTGATATAAGCACAGGGACCGTTCCAAAAATCAACTTTGGAATAGACAAGACCGACACCTTCCTCAGTGAAAGAGACTCAAAACCCCATATTTCCCGCAGAGGAATATATCTGACTAGTAAGAATCTTAAAACCTATGTATTGATATGACTCCATAAGGGAATCAAGTGTGTCTAGAGTGGCATAAACATGGCAGCGAGAATCAGCTCAAACCCACTATAAAAAGGAATTTCAAAAGCAAAACCAAAAAACAGGGAAATTCTTTACAATTCCTTCAGGGTGTCTGAGGAAACCTGGAAAGACCCTATCTACAATGACAGCTGGATGTGGCATAAGGCTGGACACTTGGGACTGAGAGGATTGGTGAGATTGGGTGAGCAAATGCAGACCCTTTCAAGCAATAATGAATGGCCCCCATTCCATGGGTCCCAACTCTCCAGGTTCAAGGGAATATTACTACAGCTGTAACATGTACAGGAAACCTAGAGAATGTACACACTGTGAATACGAAAGGTTTCTAAAACTCAATGAATAGTCCCTCTCCTGGTGCTCCAGTTTGACTTTCCAACTGCCTTACTATCAATCTCCCAACTTGGAGAGACAGGCCCTTTAACCTCCTGGTTTGCACAGGTTCCCAATTTGGCAGAGGATGGAAGGGACGAGGGAGAACCCATGAGAGAGTAGCTGTTAGGCATTTGGACGGGCACATGTCACTCTAATTTCCCGGCAGGAAGAAGAATTAACCAAAGTCTCAGCCACCCAACGGGAACCACTATAGGACATGATCCAAAATTTTGGACTTGTGTTCAGCTCACAAAAAACGAGTTGAGAAATGGAGCTCAGGGGCACAGCAATTCACAAACTGGCAGAGTGATAAAGGACAACTATCGTCCAAAAATCTGTTGAGGGAAGTCAACGAGGCGGACTTGAAAGTGAGGCAAAATAGCAGGAAACAGATTTCAAGAGGTACGTTGGAATCGCCTGTAAAGCACAGGAAGAGGGGCACTACTTGGACAATGGTGCACTTGGCCAAAAAGGGCGTATGCGTTTTCTCCTGAATATATTCAGGAGAAAACGCATACGCCCTTTTTGGCCAAGCAAGCAAGCGGGCAATGCAAATCTGCACTACAAAGAAGTATCACTTCCCACCGGTCAAAAGGGACATCCACAAAATATGTAAAAACCTGAAAGGCAAGACAGGCCCTGGAGAACAGGGAGCCTTGTTATGCTGATGGGCGGGATGTAAATTGCCAACTGCCTCACTGGAGGAGTGCATTGTGTTCCCTAAAACAAGTAAACAACAGAGCTACAGAGCCAAGGCCACTTCCAGTCTAGGGAATATACCTGGGGAAAACTGAAAATCAATAAGAAAGAGCCACCTCCAAATTTAGGGCTGCACTGGCTACAAGAACCTCAACTTGGGTACACCTTAAATATCCCAGGAAATATAAAAATGGTTCAAAACATTGTGGTACTTACGTACGATGGAATATCCCTCAGCGATGAAATCAATGTCATAAGACCAGTAGCAGCAAAGTGAGTGGATTCAGGTACGATGATTCTAAGTGAAATAAGTCACACAGAAAAAGAAACTTATCATAAGATATCACTTATGAAGATCCTGTAAACATGGGTACACGTGAACTGAGTTAGGAAAGAGAACAGAGTCTCACATTTAGAAAACACTCTTATGCCTGCATAAAGGGAAAGGAGAGGTGGGGTGATGCATAAAACCAGAGTTTGATATAAGCACAGGGACCGTTTCAAACACCAACTTTGGAATTGACAAAACCGACACCTTCCTCAGTGAAAGAGACTCAAAACCCCATATTTCCCACAGAGGAATATATCTGACTAGTAAGAATCTTAAAACCTATGTATTGATATGTCTCCATAAAGGAATCAAGTGTGTCTAGAGTGGCATAAACATGGCAGCGAGAATCAGCTCAAACCCACTATAAAAAGGAATTTCAAAAGCAAAACCAAAAAACAGGGAAATTCTTTACAATTCCTTCAGGGTGTCTGAGGAAACCTGGAAAGACCCTATCTACAATGACAGCTGGATGTGGCATAAGGCTGGACACTTGGGACTGAGAGGATTGGTGAGATTGGGTGAGCAAATGCAGACCCTTTCAAGCAATAATGCATGGCCCCCATTCCATGGGTCCCAACTCTCCAGGTTCAAGGGAATATTACTACAGCTATAACATGTACAGGAAACCTAGAGAATGGACACACTGTGAATACGAAAGGTTTCTAAAACTCAACGAATAGTCCCTCTCCTGGTGCTCCAGTTTGACTTTCCAACTGCCTTACTATCAATCTCCCAACTTGGAGAGACAGGCCCTTTAACCTCCTGGTTTGCACAGGTTCCCAATTTGGCAGAGGATGGAAGGGACGAGGGAGAACCCATGAGAGAGTAGCTGTTAGGCATTTGGACGGGCACATGTCACTCTAATTTCCCGGCAGGAAGAAGAATTAACCAAAGTCTCAGCCACCCACCGGGAACCAGTATAGGACAGGATCCAAAATTTTGGACTTGCATTCAGCTCACAAAAAACGAGTTGAGAAATGGAGCTCAGGGGCACAGCAATTCACAAACTGGCAGAGTGATAAAGGACAACTATCGTCCAAAAATCTGTTGAGGGAAGTCAACGAGGCGGACTTGAAAGCGAGGCAAAATAGCAGGAAACAGATTTCAAGAGGTACCTTGGAATCGCCTGTAAAGCACAGGAAGAGGGGCACAACTTGGACAATGGTGCACTTGGCCAAAAAGGGCGTATGCGTTTTCTCCTGAATATATTCAGGAGAAAACGCATACGCCCTTTTTGGCCAAGCAAGCAAGCGGGCAATGCAAATCTGCACTACAAAGAAGTATCACTTCCCACCGGTCAAAAGGGACATCCACAAAATGTGTAAAATCCAGAAAGGCAAGACAGGCCCTGGAGAACAGGGAGCCTTGTTATGCTGATGGGCGGGATGTAAATTGCCAACTGCCTCACTGGAGGAGTGCATTGTGTTCCCTAAAACAAGTAAACAACAGAGCTACAGAGCCAAGGCCACTTCCAGTCTAGGGAATATACCTTGGGAAAACTGAAAATCAATAAGAAAGAGCCACCTCCAAATTTAGGGCTGCACTGGCTACAAGAACCTCAACTTGGGTACACCTTAAATATCCCAGGAAATATAAAAATGGTTCAAAACATTGTGGTACTTACGTACGATGGAATATCCCTCAGCCATGGAATCAATGTCATAAGACCAGTAGCAGCAAAGTGAGTAGATTCAGGTACGATGATTCTAAGTGAAATAAGTCACACAGAAAAAGAAACTTATCATAAGATATCACTTATGAAGATCCTGTAAACATGGCTACACGTGAACTGAGTTAGGAAAGAGAACAGAGTCTCACATTTAGAAAACACTCTTATGCCTGCATAAAGGGGAAGGAGAGGTGGGGTGATGCATAAAACCAGAGTTTGATATAAGCACAGGGACCGTTTCAAAAACCAACTTTGGAATTGACAAGACCGACACCTTCCTCCGTGAAAGAGACTCAAAACCCCATATTTCCTACAGAGGAATATATCTGACTAGTAAGAATCTTAAAACCTATGTATTGATATGTCTCCATAAGGGAATCAAGTGTGTCTAGAGTGGCATAAACATGGCAGCGAGAATCAGCTCAAACCCACTATAAAAAGGAATTTCAAAAGCAAAACCAAAAAACAGGGAAATTCTTTACAATTCCTTCAGGGTGTCTGAGGAAACCTGGAAAGACCCTATCTACAATGACAGCTGGATGTGGCATAAGGCTGGACACTTGGGACTGAGAGGATTGGTGAGATTGGGTGAGCAAATGCAGACCCTTTCAAGCAATAATGCATGGCCCCCATTCCATGGGTCCCAACTCTCCAGGTTCAAGGGAATATTACTACAGCTATAACATGTACAGGAAACCTAGAGAATGGACACACTGTGAATACGAAAGGTTTCTAAAACTCAACGAATAGTCCCTCTCCTGGTGCTCCAGTTTGACTTTCCAACTGCCTTACTATCAATCTCCCAACTTGGAGAGACAGGCCCTTTAACCTCCTGGTTTGCACAGGTTCCCAATTTGGCAGAGGATGGAAGGGACGAGGGAGAACCCATGAGAGAGTAGCTGTTAGGCATTTGGACGGGCACATGTCACTCTAATTTCCCGGCAGGAAGAAGAATTAACCAAAGTCTCAGCCATCCACCGGGAACCAGTATAGGACATGATCCAAAATTTTGGACTTGCGTTCAGCTCACAAAAAACGAGTTGAGAAATGGAGCTCAGGGGCACAGCAATTCACAAACTGGCGGAGTGATAAAGGACAACTATCGTCCAAAAGTCTGTTGAGGGAAGTCAACGAGGCGGACTTGAAAGTGAGGCAAAATAGCAGGAAACAGATTTCAAGAGGTACGTTGGAATCGCCTGTAAAGCACAGGAAGAGGGGCACAACTTGGACAATGGTGCACTTGGCCAAAAAGGGCGTATGCGTTTTCTCCTGAATATATTCAGGAGAAAACGCATACGCCCTTTTTGGCCAAGCAAGCAAGCGGGCAATGCAAATCTGCACTACAAAGAAGTATCACTTCCCACCGGTCAAAAGGGACATCCACAAAATGTGTAAAAACCAGAAAGGCAAGACAGGCCCTGGAGAACAGGGAGCCTTGTTATGCTGATGGGCGGGATGTAAATTGCCAACTGCCTCACTGGAGGAGTGCATTGTGTTCCCTAAAATAAGTAAACAACAGAGCTACAGAGCCAAGGCCACTTCCAGTCTAGGGAATATACCTGGGGAAAACTGAAAATCAATAAGAAAGAGCCACCTCCAAATTTAGGGCTGCACTGGCTACAAGAACCTCAACTTGGGTACACCTTAAATATCCCAGGAAATATAAAAATGGTTCAAAACATTGTGGTACTTACGTACGATGGAATATCCCTCAGCCATGAAATCAATGTCATAGGACCAGTAGCAACAAAGTGAGTGGATTCAGGTACGATGATTCTAAGTGAAATAAGTCACACAGAAAAAGAAACTTATCATAAGATATCACTTATGAAGATCCTGTAAACATGGGTACACGTGAACTGAGTTAGGAAAGAGAACAGAGTCTCACATTTAGAAAACACTCTTATGCCTGCATAAAGGGGAAGGAGAGGTGGGGTGATGCATAAAACCAGAGTTTGATATAAGCACAGGGACCGTTTCAAAAACCAACTTTGGAATTGACAAGACCGACACCTTCCTCAGTGAAAGAGACTCAAAACCCCATATTTCCCACAGAGGAATATATCTGACTAGTAAGAATCTTAAAACCTATGTATTGATATGTCTCCATAAGGGAATCAAGTGTGTCTAGAGTGGCATAAACATGGCAGCGAGAATCAGCTCAAACCCACTATAAAAAGGAATTTCAAAAGCAAAACCAAAAAACAGGGAAATTCTTTACAATTCCTTCAGGGTGTCTGAGGAAACCTGGAAAGACCCTATCTACAATGACAGCTGGATGTGGCATAAGGCTGGACACTTGGGACTGAGAGGATTGGTGAGATTGGGTGAGCAAATGCAGACCCTTTCAAGCAATAATGCATGGCCCCCATTCCATGGGTCCCAACTCTCCATGTTCAAGGGAATATTACTACAGCTATAACATGTACAGGAAACCTAGAGAATGGACACACTGTGAATACGAAAGGTTTCTAAAACTCAACGAATAGTCCCTCTCCTGGTGCTCCAGTTTGACTTTCCAACTGCCTTACTATCAATCTCCCAACTTGGAGAGACAGGCCCTTTAACCTCCTGGTTTGCACAGGTTCCCAATTTGGCAGAGGATGGAAGGGACGAGGGAGAACCCATGAGAGAGTAGCTGTTAGGCATTTGGACGGGCACATGTCACTCTAATTTCCCGGCAGGAAGAAGAATTAACCAAAGTCTCAGCCACCCACCGGGAACCAGTATAGGACATGATCCAAAATTTTGGACTTGCGTTCAGCTCACAAAAAACGAGTTGAGAAATGGAGCTCAGGGGCACAGCAATTCACAAACTGGCAGAGTGATAAAGGACAACTATCGTCCAAAAATCTGTTGAGGGAAGTCAACGAGGCGGACTTGAAAGTGAGGCAAAATAGCAGGAAACAGATTTCAAGAGGTACGTTGGAATCGCCTGTAAAGCACAGGAAGAGGGACACAACTTGGACAATGGTGCACTTGGCCAAAAAGGGCGTATGCGTTTTCTCCTGAATATATTCAGGAGAAAACGCATACGACCTTTTTGGCCAAGCAAGCAAGCGGGCAATGCAAATCTGCACTACAAAGAAGTATCACTTCCCACCGGTCAAAAGGGACATCCACAAAATGTGTAAAAACCAGAAAGGCAAGACAGGCCCTGGAGAACAGGGAGCCTTGTTATGCTGATGGGTGGGATGTAAATTGCCAACTGCCTCACTGGAGGAGTGCATTGTGTTCCCTAAAACAAGTAAACAACAGAGCTACAGAGCCAAGGCCACTTCCAGTCTAGGGAATATACCTGGGGAAAACTGAAAATCAATAAGAAAGAGCCACCTCCAAATTTAGGGCTGCACTGGCTACAAGAACCTCAACTTGGGTACACCTTAAATATCCCAGGAAATATAAAAATGGTTCAAAACATTGTGGTACTTACGTACGATGGAATATCCCTCAGCCATGAAATCAATGTCATAAGACCAGTAGCAACAAAGTGAGTGGATTCAGGTACGATGATTCTAAGTGAAATAAGTCACACAGAAAAAGAAACTTATCATAAGATATCACTTATGAAGATCCTGTAAACATGGGTACACGTGAACTGAGTTAGGAAAGAGAACAGAGTCTCACATTTAGAAAACACTCTTATGCCTGCATAAAGGGGAAGGAGAGGTGGGGTGATGCATAAAACCAGAGTTTGATATAAGCACAGGGACCGTTTCAAAAACCAACTTTGGAATTGACAAGACCGACACCTTCCTCAGTGAAAGAGACTCAAAACCCCATATTTCCCACAGAGGAATATATCTGACTAGTAAGAATCTTAAAACCTATGTATTGATATGTCTCCATAAGGGAATCAAGTGTGTCTAGAGTGGCATAAACATGGCAGCGAGAATCAGCTCAAACCCACTATAAAAAGGAATTTCAAAAGCAAAACCAAAAAACAGGGAAATTCTTTACAATTCCTTCAGGGTGTCTGAGGAAACCTGGAAAGACCCTATCTACAATGACAGCTGGATGTGGCATAAGGCTGGACACTTGGGACTGAGAGGATTGGTGAGATTGGGTGAGCAAATGCAGACCCTTTCAAGCAATAATGCATGGCCCCCATTCCATGGGTCCCAACTCTCCAGGTTCAAGGGAATATTACTACAGCTATAACATGTACAGGAAACCTAGAGAATGGACACACTGTGAATACGAAAGGTTTCTAAAACTCAACGAATAGTCCCTCTCCTGGTGCTCCAGTTTGACTTTCCAACTGCCTTACTATCAATCTCCCAACTTGGAGAGACAGGCCCTTTAACCTCCTGGTTTGCACAGGTTCCCAATTTGGCAGAGGATGGAAGGGACGAGGGAGAACCCATGAGAGAGTAGCTGTTAGGCATTTGGACGGGCACATGTCACTCTAATTTCCCGGCAGGAAGAAGAATTAACCAAAGTCTCAGCCACCCACCGGGAACCAGTATAGGACATGATCCAAAATTTTGGACTTGCGTTCAGCTCACAAAAAACGAGTTGAGAAATGGAGCTCAGGGGCACAGCAATTCACAAACTGGCAGAGTGATAAAGGACAACTATCGTCCAAAAATCTGTTGAGGGAAGTCAACGAGGCGGACTTGAAAGTGAGGCAAAATAGCAGGAAACAGATTTCAAGAGGTACGTTGGAATCGCCTGTAAAGCACAGGAAGAGGGACACAACTTGGACAATGGTGCACTTGGCCAAAAAGGGCGTATGCGTTTTCTCCTGAATATATTCAGGAGAAAACGCATACGCCCTTTTTGGCCAAGCAAGCAAGCGGGCAATGCAAATCTGCACTACAAAGAAGTATCACTTCCCACCGGTCAAAAGGGACATCCACAAAATGTGTAAAAACCAGAAAGGCAAGACAGGCCCTGGAGAACAGGGAGCCTTGTTATGCTGATGGGCGGGATGTAAATTGCCAACTGCCTCACTGGAGGAGTGCATTGTGTTCCCTAAAACAAGTAAACAACAGAGCTACAGAGCCAAGGCCACTTCCAGTCTAGGGAATATACCTGGGGAAAACTGAAAATCAATAAGAAAGAGCCACCTCCAAATTTAGGGCTGCACTGGCTACAAGAACCTCAACTTGGGTACACCTTAAATATCCCAGGAAATATAAAAATGGTTCAAAACATTGTGGTACTTACGTACGATGGAATATCCCTCAGCGATGAAATCAATGTCATAAGACCAGTAGCAGCAAAGTGAGTGGATTCAGGTACGATGATTCTAAGTGAAATAAGTCACACAGAAAAAGAAACTTATCATAAGATATCACTTATGAAGATCCTGTAAACATGGGTACACGTGAACTGAGTTAGGAAAGAGAACAGAGTCTCACATTTAGAAAACACTCTTATGCCTGCATAAAGGGGAAGGAGAGGTGGGGTGATGCATAAAACCAGAGTTTGATATAAGCACAGGGACCGTTCCAAAAACCAACTTTGGAATAGACAAGACCTACACCTTCCTCAGTGAAAGAGACTCAAAACCCCATATTTCCCGCAGAGGAATATATCTGAATAGTAAGAATCTTAAAACCTATGTATTGATATGACTCCATAAGGGAATCAAGTGTGTCTAGAGTGGCATAAACATGGCAGCGAGAATCAGCTCAAACCCACTATAAAAAGGAATTTCAAAAGCAAAACCAAAAAACAGGGAAATTCTTTACAATTCCTTCAGGGTGTCTGAGGAAACCTGGAAAGACCCTATCTACAATGACAGCTGGATGTGGCATAAGGCTGGACACTTGGGACTGAGAGGATTGGTGAGATTGGGTGAGCAAATGCAGACCCTTTCAAGCAATAATGCATGGCCCCCATTCCATGGGTCCCAACTCTCCAGGTTCAAGGGAATATTACTACAGCTATAACATGTACAGGAAACCTAGAGAATGGACACACTGTGAATACGAAAGGTTTCTAAAACTCAACGAATAGTCCCTCTCCTGGTGCTCCAGTTTGACTTTCCAACTGCCTTACTATCAATCTCCCAACTTGGAGAGACAGGCCCTTTAACCTCCTGGTTTGCACAGGTTCCCAATTTGGCAGAGGATGGAAGGGACGAGGGAGAACCCATGAGAGAGTAGCTGTTAGGCATTTGGACGGGCACATGTCACTCTAATTTCCCGGCAGGAAGAAGAATTAACCAAAGTCTCAGCCACCCACCGGGAACCAGTATAGGACATGATCCAAAATTTTGGACTTGCGTTCAGCTCACAAAAAACGAGTTGAGAAATGGAGCTCAGGGGCACAGCAATTCACAAACTGGCAGAGTGATAAAGGACAACTATCGTCCAAAAATCTGTTGAGGGAAGTCAACGAGGCGGACTTGAAAGTGAGGCAAAATAGCAGGAAACAGATTTCAAGAGGTACGTTGGAATCGCCTGTAAAGCACAGGAAGAGGGGCACAACTTGGACAATGGTGCACTTGGCCAAAAAGGGCGTATGCGTTTTCTCCTGAATATATTCAGGAGAAAACGCATACGCCCTTTTTGGCCAAGCAAGCAAGCGGGCAATGCAAATCTGCACTACAAAGAAGTATCACTTCCCACCGGTCAAAAGGGACATCCACAAAATGTGTAAAAACCAGAAAGGCAAGACAGGCCCTGGAGAACTGGGAGCCTTGTTATGCTGATGGGCGGGATGTAAATTGCCAACTGCCTCACTGGAGGAGTGCATTGTGTTCCCTAAAACAAGTAAACAACAGAGCTACAGAGCCAAGGCCACTTCCAGTCTAGGGAATATACCTTGGGAAAACTGAAAATCAATAAGAAAGAGCCACCTCCAAATTTAGGGCTGCACTGACTACAAGAACCTCAACTTGGGTACACCTTAAATATCCCAGGAAATATAAAAATGGTTCAAAACATTGTGGTACTTACGTACGATGGAATATCCCTCAGCCATGAAATCAATGTCATAAGACCAGTAGCAGCAAAGTGAGTGGATTCAGGTACGATGATTCTAAGTGAAATAAGTCACACAGAAAAAGAAACTTATCATAAGATATCACTTATGAAGATCCTGTAAACATGGCTACACGTGAACTGAGTTAGGAAAGAGAACAGAGTCTCACATTTAGAAAACACTCTTATGCCTGCATAAAGGGGATGGAGAGGTGGGGTGATGCATAAAACCAGAGTTTGATATAAGCACAGGGACCGTTCCAAAAACCAACTTTGGAATAGACAAGACCTACACCTTCCTCAGTGAAAGAGACTCAAAACCCCATATTGCCCGCAGAGGAATATATCTGACTAGTAAGAATCTTAAAACCTATGTATTGATATGACTCCATAAGGGAATCAAGTGTGTCTAGAGTGGCATAAACATGGCAGCGAGAATCAGCTCAAACCCACTATAAAAAGGAATTTCAAAAGCAAAACCAAAAAACAGGGAAATTCTTTACAATTCCTTCAGGGTGACTGAGGAAACCTGGAAAGACCCTATCTACAATGACAGCTGGATGTGGCATAAGGCTGGACACTTGGGACTGAGAGGATTGGTGAGATTGGGTGAGCAAATGCAGACCCTTTCGAGCAATAATGCATGGCCCCCATTCCATGGGTCCCAACTCTCCATGTTCAAGGGAATATTACTACAGATATATCATGTACAGGAAACCTAGAGAATGGACACACTGTGAATACGAAAGGTTTCTAAAACTCAACGAATAGTCCCTCTCCTGGTGCTCCAGTTTGACTTTCCAACTGCCTTACTATCAATCTCCCAACTTGGAGAGACAGGCCCTTTAACCTCCTGGTTTGCACAGGTTCCCAATTTGGCAGAGGATGGAAGGGACGAGGGAGAACCCATGAGAGAGTAGCTGTTAGGCATTTGGACGGGCACATGTCACTCTAATTTCCCGGCAGGAAGAAGAATTAACCAAAGTCTCAGCCACCCACCGGGAACCAGTATAGGACATGATCCAAAATTTTGGACTTGCGTTCAGCTCACAAAAAGCGAGTTGAGAAATGGAGCTCAGGGGCACAGCAATTCACAAACTGGCAGAGTGATAAAGGACAACTATCGTCCAAAAATCTGTTGAGGGAAGTCAACGAGGCGGACTTGAAAGCGAGGCAAAATAGCAGGAAACAGATTTCAAGAGGTACCTTGGAATCGCCTGTAAAGCACAGGAAGAGGGGCACAACTTGGACAATGGTGCACTTGGCCAAAAAGGGCGTATGCGTTTTCTCCTGAATATATTCAGGAGAAAACGCATACGCCCTTTTTGGCCAAGCAAGCAAGCGGGCAATGCAAGTCTGCACTACAAAGAAGTATCACTTCCCACCGGTCAAAAGGGACATCCACAAAATGTGTAAAAACCAGAAAGGCAAGACAGGCCCTGGAGAACTGGGAGCCTTGTTATGCTGATGGGCGGGATGTAAACTGCCAAATGCCTCACTGGAGCAGTGCATTGTGTTCCCTAAAACAAGTAAACAACAGAGCTACAGAGCCAAGGCCACTTCCAGTCTAGGGAATATACCTTGGGAAAACTGAAAATCAATAAGAAAGAGCCACCTCCAAATTTAGGGCTGCACTGACTACAAGAACCTCAACTTGGGTACACCTTAAATATCCCAGGAAATATAAAAATGGTTCAAAACATTGTGGTACTAACGTACGATGGAATATCCCTCAGCCATGAAATCAATGTCATAAGACCAGTAGCAGCAAAGTGAGTGGATTCAGGTACGATGATTCTAAGTGAAATAAGTCACACAGAAAAAGAAACTTATCATAAGATATCACTTATGAAGATCCTGTAAACATGGCTACACGTGAACTGAGTTAGGAAAGAGAACAGAGTCTCACATTTAGAAAACACTCTTATGCCTGCATAAAGGGGATGGAGAGGTCGGGTGATGCATAAAACCAGAGTTTGATATAAGCACAGGGACCGTTCCAAAAATCAACTTTGGAATAGACAAGACCGACACCTTCCTCAGTGAAAGAGACTCAAAACCCCATATTTCCCGCAGAGGAATATATCTGACTAGTAAGAATCTTAAAACCTATGTATTGATATGACTCCATAAGGGAATCAAGTGTGTCTAGAGTGGCATAAACATGGCAGCGAGAATCAGCTCAAACCCACTATAAAAAGGAATTTCAAAAGCAAAACCAAAAAACAGGGAAATTCTTTACAATTCCTTCAGGGTGTCTGAGGAAACCTGGAAAGACCCTATCTACAATGACAGCTGGATGTGGCATAAGGCTGGACACTTGGGACTGAGAGGATTGGTGAGATTGGGTGAGCAAATGCAGACCCTTTCAAGCAATAATGAATGGCCCCCATTCCATGGGTCCCAACTCTCCAGGTTCAAGGGAATATTACTACAGCTGTAACATGTACAGGAAACCTAGAGAATGTACACACTGTGAATACGAAAGGTTTCTAAAACTCAATGAATAGTCCCTCTCCTGGTGCTCCAGTTTGACTTTCCAACTGCCTTACTATCAATCTCCCAACTTGGAGAGACAGGCCCTTTAACCTCCTGGTTTGCACAGGTTCCCAATTTGGCAGAGGATGGAAGGGACGAGGGAGAACCCATGAGAGAGTAGCTGTTAGGCATTTGGACGGGCACATGTCACTCTAATTTCCCGGCAGGAAGAAGAATTAACCAAAGTCTCAGCCACCCACCGGGAACCACTATAGGACATGATCCAAAATTTTGGACTTGTGTTCAGCTCACAAAAAACGAGTTGAGAAATGGAGCTCAGGGGCACAGCAATTCACAAACTGGCAGAGTGATAAAGGACAACTATCGTCCAAAAATCTGTTGAGGGAAGTCAACGAGGCGGACTTGAAAGTGAGGCAAAATAGCAGGAAACAGATTTCAAGAGGTACGTTGGAATCGCCTGTAAAGCACAGGAAGAGGGGCACAACTTGGACAATGGTGCACTTGGCCAAAAAGGGCGTATGCGTTTTCTCCTGAATATATTCAGGAGAAAACGCATACGCCCTTTTTGGCCAAGCAAGCAAGCGGGCAATGCAAATCTGCACTACAAAGAAGTATCACTTCCCACCGGTCAAAAGGGACATCCACAAAATGTGTAAAAACCAGAAAGGCAAGACAGGCCCTGGAGAACTGGGAGCCTTGTTATGCTGATGGGCGGGATGTAAACTGCCAACTGCCTCACTGGAGGAGTGCATTGTGTTCCCTAAAACAAGTAAACAACAGAGCTACAGAGCCAAGGTCACTTCCAGTCTAGGGAATATACCTTGGGAAAACTGAAAATCAATAAGAAAGAGCCACCTCCAAATTTAGGGCTGCACTGACTACAAGAACCTCAACTTGGGTACACCTTAAATATCCCTGGAAATATAAAAATGGTTCAAAACATTGTGGTACTTACGTACGATGGAATATCCCTCAGCCATGAAATCAATGTCATAAGACCAGTAGCAGCAAAGTGAGTGGATTCAGGTACGATGATTCTAAGTGAAATAAGTCACACAGAAAAAGAAACTTATCATAAGATATCACTTATGAAGATCCTGTAAACATGGCTACACGTGAACTGAGTTAGGAAAGAGAACAGAGTCTCACATTTAGAAAACACTCTTATGCCTGCATAAAGGGGAAGGAGAGGTGGGGTGATGCATAAAACCAGAGTTTGATATAAGCACAGGGACCGTTTCAAAAACCAACTTTGGAATAGACAAGACCTACACCTTCCTCAGTGAAAGAGACTCAAAACGCCATATTTCCCACAGAGGAATATATCTGACTAGTAAGAATCTTAAAACCTATGTATTGATATGTCTCCATAAGGGAATCAAGTGTGTCTAGAGTGGCATAAACATGGCAGCGAGAATCAGCTCAAACCCACTATAAAAAGGAATTTCAAAAGCAAAACCAAAAAACAGGGAAATTCTTTACAATTCCTTCAGGGTGTCTGAGGAAACCTGGAAAGACCCTATCTACAATGACAGCTGGATGTGGCATAAGGCTGGACACTTGGGACTGAGAGGATTGGTGAGATTGGGTGAGCAAATGCAGACCCTTTCAAGCAATAATGCATGGCCCTCATTCCATGGGTCCCAACTCTCCCGGTTCAAGGGAATATTACTACAGCTATAACATGTACAGGAAACCTAGAGAATGGACACACTGTGAATACGAAAGGTTTCTAAAACTCAACGAATAGTCCCTCTCCTGGTGCTCCAGTTTGACTTTCCAACTGCCTTACTATCAATCTCCCAACTTGGAGAGACAGGCCCTTTAACCTCCTGGTTTGCACAGGTTCCCAATTTGCCAGAGGATGGAAGGGACTAGGGAGAACCCATGAGAGAGTAGCTGTTAGGCATTTGGACGGGCACATGTCACTCTAATTTCCCGGCAGGAAGAAGAATTAACCAAAGTCTCAGCCACCCACCGGGAACCAGTATAGGACATGATCCAAAATTTTGGACTTGCGTTCAGCTCACAAAAAACGAGTTGAGAAATGGAGCTCAGGGGCACAGCAATTCACAAACTGGCAGAGTGATAAAGGACAACTATCGTCCAAAAATCTGTTGAGGGAAGTCAACGAGGCGGACTTGAAAGCGAGGCAAAATAGCAGGAAACAGATTTCAAGAGGTACCTTGGAATCGCCTGTAAAGCACAGGAAGAGGGGCACAACTTGGACAATGGTGAACTTGGCCAAAAAGGGCGTATGCGTTTTCTCCTGAATATATTCAGGAGAAAACGCATACGCCCTTTTTGGCCAAGCAAGCAAGCGGGCAATGCAAATCTGCACTACAAAGAAGTATCACTTCCCACCGGTCAAAAGGGACATCCACAAAATGTGTAAAAACCAGAAAGGCAAGACAGGCCCTGGAGAACTGGGAGCCTTGTTATGCTGATGGGCGGGATGTAAACTGCCAACTGCCTCACTGGAGGAGTGCATTGTGTTCCCTAAAACAAGTAAACAACAGAGCTACAGAGCCAAGGCCACTTCCAGTCTAGGGAATATACCTTGGGAAAACTGAAAATCAATAAGAAAGAGCCACCTCCAAATTTAGGGCTGCACTGACTACAAGAACCTCAACTTGGGTACACCTTAAATATCCCAGGAAATATAAAAATGGTTCAAAACATTGTGGTACTTACGTACGATGGAATATCCCTCAGCCATGAAATCAATGTCATAAGACCAGTAGCAGCAAAGTGAGTGGATTCAGGTACGATGATTCTAAGTGAAATAAGTCACACAGAAAAAGAAACTTATCATAAGATATCACTTATGAAGATCCTGTAAACATGGCTACACGTGAACTGAGTTAGGAAAGAGAACAGAGTCTCACATTTAGAAAACACTCTTATGCCTGCATAAAGGGGAAGGAGAGGTGGGGTGATGAATAAAACCAGAGTTTGATATAAGCACAGGGACCGTTCCAAAAACCAACTTTGGAATAGACAAGACCGACACCTTCCTCAGTGAAAGAGACTCAAAACCCCATATTTCCCGCAGAGGAATATATCTGACTAGTAAGAATCTTAAAACCTATGTATTGATATGACTCCATAAGGGAATCAAGTGTGTCTAGAGTGGCATAAACATGGCAGCGAGAATCAGCTCAAACCCACTATAAAAAGGAATTTCAAAAGAAAAACCAAAAAACAGGGAAATTCTTTACAATTCCTTCAGGGTGTCTGAGGAAACCTGGAAAGACCCTATCTACAATGACAGCTGGATGTGGCATAAGGCTGGACACTTGGGACTGAGAGGATTGGTGAGATTGGGTGAGCAAATGCAGACCCTTTCAAGCAATAATGCATGGCCCCCATTCCATGGGTCCCAACTCTCCAGGTTCAAGGGAATATTACTACAGCTATAACATGTACAGGAAACCTAGAGAATGGACACACTGTGAATACGAAAGGTTTCTAAAACTCAACGAATAGTCCCTCTCCTGGTGCTCCAGTTTGACTTTCCAACTGCCTTACTATCAATCTCCCAACTTGGAGAGACAGGCCCTTTAACCTCCTGGTTTGCACAGGTTCCCAATTTGGCAGAGGATGGAAGGGACGAGGGAGAACCCATGAGAGAGTAGCTGTTAGGCATTTGGACGGGCACATGTCACTCTAATTTCCCGGCAGGAAGAAGAATTAACCAAAGTCTCAGCCACCCACCGGGAACCAGTATAAGACATGATCCAAAATTTTGGACTTGCGTTCAGCTCACAAAAAACGAGTTGAGAAATGGAGCTCAGGGGCACAGCAATTCACAAACTGGCAGAGTGATAAAGGACAACTATCGTCCAAAAATCTGTTGAGGGAAGTCAACGAGGCGGACTTGAAAGTGAGGCAAAATAGCAGGAAACAGATTTCAAGAGGTACCTTGGAATCGCCTGTAAAGCACAGGAAGAGGGGCACAACTTGGACAATGGTGCACTTGGCCAAAAAGGGCGTATGCGTTTTCTCCTGAATATATTCAGGAGAAAATGCATACGCCCTTTTTGGCCAAGCAAGCAAGCGGGCAATGCAAATCTGCACTACAAAGAAGTATCACTTCCCACCGGTCAAAAGGGACACCCACAAAATGTGTAAAAACCAGAAAGGCAAGACAGGCCCTGGAGAACTGGGAGCCTTGTTATGCTGATGGGCGGGATGTAAATTGCCAAATGCATCACTGGAGCAGGGCATTGTGTTCCCTAAAACAAGTAAACAACAGAGCTACAGAGCCAAGGCCACTTCCAGTCTAGGGAATATACCTTGGGAAAACTGAAAATCAATAAGAAAGAGCCACCTCCAAATTTAGGGCTGCACTGACTACAAGAACCTCAACTTGGGTACACCTTAAATATCCCAGGCAATATAAAAATGGTTCAAAACATTGTGGTACTTACGTACGATGGAATATCCCTCAGCCATGAAATCAATGTCATAAGACCAGTAGCAGCAAAGTGAGTGGATTCAGGTACGATGATTCTAAGTGAAATAAGTCACACAGAAAAAGAAACTTATCATAAGATATCACTTATGAAGATCCTGTAAACATGGCTACACGTGAACTGAGTTAGGAAAGAGAACAGAGTCTCACATTTAGAAAACACTCTTATGCCTGCATAAAGGGGATGGAGAGGTCGGGTGATGCATAAAACCAGAGTTTGATATAAGCACAGGGACCGTTCCAAAAATCAACTTTGGAATAGACAAGACCGACACCTTCCTCAGTGAAAGAGACTCAAAACCCCATATTTCCCGCAGAGGATTATATCTGACTAGTAAGAATCTTAAAACCTATGTATTGATATGACTCCATAAGGGAATCAAGTGTGTCTAGAGTGGCATAAACATGGCAGCGAGAATCAGCTCAAACCCACTATAAAAAGGAATTTCAAAAGCAAAACCAAAAAACAGGGAAATTCTTTCCAATTCCTTCAGGGTGTCTGAGGAAACCTGGAAAGACCCTATCTACAATGACAGCTGGATGTGGCATAAGGCTGGACACTTGGGACTGAGAGGATTGGTGAGATTGGGTGAGCAAATGCAGACCCTTTCAAGCAATAATGCATGGCCCCCATTCCATGGGTCCCAACTCTCCAGGTTCAAGGGAATATTACTACAGCTATAACATGTACAGGAAACCTAGAGAATGGACACACTGTGAATACGAAAGGTTTCTAAAACTCAACGAATAGTCCCTCTCCTGGTGCTCCAGTTTGACTTTCCAACTGCCTTACTATCAATCTCCCAACTTGGAGAGACAGGCCCTTTAACCTCCTGGTTTGCACAGGTTCCCAATTTGGCAGAGGATGGAAGGGACGAGGGAGAACCCATGAGAGAGTAGCTGTTAGGCATTTGGACGGGCACATGTCACTCTAATTTCCCAGCAGGAAGAAGAATTAACCAAAGTCTCAGCCACCCACCGGGAACCAGTATAAGACATGATCCAAAATTTTGGACTTGCGTTCAGCTCACAAAAAACGAGTTGAGAAATGGAGCTCAGGGGCACAGCAATTCACAAACTGGCAGAGTGATAAAGGACAACTATCGTCCAAAAATCTGTTGAGGGAAGTCAACGAGGCGGACTTGAAAGTGAGGCAAAATAGCAGGAAACAGATTTCAAGAGGTACCTTGGAATCGCCTGTAAAGCACAGGAAGAGGGGCACAACTTGGACAATGGTGCACTTGGCCAAAAAGGGCGTATGCGTTTTCTCCTGAATATATTCAGGAGAAAATGCATACGCCCTTTTTGGCCAAGCAAGCAAGCGGGCAATGCAAATCTGCACTACAAAGGAGTATCACTTCCCACCGGTCAAAAGGGACACCCACAAAATGTGTAAAAACCAGAAAGGCAAGACAGGCCCTGGAGAACTGGGAGCCTTGTTATGCTGATGGGCGGGATGTAAATTGCCAAATGCATCACTGGAGCAGGGCATTGTGTTCCCTAAAACAAGTAAACAACAGAGCTACAGAGCCAAGGCCACTTCCAGTCTAGGGAATATACCTTGGGAAAACTGAAAATCAATAAGAAAGAGCCACCTCCAAATTTAGGGCTGCACTGACTACAAGAACCTCAACTTGGGTACACCTTAAATATCCCAGGCAATATAAAAATGGTTCAAAACATTGTGGTACTTACGTACGATGGAATATCCCTCAGCCATGAAATCAATGTCATAAGACCAGTAGCAGCAAAGTGAGTGGATTCAGGTACGATGATTCTAAGTGAAATAAGTCACACAGAAAAAGAAACTTATCATAAGATATCACTTATGAAGATCCTGTAAACATGGCTACACGTGAACTGAGTTAGGAAAGAGAACAGAGTCTCACATTTAGAAAACACTCTTATGCCTGCATAAAGGGGATGGAGAGGTCGGGTGATGCATAAAACCAGAGTTTGATATAAGCACAGGGACCGTTCCAAAAATCAACTTTGGAATAGACAAGACCGACACCTTCCTCAGTGAAAGAGACTCAAAACCCCATATTTCCCGCAGAGGATTATATCTGACTAGTAAGAATCTTAAAACCTATGTATTGATATGACTCCATAAGGGAATCAAGTGTGTCTAGAGTGGCATAAACATGGCAGCGAGAATCAGCTCAAACCCACTATAAAAACGAATTTCAAAAGCAAAACCAAAAAACAGGGAAATTCTTTACAATTCCTTCAGGGTGTCTGAGGAAACCTGGAAAGACCCTATCTACAATGACAGCTGGATGTGGCATAATGCTGGACACTTGGGACTGAGAGGATTGGTGAGATTGGGTGAGCAAATGCAGACCCTTTCAAGCAATAATGCATGGCCCCCATTCCATGGGTCCCAACTCTCCAGGTTCAAGGGAATATTACTACAGCTATAACATGTACAGCAAACCTAGAGAATGTACACACTGTGAATACGAAAGGTTTCTAAAACTCAATGAATTGTCCCTCTCCTGGTGCTCCAGTTTGACTTTCCAACTGCCTTACTATCAATCTCCCAACTTGGAGAGACAGGCCCTTTAACCTCCTGGTTTGCACAGGTTCCCAATTTGGCAGAGGATGGAAGGGACGAGGGAGAACCCATGAGAGAGTAGCTGTTAGGCATTTGGACGGGCACATGTCACTCTAATTTCCCGGCAGGAAGAAGAATTAACCAAAGTCTCAGCCACCCACCGGGAACCAGTATAGGACATGATCCAAAATTTTGGACTTGCGTTCAGCTCACAAAAAACGAGTTGAGAAATGGAGCTCAGGGGCACAGCAATTCACAAACTGGCAGAGTGATAAAGGACAACTATCGTCCAAAAATCTGTTGAGGGAAGTCAACGAGGCGGACTTGAAAGTGAGGCAAAATAGCAGGAAACAGATTTCAAGAGGTACGTTGGAATCGCCTGTAAAGCACAGGAAGAGGGGCACAACTTGGACAATGGTGCACTTGGCCAAAAAGGGCGTATGCGTTTTCTCCTGAATATATTCAGGAGAAAACGCATACGCCCTTTTTGGCCAAGCAAGCAAGCGGGCAATGCAAATCTGCACTACAAAGAAGTATCACTTCCCACCGGTCAAAAGGGACATCCACAAAATGTGTAAAAACCAGAAAGGCAAGACAGGCCCTGGAGAACTGGGAGCCTTGTTATGCTGATGGGCGGGATGTAAACTGCCAACTGCCTCACTGGAGGAGTGCATTGTGTTCCCTAAAACAAGTAAACAACAGAGCTACAGAGCCAAGGCCACTTCCAGTCTAGGGAATATACCTTGGGAAAACTGAAAATCAATAAGAAAGAGCCACCTCCAAATTTAGGGCTGCACTGACTACAAGAACCTCAACTTGGGTACACCTTAAATATCCCAGGAAATATAAAAATGGTTCAAAACATTGTGGTACTTACGTACGATGGAATATCCCTCAGCCATGAAATCAATGTCATAAGACCAGTAGCAGCAAAGTGAGTGGATTCAGGTACGATGATTCTAAGTGAAATAAGTCACACAGAAAAAGAAACTTATCATAAGATATCACTTATGAAGATCCTGTAAACATGGCTACACGTGAACTGAGTTAGGAAAGAGAACAGAGTCTCACATTTAGAAAACACTCTTATGCCTGCATAAAGGGGAAGGAGAGGTGGGGTGATGCATAAAACCAGAGTTTGATATAAGCACAGGGACCGTTTCAAAAACCAACTTTGGAATAGACAAGACCTACACCTTCCTCAGTGAAAGAGACTCAAAACGCCATATTTCCCACAGAGGAATATATCTGACTAGTAAGAATCTTAAAACCTATGTATTGATATGTCTCCATAAGGGAATCAAGTGTGTCTAGAGTGGCATAAACATGGCAGCGAGAATCAGCTCAAACCCACTATAAAAAGGAATTTCAAAAGCAAAACCAAAAAACAGGGAAATTCTTTACAATTCCTTCAGGGTGTCTGAGGAAACCTGGAAAGACCCTATCTACAATGACAGCTGGATGTGGCATAAGGCTGGACACTTGGGACTGAGAGGATTGGTGAGATTGGGTGAGCAAATGCAGACCCTTTCAAGCAATAATGCATGGCCCTCATTCCATGGGTCCCAACTCTCCCGGTTCAAGGGAATATTACTACAGCTATAACATGTACAGGAAACCTAGAGAATGGACACACTGTGAATACGAAAGGTTTCTAAAACTCAATGAATAGTCCCTCTCCTGGTGCTCCAGTTTGACTTTCCAACTGCCTTACTATCAATCTCCCAACTTGGAGAGACAGGCCCTTTAACCTCCTGGTTTGCACAGGTTCCCAATTTGCCAGAGGATGGAAGGGACGAGGGAGAACCCATGAGAGAGTAGCTGTTAGGCATTTGGACGGGCACATGTCACTCTAATTTCCCGGCAGGAAGAAGAATTAACCAAAGTCTCAGCCACCCACCGGGAACCAGTATAGGACATGATCCAAAATTTTGGACTTGCGTTCAGCTCACAAAAAACGAGTTGAGAAATGGAGCTCAGGGGCACAGCAATTCACAAACTGGCAGAGTGATAAAGGACAACTATCGTCCAAAAATCTGTTGAGGGAAGTCAACGAGGCGGACTTGAAAGCGAGGCAAAATAGCAGGAAACAGATTTCAAGAGGTACCTTGGAATCGCCTGTAAAGCACAGGAAGAGGGGCACAACTTGGACAATGGTGCACTTGGCCAAAAAGGGCGTATGCGTTTTCTCCTGAATATATTCAGGAGAAAACGCATACGCCCTTTTTGGCCAAGCAAGCAAGCGGGCAATGCAAATCTGCACTACAAAGAAGTATCACTTCCCACCGGTCAAAAGGGACATCCACAAAATGTGTAAAAACCAGAAAGGCAAGACAGGCCCTGGAGAACTGGGAGCCTTGTTATGCTGATGGGCGGGATGTAAACTGCCAACTGCCTCACTGGAGGAGTGCATTGTGTTCCCTAAAACAAGTAAACAACAAAGCTACAGAGCCAAGGCCACTTCCAGTCTAGGGAATATACCTTGGGAAAACTGAAAATCAATAAGAAAGAGCCACCTCCAAATTTAGGGCTGCACTGACTACAAGAACCTCAACTTGGGTACACCTTAAATATCCCAGGCAATATAAAAATGGTTCAAAACATTGTGGTACTTACGTATGATGGAATATCCCTCAGCGATGAAATCAATGTCATAAGACGAGTAGCAGCAAAGTGAGTGGATTCAGGTACGATGATTCTAAGTGAAATAAGTCACACAGAAAAAGAAACTTATCATAAGATATCACTTATGAAGATCCTGTAAACATGGCTACACGTGAACTGAGTTAGGAAAGAGAACAGAGTCTCACATTTAGAAAACACTCTTATGCCTGCATAAAGGGGATGGAGAGGTGGGGTGATGCATAAAACCAGAGTTTGATATAAGCACAGGGACCGTTCCAAAAACCAACTTTGGAATAGACAAGACCTACACCTTCCTCAGTGAAAGAGACTCAAAACCCCATATTTCCCGCAGAGGAATATATCTGACTAGTAAGAATCTTAAAACCTATGTATTGATATGTCTCCATAAGGGAATCAAGTGTGTCTAGAGTGGCATAAACATGGCAGCGAGAATCAGCTCAAACCCACTATAAAAAGGAATTTCAAAAGCAAAACCAAAAAACAGGGAAATTCTTTACAATTCCTTCAGGGTGTCTGAGGAAACCTGGAAAGACCCTATCTACAATGACAGCTGGATGTGGCATAAGGCTGGACACTTGGGACTGAGAGGATTGGTGAGATTGGGTGAGCAAATGCAGACCCTTTCAAGCAATAATGCATGGCCCCCATTCCATGGGTCCCAACTCTCCAGGTTCAAGGGAATATTACTACAGCTATAACATGTACAGGAAACCTAGAAAATGGACACACTGTGAATACGAAAGGTTTCTAAAACTCAACGAATAGTCCCTCTCCTGGTGCTCCAGTTTGACTTTCCAACTGCCTTACTATCAATCTCCCAACTTGGAGAGACAGGCCCTTTAACCTCCTGGTTTGCACAGGTTCCCAATTTGGCAGAGGATGGAAGGGACGAGGGAGAACCCATGAGAGAGTAGCTGTTAGGCATTTGGACGGGCACATGTCACTCTAATTTCCCGGCAGGAAGAAGAATTAACCAAAGTCTCAGCCACCCACCGGGAACCAGTATAGGACAGGATCCAAAATTTTGGACTTGCGTTCAGCTCACAAAAAACGAGTTGAGAAATGGAGCTCAGGGGCACAGCAATACACAAACTGGCAGAGTGATAAAGGACAACTATCGTCCAAAAATCTGTTGAGGGAAGTCAACGAGGCGGACTTGAAAGTGAGGCAAAATAGCAGGAAACAGATTTCAAGAGGTACGTTGGAATCGCCTGTAAAGCACAGGAAGAGGGGCACAACTTGGACAATGGTGCACTTGGCCAAAAAGGGCGTATGCGTTTTCTCCTGAATATATTCAGGAGAAAACGCATACGCCCTTTTTGGCCAAGCAAGCAATCGGGCAATGCAAATCTGCACTACATAGAAGTATCACTTCCCACCGGTCAAAAGGGACATCCACAAAATGTGTAAAAACCAGAAAGGCAAGACAGGCCCTGGAGAACAGGGAGCCTTGTTATGCTGATGGGCGGGATGTAAATTGCCAACTGCCTCACTGGAGGAGTGCATTGTGTTCCCTAAAACAAGTAAACAACAGAGCTACAGAGCCAAGGCCACTTCCAGTCTAGGGAATATACCTTGGGAAAACTGAAAATCAATAAGAAAGAGCCACCTCCAAATTTAGGGCTGCACTGGCTACAAGAACCTCAACTTGGGTACACCTTAAATATCCCAGGAAATATAAAAATGGTTCAAAACATTGTGGTACTTACGTACGATGGAATATCCCTCAGCCATGAAATCAATGTCATAAGACCAGTAGCAACAAAGTGAGTGGATTCAGGTACGATGATTCTAAGTGAAATAAGTCACACAGAAAAAGAAACTTATCATAAGATATCACTTATGAAGATCCTGTAAACATGGGTACACGTGAACTGAGTTAGGAAAGAGAACAGAGTCTCACATTTAGAAAACACTCTTATGCCTGCATAAAGGGGAAGGAGAGGTGGGGTGATGCATAAAACCAGAGTTTGATATAAGCACAGGGACCGTTCCAAAAACCAACTTTGGAATAGACAAGACCGACACCTTCCTCAGTGAAAGAGACTCAAAACCCCATATTTCCCGCAGAGGAATATATCTGACTAGTAAGAATCTTAAAACCTATGTATTGATATGACTCCATAAGGGAATCAAGTGTGTCTAGAGTGGCATAAACATGGCAGCGAGAATCAGCTCAAACCCACTATAAAAAGGAATTTCAAAAGCAAAACCAAAAAACAGGGAAATTCTTTACAATTCCTTCAGGGTGTCTGAGGAAACCTGGAAAGACCCTATCTACAATGACAGCTGGATGTGGCATAAGGCTGGACACTTGGGACTGAGAGGATTGGTGAGATTGGGTGAGCAAATGCAGACCCTTTCAAGCAATAATGCATGGCCCCAATTCCATGGGTCCCAACTCTCCAGGTTCAAGGGAATATTACTACAGCTATAACATGTACAGGAAACCTAGAGAATGGACACACTGTGAATACGAAAGGTTTCTAAAACTCAACGAATAGTCCCTCTCCTGGTGCTCCAGTTTGACTTTCCAACTGCCTTACTATCAATCTCCCAACTTGGAGAGACAGGCCCTTTAATCTCCTGGTTTGCACAGGTTCCCAATTTGCCAGAGGATGGAAGGGACGAGGGAGAACCCATGAGAGAGTAGCTGTTAGGCATTTGGACGGGCACATGTCACTCTAATTTCCCGGCAGGAAGAAGAATTAACCAAAGTCTCAGCCACCCACCGGGAACCAGTATAGGACATGATCCAAAATTTTGGACTTGCGTTCAGCTCCCAAAAAACGAGTTGAGAAATGGAGCTCAGGGGCACAGCAATTCACAAACTGGCAGAGTGATAAAGGACAACTGTCGTCAAAAAATCTGTTGAGGGAAGTCAACGAGGCGGACTTGAAAGTGAGGCAAAATAGCAGGAAACAGATTTCAAGAGGTACGTTGGAATCGCCTGTAAAGCACAGGTAGAGGGGCACAACTTGGACAATGGTGCACTTGGCCAAAAAGGGCGTATGCGTTTTCTCCTGAATATATTCAGGAGAAAACGCATACGCCCTTTTTGGCCAAGCAGGCAAGCGGGCAATGCAAATCTGCACTACAAAGAAGTATCACTTCCCACCGGTCAAAAGGGACATCCACAAAATGTGTAAAAACCAGAAAGGCAAGACAGGCCCTGGAGAACTGGGAGCCTTGTTATGCTGATGGGCGGGATGTAAACTGCCAACTGCCTCACTGGAGGAGTGCATTGTGTTCCCTAAAACAAGTAAACAACAGAGCTACAGAGCCAAGGCCACTTCCAGTCTAGGGAATATACCTTGGGAAAACTGAAAATCAATAAGAAAGAGCCACCTCCAAATTTAGGGCTGCACTGACTACAAGAACCTCAACTTGGGTACACCTTAAATATCCCAGGCAATATAAAAATGGTTCAAAACATTGTGGTACTTACGTATGATGGAATATCCCTCAGCGATGAAATCAATGTCATAAGACGAGTAGCAGCAAAGTGAGTGGATTCAGGTACGATGATTCTAAGTGAAATAAGTCACACAGAAAAAGAAACTTATCATAAGATATCACTTATGAAGATCCTGTAAACATGGCTACACGTGAACTGAGTTAGGAAAGAGAACAGAGTCTCACATTTAGAAAACACTCTTATGCCTGCATAAAGGGGATGGAGAGGTGGGGTGATGCATAAAACCAGAGTTTGATATAAGCACAGGGACCGTTCCAAAAACCAACTTTGGAATAGACAAGACCTACACCTTCCTCAGTGAAAGAGACTCAAAACCCCATATTTCCCGCAGAGGAATATATCTGACTAGTAAGAATCTTAAAACCTATGTATTGATATGTCTCCATAAGGGAATCAAGTGTGTCTAGAGTGGCATAAACATGGCAGCGAGAATCAGCTCAAACCCACTATAAAAAGGAATTTCAAAAGCAAAACCAAAAAACAGGGAAATTCTTTACAATTCCTTCAGGGTGTCTGAGGAAACCTGGAAAGACCCTATCTACAATGACAGCTGGATGTGGCATAAGGCTGGACACTTGGGACTGAGAGGATTGGTGAGATTGGGTGAGCAAATGCAGACCCTTTCAAGCAATAATGCATGGCCCCCATTCCATGGGTCCCAACTCTCCAGGTTCAAGGGAATATTACTACAGCTATAACATGTACAGGAAACCTAGAAAATGGACACACTGTGAATACGAAAGGTTTCTAAAACTCAACGAATAGTCCCTCTCCTGGTGCTCCAGTTTGACTTTCCAACTGCCTTACTATCAATCTCCCAACTTGGAGAGACAGGCCCTTTAACCTCCTGGTTTACACAGGTTCCCAATTTGGCAGAGGATGGAAGGGACGAGGGAGAACCCATGAGAGAGTAGCTGTTAGGCATTTGGACGGGCACATGTCACTCTAATTTCCCGGCAGGAAGAAGAATTAACCAAAGTCTCAGCCACCCACCGGGAACCAGTATAGGACAGGATCCAAAATTTTGGACTTGCGTTCAGCTCACAAAAAACGAGTTGAGAAATGGAGCTCAGGGGCACAGCAATACACAAACTGGCGGAGTGATAAAGGACAACTATCGTCCAAAAATCTGTTGAGGGAAGTCAACGAGGCGGACTTGAAAGTGAGGCAAAATAGCAGGAAACAGATTTCAAGAGGTACGTTGGAATCGCCTGTAAAGCACAGGAAGAGGGGCACAACTTGGACAATGGTGCACTTGGCCAAAAAGGGCGTATGCGTTTTCTCCTGAATATATTCAGGAGAAAACGCATACGCCCTTTTTGGCCAAGCAAGCAATCGGGCAATGCAAATCTACACTACATAGAAGTATCACTTCCCACCGGTCAAAAGGGACATCCAAAAAATGTGTAAAAACCAGAAAGGCAAGACAGGCCCTGGAGAACAGGGAGCCTTGTTATGCTGATGGGCGGGATGTAAATTGCCAACTGCCTCACTGGAGGAGTGCATTGTGTTCCCTAAAACAAGTAAACAACAGAGCTACAGAGCCAAGGCCACTTCCAGTCTAGGGAATATACCTTGGGAAAACTGAAAATCAATAAGAAAGAGCCACCTCCAAATTTAGGGCTGCACTGGCTACAAGAACCTCAACTTGGGTACACCTTAAATATCCCAGGAAATATAAAAATGGTTCAAAACATTGTGGTACTTACGTACGATGGAATATCCCTCAGCCATGAAATCAATGTCATAAGACCAGTAGCAACAAAGTGAGTGGATTCAGGTACGATGATTCTAAGTGAAATAAGTCACACAGAAAAAGAAACTTATCATAAGATATCACTTATGAAGATCCTGTAAACATGGGTACACGTGAACTGAGTTAGGAAAGAGAACAGAGTCTCACATTTAGAAAACACTCTTATGCCTGCATAAAGGGGAAGGAGAGGTGGGGTGATGCATAAAACCAGAGTTTGATATAAGCACAGGGACCGTTTCAAAAACCAACTTTGGAATTGACAAGACCGACACCTTCCTCAGTGAAAGAGACTCAAAACCCCATATTTCCCACAGAGGAATATATCTGACTAGTAAGAATCTTAAAACCTATGTATTGATATGTCTCCATAAGGGAATCAAGTGTGTCTAGAGTGGCATAAACATGGCAGCTAGAATCAGCTCAAACCCACTATAAAAAGGAATTTCAAAAGCAAAACCAAAAAACAGGGAAATTCTTTACAATTCCTTCAGGGTGTCTGAGGAAACCTGGAAAGACCCTATCTACAATGACAGCTGGATGTGGCATAAGGCTGGACACTTGGGACTGAGAGGATTGGTGAGATTGGGTGAGCAAATGCAGACCCTTTCAAGCAATAATGCATGGCCCCCATTCCATGGGTCCCAACTCTCCAGGTTCAAGGGAATATTACTACAGCTATAACATGTACAGGAAACCTAGAGAATGGACACACTGTGAATACGAAAGGTTTCTAAAACTCAACGAATAGTCCCTCTCCTGGTGCTCCAGTTTGACTTTCCAACTGCCTTACTATCAATCTCCCAACTTGGAGAGACAGGCCCTTTAACCTCCTGGTTTGCACAGGTTCCCAATTTGGCAGAGGATGGAAGGGACGAGGGAGAACCCATGAGAGAGTAGCTGTTAGGCATTTGGACGGGCACATGTCACTCTAATTTCCTGGCAGGAAGAAGAATTAACCAAAGTCTCAGCCACCCACCGGGAACCAGTATAGGACATGATCCAAAATTTTGGACTTGCGTTCAGCTCACAAAAAACGAGTTGAGAAATGGAGCTCAGGGGCACAGCAATTCACAAACTGGCAGAGTGATAAAGGACAACTATCGTCCAAAAATCTGTTGAGGGAAGTCGACGAGGCGGACTTGAAAGTGAGGCAAAATAGCAGGAAACAGATTTCAAGAGGTACGTTGGAATCGCCTGTAAAGCACAGGAAGAGGGGCACAACTTGGACAATGGTGCACTTGGCCAAAAAGGGCGTATGCGTTTTCTCCTGAATATATTCAGGAGAAAACGCATACGCCCTTTTTGGCCAAGCAAGCAAGCGGGCAATGCAAATCTGCACTACAAAGAAGTATCACTTCCCACCGGTCAAAAGGGACATCCACAAAATGTGTAAAAACCTGAAAGGCAAGACAGGCCCTGGAGAACAGGGAGCCTTGTTATGCTGATGGGCGGGATGTAAATTGCCAACTGCCTCACTGGAGGAGTGCATTGTGTTCCCTAAAACAAGTAAACAACAGAGCTACAGAGCCAAGGCCACTTCCAGTCTAGGGAATATACCTGGGGAAAACTGAAAATCAATAAGAAAGAGCCACCTCCAAATTTAGGGCTGCACTGGCTACAAGAACCTCAACTTGGGTACACCTTAAATATCCCAGGAAATATAAAAATGGTTCAAAACATTGTGGTACTTACGTACGATGGAATATCCCTCAGCGATGAAATCAATGTCATAAGACCAGTAGCAGCAAAGTGAGTGGATTCAGGTACGATGATTCTAAGTGAAATAAGTCACACAGAAAAAGAAACTTATCATAAGATATCACTTATGAAGATCCTGTAAACATGGCTACACGTGAACTGAGTTAGGAAAGAGAACAGAGTCTCACATTTAGAAAACACTCTTATGCCTGCATAAAGGGGAAGGAGAGGTGGGGTGATGCATAAAACCAGAGTTTGATATAAGCACAGGGACCGTTCCAAAAACCAACTTTGGAATAGACAAGACCTACACCTTCCTCAGTGAAAGAGACTCAAAACCCCATATTTCCCGCAGAGGAATATATCTGACTAGTAAGAATCTTAAAACCTATGTATTGATATGACTCCATAAGGGAATCAAGTGTGTCTAGAGTGGCATAAACATGGCAGCGAGAATCAGCTCAAACCCACTATAAAAAGGAATTTCAAAAGCAAAACCAAAAAACAGGGAAATTCTTTACAATTCCTTCAGGGTGTCTGAGGAAACCTGGAAAGACCCTGTCTACAATGACAGCTGGATGTGGCATAAGGCTGGACACTTGGGACTGAGAGGATTGGTGAGATTGGGAGAGCAAATGCAGACCCTTTCAAGCAATAATGCATGGCCCCCATTCCATGGGTCCCAACTCTCCAGGTTCAAGGGAATATTACTACAGCTATAACATGTACAGGAAACCTAGAGAATGGACACACTGTGAATACGAAAGGTTTCTAAAACTCAACGAATAGTCCCTCTCCTGGTGCTCCAGTTTGACTTTCCAACTGCCTTACTATCAATCTCCCAACTTGGAGAGACAGGCCCTTTAACCTCCTGGTTTGCACAGGTTCCCAATTTGGCAGAGGATGGAAGGGACGAGGGAGAACCCATGAGAGAGTAGCTGTTAGGCATTTGGACGGGCACATGTCACTCTAATTTCCCGGCAGGAAGAAGAATTAACCAAAGTCTCAGCCACCCACCGGGAACCAGTATAGGACATGATCCAAAATTTTGGACTTGCGTTCAGCTCACAAAAAACGAGTTGAGAAATGGAGCTCAGGGGCACAGCAATTCACAAACTGGCAGAGTGATAAAGGACAACTATCGTCCAAAAATCTGTTGAGGGAAGTCAACGAGGCGGACTTGAAAGCGAGGCAAAATAGCAGGAAACAGATTTCAAGAGGTACCTTGGAATCGCCTGTAAAGCACAGGAAGAGGGGCACAACTTGGACAATGGTGCACTTGGCCAAAAAGGGCGTATGCGTTTTCTCCTGAATATATTCAGGAGAAAACGCATACGCCCTTTTTGGCCAAGCAAGCAAGCGGGCAATGCAAATCTGCACTACAAAGCAGTATCACTTCCCACCGGTCAAAAGGGACATCCACAAAATGTGTAAAAACCTGAAAGGCAAGACAGGCCCTGGAGAACAGGGAGCCTTGTTATGCTGATGGGCGGGATGTAAATTGCCAACTGCCTCACTGGAGGAGTGCATTGTGTTCCCTAAAACAAGTAAACAACAGAGCTACAGAGCCAAGGCCACTTCCAGTCTAGGGAATATACCTGGGGAAAACTGAAAATCAATAAGAAAGAGCCACCTCCAAATTTAGGGCTGCACTGGCTACAAGAACCTCAACTTGGGTACACCTTAAATATCCCAGGAAATATAAAAATGGTTCAAAACATTGTGGTACTTACGTACGATGGAATATCCCTCAGCGATGAAATCAATGTCATAAGACCAGTAGCAGCAAAGTGAGTGGATTCAGGTACGATGATTCTAAGTGAAATAAGTCACACAGAAAAAGAAACTTATCATAAGATATCACTTATGAAGATCCTGTAAACATGGCTACACGTGAACTGAGTTAGGGAAGAGAACAGAGTCTCACATTTAGAAAACACTCTTATGCCTGCATAAAGGGGAAGGAGAGGTGGGGTGATGCATAAAACCAGAGTTTGATATAAGCACAGGGACCGTTCCAAAAACCAACTTTGGAATAGACAAGACCTACACCTTCCTCAGTGAAAGAGACTCAAAACCCCATATTTCCCGCAGAGGAATATATCTGACTAGTAAGAATCTTAAAACCTATGTATTGATATGACTCCATAAGGGAATCAAGTGTGTCTAGAGTGGCATAAACATGGCAGCGAGAATCAGCTCAAACCCACTATAAAAAGGAATTTCAAAAGCAAAACCAAAAAACAGGGAAATTCTTTACAATTCCTTCAGGGTGTCTGAGGAAACCTGGAAAGACCCTGTCTACAATGACAGCTGGATGTGGCATAAGGCTGGACACTTGGGACTGAGAGGATTGGTGCGATTGGGTGAGCAAATGCAGACCCTTTCAAGCATTAATGCATGGCCCCCATTCCATGGGTCCCAACTCTCCAGGTTCAAGGGAATATTACTACAGCTATAACATGTACAGGAAACCTAGAGAATGGACACACTGTGAATACGAAAGGTTTCTAAAACTCAACGAATAGTCCCTCTCCTGGTGCTCCAGTTTGACTTTCCAACTGCCTTACTATCAATCTCCCAACTTGGAGAGACAGGCCCTTTAACCTCCTGGTTTGCACAGGTTCCCAATTTGGCAGAGGATGGAAGGGACGAGGGAGAACCCATGAGAGAGTAGCTGTTAGGCATTTGGACGGGCACATGTCACTCTAATTTCCCGGCAGGAAGAAGAATTAACCAAAGTCTCAGCCACCCACCGGGAACCAGTATAGGACATGATCCAAAATTTTGGACTTGCGTTCAGCTCACAAAAAACGAGTTGAGAAATGGAGCTCAGGGGCACAGCAATTCACAAACTGGCAGAGTGATAAAGGACAACTATCGTCCAAAAATCTGTTGAGGGAAGTCAACGAGGCGGACTTGAAAGCGAGGCAAAATAGCAGGAAACAGATTTCAAGAGGTACCTTGGAATCGCCTGTAAAGCACAGGAAGAGGGGCACAACTTGGACAATGGTGCACTTGGCCAAAAAGGGCGTATGCGTTTTCTCCTGAATATATTCAGGAGAAAACGCATACGCCCTTTTTGGCCAAGCAAGCAAGCGGGCAATGCAAATCTGCACTACAAAGTAGTATCACTTCCCACCGGTCAAAAGGGACATCCACAAAATGTGTAAAAACCAGAAAGGCAAGACAGGCCCTGGAGAACTGGGAGCCTTGTTATGCTGATGGGCGGGATGTAAATTGCCAACTGCCTCACTGGAGGAGTGCATTGTGTTCCCTAAAACAAGTAAACAACAGAGCTACAGAGCCAAGGCCACTTCCAGTCTAGGGAATATACCTTGGGAAAACTGAAAATCAATAAGAAAGAGCCACCTCCAAATTTAGGGCTGCACTGACTACAAGAACCTCAACTTGGGTACACCTTAAATATCCCAGGCAATATAAAAATGGTTCAAAACATTGTGGTACTTACGTACGATGGAATATCCCTCAGCCATGAAATCAATGTCATAAGACCAGTAGCAGCAAAGTGAGTGGATTCAGGTACGATGATTTTAAGTGAAATAAGTCACACAGAAAAAGAAACTTATCATAAGATATCACTTATGAAGATCCTGTAAACATGGCTACACGTGAACTGAGTTAGGAAAGAGAACAGAGTCTCACATTTAGAAAACACTCTTATGCCTGCATAAAGGGGAAGGAGAGGTGGGGTGATGCATAAAACCAGAGTTTGATATAAGCACAGGGACCGTTTCAAAAACCAACTTTGGAATAGACAAGACCTACACCTTCCTCAGTGAAAGAGACTCAAAACGCCATATTTCCCACAGAGGAATATATCTGACTAGTAAGAATCTTAAAACCTATGTATTGATATGTCTCCATAAGGGAATCAAGTGTGTCTACAGTGGCATAAACATGGCAGCGAGAATCAGCTCAAACCCACTATAAAAAGGAATTTCAAAAGCAAAACCAAAAAACAGGGAAATTCTTTACAATTCCTTCAGGGTGTCTGAGGAAACCTGGAAAGACCCTATCGACAATGACAGCTGGATGTGGCATAAGGCTGGACACTTGGGACTGAGAGGATTGGTGAGATTGGGTGAGCAAATGCAGACCCTTTCAAGCAATAATGCATGGCCCCCATTCCATGGGTCCCAACTCTCCAGGTTCAAGGGAATATTACTACAGCTATAACATGTACAGGAAACCTAGAGAATGGACACACTGTGAATACGAAAGGTTTCTAAAACTCAATGAATAGTCCCTCTCCTGGTGCTCCAGTTTGACTTTCCAACTGCCTTACTATCAATCTCCCAACTTGGAGAGACAGGCCCTTTAACCTCCTGGTTTGCACAGGTTCCCAATTTGGCAGAGGATGGAAGGGACGAGGGAGAACCCATGAGAGAGTAGCTGTTAGGCATTTGGACGGGCACATGTCACTCTAATTTCCCGGCAGGAAGAAGAATTAACCAAAGTCTCAGCCACCCACCGGGAACCAGTATAGGACATGATCCAAAATTTTGGACTTGCGTTCAGCTCACAAAAAACGAGTTGAGAAATGGAGCTCAGGGGCACAGCAATTCACAAACTGGCAGAGTGATAAAGGACAACTATCGTCCAAAAATCTGTTGAGGGAAGTCAACGAGGCGGACTTGAAAGTGAGGCAAAATAGCAGGAAACAGATTTCAAGAGGTACGTTGGAATCGCCTGTAAAGCACAGGAAGAGGGGCACAACTTGGACAATGGTGCACTTGGCCAAAAAGGGCGTATGCGTTTTCTCCTGAATATATTCAGGAGAAAACGCATACGCCCTTTTTGGCCAAGCAAGCAAGCGGGCAATGCAAATCTGCACTACAAAGAAGTATCACTTCCCACCGGTCAAAAGGGACATCCACAAAATGTGTAAAAACCAGAAAGGCAAGACAGGCCCTGGAGAACTGGAAGCCTTGTTATGCTGATGGGCGGGATGTAAACTGCCAACTGCCTCACTGGAGGAGTGCATTGTGTTCCCTAAAACAAGTAAACAACAGAGCTACAGAGCCAAGGCCACTTCCAGTCTAGGGAATATACATTGGGAAAACTGAAAATCAATAAGAAAGAGCCACCTCCAAATTTAGGGCTGCACTGACTACAAGAACCTCAACTTGGGTACACCTTAAATATCCCAGGCAATATAAAAATGGTTCAAAACATTGTGGTACTTACATATGATGGAATATCCCTCAGCGATGAAATCAATGTCATAAGACCAGTAGCAGCAAAGTGAGTGGATTCAGGTACGATGATTCTAAGTGAAATAAGTCACACAGAAAAAGAAACTTATCATAAGATATCACTTATGAAGATCCTGTAAACATGGCTACACGTGAACTGAGTTAGGAAAGAGAACAGAGTCTCACATTTAGAAAACACTCTTATGCCTGCATAAAGGGGAAGGAGAGGTGGGGTGATGCATAAAACCAGAGTTTGATATAAGCACAGGGACCGTTCCAAAAACCAACTTTGGAATAGACAAGACCTACACCTTCCTCAGTGAAAGAGACTCAAAACCCCATATTTCCCGCAGAGGAATATATCTGACTAGTAAGAATCTTAAAACCTATGTATTGATATGTCTCCATAAGGGAATCAAGTGTGTCTAGAGTGGCATAAACATGGCAGCGAGAATCAGCTCAAACCCACTATAAAAAGGAATTTCAAAAGCAAAACCAAAAAACAGGGAAATTCTTTACAATTCCTTCAGGGTGTCTGAGGAAACCTGGAAAGACCCTATCTACAATGACAGCTGGATGTGGCATAAGGCTGGACACTTGGGACTGAGAGGATTGGTGAGATTGGGTGAGCAAATGCAGACCCTTTCAAGCAATAATGCATGGCCCCCATTCCATGGGTCCCAACTCTCCAGGTTCAAGGGAATATTACTACAGCTAAAACATGTACAGGAAACCTAGAGAATGGACACACTGTGAATACGAAAGGTTTCTAAAACTCAACGAATAGTCCCTCTCCTGGTGCTCCAGTTTGACTTTCCAACTGCCTTACTATCAATCTCCCAACTTGGAGAGACAGGCCCTTTAACCTCCTGGTTTGCACAGGTTCCCAATTTGGCAGAGGATGGAAGGGACGAGGGAGAACCCATGAGAGAGTAGCTGTTAGGCATTTGGACGGGCACATGTCACTCTAATTTCCCGGCAGGAAGAAGAATTAACCAAAGTCTCAGCCACCCACCGGGAACCAGTATAGGACATGATCCAAAATTTTGGACTTGCGTTCAGCTCACAAAAAACGAGTTGAGAAATGGAGCTCAGGGGCACAGCAATTCACAAACTGGCAGAGTGATAAAGGACAACTATTGTCCAAAAATCTGTTGAGGGAAGTCGACGAGGCGGACTTGAAAGTGAGGCAAAATAGCAGGAAACAGATTTCAAGAGGTACGTTGGAATCGCCTGTAAAGCACAGGAAGAGGGGCACAACTTGGACAATGGTGCACTTGGCCAAAAAGGGCGTATGCGTTTTCTCCTGAATATATTCAGGAGAAAACGCATACGCCCTTTTTGGCCAAGCAAGCAAGCGGGCAATGCAAATCTGCACTACAAAGAAGTATCACTTCCCACCGGTCAAAAGGGACATCCACAAAATATGTAAAAACCTGAAAGGCAAGACAGGCCTTGGAGAACAGGGAGCCTTGTTATGCTGATGGGCGGGATGTAAATTGCCAACTGCCTCACTGGAGGAGTGCATTGTGTTCCCTAAAACAAGTAAACAACAGAGCTACAGAGCCAAGGCCACTTCCAGTCTAGGGAATATACCTGGGGAAAACTGAAAATCAATAAGAAAGAGCCACCTCCAAATTTAGGGCTGCACTGGCTACAAGAACCTCAACTTGGGTACACCTTAAATATCCCAGGCAATATAAAAATGGTTCAAAACATTGTGGTACTTACGTACGATGGAATATCCCTCAGCGATGAAATCAATGTCATAAGACCAGTAGCAGCAAAGTGAGTGGATTCAGGTACGATGATTCTAAGTGAAATAAGTCACACAGAAAAAGAAACTTATCATAAGATATCACTTATGAAGATCCTGTAAACATGGCTACACGTGAACTGAGTTAGGAAAGAGAACAGAGTCTCACATTTAGAAAACACTCTTATGCCTGCATAAAGGGGAAGGAGAGGTGGGGTGATGCATAAAACCAGAGTTTGATATAAGCACAGGGACCGTTCCAAAAACCAACTTTGGAATAGACAAGACCTACACCTTCCTCAGTGAAAGAGACTCAAAACCCCATATTTCCCGCAGAGGAATATATCTGACTAGTAAGAATCTTAAAACCTATGTATTGATATGTCTCCATAAGGGAATCAAGTGTGTCTAGAGTGGCATAAACATGGCAGCGAGAATCAGCTCAAACCCACTATAAAAAGGAATTTCAAAAGCAAAACCAAAAAACAGGGAAATTCTTTACAATTCCTTCAGGGTGTCTGAGGAAACCTGGAAAGACCCTGTCTACAATGACAGCTGGATGTGGCATAAGGCTGGACACTTGGGACTGAGAGGATTGGTGAGATTGGGTGAGCAAATGCAGACCCTTTCAAGCATTAATGCATGGCCCCCATTCCATGGGTCCCAACTCTCCAGGTTCAAGGGAATATTACTACAGCTATAACATGTACAGGAAACCTAGAGAATGGACACACTGTGAATACGAAAGGTTTCTAAAACTCAACGAATAGTCCCTCTCCTGGTGCTCCAGTTTGACTTTCCAACTGCCTTACTATCAATCTCCCAACTTGGAGAGACAGGCCCTTTAACCTCCTGGTTTGCACAGGTTCCCAATTTGGCAGAGGATGGAAGGGACGAGGGAGAACCCATGAGAGAGTAGCTGTTAGGCATTTGGACGGGCACATGTCACTCTAATTTCCCGGCAGGAAGAAGAATTAACCAAAGTCTCAGCCACCCACCGGGAACCAGTATAGGACATGATCCAAAATTTTGGACTTGCGTTCAGCTCACAAAAAACGAGTTGAGAAATGGAGCTCAGGGGCACAGCAATTCACAAACTGGCAGAGTGATAAAGGACAACTATCGTCCAAAAATCTGTTGAGGGAAGTCAACGAGGCGGACTTGAAAGCGAGGCAAAATAGCAGGAAACAGATTTCAAGAGGTACCTTGGAATCGCCTGTAAAGCACAGGAAGAGGGGCACAACTTGGACAATGGTGCACTTGGCCAAAAAGGGCGTATGCGTTTTCTCCTGAATATATTCAGGAGAAAACGCATACGCCCTTTTTGGCCAAGCAAGCAAGCGGGCAATGCAAATCTGCACTACAAAGTAGTATCACTTCCCACCGGTCAAAAGGGACATCCACAAAATGTGTAAAAACCAGAAAGGCAAGACAGGCCCTGGAGAACTGGGAGCCTTGTTATGCTGATGGGCGGGATGTAAATTGCCAACTGCCTCACTGGAGGAGTGCATTGTGTTCCCTAAAACAAGTAAACAACAGAGCTACAGAGCCAAGGCCACTTCCAGTCTAGGGAATATACCTTGGGAAAACTGAAAATCAATAAGAAAGAGCCACCTCCAAATTTAGGGCTGCACTGACTACAAGAACCTCAACTTGGGTACACCTTAAATATCCCAGGCAATATAAAAATGGTTCAAAACATTGTGGTACTTACGTACGATGGAATATCCCTCAGCCATGAAATCAATGTCATAAGACCAGTAGCAGCAAAGTGAGTGGATTCAGGTACGATGATTTTAAGTGAAATAAGTCACACAGAAAAAGAAACTTATCATAAGATATCACTTATGAAGATCCTGTAAACATGGCTACACGTGAACTGAGTTAGGAAAGAGAACAGAGTCTCACATTTAGAAAACACTCTTATGCCTGCATAAAGGGGAAGGAGAGGTGGGGTGATGCATAAAACCAGAGTTTGATATAAGCACAGGGACCGTTTCAAAAACCAACTTTGGAATAGACAAGACCTACACCTTCCTCAGTGAAAGAGACTCAAAACGCCATATTTCCCACAGAGGAATATATCTGACTAGTAAGAATCTTAAAACCTATGTATTGATATGTCTCCATAAGGGAATCAAGTGTGTCTACAGTGGCATAAACATGGCAGCGAGAATCAGCTCAAACCCACTATAAAAAGGAATTTCAAAAGCAAAACCAAAAAACAGGGAAATTCTTTACAATTCCTTCAGGGTGTCTGAGGAAACCTGGAAAGACCCTATCGACAATGACAGCTGGATGTGGCATAAGGCTGGACACTTGGGACTGAGAGGATTGGTGAGATTGGGTGAGCAAATGCAGACCCTTTCAAGCAATAATGCATGGCCCCCATTCCATGGGTCCCAACTCTCCAGGTTCAAGGGAATATTACTACAGCTATAACATGTACAGGAAACCTAGAGAATGGACACACTGTGAATACGAAAGGTTTCTAAAACTCAACGAATAGTCCCTCTCCTGGTGCTCCAGTTTGACTTTCCAACTGCCTTACTATCAATCTCCCAACTTGGAGAGACAGGCCCTTTAACCTCCTGGTTTGCACAGGTTCCCAATTTGGCAGAGGATGGAAGGGACGAGGGAGAACCCATGAGAGAGTAGCTGTTAGGCATTTGGACGGGCACATGTCACTCTAATTTCCCGGCAGGAAGAAGAATTAACCAAAGTCTCAGCCACCCACCGGGAACCAGTATAGGACATGATCCAAAATTTTGGACTTGCGTTCAGCTCACAAAAAACGAGTTGAGAAATGGAGCTCAGGGGCACAGCAATTCACAAACTGGCAGAGTGATAAAGGACAACTATCGTCCAAAAATCTGTTGAGGGAAGTCAACGAGGCGGACTTGAAAGCGAGGCAAAATAGCAGGAAACAGATTTCAAGAGGTACCTTGGAATCGCCTGTAAAGCACAGGAAGAGGGGCACAACTTGGACAATGGTGCACTTGGCCAAAAAGGGCGTATGCGTTTTCTCCTGAATATATTCAGGAGAAAACGCATACGCCCTTTTTGGCCAAGCAAGCAAGCGGGCAATGCAAATCTGCACTACAAAGTAGTATCACTTCCCACCGGTCAAAAGGGACATCCACAAAATGTGTAAAAACCAGAAAGGCAAGACAGGCCCTGGAGAACTGGGAGCCTTGTTATGCTGATGGGCGGGATGTAAATTGCCAACTGCCTCACTGGAGGAGTGCATTGTGTTCCCTAAAACAAGTAAACAACAGAGCTACAGAGCCAAGGCCACTTCCAGTCTAGGGAATATACCTTGGGAAAACTGAAAATCAATAAGAAAGAGCCACCTCCAAATTTAGGGCTGCACTGACTACAAGAACCTCAACTTGGGTACACCTTAAATATCCCAGGCAATATAAAAATGGTTCAAAACATTGTGGTACTTACGTACGATGGAATATCCCTCAGCCATGAAATCAATGTCATAAGACCAGTAGCAGCAAAGTGAGTGGATTCAGGTACGATGATTTTAAGTGAAATAAGTCACACAGAAAAAGAAACTTATCATAAGATATCACTTATGAAGATCCTGTAAACATGGCTACACGTGAACTGAGTTAGGAAAGAGAACAGAGTCTCACATTTAGAAAACACTCTTATGCCTGCATAAAGGGGAAGGAGAGGTGGGGTGATGCATAAAACCAGAGTTTGATATAAGCACAGGGACCGTTTCAAAAACCAACTTTGGAATAGACAAGACCTACACCTTCCTCAGTGAAAGAGACTCAAAACGCCATATTTCCCACAGAGGAATATATCTGACTAGTAAGAATCTTAAAACCTATGTATTGATATGTCTCCATAAGGGAATCAAGTGTGTCTACAGTGGCATAAACATGGCAGCGAGAATCAGCTCAAACCCACTATAAAAAGGAATTTCAAAAGCAAAACCAAAAAACAGGGAAATTCTTTACAATTCCTTCAGGGTGTCTGAGGAAACCTGGAAAGACCCTATCGACAATGACAGCTGGATGTGGCATAAGGCTGGACACTTGGGACTGAGAGGATTGGTGAGATTGGGTGAGCAAATGCAGACCCTTTCAAGCAATAATGCATGGCCCCCATTCCATGGGTCCCAACTCTCCAGGTTCAAGGGAATATTACTACAGCTATAACATGTACAGGAAACCTAGAGAATGGACACACTGTGAATACGAAAGGTTTCTAAAACTCAATGAATAGTCCCTCTCCTGGTGCTCCAGTTTGACTTTCCAACTGCCTTACTATCAATCTCCCAACTTGGAGAGACAGGCCCTTTAACCTCCTGGTTTGCACAGGTTCCCAATTTGGCAGAGGATGGAAGGGACGAGGGAGAACCCATGAGAGAGTAGCTGTTAGGCATTTGGACGGGCACATGTCACTCTAATTTCCCGGCAGGAAGAAGAATTAACCAAAGTCTCAGCCACCCACCGGGAACCAGTATAGGACATGATCCAAAATTTTGGACTTGCGTTCAGCTCACAAAAAACGAGTTGAGAAATGGAGCTCAGGGGCACAGCAATTCACAAACTGGCAGAGTGATAAAGGACAACTATCGTCCAAAAATCTGTTGAGGGAAGTCAACGAGGCGGACTTGAAAGTGAGGCAAAATAGCAGGAAACAGATTTCAAGAGGTACGTTGGAATCGCCTGTAAAGCACAGGAAGAGGGGCACAACTTGGACAATGGTGCACTTGGCCAAAAAGGGCGTATGCGTTTTCTCCTGAATATATTCAGGAGAAAACGCATACGCCCTTTTTGGCCAAGCAAGCAAGCGGGCAATGCAAATCTGCACTACAAAGAAGTATCACTTCCCACCGGTCAAAAGGGACATCCACAAAATGTGTAAAAACCAGAAAGGCAAGACAGGCCCTGGAGAACTGGAAGCCTTGTTATGCTGATGGGCGGGATGTAAACTGCCAACTGCCTCACTGGAGGAGTGCATTGTGTTCCCTAAAACAAGTAAACAACAGAGCTACAGAGCCAAGGCCACTTCCAGTCTAGGGAATATACATTGGGAAAACTGAAAATCAATAAGAAAGAGCCACCTCCAAATTTAGGGCTGCACTGACTACAAGAACCTCAACTTGGGTACACCTTAAATATCCCAGGCAATATAAAAATGGTTCAAAACATTGTGGTACTTACATATGATGGAATATCCCTCAGCGATGAAATCAATGTCATAAGACCAGTAGCAGCAAAGTGAGTGGATTCAGGTACGATGATTCTAAGTGAAATAAGTCACACAGAAAAAGAAACTTATCATAAGATATCACTTATGAAGATCCTGTAAACATGGCTACACGTGAACTGAGTTAGGAAAGAGAACAGAGTCTCACATTTAGAAAACACTCTTATGCCTGCATAAAGGGGAAGGAGAGGTGGGGTGATGCATAAAACCAGAGTTTGATATAAGCACAGGGACCGTTCCAAAAACCAACTTTGGAATAGACAAGACCTACAGCTTCCTCAGTGAAAGAGACTCAAAACCCCATATTTCCCGCAGAGGAATATATCTGACTAGTAAGAATCTTAAAACCTATGTATTGATATGTCTCCATAAGGGAATCAAGTGTGTCTAGAGTGGCATAAACATGGCAGCGAGAATCAGCTCAAACCCACTATAAAAAGGAATTTCAAAAGCAAAACCAAAAAACAGGGAAATTCTTTACAATTCCTTCAGGGTGTCTGAGGAAACCTGGAAAGACCCTATCTACAATGACAGCTGGATGTGGCATAAGGCTGGACACTTGGGACTGAGAGGATTGGTGAGATTGGGTGAGCAAATGCAGACCCTTTCAAGCAATAATGCATGGCCCCCATTCCATGGGTCCCAACTCTCCAGGTTCAAGGGAATATTACTACAGCTAAAACATGTACAGGAAACCTAGAGAATGGACACACTGTGAATACGAAAGGTTTCTAAAACTCAACGAATAGTCCCTCTCCTGGTGCTCCAGTTTGACTTTCCAACTGCCTTACTATCAATCTCCCAACTTGGAGAGACAGGCCCTTTAACCTCCTGGTTTGCACAGGTTCCCAATTTGGCAGAGGATGGAAGGGACGAGGGAGAACCCATGAGAGAGTAGCTGTTAGGCATTTGGACGGGCACATGTCACTCTAATTTCCCGGCAGGAAGAAGAATTAACCAAAGTCTCAGCCACCCACCGGGAACCAGTATAGGACATGATCCAAAATTTTGGACTTGCGTTCAGCTCACAAAAAACGAGTTGAGAAATGGAGCTCAGGGGCACAGCAATTCACAAACTGGCAGAGTGATAAAGGACAACTATTGTCCAAAAATCTGTTGAGGGAAGTCGACGAGGCGGACTTGAAAGTGAGGCAAAATAGCAGGAAACAGATTTCAAGAGGTACGTTGGAATCGCCTGTAAAGCACAGGAAGAGGGGCACAACTTGGACAATGGTGCACTTGGCCAAAAAGGGCGTATGCGTTTTCTCCTGAATATATTCAGGAGAAAACGCATACGCCCTTTTTGGCCAAGCAAGCAAGCGGGCAATGCAAATCTGCACTACAAAGAAGTATCACTTCCCACCGGTCAAAAGGGACATCCACAAAATATGTAAAAACCTGAAAGGCAAGACAGGCCTTGGAGAACAGGGAGCCTTGTTATGCTGATGGGCGGGATGTAAATTGCCAACTGCCTCACTGGAGGAGTGCATTGTGTTCCCTAAAACAAGTAAACAACAGAGCTACAGAGCCAAGGCCACTTCCAGTCTAGGGAATATACCTGGGGAAAACTGAAAATCAATAAGAAAGAGCCACCTCCAAATTTAGGGCTGCACTGGCTACAAGAACCTCAACTTGGGTACACCTTAAATATCCCAGGAAATATAAAAATGGTTCAAAACATTGTGGTACTTACGTACGATGGAATATCCCTCAGCGATGAAATCAATGTCATAAGACCAGTAGCAGCAAAGTGAGTGGATTCAGGTACGATGATTCTAAGTGAAATAAGTCACACAGAAAAAGAAACTTATCATAAGATATCACTTATGAAGATCCTGTAAACATGGCTACACGTGAACTGAGTTAGGAAAGAGAACAGAGTCTCACATTTAGAAAACACTCTTATGCCTGCATAAAGGGGAAGGAGAGGTGGGGTGATGCATAAAACCAGAGTTTGATATAAGCACAGGGACCGTTCCAAAAACCAACTTTGGAATAGACAAGACCTACACCTTCCTCAGTGAAAGAGACTCAAAACCCCATATTTCCCGCAGAGGAATATATCTGACTAGTAAGAATCTTAAAACCTATGTATTGATATGACTCCATAAGGGAATCAAGTGTGTCTAGAGTGGCATAAACATGGCAGCGAGAATCAGCTCAAACCCACTATAAAAAGGAATTTCAAAAGCAAAACCAAAAAACAGGGAAATTCTTTACAATTCCTTCAGGGTGTCTGAGGAAACCTGGAAAGACCCTGTCTACAATGACAGCTGGATGTGGCATAAGGCTGGACACTTGGGACTGAGAGGATTGGTGAGATTGGGTGAGCAAATGCAGACCCTTTCAAGCAATAATGCATGGCCCCCATTCCATGGGTCCCAACTCTCCAGGTTCAAGGGAATATTACTACAGCTATAACATGTACAGGAAACCTAGAGAATGGACACACTGTGAATACGAAAGGTTTCTAAAACTCAACGAATAGTCCCTCTCCTGGTGCTCCAGTTTGACTTTCCAACTGCCTTACTATCAATCTCCCAACTTGGAGAGACAGGCCCTTTAACCTCCTGGTTTGCACAGGTTCCCAATTTGGCAGAGGATGGAAGGGACGAGGGAGAACCCATGAGAGAGTAGCTGTTAGGCATTTGGACGGGCACATGTCACTCTAATTTCCCGGCAGGAAGAAGAATTAACCAAAGTCTCAGCCACCCACCGGGAACCAGTATAGGACATGATCCAAAATTTTGGACTTGCGTTCAGCTCACAAAAAACGAGTTGAGAAATGGAGCTCAGGGGCACAGCAATTCACAAACTGGCAGAGTGATAAAGGACAACTATCGTCCAAAAATCTGTTGAGGGAAGTCAACGAGGCGGACTTGAAAGTGAGGCAAAATAGCAGGAAACAGATTTCAAGAGGTACGTTGGAATCGCCTGTAAAGCACAGGAAGAGGGGCACAACTTGGACAATGGTGCACTTGGCCAAAAAGGGCGTATGCGTTTTCTCCTGAATATATTCAGGAGAAAACGCATACGCCCTTTTTGGCCAAGCAAGCAAGCGGGCAATGCAAATCTGCACTACAAAGAAGTATCACTTCCCACCGGTCAAAAGGGACATCCACAAAATGTGTAAAAACCAGAAAGGCAAGACAGGCCCTGGAGAACTGGGAGCCTTGTTATGCTGATGGGCGGGATGTAAATTGCCAACTGCCTCACTGGAGGAGTGCATTGTGTTCCCTAAAACAAGTAAACAACAGAGCTACAGAGCCAAGGCCACTTCCAGTCTAGGGAATATACCTTGGGAAAACTGAAAATCAATAAGTAAGAGCCACCTCCAAATTTAGGGCTGCACTGACTACAAGAACCTCAACTTGGGTACACCTTAAATATCCCAGGCAATATAAAAATGGTTCAAAACATTGTGGTACTTACGTACGATGGAATATCCCTCAGCGATGAAATCAATGTCATAAGACCAGTAGCAGCAAAGTGAGTGGATTCAGGTACGATGATTCTAAGTGAAATAAGTCACACAGAAAAAGAAACTTATCATAAGATATCACTTATGAAGATCCTGTAAACATGGCTACACGTGAACTGAGTTAGGAAAGAGAACAGAGTCTCACATTTAGAAAACACTCTTATGCCTGCATAAAGGGGAAGGAGAGGTGGGGTGATGCATAAAACCAGAGTTTGATATAAGCACAGGGACCGTTCCAAAAACCAACTTTGGAATAGACAAGACCTACACCTTCCTCAGTGAAAGAGACTCAAAACCCCATATTTCCCGCAGAGGAATATATCTGACTAGTAAGAATCTTAAAACCTATGTATTGATATGTCTCCATAAGGGAATCAAGTGTGTCTAGAGTGGCATAAACATGGCAGCGAGAATCAGCTCAAACCCACTATAAAAAGGAATTTCAAAAGCAAAACCAAAAAACAGGGAAATTCTTTACAATTCCTTCAGGGTGTCTGAGGAAACCTGGAAAGACCCTGTCTACAATGACAGCTGGATGTGGCATAAGGCTGGACACTTGGGACTGAGAGGATTGGTGAGATTGGGTGAGCAAATGCAGACCCTTTCAAGCAATAATGCATGGCCCCCATTCCATGGGTCCCAACTCTCCAGGTTCAAGGGAATATTACTACAGCTAAAACATGTACAGGAAACCTAGAGAATGGACACACTGTGAATACGAAAGGTTTCTAAAACTCAACGAATAGTCCCTCTCCTGGTGCTCCAGTTTGACTTTCCAACTGCCTTACTATCAATCTCCCAACTTGGAGAGACAGGCCCTTTAACCTCCTGGTTTGCACAGGTTCCCAATTTGGCAGAGGATGGAAGGGACGAGGGAGAACCCATGAGAGAGTAGCTGTTAGGCATTTGGACGGGCACATGTCACTCTAATTTCCCGGCAGGAAGAAGAATTAACCAAAGTCTCAGCCACCCACCGGGAACCAGTATAGGACATGATCCAAAATTTTGGACTTGCGTTCAGCTCACAAAAAACGAGTTGAGAAATGGAGCTCAGGGGCACAGCAATTCACAAACTGGCAGAGTGATAAAGGACAACTATTGTCCAAAAATCTGTTGAGGGAAGTCGACGAGGCGGACTTGAAAGTGAGGCAAAATAGCAGGAAACAGATTTCAAGAGGTACGTTGGAATCGCCTGTAAAGCACAGGAAGAGGGGCACAACTTGGACAATGGTGCACTTGGCCAAAAAGGGCGTATGCGTTTTCTCCTGAATATATTCAGGAGAAAACGCATATGCCCTTTTTGGCCAAGCAAGCAAGCGGGCAATGCAAATCTGCACTACAAAGAAGTATCACTTCCCACCGGTCAAAAGGGACATCCACAAAATATGTAAAAACCTGAAAGGCAAGACAGGCCCTGGAGAACAGGGAGCCTTGTTATGCTGATGGGCGGGATGTAAATTGCCAACTGCCTCACTGGAGGAGTGCATTGTGTTCCCTAAAACAAGTAAACAACAGAGCTACAGAGCCAAGGCCACTTCCAGTCTAGGGAATATACCTGGGGAAAACTGAAAATCAATAAGAAAGAGCCACCTCCAAATTTAGGGCTGCACTGGCTACAAGAACCTCAACTTGGGTACACCTTAAATATCCCAGGAAATATAAAAATGGTTCAAAACATTGTGGTACTTACGTACGATGGAATATCCCTCAGCCATGAAATCAATGTCATAAGACCAGTAGCAGCAAAGTGAGTGGATTCAGGTACGATGATTCTAAGTGAAATAAGTCACACAGAAAAAGAAACTTATCATAAGATATCACTTATGAAGATCCTGTAAACATGGCTACACGTGAACTGAGTTAGGAAAGAGAACAGAGTCTCACATTTAGAAAACACTCTTATGCCTGCATAAAGGGGAAGGAGAGGTGGGGTGATGCATAAAACCAGAGTTTGATATAAGCACAGTGACCGTTCCAAAAACCAACTTTGGAATAGACAAGACCTACACCTTCCTCAGTGAAAGAGACTCAAAACCCCATATTTCCCGCAGAGGAATATATCTGACTAGTAAGAATCTTAAAACCTATGTATTGATATGACTCCATAAGGGAATCAAGTGTGTCTAGAGTGGCATAAACATGGCAGCGAGAATCAGCTCAAACCCACTATAAAAAGGAATTTCAAAAGCAAAACCAAAAAACAGGGAAATTCTTTACAATTCCTTCAGGGTGTCTGAGGAAACCTGGAAAGACCCTGTCTACAATGACAGCTGGATGTGGCATAAGGCTGGACACTTGGGACTGAGAGGATTGGTGAGATTGGGTGAGCAAATGCAGACCCTTTCAAGCAATAATGCATGGCCCCCATTCCATGGGTCCCAACTCTCCAGGTTCAAGGGAATATTACTACAGCTATAACATGTACAGGAAACCTAGAGAATGGACACACTGTGAATACGAAAGGTTTCTAAAACTCAACGAATAGTCCCTCTCCTGGTGCTCCAGTTTGACTTTCCAACTGCCTTACTATCAATCTCCCAACTTGGAGAGACAGGCCCTTTAACCTCCTGGTTTGCACAGGTTCCCAATTTGGCAGAGGATGGAAGGGACGAGGGAGAACCCATGAGAGAGTAGCTGTTAGGCATTTGGACGGGCACATGTCACTCTAATTTCCCGGCAGGAAGAAGAATTAACCAAAGTCTCAGCCACCCACCGGCAACCAGTATAGGACATGATCCAAAATTTTGGACTTGCGTTCAGCTCACAAAAAACGAGTTGAGAAATGGAGCTCAGGGGCACAGCAATTCACAAACTGGCAGAGTGATAAAGGACAACTATCGTCCAAAAATCTGTTGAGGGAAGTCAACGAGGCGGACTTGAAAGCGAGGCAAAATAGCAGGTAACAGATTTCAAGAGGTACCTTGGAATCGCCTGTAAAGCACAGGAAGAGGGGCACAACTTGGACAATGGTGCACTTGGCCAAAAAGGGCGTATGCGTTTTCTCCTGAATATATTCAGGAGAAAACGCATACGCCCTTTTTGGCCAAGCAAGCAAGCGGGCAATGCAAATCTGCACTACAAAGAAGTATCACTTCCCACCGGTCAAAAGGGACATCCACAAAATGTGTAAAAACCAGAAAGGCAAGACAGGCCCTGGAGAACTGGGAGCCTTGTTATGCTGATGGGCGGGATGTAAATTGCCAACTGCCTCACTGGAGGAGTGCATTGTGTTCCCTAAAACAAGTAAACAACAGAGCTACAGAGCCAAGGCCACTTCCAGTCTAGGGAATATACCTTGGGAAAACTGAAAATCAATAAGTAAGAGCCACCTCCAAATTTAGGGCTGCACTGACTACAAGAACCTCAACTTGGGTACACCTTAAATATCCCAGGCAATATAAAAATGGTTCAAAACATTGTGGTACTTACGTACGATGGAATATCCCTCAGCCATGAAATCAATGTCATAAGACCAGTAGCAGCAAAGTGAGTGGATTCAGGTACGATGATTCTAAGTGAAATAAGTCACACAGAAAAAGAAACTTATCATAAGATATCACTTATGAAGATCCTGTAAACATGGCTACACGTGAACTGAGTTAGGAAAGAGAACAGAGTCTCACATTTAGAAAACACTCTTATGCCTGCATAAAGGGGAAGGAGAGGTGGGGTGATGCATAAAACCAGAGTTTGATATAAGCACAGGGACCGTTCCAAAAACCAACTTTGGAATAGACAAGACCTACACCTTCCTCAGTGAAAGAGACTCAAAACCCCATATTTCCCACAGAGGAATATATCTGACTAGTAAGAATCTTAAAACCTATGTATTGATATGTCTCCATAAGGGAATCAAGTGTGTCTAGAGTGGCATAAACATGGCAGCGAGAATCAGCTCAAACCCACTATAAAAAGGAATTTCAAAAGCAAAACCAAAAAACAGGGAAATTCTTTACAATTCCTTCAGGGTGTCTGAGGAAACCTGGAAAGACCCTATCTACAATGACAGCTGGATGTGGCATAAGGCTGGACACTTGGGACTGAGAGGATTGGTGAGATTGGGTGAGCAAATGCAGACCCTTTCAAGCAATAATGCATGGCCCCCATTCCATGGGTCCCAACTCTCCAGGTTCAAGGGAATATTACTACAGCTATAACATGTACAGGAAACCTAGAGAATGGACACACTGTGAATACGAAAGGTTTCTAAAACTCAACGAATAGTCCCTCTCCTGGTGCTCCAGTTTGACTTTCCAACTGCCTTACTATCAATCTCCCAACTTGGAGAGACAGGCCCTTTAACCTCCTGGTTTGCACAGGTTCCCAATTTGGCAGAGGATGGAAGGGACGAGGGAGAACCCATGAGAGAGTAGCTGTTAGGCATTTGGACGGGCACATGTCACTCTAATTTCCCGGCAGGAAGAAGAATTAACCAAAGTCTCAGCCACCCACCGGGAACCAGTATAGGACATGATCCAAAATTTTGGACTTGCGTTCAGCTCACAAAAAACGAGTTGAGAAATGGAGCTCAGGGGCACAGCAATTCACAAACTGGCAGAGTGATAAAGGACAACTATCGTCCAAAAATCTGTTGAGGGAAGTCAACGAGGCGGACTTGAAAGTGAGGCAAAATAGCAGGAAACAGATTTCAAGAGGTACGTTGGAATCGCCTGTAAAGCACAGGAAGAGGGGCACAACTTGGACAATGGTGCACTTGGCCAAAAAGGGCGTATGCGTTTTCTCCTGAATATATTCAGGAGAAAACGCATACGCCCTTTTTGGCCAAGCAAGCAAGCGGGCAATGCAAATCTGCACTACAAAGAAGTATCACTTCCCACCGGTCAAAAGGGACATCCACAAAATGTGTAAAAACCAGAAAGGCAAGACAGGCCCTGGAGAACTGGGAGCCTTGTTATGCTGATGGGCGGGATGTAAACTGCCAACTGCCTCACTGGAGGAGTGCATTGTGTTCCCTAAAACAAGTAAACAACAGAGCTACAGAGCCAAGGCCACTTCCAGTCTAGGGAATATACCTTGGGAAAACTGAAAATCAATAAGAAAGAGCCACCTCCAAATTTAGGGCTGCACTGACTACAAGAACCTCAACTTGGGTACACCTTAAATATCCCAGGCAATATAAAAATGGTTCAAAACATTGTGGTACTTACGTACGATGGAATATCCCTCAGCCATGAAATCAATGTCATAAGACCAGTAGCAGCAAAGTGAGTGGATTCAGGTACGATGATTCTAAGTGAAATAAGTCACACAGAAAAAGAAACTTATCATAAGATATCACTTATGAAGATCCTGTAAACATGGCTACACGTGAACTGAGTTAGGAAAGAGAACAGAGTCTCACATTTAGAAAACACTCTTATGCCTGCATAAAGGGGAAGGAGAGGTGGGGTGATGCATAAAACCAGAGTTTGATATAAGCACACGGACCGTTTCAAAACCCAACTTTGGAATTGACAAGACCGACACCTTCCTCAGTGAAAGAGACTCAAAACCCCATATTTCCCACAGAGGAATATATCTGACTAGTAAGAATCTTAAAACCTATGTATTGATATGTCTCCATAAGGGAATCAAGTGTGTCTAGAGTGGCATAAACATGGCAGCGAGAATCAGCTCAAACCCACTATAAAAAGGAATTTCAAAAGTAAAACCAAAAAACAGGGAAATTCTTTACAATTCCTTCAGGGTGTCTGAGGAAACCTGGAAAGACCCTATCTACAATGACAGCTGGATGTGGCATAAGGCTGGACACTTGGGACTGAGAGGATTGGTGAGATTGGGTGAGCAAATGCAGACCCTTTCAAGCAATAATGCATGGCCCCCATTCCATGGGTCCCAACTCTCCAGGTTCAAGGGAATATTACTACAGCTATAACATGTACAGGAAACCTAGAGAATGGACACACAGTGAATACGAAAGGTTTCTAAAACTCAACGAATAGTCCCTCTCCTGGTGCTCCAGTTTGACTTTCCAACTGCCTTACTATCAATCTCCCAACTTGGAGAGACAGGCCCTTTAACCTCCTGGTTTGCACAGGTTCCCAATTTGGCAGAGGATGGAAGGGACGAGGGAGAACCCATGAGAGAGTAGCTGTTAGGCATTTGGACGGGCACCTTTCACTCTAATTTCCCGGCAGGAAGAAGAATTAACCAAAGTCTCAGCCACCCACCGGGAACCAGTATAGGACATGATCCAAAATTTTGGACTTGCGTTCAGCTCACAAAAAACGAGTTGAGAAATGGAGCTCAGGGGCACAGCAATTCACAAACTGGCAGAGTGATAAAGGACAACTATCGTCCAAAAATCTGTTGAGGGAAGTCAACGAGGCGGACTTGAAAGTGAGGCAAATTAGCAGGAAACAGATTTCAGGAGGTACCTTGGAATCGCCTGTAAAGCACAGGAAGAGGGGCACAACTTGGACAATGGTGCACTTGGCCAAAAAGGGCGTATGCGTTTTCTGCTGAATATATTCAGGAGAAAACGCATACGCCCTTTTTGGCCAAGCAAGCAAGCGGGCAATGCAAATCTGCACTACAAAGAAGTATCACTTCCCACCGGTCAAAAGGGACATCCACAAAAAGTGTAAAAACCAGAAAGGCAAGACAGGCCCTGGAGAACTGGGAGCCTTGTTATGCTGATGGGCGGGATGTAAACTGCCAACTGCCTAACTGGAGGAGTGCATTGTGTTCCCTAAAACAAGTAAACAACAGAGCTACAGAGCCAAGGCCACTTCCAGTCTAGGGAATATACCTTGGGAAAACTGAAAATCAATAAGAAAGAGCCACCTCCAAATTTAGGGCTGCACTGACTACAAGAACCTCAACTTGGGTACACCTTAAATATCCCAGGAAATATAAAAATGGTTCAAAACATTGTGGTACTTACGTACGATGGAATATCCCTCAGCCATGAAATCAATGTCATAAGACCAGTAGCAGCAAAGTGAGTGGATTCAGGTACGATGATTCTAAGTGAAATAAGTCACACAGAAAAAGAAACTTATCATAAGATATCACTTATGAAGATCCTGTAAACATGGCTACACGTGAACTGAGTTAGGAAAGAGAACAGAGTCTCACATTTAGAAAACACTCTTATGCCTGCATAAAGGGGATGGAGAGGTGGGGTGATGCATAAAACCAGAGTTTGATATAAGCACAGGGACCGTTCCAAAAACCAACTTTGGAATAGACAAGACCTACACCTTCCTCAGTGAAAGAGACTCAAAACCCCATATTTCCCGCAGAGGAATATATCTGACTAGTAAGAATCTTAAAACCTATGTATTGATATGACTCCATAAGGGAATCAAGTGTGTCTAGAGTGGCATAAACATGGCAGCGAGAATCAGCTCAAACCCACTATAAAAAGGAATTTCAAAAGCAAAACCAAAAAACAGGGAAATTCTTTACAATTCCTTCAGGGTGTCTGAGGAAACCTGGAAAGACCCTATCTACAATGACAGCTGGATGTGGCATAAGGCTGGACACTTGGGACTGAGAGGATTGGTGAGATTGGGTGAGCAAATGCAGACCCTTTCGAGCAATAATGCATGGCCCCAATTCCATGGGTCCCAACTCTCCAGGTTCAAGGGAATATTACTACAGCTATAACATGTACAGGAAACCTAGAGAATGGACACACTGTGAATACGAAAGGTTTCTAAAACTCAACGAATAGTCCCTCTCCTGGTGCTCCAGTTTGACTTTCCAACTGCCTTACTATCAATCTCCCAACTTGGAGAGACAGGCCCTTTAACCTCCTGGTTTGCACAGGTTCCCAATTTGGCAGAGGATGGAAGGGACGAGGGAGAACCCATGAGAGAGTAGCTGTTAGGCATTTGGACGGGCACATGTCACTCTAATTTCCCGGCAGGAAGAAGAATTAACCAAAGTCTCAGCCACCCACCGGGAACCAGTATAGGACATGATCCAAAATTTTGGACTTGCGTTCAGCTCACAAAAAACGAGTTGAGAAATGGAGCTCAGGGGCACAGCAATTCACAAACTGGCAGAGTGATAAAGGACAACTATCGTCCAAAAATCTGTTGAGGGAAGTCAACGAGGCGGACTTGAAAGCGAGGCAAAATAGCAGGAAACAGATTTCAAGAGGTACCTTGGAATCGCCTGTAAAGCACAGGAAGAGGGGCACAACTTGGACAATGGTGCACTTGGCCAAAAAGGGCGTATGCGTTTTCTCCTGAATATATTCAGGAGAAAACGCATACGCCCTTTTTGGCCAAGCAAGCAAGCAGGCAATGCAAATCTGCACTACAAAGGAGTATCACTTCCCACCGGTCAAAAGGGACATCCACAAAATGTGTAAAAACCAGAAAGGCAAGACAGGCCCTGGAGAACTGGGAGCCTTGTTATGCTGATGGGCGGGATGTAAACTGCCAACTGCCTCACTGGAGGAGTGCATTGTGTTCCCTAAAACAAGTAAACAACAGAGCTACAGAGCCAAGGCCACTTCCAGTCTAGGGAATATACCTTGGGAAAACTGAAAATCAATAAGAAAGAGCCACCTCCAAATTTAGGGCTGCACTGACTACAAGAACCTCAACTTGGGTACACCTTAAATATCCCAGGCAATATAAAAATGGTTCAAAACATTGTGGTACTTACGTACGATGGAATATCCCTCAGCCATGAAATCAATGTCATAAGACCAGTAGCAGCAAAGTGAGTGGATTCAGGTACGATGATTCTAAGTGAAATAAGTCACACAGAAAAAGAAACTTATCATAAGATATCACTTATGAAGATCCTGTAAACATGGCTACACGTGAACTGAGTTAGGAAAGAGAACAGAGTCTCACATTTAGAAAACACTCTTATGCCTGCATAAAGGGGAAGGAGAGGTGGGGTGATGCATAAAACCAGAGTTTGATATGAGCACAGGGACCGTTCCAAAAACCAACTTTGGAATAGACAAGACCTACACCTTCCTCAGTGAAAGAGACTCAAAACCCCATATTTCCCACAGAGGAATATATCTGACTAGTAAGAATCTTAAAACCTATGTATTGATATGACTCCATAAGGGAATCAAGTGTGTCTAGAGTGGCATAAACATGGCAGCGAGAATCAGCTCAAACCCACTATAAAAAGGAATTTCAAAAGCAAAACCAAAAAACAGGGAAATTCTTTACAATTCCTTCAGGGTGTCTGAGGAAACCTGGAAAGACCCTATCTACAATGACAGCTGGATGTGGCATAAGGCTGGACACTTGGGACTGAGAGGATTGGTGAGATTGGGTGAGCAAATGCAGACCCTTTCAAGCAATAATGCATGGCCCCCATTCCATGGGTCCCAACTCTCCAGGTTCAAGGGAATATTACTACAGCTATAACATGTACAGGAAACCTAGAGAATGGACACACTGTGAATACGAAAGGTTTCTAAAACTCAACGAATAGTCCCTCTCCTGGTGCTCCAGTTTGACTTTCCAACTGCCTTACTATCAATCTCCCAACTTGGAGAGACAGGCCCTTTAACCTCCTGGTTTGCACAGGTTCCCAATTTGCCAGAGGATGGAAGGGACGAGGGAGAACCCATGAGAGAGTAGCTGTTAGGCATTTGGACGGGCACATGTCACTCTAATTTCCCGGCAGGAAGAAGAATTAACCAAAGTCTCAGCCACCCACCGGGAACCAGTATAGGACATGATCCAAAATTTTGGACTTGCGTTCAGCTCACAAAAAACGAGTTGAGAAATGGAGCTCAGGGGCACAGCAATTCACAAACTGGCAGAGTGATAAAGGACAACTATCCTCCAAAAATCTGTTGAGGGAAGTCAACGAGGCGGACTTGAAAGCGAGGCAAAATAGCAGGAAACAGATTTCAAGAGGTACCTTGGAATCGCCTGTAAAGCACAGGAAGAGGGGCACAACTTGGACAATGGTGCACTTGGCCAAAAAGGGCGTATGCGTTTTCTCCTGAATATATTCAGGAGAAAACGCATACGCCCTTTTTGGCCAAGCAAGCAAGCGGGCAATGCAAATCTGCACTACAAAGAAGTATCACTTCCCACCGGTCAAAAGGGACATCCACAAAATGTGTAAAAACCAGAAAGGCAAGACAGGCCCTGGAGAACTGGGAGCCTTGTTATGCTGATGGGCGGGATGTAAATTGCCAACTGCCTCACTGGAGGAGTGCATTGTGTTCCCTAAAACAAGTAAACAACAGAGCTACAGAGCCAAGGCCACTTCCAGTCTAGGGAATATACCTTGGGAAAACTGAAAATCAATAAGAAAGAGCCACCTCCAAATTTAGGGCTGCACTGACTACAAGAACCTCAACTTGGGTACACCTTAAATATCCCAGGCAATATAAAAATGGTTCAAAACATTGTGGTACTTACGTACGATGGAATATCCCTCAGCCATGAAATCAATGTCATAAGACCAGTAGCAGAAAAGTGAGTGGATTCAGGTACGATGATTCTAAGTGAAATAAGTCACACAGAAAAAGAAACTTATCATAAGATATCACTTATGAAGATCCTGTAAACATGGCTACACGTGAACTGAGTTAGGAAAGAGAACAGAGTCTCACATTTAGAAAACACTCTTATGCCTGCATAAAGGGGAAGGAGAGGTGGGGTGATGCATAAAACCAGATTTTGATATGAGCACAGGGACCGTTCCAAAAACCAACTTTGGAATAGACAAGACCTACACCTTCCTCAGTGAAAGAGACTCAAAACCCCATATTTCCCACAGAGGAATATATCTGACTAGTAAGAATCTTAAAACCTATGTATTGATATGACTCCATAAGGGAATCAAGTGTGTCTAGAGTGGCATAAACATGGCAGCGAGAATCAGCTCAAACCCACTATAAAAAGGAATTTCAAAAGCAAAACCAAAAAACACGGAAATTCTTTACAATTCCTTCAGGGTGTCTGAGGAAACCTGGAAAGACCCTATCTACAATGACAGCTGGATGTGGCATAAGGCTGGACACTTGGGACTGAGAGGATTGGTGAGATTGGGTGAGCAAATGCAGACCCTTTCAAGCAATAATGCATGGCCCCCATTCCATGGGTCCCAACTCTCCAGGTTCAAGGGAATATTACTACAGCTATAACATGTACAGGAAACCTAGAGAATGGACACACTGTGAATACGAAAGGTTTCTAAAACTCAACGAATAGTCCCTCTCCTGGTGCTCCAGTTTGACTTTCCAACTGCCTTACTATCAATCTCCCAACTTGGAGAGACAGGCCCTTTAACCTCCTGGTTTGCACAGGTTCCCAATTTGCCAGAGGATGGAAGGGACGAGGGAGAACCCATGAGAGAGTAGCTGTTAGGCATTTGGACGGGCACATGTCACTCTAATTTCCCGGCAGGAAGAAGAATTAACCAAAGTCTCAGCCACCCACCGGGAACCAGTATAGGACATGATCCAAAATTTTGGACTTGCGTTCAGCTCACAAAAAACGAGTTGAGAAATGGAGCTCAGGGGCACAGCAATTCACAAACTGGCAGAGTGATAAAGGACAACTATCCTCCAAAAATCTGTTGAGGGAAGTCAACGAGGCGGACTTGAAAGCGAGGCAAAATAGCAGGAAACAGATTTCAAGAGGTACCTTGGAATCGCCTGTAAAGCACAGGAAGAGGGGCACAACTTGGACAATGGTGCACTTGGCCAAAAAGGGCGTATGCGTTTTCTCCTGAATATATTCAGGAGAAAACGCATACGCCCTTTTTGGCCAAGCAAGCAAGCGGGCAATGCAAATCTGCACTACAAAGAAGTATCACTTCCCACCGGTCAAAAGGGACATCCACAAAATGTGTAAAAACCAGAAAGGCAAGACAGGCCCTGGAGAACTGGGAGCCTTGTTATGCTGATGGGCGGGATGTAAATTGCCAACTGCCTCACTGGAGGAGTGCATTGTGTTCCCTAAAACAAGTAAACAACAGAGCTACAGAGCCAAGGCCACTTCCAGTCTAGGGAATATACCTTGGGAAAACTGAAAATCAATAAGAAAGAGCCACCTCCAAATTTAGGGCTGCACTGACTACAAGAACCTCAACTTGGGTACACCTTAAATATCCCAGGCAATATAAAAATGGTTCAAAACATTGTGGTACTTACGTACGATGGAATATCCCTCAGCGATGAAATCAATGTCATAAGACCAGTAGCAGCAAAGTGAGTGGATTCAGGTACGATGATTCTAAGTGAAATAAGTCACACAGAAAAAGAAACTTATCATAAGATATCACTTATGAAGATCCTGTAAACATGGCTACACGTGAACTGAGTTAGGAAAGAGAACAGAGTCTCACATTTAGAAAACACTCTTATGCCTGCATAAAGGGGAAGGAGAGGTGGGGTGATGCATAAAACCAGAGTTTGATATGAGCACAGGGACCGTTCCAAAAACCAACTTTGGAATAGACAAGACCTACACCTTCCTCAGTGAAAGAGACTCAAAACCCCATATTTCCCACAGAGGAATATATCTGACTAGTAAGAATCTTAAAACCTATGTATTGATATGACTCCATAAGGGAATCAAGTGTGTCTAGAGTGGCATAAACATGGCAGCGAGAATCAGCTCAAACCCACTATAAAAAGGAATTTCAAAAGGAAAACCAAAAAACACGGAAATTCTTTACAATTCCTTCAGGGTGTCTGAGGAAACCTGGAAAGACCCTATCTACAATGACAGCTGGATGTGGCATAAGGCTGGACACTTGGGACTGAGAGGATTGGTGAGATTGGGTGAGCAAATGCAGACCCTTTCAAGCAATAATGCATGGCCCCCATTCCATGGGTCCCAACTCTCCAGGTTCAAGGGAATATTACTACAGCTATAACATGTACAGGAAACCTAGAGAATGGACACACTGTGAATACGAAAGGTTTCTAAAACTCAACGAATAGTCCCTCTCCTGGTGCTCCAGTTTGACTTTCCAACTGCCTTACTATCAATCTCCCAACTTGGAGAGACAGGCCCTTTAACCTCCTGGTTTGCACAGGTTCCCAATTTGGCAGAGGATGGAAGGGACGAGGGAGAACCCATGAGAGAGTAGCTGTTAGGCATTTGGACGGGCACATGTCACTCTAATTTCCCGGCAGGAAGAAGAATTAACCAAAGTCTCAGCCACCCACCGGGAACCAGTATAGGACATGATCCAAAATTTTGGACTTGCGTTCAGCTCACAAAAAACGAGTTGAGAAATGGAGCTCAGGGGCACAGCAATTCACAAACTGGCAGAGTGATAAAGGACAACTATCCTCCAAAAATCTGTTGAGGGAAGTCAACGAGGCGGACTTGAAAGCGAGGCAAAATAGCAGGAAACAGATTTCAAGAGGTACCTTGGAATCGCCTGTAAAGCACAGGAAGAGGGGCACAACTTGGACAATGGTGCACTTGGCCAAAAAGGGCGTATGCGTTTTCTCCTGAATATATTCAGGAGAAAACGCATACGCCCTTTTTGGCCAAGCAAGCAAGCGGGCAATGCAAATCTGCACTACAAAGAAGTATCACTTCCCACCGGTCAAAAGGGACATCCACAAAATGTGTAAAAACCAGAAAGGCAAGACAGGCCCTGGAGAACTGGGAGCCTTGTTATGCTGATGGGCGGGATGTAAATTGCCAACTGCCTCACTGGAGGAGTGCATTGTGTTCCCTAAAACAAGAAAACAACAGAGCTACAGAGCCAAGGCCACTTCCAGTCTAGGGAATATACCTTGGGAAAACTGAAAATCAATAAGAAAGAGCCACCTCCAAATTTAGGGCTGCACTGACTACAAGAACCTCAACTTGGGTACACCTTAAATATCCCAGGCAATATAAAAATGGTTCAAAACATTGTGGTACTTACGTACGATGGAATATCCCTCAGCGATGAAATCAATGTCATAAGACCAGTAGCAGCAAAGTGAGTGGATTCAGGTACGATGATTCTAAGTGAAATAAGTCACACAGAAAAAGAAACTTATCATAAGATATCACTTATGAAGATCCTGTAAACATGGCTACACGTGAACTGAGTTAGGAAAGAGAACAGAGTCTCACATTTAGAAAACACTCTTATGCCTGCATAAAGGGGAAGGAGAGGTGGGGTGATGCATAAAACCAGAGTTTGATATAAGCACAGGGACCGTTTCAAAAACCAACTTTGGAATAGACAAGACCTACACCTTCTTCAGTGAAAGAGACTCAAAACCCCATATTTCCCACAGAGGAATATATCTGACTAGTAAGAATCTTAAAACCTATGTATTGATATGTCTCCATAAGGGAATCAAGTGTGTCTAGAGTGGCATAAACATGGCAGCGAGAATCAGCTCAAACCCACTATAAAAAGGAATTTCAAAAGCAAAACCAAAAAACAGGGAAATTCTTTACAATTCCTTCAGGGTGTCTGAGGAAACCTGGAAAGACCCTATCTACAATGACAGCTGGATGTGGCATAAGGCTGGACACTTGGGACTGAGAGGATTGGTGAGATTGGGTGAGCAAATGCAGACCCTTTCAAGCAATAATGCATGGCCCCCATTCCATGGGTCCCAACTCTCCAGGTTCAAGGGAATATTACTACAGCTATAACATGTACAGGAAACCTAGAGAATGGACACACTGTGAATACGAAAGGTTTCTAAAACTCAACGAATAGTCCCTCTCCTGGTGCTCCAGTTTGACTTTCCAACTGCCTTACTATCAATCTCCCAACTTGGAGAGACAGGCCCTTTAACCTCCTGGTTTGCACAGGTTCCCAATTTGGCAGAGGATGGAAGGGACGAGGGAGAACCCATGAGAGAGTAGCTGTTAGGCATTTGGACGGGCACATGTCACTCTAATTTCCCGGCAGGAAGAAGAATTAACCAAAGTCTCAGCCACCCACCGGGAACCAGTATAGGACATGATCCAAAATTTTGGACTTGCGTTCAGCTCACAAAAAACGAGTTGAGAAATGGAGCTCAGGGGCACAGCAATTCACAAACTGGCAGAGTGATAAAGGACAACTATCGTCCAAAAATCTGTTGAGGGAAGTCAACGAGGCGGACTTGAAAGTGAGGCAAAATAGCAGGAAACAGATTTCAAGAGGTACCTTGGAATCGCCTGTAAAGCACAGGAAGAGGGGCACAACTTGGACAATGGTGCACTTGGCCAAAAAGGGCGTATGCGTTTTCTCCTGAATATATTCAGGAGAAAACGCATACGCCCTTTTTGGCCAAGCAAGCAAGCGGGCAATGCAAATCTGCACTACAAAGAAGTATCACTTCCCACCGGTCAAAAGGGACATCCACAAAATGTGTAAAAACCAGAAAGGCAAGACAGGCCCTGGAGAACTGGGAGCCTTGTTATGCTGATGGGCGGTATGTAAACTGCCAACTGCCTCACTGGAGGAGTGCATTGTGTTCCCTAAAACAAGTAAACAACAGAGCTACAGAGCCAAGGCCACTTCCAGTCTAGGGAATATACCTTGGGAAAACTGAAAATCAATAAGAAAGAGCCACCTCCAAATTTAGGGCTGCACTGACTACAAGAACCTCAACTTGGGTACACCTTAAATATCCCAGGCAATATAAAAATGGTTCAAAACATTGTGGTACTTACGTACGATGGAATATCCCTCAGCCATGAAATCAATGTCATAAGACCAGTAGCAGCAAAGTGAGTGGATTCAGGTACGATGATTCTAAGTGAAATAAGTCACACAGAAAAAGAAACTTATCATAAGATATCACTTATGAAGATCCTGTAAACATGGCTACACGTGAACTGAGTTAGGAAAGAGAACAGAGTCTCACATTTAGAAAACACTCTTATGCCTGCATAAAGGGGAAGGAGAGGTGGGGTGATGCATAAAACCAGAGTTTGATATGAGCACAGGGACCGTTCCAAAAACCAACTTTGGAATAGACAAGACCTACACCTTCCTCAGTGAAAGAGACTAAAAACCCCATATTTCCCACAGAGGAATATATCTGACTAGTAAGAATCTTAAAACCTATGTATTGATATGACTCCATAAGGGAATCAAGTGTGTCTAGAGTGGCATAAACATGGCAGCGAGAATCAGCTCAAACCCACTATAAAAAGGAATTTCAAAAGCAAAACCAAAAAACAGGGAAATTCTTTACAATTCCTTCAGGGTGTCTGAGGAAACCTGGAAAGACCCTATCTACAATGACAGCTGGATGTGGCATAAGGCTGGACACTTGGGACTGAGAGGATTGGTGAGATTGGGTGAGCAAATGCAGACCCTTTCAAGCAATAATGCATGGCCCCCATTCCATGGGTCCCAACTCTCCAGGTTCAAGGGAATATTACTACAGCTATAACATGTACAGGAAACCTAGAGAATGGACACACTGTGAATACGAAAGGTTTCTAAAACTCAACGAATAGTCCCTCTCCTGGTGCTCCAGTTTGACTTTCCAACTGCCTTACTATCAATCTCCCAACTTGGAGAGACAGGCCCTTTAACCTCCTGGTTTGCACAGGTTCCCAATTTGGCAGAGGATGGAAGGGACGAGGGAGAACCCATGAGAGAGTAGCTGTTAGGCATTTGGACGGGCACATGTCACTCTAATTTCCCGGCAGGAAGAAGAATTAACCAAAGTCTCAGCCACCCACCGGGAACCAGTATAGGACATGATCCAAAATTTTGGACTTGCGTTCAGCTCACAAAAAACGAGTTGAGAAATGGAGCTCAGGGGCACAGCAATTCACAAACTGGCAGAGTGATAAAGGACAACTATCGTCCAAAAATCTGTTGAGGGAAGTCAACGAGGCGGACTTGAAAGTGAGGCAAAATAGCAGGAAACAGATTTCAAGAGGTACCTTGGAATCGCCTGTAAAGCACAGGAAGAGGGGCACAACTTGGACAATGGTGCACTTGGCCAAAAAGGGCGTATGCGTTTTCTCCTGAATATATTCAGGAGAAAACGCATACGCCCTTTTTGGCCAAGCAAGCAAGCGGGCAATGCAAATCTGCACTACAAAGAAGTATCACTTCCCACCGGTCAAAAGGGACATCCACAAAATGTGTAAAAACCAGAAAGGCAAGACAGGCCCTGGAGAACTGGGAGCCTTGTTATGCTGATGGGCGGGATGTAAACTGCCAACTGCCTCACTGGAGGAGTGCATTGTGTTCCCTAAAACAAGTAAACAACAGAGCTACAGAGCCAAGGCCACTTCCAGTCTAGGGAATATACCTTGGGAAAACTGAAAATCAATAAGAAAGAGCCACCTCCAAATTTAGGGCTGCACTGACTACAAGAACCTCAACTTGGGTACACCTTAAATATCCCAGGCAATATAAAAATGGTTCAAAACATTGTGGTACTTACGTACGATGGAATATCCCTCAGCCATGAAATCAATGTCATAAGACCAGTAGCAGCAAAGTGAGTGGATTCAGGTACGATGATTCTAAGTGAAATAAGTCACACAGAAAAAGAAACTTATCATAAGATATCACTTATGAAGATCCTGTAAACATGGCTACACGTGAACTGAGTTAGGAAAGAGAACAGAGTCTCACATTTAGAAAACACTCTTATGCCTGCATAAAGGGGAAGGAGAGGTGGGGTGATGCATAAAACCAGAGTTTGATATGAGCACAGGGACCGTTCCAAAAACCAACTTTGGAATAGACAAGACCTACACCTTCCTCAGTGAAAGAGACTCAAAACCCCATATTTCCCACAGAGGAATATATCTGACTAGTAAGAATCTTAAAACCTATGTATTGATATGACTCCATAAGGGAATCAAGTGTGTCTAGAGTGGCATAAACATGGCAGCGAGAATCAGCTCAAACCCACTATAAAAAGGAATTTCAAAAGCAAAACCAAAAAACAGGGAAATTCTTTACAATTCCTTCAGGGTGTCTGAGGAAACCTGGAAAGACCCTATCTACAATGACAGCTGGATGTGGCATAAGGCTGGACACTTGGGACTGAGAGGATTGGTGAGATTGGGTGAGCAAATGCAGACCCTTTCAAGCAATAATGCATGGCCCCCATTCCATGGGTCCCAACTCTCCAGGTTCAAGGGAATATTACTACAGCTATAACATGTACAGGAAACCTAGAGAATGGACACACTGTGAATACGAAAGGTTTCTAAAACTCAACGAATAGTCCCTCTCCTGGTGCTCCAGTTTGACTTTCCAACTGCCTTACTATCAATCTCCCAACTTGGAGAGACAGGCCCTTTAACCTCCTGGTTTGCACAGGTTCCCAATTTGCCAGAGGATGGAAGGGACGAGGGAGAACCCATGAGAGAGTAGCTGTTAGGCATTTGGACGGGCACATGTCACTCTAATTTCCCGGCAGGAAGAAGAATTAACCAAAGTCTCAGCCACCCACCGGGAACCAGTATAGGACATGATCCAAAATTTTGGACTTGCGTTCAGCTCACAAAAAACGAGTTGAGAAATGGAGCTCAGGGGCACAGCAAATCACAAACTGGCAGAGTGATAAAGGACAACTATCGTCCAAAAATCTGTTGAGGGAAGTCAACGAGGCGGACTTGAAAGCGAGGCAAAATAGCAGGAAACAGATTTCAAGAGGTACCTTGGAATCGCCTGTAAAGCACAGGAAGAGGGGCACAACTTGGACAATGGTGCACTTGGCCAAAAAGGACGTATGCGTTTTCTCCTGAATATATTCAGGAGAAAACGCATACGCCCTTTTTGGCCAAGCAAGCAAGCGGGCAATGCAAATCTGCACTACAAAGAAGTATCACTTCCCACCGGTCAAAAGGGACATCCACAAAATGTGTAAAAACCAGAAAGGCAAGACAGGCCCTGGAGAACTGGGAGCCTTGTTATGCTGATGGGCGGGATGTAAATTGCCAACTGCCTCACTGGAGGAGTGCATTGTGTTCCCTAAAACAAGTAAACAACAGAGCTACAGAGCCAAGGCCACTTCCAGTCTAGGGAATATACCTTGGGAAAACTGAAAATCAATAAGAAAGAGCCACCTCCAAATTTAGGGCTGCACTGACTACAAGAACCTCAACTTGGGTACACCTTAAATATCCCAGGCAATATAAAAATGGTTCAAAACATTGTGGTACTTACGTACGATGGAATATCCCTCAGCCATGAAATCAATGTCATAAGACCAGTAGCAGAAAAGTGAGTGGATTCAGGTACGATGATTCTAAGTGAAATAAGTCACACAGAAAAAGAAACTTATCATAAGATATCACTTATGAAGATCCTGTAAACATGGCTACACGTGAACTGAGTTAGGAAAGAGAACAGAGTCTCACATTTAGAAAACACTCTTATGCCTGCATAAAGGGGAAGGAGAGGTGGGGTGATGCATAAAACCAGAGTTTGATATGAGCACAGGGACCGTTCCAAAAACCAACTTTGGAATAGACAAGACCTACACCTTCCTCAGTGAAAGAGACTCAAAACCCCATATTTCCCACAGAGGAATATATCTGACTAGTAAGAATCTTAAAACCTATGTATTGATATGACTCCATAAGGGAATCAAGTGTGTCTAGAGTGGCATAAACATGGCAGCGAGAATCAGCTCAAACCCACTATAAAAAGGAATTTCAAAAGCAAAACCAAAAAACAGGGAAATTCTTTACAATTCCTTCAGGGTGTCTGAGGAAACCTGGAAAGACCCTATCTACAATGACAGCTGGATGTGGCATAAGGCTGGACACTTGGGACTGAGAGGATTGGTGAGATTGGGTGAGCAAATGCAGACCCTTTCAAGCAATAATGCATGGCCCCCATTCCATGGGTCCCAACTCTCCAGGTTCAAGGGAATATTACTACAGCTATAACATGTACAGGAAACCTAGAGAATGGACACACTGTGAATACGAAAGGTTTCTAAAACTCAACGAATAGTCCCTCTCCTGGTGCTCCAGTTTGACTTTCCAACTGCCTTACTATCAATCTCCCAACTTGGAGAGACAGGCCCTTTAACCTCCTGGTTTGCACAGGTTCCCAATTTGGCAGAGGATGGAAGGGACGAGGGAGAACCCATGAGAGAGTAGCTGTTAGGCATTTGGACGGGCACATGTCACTCTAATTTCCCGGCAGGAAGAAGAATTAACCAAAGTCTCAGCCACCCACCGGGAACCAGTATAGGACATGATCCAAAATTTTGGACTTGCGTTCAGCTCACAAAAAACGAGTTGAGAAATGGAGCTCAGGGGCACAGCAATTCACAAACTGGCAGAGTGATAAAGGACAACTATCGTCCAAAAATCTGTTGAGGGAAGTCAACGAGGCGGACTTGAAAGTGAGGCAAAATAGCAGGAAACAGATTTCAAGAGGTACCTTGGAATCGCCTGTAAAGCACAGGAAGAGGGGCACAACTTGGACAATGGTGCACTTGGCCAAAAAGGGCGTATGCGTTTTCTCCTGAATATATTCAGGAGAAAACGCATACGCCCTTTTTGGCCAAGCAAGCAAGCGGGCAATGCAAATCTGCACTACAAAGAAGTATCACTTCCCACCGGTCAAAAGGGACATCGACAAAATGTGTAAAAACCAGAAAGGCAAGACAGGCCCTGGAGAACTGGGAGCCTTGTTATGCTGATGGGCGGGATGTAAACTGCCAACTGCCTCACTGGAGGAGTGCATTGTGTTCCCTAAAACAAGTAAACAACAGAGCTACAGAGCCAAGGCCACTTCCAGTCTAGGGAATATACCTTGGGAAAACTGAAAATCAATAAGAAAGAGCCACCTCCAAATTTAGGGCTGCACTGACTACAAGAACCTCAACTTGGGTACACCTTAAATATCCCAGGCAATATAAAAATGGTTCAAAACATTGTGGTACTTACGTACGATGGAATATCCCTCAGCCATGAAATCAATGTCATAAGACCAGTAGCAGCAAAGTGAGTGGATTCAGGTACGATGATTCTAAGTGAAATAAGTCACACAGAAAAAGAAACTTATCATAAGATATCACTTATGAAGATCCTGTAAACATGGCTACACGTGAACTGAGTTAGGAAAGAGAACAGAGTCTCACATTTAGAAAACACTCTTATGCCTGCATAAAGGGGAAGGAGAGGTGGGGTGATGCATAAAACCAGAGTTTGATATGAGCACAGGGACCGTTCCAAAAACCAACTTTGGAATAGACAAGACCTACACCTTCCTCAGTGAAAGAGACTCAAAACCCCATATTTCCCACAGAGGAATATATCTGACTAGTAAGAATCTTAAAACCTATGTATTGATATGACTCCATAAGGGAATCAAGTGTGTCTAGAGTGGCATAAACATGGCAGCGAGAATCAGCTCAAACCCACTATAAAAAGGAATTTCAAAAGCAAAACCAAAAAACAGGGAAATTCTTTACAATTCCTTCAGGGTGTCTGAGGAAACCTGGAAAGACCCTATCTACAATGACAGCTGGATGTGGCATAAGGCTGGACACTTGGGACTGAGAGGATTGGTGAGATTGGGTGAGCAAATGCAGACCCTTTCAAGCAATAATGCATGGCCCCCATTCCATGGGTCCCAACTCTCCAGGTTCAAGGGAATATTACTACAGCTATAACATGTACAGGAAACCTAGAGAATGGACACACTGTGAATACGAAAGGTTTCTAAAACTCAACGAATAGTCCCTCTCCTGGTGCTCCAGTTTGACTTTCCAACTGCCTTACTATCAATCTCCCAACTTGGAGAGACAGGCCCTTTAACCTCCTGGTTTGCACAGGTTCCCAATTTGGCAGAGGATGGAAGGGACGAGGGAGAACCCATGAGAGAGTAGCTGTTAGGCATTTGGACGGGCACATGTCACTCTAATTTCCCGGCAGGAAGAAGAATTAACCAAAGTCTCAGCCACCCACCGGGAACCAGTATAGGACATGATCCAAAATTTTGGACTTGCGTTCAGCTCACAAAAAACGAGTTGAGAAATGGAGCTCAGGGGCACAGCAATTCACAAACTGGCAGAGTGATAAAGGACAACTATAGTCCAAAAATCTGTTGAGGGAAGTCAACGAGGCGGACTTGAAAGCGAGGCAAAATAGCAGGAAACAGATTTCAAGAGGTACCTTGGAATCGCCTGTAAAGCACAGGAAGAGGGGCACAACTTGGACAATGGTGCACTTGGCCAAAAAGGGCGTATGCGTTTTCTCCTGAATATATTCAGGAGAAAACGCATACGCCCTTTTTGGCCAAGCAAGCAAGCGGGCAATGCAAATCTGCACTACAAAGAAGTATCACTTCCCACCGGTCAAAAGGGACATCCACAAAATGTGTAAAAACCAGAAAGGCAAGACAGGCCCTGGAGAACTGGGAGCCTTGTTATGCTGATGGGCGGGATGTAAATTGCCAACTGCCTCACTGGAGGAGTGCATTGTGTTCCCTAAAACAAGTAAACAACAGAGCTACAGAGCCAAGGCCACTTCCAGTCTAGGGAATATACCTTGGGAAAACTGAAAATCAATAAGAAAGAGCCACCTCCAAATTTAGGGCTGCACTGACTACAAGAACCTCAACTTGGGTACACCTTAAATATCCCAGGCAATATAAAAATGGTTCAAAACATTGTGGTACTTACGTACGATGGAATATCCCTCAGCGATGAAATCAATGTCATAAGACCAGTAGCAGCAAAGTGAGTGGATTCAGGTACGATGATTCTAAGTGAAATAAGTCACACAGAAAAAGAAACTTATCATAAGATATCACTTATGAAGATCCTGTAAACATGGCTACACGTGAACTGAGTTAGGAAAGAGAACAGAGTCTCACATTTAGAAAACACTCTTATGCCTGCATAAAGGGGAAGGAGAGGTGGGGTGATGCATAAAACCAGAGTTTGATATGAGCACAGGGACCGTTCCAAAAACCAACTTTGGAATAGACAAGACCTACACCTTCCTCAGTGAAAGAGACTCAAAACCCCATATTTCCCACAGAGGAATATATCTGACTAGTAAGAATCTTAAAACCTATGTATTGATATGACTCCATAAGGGAATCAAGTGTGTCTAGAGTGGCATAAACATGGCAGCGAGAATCAGCTCAAACCCACTATAAAAAGGAATTTCAAAAGCAAAACCAAAAAACAGGGAAATTCTTTACAATTCCTTCAGGGTGTCTGAGGAAACCTGGAAAGACCCTATCTACAATGACAGCTGGATGTGGCATAAGGCTGGACACTTGGGACTGAGAGGATTGGTGAGATTGGGTGAGCAAATGCAGACCCTTTCAAGCAATAATGCATGGCCCCCATTCCATGGGTCCCAACTCTCCAGGTTCAAGGGAATATTACTACAGCTATAACATGTACAGGAAACCAAGAGAATGGACACACTGTGAATACGAAAGGTTTCTAAAACTCAACGAATAGTCCCTCTCCTGGTGCTCCAGTTTGACTTTCCAACTGCCTTACTATCAATCTCCCAACTTGGAGAGACAGGCCCTTTAACCTCCTGGTTTGCACAGGTTCCCAATTTGGCAGAGGATGGAAGGGACGAGGGAGAACCCATGAGAGAGTAGCTGTTAGGCATTTGGACGGGCACATGTCACTCTAATTTCCCGGCAGGAAGAAGAATTAACCAAAGTCTCAGCCACCCACCGGGAACCAGTATAGGACATGATCCAAAATTTTGGACTTGCGTTCAGCTCACAAAAAACGAGTTGAGAAATGGAGCTCAGGGGCACAGCAATTCACAAACTGGCAGAGTGATAAAGGACAACTATCGTCCAAAAATCTGTTGAGGGAAGTCAACGAGGCGGACTTGAAAGTGAGGCAAAATAGCAGGAAACAGATTTCAAGAGGTACCTTGGAATCGCCTGTAAAGCACAGGAAGAGGGGCACAACTTGGACAATGGTGCACTTGGCCAAAAAGGGCGTATGCGTTTTCTCCTGAATATATTCAGGAGAAAACGCATACGCCCTTTTTGGCCAAGCAAGCAAGCGGGCAATGCAAATCTGCACTACAAAGAAGTATCACTTCCCACCGGTCAAAAGGGACATCCACAAAATGTGTAAAAACCAGAAAGGCAAGACAGGCCCTGGAGAACTGGGAGCCTTGTTATGCTGATGGGCGGGATGTAAACTGCCAACTGCCTCACTGGAGGAGTGCATTGTGTTCCCTAAAACAAGTAAACAACAGAGCTACAGAGCCAAGGCCACTTCCAGTCTAGGGAATATACCTTGGGAAAACTGAAAATCAATAAGAAAGAGCCACCTCCAAATTTAGGGCTGCACTGACTACAAGAACCTCAACTTGGGTACACCTTAAATATCCCAGGCAATATAAAAATGGTTCAAAACATTGTGGTACTTACGTACGATGGAATATCCCTCAGCCATGAAATCAATGTCATAAGACCAGTAGCAGCAAAGTGAGTGGATTCAGGTACGATGATTCTAAGTGAAATAAGTCACACAGAAAAAGAAACTTATCATAAGATATCACTTATGAAGATCCTGTAAACATGGCTACACGTGAACTGAGTTAGGAAAGAGAACAGAGTCTCACATTTAGAAAACACTCTTATGCCTGCATAAAGGGGAAGGAGAGGTGGGGTGATGCATAAAACCAGAGTTTGATATGAGCACAGGGACCGTTCCAAAAACCAACTTTGGAATAGACAAGACCTACACCTTCCTCAGTGAAAGAGACTCAAAACCCCATATTTCCCACAGAGGAATATATCTGACTAGTAAGAATCTTAAAACCTATGTATTGATATGACTCCATAAGGGAATCAAGTGTGTCTAGAGTGGCATAAACATGGCAGCGAGAATCAGCTCAAACCCACTATAAAAAGGAATTTCAAAAGCAAAACCAAAAAACAGGGAAATTCTTTACAATTCCTTCAGGGTGTCTGAGGAAACCTGGAAAGACCCTATCTACAATGACAGCTGGATGTGGCATAAGGCTGGACACTTGGGACTGAGAGGATTGGTGAGATTGGGTGAGCAAATGCAGACCCTTTCAAGCAATAATGCATGGCCCCCATTCCATGGGTCCCAACTCTCCAGGTTCAAGGGAATATTACTACAGCTATAACATGTACAGGAAACCTAGAGAATGGACACACTGTGAATACGAAAGGTTTCTAAAACTCAACGAATAGTCCCTCTCCTGGTGCTCCAGTTTGACTTTCCAACTGCCTTACTATCAATCTCCCAACTTGGAGAGACAGGCCCTTTAACCTCCTGGTTTGCACAGGTTCCCAATTTGGCAGAGGATGGAAGGGACGAGGGAGAACCCATGAGAGAGTAGCTGTTAGGCATTTGGACGGGCACATGTCACTCTAATTTCCCGGCAGGAAGAAGAATTAACCAAAGTCTCAGCCACCCACCGGGAACCAGTATAGGACATGATCCAAAATTTTGGACTTGCGTTCAGCTCACAAAAAACGAGTTGAGAAATGGAGCTCAGGGGCACAGCAATTCACAAACTGGCAGAGTGATAAAGGACAACTATAGTCCAAAAATCTGTTGAGGGAAGTCAACGAGGCGGACTTGAAAGCGAGGCAAAATAGCAGGAAACAGATTTCAAGAGGTACCTTGGAATCGCCTGTAAAGCACAGGAAGAGGGGCACAACTTGGACAATGGTGCACTTGGCCAAAAAGGGCGTATGCGTTTTCTCCTGAATATATTCAGGAGAAAACGCATACGCCCTTTTTGGCCAAGCAAGCAAGCGGGCAATGCAAATCTGCACTACAAAGAAGTATCACTTCCCACCGGTCAAAAGGGACATCCACAAAATGTGTAAAAACCAGAAAGGCAAGACAGGCCCTGGAGAACTGGGAGCCTTGTTATGCTGATGGGCGGGATGTAAATTGCCAACTGCCTCACTGGAGGAGTGCATTGTGTTCCCTAAAACAAGTAAACAACAGAGCTACAGAGCCAAGGCCACTTCCAGTCTAGGGAATATACCTTGGGAAAACTGAAAATCAATAAGAAAGAGCCACCTCCAAATTTAGGGCTGCACTGACTACAAGAACCTCAACTTGGGTACACCTTAAATATCCCAGGCAATATAAAAATGGTTCAAAACATTGTGGTACTTACGTACGATGGAATATCCCTCAGCGATGAAATCAATGTCATAAGACCAGTAGCAGCAAAGTGAGTGGATTCAGGTACGATGATTCTAAGTGAAATAAGTCACACAGAAAAAGAAACTTATCATAAGATATCACTTATGAAGATCCTGTAAACATGGCTACACGTGAACTGAGTTAGGAAAGAGAACAGAGTCTCACATTTAGAAAACACTCTTATGCCTGCATAAAGGGGAAGGAGAGGTGGGGTGATGCATAAAACCAGAGTTTGATATAAGCACAGGGACCGTTTCAAAAACCAACTTTGGAATAGACAAGACCTACACCTTCTTCAGTGAAAGAGACTCAAAACCCCATATTTCCCACAGAGGAATATATCTGACTAGTAAGAATCTTAAAACCTATGTATTGATATGTCTCCATAAGGGAATCAAGTGTGTCTAGAGTGGCATAAACATGGCAGCGAGAATCAGCTCAAACCCACTATAAAAAGGAATTTCAAAAGCAAAACCAAAAAACAGGGAAATTCTTTACAATTCCTTCAGGGTGTCTGAGGAAACCTGGAAAGACCCTATCTACAATGACAGCTGGATGTGGCATAAGGCTGGACACTTGTGACTGAGAGGATTGGTGAGATTGGGTGAGCAAATGCAGACCCTTTCAAGCAATAATGCATGGCCCCAATTCCATGGGTCCCAACTCTCCAGGTTCAAGGGAATATTACTACAGCTATAACATGTACAGGAAACCTAGAGAATGGACACACTGTGAATACGAAAGGTTTCTAAAACTCAACGAATAGTCCCTCTCCTGGTGCTCCAGTTTGACTTTCCAACTGCCTTACTATCAATCTCCCAACTTGGAGAGACAGGCCCTTTAACCTCCTGGTTTGCACAGGTTCCCAATTTGGCAGAGGATGGAAGGGACGAGGGAGAACCCATGAGAGAGTAGCTGTTAGGCATTTGGACGGGCACATGTCACTCTAATTTCCCGGCAGGAAGAAGAATTAACCAAAGTCTCAGCCACCCACCGGGAACCAGTATAGGACATGATCCAAAATTTTGGACTTGCGTTCAGCTCACAAAAAACGAGTTGAGAAATGGAGCTCAGGGGCACAGCAATTCACAAACTGGCAGAGTGATAAAGGACAACTATCGTCCAAAAATCTGTTGAGGGAAGTCAACGAGGCGGACTTGAAAGCGAGGCAAAATAGCAGGAAACAGATTTCAAGAGGTACCTTGGAATCGCCTGTAAAGCACAGGAAGAGGGGCACAACTTGGACAATGGTGCACTTGGCCAAAAAGGGCGTATGCGTTTTCTCCTGAATATATTCAGGAGAAAACGCATACGCCCTTTTTGGCCAAGCAAGCAAGCGGGCAATGCAAATCTGCACTACAAAGAAGTATCACTTCCCACCGGTCAAAAGGGACATCCACAAAATGTGTAAAAACCAGAAAGGCAAGACAGGCCCTGGAGAACTGGGAGCCTTGTTATGCTGATGGGCGGGATGTAAACTGCCAACTGCCTCACTGGAGGAGTGCATTGTGTTCCCTAAAACAAGTAAACAACAGAGCTACAGAGCCAAGGCCACTTCCAGTCTAGGGAATATACCTTGGGAAAACTGAAAATCAATAAGAAAGAGCCACCTCCAAATTTAGGGCTGCACTGACTACAAGAACCTCAACTTGGGTACACCTTAAATATCCCAGGCAATATAAAAATGGTTCAAAACATTGTGGTACTTACGTACGATGGAATATCCCTCAGCCATGAAATCAATGTCATAAGACCAGTAGCAGCAAAGTGAGTGGATTCAGGTACGATGATTCTAAGTGAAATAAGTCACACAGAAAAAGAAACTTATCATAAGATATCACTTATGAAGATCCTGTAAACATGGCTACACGTGAACTGAGTTAGGAAAGAGAACAGAGTCTCACATTTAGAAAACACTCTTATGCCTGCATAAAGGGGAAGGAGAGGTGGGGTGATGCATAAAACCAGAGTTTGATATGAGCACAGGGACCGTTCCAAAAACCAACTTTGGAATAGACAAGACCTACACCTTCCTCAGTGAAAGAGACTCAAAACCCCATATTTCCCACAGAGGAATATATCTGACTAGTAAGAATCTTAAAACCTATGTATTGATATGTCTCCATAAGGGAATCAAGTGTGTCTAGAGTGGCATAAACATGGCAGCGAGAATCAGCTCAAACCCACTATAAAAAGGAATTTCAAAAGCAAAACCAAAAAACAGGGAAATTGTTTACAATTCCTTCAGGGTGTCTGAGGAAACCTGGAAAGACCCTATCTACAATGACAGCTGGATGTGGCATAAGGCTGGACACTTGGGACTGAGAGGATTGGTGAGATTGGGTGAGCAAATGCAGACCCTTTCAAGCAATAATGCATGGCCCCCATTCCATGGGTCCCAACTCTCCAGGTTCAAGGGAATATTACTACAGCTATAACATGTACAGGAAACCTAGAGAATGGACACACTGTGAATACGAAAGGTTTCTAAAACTCAACGAATAGTCCCTCTCCTGGTGCTCCAGTTTGACTTTCCAACTGCCTTACTATCAATCTCCCAACTTGGAGAGACAGGCCCTTTAACCTCCTGGTTTGCACAGGTTCCCAATTTGGCAGAGGATGGAAGGGACGAGGGAGAACCCATGAGAGAGTAGCTGTTAGGCATTTGGACGGGCACATGTCACTCTAATTTCCCGGCAGGAAGAAGAATTAACCAAAGTCTCAGCCACCCACCGGGAACCAGTATAGGACATGATCCAAAATTTTGGACTTGCGTTCAGCTCACAAAAAACGAGTTGAGAAATGGAGCTCAGGGGCACAGCAATTCACAAACTGGCAGAGTGATAAAGGACAACTATCGTCCAAAAATCTGTTGAGGGAAGTCAACGAGGCGGACTTGAAAGTGAGGCAAAATAGCAGGAAACAGATTTCAAGAGGTACCTTGGAATCGCCTGTAAAGCACAGGAAGAGGGGCACAACTTGGACAATGGTGCACTTGGCCAAAAAGGGCGTATGCGTTTTCTCCTGAATATATTCAGGAGAAAACGCATACGCCCTTTTTGGCCAAGCAAGCAAGCGGGCAATGCAAATCTGCACTACAAAGAAGTATCACTTCCCACCGGTCAAAAGGGACATCCACAAAATGTGTAAAAACCAGAAAGGCAAGACAGGCCCTGGAGAACTGGGAGCCTTGTTATGCTGATGGGCGGGATGTAAACTGCCAACTGCCTCACTGGAGGAGTGCATTGTGTTCCCTAAAACAAGTAAACAACAGAGCTACAGAGCCAAGGCCACTTCCAGTCTAGGGAATATACCTTGGGAAAACTGAAAATCAATAAGAAAGAGCCACCTCCAAATTTAGGGCTGCACTGACTACAAGAACCTCAACTTGGGTACACCTTAAATATCCCAGGCAATATAAAAATGGTTCAAAACATTGTGGTACTTACGTACGATGGAATATCCCTCAGCCATGAAATCAATGTCATAAGACCAGTAGCAGCAAAGTGAGTGGATTCAGGTACGATGATTCTAAGTGAAATAAGTCACACAGAAAAAGAAACTTATCATAAGATATCACTTATGAAGATCCTGTAAACATGGCTACACGTGAACTGAGTTAGGAAAGAGAACAGAGTCTCACATTTAGAAAACACTCTTATGCCTGCATAAAGGGGAAGGAGAGGTGGGGTGATGCATAAAACCAGAGTTTGATATGAGCACAGGGACCGTTCCAAAAACCAACTTTGGAATAGACAAGACCTACACCTTCCTCAGTGAAAGAGACTCAAAACCCCATATTTCCCACAGAGGAATATATCTGACTAGTAAGAATCTTAAAACCTATGTATTGATATGTCTCCATAAGGGAATCAAGTGTGTCTAGAGTGGCATAAACATGGCAGCGAGAATCAGCTCAAACCCACTATAAAAAGGAATTTCAAAAGCAAAACCAAAAAACAGGGAAATTCTTTACAATTCCTTCAGGGTGTCTGAGGAAACCTGGAAAGACCCTATCTACAATGACAGCTGGATGTGGCATAAGGCTGGACACTTGGGACTGAGAGGATTGGTGAGATTGGGTGAGCAAATGCAGACCCTTTCAAGCAATAATGCATGGCCCCAATTCCATGGGTCCCAACTCTCCAGGTTCAAGGGAATATTACTACAGCTATAACATGTACAGGAAACCTAGAGAATGGACACACTGTGAATACGAAAGGTTTCTAAAACTCAACGAATAGTCCCTCTCCTGGTGCTCCAGTTTGACTTTCCAACTGCCTTACTATCAATCTCCCAACTTGGAGAGACAGGCCCTTTAACCTCCTGGTTTGCACAGGTTCCCAATTTGGCAGAGGATGGAAGGGACGAGGGAGAACCCATGAGAGAGTAGCTGTTAGGCATTTGGACGGGCACATGTCACTCTAATTTCCCGGCAGGAAGAAGAATTAACCAAAGTCTCAGCCACCCACCGGGAACCAGTATAGGACATGATCCAAAATTTTGGACTTGCGTTCAGCTCACAAAAAACGAGTTGAGAAATGGAGCTCAGGGGCACAGCAATTCACAAACTGGCAGAGTGATAAAGGACAACTATCGTCCAAAAATCTGTTGAGGGAAGTCAACGAGGCGGACTTGAAAGTGAGGCAAAATAGCAGGAAACAGATTTCAAGAGGTACCTTGGAATCGCCTGTAAAGCACAGGAAGAGGGGCACAACTTGGACAATGGTGCACTTGGCCAAAAAGGGCGTATGCGTTTTCTCCTGAATATATTCAGGAGAAAACGCATACGCCCTTTTTGGCCAAGCAAGCAAGCGGGCAATGCAAATCTGCACTACAAAGAAGTATCACTTCCCACCGGTCAAAAGGGACATCCACAAAATGTGTAAAAACCAGAAAGGCAAGACAGGCCCTGGAGAACTGGGAGCCTTGTTATGCTGATGGGCGGGATGTAAACTGCCAACTGCCTCACTGGAGGAGTGCATTGTGTTCCCTAAAACAAGTAAACAACAGAGCTACAGAGCCAAGGCCACTTCCAGTCTAGGGAATATACCTTGGGAAAACTGAAAATCAATAAGAAAGAGCCACCTCCAAATTTAGGGCTGCACTGACTACAAGAACCTCAACTTGGGTACACCTTAAATATCCCAGGCAATATAAAAATGGTTCAAAACATTGTGGTACTTACGTACGATGGAATATCCCTCAGCCATGAAATCAATGTCATAAGACCAGTAGCAGCAAAGTGAGTGGATTCAGGTACGATGATTCTAAGTGAAATAAGTCACACAGAAAAAGAAACTTATCATAAGATATCACTTATGAAGATCCTGTAAACATGGCTACACGTGAACTGAGTTAGGAAAGAGAACAGAGTCTCACATTTAGAAAACACTCTTATGCCTGCATAAAGGGGAAGGAGAGGTGGGGTGATGCATAAAACCAGAGTTTGATATGAGCACAGGGACCGTTCCAAAAACCAACTTTGGAATAGACAAGACCTACACCTTCCTCAGTGAAAGAGACTCAAAACCCCATATTTCCCACAGAGGAATATATCTGACTAGTAAGAATCTTAAAACCTATGTATTGATATGACTCCATAAGGGAATCAAGTGTGTCTAGAGTGGCATAAACATGGCAGCGAGAATCAGCTCAAACCCACTATAAAAAGGAATTTCAAAAGCAAAACCAAAAAACAGGGAAATTCTTTACAATTCCTTCAGGGTGTCTGAGGAAACCTGGAAAGACCCTATCTACAATGACAGCTGGATGTGGCATAAGGCTGGACACTTGGGACTGAGAGGATTGGTGAGATTGGGTGAGCAAATGCAGACCCTTTCAAGCAATAATGCATGGCCCCCATTCCATGGGTCCCAACTCTCCAGGTTCAAGGGAATATTACTACAGCTATAACATGTACAGGAAACCTAGAGAATGGACACACTGTGAATACGAAAGGTTTCTAAAACTCAACGAATAGTCCCTCTCCTGGTGCTCCAGTTTGACTTTCCAACTGCCTTACTATCAATCTCCCAACTTGGAGAGACAGGCCCTTTAACCTCCTGGTTTGCACAGGTTCCCAATTTGCCAGAGGATGGAAGGGACGAGGGAGAACCCATGAGAGAGTAGCTGTTAGGCATTTGGACGGGCACATGTCACTCTAATTTCCCGGCAGGAAGAAGAATTAACCAAAGTCTCAGCCACCCACCGGGAACCAGTATAGGACATGATCCAAAATTTTGGACTTGCGTTCAGCTCACAAAAAACGAGTTGAGAAATGGAGCTCAGGGGCACAGCAATTCACAAACTGGCAGAGTGATAAAGGACAACTATAGTCCAAAAATCTGTTGAGGGAAGTCAACGAGGCGGAATTGAAAGCGAGGCAAAATAGCAGGAAACAGATTTCAAGAGGTACCTTGGAATCGCCTGTAAAGCACAGGAAGAGGGGCACAACTTGGACAATGGTGCACTTGGCCAAAAAGGGCGTATGTGTTTTCTCCTGAATATATTCAGGAGAAAACGCATACGCCCTTTTTGGCCAAGCAAGCAAGCGGGCAATGCAAATCTGCACTACAAAGAAGTATCACTTCCCACCGGTCAAAAGGGACATCCACAAAATGTGTAAAAACCAGAAAGGCAAGACAGGCCCTGGAGAACTGGGAGCCTTGTTATGCTGATGGGCGGGATGTAAATTGCCAACTGCCTCACTGGAGGAGTGCATTGTGTTCCCTAAAACAAGTAAACAACAGAGCTACAGAGCCAAGGCCACTTCCAGTCTAGGGAATATACCTTGGGAAAACTGAAAATCAATAAGAAAGAGCCACCTCCAAATTTAGGGCTGCACTGACTACAAGAACCTCAACTTGGGTACACCTTAAATATCCCTGGCAATATAAAAATGGTTCAAAACATTGTGGTACTTACGTACGATGGAATATCCCTCAGCGATGAAATCAATGTCATAAGACCAGTAGCAGCAAAGTGAGTGGATTCAGGTACGATGATTCTAAGTGAAATAAGTCACACAGAAAAAGAAACTTATCATAAGATATCACTTATGAAGATCCTGTAAACATGGCTACACGTGAACTGAGTTAGGAAAGAGAACAGAGTCTCACATTTAGAAAACACTCTTATGCCTGCATAAAGGGGAAGGAGAGGTGGGGTGATGCATAAAACCAGAGTTTGATATAAGCACAGGGACCGTTTCAAAAACCAACTTTGGAATAGACAAGACCTACACCTTCCTCAGTGAAAGAGACTCAAAACCCCATATTTCCCACAGAGGAATATATCTGACTAGTAAGAATCTTAAAACCTATGTATTGATATGTCTCCATAAGGGAATCAAGTGTGTCTAGAGGGGCATAAACATGGCAGCGAGAATCAGCTCAAACCCACTATAAAAAGGAATTTCAAAAGCAAAACCAAAAAACAGGGAAATTCTTTACAATTCCTTCAGGGTTTCTGAGTAAACCTGGAAAGACCCTATCTACAATGACAGCTGGATGTGGCATAAGGCTGGACACTTGTGACTGAGAGGATTGGTGAGATTGGGTGAGCAAATGCAGACCCTTTCAAGCAATAATGCATGGCCCCCATTCCATGGGTCCCAACTCTCCAGGTTCAAGGGAATATTACTACAGCTATAACATGTACAGGAAACCTAGAGAATGGACACACTGTGAATACGAAAGGTTTCTAAAACTCAACGAATAGTCCCTCTCCTGGTGCTCCAGTTTGACTTTCCAACTGCCTTAGTATCAATCTCCCAACTTGGAGAGACAGGCCCTTTAACCTCCTGGTTTGCACAGGTTCCCAATTTGGCAGAGGATGGAAGGGACGAGGGAGAACCCATGAGAGAGTAGCTGTTAGGCATTTGGACGGGCACATGTCACTCTAATTTCCCGGCAGGAAGAAGAATTAACCAAAGTCTCAGCCACCCACCGGGAACCAGTATAGGACATGATCCAAAATTTTGGACTTGCGTTCAGCTCACAAAAAACGAGTTGAGAAATGGAGCTCAGGGGCACAGCAATTCACAAACTGGCAGAGTGATAAAGGACAACTATCGTCCAAAAATCTGTTGAGGGAAGTCAACGAGGCGGACTTGAAAGCGAGGCAAAATAGCAGGAAACAGATTTCAAGAGGTACCTTGGAATCGCCTGTAAAGCACAGGAAGAGGGGCACAACTTGGACAATGGTGCACTTGGCCAAAAAGGGCGTATGCGTTTTCTCCTGAATATATTCAGGAGAAAACGCATACGCCCTTTTTGGCCAAGCAAGCAAGCGGGCAATGCAAATCTGCACTACAAAGCAGTATCACTTCCCACCGGTCAAAAGGGACATCCACAAAATGTGTAAAAACCAGAAAGGCAAGACAGGCCCTGCAGAACTGGGGGCCTTGTTATGCTGATGGGCGGGATGTAAACTGCCAACTGCCTCACTGGAGGAGTGCATTGTGTTCCCTAAAACAAGTAAACAACAGAGCTACAGAGCCAAGGCCACTTCCAGTCTAGGGAATATACCTTGGGAAAACTGAAAATCAATAAGAAAGAGCCACCTCCAAATTTAGGGCTGCACTGACTACAAGAACCTCAACTTGGGTACACCTTAAATATCCCAGGCAATATAAAAATGGTTCAAAACATTGTGGTACTTACGTACGATGGAATATCCCTCAGCCATGAAATCAATGTCATAAGACCAGTAGCAGCAAAGTGAGTGGATTCAGGTACGATGATTCTAAGTGAAATAAGTCACACAGAAAAAGAAACTTATCATAAGATATCACTTATGAAGATCCTGTAAACATGGCTACACGTGAACTGAGTTAGGAAAGAGAACAGAGTCTCACATTTAGAAAACACTCTTATGCCTGCATAAAGGGGAAGGAGAGGTGGGGTGATGCATAAAACCAGAGTTTGATATAAGCACAGGGACCGTTTCAAAAACCAACTTTGGAATAGACAAGACCTACACCTTCCTCAGTGAAAGAGACTCAAAACCCCATATTTCCCACAGAGGAATATATCTGACTAGTAAGAATCTTAAAACCTATGTATTGATATGTCTCCATAAGGGAATCAAGTGTGTCTAGAGTGGCATAAACATGGCAGCGAGAATCAGCTCAAACCCACTATAAAAAGGAATTTCAAAAGCAAAACCAAAAAACAGGGAAATTCTTTACAATTCCTTCAGGGTGTCTGAGGAAACCTGGAAAGACCCTATCTACAATGACAGCTGGATGTGGCATAAGGCTGGACACTTGGGACTGAGAGGATTGGTGAGATTGGGTGAGCAAATGCAGACCCTTTCAAGCAATAATGCATGGCCCCCATTCCATGGGTCCCAACTCTCCAGGTTCAAGGGAATATTACTACAGCTATAACATGTACAGGAAACCTAGAGAATGGACACACTGTGAATACGAAAGGTTTCTAAAACTCAACGAATAGTCCCTCTCCTGGTGCTCCAGTTTGACTTTCCAACTGCCTTACTATCAATCTCCAAACTTGGAGAGACAGGCCCTTTAACCTCCTGGTTTGCACAGGTTCCCAATTTGGCAGAGGATGGAAGGGACGAGGGAGAACCCATGAGAGAGTAGCTGTTAGGCATTTGGACGGGCACATGTCACTCTAATTTCCCGGCAGGAAGAAGAATTAACCAAAGTCTCAGCCACCCACCGGGAACCAGTATAGGACATGATCCAAAATTTTGGACTTGCGTTCAGCTCACAAAAAACGAGTTGAGAAATGGAGCTCAGGGGCACAGCAATTCACAAACTGGCAGAGTGATAAAGGACAACTATCGTCCAAAAATCTGTTGAGGGAAGTCAACGAGGCGGACTTGAAAGCGAGGCAAAATAGCAGGAAACAGATTTCAAGAGGTACCTTGGAATCGCCTGTAAAGCACAGGAAGAGGGGCACATCTTGGACAATGGTGCACTTGGCCAAAAAGGGCGTATGCGTTTTCTCCTGAATATATTCAGGAGAAAACGCATACGCCCTTTTTGGCCAAGCAAGCAAGCGGGCAATGCAAATCTGCACTACAAAGAAGTATCACTTCCCACCGGTCAAAAGGGACATCCACAAAATGTGTAAAAACCAGAAAGGCAAGACAGGCCCTGGAGAACTGGGAGCCTTGTTATGCTGATGGGCGGGATGTAAATTGCCAACTGCCTCACTGGAGGAGTGCATTGTGTTCCCTAAAACAAGTAAACAACAGAGCTACAGAGCCAAGGCCACTTCCAGTCTAGGGAATATACCTTGGGAAAACTGAAAATCAATAAGAAAGAGCCACCTCCAAATTTAGGGCTGCACTGACTACAAGAACCTCAACTTGGGTACACCTTAAATATCCCAGGCAATATAAAAATGGTTCAAAACATTGTGGTACTTACGTACGATGGAATATCCCTCAGCCATGAAATCAATGTCATAAGACCAGTAGCAGCAAAGTGAGTGGATTCAGGTACGATGATTCTAAGTGAAATAAGTCACACAGAAAAAGAAACTTATCATAAGATATCACTTATGAAGATCCTGTAAACATGGCTACACGTGAACTGAGTTAGGAAAGAGAACAGAGTCTCACATTTAGAAAACACTCTTATGCCTGCATAAAGGGGAAGGAGAGGTGGGGTGATGCATAAAACCAGAGTTTGATATAAGCACAGGGACCGTTTCAAAAACCAACTTTGGAATTGACAAGACCGACACCTTCCTCAGTGAAAGAGACTCAAAACCCCATATTTCCCACAGAGGAATATATCTGACTAGTAAGAATCTTAAAACCTATGTATTGATATGTCTCCATAAGGGAATCAAGTGTGTCTAGAGTGGCATAAACATGGCAGCGAGAATCAGCTCAAACCCACTATAAAAAGGAATTTCAAAAGCAAAACCAAAAAACAGGGAAATTCTTTACAATTCCTTCAGGGTGTCTGAGGAAACCTGGAAAGACCCTATCTACAATGACAGCTGGATGTGGCATAAGGCTGGACACTTGGGACTGAGAGGATTGGTGAGATTGGGTGAGCAAATGCAGACCCTTTCAAGCAATAATGCATGGCCCCCATTCCATGGGTCCCAACTCTCCAGGTTCAAGGGAATATTACTACAGCTATAACATGTACAGGAAACCTAGAGAATGGACACACTGTGAATACGAAAGGTTTCTAAAACTCAACGAATAGTCCCTCTCCTGGTGCTCCAGTTTGACTTTCCAACTGCCTTACTATCAATCTCCCAACTTGGAGAGACAGGCCCTTTAACCTCCTGGTTTGCACAGGTTCCCAATTTGGCAGAGGATGGAAGGGACGAGGGAGAACCCATGAGAGAGTAGCTGTTAGGCATTTGGACGGGCACATGTCACTCTAATTTCCCGGCAGGAAGAAGAATTAACCAAAGTCTCAGCCACCCACCGGGAACCAGTATAGGACATGATCCAAAATTTTGGACTTGCGTTCAGCTCACAAAAAACGAGTTGAGAAATGGAGCTCAGGGGCACAGCAATTCACAAACTGGCAGAGTGATAAAGGACAACTATCGTCCAAAAATCTGTTGAGGGAAGTCAACGAGGCGGACTTGAAAGCGAGGCAAAATAGCAGGAAACAGATTTCAAGAGGTACCTTGGAATCGCCTGTAAAGCACAGGAAGAGGGGCACAACTTGGACAATGGTGCACTTGGCCAAAAAGGGCGTATGCGTTTTCTCCTGAATATATTCAGGAGAAAACGCATACGCCCTTTTTGGCCAAGCAAGCAAGCGGGCAATGCAAATCTGCACTACAAAGAAGTATCACTTCCCACCGGTCAAAAGGGACATCCACAAAAAGTGTAAAAACCAGAAAGGCAAGACAGGCCCTGGAGAACTGGGAGCCTTGTTATGCTGATGGGCGGGATGTAAACTGCCAACTGCCTAACTGGAGGAGTGCATTGTGTTCCCTAAAACAAGTAAACAACAGAGCTACAGAGCCAAGGCCACTTCCAGTCTAGGGAATATACCTTGGGAAAACTGAAAATCAATAAGAAAGAGCCACCTCCAAATTTAGGGCTGCACTGACTACAAGAACCTCAACTTGGGTACACCTTAAATATCCCAGGCAATATAAAAATGGTTCAAAACATTGTGGTACTTACGTACGATGGAATATCCCTCAGCCATGAAATCAATGTCATAAGACCAGTAGCAGCAAAGTGAGTGGATTCAGGTACGATGATTCTAAGTGAAATAAGTCACACAGAAAAAGAAACTTATCATAAGATATCACTTATGAAGATCCTGTAAACATGGCTACACGTGAACTGAGTTAGGAAAGAGAACAGAGTCTCACATTTAGAAAACACTCTTATGCCTGCATAAAGGGGAAGGAGAGGTGGGGTGATGCATAAAACCAGAGTTTGATATAAGCACAGGGACCGTTTCAAACACCAACTTTGGAATTGACAAAACCGACACCTTCCTCCGTGAAAGAGACTCAAAACCCCATATTTCCCACAGAGGAATATATCTGACTAGTAAGAATCTTAAAACCTATGTATTGATATGTCTCCATAAGGGAATCAAGTGTGTCTAGAGTGGCATAAACATGGCAGCGAGAATCAGCTCAAACCCACTATAAAAAGGAATTTCAAAAGCAAAACCAAAAAACAGGGAAATTCTTTACAATTCCTTCAGGGTGTCTGAGGAAACCTGGAAAGACCCTATCTACAATGACAGCTGGATGTGGCATAAGGCTGGACACTTGGGACTGAGAGGATTGGTGAGATTGGGTGAGCAAATGCAGACCCTTTCAAGCAATAATGCATGGCCCCCATTCCATGGGTCCCAACTCTCCAGGTTCAAGGGAATATTACTACAGCTATAACATGTACAGGAAACCTAGAGAATGGACACACTGTGAATACGAAAGGTTTCTAAAACTCAACGAATAGTCCCTCTCCTGGTGCTCCAGTTTGACTTTCCAACTGCCTTACTATCAATCTCCCAACTTGGAGAGACAGGCCCTTTAACCTCCTGGTTTGCACAGGTTCCCAATTTGGCAGAGGATGGAAGGGACGAGAGAGAACCCATGAGAGAGTAGCTGTTAGGCATTTGGACGGGCACATGTCACTCTAATTTCCCGGCAGGAAGAAGAATTAACCAAAGTCTCAGCCACCCACCGGGAACCAGTATAGGACATGATCCAAAATTTTGGACTTGCGTTCAGCTCACAAAAAACGAGTTGAGAAATGGAGCTCAGGGGCACAGCAATTCACAAACTGGCAGAGTGATAAAGGACAACTATCGTCCAAAAATCTGTTGAGGGAAGTCAACGAGGCGGACTTGAAAGCGAGGCAAAATAGCAGGAAACAGATTTCAAGAGGTACCTTGGAATCGCCTGTAAAGCACAGGAAGAGGGGCACAACTTGGACAATGGTGCACTTGGCCAAAAAGGGCGTATGCGTTTTCTCCTGAATATATTCAGGAGAAAACGCATACGCCCTTTTTGGCCAAGCAAGCAAGCGGGCAATGCAAATCTGCACTACAAAGAAGTATCACTTCCCACCGGTCAAAAGGGACATCCACAAAAAGTGTAAAAACCAGAAAGGCAAGACAGGCCCTGGAGAACTGGGAGCCTTGTTATGCTGATGGGCGGGATGTAAACTGCCAACTGCCTAACTGGAGGAGTGCATTGTGTTCCCTAAAACAAGTAAACAACAGAGCTACAGAGCCAAGGCCACTTCCAGTCTAGGGAATATACCTTGGGAAAACTGAAAATCAATAAGAAAGAGCCACCTCCAAATTTAGGGCTGCACTGACTACAAGAACCTCAACTTGGGTACACCTTAAATATCCCAGGCAATATAAAAATGGTTCAAAACATTGTGGTACTTACGTACGATGGAATATCCCTCAGCCATGAAATCAATGTCATAAGACCAGTAGCAGCAAAGTGAGTGGATTCAGGTACGATGATTCTAAGTGAAATAAGTCACACAGAAAAAGAAACTTATCATAAGATATCACTTATGAAGATCCTGTAAACATGGCTACACGTGAACTGAGTTAGGAAAGAGAACAGAGTCTCACATTTAGAAAACACTCTTATGCCTGCATAAAGGGGAAGGAGAGGTGGGGTGATGCATAAAACCAGAGTTTGATATAAGCACAGGGACCGTTTCAAACACCAACTTTGGAATTGACAAAACCGACACCTTCCTCCGTGAAAGAGACTCAAAACCCCATATTTCCCACAGAGGAATATATCTGACTAATAAGAATCTTAAAACTATGTATTGATATGTCTCCATAAGGGAATCAAGTGTGTCTAGAGTGGCATAAACATGGCAGCGAGAATCAGCTCAAACCCACTATAAAAAGGAATTTCAAAAGCAAAACCAAAAAACAGGGAAATTCTTTACAATTCCTTCAGGGTGTCTGAGGAAACCTGGAAAGACCCTATCTACAATGACAGCTGGATGTGGCATAAGGCTGGACACTTGGGACTGAGAGGATTGGTGAGATTGGGTGAGCAAATGCAGACCCTTTCAAGCAATAATGCATGGCCCCCATTCCATGGGTCCCAACTCTCCAGGTTCAAGGGAATATTACTACAGCTATAACATGTACAGGAAACCTAGAGAATGGACACACTGTGAATACGAAAGGTTTCTAAAACTCAACGAATAGTCCCTCTCCTGGTGCTCCAGTTTGACTTTCCAACTGCCTTACTATCAATCTCCCAACTTGGAGAGACAGGCCCTTTAACCTCCTGGTTTGCACAGGTTCCCAATTTGGCAGAGGATGGAAGGGACGAGAGAGAACCCATGAGAGAGTAGCTGTTAGGCATTTGGACGGGCACATGTCACTCTAATTTCCCGGCAGGAAGAAGAATTAACCAAAGTCTCAGCCACCCACCGGGAACCAGTATAGGACATGATCCAAAATTTTGGACTTGCGTTCAGCTCACAAAAAACGAGTTGAGAAATGGAGCTCAGGGGCACAGCAATTCACAAACTGGCAGAGTGATAAAGGACAACTATCGTCCAAAAATCTGTTGAGGGAAGTCAACGAGGCGGACTTGAAAGCGAGGCAAAATAGCAGGAAACAGATTTCAAGAGGTACCTTGGAATCGCCTGTAAAGCACAGGAAGAGGGGCACATCTTGGACAATGGTGCACTTGGCCAAAAAGGGCGTATGCGTTTTCTCCTGAATATATTCAGGAGAAAACGCATACGCCCTTTTTGGCCAAGCAAGCAAGCGGGCAATGCAAATCTGCACTACAAAGAAGTATCACTTCCCACCGGTCAAAAGGGACATCGACAAAATGTGTAAAAACCAGAAAGGCAAGACAGGCCCTGGAGAACTGGGAGCCTTGTTATGCTGATGGGCGGGATGTAAATTGCCAACTGCCTCACTGGAGGAGTGCATTGTGTTCCCTAAAACAAGTAAACAACAGAGCTACAGAGCCAAGGCCACTTCCAGTCTAGGGAATATACCTTGGGAAAACTGAAAATCAATAAGAAAGAGCCACCTCCAAATTTAGGGCTGCACTGACTACAAGAACCTCAACTTGGGTACACCTTAAATATCCCAGGCAATATAAAAATGGTTCAAAACATTGTGGTACTTACGTACGATGGAATATCCCTCAGCCATGAAATCAATGTCATAAGACCAGTAGCAGCAAAGTGAGTGGATTCAGGTACGATGATTCTAAGTGAAATAAGTCACACAGAAAAAGAAACTTATCATAAGATATCACTTATGAAGATCCTGTAAACATGGCTACACGTGAACTGAGTTAGGAAAGAGAACAGAGTCTCACATTTAGAAAACACTCTTATGCCTGCATAAAGGGGAAGGAGAGGTGGGGTGATGCATAAAACCAGAGTTTGATATAAGCACAGGGACCGTTTCAAAAACCAACTTTGGAATTGACAAGACCGACACCTTCCTCAGTGAAAGAGACTCAAAACCCCATATTTCCCACAGAGGAATATATCTGACTAGTAAGAATCTTAAAACCTATGTATTGATATGTCTCCATAAGGGAATCAAGTGTGTCTAGAGTGGCATAAACATGGCAGCGAGAATCAGCTCAAACCCACTATAAAAAGGAATTTCAAAAGCAAAACCAAAAAACAGGGAAATTCTTTACAATTCCTTCAGGGTGTCTGAGGAAACCTGGAAAGACCCTATCTACAATGACAGCTGGATGTGGCATAAGGCTGGACACTTGGGACTGAGAGGATTGGTGAGATTGGGTGAGCAAATGCAGACCCTTTCAAGCAATAATGCATGGCCCCCATTCCATGGGTCCCAACTCTCCATGTTCAAGGGAATATTACTACAGCTATAACATGTACAGGAAACCTAGAGAATGGACACACTGTGAATACGAAAGGTTTCTAAAACTCAACGAATAGTCCCTCTCCTGGTGCTCCAGTTTGACTTTCCAACTGCCTTACTATCAATCTCCCAACTTGGAGAGACAGGCCCTTTAACCTCCTGGTTTGCACAGGTTCCCAATTTGGCAGAGGATGGAAGGGACGAGGGAGAACCCATGAGAGAGTAGCTGTTAGGCATTTGGACGGGCACATGTCACTCTAATTTCCCGGCAGGAAGAAGAATTAACCAAAGTCTCAGCCACCCACCGGGAACCAGTATAGGACATGATCCAAAATTTTGGACTTGCGTTCAGCTCACAAAAAACGAGTTGAGAAATGGAGCTCAGGGGCACAGTAATTCACAAACTGGCAGAGTGATAAAGGACAACTATCGTCCAAAAATCTGTTGAGGGAAGTCAACGAGGCGGACTTGAAAGTGAGGCAAAATAGCAGGAAACAGATTTCAAGAGGTACGTTGGAATCGCCTGTAAAGCACAGGAAGAGGGGCACAACTTGGACAATGGTGCACTTGGCCAAAAAGGGCGTATGCGTTTTCTCCTGAATATATTCAGGAGAAAACGCATACGCCCTTTTTGGCCAAGCAAGCAAGCGGGCAATGCAAATCTGCACTACAAAGCAGTATCACTTCCCACCGGTCAAAAGGGACATCCACAAAATGTGTAAAAACCAGAAAGGCAAGACAGGCCCTGGAGAACTGGGAGCCTTGTTATGCTGATGGGCGGGATGTAAACTGCCAACTGCCTCACTGGAGGAGTGCATTGTGTTCCCTAAAACAAGTAAACAACAGAGCTACAGAGCCAAGGCCACTTCCAGTCTAGGGAATATACCTTGGGAAAACTGAAAATCAATAAGAAAGAGCCACCTCCAAATTTAGGGCTGCACTGACTACAAGAACCTCAACTTGGGTACACCTTAAATATCCCAGGCAATATAAAAATGGTTCAAAACATTGTGGTACTTACGTACGATGGAATATCCCTCAGCCATGAAATCAATGTCATAAGACCAGTAGCAGCAAAGTGAGTGGATTCAGGTACGATGATTCTAAGTGAAATAAGTCACACAGAAAAAGAAACTTATCATAAGATATCACTTATGAAGATCCTGTAAACATGGCTACACGTGAACTGAGTTAGGAAAGAGAACAGAGTCTCACATTTAGAAAACACTCTTATGCCTGCATAAAGGGGAAGGAGAGGTGGGGTGATGCATAAAACCAGAGTTTGATATAAGCACAGGGACCGTTCCAAAAACCAACTTTGGAATACACAAGACCTACACCTTCCTCAGTGAAAGAGACTCAAAACCCCATATTTCACGCAGAGGAATATATCTGACTAGTAAGAATCTTAAAACCTATGTATTGATATGACTCCATAAGGGAATCAAGTGTGTCTAGAGTGGCATAAACATGGCAGCGAGAATCAGCTCAATCCCACTATAAAAAGGAATTTCAAAAGCAAAACCAAAAAACAGGGAAATTCTTTACAATTCCTTCAGGGTGTCTGAGGAAACCTGGAAAGACCCTATCTACAATGACAGCTGGATGTGGCATAAGGCTGGACACTTGGGACTGAGAGGATTGGTGAGATTGGGTGAGCAAATGCAGACCCTTTCAAGCAATAATGCATGGCCCCCATTCCATGGGTCCCAACTCTCCAGGTTCAAGGGAATATTACTACAGCTATAACATGTACAGGAAACCTAGAGAATGGACACACTGTGAATACGAAAGGTTTCTAAAACTCAACGAATAGTCCCTCTCCTGGTGCTCCAGTTTGACTTTCCAACTGCCTTACTATCAATCTCCCAACTTGGAGAGACAGGCCCTTTAACCTCCTGGTTTGCACAGGTTCCCAATTTGGCAGAGGATGGAAGGGACGAGGGAGAACCCATGAGAGAGTAGCTGTTAGGCATTTGGACGGGCACATGTCACTCTAATTTCCCGGCAGGAAGAAGAATTAACCAAAGTCTCAGCCACCCACCGGGAACCAGTATAGGACATGATCCAAAATTTTGGACTTGCGTTCAGCTCACAAAAAACGAGTTGAGAAATGGAGCTCAGGGGCACAGCAATTCACAAACTGGCAGAGTGATAAAGGACAACTATCGTCCAAAAATCTGTTGAGGGAAGTCAACGAGGCGGACTTGAAAGCGAGGCAAAATAGCAGGAAACAGATTTCAAGAGGTACCTTGGAATCGCCTGTAAAGCACAGGAAGAGGGGCACAACTTGGACAATGGTGCACTTGGCCAAAAAGGGCGTATGCGTTTTCTCCTGAATATATTCAGGAGAAAACGCATACGCCCTTTTTGGCCAAGCAAGCAAGCGGGCAATGCAAATCTGCACTACAAAGAAGTATCACTTCCCACCGGTCAAAAGGGACATCCACAAAAAGTGTAAAAACCAGAAAGGCAAGACAGGCCCTGGAGAACTGGGAGCCTTGTTATGCTGATGGGCGGGATGTAAACTGCCAACTGCCTAACTGGAGGAGTGCATTGTGTTCCCTAAAACAAGTAAACAACAGAGCTACAGAGCCAAGGCCACTTCCAGTCTAGGGAATATACCTTGGGAAAACTGAAAATCAATAAGAAAGAGCCACCTCCAAATTTAGGGCTGCACTGACTACAAGAACCTCAACTTGGGTACACCTTAAATATCCCAGGCAATATAAAAATGGTTCAAAACATTGTGGTACTTACGTACGATGGAATATCCCTCAGCCATGAAATCAATGTCATAAGACCAGTAGCAGCAAAGTGAGTGGATTCAGGTACGATGATTCTAAGTGAAATAAGTCACACAGAAAAAGAAACTTATCATAAGATATCACTTATGAAGATCCTGTAAACATGGCTACACGTGAACTGAGTTAGGAAAGAGAACAGAGTCTCACATTTAGAAAACACTCTTATGCCTGCATAAAGGGGAAGGAGAGGTGGGGTGATGCATAAAACCAGAGTTTGATATAAGCACAGGGACCGTTTCAAACACCAACGTTGGAATTGACAAAACCGACACCTTCCTCCGTGAAAGAGACTCAAAACCCCATATTTCCCACAGAGGAATATATCTGACTAGTAAGAATCTTAAAACTATATATTGATATGTCTCCATAAGGGAATCAAGTGTGTCTAGAGTGGCATAAACATGGCAGCGAGAATCAGCTCAAACCCACTATAAAAAGGAATTTCAAAAGCAAAACCAAAAAACAGGGAAATTCTTTACAATTCCTTCAGGGTGTCTGAGGAAACCTGGAAAGACCCTATCTACAATGACAGCTGGATGTGGCATAAGGCTGGACACTTGGGACTGAGAGGATTGGTGAGATTGGGTGAGCAAATGCAGACCCTTTCAAGCAATAATGCATGGCCCCCATTCCATGGGTCCCAACTCTCCAGGTTCAAGGGAATATTACTACAGCTATAACATGTACAGGAAACCTAGAGAATGGACACACTGTGAATACGAAAGGTTTCTAAAACTCAACGAATAGTCCCTCTCCTGGTGCTCCAGTTTGACTTTCCAACTGCCTTACTATCAATCTCCCAACTTGGAGAGACAGGCCCTTTAACCTCCTGGTTTGCACAGGTTCCCAATTTGGCAGAGGATGGAAGGGACGAGAGAGAACCCATGAGAGAGTAGCTGTTAGGCATTTGGACGGGCACATGTCACTCTAATTTCCCGGCAGGAAGAAGAATTAACCAAAGTCTCAGCCACCCACCGGGAACCAGTATAGGACATGATCCAAAATTTTGGACTTGCGTTCAGCTCACAAAAAACGAGTTGAGAAATGGAGCTCAGGGGCACAGCAATTCACAAACTGGCAGAGTGATAAAGGACAACTATCGTCCAAAAATCTGTTGAGGGAAGTCAACGAGGCGGACTTGAAAGCGAGGCAAAATAGCAGGAAACAGATTTCAAGAGGTACCTTGGAATCGCCTGTAAAGCACAGGAAGAGGGGCACATCTTGGACAATGGTGCACTTGGCCAAAAAGGGCGTATGCGTTTTCTCCTGAATATATTCAGGAGAAAACGCATACGCCCTTTTTGGCCAAGCAAGCAAGCGGGCAATGCAAATCTGCACTACAAAGAAGTATCACTTCCCACCGGTCAAAAGGGACATCGACAAAATGTGTAAAAACCAGAAAGGCAAGACAGGCCCTGGAGAACTGGGAGCCTTGTTATGCTGATGGGCGGGATGTAAATTGCCAACTGCCTCACTGGAGGAGTGCATTGTGTTCCCTAAAACAAGTAAACAACAGAGCTACAGAGCCAAGGCCACTTCCAGTCTAGGGAATATACCTTGGGAAAACTGAAAATCAATAAGAAAGAGCCACCTCCAAATTTAGGGCTGCACTGACTACAAGAACCTCAACTTGGGTACACCTTAAATATCCCAGGCAATATAAAAATGGTTCAAAACATTGTGGTACTTACGTACGATGGAATATCCCTCAGCCATGAAATCAATGTCATAAGACCAGTAGCAGCAAAGTGAGTGGATTCAGGTACGATGATTCTAAGTGAAATAAGTCACACAGAAAAAGAAACTTATCATAAGATATCACTTATGAAGATCCTGTAAACATGGCTACACGTGAACTGAGTTAGGAAAGAGAACAGAGTCTCACATTTAGAAAACACTCTTATGCCTGCATAAAGGGGAAGGAGAGGTGGGGTGATGCATAAAACCAGAGTTTGATATAAGCACAGGGACCGTTTCAAAAACCAACTTTGGAATTGACAAGACCGACACCTTCCTCAGTGAAAGAGACTCAAAACCCCATATTTCCCACAGAGGAATATATCTGACTAGTAAGAATCTTAAAACCTATGTATTGATATGTCTCCATAAGGGAATCAAGTGTGTCTAGAGTGGCATAAACATGGCAGCGAGAATCAGCTCAAACCCACTATAAAAAGGAATTTCAAAAGCAAAACCAAAAAACAGGGAAATTCTTTACAATTCCTTCAGGGTGTCTGAGGAAACCTGGAAAGACCCTATCTACAATGACAGCTGGATGTGGCATAAGGCTGGACACTTGGGACTGAGAGGATTGGTGAGATTGGGTGAGCAAATGCAGACCCTTTCAAGCAATAATGCATGGCCCCCATTCCATGGGTCCCAACTCTCCAGGTTCAAGGGAATATTACTACAGCTATAACATGTACAGGAAACCTAGAGAATGGACACACTGTGAATACGAAAGGTTTCTAAAACTCAACGAATAGTCCCTCTCCTGGTGCTCCAGTTTGACTTTCCAACTGCCTTACTATCAATCTCCCAACTTGGAGAGACAGGCCCTTTAACCTCCTGGTTTGCACAGGTTCCCAATTTGGCAGAGGATGGAAGGGACGAGGGAGAACCCATGAGAGAGTAGCTGTTAGGCATTTGGACGGGCACATGTCACTCTAATTTCCCGGCAGGAAGAAGAATTAACCAAAGTCTCAGCCACCCACCGGGAACCAGTATAGGACATGATCCAAAATTTTGGACTTGCGTTCAGCTCACAAAAAACGAGTTGAGAAATGGAGCTCAGGGGCACAGCAATTCACAAACTGGCAGAGTGATAAAGGACAACTATCGTCCAAAAATCTGTTGAGGGAAGTCAACGAGGCGGACTTGAAAGCGAGGCAAAATAGCAGGAAACAGATTTCAAGAGGTACCTTGGAATCGCCTGTAAAGCACAGGAAGAGGGGCACAACTTGGACAATGGTGCACTTGGCCAAAAAGGGCGTATGCGTTTTCTCCTGAATATATTCAGGAGAAAACGCATACGCCCTTTTTGGCCAAGCAAGCAAGCGGGCAATGCAAATCTGCACTACAAAGAAGTATCACTTCCCACCGGTCAAAAGGGACATCCACAAAAAGTGTAAAAACCAGAAAGGCAAGACAGGCCCTGGAGAACTGGGAGCCTTGTTATGCTGATGGGCGGGATGTAAACTGCCAACTGCCTAACTGGAGGAGTGCATTGTGTTCCCTAAAACAAGTAAACAACAGAGCTACAGAGCCAAGGCCACTTCCAGTCTAGGGAATATACCTTGGGAAAACTGAAAATCAATAAGAAAGAGCCACCTCCAAATTTAGGGCTGCACTGACTACAAGAACCTCAACTTGGGTACACCTTAAATATCCCAGGCAATATAAAAATGGTTCAAAACATTGTGGTACTTACGTACGATGGAATATCCCTCAGCCATGAAATCAATGTCATAAGACCAGTAGCAGCAAAGTGAGTGGATTCAGGTACGATGATTCTAAGTGAAATAAGTCACACAGAAAAAGAAACTTATCATAAGATATCACTTATGAAGATCCTGTAAACATGGCTACACGTGAACTGAGTTAGGAAAGAGAACAGAGTCTCACATTTAGAAAACACTCTTATGCCTGCATAAAGGGGAAGGAGAGGTGGGGTGATGCATAAAACCAGAGTTTGATATAAGCACAGGGACCGTTTCAAACACCAACTTTGGAATTGACAAAACCGACACCTTCCTCCGTGAAAGAGACTCAAAACCCCATATTTCCAACAGAGGAATATATCTGACTAGTAAGAATCTTAAAACCTATGTATTGATATGTCTCCATAAGGGAATCAAGTGTGTCTAGAGTGGCATAAACATGGCAGCGAGAATCAGCTCAAACCCACTATAAAAAGGAATTTCAAAAGCAAAACCAAAAAACAGGGAAATTCTTTACAATTCCTTCAGGGTGTCTGAGGAAACCTGGAAAGACCCTATCTACAATGACAGCTGGATGTGGCATAAGGCTGGACACTTGGGACTGAGAGGATTGGTGAGATTGGGTGAGCAAATGCAGACCCTTTCAAGCAATAATGCATGGCCCCCATTCCATGGGTCCCAACTCTCCAGGTTCAAGGGAATATTACTACAGCTATAACATGTACAGGAAACCTAGAGAATGGACACACTGTGAATACGAAAGGTTTCTAAAACTCAACGAATAGTCCCTCTCCTGGTGCTCCAGTTTGACTTTCCAACTGCCTTACTATCAATCTCCCAACTTGGAGAGACAGGCCCTTTAACCTCCTGGTTTGCACAGGTTCCCAATTTGGCAGAGGATGGAAGGGACGAGAGAGAACCCATGAGAGAGTAGCTGTTAGGCATTTGGACGGGCACATGTCACTCTAATTTCCCGGCAGGAAGAAGAATTAACCAAAGTCTCAGCCACCCACCGGGAACCAGTATAGGACATGATCCAAAATTTTGGACTTGCGTTCAGCTCACAAAAAACGAGTTGAGAAATGGAGCTCAGGGGCACAGCAATTCACAAACTGGCAGAGTGATAAAGGACAACTATCGTCCAAAAATCTGTTGAGGGAAGTCAACGAGGCGGACTTGAAAGCGAGGCAAAATAGCAGGAAACAGATTTCAAGAGGTACCTTGGAATCGCCTGTAAAGCACAGGAAGAGGGGCACAACTTGGACAATGGTGCACTTGGCCAAAAAGGGCGTATGCGTTTTCTCCTGAATATATTCAGGAGAAAACGCATACGCCCTTTTTGGCCAAGCAAGCAAGCGGGCAATGCAAATCTGCACTACAAAGAAGTATCACTTCCCACCGGTCAAAAGGGACATCCACAAAAAGTGTAAAAACCAGAAAGGCAAGACAGGCCCTGGAGAACTGGGAGCCTTGTTATGCTGATGGGCGGGATGTAAACTGCCAACTGCCTAACTGGAGGAGTGCATTGTGTTCCCTAAAACAAGTAAACAACAGAGCTACAGAGCCAAGGCCACTTCCAGTCTAGGGAATATACCTTGGGAAAACTGAAAATCAATAAGAAAGAGCCACCTCCAAATTTAGGGCTGCACTGACTACAAGAACCTCAACTTGGGTACACCTTAAATATCCCAGGCAATATAAAAATGGTTCAAAACATTGTGGTACTTACGTACGATGGAATATCCCTCAGCCATGAAATCAATGTCATAAGACCAGTAGCAGCAAAGTGAGTGGATTCAGGTACGATGATTCTAAGTGAAATAAGTCACACAGAAAAAGAAACTTATCATAAGATATCACTTATGAAGATCCTGTAAACATGGCTACACGTGAACTGAGTTAGGAAAGAGAACAGAGTCTCACATTTAGAAAACACTCTTATGCCTGCATAAAGGGGAAGGAGAGGTGGGGTGATGCATAAAACCAGAGTTTGATATAAGCACAGGGACCGTTTCAAACACCAACTTTGGAATTGACAAAACCGACACCTTCCTCCGTGAAAGAGACTCAAAACCCCATATTTCCCACAGAGGAATATATCTGACTAGTAAGAATCTTAAAACTATGTATTGATATGTCTCCATAAGGGAATCAAGTGTGTCTAGAGTGGCATAAACATGGCAGCGAGAATCAGCTCAAACCCACTATAAAAAGGAATTTCAAAAGCAAAACCAAAAAACAGGGAAATTCTTTACAATTCCTTCAGGGTGTCTGAGGAAACCTGGAAAGACCCTATCTACAATGACAGCTGGATGTGGCATAAGGCTGGACACTTGGGACTGAGAGGATTGGTGAGATTGGGTGAGCAAATGCAGACCCTTTCAAGCAATAATGCATGGCCCCCATTCCATGGGTCCCAACTCTCCAGGTTCAAGGGAATATTACTACAGCTATAACATGTACAGGAAACCTAGAGAATGGACACACTGTGAATACGAAAGGTTTCTAAAACTCAACGAATAGTCCCTCTCCTGGTGCTCCAGTTTGACTTTCCAACTGCCTTACTATCAATCTCCCAACTTGGAGAGACAGGCCCTTTAACCTCCTGGTTTGCACAGGTTCCCAATTTGGCAGAGGATGGAAGGGACGAGAGAGAACCCATGAGAGAGTAGCTGTTAGGCATTTGGACGGGCACATGTCACTCTAATTTCCCGGCAGGAAGAAGAATTAACCAAAGTCTCAGCCACCCACCGGGAACCAGTATAGGACATGATCCAAAATTTTGGACTTGCGTTCAGCTCACAAAAAACGAGTTGAGAAATGGAGCTCAGGGGCACAGCAATTCACAAACTGGCAGAGTGATAAAGGACAACTATCGTCCAAAAATCTGTTGAGGGAAGTCAACGAGGCGGACTTGAAAGCGAGGCAAAATAGCAGGAAACAGATTTCAAGAGGTACCTTGGAATCGCCTGTAAAGCACAGGAAGAGGGGCACATCTTGGACAATGGTGCACTTGGCCAAAAAGGGCGTATGCGTTTTCTCCTGAATATATTCAGGAGAAAACGCATACGCCCTTTTTGGCCAAGCAAGCAAGCGGGCAATGCAAATCTGCACTACAAAGAAGTATCACTTCCCACCGGTCAAAAGGGACATCGACAAAATGTGTAAAAACCAGAAAGGCAAGACAGGCCCTGGAGAACTGGGAGCCTTGTTATGCTGATGGGCGGGATGTAAACTGCCAACTGCCTAACTGGAGGAGTGCATTGTGTTCCCTAAAACAAGTAAACAACAGAGCTACAGAGCCAAGGCCACTTCCAGTCTAGGGAATATACCTTGGGAAAACTGAAAATCAATAAGAAAGAGCCACCTCCAAATTTAGGGCTGCACTGACTACAAGAACCTCAACTTGGGTACACCTTAAATATCCCAGGCAATATAAAAATGGTTCAAAACATTGTGGTACTTACGTACGATGGAATATCCCTCAGCCATGAAATCAATGTCATAAGACCAGTAGCAGCAAAGTGAGTGGATTCAGGTACGATGATTCTAAGTGAAATAAGTCACACAGAAAAAGAAACTTATCATAAGATATCACTTATGAAGATCCTGTAAACATGGCTACACGTGAACTGAGTTAGGAAAGAGAACAGAGTCTCACATTTAGAAAACACTCTTATGCCTGCATAAAGGGGAAGGAGAGGTGGGGTGATGCATAAAACCAGAGTTTGATATAAGCACAGGGACCGTTTCAAAAACCAACTTTGGAATTGACAAGACCGACACCTTCCTCAGTGAAAGAGACTCAAAACCCCATATTTCCCACAGAGGAATATATCTGACTAGTAAGAATCTTAAAACCTATGTATTGATATGTCTCCATAAGGGAATCAAGTGTGTCTAGAGTGGCATAAACATGGCAGCGAGAATCAGCTCAAACCCACTATAAAAAGGAATTTCAAAAGCAAAACCAAAAAACAGGGAAATTCTTTACAATTCCTTCAGGGTGTCTGAGGAAACCTGGAAAGACCCTATCTACAATGACAGCTGGATGTGGCATAAGGCTGGACACTTGGGACTGAGAGGATTGGTGAGATTGGGTGAGCAAATGCAGACCCTTTCAAGCAATAATGCATGGCCCCCATTCCATGGGTCCCAACTCTCCATGTTCAAGGGAATATTACTACAGCTATAACATGTACAGGAAACCTAGAGAATGGACACACTGTGAATACGAAAGGTTTCTAAAACTCAACGAATAGTCCCTCTCCTGGTGCTCCAGTTTGACTTTCCAACTGCCTTACTATCAATCTCCCAACTTGGAGAGACAGGCCCTTTAACCTCCTGGTTTGCACAGGTTCCCAATTTGGCAGAGGATGGAAGGGACGAGGGAGAACCCATGAGAGAGTAGCTGTTAGGCATTTGGACGGGCACATGTCACTCTAATTTCCCGGCAGGAAGAAGAATTAACCAAAGTCTCAGCCACCCACCGGGAACCAGTATAGGACATGATCCAAAATTTTGGACTTGCGTTCAGCTCACAAAAAACGAGTTGAGAAATGGAGCTCAGGGGCACAGTAATTCACAAACTGGCAGAGTGATAAAGGACAACTATCGTCCAAAAATCTGTTGAGGGAAGTCAACGAGGCGGACTTGAAAGTGAGGCAAAATAGCAGGAAACAGATTTCAAGAGGTACGTTGGAATCGCCTGTAAAGCACAGGAAGAGGGGCACAACTTGGACAATGGTGCACTTGGCCAAAAAGGGCGTATGCGTTTTCTCCTGAATATATTCAGGAGAAAACGCATACGCCCTTTTTGGCCAAGCAAGCAAGCGGGCAATGCAAATCTGCACTACAAAGCAGTATCACTTCCCACCGGTCAAAAGGGACATCCACAAAATGTGTAAAAACCAGAAAGGCAAGACAGGCCCTGGAGAACTGGGAGCCTTGTTATGCTGATGGGCGGGATGTAAACTGCCAACTGCCTCACTGGAGGAGTGCATTGTGTTCCCTAAAACAAGTAAACAACAGAGCTACAGAGCCAAGGCCACTTCCAGTCTAGGGAATATACCTTGGGAAAACTGAAAATCAATAAGAAAGAGCCACCTCCAAATTTAGGGCTGCACTGACTACAAGAACCTCAACTTGGGTACACCTTAAATATCCCAGGCAATATAAAAATGGTTCAAAACATTGTGGTACTTACGTACGATGGAATATCCCTCAGCCATGAAATCAATGTCATAAGACCAGTAGCAGCAAAGTGAGTGGATTCAGGTACGATGATTCTAAGTGAAATAAGTCACACAGAAAAAGAAACTTATCATAAGATATCACTTATGAAGATCCTGTAAACATGGCTACACGTGAACTGAGTTAGGAAAGAGAACAGAGTCTCACATTTAGAAAACACTCTTATGCCTGCATAAAGGGGAAGGAGAGGTGGGGTGATGCATAAAACCAGAGTTTGATATAAGCACAGGGACCGTTCCAAAAACCAACTTTGGAATACACAAGACCTACACCTTCCTCAGTGAAAGAGACTCAAAACCCCATATTTCACGCAGAGGAATATATCTGACTAGTAAGAATCTTAAAACCTATGTATTGATATGACTCCATAAGGGAATCAAGTGTGTCTAGAGTGGCATAAACATGGCAGCGAGAATCAGCTCAATCCCACTATAAAAAGGAATTTCAAAAGCAAAACCAAAAAACAGGGAAATTCTTTACAATTCCTTCAGGGTGTCTGAGGAAACCTGGAAAGACCCTATCTACAATGACAGCTGGATGTGGCATAAGGCTGGACACTTGGGACTGAGAGGATTGGTGAGATTGGGTGAGCAAATGCAGACCCTTTCAAGCAATAATGCATGGCCCCCATTCCATGGGTCCCAACTCTCCAGGTTCAAGGGAATATTACTACAGCTATAACATGTACAGGAAACCTAGAGAATGGACACACTGTGAATACGAAAGGTTTCTAAAACTCAACGAATAGTCCCTCTCCTGGTGCTCCAGTTTGACTTTCCAACTGCCTTACTATCAATCTCCCAACTTGGAGAGACAGGCCCTTTAACCTCCTGGTTTGCACAGGTTCCCAATTTGGCAGAGGATGGAAGGGACGAGGGAGAACCCATGAGAGAGTAGCTGTTAGGCATTTGGACGGGCACATGTCACTCTAATTTCCCGGCAGGAAGAAGAATTAACCAAAGTCTCAGCCACCCACCGGGAACCAGTATAGGACATGATCCAAAATTTTGGACTTGCGTTCAGCTCACAAAAAACGAGTTGAGAAATGGAGCTCAGGGGCACAGCAATTCACAAACTGGCAGAGTGATAAAGGACAACTATCGTCCAAAAATCTGTTGAGGGAAGTCAACGAGGCGGACTTGAAAGCGAGGCAAAATAGCAGGAAACAGATTTCAAGAGGTACCTTGGAATCGCCTGTAAAGCACAGGAAGAGGGGCACAACTTGGACAATGGTGCACTTGGCCAAAAAGGGCGTATGCGTTTTCTCCTGAATATATTCAGGAGAAAACGCATACGCCCTTTTTGGCCAAGCAAGCAAGCGGGCAATGCAAATCTGCACTACAAAGAAGTATCACTTCCCACCGGTCAAAAGGGACATCCACAAAAAGTGTAAAAACCAGAAAGGCAAGACAGGCCCTGGAGAACTGGGAGCCTTGTTATGCTGATGGGCGGGATGTAAACTGCCAACTGCCTAACTGGAGGAGTGCATTGTGTTCCCTAAAACAAGTAAACAACAGAGCTACAGAGCCAAGGCCACTTCCAGTCTAGGGAATATACCTTGGGAAAACTGAAAATCAATAAGAAAGAGCCACCTCCAAATTTAGGGCTGCACTGACTACAAGAACCTCAACTTGGGTACACCTTAAATATCCCAGGCAATATAAAAATGGTTCAAAACATTGTGGTACTTACGTACGATGGAATATCCCTCAGCCATGAAATCAATGTCATAAGACCAGTAGCAGCAAAGTGAGTGGATTCAGGTACGATGATTCTAAGTGAAATAAGTCACACAGAAAAAGAAACTTATCATAAGATATCACTTATGAAGATCCTGTAAACATGGCTACACGTGAACTGAGTTAGGAAAGAGAACAGAGTCTCACATTTAGAAAACACTCTTATGCCTGCATAAAGGGGAAGGAGAGGTGGGGTGATGCATAAAACCAGAGTTTGATATAAGCACAGGGACCGTTTCAAACACCAACGTTGGAATTGACAAAACCGACACCTTCCTCCGTGAAAGAGACTCAAAACCCCATATTTCCCACAGAGGAATATATCTGACTAGTAAGAATCTTAAAACTATATATTGATATGTCTCCATAAGGGAATCAAGTGTGTCTAGAGTGGCATAAACATGGCAGCGAGAATCAGCTCAAACCCACTATAAAAAGGAATTTCAAAAGCAAAACCAAAAAACAGGGAAATTCTTTACAATTCCTTCAGGGTGTCTGAGGAAACCTGGAAAGACCCTATCTACAATGACAGCTGGATGTGGCATAAGGCTGGACACTTGGGACTGAGAGGATTGGTGAGATTGGGTGAGCAAATGCAGACCCTTTCAAGCAATAATGCATGGCCCCCATTCCATGGGTCCCAACTCTCCAGGTTCAAGGGAATATTACTACAGCTATAACATGTACAGGAAACCTAGAGAATGGACACACTGTGAATACGAAAGGTTTCTAAAACTCAACGAATAGTCCCTCTCCTGGTGCTCCAGTTTGACTTTCCAACTGCCTTACTATCAATCTCCCAACTTGGAGAGACAGGCCCTTTAACCTCCTGGTTTGCACAGGTTCCCAATTTGGCAGAGGATGGAAGGGACGAGAGAGAACCCATGAGAGAGTAGCTGTTAGGCATTTGGACGGGCACATGTCACTCTAATTTCCCGGCAGGAAGAAGAATTAACCAAAGTCTCAGCCACCCACCGGGAACCAGTATAGGACATGATCCAAAATTTTGGACTTGCGTTCAGCTCACAAAAAACGAGTTGAGAAATGGAGCTCAGGGGCACAGCAATTCACAAACTGGCAGAGTGATAAAGGACAACTATCGTCCAAAAATCTGTTGAGGGAAGTCAACGAGGCGGACTTGAAAGCGAGGCAAAATAGCAGGAAACAGATTTCAAGAGGTACCTTGGAATCGCCTGTAAAGCACAGGAAGAGGGGCACATCTTGGACAATGGTGCACTTGGCCAAAAAGGGCGTATGCGTTTTCTCCTGAATATATTCAGGAGAAAACGCATACGCCCTTTTTGGCCAAGCAAGCAAGCGGGCAATGCAAATCTGCACTACAAAGAAGTATCACTTCCCACCGGTCAAAAGGGACATCGACAAAATGTGTAAAAACCAGAAAGGCAAGACAGGCCCTGGAGAACTGGGAGCCTTGTTATGCTGATGGGCGGGATGTAAATTGCCAACTGCCTCACTGGAGGAGTGCATTGTGTTCCCTAAAACAAGTAAACAACAGAGCTACAGAGCCAAGGCCACTTCCAGTCTAGGGAATATACCTTGGGAAAACTGAAAATCAATAAGAAAGAGCCACCTCCAAATTTAGGGCTGCACTGACTACAAGAACCTCAACTTGGGTACACCTTAAATATCCCAGGCAATATAAAAATGGTTCAAAACATTGTGGTACTTACGTACGATGGAATATCCCTCAGCCATGAAATCAATGTCATAAGACCAGTAGCAGCAAAGTGAGTGGATTCAGGTACGATGATTCTAAGTGAAATAAGTCACACAGAAAAAGAAACTTATCATAAGATATCACTTATGAAGATCCTGTAAACATGGCTACACGTGAACTGAGTTAGGAAAGAGAACAGAGTCTCACATTTAGAAAACACTCTTATGCCTGCATAAAGGGGAAGGAGAGGTGGGGTGATGCATAAAACCAGAGTTTGATATAAGCACAGGGACCGTTTCAAAAACCAACTTTGGAATTGACAAGACCGACACCTTCCTCAGTGAAAGAGACTCAAAACCCCATATTTCCCACAGAGGAATATATCTGACTAGTAAGAATCTTAAAACCTATGTATTGATATGTCTCCATAAGGGAATCAAGTGTGTCTAGAGTGGCATAAACATGGCAGCGAGAATCAGCTCAAACCCACTATAAAAAGGAATTTCAAAAGCAAAACCAAAAAACAGGGAAATTCTTTACAATTCCTTCAGGGTGTCTGAGGAAACCTGGAAAGACCCTATCTACAATGACAGCTGGATGTGGCATAAGGCTGGACACTTGGGACTGAGAGGATTGGTGAGATTGGGTGAGCAAATGCAGACCCTTTCAAGCAATAATGCATGGCCCCCATTCCATGGGTCCCAACTCTCCAGGTTCAAGGGAATATTACTACAGCTATAACATGTACAGGAAACCTAGAGAATGGACACACTGTGAATACGAAAGGTTTCTAAAACTCAACGAATAGTCCCTCTCCTGGTGCTCCAGTTTGACTTTCCAACTGCCTTACTATCAATCTCCCAACTTGGAGAGACAGGCCCTTTAACCTCCTGGTTTGCACAGGTTCCCAATTTGGCAGAGGATGGAAGGGACGAGGGAGAACCCATGAGAGAGTAGCTGTTAGGCATTTGGACGGGCACATGTCACTCTAATTTCCCGGCAGGAAGAAGAATTAACCAAAGTCTCAGCCACCCACCGGGAACCAGTATAGGACATGATCCAAAATTTTGGACTTGCGTTCAGCTCACAAAAAACGAGTTGAGAAATGGAGCTCAGGGGCACAGCAATTCACAAACTGGCAGAGTGATAAAGGACAACTATCGTCCAAAAATCTGTTGAGGGAAGTCAACGAGGCGGACTTGAAAGCGAGGCAAAATAGCAGGAAACAGATTTCAAGAGGTACCTTGGAATCGCCTGTAAAGCACAGGAAGAGGGGCACAACTTGGACAATGGTGCACTTGGCCAAAAAGGGCGTATGCGTTTTCTCCTGAATATATTCAGGAGAAAACGCATACGCCCTTTTTGGCCAAGCAAGCAAGCGGGCAATGCAAATCTGCACTACAAAGAAGTATCACTTCCCACCGGTCAAAAGGGACATCCACAAAAAGTGTAAAAACCAGAAAGGCAAGACAGGCCCTGGAGAACTGGGAGCCTTGTTATGCTGATGGGCGGGATGTAAACTGCCAACTGCCTAACTGGAGGAGTGCATTGTGTTCCCTAAAACAAGTAAACAACAGAGCTACAGAGCCAAGGCCACTTCCAGTCTAGGGAATATACCTTGGGAAAACTGAAAATCAATAAGAAAGAGCCACCTCCAAATTTAGGGCTGCACTGACTACAAGAACCTCAACTTGGGTACACCTTAAATATCCCAGGCAATATAAAAATGGTTCAAAACATTGTGGTACTTACGTACGATGGAATATCCCTCAGCCATGAAATCAATGTCATAAGACCAGTAGCAGCAAAGTGAGTGGATTCAGGTACGATGATTCTAAGTGAAATAAGTCACACAGAAAAAGAAACTTATCATAAGATATCACTTATGAAGATCCTGTAAACATGGCTACACGTGAACTGAGTTAGGAAAGAGAACAGAGTCTCACATTTAGAAAACACTCTTATGCCTGCATAAAGGGGAAGGAGAGGTGGGGTGATGCATAAAACCAGAGTTTGATATAAGCACAGGGACCGTTTCAAACACCAACTTTGGAATTGACAAAACCGACACCTTCCTCCGTGAAAGAGACTCAAAACCCCATATTTCCAACAGAGGAATATATCTGACTAGTAAGAATCTTAAAACCTATGTATTGATATGTCTCCATAAGGGAATCAAGTGTGTCTAGAGTGGCATAAACATGGCAGCGAGAATCAGCTCAAACCCACTATAAAAAGGAATTTCAAAAGCAAAACCAAAAAACAGGGAAATTCTTTACAATTCCTTCAGGGTGTCTGAGGAAACCTGGAAAGACCCTATCTACAATGACAGCTGGATGTGGCATAAGGCTGGACACTTGGGACTGAGAGGATTGGTGAGATTGGGTGAGCAAATGCAGACCCTTTCAAGCAATAATGCATGGCCCCCATTCCATGGGTCCCAACTCTCCAGGTTCAAGGGAATATTACTACAGCTATAACATGTACAGGAAACCTAGAGAATGGACACACTGTGAATACGAAAGGTTTCTAAAACTCAACGAATAGTCCCTCTCCTGGTGCTCCAGTTTGACTTTCCAACTGCCTTACTATCAATCTCCCAACTTGGAGAGACAGGCCCTTTAACCTCCTGGTTTGCACAGGTTCCCAATTTGGCAGAGGATGGAAGGGACGAGAGAGAACCCATGAGAGAGTAGCTGTTAGGCATTTGGACGGGCACATGTCACTCTAATTTCCCGGCAGGAAGAAGAATTAACCAAAGTCTCAGCCACCCACCGGGAACCAGTATAGGACATGATCCAAAATTTTGGACTTGCGTTCAGCTCACAAAAAACGAGTTGAGAAATGGAGCTCAGGGGCACAGCAATTCACAAACTGGCAGAGTGATAAAGGACAACTATCGTCCAAAAATCTGTTGAGGGAAGTCAACGAGGCGGACTTGAAAGCGAGGCAAAATAGCAGGAAACAGATTTCAAGAGGTACCTTGGAATCGCCTGTAAAGCACAGGAAGAGGGGCACAACTTGGACAATGGTGCACTTGGCCAAAAAGGGCGTATGCGTTTTCTCCTGAATATATTCAGGAGAAAACGCATACGCCCTTTTTGGCCAAGCAAGCAAGCGGGCAATGCAAATCTGCACTACAAAGAAGTATCACTTCCCACCGGTCAAAAGGGACATCCACAAAAAGTGTAAAAACCAGAAAGGCAAGACAGGCCCTGGAGAACTGGGAGCCTTGTTATGCTGATGGGCGGGATGTAAACTGCCAACTGCCTAACTGGAGGAGTGCATTGTGTTCCCTAAAACAAGTAAACAACAGAGCTACAGAGCCAAGGCCACTTCCAGTCTAGGGAATATACCTTGGGAAAACTGAAAATCAATAAGAAAGAGCCACCTCCAAATTTAGGGCTGCACTGACTACAAGAACCTCAACTTGGGTACACCTTAAATATCCCAGGCAATATAAAAATGGTTCAAAACATTGTGGTACTTACGTACGATGGAATATCCCTCAGCCATGAAATCAATGTCATAAGACCAGTAGCAGCAAAGTGAGTGGATTCAGGTACGATGATTCTAAGTGAAATAAGTCACACAGAAAAAGAAACTTATCATAAGATATCACTTATGAAGATCCTGTAAACATGGCTACACGTGAACTGAGTTAGGAAAGAGAACAGAGTCTCACATTTAGAAAACACTCTTATGCCTGCATAAAGGGGAAGGAGAGGTGGGGTGATGCATAAAACCAGAGTTTGATATAAGCACAGGGACCGTTTCAAACACCAACTTTGGAATTGACAAAACCGACACCTTCCTCCGTGAAAGAGACTCAAAACCCCATATTTCCCACAGAGGAATATATCTGACTAGTAAGAATCTTAAAACTATGTATTGATATGTCTCCATAAGGGAATCAAGTGTGTCTAGAGTGGCATAAACATGGCAGCGAGAATCAGCTCAAACCCACTATAAAAAGGAATTTCAAAAGCAAAACCAAAAAACAGGGAAATTCTTTACAATTCCTTCAGGGTGTCTGAGGAAACCTGGAAAGACCCTATCTACAATGACAGCTGGATGTGGCATAAGGCTGGACACTTGGGACTGAGAGGATTGGTGAGATTGGGTGAGCAAATGCAGACCCTTTCAAGCAATAATGCATGGCCCCCATTCCATGGGTCCCAACTCTCCAGGTTCAAGGGAATATTACTACAGCTATAACATGTACAGGAAACCTAGAGAATGGACACACTGTGAATACGAAAGGTTTCTAAAACTCAACGAATAGTCCCTCTCCTGGTGCTCCAGTTTGACTTTCCAACTGCCTTACTATCAATCTCCCAACTTGGAGAGACAGGCCCTTTAACCTCCTGGTTTGCACAGGTTCCCAATTTGGCAGAGGATGGAAGGGACGAGAGAGAACCCATGAGAGAGTAGCTGTTAGGCATTTGGACGGGCACATGTCACTCTAATTTCCCGGCAGGAAGAAGAATTAACCAAAGTCTCAGCCACCCACCGGGAACCAGTATAGGACATGATCCAAAATTTTGGACTTGCGTTCAGCTCACAAAAAACGAGTTGAGAAATGGAGCTCAGGGGCACAGCAATTCACAAACTGGCAGAGTGATAAAGGACAACTATCGTCCAAAAATCTGTTGAGGGAAGTCAACGAGGCGGACTTGAAAGCGAGGCAAAATAGCAGGAAACAGATTTCAAGAGGTACCTTGGAATCGCCTGTAAAGCACAGGAAGAGGGGCACATCTTGGACAATGGTGCACTTGGCCAAAAAGGGCGTATGCGTTTTCTCCTGAATATATTCAGGAGAAAACGCATACGCCCTTTTTGGCCAAGCAAGCAAGCGGGCAATGCAAATCTGCACTACAAAGAAGTATCACTTCCCACCGGTCAAAAGGGACATCGACAAAATGTGTAAAAACCAGAAAGGCAAGACAGGCCCTGGAGAACTGGGAGCCTTGTTATGCTGATGGGCGGGATGTAAACTGCCAACTGCCTAACTGGAGGAGTGCATTGTGTTCCCTAAAACAAGTAAACAACAGAGCTACAGAGCCAAGGCCACTTCCAGTCTAGGGAATATACCTTGGGAAAACTGAAAATCAATAAGAAAGAGCCACCTCCAAATTTAGGGCTGCACTGACTACAAGAACCTCAACTTGGGTACACCTTAAATATCCCAGGCAATATAAAAATGGTTCAAAACATTGTGGTACTTACGTACGATGGAATATCCCTCAGCCATGAAATCAATGTCATAAGACCAGTAGCAGCAAAGTGAGTGGATTCAGGTACGATGATTCTAAGTGAAATAAGTCACACAGAAAAAGAAACTTATCATAAGATATCACTTATGAAGATCCTGTAAACATGGCTACACGTGAACTGAGTTAGGAAAGAGAACAGAGTCTCACATTTAGAAAACACTCTTATGCCTGCATAAAGGGGAAGGAGAGGTGGGGTGATGCATAAAACCAGAGTTTGATATAAGCACAGGGACCGTTTCAAACACCAACTTTGGAATTGACAAAACCGACACCTTCCTCCGTGAAAGAGACTCAAAACCCCATATTTCCAACAGAGGAATATATCTGACTAGTAAGAATCTTAAAACCTATGTATTGATATGTCTCCATAAGGGAATCAAGTGTGTCTAGAGTGGCATAAACATGGCAGCGAGAATCAGCTCAAACCCACTATAAAAAGGAATTTCAAAAGCAAAACCAAAAAACAGGGAAATTCTTTACAATTCCTTCAGGGTGTCTGAGGAAACCTGGAAAGACCCTATCTACAATGACAGCTGGATGTGGCATAAGGCTGGACACTTGGGACTGAGAGGATTGGTGAGATTGGGTGAGCAAATGCAGACCCTTTCAAGCAATAATGCATGGCCCCCATTCCATGGGTCCCAACTCTCCAGGTTCAAGGGAATATTACTACAGCTATAACATGTACAGGAAACCTAGAGAATGGACACACTGTGAATACGAAAGGTTTCTAAAACTCAACGAATAGTCCCTCTCCTGGTGCTCCAGTTTGACTTTCCAACTGCCTTACTATCAATCTCCCAACTTGGAGAGACAGGCCCTTTAACCTCCTGGTTTGCACAGGTTCCCAATTTGGCAGAGGATGGAAGGGACGAGAGAGAACCCATGAGAGAGTAGCTGTTAGGCATTTGGACGGGCACATGTCACTCTAATTTCCCGGCAGGAAGAAGAATTAACCAAAGTCTCAGCCACCCACCGGGAACCAGTATAGGACATGATCCAAAATTTTGGACTTGCGTTCAGCTCACAAAAAACGAGTTGAGAAATGGAGCTCAGGGGCACAGCAATTCACAAACTGGCAGAGTGATAAAGGACAACTATCGTCCAAAAATCTGTTGAGGGAAGTCAACGAGGCGGACTTGAAAGCGAGGCAAAATAGCAGGAAACAGATTTCAAGAGGTACCTTGGAATCGCCTGTAAAGCACAGGAAGAGGGGCACAACTTGGACAATGGTGCACTTGGCCAAAAAGGGCGTATGCGTTTTCTCCTGAATATATTCAGGAGAAAACGCATACGCCCTTTTTGGCCAAGCAAGCAAGCGGGCAATGCAAATCTGCACTACAAAGAAGTATCACTTCCCACCGGTCAAAAGGGACATCCACAAAAAGTGTAAAAACCAGAAAGGCAAGACAGGCCCTGGAGAACTGGGAGCCTTGTTATGCTGATGGGCGGGATGTAAACTGCCAACTGCCTAACTGGAGGAGTGCATTGTGTTCCCTAAAACAAGTAAACAACAGAGCTACAGAGCCAAGGCCACTTCCAGTCTAGGGAATATACCTTGGGAAAACTGAAAATCAATAAGAAAGAGCCACCTCCAAATTTAGGGCTGCACTGACTACAAGAACCTCAACTTGGGTACACCTTAAATATCCCAGGCAATATAAAAATGGTTCAAAACATTGTGGTACTTACGTACGATGGAATATCCCTCAGCCATGAAATCAATGTCATAAGACCAGTAGCAGCAAAGTGAGTGGATTCAGGTACGATGATTCTAAGTGAAATAAGTCACACAGAAAAAGAAACTTATCATAAGATATCACTTATGAAGATCCTGTAAACATGGCTACACGTGAACTGAGTTAGGAAAGAGAACAGAGTCTCACATTTAGAAAACACTCTTATGCCTGCATAAAGGGGAAGGAGAGGTGGGGTGATGCATAAAACCAGAGTTTGATATAAGCACAGGGACCGTTTCAAACACCAACTTTGGAATTGACAAAACCGACACCTTCCTCCGTGAAAGAGACTCAAAACCCCATATTTCCCACAGAGGAATATATCTGACTAGTAAGAATCTTAAAACTATGTATTGATATGTCTCCATAAGGGAATCAAGTGTGTCTAGAGTGGCATAAACATGGCAGCAAGAATCAGCTCAAACCCACTATAAAAAGGAATTTCAAAAGCAAAACCAAAAAACAGGGAAATTCTTTACAATTCCTTCAGGGTGTCTGAGGAAACCTGGAAAGACCCTATCTACAATGACAGCTGGATGTGGCATAAGGCTGGACACTTGGGACTGAGAGGATTGGTGAGATTGGGTGAGCAAATGCAGACCCTTTCAAGCAATAATGCATGGCCCCCATTCCATGGGTCCCAACTCTCCAGGTTCAAGGGAATATTACTACAGCTATAACATGTACAGGAAACCTAGAGAATGGACACACTGTGAATACGAAAGGTTTCTAAAACTCAACGAATAGTCCCTCTCCTGGTGCTCCAGTTTGACTTTCCAACTGCCTTACTATCAATCTCCCAACTTGGAGAGACAGGCCCTTTAACCTCCTGGTTTGCACAGGTTCCCAATTTGGCAGAGGATGGAAGGGACGAGAGAGAACCCATGAGAGAGTAGCTGTTAGGCATTTGGACGGGCACATGTCACTCTAATTTCCCGGCAGGAAGAAGAATTAACCAAAGTCTCAGCCACCCACCGGGAACCAGTATAGGACATGATCCAAAATTTTGGACTTGCGTTCAGCTCACAAAAAACGAGTTGAGAAATGGAGCTCAGGGGCACAGCAATTCACAAACTGGCAGAGTGATAAAGGACAACTATCGTCCAAAAATCTGTTGAGGGAAGTCAACGAGGCGGACTTGAAAGCGAGGCAAAATAGCAGGAAACAGATTTCAAGAGGTACCTTGGAATCGCCTGTAAAGCACAGGAAGAGGGGCACATCTTGGACAATGGTGCACTTGGCCAAAAAGGGCGTATGCGTTTTCTCCTGAATATATTCAGGAGAAAACGCATACGCCCTTTTTGGCCAAGCAAGCAAGCGGGCAATGCAAATCTGCACTACAAAGAAGTATCACTTCCCACCGGTCAAAAGGGACATCGACAAAATGTGTAAAAACCAGAAAGGCAAGACAGGCCCTGGAGAACTGGGAGCCTTGTTATGCTGATGGGCGGGATGTAAATTGCCAACTGCCTCACTGGAGGAGTGCATTGTGTTCCCTAAAACAAGTAAACAACAGAGCTACAGAGCCAAGGCCACTTCCAGTCTAGGGAATATACCTTGGGAAAACTGAAAATCAATAAGAAAGAGCCACCTCCAAATTTAGGGCTGCACTGACTACAAGAACCTCAACTTGGGTACACCTTAAATATCCCAGGCAATATAAAAATGGTTCAAAACATTGTGGTACTTACGTACGATGGAATATCCCTCAGCCATGAAATCAATGTCATAAGACCAGTAGCAGCAAAGTGAGTGGATTCAGGTACGATGATTCTAAGTGAAATAAGTCACACAGAAAAAGAAACTTATCATAAGATATCACTTATGAAGATCCTGTAAACATGGCTACACGTGAACTGAGTTAGGAAAGAGAACAGAGTCTCACATTTAGAAAACACTCTTATGCCTGCATAAAGGGGAAGGAGAGGTGGGGTGATGCATAAAACCAGAGTTTGATATAAGCACAGGGACCGTTTCAAAAACCAACTTTGGAATTGACAAGACCGACACCTTCCTCAGTGAAAGAGACTCAAAACCCCATATTTCCCACAGAGGAATATATCTGACTAGTAAGAATCTTAAAACCTATGTATTGATATGTCTCCATAAGGGAATCAAGTGTGTCTAGAGTGGCATAAACATGGCAGCGAGAATCAGCTCAAACCCACTATAAAAAGGAATTTCAAAAGCAAAACCAAAAAACAGGGAAATTCTTTACAATTCCTTCAGGGTGTCTGAGGAAACCTGGAAAGACCCTATCTACAATGACAGCTGGATGTGGCATAAGACTGGACACTTGGGACTGAGAGGATTGGTGAGATTGGGTGAGCAAATGCAGACCCTTTCAAGCAATAATGCATGGCCCCCATTCCATGGGTCCCAACTCTCCAGGTTCAAGGGAATATTACTACAGCTATAACATGTACAGGAAACCTAGAGAATGGACACACTGTGAATACGAAAGGTTTCTAAAACTCAACGAATAGTCCCTCTCCTGGTGCTCCAGTTTGACTTTCCAACTGCCTTACTATCAATCTCCCAACTTGGAGAGACAGGCCCTTTAACCTCCTGGTTTGCACAGGTTCCCAATTTGGCAGAGGATGGAAGGGACGAGGGAGAACCCATGAGAGAGTAGCTGTTAGGCATTTGGACGGGCACATGTCACTCTAATTTCCCGGCAGGAAGAAGAATTAACCAAAGTCTCAGCCACCCACCGGGAACCAGTATAGGACATGATCCAAAATTTTGGACTTGCGTTCAGCTCACAAAAAACGAGTTGAGAAATGGAGCTCAGGGGCACAGCAATTCACAAACTGGCAGAGTGATAAAGGACAACTATCGTCCAAAAATCTGTTGAGGGAAGTCAACGAGGCGGACTTGAAAGCGAGGCAAAATAGCAGGAAACAGATTTCAAGAGGTACCTTGGAATCGCCTGTAAAGCACAGGAAGAGGGGCACAACTTGGACAATGGTGCACTTGGCCAAAAAGGGCGTATGCGTTTTCTCCTGAATATATTCAGGAGAAAACGCATACGCCCTTTTTGGCCAAGCAAGCAAGCGGGCAATGCAAATCTGCACTACAAAGAAGTATCACTTCCCACCGGTCAAAAGGGACATCCACAAAAAGTGTAAAAACCAGAAAGGCAAGACAGGCCCTGGAGAACTGGGAGCCTTGTTATGCTGATGGGCGGGATGTAAACTGCCAACTGCCTAACTGGAGGAGTGCATTGTGTTCCCTAAAACAAGTAAACAACAGAGCTACAGAGCCAAGGCCACTTCCAGTCTAGGGAATATACCTTGGGAAAACTGAAAATCAATAAGAAAGAGCCACCTCCAAATTTAGGGCTGCACTGACTACAAGAACCTCAACTTGGGTACACCTTAAATATCCCAGGCAATATAAAAATGGTTCAAAACATTGTGGTACTTACGTACGATGGAATATCCCTCAGCCATGAAATCAATGTCATAAGACCAGTAGCAGCAAAGTGAGTGGATTCAGGTACGATGATTCTAAGTGAAATAAGTCACACAGAAAAAGAAACTTATCATAAGATATCACTTATGAAGATCCTGTAAACATGGCTACACGTGAACTGAGTTAGGAAAGAGAACAGAGTCTCACATTTAGAAAACACTCTTATGCCTGCATAAAGGGGAAGGAGAGGTGGGGTGATGCATAAAACCAGAGTTTGATATAAGCACAGGGACCGTTTCAAACACCAACTTTGGAATTGACAAAACCGACACCTTCCTCCGTGAAAGAGACTCAAAACCCCATATTTCCCACAGAGGAATATATCTGACTAGTAAGAATCTTAAAACTATGTATTGATATGTCTCCATAAGGGAATCAAGTGTGTCTAGAGTGGCATAAACATGGCAGCAAGAATCAGCTCAAACCCACTATAAAAAGGAATTTCAAAAGCAAAACCAAAAAACAGGGAAATTCTTTACAATTCCTTCAGGGTGTCTGAGGAAACCTGGAAAGACCCTATCTACAATGACAGCTGGATGTGGCATAAGGCTGGACACTTGGGACTGAGAGGATTGGTGAGATTGGGTGAGCAAATGCAGACCCTTTCAAGCAATAATGCATGGCCCCCATTCCATGGGTCCCAACTCTCCAGGTTCAAGGGAATATTACTACAGCTATAACATGTACAGGAAACCTAGAGAATGGACACACTGTGAATACGAAAGGTTTCTAAAACTCAACGAATAGTCCCTCTCCTGGTGCTCCAGTTTGACTTTCCAACTGCCTTACTATCAATCTCCCAACTTGGAGAGACAGGCCCTTTAACCTCCTGGTTTGCACAGGTTCCCAATTTGGCAGAGGATGGAAGGGACGAGAGAGAACCCATGAGAGAGTAGCTGTTAGGCATTTGGACGGGCACATGTCACTCTAATTTCCCGGCAGGAAGAAGAATTAACCAAAGTCTCAGCCACCCACCGGGAACCAGTATAGGACATGATCCAAAATTTTGGACTTGCGTTCAGCTCACAAAAAACGAGTTGAGAAATGGAGCTCAGGGGCACAGCAATTCACAAACTGGCAGAGTGATAAAGGACAACTATCGTCCAAAAATCTGTTGAGGGAAGTCAACGAGGCGGACTTGAAAGCGAGGCAAAATAGCAGGAAACAGATTTCAAGAGGTACCTTGGAATCGCCTGTAAAGCACAGGAAGAGGGGCACATCTTGGACAATGGTGCACTTGGCCAAAAAGGGCGTATGCGTTTTCTCCTGAATATATTCAGGAGAAAACGCATACGCCCTTTTTGGCCAAGCAAGCAAGCGGGCAATGCAAATCTGCACTACAAAGAAGTATCACTTCCCACCGGTCAAAAGGGACATCGACAAAATGTGTAAAAACCAGAAAGGCAAGACAGGCCCTGGAGAACTGGGAGCCTTGTTATGCTGATGGGCGGGATGTAAATTGCCAACTGCCTCACTGGAGGAGTGCATTGTGTTCCCTAAAACAAGTAAACAACAGAGCTACAGAGCCAAGGCCACTTCCAGTCTAGGGAATATACCTTGGGAAAACTGAAAATCAATAAGAAAGAGCCACCTCCAAATTTAGGGCTGCACTGACTACAAGAACCTCAACTTGGGTACACCTTAAATATCCCAGGCAATATAAAAATGGTTCAAAACATTGTGGTACTTACGTACGATGGAATATCCCTCAGCCATGAAATCAATGTCATAAGACCAGTAGCAGCAAAGTGAGTGGATTCAGGTACGATGATTCTAAGTGAAATAAGTCACACAGAAAAAGAAACTTATCATAAGATATCACTTATGAAGATCCTGTAAACATGGCTACACGTGAACTGAGTTAGGAAAGAGAACAGAGTCTCACATTTAGAAAACACTCTTATGCCTGCATAAAGGGGAAGGAGAGGTGGGGTGATGCATAAAACCAGAGTTTGATATAAGCACAGGGACCGTTTCAAAAACCAACTTTGGAATTGACAAGACCGACACCTTCCTCAGTGAAAGAGACTCAAAACCCCATATTTCCCACAGAGGAATATATCTGACTAGTAAGAATCTTAAAACCTATGTATTGATATGTCTCCATAAGGGAATCAAGTGTGTCTAGAGTGGCATAAACATGGCAGCGAGAATCAGCTCAAACCCACTATAAAAAGGAATTTCAAAAGCAAAACCAAAAAACAGGGAAATTCTTTACAATTCCTTCAGGGTGTCTGAGGAAACCTGGAAAGACCCTATCTACAATGACAGCTGGATGTGGCATAAGGCTGGACACTTGGGACTGAGAGGATTGGTGAGATTGGGTGAGCAAATGCAGACCCTTTCAAGCAATAATGCATGGCCCCCATTCCATGGGTCCCAACTCTCCAGGTTCAAGGGAATATTACTACAGCTATAACATGTACAGGAAACCTAGAGAATGGACACACTGTGAATACGAAAGGTTTCTAAAACTCAACGAATAGTCCCTCTCCTGGTGCTCCAGTTTGACTTTCCAACTGCCTTACTATCAATCTCCCAACTTGGAGAGACAGGCCCTTTAACCTCCTGGTTTGCACAGGTTCCCAATTTGGCAGAGGATGGAAGGGACGAGGGAGAACCCATGAGAGAGTAGCTGTTAGGCATTTGGACGGGCACATGTCACTCTAATTTCCCGGCAGGAAGAAGAATTAACCAAAGTCTCAGCCACCCACCGGGAACCAGTATAGGACATGATCCAAAATTTTGGACTTGCGTTCAGCTCACAAAAAACGAGTTGAGAAATGGAGCTCAGGGGCACAGCAATTCACAAACTGGCAGAGTGATAAAGGACAACTATCGTCCAAAAATCTGTTGAGGGAAGTCAACGAGGCGGACTTGAAAGTGAGGCAAAATAGCAGGAAACAGATTTCAAGAGGTACGTTGGAATCGCCTGTAAAGCACAGGAAGAGGGGCACAACTTGGACAATGGTGCACTTGGCCAAAAAGGGCGTATGCGTTTTCTCCTGAATATATTCAGGAGAAAACGCATACGCCCTTTTTGGCCAAGCAAGCAAGCGGGCAATGCAAATCTGCACTACAAAGCAGTATCACTTCCCACCGGTCAAAAGGGACATCCACAAAATGTGTAAAAACCAGAAAGGCAAGACAGGCCCTGGAGAACTGGGAGCCTTGTTATGCTGATGGGCGGGATGTAAACTGCCAACTGCCTCACTGGAGGAGTGCATTGTGTTCCCTAAAACAAGTAAACAACAGAGCTACAGAGCCAAGGCCACTTCCAGTCTAGGGAATATACCTTGGGAAAACTGAAAATCAATAAGAAAGAGCCACCTCCAAATTTAGGGCTGCACTGACTACAAGAACCTCAACTTGGGTACACCTTAAATATCCCAGGCAATATAAAAATGGTTCAAAACATTGTGGTACTTACGTACGATGGAATATCCCTCAGCCATGAAATCAATGTCATAAGACCAGTAGCAGCAAAGTGAGTGGATTCAGGTACGATGATTCTAAGTGAAATAAGTCACACAGAAAAAGAAACTTATCATAAGATATCACTTATGAAGATCCTGTAAACATGGCTACACGTGAACTGAGTTAGGAAAGAGAACAGAGTCTCACATTTAGAAAACACTCTTATGCCTGCATAAAGGGGAAGGAGAGGTGGGGTGATGCATAAAACCAGAGTTTGATATAAGCACAGGGACCGTTCCAAAAACCAACTTTGGAATACACAAGACCTACACCTTCCTCAGTGAAAGAGACTCAAAACCCCATATTTCCCGCAGAGGAATATATCTGACTAGTAAGAATCTTAAAACCTATGTATTGATATGACTCCATAAGGGAATCAAGTGTGTCTAGAGTGGCATAAACATGGCAGCGAGAATCAGCTCAAACCCACTATAAAAAGGAATTTCAAAAGCAAAACCAAAAAACAGGGAAATTCTTTACAATTCCTTCAGGGTGTCTGAGGAAACCTGGAAAGACCCTATCTACAATGACAGCTGGATGTGGCATAAGGCTGGACACTTGGGACTGAGAGGATTGGTGAGATTGGGTGAGCAAATGCAGACCCTTTCAAGCAATAATGCATGGCCCCCATTCCATGGGTCCCAACTCTCCAGGTTCAAGGGAATATTACTACAGCTATAACATGTACAGGAAACCTAGAGAATGGACACACTGTGAATACGAAAGGTTTCTAAAACTCAACGAATAGTCCCTCTCCTGGTGCTCCAGTTTGACTTTCCAACTGCCTTACTATCAATCTCCCAACTTGGAGAGACAGGCCCTTTAACCTCCTGGTTTGCACAGGTTCCCAATTTGGCAGAGGATGGAAGGGACGAGGGAGAACCCATGAGAGAATAGCTGTTAGGCATTTGGACGGGCACATGTCACTCTAATTTCCCGGCAGGAAGAAGAATTAACCAAAGTCTCAGCCACCCACCGGGAACCAGTATAGGACATGATCCAAAATTTTGGACTTGCGTTCAGCTCACAAAAAACGAGTTGAGAAATGGAGCTCAGGGGCACAGCAATTCACAAACTGGCAGAGTGATAAAGGACAACTATCGTCCAAAAATCTGTTGAGGGAAGTCAACGAGGCGGACTTGAAAGCGAGGCAAAATAGCAGGAAACAGATTTCAAGAGGTACCTTGGAATCGCCTGTAAAGCACAGGAAGAGGGGCACAACTTGGACAATGGTGCACTTGGCCAAAAAGGGCGTATGCGTTTTCTCCTGAATATATTCAGGAGAAAACGCATACGCCCTTTTTGGCCAAGCAAGCAAGCGGGCAATGCAAATCTGCACTACAAAGAAGTATCACTTCCCACCGGTCAAAAGGGACATCCACAAAAAGTGTAAAAACCAGAAAGGCAAGACAGGCCCTGGAGAACTGGGAGCCTTGTTATGCTGATGGGCCGGATGTAAACTGCCAACTGCCTAACTGGAGGAGTGCATTGTGTTCCCTAAAACAAGTAAACAACAGAGCTACAGAGCCAAGGCCACTTCCAGTCTAGGGAATATACCTTGGGAAAACTGAAAATCAATAAGAAAGAGCCACCTCCAAATTTAGGGCTGCACTGACTACAAGAACCTCAACTTGGGTACACCTTAAATATCCCAGGCAATATAAAAATGGTTCAAAACATTGTGGTACTTACGTACGATGGAATATCCCTCAGCCATGAAATCAATGTCATAAGACCAGTAGCAGCAAAGTGAGTGGATTCAGGTACGATGATTCTAAGTGAAATAAGTCACACAGAAAAAGAAACTTATCATAAGATATCACTTATGAAGATCCTGTAAACATGGCTACACGTGAACTGAGTTAGGAAAGAGAACAGAGTCTCACATTTAGAAAACACTCTTATGCCTGCATAAAGGGGAAGGAGAGGTGGGGTGATGCATAAAACCAGAGTTTGATATAAGCACAGGGACCGTTTCAAACACCAACTTTGGAATTGACAAAACCGACACCTTCCTCCGTGAAAGAGACTCAAAACCCCATATTTCCAACAGAGGAATATATCTGACTAGTAAGAATCTTAAAACCTATGTATTGATATGTCTCCATAAGGGAATCAAGTGTGTCTAGAGTGGCATAAACATGGCAGCGAGAATCAGCTCAAACCCACTATAAAAAGGAATTTCAAAAGCAAAACCAAAAAACAGGGAAATTCTTTACAATTCCTTCAGGGTGTCTGAGGAAACCTGGAAAGACCCTATCTACAATGACAGCTGGATGTGGCATAAGGCTGGACACTTGGGACTGAGAGGATTGGTGAGATTGGGTGAGCAAATGCAGACCCTTTCAAGCAATAATGCATGGCCCTCATTCCATGGGTCCCAACTCTCCAGGTTCATGGGAATATTACTACAGCTATAACATGTACAGGAAACCTAGAGAATGGACACACTGTGAATACGAAAGGTTTCTAAAACTCAACGAATAGTCCCTCTCCTGGTGCTCCAGTTTGACTTTCCAACTGCCTTACTATCAATCTCCCAACTTGGAGAGACAGGCCCTTTAACCTCCTGGATTGCACAGGTTCCCAATTTGGCAGAGGATGGAAGGGACGAGAGAGAACCCATGAGAGAGTAGCTGTTAGGCATTTGGACGGGCACATGTCACTCTAATTTCCCGGCAGGAAGAAGAATTAACCAAAGTCTCAGCCACCCACCGGGAACCAGTATAGGACATGATCCAAAATTTTGGACTTGCGTTCAGCTCACAAAAAACGAGTTGAGAAATGGAGCTCAGGGGCACAGCAATTCACAAACTGGCAGAGTGATAAAGGACAACTATCGTCCAAAAATCTGTTGAGGGAAGTCAACGAGGCGGACTTGAAAGCGAGGCAAAATAGCAGGAAACAGATTTCAAGAGGTACCTTGGAATCGCATGTAAAGCACAGGAAGAGGGGCACAACTTGGACAATGGTGCACTTGGCCAAAAAGGGCGTATGCGTTTTCTCCTGAATATATTCAGGAGAAAACGCATACGCCCTTTTTGGCCAAGCAAGCAAGCGGACAATGCAAATCTGCACTACAAAGAAGTATCACTTCCCACCGGTCAAAAGGGACATCCACAAAATGTGTAAAAACCAGAAAGGCAAGACAGGCCCTGGAGAACTGGGAGCCTTGTTATGCTGATGGGCGGGATGTAACCTGCCAACTGCCTAACTGGAGGAGTGCATTGTGTTCCCTAAAACAAGTAAACAACAGAGCTACAGAGCCAAGGCCACTTCCAGTCTAGGGAATATACCTTGGGAAAACTGAAAATCAATAAGAAAGAGCCACCTCCAAATTTAGGGCTGCACTGACTACAAGAACCTCAACTTGGGTACACCTTAAATATCCCAGGCAATATAAAAATGGTTCAAAACATTGTGGTACTTACGTACGATGGAATATCCCTCAGCCATGAAATCAATGTCATAAGACCAGTAGCAGCAAAGTGAGTGGATTCAGGTACGATGATTCTAAGTGAAATAAGTCACACAGAAAAAGAAACTTATCATAAGATATCACTTATGAAGATCCTGTAAACATGGCTACACGTGAACTGAGTTAGGAAAGAGAACAGAGTCTCACATTTAGAAAACACTCTTATGCCTGCATAAAGGGGAAGGAGAGGTGGGGTGATGCATAAAACCAGAGTTTGATATAAGCACAGGGACCGTTTCAAACACCAACTTTGGAATTGACAAAACCGACACCTTCCTCCGTGAAAGAGACTCAAAACCCCATATTTCCCACAGAGGAATATATCTGACTAGTAAGAATCTTAAAACCTATGTATTGATATGTCTCCATAAGGGAATCAAGTGTGTCTAGAGTGGCATAAACATGGCAGCGAGAATCAGCTCAAACCCACTATAAAAAGGAATTTCAAAAGCAAAACCAAAAAACAGGGAAATTCTTTACAATTCCTTCAGGGTGTCTGAGGAAACCTGGAAAGACCCTATCTACAATGACAGCTGGATGTGGCATAAGGCTGGACACTTGGGACTGAGAGGATTGGTGAGATTGGGTGAGCAAATGCAGACCCTTTCAAGCAATAATGCATGGCCCCCATTCCATGGGTCCCAACTCTCCAGGTTCAAGGGAATATTACTACAGCTATAACATGTACAGGAAACCTAGAGAATGGACACACTGTGAATACGAAAGGTTTCTAAAACTCAACGAATAGTCCCTCTCCTGGTGCTCCAGTTTGACTTTCCAACTGCCTTACTATCAATCTCCCAACTTGGAGAGACAGGCCCTTTAACCTCCTGGTTTGCACAGGTTCCCAATTTGGCAGAGGATGGAAGGGACGAGGGAGAACCCATGAGAGAGTAGCTGTTAGGCATTTGGACGGGCACCTTTCACTCTAATTTCCCGGCAGGAAGAAGAATTAACCAAAGTCTCAGCCACCCACCGGGAACCAGTATAGGACATGATCCAAAATTTTGGACTTGCGTTCAGCTCACAAAAAACGAGTTGAGAAATGGAGCTCAGGGGCACAGCAATTCACAAACTGGCACAGTGATAAAGGACAACTATCGTCCAAAAATCTGTTGAGGGAAGTCAACGAGGCGGACTTGAAAGTGAGGCAAAATAGCAGGAAACAGATTTCAAGAGGTACGTTGGAATCGCCTGTAAAGCACAGGAAGAGGGGCACAACTTGGACAATGGTGCACTTGGCCAAAAAGGGCGTATGCGTTTTCTCCTGAATATATTCAGGAGAAAACGCATACGCCCTTTTTGGCCAAGCAAGCAAGCGGGCAATGCAAATCTGCACTACAAAGAAGTATCACTTCCCACCGGTCAAAAGGGACATCCACAAAAAGTGTAAAAACCAGAATGGCAAGACAGGCCCTGGAGAACTGGGAGCCTTGTTATGCTGATGGGCGGGATGTAAACTGCCAACTGCCTAACTGGAGGAGTGCATTGTGTTCCCTAAAACAAGTAAACAACAGAGCTACAGAGCCAAGGCCACTTCCAGTCTAGGGAATATACCTTGGGAAAACTGAAAATCAATAAGAAAGAGCCACCTCCAAATTTAGGGCTGCACTGACTACAAGAACCTCAACTTGGGTACACCTTAAATATCCCAGGAAATATAAAAATGGTTCAAAACATTGTGGTACTTACGTACGATGGAATATCCCTCAGCCATGAAATCAATGTCATAAGACCAGTAGCAGCAAAGTGAGTGGATTCAGGTACGATGATTCTAAGTGAAATAAGTCACACAGAAAAAGAAACTTATCATAAGATATCACTTATGAAGATCCTGTAAACATGGCTACACGTGAACTGAGTTAGGAAAGAGAACAGAGTCTCACATTTAGAAAACACTCTTATGCCTGCATAAAGGGGATGGAGAGGTCGGGTGATGCATAAAACCAGAGTTTGATATAAGCACAGGGACCGTTCCAAAAATCAACTTTGGAATAGACAAGACCTACACCTTCCTCAGTGAAAGAGACTCAAAACCCCATATTTCCCGCAGAGGAATATATCTGACTAGTAAGAATCTTAAAACCTATGTATTGATATGACTCCATAAGGGAATCAAGTGTGTCTAGAGTGGCATAAACATGGCAGCGAGAATCAGCTCAAACCCACTATAAAAAGGAATTTCAAAAGCAAAACCAAAAAACAGGGAAATTCTTTACAATTCCTTCAGGGTGTCTGAGGAAACCTGGAAAGACCCTATCTACAATGACAGCTGGATGTGGCATAAGGCTGGACACTTGGGACTGAGAGGATTGGTGAGATTGGGTGAGCAAATGCAGACCCTTTCGAGCAATAATGCATGGCCCCCATTCCATGGGTCCCAACTCTCCATGTTTAAGGGAATATTACTACAGCTATAACATGTACAGGAAACCTAGAGAATGGACACACTGTGAATACGAAAGGTTTCTAAAACTCAACGAATAGTCCCTCTCCTGGTGCTCCAGTTTGACTTTCCAACTGCCTTACTATCAATCTCCCAACTTGGAGAGACAGGCCCTTTAACCTCCTGGTTTGCACAGGTTCCCAATTTGGCAGAGGATGGAAGGGACGAGAGAGAACCCATGAGAGAGTAGCTGTTAGGCATTTGGATGGGCACATGTCACTCTAATTTCCCGGCAGGAAGAAGAATTAACCAAAGTCTCAGCCACCCACCGGGAACCAGTATAGGACATGATCCAAAATTTTGGACTTGCGTTCAGCTCACAAAAAACGAGTTGAGAAATGGAGCTCAGGGGCACAGCAATTCACAAACTGGCAGAGTGATAAAGGACAACTATCGTCCAAAAATCTGTTGAGGGAAGTCAACGAGGCGGACTTGAAAGCGAGGCAAAATAGCAGGAAACAGATTTCAAGAGGTACCTTGGAATCGCCTGTAAAGCACAGGAAGAGGGGCACAACTTGGACAATGGTGCACTTGGCCAAAAAGGGCGTATGCGTTTTCTCCTGAATATATTCAGGAGAAAACGCATACGCCCTTTTTGGCCAAGCAAGCAAGCAGGCAATGCAAATCTGCACTACAAAGGAGTATCACTTCCCACCGGTCAAAAGGGACATCCACAAAATGTGTAAAATCCAGAAAGGCAAGACAGGCCCTGGAGAACTGGGAGCCTTGTTATGCTGATGGGCGGGATGTAAACTGCCAACTGCCTCACTGGAGGAGTGCATTGTGTTCCCTAAAACAAGTAAACAACAGAGCTACAGAGCCAAGGCCACTTCCAGTCTAGGGAATATACCTGGGGAAAACTGAAAATCAATAAGAAAGAGCCACCTCCAAATTTAGGGCTGCACTGACTACAAGAACCTCAACTTGGGTACACCTTAAATATCCCAGGCAATATAAAAATGGTTCAAAACATTGTGGTACTTACGTACGATGGAATATCCCTCAGCCATGAAATCAATGTCATAAGACCAGTAGCAGCAAAGTGAGTGGATTCAGGTACGATGATTCTAAGTGAAATAAGTCACACAGAAAAAGAAACATCATAAGATATCACTTATGAAGATCCTGTAAACATGGCTACACGTGAACTGAGTTAGGAAAGAGAACAGAGTCTCACATTTAGAAAACACTCTTATGCCTGCATAAAGGGGAAGGAGAGGTGGGGTGATGCATAAAACCAGAGTTTGATATAAGCACAGGGACCGTTTCAAAAACCAACTTTGGAATAGACAAGACCTACACCTTCCTCAGTGAAAGAGACTCAAAACCCCATATTTCCCACAGAGGAATATATCTGACTAGTAAGAATCTTAAAACCTATGTATTGATATGTCTCCATAAGGGAATCAAGTGTGTCTAGAGTGGCATAAACATGGCAGCGAGAATCAGCTCAAACCCACTATAAAAAGGAATTTCAAAAGCAAAACCAAAAAACAGGGAAATTCTTTACAATTCCTTCAGGGTGTCTGAGGAAACCTGGAAAGACCCTATCTACAATGACAGCTGGATGTGGCATAAGGCTGGACACTTGGGACTGAGAGGATTGGTGAGATTGGGTGAGCAAATGCAGACCCTTTCAAGCAATAATGCATGGCCCCCATTCCATGGGTCCCAACTCTCCAGGTTCAAGGGAATATTACTACAGCTATAACATGTACAGGAAACCTAGAGAATGGACACACTGTGAATACGAAAGGTTTCTAAAACTCAACGAATAGTCCCTCTCCTGGTGCTCCAGTTTGACTTTCCAACTGCCTTACTATCAATCTCCCAACTTGGAGAGACAGGCCCTTTAACCTCCTGGTTTGCACAGGTTCCCAATTTGGCAGAGGATGGAAGGGACGAGGGAGAACCCATGAGAGAGTAGCTGTTAGGCATTTGGACGGGCACATGTCACTCTAATTTCCCGGCAGGAAGAAGAATTAACCAAAGTCTCAGCCACCCACCGGGAACCAGTATAGGACATGATCCAAAATTTTGGACTTGCGTTCAGCTCACAAAAAACGAGTTGAGAAATGGAGCTCAGGGGCACAGCAATTCACAAACTGGCAGAGTGATAAAGGACAACTATCGTCCAAAAATCTGTTGAGGGAAGTCAACGAGGCGGACTTGAAAGTGAGGCAAAATAGCAGGAAACAGATTTCAAGAGGTACGTTGGAATCGCCTGTAAAGCACAGGAAGAGGGGCACAACTTGGACAATGGTGCACTTGGCCAAAAAGGGCGTATGCGTTTTATCCTGAATATATTCAGGAGAAAACGCATACGCCCTTTTTGGCCAAGCAAGCAAGCGGGCAATGCAAATCTGCACTACAAAGAAGTATCACTTCCCACCGGTCAAAAGGGACATCCACAAAATGTGTAAAAACCAGAAAGGCAAGACAGGCCCTGGAGAACTGGGAGCCTTGTTATGCTGATGGGCGGGATGTAAACTGCCAACTGCCTCACTGGAGGAGTGCATTGTGTTCCCTAAAACAAGTAAACAACAGAGCTACAGAGCCAAGGCCACTTCCAGTCTAGGGAATATACCTTGGGAAAACTGAAAATCAATAAGAAAGAGCCACCTCCAAATTTAGGGCTGCACTGACTACAAGAACCTCAACTTGGGTACACCTTAAATATCCCAAGAAATATAAAAATGGTTCAAAACATTGTGGTACTTACGTATGATGGAATATCCCTCAGCGATGAAATCAATGTCATAAGACCAGTAGCAGCAAAGTGAGTGGATTCAGGTACGATGATTCTAAGTGAAATAAGTCACACAGAAAAAGAAACTTATCATAAGATATCACTTATGAAGATCCTGTAAACATGGCTACACGTGAACTGAGTTAGGAAAGAGAACAGAGTCTCACATTTAGAAAACACTCTTATGCCTGCATAAAGGGGAAGGAGAGGTGGGGTGATGCATAAAACCAGAGTTTGATATAAGCACAGGGACCGTTTCAAAAACCAACTTTGGAATTGACAAGACCGACACCTTCCTCAGTGAAAGAGACTCAAAACCCCATATTTCCCACAGAGGAATATATCTGACTAGTAAGAATCTTAAAACCTATGTATTGATATGTCTCCATAAGGGAATCAAGTGTGTCTAGAGTGGCATAAACATGGCAGCGAGAATCAGCTCAAACCCACTATAAAAAGGAATTTCAAAAGCAAAACCAAAAAACAGGGAAATTCTTTACAATTCCTTCAGGGTGTCTGAGGAAACCTGGAAAGACCCTATCTACAATGACAGCTGGATGTGGCATAAGGCTGGACACTTGGGACTGAGAGGATTGGTGAGATTGGGTGAGCAAATGCAGACCCTTTCAAGCAATAATGCATGGCCCCAATTCCATGGGTCCCAACTCTCCAGGTTCAAGGGAATATTACTACAGCTATAACATGTACAGGAAACCTAGAGAATGGACACACTGTGAATACGAAAGGTTTCTAAAACTCAACGAATAGTCCCTCTCCTGGTGCTCCAGTTTGACTTTCCAACTGCCTTACTATCAATCTCCCAACTTGGAGAGACAGGCCCTTTAACCTCCTGGTTTGCACAGGTTCCCAATTTGGCAGAGGATGGAAGGGACGAGGGAGAACCCATGAGAGAGTAGCTGTTAGGCATTTGGACGGGCACATGTCACTCTAATTTCCCGGCAGGAAGAAGAATTAACCAAAGTCTCAGCCACCCACTGGGAACCAGTATAGGACATGATCCAAAATTTTGGACTTGCGTTCAGCTCACAAAAAACGAGTTGAGAAATGGAGCTCAGGGGCACAGCAATTCACAAACTGGCAGAGTGATAAAGGACAACTATCGTCCAAAAATCTGTTGAGGGAAGTCAACGAGGCGGACTTGAAAGTGAGGCAAAATAGCAGGAAACAGATTTCAAGAGGTACCTTGGAATCGCCTGTAAAGCACAGGAAGAGGGGCACAACTTGGACAATGGTGCACTTGGCCAAAAAGGGCGTATGCGTTTTCTCCTGAATATATTCAGGAGAAAACGCATACGCCCTTTTTGGCCAAGCAAGCAAGCGGGCAATGCAAATCTGCACTACAAAGAAGTATCACTTCCCACCGGTCAAAAGGGACATCCACAAAATGTGTAAAAACCAGAAAGGCGAGACTTCCGGGTAAGATGGCGGAAGAGTAAGACGCGGAGATCACCTTCCTCCCCACAGATACACCAGAAATACAGCTACACGTGCAACAACTCCTACAGAACAACTACTGAACGCTGGCAGAAGACCCCAGACCTCCCAAAAGCAAGAAACTCCCCACATACCTGGGTAGGGCAAAGCAGAGAGATTCCCGCAGAGAGGAGCGGTGCCGAGCGGCGCTCACCAGCCCGAGAGGCTTGTCTGCTCCCCCGCCGGGGCGGGCGGCGCTGGAGCTGAGGCTCGGGCTTCGGTCGGAGCGCAGGGAGAGGACTGGGACTGGCGGCGAGAACTCAGCCTGAAGGGGGCTAATGTGCCACAGCTAGCCGGGAGGGAGTCCGGGAAAACTCTGGAGCTGCCGAAGAGGCAGGAGACTTTTTCTTCCCTCTCGGTTTCCTGGTGCGCGAGGAGAGGGGATTGAGAGCGCCGCGTGGAGGAGCTCCAGAGACGGGCGCGAGTCGCGGCTGAAGGCGCGGAGCCCAGAGACGGGCGTGGGACGCTGGGGCTGCTGCTGCCGCCGCCAAGAAGCCTGTGTGCGAGCGCGGGTCGCTGTCCACACCGCCCTTCCGGGAGCCTGTGCAGCCTGCCACTGCCGGGGTCCCGGGATCCAGGGGCGACTTCCCTGGGAGAGCGCACGGCGTGCCCCGGGCTGCTGCAACATCACGCCGACCTCTGCCGCTGCAGGCACGCCCCGCACTCCGTGCCCCTCCCTCCCGCCCGGCCTGAGTGAGCCAGAGTCCCCGAAGAGGCTGCTCCTTTAACCCTGTCCTGTCTGAGCGAAGAACAGACGCCCTCCGGCGACCTACACGCAGAGGCGGGGCCAAATCCAAAGCTGAGACCCAGGAGCTGTGAGAACAAAGAAGAGAAAGGGAAACCTCTCCCAGCAGCCTCAGAAGCAGCGGATTAAAGCTCCACAATCAACTTCATGTACCCTGCATCTGTGGAATACATGAATAGACAACAAATCATCCCAAATTGAGGAGCCAGGAGTCAGTGCTGTGCCTCTGAGGTGGGAGAGCGAACTTCAGGACACTGGTCCACAAGAGACCTCCCAGCTCCACATAATATCAAACGGCGAAAATCTTCCAGAGATCTCCATCTCAACACCAGCACCCAGCTTCACTCAACGACCAGCAAGCTACAGTGCTGGACACCCTATGCCAAACAACTAGCAAGACAGGAACACAACACCACCCATTAGCAGAGAGGCTGCCTCAAATCATAAAAAGTCCGCAAACACCCCAAAACACACCACCAGACGTGGACCTGCCCACCAGAAATACAAGATCCAGCCTCATCCACCAGAACACAGGCAGTAGTCCCCTCCACCAAGAAGCCTACACAACCCACTAAACCAACCTTAGCCACTGGGGACAGACACCAAAAACAACGGGAACTACGAACCTGCAGCCTGCAAAGAGGAGACCCCAAACACAGTAACATAAGCAAAATGAGAAGACAGAAAAACACACAGCAGGAGAAGGAGCAAGATAAAAACCCACCAGACCTAACAAATGAAGAGGTAATAGGCAGTCTATCTGAAAAAGAATTCAGAATAATGATGGTAAAGATGATCCAAAATCTTGGAAATAGAATAGACAAAATGCAAGAAACAGTTAACAAGGACCTAGAAGAACTAAAGACGAATCAAGCATCGATTAAAAACACAATAAATGAAATAAAAAATACTCTAGATGGGATCAATAGCAGAATAACTGAGGCAGAAGAACGGATAAGTGAGGTGGAAGATAAAATAGTGGAAATAACTGCTGCAGAGCAAAATAAAGAAAAAAGAATGAAAAGAACAGAGGACAGTCTCAGAGACCTCTGGGACAACATTAAACGCACCAACATTCGAATTATAGGGGTTCCAGAAGAAGAAGAGAAAAAGAAAGGGACTGAGAAAATATTTGAAGAGATTATAGTTGAAAACTTCCCTAATATGGGAAAGGAAATAGTTAATCAAGTCCAGGAGGCACAGAGAGTCCCATACAGAATAAATCCAAGGAGAAATACACCAAGACACATATTAATCAAACTGTCAAAAATTAAACACAAAGAAATCATATTAAAAGCAGCAAGGCAAAAACAACAAATAACACACAAGGGAATCCCCATCAGGATAACAGCTGATCTCTCAGCAGAAACTCTACAAGCCAGAAGGGAGTGGCAGGACATACTTAAAGTGATGAAGGAGAAAAACCTGCAACCAAGATTACTCTACCCAGCAAGGATCTCATTCAGATTTGATGGAGAAATTAAAACCTTTACAGACAAGCAAAAGCTGAGAGAGTTCAGCACCACCAAACCAGCTTTACAACAAATGCTAAAGGAACTTCTCTAGGCAAGAAACACAACAGAAGGAAAAGAACTACAATAACGAACCCAAAGCAATTAAGAAAATGGGAATAGGAACATACATATCAATAATTACCTTAAATGTAAATGGACTAAATGCTCCCACCAAAAGACACAGACTGGCTGAATGGATACAAAAACAAGACCCATATATATGCTGTCTACAAGAGACCCACTTCAGACCTAGAGATACATACAGACTGAAAGTAAGGGGATGGAAAAAGATATTCCATGCAAATGGAAACCAAAAGAAAGCTGGAGTAGCAATTCTCATATCAGACAAAATAGACTTTAAAATAAAGACTACTAGAAGAGACAAAGAAGGACACTACATAATGATCAAGGGATCAATCCAAGAAGAAGATATAACAATTGTAAATATTTATGCACCAAACATAGGAGCACCTCAATACATAAGGGAAATATTAACAGCCATAAAAGGAGAAATCGACAGTAACACAATCATAGTAGGGGACTTTAACACCCCACTTTCACCAATGGACAGGTCATCCAAAATGAAAATAAATAAGGAAACACAAGCTTTAAATGATACATTAAACAAGATGGACTTAATTGATATTTATAGGACATTCCATCCAAAAACAACAGAATACACATTTTTCTCAAGTGCTCATGGAACATTCTCCAGGATAGATCATATCTTGGGTCACAAATCAAGCCTTGGTAAATTTAAGAAAATTGAAATTGTATCAAGTATCTTTTCCGACCACAATGCTATGAGACTAGATATCAATTACAGGAAAAAAGCTGTAAAACATACAAACACATGGAGGCTAAACAATACACTACTTAATAACGAAGTGATCACTGAAGAAATCAAAGAGGAAATTAAAAAATACCTAGAAACAAATGACAATGGAGACACGACGACCCAAAACCTATGGGATGCAGCAAAAGCAGTTCTAAGAGGGAAGTTTATGGCAATACAATCCCACCTTAAGAAACAGGAAATATCTCGAATAAACAACCTAACCTTGCACCTAAAGCAATTAGAGAAAGAAGAACAAAAACATCCCAAAGTTAGCAGAAGGAAAGAAATCATAAAAATCAGATCAGAAATAAATGAAAAAGAAATGAAGGAAACGATAGCAAAGATCAATAAAACTAAAAGCTGGTTCTTTGAGAAGATAAACAAAATTGATAAACCATTAGCCAGACTCATCAAGAAAAAAAGGGAGAAGACTCAAATCAATAGAATTAGAAATGAAAAAGGAGAAGTAACAACTGACACTGCAGAAATACAAAAGATCATGAGAGATTACTATAAGCAACTCTATGCCAATAAAATGGACAACCTGGAAGAAATGGACAAATTCTTAGAAATGCACAACCTGCCAAGACTGACTCAGGAAGAAATAGAAAATATGAATAGACCAATCACAAGCACTGAAATTGAAACTGTGATTAAAAATCTTCCAACAAACAAAAGCCCAGGACCAGATGGCTTCACAGGCGAATTCTATCAAGCATTTAGAGAAGAGCTAACACCTATCCTTCTCAAACTCTTCCAAAATATAGCAGAGGGAGGAACACTCCCAAACTCATTCTACGAGGCCACCATCACCTTGATACCAAAACCAGACAAGGATGTCACAAAGAAAGAAAACTACAGGCCAATATCACTGATGAACATAGATGCAAAAATCCTCAACAAAATACTAGCAAACAGAATCCAACAGCACATTAAAAGGATCATACACCATGATCAAGTGGGGTTTATTCCAGGAATGCAAGGATTCTTCAATATACGCAAATCAATCAATGTGATACACCATATTAACAAGTTGAAGGAGAAAAACCATATGATCATCTCAATAGATGCAGAGAAAGCTTTTGACAAAATTCAACACCCATTTATGATAAAAACCCTGCAGAAAGTAGGCATAGAGGGAACTTTCCTCAACATAATAAAGGCCATATATGACAAACCCACAGCCAGCATCGTCCTCAATGGTGAAAAACTGAAACCATTTCCACTAAGATCAGGAACAAGACAAGGTTGCCCACTCTCACCACTCTTATTCAACATAGTTTTGGAAGTTTTAGCCACAGCAATCAGAGAAGAAAAGGAAATAAAAGGAATCCAAATGGGAAAAGAAGAAGTAAAGCTGTCACTGTTTGCAGATGACATGATACTATACATACAGAATCCTAAAGATGCTACGAGAAAACTACTAGAGCTAATCAATGAATTTGGTAAAGTTGCAGGATACAAAATTAATGCACAGAAATCTCTGGCATTCCTATATACTAATGATGAAAAATCTGAAAGTGAAATCAAGGAAACACTCCCATTTACCATTGCAACAAAAAGAATAAAATATCTAGGAATAAACCTACCTAAGGAGACAAAAGACCTGTATGCAGAAAATTATAAGACACTGATGAAAGAAATTAAAGATGATACAAATAGATGGAGAGATGTACCATGTTCTTGGATTGGAAGAATCAACATTGTGAAAATGACTCTACTACCCAAAGCAATCTACAGATTCAATGCAATACCTATCAAACTACCAATGGCATTTTTCACAGAACTAGAACAAAAAATTTCACAATTTGTATGGAAACACAAAAGACCCCGAATAGCCAAAGCAATCTTGAGAACGAAAAATGGAGCTGGAGGAATCAGGCTCCCTGACTTCAGACTATACTACAAAGCTACAGTAATCAAGACAGTATGGTACTGGCACAAAAACAGAAAGATAGATCAATGGAACAGGATAGAAAGCCCAGAGATAAACCCACGGACATATGGTCACCTTATCTTTGATAAAGGAGGCAGGAATGTACAGTGGAGAAAGGACAGTCTCTTCAATAAGTGGTGCTGGGAAAACTGGACAGGGACATGTAAAAGTATGAGATTAGATCACTCCCTAACACCATACACAAAAATTAGCTCAAAATGGATTAAAGACCTAAATGTAAGGCCAGACACTATCAAACTCCTAGAGGAAAACATAGGCAGAACACTCTATGACATAAATCACAGCAAGATCCTTTTTGACCCATCTCCTAGAGAAATGGAAATAAAGACAAAAATAAACACATGGGACCTAATGAAACTTCAAAGCTTTTGCACAGCAAAGGAAACCATAAACAAGACCAAAAGACAACCCTCAGAATGGGAGAAAATATTTGCAAATGAAGCAACTGACAAAGGATTAATCTCCAAAATTTATAAGCAGCTCATGCAGCTCAATAGCAAAAAAACAAACAACCCAATCCAAAAATGGGCAGAAGACCTAAATAGACATTTCTCCACAGAAGATATACAGACAGCCAACAAACACATGAAAGGATGCTCAACATCTTTACTCATTAGAGAAATGCAAATCAAAACTACAATGAGATATCATCTCACACCAGTCAGAATGGCCATCATCAAAAAATCTAGAAACAATAAATGCTGGAGAGGGTGTGGAAAAAAGGGAACACTCTTGCACTGCTGGTGGGAATGTGAATTGGTACAGCCACTATGGAGAACAGTATGGAGGTTCCTTAAAAAACTACAAATAGAACTACCATATGACCCAGCAATCCCACTACTGGGCATATACCCTGAGAAAACCATAATTCAAAAAGAGTCATGTACCAAAATGTTCATAGCAGCCCTATTTACAATAGCCCGGAGATGGAAACAACCTAAGTGTCCATCATCGGATGAATGGATAAAGAAGATGTGGCACATATATACAATGGAATATTACTCAGCCATAAAAAGAAATGAAATTGAGCTATTTGTAATGAGGTGGATGGACCTAGAGTCTGTCATACAGAGTGAAGTAAGTCAGAAAGAGAAAGACAAATACTGTATGCTGACACATATATATGGAATTTAAGAAAAAAATGTCATCAAGAACATAGGGGTAAGACAGGAATAAAGACACAGACCTACTAGAGCATGGACTTGAGGATATGGGGAGGGGGAAGGGTAAGCTGTGACAAAGTGAAAGAGCGGCATGGACATATATACACTACCAAACGTAAGGTAGATAGCTAGTGGGAAGCAGCCGCATAGCACAGGGAGATCAGCTCGGTTCTTTGTGACCGCCTGGAGGGGTGGGATAGGGAGGGTGGGAGGGAGACGCAAAAGGGAGGGGATATGGGAACATATGTATATGTATAACTGATTAAATTTGTAAAATAAAAAAAAATAAAAAAAAAAAAAAAAAAAAAAAAAAAAACCAGAAAGGCAAGACAGGCCCTGGAGAACTGGGAGCCTTGTTATGCTGATGGGCGGGATGTAAACTGCCAACTGCCTCACTGGAGGAGTGCATTGTGTTCCCTAAAACAAGTAAACAACAGAGCTACAGAGCCAAGGCCACTTCCAGTCTAGGGAATATACCTTGGGAAAACTGAAAATCAATAAGAAAGAGCCACCTCCAAATTTAGGGCTGCACTGACTACAAGAACCTCAACTTGGGTACACCTTAAATATCCCAGGCAATATAAAAATGGTTCAAAACATTGTGGTACTTACGTACGATGGAATATCCCTCAGCCATGAAATCAATGTCATAAGACCAGTAGCAGCAAAGTGAGTGGATTCAGGTACGATGATTCTAAGTGAAATAAGTCACACAGAAAAAGAAACTTATCATAAGATATCACTTATGAAGATCCTGTAAACATGGCTACACGTGAACTGAGTTAGGAAAGAGAACAGAGTCTCACATTTAGAAAACACTCTTATGCCTGCATAAAGGGGAAGGAGAGGTGGGGTGATGCATAAAACCAGAGTTTGATATAAGCACAGGGACCGTTTCAAAAACCAACTTTGGAACTGACAAGACCGACACCTTCCTCAGTGAAAGAGACTCAAAACCCCATATTTCCCACAGAGGAATATATCTGACTAGTAAGAATCTTAAAACCTATGTATTGATATGTCTCCATAAGGGAATCAAGTGTGTCTAGAGTGGCATAAACATGGCAGCGAGAATCAGCTCAAACCCACTATAAAAAGGAATTTCAAAAGCAAAACCAAAAAACAGGGAAATTCTTTACAATTCCTTCAGGGTGTCTGAGGAAACCTGGAAAGACCCTATCTACAATGACAGCTGGATGTGGCATAAGGCTGGACACTTGGGACTGAGAGGATTGGTGAGATTGGGTGAGCAAATGCAGACCCTTTCAAGCAATAATGCATGGCCCCAATTCCATGGGTCCCAAATCTCCAGGTTCAAGGGAATATTACTACAGCTATAACATGTACAGGAAACCTAGAGAATGGACACACTGTGAATACGAAAGGTTTCTAAAACTCAACGAATAGTCCCTCTCCTGGTGCTCCAGTTTGACTTTCCAACTGCCTTACTATCAATCTCCCAACTTGGAGAGACAGGCCCTTTAACCTCCTGGTTTGCACAGGTTCCCAATTTGGCAGAGGATGGAAGGGACGAGGGAGAACCCATGAGAGAGTAGCTGTTAGGCATTTGGACGGGCACATGGCACTCTAATTTCCCGGCAGGAAGAAGAATTAACCAAAGTCTCAGCCACCCACTGGGAACCAGTATAGGACATGATCCAAAATTTTGGACTTGCGTTCAGCTCACAAAAAACGAGTTGAGAAATGGAGCTCAGGGGCACAGCAATTCACAAACTGGCAGAGTGATAAAGGACAACTATCGTCCAAAAATCTGTTGAGGGAAGTCAACGAGGCGGACTTGAAAGTGAGGCAAAATAGCAGGAAACAGATTTCAAGAGGTACCTTGGAATCGCCTGTAAAGCACAGGAAGAGGGGCACAACTTGGACAATGGTGCACTTGGCCAAAAAGGGCGTATGCGTTTTCTCCTGAATATATTCAGGAGAAAACGCATACGCCCTTTTTGGCCAAGCAAGCAAGCGGGCAATGCAAATCTGCACTACAAAGAAGTATCACTTCCCACCGGTCAAAAGGGACATCCACAAAATGTGTAAAAACCAGAAAGGCAAGACAGGCCCTGGAGAACTGGGAGCCTTTTTATGCTGATGGGCGGGATGTAAATTGCCAACTGCCTCACTGGTGGAGTGCATTGTGTTCCCTAAAACAAGTAAACAACAGAGCTACAGAGCCAAGGCCACTTCCAGTCTAGGGAATATACCTTGGGAAAACTGAAAATCAATAAGAAAGAGCCACCTCCAAATTTAGGGCTGCACTGACTACAAGAACCTCAACTTGGGTACACCTTAAATATCCCAGGCAATATAAAAATGGTTCAAAACATTGTGGTACTTACGTACGATGGAATATCCCTCAGCCATGAAATCAATGTCATAAGACCAGTAGCAGCAAAGTGAGTGGATTCAGGTACGATGATTCTAAGTGAAATAAGTCACACAGAAAAAGAAACTTATCATAAGATATCACTTATGAAGATCCTGTAAACATGGCTACACGTGAACTGAGTTAGGAAAGAGAACAGAGTCTCACATTTAGAAAACACTCTTATGCCTGCATAAAGGGGAAGGAGAGGTGGGGTGATGCATAAAACCAGAGTTTGATATAAGCACAGGGACCGTTTCAAAAACCAACTTTGGAATTGACAATACCGACACCTTCCTCAGTGAAAGAGACTCAAAACCCCATATTTCCCACAGAGGAATATATCTGACTAGTAAGAATCTTAAAACCTATGTATTGATATGTCACCATAAGGGAATCAAGTGTGTCTAGAGTGGCATAAACATGGCAGCGAGAATCAGCTCAAACCCACTATAAAAAGGAATTTCAAAAGCAAAACCAAAAAACAGGGAAATTCTTTACAATTCCTTCAGGGTGTCTGAGGAAACCTGGAAAGACCCTATCTACAATGACAGCTGGATGTGGCATAAGGCTGGACACTTGGGACTGAGAGGATTGGTGAGATTGGGTGAGCAAATGCAGACCCTTTCAAGCAATAATGCATGGCCCCCATTCCATGGGTCCCAACTCTCCATGTTCAAGGGAATATTACTACAGCTATAACATGTACAGGAAACCTAGAGAATGGACACACTGTGAATACGAAAGGTTTCTAAAACTCAACGAATAGTCCCTCTCCTGGTGCTCCAGTTTGACTTTCCAACTGCCTTACTATCAATCTCCCAACTTGGAGAGACAGGCCCTTTAACCTCCTGGTTTGCACAGGTTCCCAATTTGGCAGAGGATGGAAGGGACGAGGGAGAACCCATGAGAGAGTAGCTGTTAGGCATTTGGACGGGCACCTTTCACTCTAATTTCCCGGCAGGAAGAAGAATTAACCAAAGTCTCAGCCACCCACCGGGAACCAGTATAGGACATGATCCAAAATTTTGGACTTGCGTTCAGCTCACAAAAAACGAGTTGAGAAATGGAGCTCAGGGGCACAGCAATTCACAAACTGGCAGAGTGATAAAGGACAACTATCGTCCAAAAATCTGTTGAGGGAAGTCAACGAGGCGGACTTGAAAGTGAGGCAAAATAGCAGGAAACAGATTTCAAGAGGTACCTTGGAATCGCCTGTAAAGCACAGGAAGAGGGGCACAACTTGGACAATGGTAGACTTGGCCAAAAAGGGCGTATGCGTTTTCTCCTGAATATATTCAGGAGAAAACGCATACGCCCTTTTTGGCCAAGCAAGCAAGCGGGCAATGCAAATCTGCACTACAAAGAAGTATCACTTCCCACCGGTCAAAAGGGACATCCACAAAATGTGTAAAAACCAGAAAGGCAAGACAGGCCCTGGAGAACTGGGAGCCTTGTTATGCTGATGGGCGGGATGTAAACTGCCAACTGCCTCACTGGAGGAGTGCATTGTGTTCCCTAAAACAAGTAAACAACAGAGCTACAGAGCCAAGGCCACTTCCAGTCTAGGGAATATACCTTGGGAAAACTGAAAATCAATAAGAAAGAGCCACCTCCAAATTTAGGGCTGCACTGACTACAAGAACCTCAACTTGGGTACACCTTAAATATCCCAGGAAATATAAAAATGGTTCAAAACATTGTGGTACTTACGTACGATGGAATATCCCTCAGCCATGAAATCAATGTCATAAGACCAGTAGCAGCAAAGTGAGTGGATTCAGGTACGATGATTCTAAGTGAAATAAGTCACACAGAAAAAGAAACTTATCATAAGATATCACTTATGAAGATCCTGTAAACATGGCTACACGTGAACTGAGTTAGGAAAGAGAACAGAGTCTCACATTTAGAAAACACTCTTATGCCTGCATAAAGGGGATGGAGAGGTGGGGTGATGCATAAAACCAGAGTTTGATATAAGCACAGGGACCGTTCCAAAAACCAACTTTGGAATAGACAAGACCTACACCTTCCTCAGTGAAAGAGACTCAAAACCCCATATTTCCCGCAGAGGAATATATCTGACTAGTAAGAATCTTAAAACCTATGTATTGATATGACTCCATAAGGGAATCAAGTGTGTCTAGAGTGGCATAAACATGGCAGCGAGAATCAGCTCATACCCACTATAAAAACGAATTTCAAAAGCAAAACCAAAAAACAGGGAAATTCTTTACAATTCCTTCAGGGTGTCTGAGGAAACCTGGAAAGACCCTATCTACAATGACAGCTGGATGTGGCATAAGGCTGGACACTTGGGACTGAGAGGATTGGTGAGATTGGGTGAGCAAATGCAGACCCTTTCAAGCAATAATGCATGGCCCCCATTCCATGGGTCCCAACTCTCCAGGTTCAAGGGAATATTACTACAGCTATAACATGTACAGGAAACCTAGAGAATGGACACACTGTGAATACGAAAGGTTTCTAAAACTCAACGAATAGTCCCTCTCCTGGTGCTCCAGTTTGACTTTCCAACTGCCTTACTATCAATATCCCAACTTGGAGAGACAGGCCCTTTAACCTCCTGGTTTGCACAGGTTCCCAATTTGCCAGAGGATGGAAGGGACGAGGGAGAACCCATGAGAGAGTAGCTGTTAGGCATTTGGACGGGCACATGTCACTCTAATTTCCCGGCAGGAAGAAGAATTAACCAAAGTCTCAGCCACCCACCGGGAACCAGTATAGGACATGATCCAAAATTTTGGACTTGCGTTCAGCTCACAAAAAACGAGTTGAGAAATGGAGCTCAGGGGCACAGCAATTCACAAACTGGCAGAGTGATAAAGGACAACTATCGTCCAAAAATCTGTTGAGGGAAGTCAACGAGGCGGACTTGAAAGCGAGGCAAAATAGCAGGAAACAGATTTCAAGAGGTACCTTGGAATCGCCTGTAAAGCACAGGAAGAGGGGCACAACTTGGACAATGGTGCACTTGGCCAAAAAGGGCGTATGCGTTTTCTCCTGAATATATTCAGGAGAAAACGCATACGCCCTTTTTGGCCAAGCAAGCAAGCAGGCAATGCAAATCTGCACTACAAAGGAGTATCACTTCCCACCGGTCAAAAGGGACATCCACAAAATGTGTAAAAACCAGAAAGGCAAGACAGGCCCTGGAGAACTGGGAGCCTTGTTATGCTGATGGGCGGGATGTAAACTGCCAACTGCCTCACTGGAGGAGTGCATTGTGTTCCCTAAAACAAGTAAACAACAGAGCTACAGAGCCAAGGCCACTTCCAGTCTAGGGAATATACCTTGGGAAAACTGAAAATCAATAAGAAAGAGCCACCTCCAAATTTAGGGCTGCACTGACTACAAGAACCTCAACTTGGGTACACCTTAAATATCCCAGGAAATATAAAAATGGTTCAAAACATTGTGGTACTTACGTATGATGGAATATCCCTCAGAGATGAAATCAATGTCATAAGACCAGTAGCAGCAAAGTGAGTGGATTCAGGTACGATGATTCTAAGTGAAATAAGTCACACAGAAAAAGAAACTTATCATAAGATATCACTTATGAAGATCCTGTAAACATGGCTACACGTGAACTGAGTTAGGAAAGAGAACAGAGTCTCACATTTAGAAAACACTCTTATGCCTGCATAAAGGGGAAGGAGAGGTGGGGTGATGCATAAAACCAGAGTTTGATATAAGCACAGGGACCGTTCCAAAAACCAACTTTGGAATACACAAGACCTACACCTTCCTCAGTGAAAGAGACTCAAAACCCCATATTTCCCGCAGAGGAATATATCTGACTAGTAAGAATCTTAAAACCTATGTATTGATATGACTCCATAAGGGAATCAAGTGTGTCTAGAGTGGCATAAACATGGCAGCGAGAATCAGCTCAAACCCACTATAAAAAGGAATTTCAAAAGCAAAACCAAAAAACAGGGAAATTCTTTACAATTCCTTCAGGGTGTCTGAGGAAACCTGGAAAGACCCTATCTACAATGACAGCTGGATGTGGCATAAGGCTGGACACTTGGGACTGAGAGGATTGGTGAGATTGGGTGAGCAAATGCAGACCCTTTCGAGCAATAATGCATGGCCCCCATTCCATGGGTCCCAACTCTCCATGTTCAAGGGAATATTACTACAGCTATAACATGTACAGGAAACCTAGAGAATGGACACACTGTGAATACGAAAGGTTTCTAAAACTCAACGAATAGTCCCTCTCCTGGTGCTCCAGTTTGACTTTCCAACTGCCTTACTATCAATCTCCCAACTTGGAGAGACAGGCCCTTTAACCTCCTGGTTTGCACAGGTTCCCAATTTGGCAGAGGATGGAAGGGACGAGAGAGAACCCATGAGAGAGTAGCTGCTAGGCATTTGGACGGGCACATGTCACTCTAATTTCCCGGCAGGAAGAAGAATTAACCAAAGTCTCAGCCACCCACCGGGAACCAGTATAGGACATGATCCAAAATTTTGCACTTGCGTTCAGCTCACAAAAAACGAGTTGAGAAATGGAGCTCAGGGGCACAGCAATTCACAAGCTGGCAGAGTGATAAAGGACAACTATCGTCCAAAAATCAGTTGAGGGAAGTCAACGAGGCGGACTTGAAAGCGAGGCAAAATAGCAGGAAACAGATTTCAAGAGGTACCTTGGAATCGCCTGTAAAGCACAGGAAGAGGGGCACAACTTGGACAATGGTGCACTTGGCCAAAAAGGGCGTATGCGTTTTCTCCTGAATATATTCAGGAGAAAACGCATACGCCCTTTTTGGCCAAGCAAGCAAGCAGGCAATGCAAATCTGCACTACAAAGGAGTATCACTTCCCACCGGTCAAAAGGGACATCCACAAAATGTGTAAAAACCAGAAAGGCAAGACAGGCCCTGGAGAACTGGGAGCCTTGTTATGCTGATGGGCGGGATGTAAACTGCCAACTGCCTCACTGGAGGAGTGCATTGTGTTCCCTAAAACAAGTAAACAACAGAGCTACAGAGCCAAGGCCACTTCCAGTCTAGGGAATATACCTTGGGAAAACTGAAAATCAATAAGAAAGAGCCACCTCCAAATTTAGGGCTGCACTGACTACAAGAACCTCAACTTGGGTACACCTTAAATATCCCAGGAAATATAAAAATGGTTCAAAACATTGTGGTACTTACGTACGATGGAATATCCCTCAGCGATGAAATCAATGTCATAAGACCAGTAGCAGCAAAGTGAGTGGATTCAGGTACGATGATTCTAAGTGAAATAAGTCACACAGAAAAAGAAACTTATCATAAGATATCACTTATGAAGATCCTGTAAACATGGCTACACGTGAACTGAGTTAGGAAAGAGAACAGAGTCTCACATTTAGAAAACACTCTTATGCCTGCATAAAGGGGAAGGAGAGGTGGGGTGATGCATAAAACCAGAGTTTGATATAAGCACAGGGACCGTTCCAAAAACCAACTTTGGAATACACAAGACCTACACCTTCCTCAGTGAAAGAGACTCAAAACCCCATATTTCCCGCAGAGGAATATATCTGACTAGTAAGAATCTTAAAACCTATGTATTGATATGACTCCATAAGGGAATCAAGTGTGTCTAGAGTGGCATAAACATGGCAGCGAGAATCAGCTCAAACCCACTATAAAAAGGAATTTCAAAAGCAAAACCAAAAAACAGGGAAATTCTTTACAATTCCTTCAGGGTGTCTGAGGAAACCTGGAAAGACCCTGTCTACAATGACAGCTGGATGTGGCATAAGGCTGGACACTTGGGACTGAGAGGATTGGTGAGATTGGGTGAGCAAATGCAGACCCTTTCAAGCAATAATGCATGGCCCCCATTCCATGGGTCCCAACTCTCCAGGTTCAAGGGAATATTACTACAGCTATAACATGTACAGGAAACCTAGAGAATGGACACACTGTGAATACGAAAGGTTTCTAAAACTCAACGAATAGTCCCTCTCCTGGTGCTCCAGTTTGACTTTCCAACTGCCTTACTATCAATCTCCCAACTTGGAGAGACAGGCCCTTTAACCTCCTGGTTTGCACAGGTTCCCAATTTGGCAGAGGATGGAAGGGACGAGGGAGAACCCATGAGAGAGTAGCTGTTAGGCATTTGGACGGGCACATGTCACTCTAATTTCCCGGCAGGAAGAAGAATTAACCAAAGTCTCAGCCACCCACCGGGAACCAGTATAGGACATGATCCAAAATTTTGGACTTGCGTTCAGCTCACAAAAAGCGAGTTGAGAAATGGAGCTCAGGGGCACAGCAATTCACAAACTGGCAGAGTGATAAAGGACAACTATCGTCCAAAAATCTGTTGAGGGAAGTCAACGAGGCGGACTTGAAAGCGAGGCAAAATAGCAGGAAACAGATTTCAAGAGGTACCTTGGAATCGCCTGTAAAGCACAGGAAGAGGGGCACAACTTGGACAATGGTGCACTTGGCCAAAAAGGGCGTATGCGTTTTCTCCTGAATATATTGAGGAGAAAACGCATACGCCCTTTTTGGCCAAGCAAGCAAGCGGGCAATGCAAATCTGCACTACAAAGAAGTATCACTTCCCCCCGGTCAAAAGGGACATCCACAAAATGTGTAAAAACCAGAAAGGCAAGACAGGCCCTGGAGAACTGTGAGCCTTGTTATGCTGATGGGCGGGATGTAAATTGCCAAATGCCTCACTGGAGGAGTGCATTGTGTTCCCTAAAACAAGTAAACAACAGAGCTACAGAGCCAAGGCCACTTCCAGTCTAGGGAATATACCTTGGGAAAACTGAAAATCAATAAGAAAGAGCCACCTCCAAATTTAGGGCTGCACTGACTACAAGAACCTCAACTTGGGTACACCTTAAATATCCCAGGAAATATAAAAATGGTTCAAAACATTGTGGTACTTACGTACGATGGAATATCCCTCAGCCATGAAATCAATGTCATAAGACCAGTAGCAGCAAAGTGAGTGGATTCCGGTACGATGATTCTAAGTGAAATAAGTCACACAGAAAAAGAAACTTATCATAAGATATCACTTATGAAGATCCTGTAAACATGGCTACACGTGAATTGAGTTAGGAAAGAGAACAGAGTCTCACATTTAGAAAACACTCTTATGCCTGCATAAAGGGGAAGGAGAGGTGGGGTGATGCATAAAACCAGAGTTTGATATAAGCACACGGACCGTTTCAAAAACCAACTTTAGAATTGACAAGACCGACACCTTCCTTAGTGAAAGAGACTCAAAACCCCATATTTCCCACAGAGGAATATATCTGACTAGTAAGAATCTTAAAACCTATGTATTGATATGTCTCCATAAGGGAATCAAGTGTGTCTAGAGTGGCATAAACATGGCAGCGAGAATCAGCTCAAACCCACTATAAAAAGGAATTTCAAAAGCAAAACCAAAAAACAGGGAAATTCTTTACAATTCCTTCAGGGTGTCTGAGGAAACCTGGAAAGACCCTATCTACAATGACAGCTGGATGTGGCATAAGGCTGGACACTTGGGACTGAGAGGATTGGTGAGATTGGGTGAGCAAATGCAGACCCTTTCAAGCAATAATGCATGGCCCCCATTCCATGGGTCCCAACTCTCCATGTTCAAGGGAATATTACTACAGCTATAACATGTACAGGAAACCTAGAGAATGGACACACTGTGAATACGAAAGGTTTCTAAAACTCAACGAATAGTCCCTCTCCTGGTGCTCCAGTTTGACTTTCCAACTGCCTTACTATCAATCTCCCAACTTGGAGAGACAGGCCCTTTAACCTCCTGGTTTGCACAGGTTCCCAATTTGGCAGAGGATGGAAGGGACGAGGGAGAACCCATGAGAGAGTAGCTGTTAGGCATTTGGACGGGCACATGTCACTCTAATTTCCCGGCAGGAAGAAGAATTAACCAAAGTCTCAGCCACCCACCGGGAAACAGTATAGGACATGATCCAAAATTTTGGACTTGTGTTCAGCTCACAAAAAACGAGTTGAGAAATGGAGCTCAGGGGCACAGCAATTCACAAACTGGCAGAGTGATAAAGGACAACTATCGTCCAAAAATCTGTTGAGGGAAGTCAACGAGGCGGCCTTGAAAGCGAGGCAAAATAGCAGGAAACAGATTTCAAGAGGTACCTTGGAATCGCCTGTAAAGCACAGGAAGAGGGGCACAACTTGGACAATGGTGCACTTGGCCAAAAAGGGCGTATGCGTTTTCTCCTGAATATATTCAGGAGAAAACGCATACGCCCTTTTTGGCCAAGCAAGCAAGCGGGCAATGCAAATCTGCACTACAAAGAAGTATCACTTCCCACCGGTCAAAAGGGACATCCACAAAATGTGTAAAAACCAGAAAGGCAAGACAGGCCCTGGAGAACTGGGAGCCTTGTTATGCTGATGGGCGGGATGTAAATTGCCAACTGCCTCACTGGAGGAGTGCATTGTGTTCCCTAAAACAAGTAAACAACAGAGCTACAGAGCCAAGGCCACTTCCAGTCTAGGGAATATACCTTGGGAAAACTGAAAATCAATAAGAAAGAGCCACCTCCAAATTTAAGGCTGCACTGACTACAAGAACCTCAACTTGGGTACACCTTAAATATCCCAGGAAATATAAAAATGGTTCAAAACATTGTGGTACTTACGTACGATGGAATATCCCTCAGCCATGAAATCAATGTCATAAGACCAGTAGCAGCAAAGTGAGTGGATTCAGGTACGATGATTCTAAATGAAATAAGTCACACAGAAAAAGAAACTTATCATAAGATATCACTTATGAAGATCCTGTAAACATGGCTACACGTGAATTGATTTAGGAAAGAGAACAGAGTCTCACATTTAGAAAACACTCTTATGCCTGCATAAAGGGGAAGGAGAGGTGGGGTGATGCATAAAACCAGAGTTTGATATAAGCACAGGGACCGTTTCAAAAACCAACTTTGGAATTGACAAGACCGACACCTTCCTTAGTGAAAGAGACTCAAAACCCCATATTTCCCACAGAGGAATATATCTGACTAGTAAGAATCTTAAAACCTATGTATTGATATGTCTCCATAAGGGAATCAAGTGTGTCTAGAGTGGCATAAACATGGCAGCGAGAATCAGCTCAAACCCACTATAAAAAGGAATTTCAAAAGCAAAACCAAAAAACAGGGAAATTCTTTACAATTCCTTCAGGGTGTCTGAGGAAACCTGGAAAGACCCTATCTACAATGACAGCTGGATGTGGCATAAGGCTGGACACTTGGGACTGAGAGGATTGGTGAGATTGGGTGAGCAAATGCAGACCCTTTCAAGCAATAATGCATGGCCCCCATTCCATGGGTCCCAACTCTCCAGGTTCAAGGGAATATTACTACAGCTATAACATGTACAGGAAACCTAGAGAATGGACACACTGTGAATACGAAAGGTTTCTAAAACTCAACGAATAGTCCCTCTCCTGGTGCTCCAGTTTGACTTTCCAACTGCCTTACTATCAATCTCCCAACTTGGAGAGACAGGCCCTTTAACCTCCTGGTTTGCACAGGTTCCCAATTTGGCAGAGGATGGAAGGGACGAGGGAGAACCCATGAGAGAGTAGCTGTTAGGCATTTGGACGGGCACATGTCACTCTAATTTCCCGGCAGGAAGAAGAATTAACCAAAGTCTCAGCCACCCACCGGGAACCAGTATAGGACATGATCCAAAATTTTGGACTTGTGTTCAGCTCACAAAAAACGAGTTGAGAAATGGAGCTCAGGGGCACAGCAATTCACAAACTGGCAGAGTGATAAAGGACAACTATCGTCCAAAAATCTGTTGAGGGAAGTCAACGAGGCGGATTTGAAAGCGAGGCAAAATAGCAGGAAACAGATTTCAAGAGGTACCTTGGAATCGCCTGTAAAGCACAGGAAGAGGGGCACAACTTGGACAATGGTGCACTTGGCCAAAGAGGGCATATGCGTTTTCTCCTGAATATATTCAGGAGAAAACGCATACGCCCTTTTTGGCCAAGCAAGCAAGCGGGCAATGCAAATCTGCACTACAAAGAAGTATCACTTCCCACCGGTCAAAAGGGACATCCACAAAATGTGTAAAAACCAGAAAGACAAGACAGGCCCTGGAGAACTGGGAGCCTTGTTATGCTGATGGGCGGGATGTAAATTGCCAACTGCCTCACTGGAGGAGTGCATTGTGTTCCCTAAAACAAGTAAACAACAGAGCTACAGAGCCAAGGCCACTTCCAGTCTAGGGAATATACCTTGGGAAAACTGAAAATCAATAAGAAAGAGCCACCTCCAAATTTAGGGCTGCACTGACAACAAGAACCTCAACTTGGGTACACCTTAAATATCCCAGGAAATATAAAAATGGTTCAAAACTTTGTGGTACTTACGTACGATGGAATATCCCTCAGCCATGAAATCAATGTCATAAGACCAGTAGCAGCAAAGTGAGTGGATTCAGGTACGATGATTCTAAGTGAAATAAGTCACACAGAAAAAGAATCTTATCATAAGATATCACTTATGAAGATCCTGTAAACATGGCTACACGTGAATTGAGTTAGGAAAGAGAACAGAGTCGCACATTTAGAAAACACACTTATGCCTGCATAAAGGGGAAGGAGAGGTGGGGTGATGCATAAATCCAGAGTTTGATATAAGCACAGGGACCGTTTCAAAAACCTACTTTGGAATTGACAAGACCGACACCTTCCTTAGTGAAAGAGACTCAAAACACCATATTTCCCACAGAGGAATATATCTGACTAGTAAGAATCTTAAAACCTATGTATTTATATGTCTCCATAAGGGAATCAAGTGTGTCTAGAGTGGCATAAACATGGCAGCGAGAATCAGCTCAAACCCACTATAAAAAGGAATTTCAAAAGCAAAACCAAAAAACAGGGAAATTCTTTGCAATTCCTTCAGGGTGTCTGAGGAAACCTGGAAAGACCCTATCTACAATGACAGCTGGATGTGGCATAAGGCTGGACACTTGGGACTGAGAGGATTGGTGAGATTGGGTGAGCAAATGCAGACCCTTTCAAGCAATAATGCATGGCCCCCATTCCATGGGTCCCAACTCTCCAGGTTCAAGGGAATATTACTACAGCTATAACATGTACAGGAAACCTAGAGAATGGACACACTGTGAATACGAAAGGTTTCTAAAACTCAACGAATTGTCCCTCTCCTGGTGCTCCAGTTTGACTTTCCAACTGCCTTACTATCAATCTCCCAACTTGGAGAGACAGGCCCTTTAACCTCCTGGTTTGCACAGGTTCCCAATTTGGCAGAGGATGGAAGGGACGAGGGAGAACCCATGAGAGAGTAGCTGTTAGGCATTTGGACGGGCACATGTCACTCTAATTTCCCGGCAGGAAGAAGAATTAACCAAAGTCTCAGCCACCCACCGGGAACCAGTATAGGACATGATCCAAAATTTTGGACTTGCGTTCAGCTCACAAAAAACGAGTTGAGAAATGGAGCTCAGGCGCACAGCAATTCACAAACTGTCAGAGTGATAAAGGACAACTATCGTCCAAAAATCTGTTGAGGGAAGTCAACGAGGCGGACTTGAAAGCGAGGCAAAATAGCAGGAAACAGATTTCAAGAGGTACGTTGGAATCGCCTGTAAAGCACAGGAAGAGGGGCACAACTTGGACAATGGTGCACTTGGCCAAAAAGGGCGTATGCGTTTTCTCCTGAATATATTCAGGAGAAAACGCATACGCCCTTTTTGGCCAAGCAAGCAAGCGGGCAATGCAAATCTGCACTACAAAGAAGTATCACTTCCCACCGGTCAAAAGGGACATCCACAAAATGTGTAAAAACCAGAAAGGCAAGACAGGCCCTGGAGAACTGGGAGCCTTGTTATGCTGATGGGCGGGATGTAAATTGCCAACTGCCTCACTGGAGGAGTGCATTGTGTTCCCTAAAACAAGTAAACAACAGAGCTACAGAGCCAAGGCCACTTCCAGTCTAGGGAATATACCTTGGGAAAACTGAAAATCAATAAGAAAGAGCCACCTCCAAATTTAGGGCTGCACTGACTACAAGAACCTCAACTTGGGTACACCTTAAATATCCCAGGCAATATAAAAATGGTTCAAAACATTGTGGTACTTACGTACGATGGAATATCCCTCAGCCATGATATCAATGTCATAAGACCAGTAGCAGCAAAGTGAGTGGATTCAGGTACGATGATTCTAAGTGAAATAAGTCACACAGAAAAAGAAACTTATCATAAGATATCACTTATGAAGATCCTGTAAACATGGCTACACGTGAACTGAGTTAGGAAAGAGACAGAGTCTCACATTTAGAAAACACTCTTATGCCTGCATAAAGGGGAAGGAGAGGTGGGGTGATGCATAAAACCAGAGTTTGATATAAGCACAGGGACCGTTTCAAAAACCAACTTTGGAATTGACAAGACCGACATCTTCCTCAGTGAAAGAGACTCAAAACCCCATATTTCCCACAGAGGAATATATCTGACTAGTAAGAATCTTAAAACCTATGTATTGATATGTCTCCATAAGGGAATCAAGTGTGTCTAGAGTGGCATAAACATGGCAGCGAGAATCAGCTCAAACCCACTATAAAAAGGAATTTCAAAAGCAAAACCAAAAAACAGGGAAATTCTTTACAATTCCTTCAGGGTGTCTGAGGAAACCTGGAAAGACCCTATCTACAATGACAGCTGGATGTGGCATAAGGCTGGACACTTGGGACTGAGAGGATTGGTGAGATTGGGTGAGCGAATGCAGACCCTTTCAAGCAATAATGCATGGCCCCCATTCCATGGGTCCCAACTCTCCATGTTCAAGGGAATATTACTACAGCTATAACATGTACAGGAAACCTAGAGAATTGACACACTGTGAATACGAAAGGTTTCTAAAACTCAACGAATAGTCCCTCTCCTGGTGCTCCAGTTTGACTTTCCAACTGCCTTACTATCAATCTCCCAACTTGGAGAGACAGGCCCTTTAACCTCCTGGTTTGCACAGGTTCCCAATTTGGCAGAGGATGGAAGGGACGAGAGAGAACCCATGAGAGAGTAGCTGTTAGGCATTTGGACGGGCACATGTCACTCTAATTTCCCAGCAGGAAGAAGAATTAACCAAAGTCTCAGCCACCCACCGGGAACCAGTATAGGACATGATCCAAAATTTTGGACTTGCGTTCAGCTCACAAAAAACGAGTTGAGAAATGGAGCTCAGGGGCACAGCAATTCACAAACTGGCAGAGTGATAAAGGACAACTATCGTCCAAAAATCTGTTGAGGGAAGTCAACGAGGCGGACTTGAAAGCGAGGCAAAATAGCAGGAAACAGATTTCAAGAGGTACCTTGGAATCGCCTGTAAAGCACAGGAAGAGGGGCACAACTTGGACAATGGTGCACTTGGCCAAAAAGGGCGTATGCGTTTTCTCCTGAATATATTCAGGAGAAAACGCATACGCCCTTTTTGGCCAAGCAAGCAAGCGGGCAATGCAAATCTGCACTACAAAGAAGTATCACTTCCCACCGGTCAAAAGGGACATCCACAAAATGTGTAAAAACCAGAAAGGCAAGACAGGCCCTGGAGAACTGGGAGCCTTGTTATGCTGATGGGCGGGATGTAAATTGCCAACTGCCTCACTGGAGGAGTGCATTGTGTTCCCTAAAACAAGTAAACAACAGAGCTACAGAGCCAAGGCCACTTCCAGTCTAGGGAATATACCTTGGGAAAACTGAAAATCAATAAGAAAGAGCCACCTCCAAATTTAGGGCTGCACTGACTACAAGAACCTAAACTTGGGTACACCTTAAATATCCCAGGCAATATAAAAATGGTTCAAAACATTGTGGTACTTACGTACGATGGAATATCCCTCAGCCATGAAATCAATGTCATAAGACCAGTAGCAGCAAAGTGAGTGGATTCAGGTACGATGATTCTAAGTGAAATAAGTCACACAGAAAAAGAAACTTATCATAAGATATCACTTATGAAGATCCTGTAAACATGGCTACACGTGAACTGAGTTAGGAAAGAGAACAGAGTCTCACATTTAGAAAACACTCTTATGCCTTCATAAAGGGGAAGGAGAGGTGGGGTGATGCATAAAACCAGAGTTTGATATAAGCACAGGGACCGTTTCAAAAACCAACTTTGGAATAGACAAGACCTACACCTTCCTCAGTGAAAGAGACTCAAAACCCCATATTTCCCACAGAGGAATATATCTGACTAGTAAGAATCTTAAAACCTATGTATTGATATGTCTCCATAAGGGAATCAAGTGTGTCTAGAGTGGCATAAACATGGCAGCGAGAATCAGCTCAAACCCACTATAAAAAGGAATTTCAAAAGCAAAACCAAAAAACAGGGAAATTCTTTACAATTCCTTCAGGGTGTCTGAGGAAACCTGGAAAGACCCTATCTACAATGACAGCTGGATGTGGCATAAGGCTGGACACTTGGGACTGAGAGGATTGGTGAGATTGGGTGAGCAAATGCAGACCCTTTCAAGCAATAATGCATGGCCCCCATTCCATGGGTCCCAACTCTCCAGGTTCAAGGGAATATTACTACAGCTATAACATGTACAGGAAACCTGTAGAATGGACACACTGTGAATACGAAAGGTTTCTAAAACTCAACGAATAGTCCCTCTCCTGGTGCTCCAGTTTGACTTTCCAACTGCCTTACTATCAATCTCCCAACTTGGAGAGACAGGCCCTTTAACCTCCTGGTTTGCACAGGTTCCCAATTTGGCAGAGGATGGAAGGGACGAGAGAGAACCCATGAGAGAGTAGCTGTTAGGCATTTGGACGGGCACATGTCACTCAAATTTCCCGGCAGGAAGAAGAATTAACCAAAGTCTCAGCCACCCACCGGGAACCAGTATAGGACATGATCCAAAATTTTGGACTTGCGTTCAGCTCACAAAAAGCGAGTTGAGAAATGGAGCTCAGGGGCACAGCAATTCACAAACTGGCAGAGTGATAAAGGACAACTATCGTCCAAAAATCTGTTGAGGGAAGTCAACGAGGCGGACTTGAAAGTGAGGCAAAATAGCAGGAAACAGATTTCAAGAGGTACCTTGGAATCGCCAGTAAAGCACAGGAAGAGGGGCACAACTTGGACAATGGTGCACTTGGCCAAAAAGGGCGTATGCGTTTTCTCCTGAATATATTCAGGAGAAAACGCATACGCCCTTTTTGGCCAAGCAAGCAAGCGGGCAATGCAAATCTGCACTACAAAGAAGTATCACTTCCCACCGGTCAAAAGGGACATCCACAAAATGTGTAAAAACCAGAAAGGCAAGACAGGCCCTGGAGAACTGGGAGCTTGTTATGCTGATGGGCGGGATGTAAATTGCCAACTGCCTCACTGGAGGAGTGCATTGTGTTCCCTAAAACAAGTAAACAACAGAGCTACAGAGCCAAGGCCACTTCCAGTCTAGGGAATATACCTTGGGAAAACTGAAAATCAATAAGAAAGAGCCACCTCCAAATTTAGGGCTGCACTGACTACAAGAACCTCAACTTGGGTACACCTTAAATATCCCAGGAAATATAAAAATGGTTCAAAACATTGTGGTACTTACGTACGATGGAATATCCCTCAGCCATGAAATCAATGTCATAAGACCAGTAGCAGCAAAGTGAGTGGATTCAGGTACGATGATTCTAAGTGAAATAAGTCACACAGAAAAAGAAACTTATCATAAGATATCACTTATGAAGATCCTGTAAACATGGCTACACGTGAACTGAGTTAGGAAAGAGAACAGAGTCTCACATTTAGAAAACACTCTTATTCCTGCATAAAGGGGAAGGAGAGGTGGGGTGATGCATAAAACCAGAGTTTGATATAAGCACAGGGACCGTTTCAAAAACCAACTTTGGAACTGACAAGACCAACACCTTCCTCAGTGAAAGAGACTCAAAACCCCATATTTCCCACAGAGGAATATATCTGACTAGTAAGAATCTTAAAACCTATGTATTGATATGTCTCCATAAGGGAATCAAGTGTGTCTAGAGTGGCATAAACATGGCAGCGAGAATCAGCTCAAACCCACTATAAAAAGGAATTTCAAAAGCAAAACCAAAAAACAGGGAAATTCTTTACAATTCCTTCAGGGTGTCTGAGGAAACCTGGAAAGACCCTATCTACAATGACAGCTGGATGTGGCATAAGGCTGGACACTTGGGACTGAGAGGATTGGTGAGATTGGGTGAGCAAATGCAGACCCTTTCAAGCAATAATGCATGGCCCCCATTCCATGGGTCCCAACTCTCCATGTTCAAGGGAATATTACTACAGCTATAACATGTACAGGAAACCTAGAGAATGGACACACTGTGAATACGAAAGGTTTCTAAAACTCAACGAATAGTCCCTATCCTGGTGCTCCAGTTTGACTTTCCAACTGCCTTACTATCAATCTCCCAACTTGGAGAGACAGGCCCTTTAACCTCCTGGTTTGCACAGGTTCCCAATTTGCCAGAGGATGGAAGGGACGAGGGAGAACCCATGAGAGAGTAGCTGTTAGGCATTTGGACGGGCACATGTCACTCTAATTTCCCGGCAGGAAGAAGAATTAACCAAAGTCTCAGCCACCCACCGGGAACCAGTATAGGACATGATCCAAAATTTTGGACTTGCGTTCAGCTCACAAAAAACGAGTTGAGAAATGGAGCTCAGGGGCACAGCAATTCACAAACTGGCAGAGTGATAAAGGACAACTATCGTCCAAAAATCTGTTGAGGGAAGTCAACGAGGCGGACTTGAAAGCGAGGCAAAATAGCAGGAAACAGATTTCAAGAGGTACCTTGGAATCGCCTGTAAAGCACAGGAAGAGGGGCACAACTTGGACAATGGTGCACTTGGCCAAAAAGGGCGTATGCGTTTTCTCCTGAATATATTCAGGAGAAAACGCATACGCCCTTTTTGGCCAAGTAAGCAAGCGGGCAATGCAAATCTGCACTACAAAGAAGTATCACTTCCCACCGGTCAAAAGGGACATCCACAAAATGTGTAAAAACCAGAAAGGCAAGACAGGCCCTGGAGAACTGGGAGCCTTGTTATGCTGATGGGCGGGATGTAAATTGCCAACTGCCTCACTGGAGGAGTGCATTGTGTTCCCTAAAACAAGTAAACAACAGAGCTACAGAGCCAAGGCCACTTCCAGTCTAGGGAATATACCTTGGGAAAACTGAAAATCAATAAGAAAGAGCCACCTCCAAATTTAGGGCTGCACTGACTACAAGAACCTCAACTTGGGTACACCTTAAATATCCCAGGAAATATAAAAATGGTTCAAAACATTGTGGTACTTACGTACGATGGAATATCCCTCAGCCATGAAATCAATGTCATAAGACCAGTAGCAGCAAAGTGAGTGGATTCAGGTACGATGATTCTAAGTGAAATAAGTCACACAGAAAAAGAAACTTATCATAAGATATCACTTATGAAGATCCTGTAAACATGGCGACACGTGAACTGAGTTAGGAAAGAGAACAGAGTCTCACATTTAGAAAACACCCTTATGCCTGCATAAAGGGGAAGGAGAGGTGGGGTGATGCATAAAACCAGAGTTTGATATAAGCACAGGGACCGTTTCAAACACCAACTTTGGAATTGACAAAACGGACACCTTCCTCCGTGAAAGAGACTCAAAACCCCATATTTCCCACAGAGGAATATATCTGACTAGTAAGAATCTTAAAACCTATGTATTGATATGTCTCCATAAGGGAATCAAGTGTGTCTAGAGTGGCATAAACATGGCAGCGAGAATCAGCTCAAACCCACTATAAAAAGGAATTTCAAAAGCAAAACCAAAAAACAGGGAAATTCTTTACAATTCCTTCAGGGTGTCTGAGGAAACCTGGAAAGACCCTATCTACAATGACAGCTGGATGTGGCATAAGGCTGGACACTTGGGACTGAGAGGATTGGTGAGATTGGGTGAGCAAATGCAGACCCTTTCAAGCAATAATGCATGGCCCCCATTCCATGGGTCCCAACTGTCCAGGTTCAAGGGAATATTACTACAGTTATAACATGTACAGGAAACCTAGAGAATGGACACACTGTGAATACGAAAGGTTTCTAAAACTCAACGAATAGTCCCTCTCCTGGTGCTCCAGTTTGACTTTCCAACTGCCTTACTATCAATCTCCCAACTTGGAGAGACAGGCCCTTTAACCTCCTGGTTTGCACAGGTTCCCAATTTGGCAGAGGATGGAAGGGACGAGGGAGAACCCATGAGAGAGTAGCTGTTAGGCATTTGGACGGGCACATGTCACTCTAATTTCCCGGCAGGAAGAAGAATTAACCAAAGTCTCAGCCACCCACCGGGAACCAGTATAGGACATGATCCAAAATTTTGGACTTGCGTTCAGCTCACAAAAAACGAGTTGAGAAATGGAGTTCAGGGGCACAGCAATTCACAAACTGGCAGAGTGATAAAGGACAACTATCGTCCAAAAATCTGTTGAGGGAAGTCAACGAGGCGGACTTGAAAGCGAGGCAAAATAGCAGGAAACAGATTTCAAGAGGTACGTTGGAATCGCCTGTAAAGCACAGGAAGAGGGGCACAACTTGGACAATGGTGCACTTGGCCAAAAAGGGCGTATGCGTTTTCTCCTGAATATATTCAGGAGAAAACGCATACGCCCTTTTTGGCCAAGCAAGCAAGCGGGCAATGCAAATCTGCACTACAAAGAAGTATCACTTCCCACCGGTCAAAAGGGACATCCACAAAATGTGTAAAAACCAGAAAGGCAAGACAGGCCCTGGAGAACAGGGAGCCTTGTTATGCTGATGGGCGGGATGTAAATTGCCAACTGCCTCACTGGAGGAGTGCATTGTGTTCCCTAAAACAAGTAAACAACAGAGCTACAGAGCCAAGGCCACTTCCAGTCTAGGGAATATACCTGAGGAAAACTGAAAATCAATAAGAAAGAGCCACCTCCAAATTTAGGGCTGCACTGGCTACAAGAACCTCAACTTGGGTACACCTTAAATATCCCAGGAAATATAAAAATGGTTCAAAACTTTGTGGTACTTACGTACGATGGAATATCCCTCAGCCATGAAATCAATGTCATAAGACCAGTAGCAGCAAAGTGAGTGGATTCAGGTACGATGATTCTAAGTGAAATAAGTCACACAGAAAAAGAAACTTATCATAAGATATCACTTATGAAGATCCTGTAAACATGTCTACACGTGAACTGAGTTAGGAAAGAGAACAGAGTCTCACATTTAGAAAACACTCTTATTCCTGCATAAAGGGGAAGGAGAGGTGGGGTGATGCATAAAACCAGAGTTTGATATAAGCACAGGGACCGTTTCAAAAACCAACTTTGGAACTGACAAGACCAACACCTTCCTCAGTGAAAGAGACTCAAAACCCCATATTTCCCACAGAGGAATATATCTGACTAGTAAGAATCTTAAAACCTATGTATTGATATGTCTCCATAAGGGAATCAAGTGTGTCTAGAGTGGCATAAACATGGCAGCGAGAATCAGCTCAAACCCACTATAAAAAGGAATTTCAAAAGCAAAACCAAAAAACAGGGAAATTCTTTACAATTCCTTCAGGGTGTCTGAGGAAACCTGGAAAGACCCTATCTACAATGACAGCTGGATGTGGCATAAGGCTGGACACTTGGGACTGAGAGGATTGGTGAGATTGGGTGAGCAAATGCAGACCCTTTCAAGCAATAATGCATGGCCCCCATTCCATGGGTCCCAACTCTCCATGTTCAAGGGAATATTACTACAGCTATAACATGTACAGGAAACCTAGAGAATGGACACACTGTGAATACGAAAGGTTTCTAAAACTCAACGAATAGTCCCTCTCCTGGTGCTCCAGTTTGACTTTCCAACTGCCTTACTATCAATCTCCCAACTTGGAGAGACAGGCCCTTTAACCTCCTGGTTTGCACAGGTTCCCAATTTGGCAGAGGATGGAAGGGACGAGGGAGAACCCATGAGAGAGTAGCTGTTAGGCATTTGGACGGGCACATGTCACTCTAATTTCCCGGCAGGAAGAAGAATTAACCAAAGTCTCAGCCACCCACCGGGAACCAGTATAGGACATGATCCAAAATTTTGGACTTGCGTTCAGCTCACAAAAAACGAGTTGAGAAATGGAGCTCAGGGGCACAGCAATTCACAAACTGGCAGAGTGATAAAGGACAACTATCGTCCAAAAATCTGTTGAGGGAAGTCAACGAGGCGGACTTGAAAGTGAGGCAAAATAGCAGGAAACAGATTTCAAGAGGTACCTTGGAATCGCCTGTAAAGCACAGGAAGAGGGGCACAACTTGGACAATGGTGCACTTGGCCAAAAAGGGCGTATGCGTTTTCTCCTGAATATATTCAGGAGAAAATGCATACGCCCTTTTTGGCCAAGTAAGCAAGCGGGCAATGCAAATCTGCACTACAAAGAAGTATCACTTCCCACCGGTCAAAAGGGACATCCACAAAATGTGTAAAAACCAGAAAGGCAAGACAGGCCCTGGAGAACTGGGAGCCTTGTTATGCTGATGGGCGGGATGTAAATTGCCAACTGCCTCACTGGAGGAGTGCATTGTGTTCCCTAAAACAAGTAAACAACAGAGCTACAGAGCCAAGGCCACTTCCAGTCTAGGGAATATACCTTGGGAAAACTGAAAATCAATAAGAAAGAGCCACCTCCAAATTTAGGGCTGCACTGACTACAAGAACCTCAACTTGGGTACACCTTAAATATCCCAGGAAATATAAAAATGGTTCAAAACATTGTGGTACTTACGTACGATGGAATATCCCTCAGCCATGAAATCAATGTCATAAGACCAGTAGCAGCAAAGTGAGTGGATTCAGGTACGATGATTCTAAGTGAAATAAGTCACACAGAAAAAGAAACTTATCATAAGATATCACTTATGAAGATCCTGTAAACATGGCTACACGTGAACTGAGTTAGGAAAGAGAACAGAGTCTCACATTTAGAAAACACTCTTATGCCTGCATAAAGGGGAAGGAGAGGTTGGGTGATGCATAAAACTAGAGTTTGATATAAGCACAGGGACCGTTCCAAAAACCAACTTTGGAATAGACAAGACCTACACCTTCCTCAGTGAAAGAGACTCAAAACCCCATATTTCCCGCAGAGGAATATATCTGACTAGTAAGAATCTTAAAACCTATGTATTGATATGACTCCATAAGGGAATCAAGTGTGTCTAGAGTGGCATAAACATGGCAGCGAGAATCAGCTCAAACCCACTATAAAAAGGAATTTCAAAAGCAAAACCAAAAAACAGGGAAATTCTTTACAATTCCTTCAGGGTGTCTGAGGAAACCTGGAAAGACCCTATCTACAATGACAGCTGGATGTGGCATAAGGCTGGACACTTGGGACTGAGAGGATTGGTGAGATTGGGTGAGCAAATGCAGACCCTTTCAAGCAATAATGCATGGCCCCCATTCCATGGGTCCCAACTCTCCATGTTCAAGGGAATATTACTACAGCTATAACATGTACAGGAAACCTAGAGAATGGACACACTGTGAATACGAAAGGTTTCTAAAACTCAACGAATTGTCCCTCTCCTGGTGCTCCAGTTTGACTTTCCAACTGCCTTACTATCAATCTCCCAACTTGGAGAGACAGGCCCTTTAACCTCCTGGTTTGCACAGGTTCCCAATTTGGCAGAGGATGGAAGGGACGAGGGAGAACCCATGAGAGAGTAGCTGTTAGGCATTTGGACGGGCACATGTCACTCTAATTTCCCGGCAGGAAGAAGAATTAACCAAAGTCTCAGCCACCCACCGGGAACCAGTATAGGACATGATCCAAAATTTTGGACTTGCGTTCAGCTCACAAAAAACGAGTTGAGAAATGGAGCTCAGGGGCACAGCAATTCACAAACTGGCAGAGTGATAAAGGACAACTATCGTCCAAAAATCTGTTGAGGGAAGTCAACGAGGCGGACTTGAAAGTGAGGCAAAATAGCAGGAAACAGATTTCAAGAGGTACGTTGGAATCGCCTGTAAAGCACAGGAAGAGGGGCACAACTTGGACAATGGTGCACTTGGCCAAAAAGGGCGTATGCGTTTTCTCCTGAATATATTCAGGAGAAAACGCATACGCCCTTTTTGGCCAAGCAAGCAAGCGGGCAATGCAAATCTGCACTACAAAGAAGTATCACTTCCCACCGGTCAAAAGGGTCATCCACAAAATGTGTAAAAACCAGAAAGACAAGACAGGCCCTGGAGAACTGGGAGCCTTGTTATTCTGATGGGCGGGATGTAAATTGCCAACTGCCTCACTGGAGGAGTGCATTGTGTTCCCTAAAACAAGTAAACAACAGAGCTACAGAGCCAAGGCCACTTCCAGTCTAGGGAATATACCTGGGGAAAACTGAAAATCAATAAGAAAGTGCCACCTCCAAATTTAGGGCTGCACTAGCTACAAGAACCTCAACTTGGGTACACCTTAAATATCCCAGGAAATATAAAAATGGTTCAAAACATTGTGGTACTTACGTACGATGGAATATCCCTCAGCCATGAAATCAATGTCATAAAACCAGTAGCAGCAAAGTGAGTGGATTCAGGTACGATGATTCTAAGTGAAATAAGTCACACAGAAAAAGAAACTTATCATAAGATATCACTTATGAAGATCCTGTAAACATGGCTACACGTGAACTGAGTTAGGAAAGAGAACAGAGTCTCACATTTAGAAAACACTCTTATGCCTGCATAAAGGGGAACGAGAGGTGGGGTGATGCATAAAACCAGAGTTTGATATAAGCACAGGGACCGTTCCAAAAACCAACTTTGGAATAGACAAGACCGACACCTTCCTCAGTGAAAGAGACTCAAAACCCCATATTTCCCGCAGAGGAATATATCTGACTAGTAAGAATCTTAAAACCTATGTATTGATATGACTCCATAAGGGAATCAAGTGTGTCTAGAGTGGCATAAACATGGCAGCGAGAATCAGCTCAAACCCACTATAAAAAGGAATTTCAAAAGCAAAACCAAAAAACAGGGAAATTCTTTACAATTCCTTCAGGGTGTCTGAGGAAACCTGGAAAGACCCTATCTACAATGACAGCTGGATGTGGCATAAGGCTGGACACTTGGGACTGAGAGGATTGGTGAGATTGGGTGAGCAAATGCAGACCCTTTCAAGCAATAATGCATGGCCCCCATTCCATGGGTCCCAACTCTCCAGGTTCAAGGGAATATTACTACAGCTATAACATGTACAGGAAACCTAGAGAATGGACACACTGTGAATACGAAAGGTTTCTAAAACTCAACGAATAGTCCCTCTCCTGGTGCTCCAGTTTGACTTTCCAACTGCCTTACTATCAATCTCCCAACTTGGAGAGACAGGCCCTTTAACCTCCTGGTTTGCACAGGTTCCCAATTTGCCAGAGGATGGAAGGGACGAGGGAGAACCCATGAGAGAGTAGCTGTTAGGCATTTGGACGGGCACATGTCACTCTAATTTCCCGGCAGGAAGAAGAATTAAGCAAAGTCTCAGCCACCCACCGGGAACCAGTATAGGACATGATCCAAAATTTTGGACTTGCGTTCAGCTCACAAAAAACGAGTTGAGAAATGGAGCTCAGGGGCACAGCAATTCACAAACTGGCAGAGTGATAAAGGACAACTATCGTCCAAAAATCTGTTGAGGGAAGTCAACGAGGCGGACTTGAAAGCGAGGCAAAATAGCAGGAAACAGATTTCAAGAGGTACCTTGGAATCGCCTGTAAAGCACAGGAAGAGGGGCACAACTTGGACAATGGTGCACTTGGCCAAAAAGGGCGTATGCGTTTTCTCCTGAATATATTCAGGAGAAAACGCATACGCCCTTTTTGGCCAAGCAAGCAAGCGGGCAATGCAAATCTGCACTACAAAGAAGTATCACTTCCCACCGGTCAAAAGGGACATCCACAAAATGTGTAAAAACCAGAAAGGCAAGACAGGCCCTGGAGAACTGGGAGCCTTGTTATGCTGATGGGCGGGATGTAAATTGCCAACTGCCTCACTGGAGGAGTGTATTGTGTTCCCTAAAACAAGTAAACAACAGAGCTACAGAGCCAAGGCCACTTCCAGTCTAGGGAATATACCTTGGGAAAACTGAAAATCAATAAGAAAGAGCCACCTCCAAATTTAGGGCTGCACTGACTACAAGAACCTCAACTTGGGTACACCTTAAATATCCCAGGAAATATAAAAATGGTTCAAAACATTGTGGTATTTACGTACGATGGAATATCCCTCAGCCATGAAATCAATGTCATAAGACCAGTAGCAGCAAAGTGAGTGGATTCAGGTACGATGATTCTAAGTGAAATAAGTCACACAGAAAAAGAAACTTATCATAAGATATCACTTATGAAGATCCTGTAAACATGGCTACACGTGAACTGAGTTAGGAAAGAGAACAGAGTCTCACATTTAGAAAACACTCTTATGCCTGCATAAAGGGGAAGGAGAGGTGGGGTGATGCATAAAACCAGAGTTTGATATAAGCACAGGGACCGTTCCAAAAACCAACTTTGGAATACACAAGACCTACACCTTCCTCAGTGAAAGAGACTCAAAACCCCATATTTCCCGCAGAGGAATATATCTGACTAGTAAGAATCTTAAAACCTATGTATTGATATGACTCCATAAGGGAATCAAGTGTGTCTAGAGTGGCATAAACATGGCAGCGAGAATCAGCTCAAACCCACTATAAAAAGGAATTTCAAAAGCAAAACCAAAAAACAGGGAAATTCTTTACAATTCCTTCAGGGTGTCTGAGGAAACCTGGAAAGACCCTGTCTACAATGACAGCTGGATGTGGCATAAGGCTGGACACTTGGGACTGAGAGGATTGGTGAGATTGGGTGAGCAAATGCAGACCCTTTCAAGCAATAATGCATGGCCCCAATTCCATGGGTCCCAACTCTCCATGTTCAAGGGAATATTACTACAGCTATAACATGTACAGGAAACCTAGAGAATGGACACACTGTGAATACGAAAGGTTTCTAAAACTCAACGAATAATCCCTCTCCTGGTGCTCCAGTTTGACTTTCCAACGGCCTAACTATCAATCTCCCAACTTGGAGAGACAGGCCCTTTAACCTCCTGGTTTGCACAGGTTCCCAATTTGGCAGAGGATGGAAGGGACGAGGGAGAACCCATGAGAGAGTAGCTGTTAGGCATTTGGACGGGCACATGTCAATCTAATTTCCCGGCAGGAAGAAGAATTAACCAAAGTCTCAGCCACCCACCGGGAACCAGTATAGGACATGATCCAAATTTTGGACTTGCGTTCAGCTCACAAAAAACGAGTTGAGAAATGGAGCTCAGGGGCACAGCAATTCACAAACTGGCAGAGTGATAAAGGACAACTATCGTCCAAAAATCTGTTGAGGGAAGTCAACGAGGCGGACTTGAAAGTGAGGCAAAATAGCAGGAAACAGATTTCAAGAGGTACCTTGGAAACGCCTGTAAAGCACAGGAAGAGGGGCACAACTTGGACAATGGTGCACTTGGCCAAAAAGGGCGTATGCGTTTTCTCCTGAATATATTCAGGAGAAAACGCATACGCCCTTTTTGGCCAAGCAAGCAAGCGGGCAATGCAAATCTGCACTACAAAGAAGTATCACTTCCCACCAGTCAAAAGGGACATCCACAAAATGTGTAAAAACCAGAAAGGCAAGACAGGCCCTGGAGAACAGGGAGCCTTGTTATGCTGATGGGCGGGATGTAAATTGCCAACTGCCTCACTGGAGGAGTGCATTGTGTTCCCTAAAACAAGTAAACAACAGAGCTACAGAGCCAAGGCCACTTCCAGTCTAGGGAATATACCTTGGGAAAACTGAAAATCAATAAGAAAGAGCCACCTCCAAATTTAGGGCTTCATTGGCTACAAGAATCTCAACTTGGGTACACCTTAAATATCCCAGGAAATATAAAAATGGTTCAAAATATTGTGGTACTTACGTACGATGGAATATCCCTCAGCCATGAAATCAATGTCATAAGACCAGTAGCAGCAAAGTGAGTGGATTCAGGTACGATGATTCTAAGTGAAATAAGTCACACAGAAAAAGAAACTTATCATAAGATATCACTTAGGAAGATCCTGTAAACATGGCTACACGTGAACTGAGTTAGGAAAGAGAACAGAGTCTCACATTTAGAAAACACTCTTATGCCTGCATAAAGGGGAAGGAGAGGTAGGGTGATGCATAAAACCAGAGTTTGATATAAGCACAGGGACCGTTTCAAACACCAACTTTGGAATTGACAAGACCGACACCTTCCTCAGTGAAAGAGACTCAAAACCCCATATTTCCCACAGAGGAATATATCTGACTAGTAAGAATCTTAAAACCTATGTATTGATATGTCTCCATAAGGGATTCAAGTGTGCCTAGAGTGGCATAAACATGGCAGCGAGAATCAGCTCAAACCCACTATAAAAAGGAATTTCAAAAGCAAAACCAAAAAACAGGGAAATTCCTTACAATTCCTTCAGGGTGTCTGAGGAAACCTGGAAAGACCCTATCTACAATGACAGCTGGATGTGGCATAAGGCTGGACACTTGGGACTGAGAGGATTGGTGAGATTGGGTGAGCAAATGCAGACCCTTTCAAGCAATAATGCATGGCCCCCATTCCATGGGTCCCAACTCTCCAGGTTCAAGGGAATATTACTACAGCTATAACATGTACAGGAAACCTAGAGAATGGACACACTGTGAATACGAAAGGTTTCTAAAACTCAACGAATAGTCCCTCTCCTGGTGCTCCAGTTTGACTTTCCAACTGCTTTACTATCAGTCTCCCAACTTGGAGAGACAGGCCCTTTAACCTCCTGGTTTGCACAGGTTCCCAATTTGGCAGAGGATGGAAGGGACGAGGGAGAACCCATGAGAGAGTAGCTGTTAGGCATTTGGACGGGCACATGTCACTCTAATATCCCGGCAGGAAGAAGAATTAACCAAAGTCTCAGCCACCCACCGGGAACCAGTATAAGACAGGATCCAAAATTTTGGACTTGCGTTCAGCTCACAAAAAACGAGTTGAGAAATGGAGCTCAGGGGCACAGCAATTCACAAACTGGCAGAGTGATAAAGGACAACTATCGTCCAAAAATCTGTTGAGGGAAGTCAACGAGGCGGACTTGAAAGTGAGGCAAAATAGCAGGAAACAGATTTCAAGAGGTACGTTGGAATCGCCAGTAAAGCACAGGAAGAGGGGCACAACTTGGACAATGGTGCACTTGGCCAAAAAGGGCGTATGCGTTTTCTCCTGAATATATTCAGGAGAAAACGCATACGCCCTTTTTGGCCAAGCAAGCAAGCGGGCAATGCAAATCTGCACTACAAAGAAGTATCACTTCCCACCGGTCAAAAGGGACATCCAAAAAATGTGTAAAAACCAGAAAGGCAAGACAGGCCCTGGAGAACAGGGAGCCTTGTTATGCTGATGGGCGGGATGTAAATTGCCAACTGCCTCACTGGAGGAGTGCATTGTGTTCCCTAAAACAAGTAAACAACAGAGCTACAGAGCCAAGGCCACTTCCAGTCTAGGGAATATACCTTGGGAAAACTGAAAATCAATAAGAAAGTGCCACCTCCAAATTTAGGGCTGCACTGGCTACAAGAACCTCAACTTGGGTACACCTTAAATATCCCAGGAAATATAAAAATGGTTCAAAACATTGTGGTACTTACGTACGATGGAATATCCCTCAGCGATGAAATCAATGTCATAAGACCAGTAGCAGCAAAGTGAGTGGATTCAGGTACGATGATTCTAAGTGAAATAAGTCACACAGAAAAAGAAACTTATCATAAGATATCACTTATGAAGATCCTGTAAACATGGCTACACGTGAACTGAGTTAGGAAAGAGAACAGAGTCTCACATTTAGAAAACACTCTTATGCCTGCATAAAGGGGAAGGAGAGGTGGGGTGATGCATAAAACCAGAGTTTGATATAAGCACAGGGACCGTTTCAAAAACCAACTTTGGAATTGACAAGACCGACACCTTCCTTAGTGAAAGAGACTCAAAACCCCATATTTCCCACAGAGGAATATATCTGACTAGTAAGAATCTTAAAACCTATGTATTGATATGTCTCCATAAGGGAATCAAGTGTGTCTAGAGTGGCATAAACATGGAAGCGAGAATCAGCTCAAACCCACTATAAAAAGGAATTTCAAAAGCAAAACCAAAAAACAGGGAAATTCTTTACAATTCCTTCAGGGTGTCTGAGGAAACCTGGAAAGACCCTATCTACAATGACAGCTGGATGTGGCATAAGGCTGGACACTTGGGACTGAGAGGATTGGTGAGATTGGGTGAGCAAATGCAGACCCTTTCAAGCAATAATGCATGGCCCCCATTCCATGGGTCCCAACTCTCCATGTTCATGGGAATATTACTACAGCTATAACATGTACAGGAAACCTAGAGAATTGACACACTGTGAATACGAAAGGTTTCTAAAACTCAACGAATAGTCCCTCTCCTGGTGCTCCAGTTTGACTTTCCAACTGCCTTACTATCAATCTCCCAACTTGGAGAGACAGGCCCTTTAACCTCCTGGTTTGCACAGGTTCCCAATTTGGCAGAGGATGGAAGGGACGAGGGAGAACCCATGAGAGAGTAGCTGTTAGGCATTTGGACGGGCACATGTCACTCTAATTTCCCGGCAGGAAGAAGAATTAACCAAAGTCTCAGCCACCCACCGGGAACCAGTATAGGACATGATCCAAAATTTTGGACTTGCGTTCAGCTCACAAAAAACGAGTTGAGAAATGGAGCTCAGGGGCACAGCAATTCACAAACTGGCAGAGTGATAAAGGACAACTATCGTCCAAAAATCTGTTGAGGGAAGTCAACGAGGCGGACTTGAAAGTGAGGCAAAATAGCAGGAAACAGATTTAAAGAGGTACGTTGGAATCGCCTGTAAAGCACAGGAAGAGGGGCACAACTTGGACAATGGTGCACTTGGCCAAAAAGGGCGTATGCGTTTTCTCCTGAATATATTCAGGAGAAAACGCATACGCCCTTTTTGGCCAAGCAAGCAAGCGGGCAATGCAAATCTGCACTACAAAGAAGTATCACTTCCCACCGGTCAAAAGGGACATCCAAAAAATGTGTAAAAACCAGAAAGGCAAGACAGGCCCTGGAGAACAGGGAGCCTTGTTATGCTGATGGGCGGGATGTAAATTGCCAACTGCCTCACTGGAGGAGTGCATTGTGTTCCCTAAAACAAGTAAACAACAGAGCTACAGAGCCAAGGCCACTTCCAGTCTAGGGAATATACCTTGGGAAAACTGAAAATCAATAAGAAAGTGCCACCTCCAAATTTAGGGCTGCACTGGCTACAAGAACCTCAACTTGGGTACACCTTAAATATCCCAGGAAATATAAAAATGGTTCAAAACATTGTGGTACTTACGTACGATGGAATATCCCTCAGCGATGAAATCAATGTCATAAGACCAGTAGCAGCAAAGTGAGTGGATTCAGGTACGATGATTCTAAGTGAAATAAGTCACACAGAAAAAGAAACTTATCATAAGATATCACTTATGAAGATCCTGTAAACATGGCTACACGTGAACTGAGTTAGGAAAGAGAACAGAGTCTCACATTTAGAAAACACTCTTATGCCTGCATAAAGGGGAAGGAGAGGTGGGGTGATGCATAAAACCAGAGTTTGATATAAGCACAGGGACCGTTTCAAAAACCAACTTTGGAATTGACAAGACCGACACCTTCCTTAGTGAAAGAGACTCAAAACCCCATATTTCCCACAGAGGAATATATCTGACTAGTAAGAATCTTAAAACCTATGTATTGATATGTCTCCATAAGGGAATCAAGTGTGTCTAGAGTGGCATAAACATGGAAGCGAGAATCAGCTCAAACCCACTATAAAAAGGAATTTCAAAAGCAAAACCAAAAAACAGGGAAATTCTTTACAATTCCTTCAGGGTGTCTGAGGAAACCTGGAAAGACCCTATCTACAATGACAGCTGGATGTGGCATAAGGCTGGACACTTGGGACTGAGAGGATTGGTGAGATTGGGTGAGCAAATGCAGACCCTTTCAAGCAATAATGCATGGCCCCCATTCCATGGGTCCCAACTCTCCATGTTCATGGGAATATTACTACAGCTATAACATGTACAGGAAACCTAGAGAATTGACACACTGTGAATACGAAAGGTTTCTAAAACTCAACGAATAGTCCCTCTCCTGGTGCTCCAGTTTGACTTTCCAACTGCCTTACTATCAATCTCCCAACTTGGAGAGACAGGCCCTTTAACCTCCTGGTTTGCACAGGTTCCCAATTTGGCAGAGGATGGAAGGGACGAGGGAGAACCCATGAGAGAGTAGCTGTTAGGCATTTGGACGGGCACATGTCACTCTAATTTCCCGGCAGGAAGAAGAATTAACCAAAGTCTCAGCCACCCACCGGGAACCAGTATAGGACATGATCCAAAATTTTGGACTTGCGTTCAGCTCACAAAAAACGAGTTGAGAAATGGAGCTCAGGGGCACAGCAATTCACAAACTGGCAGAGTGATAAAGGACAACTATCGTCCAAAAATCTGTTGAGGGAAGTCAACGAGGCGGACTTGAAAGTGAGGCAAAATAGCAGGAAACAGATTTCAAGAGGTACGTTGGAATCGCCTGTAAAGCACAGGAAGAGGGGCACAACTTGGACAATGGTGCACTTGGCCAAAAAGGGCGTATGCGTTTTCTCCTGAATATATTCAGGAGAAAACGCATACGCCCTTTTTGGCCAAGCAAGCAAGCGGGCAATGCAAATCTGCACTACAAAGAAGTATCACTTCCCACCGGTCAAAAGGGACATCCACAAAATGTGTAAAAACCAGAAAGACAAGACAGGCCCTGGAGAACTGGGAGCCTTGTTATGCTGATGGGCGGGATGTAAATTGCCAACTGCCTCACTGGAGGAGTGCATTGTGTTCCCTAAAACAAGTAAACAACAGAGCTACAGAGCCAAGGCCACTTCCAGTCTAGGGAATATACCTGGGGAAAACTGAAAATCAATAAGAAAGAGCCACCTCCAAATTTAGGGCTGCACTAGCTACAAGAACCTCAACTTGGGTACACCTTAAATATCCCAGGAAATATAAAAATGGTTCAAAACATTGTGGTACTTACGTACGATGGAATATCCCTCAGCCATGAAATCAATGTCATAAAACCAGTAGCAGCAAAGTGAGTGGATTCAGGTACGATGATTCTAAGTGAAATAAGTCACACAGAAAAAGAAACTTATCATAAGATATCACTTATGAAGATCCTGTAAACATGGCTACACGTGAACTGAGTTAGGAAAGAGAACAGAGTCTCACATTTAGAAAACACTCTTATGCCTGCATAAAGGGGAACGAGAGGTGGGGTGATGCATAAAACCAGAGTTTGATATAAGCACAGGGACCGTTCCAAAAACCAACTTTGGAATAGACAAGACCGACACCTTCCTCAGTGAAAGAGACTCAAAACCCCATATTTCCCGCAGAGGAATATATCTGACTAGTAAGAATCTTAAAACCTATGTATTGATATGACTCCATAAGGGAATCAAGTGTGTCTAGAGTGGCATAAACATGGCAGCGAGAATCAGCTCAAACCCACTATAAAAAGGAATTTCAAAAGCAAAACCAAAAAACAGGGAAATTCTTTACAATTCCTTCAGGGTGTCTGAGGAAACCTGGAAAGACCCTATCTACAATGACAGCTGGATGTGGCATAAGGCTGGACACTTGGGACTGAGAGGATTGGTGAGATTGGGTGAGCAAATGCAGACCCTTTCAAGCAATAATGCATGGCCCCCATTCCATGGGTCCCAACTCTCCAGGTTCAAGGGAATATTACTACAGCTATAACATGTACAGGAAACCTAGAGAATGGACACACTGTGAATACGAAAGGTTTCTAAAACTCAACGAATAGTCCCTCTCCTGGTGCTCCAGTTTGACTTTCCAACTGCCTTACTATCAATCTCCCAACTTGGAGAGACAGGCCCTTTAACCTCCTGGTTTGCACAGGTTCCCAATTTGCCAGAGGATGGAAGGGACGAGGGAGAACCCATGAGAGAGTAGCTGTTAGGCATTTGGACGGGCACATGTCACTCTAATTTCCCGGCAGGAAGAAGAATTAAGCAAAGTCTCAGCCACCCACCGGGAACCAGTATAAGACATGATCCAAAATTTTGGACTTGCGTTCAGCTCACAAAAAACGAGTTGAGAAATGGAGCTCAGGGGCACAGCAATTCACAAACTGGCAGAGTGATAAAGGACAACTATCGTCCAAAAATCTGTTGAGGGAAGTCAACGAGGCGGACTTGAAAGCGAGGCAAAATAGCAGGAAACAGATTTCAAGAGGTACCTTGGAATCGCCTGTAAAGCACAGGAAGAGGGGCACAACTTGGACAATGGTGCACTTGGCCAAAAAGGGCGTATGCGTTTTCTCCTGAATATATTCAGGAGAAAACGCATACGCCCTTTTTGGCCAAGTAAGCAAGCGGGCAATGCAAATCTGCACTACAAAGAAGTATCACTTCCCACCGGTCAAAAGGGACATCCACAAAATGTGTAAAAACCAGAAAGGCAAGACAGGCCCTGGAGAACTGGGAGCCTTGTTATGCTGATGGGTGGGATGTAAATTGCCAACTGCCTCACTGGAGGAGTGCATTGTGTTCCCTAAAACAAGTAAACAACAGAGCTACAGAGCCAAGGCCACTTCCAGTCTAGGGAATATACCTTGGGAAAACTGAAAATCAATAAGAAAGAGCCACCTCCAAATTTAGGGCTGCACTGACTACAAGAACCTCAACTTGGGTACACCTTAAATATCCCAGGAAATATAAAAATGGTTCAAAACATTGTGGTACTTACGTACGATGGAATATCCCTCAGCCATGAAATCAATGTCATAAGACCAGTAGCAGCAAAGTGAGTGGATTCAGGTACGATGATTCTAAGTGAAATAAGTCACACAGAAAAAGAAACTTATCATAAGATATCACTTATGAAGATCCTGTAAACATGGCTACACGTGAACTGAGTTAGGAAAGAGAACAGAGTCTCACATTTAGAAAACACCCTTATGCCTGCATAAAGGGGAAGGAGAGGTGGGGTGATGCATAAAACCAGAGTTTGATATAAGCACAGGGACCGTTTCAAACACCAACTTTGGAATTGACAAAACCGACACCTTCCTCCGTGAAAGAGACTCAAAACCCCATATTTCCCACAGAGGAATATATCTGACTAGTAAGAATCTTAAAACCTATGTATTGATATGTCTCCATAAGGGAATCAAGTGTGTCTAGAGTGGCATAAACATGGCAGCGAGAATCAGCTCAAACCCACTATAAAAAGGAATTTCAAAAGCAAAACCAAAAAACAGGGAAATTCTTTACAATTCCTTCAGGGTGTCTGAGGAAACCTGGAAAGACCCTATCTACAATGACAGCTGGATGTGGCATAAGGCTGGACACTTGGGACTGAGAGGATTGGTGAGATTGGGTGAGCAAATGCAGACCCTTTCAAGCAATAATGCATGGCCCCCATTCCATGGGTCCCAACTGTCCAGGTTAAAGGGAATTTTACTACAGCTATAACATGTACAGGAAACCTAGAGAATGGACACACTGTGAATACGAAAGGTTTCTAAAACTCAACGAATAGTCCCTCTCCTGGTGCTCCAGTTTGACTTTCCAACTGCCTTACTATCAATCTCCCAACTTGGAGAGACAGGCCCTTTAACCTCCTGGTTTGCACAGGTTCCCAATTTGGCAGAGGATGGAAGGGACGAGGGAGAACCCATGAGAGAGTAGCTGTTAGGCATTTGGACGGGCACATGTCACTCTAATTTCCCGGCAGGAAGAAGAATTAACCAAAGTCTCAGCCACCCACCGGGAACCAGTATAGGACATGATCCAAAATTTTGGACTTGCGTTCAGCTCACAAAAAACGAGTTGAGAAATGGAGTTCAGGGGCACAGCAATTCATAAACTGGCAGAGTGATAAAGGACAACTATCGTCCAAAAGTCTGTTGAGGGAAGTCAACGAGGCGGACTTGAAAGCGAGGCAAAATAGCAGGAAACAGATTTCAAGAGGTACGTTGGAATCGCCTGTAAAGCACAGGAAGAGGGGCACAACTTGGACAATGGTGCACTTGGCCAAAAAGGGCGTATGCGTTTTCTCCTGAATATATTCAGGAGAAAACGCATACGCCCTTTTTGGCCAAGCAAGCAAGCGGGCAATGCAAATCTGCACTACAAAGAAGTATCACTTCCCACCGGTCAAAAGGGACATCCACAAAATGTGTAAAAACCAGAAAGGCAAGACAGGCCCTGGAGAACAGGGAGCCTTGTTATGCTGATGGGTGGGATGTAAATTGCCAACTGCCTCACTGGAGGAGTGCATTGTGTTCCCTAAAACAAGTAAACAACAGAGCTACAGAGCCAAGGCCACTTCCAGTCTAGGGAATATACCTGGGGAAAACTGAAAATCAATAAGAAAGAGCCACCTCCAAATTTAGGGCTGCACTGGCTACAAGAACCTCAACTTGGGTACACCTTAAATATCCCAGGAAATATAAAAATGGTTCAAAACATTGTGGTACTTACGTACGATGGAATATCCCTCAGCGATGAAATCAATGTCATAAGACCAGTAGCAGCAAAGTGAGTGGATTCAGGTACGATGATTCTAAGTGAAATAAGTCACACAGAAAAAGAAACTTATCATAAGATATCACTTATGAAGATCCTGTAAACATGGCTACACGTGAACTGAGTTAGGAAAGAGAACAGTGTCTCACATTTAGAAAACACTCTTATGCCTGCATAAAGGGGAAGGAGAGGTGGGGTGATGCATAAAACTAGAGTTTGATATAAGCACAGGGACCGTTCCAAAAACCAACTTTGGAATAGACAAGACCTACACCTTCCTCAGTGAAAGAGACTCAAAACCCCATATTTCCCACAGAGGAATATATCTGACTAGGAAGAATCTTAAAACCTATGTATTGATATGACTCCATAAGGGAATCAAGTGTGTCTAGAGTGGCATAAACATGGCAGCGAGAATCAGCTCAAACCCACTATAAAAAGGAATTTCAAAAGCAAAACCAAAAAACAGGGAAATTCTTTACAATTCCTTCAGGGTGTCTGAGGAAACCTGGAAAGACCCTATCTACAATGACAGCTGGATGTGGCATAAGGCTGGACACTTGGGACTGAGAGGATTGGTGAGATTGGGTGAGCAAATGCAGACCCTTTCAAGCAATAATGCATGGCCCCCATTCCATGGGTCCCAACTCTCCAGGTTCAAGGGAATATTACTACAGCTATAACATGTACAGGAAACCTAGAGAATGGACACACTGTGAATACGAAAGGTTTCTAAAACTCAACGAATAGTCCCTCTCCTGGTGCTCCAGTTTGACTTTCCAACTGCCTTACTATCAATCTCCCAACTTGGAGAGACAGGCCCTTTAACCTCCTGGTTTGCACAGGTTCCCAATTTGGCAGAGGATGGAAGGGACGAGGGAGAACCCATGAGAGAGTAGCTGTTAGGCATTTGGACGGGCACATGTCACTCTAATTTCCCGGCAGGAAGAAGAATTAACCAAAGTCTCAGCCACCCACCGGGAACCAGTATAGGACATGATCCAAAATTTTGGACTTGCGTTCAGCTCACAAAAAACGAGTTGAGAAATGGAGCTCAGGGGCACAGCAATTCACAAACTGGCAGAGTGATAAAGGACAACTATCGTCCAAAAATCTGTTGAGGGAAGTCAACGAGGCGGACTTGAAAGCGAGGCAAAATAGCAGGAAACAGATTTCAAGAGGTACCTTGGAATCGCCTGTAAAGCACAGGAAGAGGGGCACAACTTGGACAATGGTGCACTTGGCCAAAAAGGGCGTATGCGTTTTCTCCTGAATATATTCAGGAGAAAACGCATACGCCCTTTTTGGCCAAGCAAGCAAGCGGGCAATGCAAATCTGCACTACAAAGAAGTATCACTTCCCACCGGTCAAAAGGGACATCCACAAAATGTGTAAAAACCAGAAAGGCAAGACAGGCCCTGGAGAACTGGGAGCCTTGTTATGCTGATGGGCGGGATGTAAATTGCCAACTGCCTCACTGGAGGAGTGTATTGTGTTCCCTAAAACAAGTAAACAACAGAGCTACAGAGCCAAGGCCACTTCCAGTCTAGGGAATATACCTTGGGAAAACTGAAAATCAATAAGAAAGAGCCACCTCCAAATTTAGGGCTGCACTGACTACAAGAACCTCAACTTGGGTACACCTTAAATATCCCAGGAAATATAAAAATGGTTCAAAACATTGTGGTACTTACGTACGATGGAATATCCCTCAGCCATGAAATCAATGTCATAAGACCAGTAGCAGCAAAGTGAGTGGATTCAGGTACGATGATTCTAAGTGAAATAAGTCACACAGAAAAAGAAACTTATCATAAGATATCACTTATGAAGATCCTGTAAACATGGCTACACGTGAACTGAGTTAGGAAAGAGAACAGAGTCTCACATTTAGAAAACACTCTTATGCCTGCATAAAGGGGAAGGAGAGGTGGGGTGATGCATAAAACCAGAGTTTGATATAAGCACAGGGACCATTTCAAAAACCAACTTTGGAATTGACAAGACCGACACCTTCCTTACTGAAAGAGACTCAAAACCCCATATTTCCCACAGAGGAATATATCTGACTAGTAAGAATCTTAAAACCTATGTATTGATATGTCTCCCTAAGGGAATCAAGTGTGTCTAGAGTGGCATAAACATGGCAGCGAGAATCAGCTCAAACCCACTATAAAAAGGAATTTCAAAAGCAAAACCAAAAAACAGGGAAATTCTTTACAATTCCTTCAGGGTGTCTGAGGAAACCTGGAAAGACCATATCTACAATGACAGCTGGATGTGGCATAAGGCTGGACACTTGGGACTGAGAGGATTGGTGAGATTGGGTGAGCAAATGCAGACCCTTTCAAGCAATAATGCATGGCCCCAATTCCATGGGTCCCAACTCTCCATGTTCAAGGGAATATTACTACAGCTATAACATGTACAGGAAACCTAGAGAATGGACACACTGTGAATACGAAAGGTTTCTAAAACTCAACGAATAGTCCCTCTCCTGGTGCTCCAGTTTGACTTTCCAACGGCCTAACTATCAATCTCCCAACTTGGAGAGACAGGCCCTTTAACCTCCTGGTTTGCACAGGTTCCCAATTTGGCAGAGGATGGAAGGGACGAGGGAGAACCCATGAGAGAGTAGCTGTTAGGCATTTGGACGGGCACATGTCAATCTAATTTCCCGGCAGGAAGAAGAATTAACCAAAGTCTCAGCCACCCACCGGGAACCAGTATAGGACATGATCCAAAATTTTGGACTTGCGTTCAGCTCACAAAAAACGAGTTGAGAAATGGAGCTCAGGGGCACAGCAATTCACAAACTGGCAGAGTGATAAAGGACAACTATCGTCCAAAAATCTGTTGAGGGAAGTCAACGAGGCGGACTTGAAAGTGAGGCAAAATAGCAGGAAACAGATTTCAAGAGGTACCTTGGAAACGCCTGTAAAGCACAGGAAGAGGGGCACAACTTGGACAATGGTGCACTTGGCCAAAAAGGGCGTATGCGTTTTCTCCTGAATATATTCAGGAGAAAACGCATACGCCCTTTTTGGCCAAGCAAGCAAGCGGGCAATGCAAATCTGCACTACAAAGAAGTATCACTTCCCACCAGTCAAAAGGGACATCCACAAAATGTGTAAAAACCAGAAAGGCAAGACAGGCCCTGGAGAACAGGGAGCCTTGTTATGCTGATGGGCGGGATGTAAATTGTCAACTGCCTCACTGGAGGAGTGCATTGTGTTCCCTAAAACAAGTAAACAACAGAGCTACAGAGCCAAGGCCACTTCCAGTCTAGGGAATATACCTTGGGAAAACTGAAAATCAATAAGAAAGAGCCACCTCCAAATTTAGGGCTTCATTGGCTACAAGAATCTCAACTTGGGTACACCTTAAATATCCCAGGAAATATAAAAATGGTTCAAAACATTGTGGTACTTACGTACGATGGAATATCCCTCAGCCATGAAATCAATGTCATAAGACCAGTAGCAGCAAAGTGAGTGGATTCAGGTACGATGATTCTAAGTGAAATAAGTCACACAGAAAAAGAAACTTATCATAAGATATCACTTATGAAGATCCTGTAAACATGGCTACACGTGAACTGAGTTAGGAAAGAGAACAGAGTCTCACATTTAGAAAACACTCTTATGCCTGCATAAAGGGGAAGGAGAGGTAGGGTGATGCATAAAACCAGAGTTTGATATAAGCACAGGGACCGTTTCAAACACCAACTTTGGAATTGACAAGACCGACACCTTCCTCAGTGAAAGAGACTCAAAACCCCATATTTCCCACAGAGGAATATATCTGACTAGTAAGAATCTTAAAACCTATGTATTGATATGTCTCCATAAGGGATTCAAGTGTGCCTAGAGTGGCATAAACATGGCAGCGAGAATCAGCTCAAACCCACTATAAAAAGGAATTTCAAAAGCAAAACCAAAAAACAGGGAAATTCTTTACAATTCCTTCAGGGTGTCTGAGGAAACCTGGAAAGACCCTATCTACAATGACAGCTGGATGTGGCATAAGGCTGGACACTTGGGACTGAGAGGATTGGTGAGATTGGGTGAGCAAATGCAGACCCTTTCAAGCAATAATGCATGGCCCCCATTCCATGGGTCCCAACTCTCCAGGTTCAAGGGAATATTACTACAGCTATAACATGTACAGGAAACCTAGAGAATGGACACACTGTGAATACGAAAGGTTTCTAAAACTCAACGAATAGTCCCTCTCCTGGTGCTCCAGTTTGACTTTCCAACTGCTTTACTATCAGTCTCCCAACTTGGAGAGACAGGCCCTTTAACCTCCTGGTTTGCACAGGTTCCCAATTTGGCAGAGGATGGAAGGGACGAGGGAGAACCCATGAGAGAGTAGCTGTTAGGCATTTGGACGGGCACATGTCACTCTAATTTCCCGGCAGGAAGAAGAATTAACCAAAGTCTCAGCCACCCACCGGGAACCAGTATAAGACAGGATCCAAAATTTTGGACTTGCGTTCAGCTCACAAAAAACGAGTTGAGAAATGGAGCTCAGGGGCACAGCAATTCACAAACTGGCAGAGTGATAAAGGACAACTATCGTCCAAAAATCTGTTGAGGGAAGTCAATGAGGCGGACTTGAAAGTGAGGCAAAATAGCAGGAAACAGATTTCAAGAGGTACGTTGGAATCGCCAGTAAAGCACAGGAAGAGGGGCACAACTTGGACAATGGTGCACTTGGCCAAAAAGGGCGTATGCGTTTTCTCCTGAATATATTCAGGAGAAAACGCATATGCCCTTTTTGGCCAAGCAAGCAAGCGGGCAATGCAAATCTGCACTACAAAGAAGTATCACTTCCCACCGGTCAAAAGGGACATCCAAAAAATGTGTAAAAACCAGAAAGGCAAGACAGGCCCTGGAGAACAGGGAGCCTTGTTATGCTGATGGGCGGGATGTAAATTGCCAACTGCCTCACTGGAGGAGTGCATTGTGTTCCCTAAAACAAGTAAACAACAGAGCTACAGAGCCAAGGCCACTTCCAGTCTAGGGAATATACCTTGGGAAAACTGAAAATCAATAAGAAAGTGCCACCTCCAAATTTAGGGCTGCACTGGCTACAAGAACCTCAACTTGGGTACACCTTAAATATCCCAGGCAATATAAAAATGGTTCAAAACATTGTGGTACTTACGTACGATGGAATATCCCTCAGCGATGAAATCAATGTCATAAGACCAGTAGCAGCAAAGTGAGTGGATTCAGGTACGATGATTCTAAGTGAAATAAGTCACACAGAAAAAGAAACTTATCATAAGATATCACTTATGAAGATCCTGTAAACATGGCTACACGTGAACTGAGTTAGGAAAGAGAACAGAGTCTCACATTTAGAAAACACTCTTATGCCTGCATAAAGGGGAAGGAGAGGTGGGGTGATGCATAAAACCAGAGTTTGATATAAGCACAGGGACCGTTCCAAAAACCAACTTTGGAATAGACAAGACCGACACCTTCCTCAGTGAAAGAGACTCAAAACCCCATATTTCCCGCAGAGGAATATATCTGACTAGTAAGAATCTTAAAACCTATGTATTGATATGACTCCATAAGGGAATCAAGTGTGTCTAGAGTGGCATAAACATGGCAGCGAGAATCAGCTCAAACCCACTATAAAAAGGAATTTCAAAAGCAAAACCAAAAAACAGGGAAATTCTTTACAATTCCTTCAGGGTGTCTGAGGAAACCTGGAAAGACCCTGTCTACAATGACAGCTGGATGTGGCATAAGGCTGGACACTTGGGACTGAGAGGATTGGTGAGATTGGGTGAGCAAATGCAGACCCTTTCAAGCAATAATGCATGGCCCCCATTCCATGGGTCCCAACTCTCCAGGTTCAAGGGAATATTACTACAGCTATAACATGTACAGGAAACCTAGAGAATGGACACACTGTGAATACGAAAGGTTTCTAAAACTCAACGAATAGTCCCTCTCCTGGTGCTCCAGTTTGACTTTCCAACTGCCTTACTATCAATCTCCCAACTTGGAGAGACAGGCCCTTTAACCTCCTGGTTTGCACAGGTTCCCAATTTGGCAGAGGATGGAAGGGACGAGGGAGAACCCATGAGAGAGTAGCTGTTAGGCATTTGGACGGGCACATGTCACTCTAATTTCCCGGCAGGAAGAAGAATTAACCAAAGTCTCAGCCACCCACCGGGAACCAGTATAGGACATGATCCAAAATTTTGGACTTGCGTTCAGCTCACAAAAAACGAGTTGAGAAATGGAGCTCAGGGGCACAGCAATTCACAAACTGGCAGAGTGATAAAGGACAACTATCGTCCAAAAGTCTGTTGAGGGAAGTCAACGAGGCGGACTTGAAAGTGAGGCAAAATAGCAGGAAACAGATTTCAAGAGGTACCTTGGAATCGCCTGTAAAGCACAGGAAGAGGGGCACAACTTGGACAATGGTGCACTTGGCCAAAAAGGGCGTATGCGTTTTCTCCTGAATATATTCAGGAGAAAACGCATACGCCCTTTTTGGCCAAGCAAGCAAGCGGGCAATGCAAATCTGCACTACAAAGAAGTATCACTTCCCACCGGTCAAAAGGGACATCCACAAAATGTGTAAAAACCAGAAAGGCAAGACAGGCCCTGGAGAACTGGGAGCCTTGTTATGCTGATGGGCGGGATGTAAATTGCCAACTGCCTCACTGGAGGAGTGCATTGTGTTCCCTAAAACAAGTAAACAACAGAGCTACAGAGCCAAGGCCACTTCCAGTCTAGGGAATATACCTTGGGAAAACTGAAAATCAATAAGAAAGAGCCACCTCCAAATTTAGGGCTGCCCTGACTACAAGAACCTCAACTTGGGTACACCTTAAATATCCCAGGAAATATAAAAATGGTTCAAAACATTGTGGTACTTACGTATGATGGAATATCCCTCAGCGATGAAATCAATGTCATAAGACCAGTAGCAGCAAAGTGAGTGGATTCTGGTACGATGATTCTAAGTGAAATAAGTCACACAGAAAAAGAAACTTATCATAAGATATCACTTATGAAGATCCTGTAAACATGGCTACACGTGAACTGAGTTAGGAAAGAGAACAGAGTCTCACATTTAGAAAACACTCTTATGCCTGCATAAAGGGGAAGGAGAGGTAGGGTGATGCATAAAACCAGAGTTTGATATAAGCACAGGGACCGTTTCAAAAACCAACTTTGGAATTGACAAGACCGACACCTTCCTTAGTGAAAGAGACTAAAAACCCCATATTTCCCACAGAGGAATATATCTGACTAGTAAGAATCTTAAAACCTATGTATTGATATGACTCCATGAGGGAATCAAGTGTGTCTAGAGTGGCATAAACATGGCAGCGAGAATCAGCTCAAACCCACTATAAAAAGGAATTTCAAAAGCAAAACCAAAAAACAGGGAAATTCTTTACAATTCCTTCAGGGTGTCTGAGGAAACCTGGAAAGACCCTATCTACAATGACAGCTGGATGTGGCATAAGGCTGGACACTTGGGACTGAGAGGATTGGTGAGATTGGGTGAGCAAATGCAGACCCTTTCAAGCAATAATGCATGGCCCCCATTCCATGGGTCCCAACTCTCCAGGTTCAAGGGAATATTACTACAGCTATAACATGTACAGGAAACCTAGAGAATGGACACACTGTGAATACGAAAGGTTTCTAAAACTCAACGAATAGTCCCTCTCCTGGTGCTCCAGTTTGACTTTCCAACTGCCTTACTATCAATCTCCCAACTTGGAGAGACAGGCCCTTTAACCTCCTGGTTTGCACAGGTTCCCAATTTGGCAGAGGATGGAAGGGACGAGGGAGAACCCATGAGAGAGTAGCTGTTAGGCATTTGGACGGGCACATGTCACTCTAATTTCCCGGCAGGAAGAAGAATTAACCAAAGTCTCAGCCACCCACCGGGAACCAGTATAGGACATGATCCAAAATTTTGGACTTGCGTTCAGCTCACAAAAAACGAGTTGAGAAATGGAGCTCAGGGGCACAGCAATTCACAAACTGGCAGAGTGATAAAGGACAACTATCGTCCAAAAATCTGTTGAGGGAAGTCAACGAGGCGGACTTGAAAGCGAGGCAAAATAGCAGGAAACAGATTTCAAGAGGTACCTTGGAATCGCCTGTAAAGCACAGGAAGAGGGGCACAACTTGGACAATGGTGCACTTGGCCAAAAAGGGCGTATGCGTTTTCTCCTGAATATATTCAGGAGAAAACGCATACGCCCTTTTTGGCCAAGCAAGCAAGCGGGCAATGCAAATCTGCACTACAAAGAAGTATCACTTCCCACCGGTCAAAAGGGACATCCACAAAATGTGTAAAAACCAGAAAGGCAAGACAGGCCCTGGAGAACAGGGAGCCTTGTTATGCTGATGGGCGGGATGTAAATTGCCAACTGCCTCACTGGAGGAGTGTATTGTGTTCCCTAAAACAAGTAAACAACAGAGCTACAGAGCCAAGGCCACTTCCAGTCTAGGGAATATACCTTGGGAAAACTGAAAATCAATAAGAAAGAGCCACCTCCAAATTTAGGGCTGCACTGACTACAAGAACCTCAACTTGGGTACACCTTAAATATCCCAGGAAATATAAAAATGGTTCAAAACATTGTGGTACTTACGTACGATGGAATATCCCTCATCCATGAAATCAATGTCATAAGACCAGTAGCAGCAAAGTGAGTGGATTCAGGTACGATGATTCTAAGTGAAATAAGTCACACAGAAAAAGAAACTTATCATAAGATATCACTTATGAAGATCCTGTAAACATGGCTACACGTGAACTGAGTTAGGAAAGAGAACAGAGTCTCACATTTAGAAAACACTCTTATGCCTGCATAAAGGGGAAGGAGAGGTGGGGTGATGCATAAAACCAGAGTTTGATATAAGCACAGGGACCGTTCCAAAAACCAACTTTGGAATAGACAAGACCGACACCTTCCTCAGTGAAAGAGACTCAAAACCCCATATTTCCCGCAGAGGAATATATCTGACTAGTAAGAATCTTAAAACCTATGTATTGATATGACTCCATAAGGGAATCAAGTGTGTCTAGAGTGGCATAAACATGGCAGCGAGAATCAGCTCAAACCCACTATAAAAAGGAATTTCAAAAGCAAAACCAAAAAACAGGGAAATTCTTTACAATTCCTTCAGGGTGTCTGAGGAAACCTGGAAAGACCCTGTCTACAATGACAGCTGGATGTGGCATAAGGCTGGACACTTGGGACTGAGAGGATTGGTGAGATTGGGTGAGCAAATGCAGACCCTTTCAAGCAATAATGCATGGCCCCCATTCCATGGGTCCCAACTCTCCAGGTTCAAGGGAATATTACTACAGCTATAACATGTACAGGAAACCTAGAGAATGGACACACTGTGAATACGAAAGGTTTCTAAAACTCAACGAATAGTCCCTCTCCTGGTGCTCCAGTTTGACTTTCCAACTGCCTTACTATCAATCTCCCAACTTGGAGAGACAGGCCCTTTAACCTCCTGGTTTGCACAGGTTCCCAATTTGGCAGAGGATGGAAGGGACGAGGGAGAACCCATGAGAGAGTAGCTGTTAGGCATTTGGACGGGCACATGTCACTCTAATTTCCCGGCAGGAAGAAGAATTAACCAAAGTCTCAGCCACCCACCGGGAACCAGTATAGGACATGATCCAAAATTTTGGACTTGCGTTCAGCTCACAAAAAACGAGTTGAGAAATGGAGCTCAGGGGCACAGCAATTCACAAACTGGCAGAGTGATAAAGGACAACTATCGTCCAAAAGTCTGTTGAGGGAAGTCAACGAGGCGGACTTGAAAGTGAGGCAAAATAGCAGGAAACAGATTTCAAGAGGTACCTTGGAATCGCCTGTAAAGCACAGGAAGAGGGGCACAACTTGGACAATGGTGCACTTGGCCAAAAAGGGCGTATGCGTTTTCTCCTGAATATATTCAGGAGAAAACGCATACTCCCTTTTTGGCCAAGCAAGCAAGCGGGCAATGCAAATCTGCACTACAAAGAAGTATCACTTCCCACCGGTCAAAAGGGACATCCACAAAATGTGTAAAAACCAGAAAGGCAAGACAGGCCCTGGAGAACTGGGAGCCTTGTTATGCTGATGGGCGGGATGTAAATTGCCAACTGCCTCACTGGAGGAGTGCATTGTGTTCCCTAAAACAAGTAAACAACAGAGCTACAGAGCCAAGGCCACTTCCAGTCTAGGGAATATACCTTGGGAAAACTGAAAATCAATAAGAAAGAGCCACCTCCAAATTTAGGGCTGCCCTGACTACAAGAACCTCAACTTGGGTACACCTTAAATATCCCAGGAAATATAAAAATGGTTCAAAACATTGTGGTACTTACGTATGATGGAATATCCCTCAGCGATGAAATCAATGTCATAAGACCAGTAGCAGCAAAGTGAGTGGATTCTGGTACGATGATTCTAAGTGAAATAAGTCACACAGAAAAAGAAACTTATCATAAGATATCACTTATGAAGATCCTGTAAACATGGCTACACGTGAACTGAGTTAGGAAAGAGAACAGAGTCTCACATTTAGAAAACACTCTTATGCCTGCATAAAGGGGAAGGAGAGGTAGGGTGATGCATAAAACCAGAGTTTGATATAAGCACAGGGACCGTTTCAAAAACCAACTTTGGAATTGACAAGACCGACACCTTCCTTAGTGAAAGAGACTAAAAACCCCATATTTCCCACAGAGGAATATATCTGACTAGTAAGAATCTTAAAACCTATGTATTGATATGACTCCATGAGGGAATCAAGTGTGTCTAGAGTGGCATAAACATGGCAGCGAGAATCAGCTCAAACCCACTATAAAAAGGAATTTCAAAAGCAAAACCAAAAAACAGGGAAATTCTTTACAATTCCTTCAGGGTGTCTGAGGAAACCTGGAAAGACCCTATCTACAATGACAGCTGGATGTGGCATAAGGCTGGACACTTGGGACTGAGAGGATTGGTGAGATTGGGTGAGCAAATGCAGACCCTTTCAAGCAATAATGCATGGCCCCCATTCCATGGGTCCCAACTCTCCAGGTTCAAGGGAATATTACTACAGCTATAACATGTACAGGAAACCTAGAGAATGGACACACTGTGAATACGAAAGGTTTCTAAAACTCAACGAATAGTCCCTCTCCTGGTGCTCCAGTTTGACTTTCCAACTGCCTTACTATCAATCTCCCAACTTGGAGAGACAGGCCCTTTAACCTCCTGGTTTGCACAGGTTCCCAATTTGGCAGAGGATGGAAGGGACGAGGGAGAACCCATGAGAGAGTAGCTGTTAGGCATTTGGACGGGCACATGTCACTCTAATTTCCCGGCAGGAAGAAGAATTAACCAAAGTCTCAGCCACCCACCGGGAACCAGTATAGGACATGATCCAAAATTTTGGACTTGCGTTCAGCTCACAAAAAACGAGTTGAGAAATGGAGCTCAGGGGCACAGCAATTCACAAACTGGCAGAGTGATAAAGGACAACTATCGTCCAAAAATCTGTTGAGGGAAGTCAACGAGGCGGACTTGAAAGCGAGGCAAAATAGCAGGAAACAGATTTCAAGAGGTACCTTGGAATCGCCTGTAAAGCACAGGAAGAGGGGCACAACTTGGACAATGGTGCACTTGGCCAAAAAGGGCGTATGCGTTTTCTCCTGAATATATTCAGGAGAAAACGCATACGCCCTTTTTGGCCAAGCAAGCAAGCGGGCAATGCAAATCTGCACTACAAAGAAGTATCACTTCCCACCGTTCAAAAGGGACATCCACAAAATGTGTAAAAACCAGAAAGGCAAGACAGGCCCTGGAGAACAGGGAGCCTTGTTATGCTGATGGGCGGGATGTAAATTGCCAACTGCCTCACTGGAGGAGTGTATTGTGTTCCCTAAAACAAGTAAACAACAGAGCTACAGAGCCAAGGCCACTTCCAGTCTAGGGAATATACCTTGGGAAAACTGAAAATCAATAAGAAAGAGCCACCTCCAAATTTAGGGCTGCACTGACTACAAGAACCTCAACTTGGGTACACCTTAAATATCCCAGGAAATATAAAAATGGTTCAAAACATTGTGGTACTTACGTACGATGGAATATCCCTCATCCATGAAATCAATGTCATAAGACCAGTAGCAGCAAAGTGAGTGGATTCAGGTACGATGATTCTAAGTGAAATAAGTCACACAGAAAAAGAAACTTATCATAAGATATCACTTATGAAGATCCTGTAAACATGGCTACACGTGAACTGAGTTAGGAAAGAGAACAGAGTCTCACATTTAGAAAACACTCTTATGCCTGCATAAAGGGGAAGGAGAGGTGGGGTGATGCATAAAACCAGAGTTTGATATAAGCACAGGGACCGTTCCAAAAACCAACTTTGGAATAGACAAGACCGACACCTTCCTCAGTGAAAGAGACTCAAAACCCCATATTTCCCGCAGAGGAATATATCTGACTAGTAAGAATCTTAAAACCTATGTATTGATATGACTCCATAAGGGAATCAAGTGTGTCTAGAGTGGCATAAACATGGCAGCGAGAATCAGCTCAAACCCACTATAAAAAGGAATTTCAAAAGCAAAACCAAAAAACAGGGAAATTCTTTACAATTCCTTCAGGGTGTCTGAGGAAACCTGGAAAGACCCTGTCTACAATGACAGCTGGATGTGGCATAAGGCTGGACACTTGGGACTGAGAGGATTGGTGAGATTGGGTGAGCAAATGCAGACCCTTTCAAGCAATAATGCATGGCCCCCATTCCATGGGTCCCAACTCTCCAGGTTCAAGGGAATATTACTACAGCTATAACATGTACAGGAAACCTAGAGAATGGACACACTGTGAATACGAAAGGTTTCTAAAACTCAACGAATAGTCCCTCTCCTGGTGCTCCAGTTTGACTTTCCAACTGCCTTACTATCAATCTCCCAACTTGGAGAGACAGGCCCTTTAACCTCCTGGTTTGCACAGGTTCCCAATTTGGCAGAGGATGGAAGGGACGAGGGAGAACCCATGAGAGAGTAGCTGTTAGGCATTTGGACGGGCACATGTCACTCTAATTTCCCGGCAGGAAGAAGAATTAACCAAAGTCTCAGCCACCCACCGGGAACCAGTATAGGACATGATCCAAAATTTTGGACTTGCGTTCAGCTCACAAAAAACGAGTTGAGAAATGGAGCTCAGGGGCACAGCAATTCACAAACTGGCAGAGTGATAAAGGACAACTATCGTCCAAAAGTCTGTTGAGGGAAGTCAACGAGGCGGACTTGAAAGTGAGGCAAAATAGCAGGAAACAGATTTCAAGAGGTACCTTGGAATTGCCTGTAAAGCACAGGAAGAGGGGCACAACTTGGACAATGGTGCACTTGGCCAAAAAGGGCGTATGCGTTTTCTCCTGAATATATTCAGGAGAAAACGCATACGCCCTTTTTGGCCAAGCAAGCAAGCGGGCAATGCAAATCTGCACTACAAAGAAGTATCACTTCCCACCGGTCAAAAGGGACATCCACAAAATGTGTAAAAACCAGAAAGGCAAGACAGGCCCTGGAGAACTGGGAGCCTTGTTATGCTGATGGGCGGGATGTAAATTGCCAACTGCCTCACTGGAGGAGTGCATTGTGTTCCCTAAAACAAGTAAACAACAGAGCTACAGAGCCAAGGCCACTTCCAGTCTAGGGAATATACCTTGGGAAAACTGAAAATCAATAAGAAAGAGCCACCTCCAAATTTAGGGCTGCCCTGACTACAAGAACCTCAACTTGGGTACACCTTAAATATCCCAGGAAATATAAAAATGGTTCAAAACATTGTGGTACTTACGTATGATGGAATATCCCTCAGCGATGAAATCAATGTCATAAGACCAGTAGCAGCAAAGTGAGTGGATTCTGGTACGATGATTCTAAGTGAAATAAGTCACACAGAAAAAGAAACTTATCATAAGATATCACTTATGAAGATCCTGTAAACATGGCTACACGTGAACTGAGTTAGGAAAGAGAACAGAGTCTCACATTTAGAAAACACTCTTATGCCTGCATAAAGGGGAAGGAGAGGTAGGGTGATGCATAAAACCAGAGTTTGATATAAGCACAGGGACCGTTTCAAAAACCAACTTTGGAATTGACAAGACCGACACCTTCCTTAGTGAAAGAGACTAAAAACCCCATATTTCCCACAGAGGAATATATCTGACTAGTAAGAATCTTAAAACCTATGTATTGATATGACTCCATGAGGGAATCAAGTGTGTCTAGAGTGGCATAAACATGGCAGCGAGAATCAGCTCAAACCCACTATAAAAAGGAATTTCAAAAGCAAAACCAAAAAACAGGGAAATTCTTTACAATTCCTTCAGGGTGTCTGAGGAAACCTGGAAAGACCCTATCTACAATGACAGCTGGATGTGGCATAAGGCTGGACACTTGGGACTGAGAGGATTGGTGAGATTGGGTGAGCAAATGCAGACCCTTTCAAGCAATAATGCATGGCCCCCATTCCATGGGTCCCAACTCTCCAGGTTCAAGGGAATATTACTACAGCTATAACATGTACAGGAAACCTAGAGAATGGACACACTGTGAATACGAAAGGTTTCTAAAACTCAACGAATAGTCCCTCTCCTGGTGCTCCAGTTTGACTTTCCAACTGCCTTACTATCAATCTCCCAACTTGGAGAGACAGGCCCTTTAACCTCCTGGTTTGCACAGGTTCCCAATTTGGCAGAGGATGGAAGGGACGAGGGAGAACCCATGAGAGAGTAGCTGTTAGGCATTTGGACGGGCACATGTCACTCTAATTTCCCGGCAGGAAGAAGAATTAACCAAAGTCTCAGCCACCCACCGGGAACCAGTATAGGACATGATCCAAAATTTTGGACTTGCGTTCAGCTCACAAAAAACGAGTTGAGAAATGGAGCTCAGGGGCACAGCAATTCACAAACTGGCAGAGTGATAAAGGACAACTATCGTCCAAAAATCTGTTGAGGGAAGTCAACGAGGCGGACTTGAAAGCGAGGCAAAATAGCAGGAAACAGATTTCAAGAGGTACCTTGGAATCGCCTGTAAAGCACAGGAAGAGGGGCACAACTTGGACAGTGGTGCACTTGGCCAAAAAGGGCGTATGCGTTTTCTCCTGAATATATTCAGGAGAAAACGCATACGCCCTTTTTGGCCAAGCAAGCAAGCGGGCAATGCAAATCTGCACTACAAAGAAGTATCACTTGCCACTGGTCAAAAGGGACATCCACATAATGTGTGAAAACCAGAAAGGCAAGACAGGCCCTGGAGAACAGGGAGCCTTGTTATGCTGATGGGCGGGATGTAAATTGCCAACTGCCTCACTGGAGGAGTGCATTGTGTTCCCTAAAACAAGTAAACAACAGAGCTACAGAGCCAAGGCCACTTCCAGTCTAGGGAATATACCTGGGGAAAACTGAAAATCAATAAGAAAGAGCCACCTCCAAATTTAGGGCTGCACTGGCTACAAGAACCTCAACTTGGGTACACCTTAAATATCCCAGGAAATATAAAAATGGTTCAAAACATTGTGGTACTTACGTACGATGGAATATCCCTCAGCCATGAAATCAATGTCATAAGACCAGTAGCAGCAAAGTGAGTGGATTCAGGTACGATGATTCTAAGTGAAATAAGTCACACAGAAAAAGAAACTTATCATAAGATATCACTTATGAAGATCCTGTAAACATGGCTACACGTGAACTGAGTTAGGAAAGAGAACAGAGTCTCACATTTAGAAAACACTCTTATGCCTGCATAAAGGGGAAGGAGAGGTGGGGTGATGCATAAAACCAGAGTTTGATATAAGCACAGGGACCGTTTCAAAAACCAACTTTGGAATTGACAAGACCGACACCTTCCTTAGTGAAAGAGACTAAAAACCCCATATTTCCCGCAGAGGAATATATCTGACTAGTAAGAATCTTAAAACCTATGTATTGATATGACTCCATGAGGGAATCAAGTGTGTGTAGAGTGGCATAAACATGGCAGCGAGAATCAGCTCAAACCCACTATAAAAAGGAATTTCAAAAGCAAAACCAAAAAACAGGGAAATTCTTTACAATTCCTTCAGGGTGTCTGAGGAAACCTGGAAAGACCCTATCTACAATGACAGCTGGATGTGGCATAAGGCTGGACACTTGGGACTGAGAGGATTGGTGAGATTGGGTGAGCAAATGCAGACCCTTTCAAGCAATAATGCATGGCCCCCATTCCATGGGTCCCAACTCTCCAGGTTCAAGGGAATATTACTACAGCTATAACATGTACAGGAAACCTAGAGAATGGACACACTGTGAATACGAAAGGTTTCTAAAACTCAACGAATAGTCCCTCTCCTGGTGCTCCAGTTTGACTTTCCAACTGCCTTACTATCAATCTCCCAACTTGGAGAGACAGGCCCTTTAACCTCCTGGTTTGCACAGGTTCCCAATTTGGCAGAGGATGGAAGGGACGAGGGAGAACCCATGAGAGAGTAGCTGTTAGGCATTTGGACAGGCACATGTCACTCTAATTTCCCGGCAGGAAGAAGAATTAACCAAAGTCTCAGCCACCCACCGGGAACCAGTATAGGACATGATCCAAAATTTTGGACTTGCGTTCAGCTCACAAAAAACGAGTTGAGAAATGGAGCTCAGGGGCACAGCAATTCACAAACTGGCAGAGTGATAAAGGACAACTATCGTCCAAAAATCTGTTGAGGGAAGTCAACGAGGCGGACTTGAAAGTGAGGCAAAATAGCAGGAAACAGATTTCAAGAGGTACGTTGGAATCGCCTGTAAAGCACAGGAAGAGGGGCACAACTTGGACAATGGTGCACTTGGCCAAAAAGGGCGTATGCGTTTTCTCCTGAATATATTCAGGAGAAAACGCATACGCCCTTTTTGGCCAAGCAAGCAAGCGGGCAATGCAAATCTGCACTACAAAGAAGTATCACTTCCCACCGGTCAAAAGGGACATCCACAAAATGTGTAAAAACCAGAAAGGCAAGACAGGCCCTGGAGAACAGGGAGCCTTGTTATGCTGATGGGCAGGATGTAAATTGCCAACTGCCTCACTGGAGGAGTGCATTGTGTTCCCTAAAACAAGTAAACAACAGAGCTACAGAGCCAAGGCCACTTCCAGTCTAGGGAATATACCTGGGGAAAACTGAAAATCAATAAGAAAGAGCCACCTCCAAATTTAGGGCTGCACTGGCTACAAGAACCTCAACTTGGGTACACCTTAAATATCCCAGGAAATATAAAAATGGTTCAAAACATTGTGGTACTTACGTACGATGGAATATCCCTCAGCGATGAAATCAATGTCATAAAACCAGTAGCAGCAAAGTGAGTGGATTCAGGTACGATGATTCTAAGTGAAATAAGTCACACAGAAAAAGAAACTTATCATAAGATATCACTTAGGAAGATCCTGTAAACATGGCTACACGTGAACTGAGTTGGGAAAGAGAACAGAGTCTCACATTTAGAAAACACTCTTATGCCTGCATAAAGGGGAAGGAGAGGTGGGGTGATGCATAAAACCAGAGTTTGATATAAGCACAGGGACAGTTTCAAAAACCAACTTTGGAATTGACAAAACCTACACCTTCCTCCGTGAAAGAGACTCAAAACCCCATATTTCCCACAGAGGAATATATCTGACTAGTAAGAATCTTAAAACCTATGTATTGATATGTCTCCATAAGGGAATCATGTGTGTCTAGAGTGGCATAAACATGGCAGCGAGAATCAGCTCAAACCCACTATAAAAAGGAATTTCAAAAGCAAAACCAAAAAACAGGGAAATTCTTTACAATTCCTTCAGGGTGTCTGAGGAAACCTGGAAAGACCCTATCTACAATGACAGCTGGATGTGGCATAAGGCTGGACACTTGGGACTGAGAGGATTGGTGAGATTGGGTGAGCAAATGCATACCCTTTCAAGCAATAATGCATGGCCCCCATTCCATGGGTCCCAACTCTCCAGGTTCAAGGGAATATTACTACAGCTATAACATGTACAGGAAACCTAGAGAATGGACACACTGTGAATACGAAAGGTTTCTAAAATCAACGAATAGTCCCTCTCCTGGTGCTCCAGTTTGACTTTCCAACTGCCTTACTATCAATCTCCCAACTTGGAGAGACAGGCCCTTTAACCTCCTGGTTTGCACAGGTTCCCAATTTGGCAGAGGATGGAAGGGACGAGGGAGAACCCATGAGAGAGTAGCTGTTAGGCATTTGGACGGGCACATGTCACTCTAATTTCCCGGCAGGAAGAAGAATTAACCAAAGTCTCAGCCACCCACCGGGAACCAGTATAGGACATGATCCAAAATTTTGGTCTTGCGTTCAGCTCACAAAAAACGAGTTGAGAAATGGAGCTCAGGGGCACAGCAATTCACAAACTGGCAGAGTGATAAAGGACAACTATCGTCCAAAAATCTGTTGAGGGAAGTCAACGAGGCGGACTTGAAAGTGAGGCAAAATAGCAGGAAACAGATTTCAAGAGGTACGTTGGAATCGCCTGTAAAGCACAGGAAGAGGGGCACAACTTGGACAATGGTGCACTTGGCCAAAAAGGGCGTATGCGTTTTCTCCTGAATATATTCAGGAGAAAACGCATACGCCCTTTTTGGCCAAGCAAGCAAGCGGGCAATGCAAATCTGCACTACAAAGAAGTATCACTTCCCACCGGTCAAAAGGGACATCCACAAAATGTGTAAAAACCAGAAAGACAAGACAGGCCCTGGAGAACAGGGAGCCATGTTATGCTGATGGGCGGGATGTAAATTGCCAACTGCCTCACTGGAGGAGTGCATTGTGTTCCCTAAAACAAGTAAACAACAGAGCTACAGAGCCAAGGCCACTTCCAGTCTAGGGAATATACCTGGGGAAAACTGAAAATCAATAAGAAAGAGCCACCTCCAAATTTAGGGCTGCACTGGCTACAAGAACCTCAACTTGGGTACACCTTAAATAACCCAGGAAATATAAAAATGGTTCAAAACATTGTGGTACTTACGTACGATGGAATATCCCTCAGCCATGAAATCAATGTCATAAGACCAGTAGCAGCAAAGTGAGTGGATTCAGGTACGATGATTCTAAGTGAAATAAGTCACACAGAAAAAGAAACTTATCATAAGATATCACTTATGAAGATCCTGTAAACATGGCTACACGTGAACTGAGTTAGGAAAGAGAACAGAGTCTCACATTTAGAAAACACTCTTATGCCTGCATAAAGGGGAAGGAGAGGTGGGGTGATGCATAAAACCAGAGTTTGATATAAGCACAGGGACCGTTTCAAAAACCAACTTTGGAATTGACAAGACCGACACCTTCCTCCGTGAAAGAGACTCAAAACCCCATATTTCCCACAGAGGAATATATCTGACTAGTAAGAATCTTAAAACCTATGTATTGATATGTCTCCATAAGGGAATCAAGTGTGTCTAGAGTGGCATAAACATGGCAGCGAGAATCAGCTCAAACCCACTATAAAAAGGAATTTCAAAAGCAAAACCAAAAAACAGGGAAATTCTTTACAATTCCTTCAGGGTGTCTGAGGAAACCTGGAAAGACCCTATCTACAATGACAGCTGGATGTGGCATAAGGCTGGACACTTGGGACTGAGAGGATTGGTGAGATTGGGTGAGCAAATGCAGACCCTTTCAAGCAATAATGCATGGCCCCCATTCCATGGGTCCCAACTCTCCAGGTTCAAGGGAATATTACTACAGCTATAACATGTACAGGAAACCTAGAGAATGGACACACTGTGAATACGAAAGGTTTCTAAAACTCAACGAATAGTCCCTCTCCTGGTGCTCCAGTTTGACTTTCCAACTGCCTTACTATCAATCTCCCAACTTGGAGAGACAGGCCCTTTAACCTCCTGGTTTGCACAGGTTCCCAATTTGGCAGAGGATGGAAGGGACGAGGGAGAACCCATGAGAGAGTAGCTGTTAGGCATTTGGACGGGCACATGTCACTCTAATTTCCCGGCAGGAAGAAGAATTAACCAAAGTCTCAGCCACCCACCGGGAACCAGTATAGGACATGATCCAAAATTTTGGACTTGCGTTCAGCTCACAAAAAACGAGTTGAGAAATGGAGCTCAGGGGCACAGCAATTCACAAACTGGCAGAGTGATAAAGGACAACTATCGTCCAAAAATCTGTTGAGGGAAGTCAACGAGGCGGACTTGAATGCGAGGCAAAATAGCAGGAAACAGATTTCAAGAGGTACCTTGGAATCGCCTGTAAAGCACAGGAAGAGGGGCACAACTTGGACAATGGTGCACTTGGCCAAAAAGGGCGTATGCGTTTTCTCCTGAATATATTCAGGAGAAAACGCATACGCCCTTTTTGGCCAAGCAAGCAAGCGGGCAATGCAAATCTGCACTACAAAGAAGTATCACTTCCCACCGGTCAAAAGGGACATCCACAAAATGTGTAAAAACCAGAAAGGCAAGACAGGCCCTGGAGAACTGGGAGCCTTGTTATGCTGATGGGCGGGATGTAAATTGCCAACTGCCTCACTGGAGGAGTGCATTGTGTTCCCTAAAACAAGTAAACAACAGAGCTACAGAGCCAAGGCCACTTCCAGTCTAGGGAATATACCTTGGGAAAACTGAAAATCAATAAGAAAGGGCCACCTCCAAATTTAGGGCTGCACTGACTACAAGAACCTCAACTTGGGTACACCTTAAATATCCCAAGAAATATAAAAATGGTTCAAAACATTGTGGTACTTACGTATGATGGAATATCCCTCAGCGATGAAATCAATGTCATAAGACCAGTAGCAGCAAAGTGAGTGGATTCAGGTACGATGATTCTAAGTGAAATAAGTCACACAGAAAAAGAAACTTATCATAAGATATCACTTATGAAGATCCTGTAAACTTGGCTACACGTGAACTGAGTTAGGAAAGAGAACAGAGTCTCACATTTAGAAAACACTCTTATGCCTGCATAAAGGGGAAGGAGAGGTGGGGTGATGCATAAAACCAGAGTTTGATATAAGCACAGGGACCGTTTCAAAAACCAACTTTGGAACTGACAAGACCGACACCTTCCTCCGTGAAAGAGACTCAAAACCCCATATTTCCCACAGAGGAATATATCTGACTAGTAAGAATCTTAAAACCTATGTACTGATATGTCTCCATAAGGGAATCAAGTGTGTCTAGAGTGGCATAAACATGGCAGCGAGTATCAGCTCAAACCCACTATAAAAAGGAATTTCAAAAGCAAAACCAAAAAACAGGGAAATTCTTTACAATTCCTTCAGGGTGTCTGAGGAAACCTGGAAAGACCCTATCTACAATGACAGCTGGATGTGGCATAAGGCTGGACACTTGGGACTGAGAGGATTGGTGAGATTGGGTGAGCAAATGCAGACCCTTTCAAGCAATAATGCATGGCCCCCATTCCATGGGTCCCAACTCTCCAGGTTCAAGGGAATATTACTACAGCTATAACATGTACAGGAAACCTAGAGAATGGACACACTGTGAATACGAAAGGTTTCTAAAACTCAACGAATAGTCCCTCTCCTGGTGCTCCAGTTTGACTTTCCAACTGCCTTACTATCAATCTCCCAACTTGGAGAGACAGGCCCTTTAACCTCCTGGTTTGCACAGGTTCCCAATTTGGCAGAGGATGGAAGGGACGAGGGAGAACCCATGAGAGAGTAGCTGTTAGGCATTTGGACGGGCACATGTCACTCTAATTTCCCGGCAGGAAGAAGAATTAACCAAAGTCTCAGCCACCCACCGGGAACCAGTATAGGACATGATCCAAAATTTTGGACTTGTGTTCAGCTCACAAAAAACGAGTTGAGAAATGGAGCTCAGGGGCACAGCAATTCACAAACTGGCAGAGTGATAAAGGACAACTATCGTCCAAAAGTCTGTTGAGGGAAGTCAACGAGGCGGACTTGAAAGCGAGGCAAAATAGCAGGAAACAGATTTCAAGAGGTACCTTGGAATCGCCTGTAAAGCACAGGAAGAGGGGCACAACTTGGACAATGGTGCACTTGGCCAAAAAGGGCGTATGCGTTTTCTCCTGAATATATTCAGGAGAAAACGCATACGCCCTTTTTGGCCAAGCAAGCAAGCGGGCAATGCAAATCTGCACTACAAAGAAGTATCATTTCCCACCGGTCAAAAGGGACATCCACAAAATGTGTAAAAACCAGAAAGGCAAGACAGGCCCTGGAGAACTGGGAGCCTTGTTATGCTGATGGGCGGGATGTAAATTGCCAACTGCCTCACTGGAGGAGTGCATTGTGTTCCCTAAAACAAGTAAACAACAGAGCTACAGAGCCAAGGCCACTTCCAGTCTAGGGAATATACCTTGGGAAAACTGAAAATCAATAAGAAAGAGCCACCTCCAAATTTAGGGCTGCACTGACTACAAGAACCTCAACTTGGGTACACCTTAAATATCCCAGGAAATATAAAAATGGTTCAAAACATTGTAGTACTTACGTACGATGGAATATCCCTCAGCCATGAAATCAATGTCATAAGACCAGTAGCAGCAAAGTGAGTGGATTCATGTACGATGATTCTAAGTGAAATAAGTCACACAGAAAAAGAAACTTATCATAAGATATCACTTATGAAGATCCTGTAAACATGGCTACACGTGAACTGAGTTAGGAAAGAGAACAGAGTCTCACATTTAGAAAACACTCTTATGCCTGCATAAAGGGGAAGGAGAGGTGGGGTGATGCATAAAACCAGAGTTTGATATAAGCACAGGGACCGTTTCAAAAACCAACTTTGGAACTGACAAGACCGACACCTTCCTCCGTGAAAGAGACTCAAAACCCCATATTTCCCACAGAGGAATATATCTGACTAGTAAGAATCTTAAAACCTATGTATTGATATGTCTCCATAAGGGAATCAAGTGTGTCTAGAGTGGCATAAACATGGCAGCGAGTATCAGCTCAAACCCACTATAAAAAGGAATTTCAAAAGCAAAACCAAAAAACAGGGAAATTCTTTACAATTCCTTCAGGGTGTCTGAGGAAACCTGGAAAGACCCTATCTACAATGACAGCTGGATGTGGCATAAGGCTGGACACTTGGGACTGAGAGGATTGGTGAGATTGGGTGAGCAAATGCAGACCCTTTCAAGCAATAATACATGGCCCCCATTCCATGGGTCCCAACTGTCCAGGTTCAAGGGAATATTACTACAGCTATAACATGTACAGGAAACCTAGAGAATGGACACACTGTGAATACGAAAGGTTTCTAAAACTCAACGAATAGTCCCTCTCCTGGTGCTCCAGTTTGACTTTCCAACTGCCTTACTATCAATCTCCCAACTTGGAGAGACAGGCCCTTTAACCTCCTGGTTTGCACAGGTTCCCAATTTGGCAGAGGATGGAAGGGACGAGGGAGAACCCATGAGAGAGTAGCTGTTAGGCATTTGGACGGGCACATGTCACTCTAATTTCCCGGCAGGAAGAAGAATTAACCAAAGTCTCAGCCACCCACCGGGAACCAGTATAGGACATGATCCAAAATTTTGGACTTGTGTTCAGCTCACAAAAAACGAGTTGAGAAATGGAGCTCAGGGGCACAGCAATTCACAAACTGGCAGAGTGATAAAGGACAACTATCGTCCAAAAATCTGTTGAGGGAAGTCAACGAGGCGGACTTGAAAGCGAGGCAAAATAGCAGGAAACAGATTTCAAGAGGTACCTTGGAATCGCCTGTAAAGCACAGGAAGAGGGGCACAACTTGGACAATGGTGCACTTGGCCAAAAAGGGCGTATGCGTTTTCTCCTGAATATATTCAGGAGAAAACGCATACGCCCTTTTTGGCCAAGCAAGCAAGCGGGCAATGCAAATCTGCACTACAAAGAAGTATCATTTCCCACCGGTCAAAAGGGACATCCACAAAATGTGTAAAAACCAGAAAGGCAAGACAGGCCCTGGAGAACTGGGAGCCTTGTTATGCTGATGGGCGGGATGTAAATTGCCAACTGCCTCACTGGAGGAGTGCATTGTGTTCCCTAAAACAAGTAAACAACAGAGCTACAGAGCCAAGGCCACTTCCAGTCTAGGGAATATACCTTGGGAAAACTGAAAATCAATAAGAAAGAGCCACCTCCAAATTTAGGGCTGCACTGACTACAAGAACCTCAACTTGGGTACACCTTAAATATCCCAGGAAATATAAAAATGGTTCAAAACATTGTAGTACTTACGTACGATGGAATATCCCTCAGCCATGAAATCAATGTCATAAGACCAGTAGCAGCAAAGTGAGTGGATTCAGGTACGATGATTCTAAGTGAAATAAGTCACACAGAAAAAGAAACTTATCATAAGATATCACTTATGAAGATCCTGTAAACATGGCTACACGTGAACTGAGTTAGGAAAGAGAACAGAGTCTCACATTTAGAAAACACTCTTATGCCTGCATAAAGGGGAAGGAGAGGTGGGGTGATGCATAAAACCAGAGTTTGATATAAGCACAGGGACCGTTTCAAAAACCAACTTTGGAACTGACAAGACCGACACCTTCCTCCGTGAAAGAGACTCAAAACCCCATATTTCCCACAGAGGAATATATCTGACTAGTAAGAATCTTAAAACCTATGTATTGATATGTCTCCATAAGGGAATCAAGTGTGTCTAGAGTGGCATAAACATGGCAGCGAGTATCAGCTCAAACCCACTATAAAAAGGAATTTCAAAACAAAACCAAAAAACAGGGAAATTCTTTACAATTCCTTCAGGGTGTCTGAGGAAACCTGGAAAGACCCTATCTACAATGACAGCTGGATGTGGCATAAGGCTGGACACTTGGGACTGAGAGGATTGGTGAGATTGGGTGAGCAAATGCAGACCCTTTCAAGCAATAATGCATGGCCCCCATTCCATGGGTCCCAACTCTCCAGGTTCAAGGGAATATTACTACAGCTATAACATGTACAGGAAACCTAGAGAATGGACACACTGTGAATACGAAAGGTTTCTAAAACTCAACGAATAGTCCCTCTCCTGGTGCTCCAGTTTGACTTTCCAACTGCCTTACTATCAATCTCCCAACTTGGAGAGACAGGCCCTTTAACCTCCTGGTTTGCACAGGTTCCCAATTTGGCAGAGGATGGAAGGGACGAGGGAGAACCCATGAGAGAGTAGCTGTTAGGCATTTGGACGGGCACATGTCACTCTAATTTCCCGGCAGGAAGAAGAATTAACCAAAGTCTCAGCCACCCACCGGGAACCAGTATAGGACATGATCCAAAATTTTGGACTTGTGTTCAGCTCACAAAAAACGAGTTGAGAAATGGAGCTCAGGGGCACAGCAATTCACAAACTGGCAGAGTGATAAAGGACAACTATCGTCCAAAAATCTGTTGAGGGAAGTCAACGAGGCGGACTTGAAAGCGAGGCAAAATAGCAGGAAACAGATTTCAAGAGGTACCTTGGAATCGCCTGTAAAGCACAGGAAGAGGGGCACAACTTGGACAATGGTGCACTTGGCCAAAAAGGGCGTATGCGTTTTCTCCTAAATATATTCAGGAGAAAACGCATACGCCCTTTTTGGCCAAGCAAGCAAGCGGGCAATGCAAATCTGCACTACAAAGAAGTATCATTTCCCACCGGTCAAAAGGGACATCCACAAAATGTGTAAAAACCAGAAAGGCAAGACAGGCCCTGGAGAACTGGGAGCCTTGTTATGCTGATGGGCGGGATGTAAATTGCCAACTGCCTCACTGGAGGAGTGCATTGTGTTCCCTAAAACAAGTAAACAACAGAGCTACAGAGCCAAGGCCACTTCCAGTCTAGGGAATATACCTTGGGAAAACTGAAAATCAATAAGAAAGAGCCACCTCCTAATTTAGGGCTGCACTGACTACAAGAACCTCAACTTGGGTACACCTTAAATATCCCAGGAAATATAAAAATGGTTCAAAACATTGTAGTACTTACGTACGATGGAATATCCCTCAGCCATGAAATCAATGTCATAAGACCAGTAGCAGCAAAGTGAGTGGATTCAGGTACGATGATTCTAAGTGAAATAAGTCACACAGAAAAAGAAACTTATCATAAGATATCACTTATGAAGATCCTGTAAACATGGCTACACGTGAACTGAGTTAGGAAAGAGAACAGAGTCTCACATTTAGAAAACACTCTTATGCCTGCATAAAGGGGAAGGAGAGGTGGGGTGATGCATAAAACCAGAGTTTGATATAAGCACAGGGACCGTTTCAAAAACCAACTTTGGAACTGACAAGACCGACACCTTCCTCCGTGAAAGAGACTCAAAACCCCATATTTCCCACAGAGGAATATATCTGACTAGTAAGAATCTTAAAACCTATGTATTGATATGTCTCCATAAGGGAATCAAGTGTGTCTAGAGTGGCATAAACATGGCAGCGAGTATCAGCTCAAACCCACTATAAAAAGGAATTTCAAAAGCAAAACCAGAAAACAGGGAAATTCTTTACAATTCCTTCAGGGTGTCTGAGGAAACCTGGAAAGACCCTATCTACAATGACAGCTGGATGTGGCATAAGGCTGGACACTTGGGACTGAGAGGATTGGTGAGATTGGGTGAGCAAATGCAGACCCTTTCAAGCAATAATGCATGGCCCCCATTCCATGGGTCCCAACTCTCCAGGTTCAAGGGAATATTACTACAGCTATAACATGTACAGGAAACCTAGAGAATGGACACACTGTGAATACGAAAGGTTTCTAAAACTCAACGAATAGTCCCTCTCCTGGTGCTCCAGTTTGACTTTCCAACTGCCTTACTATCAATCTCCCAACTTGGAGAGACAGGCCCTTTAACCTCCTGGTTTGCACAGGTTCCCAATTTGGCAGAGGATGGAAGGGACGAGGGAGAACCCATGAGAGAGTAGCTGTTAGGCATTTGGACGGGCACATGTCACTCTAATTTCCCGGCAGGAAGAAGAATTAACCAAAGTCTCAGCCACCCACCGGGAACCAGTATAGGACAGGATCCAAAATTTTGGACTTGCGTTCAGCTCACAAAAAACGAGTTGAGAAATGGAGCTCAGGGGCACAGCAATTCACAAACTGGCAGAGTGATAAAGGACAACTATCGTCCAAAAATCTGTTGAGGGAAGTCAACGAGGCGGACTTGAAAGTGAGGCAAAATAGCAGGAAACAGATTTCAAGAGGTACCTTGGAATCGCCTGTAAAGCACAGGAAGAGGGGCACAACTTGGACAATGGTGCACTTGGCCAAAAAAGGGCGTATGCGTTTTCTCCTGAATATATTCAGGAGAAAACGCATACGCCCCTTTTTGGCCAAGCAAGCAAGCGGGCAATGCAAATCTGCACTACAAAGAAGTATCACTTCCCACCGGTCAAAAGGGACATCCACAAAATGTGTAAAAACCAGAAAGGCAAGACAGGCCCTGGAGAACTGGGAGCCTTGTTATGCTGATGGGTGGGATGTAAATTGCCAACTGCCTCACTGGAGGAGTGCATTGTGTTCCCTAAAACAAGTAAACAACAGAGCTACAGAGCCAAGGCCACTTCCAGTCTAGGGAATATACCTTGGGAAAACAGAAGATCAATAAGAAAGAGCCACCTCCAAATTTAGGGCTGCACTGACTACAAGAACCTCAACTTGGGTACACCTTAAATATCCCAGGAAATATAAAAATGGTTCAAAACATTGTGGTACTTACGTACGATGGAATATCCCTCAGCCATGAAATCAATGTCATAAGACCAGTAGCAGCAAAGTGAGTGGATTCAGGTACGATGATTCTAAGTGAAATAAGTCACACAGAAAAAGAAACTTATCATAAGATATCACTTAGGAAGATCCTGTAAACATGGCTACACGTGAACTGAGTTAGGAAAGAGAACAGAGTCTCACATTTAGAAAACACTCTTATGCCTGCATAAAGGGGAAGGAGAGGTGGGGTGATGCATAAAACCAGAGTTTGATATAAGCACAGGGACCGTTTCAAAAACCAACTTTGGAATTGACAAGACAGACACCTTCCTTAGTGAAAGAGACTCAAAACCCCATATTTCCCACAGAGGAATATATCTGACTAGTAAGAATCTTAAAACCTATGTATTGATATGTCTCCATAAGGGAATCAAGTGTGTCTAGAGTGGCATAAACATGGCAGCGAGAATCAGCTCAAACCCACTATAAAAAGGAATTTCAAAAGCAAAACCAAAAAACAGGGAAATTCTTTACAATTCCTTCAGGGTGTCTGAGGAAACCTGGAAAGACCCTATCTACAATGACAGCTGGATGTGGCATAAGGCTGGACACTTGGGACTGAGAGGATTGGTGAGATTGGGTGAGCAAATGCAGACCCTTTCAAGCAATAATGCATGGCCCCCATTCCATGGGTCCCAACTCTCCAGGTTCAAGGGAATATTACTACAGCTATAACATGTACAGGAAACCTAGAGAATGGACACACTGTGAATACGAAAGGTTTCTAAAACTCAACGAATAGTCCCTCTCCTGGTGCTCCAGTTTGACTTTCCAACTGCCTTACTATCAATCTCCCAACTTGGAGAGACAGGCCCTTTAACCTCCTGGTTTGCACAGGTTCCCAATTTGGCAGAGGATGGAAGGGACGAGGGAGAACCCATGAGAGAGTAGCTGTTAGGCATTTGGACGGGCACATGTCACTCTAATTTCCCGGCAGGAAGTAGAATTAACCAAAGTCTCAGCCACCCACCGGGAACCAGTATAGGACATGATCCAAAATTTTGGACTTGCGTTCAGCTCACAAAAAACGAGTTGAGAAATGGAGCTCAGGGGCACAGCAATTCACAAACTGGCAGAGTGATAAAGGACAACTATCATCCAAAAATCTGTTGAGGGAAGTCAACGAGGCGGACTTGAAAGCGAGGCAAAATAGCAGGAAACAGATTTCAAGAGGTACCTTGGAATCGCCTGTAAAGCACAGGAAGAGGGGCACAACTTGGACAATGGTGCACTTGGCCAAAAAGGGCGTATGCGTTTTCTCCTGAATATATTCAGGAGAAAACGCATACGCCCTTTTTGGCCAAGCAATCAAGCGGGCAATGCAAATCTGCACTACAAAGAAGTATCACTTCCCACCGGTCAAAAGGGACATCCACAAAATGTGTAAAAACCAGAAAGGCAAGACAGGCCCTGGAGAACTGGGAGCCTTGTTATGCTGATGGGCGGGATGTAAATTGCCAACTGCCTCACTGGAGGAGTGCATTGTGTTCCCTAAAACAAGTAAACAACAGAGCTACAGAGCCAAGGCCACTTCCAGTCTAGGGAATATACCTTGGGAAAACTGAAAATCAATAAGAAAGAGCCACCTCCAAATTTAGGGCTGCACTGACTACAAGAACCTCAACTTGGGTACACCTTAAATATCCCAAGAAATATAAAAATGGTTCAAAACATTGTGGTACTTACGTATGATGGAATATCCCTCAGTGATGAAATCAATGTCATAAGACCAGTAGCAGCAAAGTGAGTGGATTCAGGTACGATGATTCTAAGTGAAATAAGTCACACAGAAAAAGAAACTTATCATAAGATATCACTTATGAAGATCCTGTAAACTTGGCTACACGTGAACTGAGTTAGGAAAGAGAACAGAGTCTCACATTTAGAAAACACTCTTATGCCTGCATAAAGGGGAAGGAGAGGTGGGGTGATGCATAAAACCAGAGTTTGATATAAGCACAGGGACCCTTCCAAAAACCAACTTTGGAATAGACAAGACCTACACCTTCCTCAGTGAAAGAGACTCAAAACCCCATATTTCCCACAGAGGAATATATCTGACTAGTAAGAATCTTAAAACCTATGTATTGATATGACTCCATAAGGGAATCTAGTGTGTCTAGAGTGGCATAAACATGGCAGCGAGAATCAGCTCAAACCCACTATAAAAAGGAATTTCAAAAGCAAAACCAAAAAACAGGGAAATTCTTTACAATTCCTTCAGGGTGTCTGAGGAAACCTGGAAAGACCCTATCTACAATGACAGCTGGATGTGGCATAAGGCTGGACACTTGGGACTGAGAGGATTGGTGAGATTGGGTGAGCAAATGCAGACCCTTTCAAGCAATAATGCATGGCCCCCATTCCATGGGTCCCAACTCTCCAGGTTCAAGGGAATATTACTACAGCTATAACATGTACAGGAAACCTAGAGAATGGACACACTGTGAATACGAAAGGTTTCTAAAACTCAACGAATAGTCCCTCTCCTGGTGCTCCAGTTTGACTTTCCAACTGCCTTACTATCAATCTCCCAACTTGGAGAGACAGGCCCTTTAACCTCCTGGTTTGCACAGGTTCCCAATTTGGCAGAGGATGGAAGGGACGAGGGAGAACCCATGAGAGAGTAGCTGTTAGGCATTTGGACGGGCACATGTCACTCTAATTTCCCGGCAGGAAGAAGAATTAACCAAAGTCTCAGCCACCCACCGGGAACCAGTATAGGACATGATCCAAAATTTTGGACTTGCGTTCAGCTCACAAAAAACGAGTTGAGAAATGGAGCTCAGGGGCACAGCAATTCACAAACTGGCACAGTGATAAAGGACAACTATCGTCCAAAAATCTGTTGAGGGAAGTCAACGAGGCGGACTTGAAAGTGAGGCAAAATAGCAGGAAACAGATTTCAAGAGGTACGTTGGAATCGCCTGTAAAGCACAGGAAGAGGGGCACAACTTGGACAATGGTGCACTTGGCCAAAAAGGGCGTATGCGTTTTCTCCTGAATATATACAGGAGAAAACGCATACGCCCTTTTTGGCCAAGCAAGCAAGCGGGCAATGCAAATCTGCACTACAAAGAAGTATCACTTCCCAACGGTCAAAAGGGACATCCACAAAAAGTGTAAAAACCAGAAAGGCAAGACAGGCCCTGGAGAACTGGGAGCCTTGTCATGCTGATAGGCGGGATGTAAATTGCCAACTGCGTCACTGGAGGAGTGCATTGTGTTCCCTAAAACAAGTAAACAACAGAGCTACAGAGCCAAGGACACTTCCAGTCTAGGGAATATACCTTGGGAAAACTGAAAATCAATAAGAAAGAGCCACCTCCAAATTTAGGGCTGCACTGACTACAAGAACCTCAACTTGGGTACACCTTAAATATCCCAGGAAATATAAAAATGGTTCAAAACATTGTGGTACTTAAGTACGATGGAATACCCCTCAGCCATGAAATCAATGTCATAAGACCAGTAGCAGCAAAGTGAGTGGATTCAGGTACGATGATTCTAAGTGAAATAAGTCACACAGAAAAAGAAACTTATCATAAGATATCACTTAGGAAGTTCCTGTAAACATGGCTACACGTGACCTGAGTTAGGAAAGAGAACAGAGTCTCACATTTAGAAAACACTCTTATGCCCGCATAAAGGGGAAGGAGAGGTGGGGTGATGCATAAAACCAGAGTTTGATATAAGCACAGGGACCGTTTCAAAAACCAACTTTGGAATAGACAAGACCTACACCTTCCTCAGTGAAAGAGACTCAAAACCCCATATTTCCCACAGAGGAAAATATCTGAGTAGTAAGAATCTTAAAACCTATGTATTGATATGACTCCATAAGGGAATCAAGTGTGTCTAGAGTGGCATAAACATGGCAGCGAGAATCAGCTCAAACCCACTATAAAAAGGAATTTCAAAAGCAAAACCAAAAAACAGGAAAATTCTTTACAATTCCTTCAGGGTGTCTGAGGAAACCTGGAAAGACCCTATGTACAATGACAGCTGTATGTGGCATAAGGCTGGACACTTGGGACTGAGAGGATTGGTGAGATTGGGTGAGCAAATGCAGACCCTTTCAAGCAATAATGCATGGCCCCCATTCCATGGGTCCCAACTCTCCAGGTTCAAGGGAATATTACTACAGCTATAACATGTACAGGAAACCTAGAGAATGGACACACTGTGAATACGAAAGGTTTCTAAAACTCAACGAATAGTCCCTCTCCTGGTGCTCCAGTTTGACTTTCCAACTGCCTTACTATCAATCTCCCAACTTGGAGAGACATGCCCTTTAACCTCCTGGTTTGCATAGGTTCCCAATTTGGCAGAGGATGGAAGGGACGAGGGAGAACCCATGAGAGAGTAGCTGTTAGGCATTTGGACGGGCACATGTCACTCTAATTTCCCGGCAGGAAGAAGAATTAACCAAAGTCTCAGCCACCCACCGGGAACCAGTATAGGACATGATCCAAAATTTTGGACTTGCGTTCAGCTCACAAAAAACGAGTTGAGAAATGGAGCTCAGGGGCACAGCAATTCACAAACAGGCAGAGTGATAAAGGACAACTATCGTCCAAAAATCTGTTGAGGGAAGTCAACGAGGCGGACTTGAAAGCGAGGCAAAATAGCAGGAAACAGATTTCAAGAGGTACCTTGGAATCGCCTGTAAAGCACAGGAAGAGGGGCACAACTTGGACAATGGTGCACTTGGCCAAAAAGGGCGTATGCGTTTTCTCCTGAATATATTCAGGAGAAAACGCATACGCCCTTTTTGGCCAAGCAAGCAAGCGGGCAATGCAAATCTGCACTACAAAGAAGTATCACTTCCCACCGGTCAAAAGGGACATCCACAAAATGTGTAAAAACCAGAAAGGCAAGACAGGCCCTGGAGAACTGGGAGCCTTGTCATGCTGATGGGCGGGATGTAAATTGCCAACTGCCTCACTGGAGGAGTGCATTGTGTTCCCTAAAACAAGTAAACAACAGAGCTACAGAGCCAAGGCCACTTCCAGTCTAGGGAATATACCTTGGGAAAACTGAAAATCAATAAGAAAGAGCCACCTCCAAATTTAGGGCTGCACTGACTACAAGAACCTCAACTTGGGTACACCTTAAATATCCCAGGAAATATAAAAATGGTTCAAAACATTGTGGTACTTAAGTACGATGGAATACCCCTCAGCCATGAAATCAATGTCATAAGACCAGTAGCAGCAAAGTGAGTGGATTCAGGTACGATGATTCTAAGTGAAATAAGTCACACAGAAAAAGAAACTTATCATAAGATATCACTTATGAAGATCCTGTAAACATGGCTACACGTGACCTGAGTTAGGAAAGAGAACAGAGTCTCACATTTAGAAAACACTCTTATGCCCGCATAAAGGGGAAGGAGAGGTGGGGTGATGCATAAAACCAGAGTTTGATATAAGCACAGGGACCGTTTCAAAAACCAACTTTGGAATAGACAAGACCTACACCTTCCTCAGTGAAAGAGACTCAAAACCCCATATTTCCCACAGAGGAAAATATCTGACTAGTAAGAATCTTAAAACCTATGTATTGATATGTCTCCATAAGGGAATCAAGTGTATCTAGAGTGGCATAAACATGGCAGCGAGAATCAGCTCAAACCCACTATAAAAAGGAATTTCAAAAGCAAAACCAAAAAACAGGGAAATTCTTTACAATTCCTTCAGGGTGTCTGAGGAAACCTGGAAAGACCCTATCTACAATGACAGCTGTATGTGGCATAAGGCTGGACACTTGGGACTGAGAGGATTGGTGAGATTGGGTGAGCAAATGCAGACCCTTTCAAGCAATAATGCATGGCCCCCATTCCATGGGTCCCAACTCTCGAGCTTGAAGGGAATATTAATACAGCAAGAACTGGTACAGGAAACCTAGAGAATGGACACACTGTGAATATGAAATGTTTCTAAATCTCAACGAATAGTCCCTCTCCTGGTGCTCTGGTTTGACTTTCCAACTGCTTTACTATCAATCTCCCAACTTGGAGACACAGCGCCATTTACCTCCTGGTTCGAACAGGTTGCCAATTTGGCAAAGGATGAAAGGGAAGAGGGAGAACCCATGAGAGAGTAGCTGTTAGGCATTTGGACGGGCAGGTGTCACTCTAATATACCGGTAGGAAGAAGAATTAACCAAAGTCTCAGCCACCCACCGGGAACCAGTATAGGACATGATCCAAAATTTTGGACTTGTGTTCAGCTCACAAAAAAAGAGTTGAGAAATGGAGCTCAGGAGCACAGCAATTCACAAACTGGCAGAGTGATAAAGGACAACTACCGTCCAAAAATCTGTTGAGGGAATGCAGCGAGCCAGACTTGAAAGTGAGGCAGAAGAGAAGGAAACAGATTTCAAGAGGTACGTTGGAATCGCCTTTAAAGCACAGGAAGAGGGGCACAACTTTGACACTGATGGAATTGGACAAAAAGTGCGTATGCGTTTTCTCCTGAATATATTCAGGAGAAAACGCATACGCCCTTTTTGGCCAAGCAAGCAAGCGGGCAATGCAAATCTGCACTACAAAGAAGTATCACACCAAACGGTCAAAAGGGACATCCACAAAATGTGTAAAAACCTGAAAGGCAAGACATGCCCTGGAGAACACGGAGCCATGTTATGCTGAGGGGCGGGATGTAAATTGCCAACTGCCTCTCTGGAGGAGTGCATTGTGTTACCTAAAACAAGTAAACAACAGAGCTACAGAGCCAAGCGCGCTTCCTGTCTAGGGAATATACCTTGGGAAAACTGAAAATCAATAAGACAGAGCCACCCCAAAATTTAGGGCTGCACGGCTTACAAGAACCTCAACTTGGGTACACCTTAAATATCCCAGGAAATATAAAATTGGTTCAAAATAATGTGGTACTTACGTACGATGGAATATCCCTCAGCCATGAAATCAATGTCATAAGACCAGTAGCAACAAAGTGAGTGGATTCAGGTACGATGATTCTAAGTGAAATAAGTCACACAGAAAAAGAAACTTATCATAAGATATCACTTATGAAGATCATGTAAACATGGCTACACGTGAACTGAGTTAGGAAAGAGAACAGAGTCTCACATTTAGAAAACACTCTTATGCCTTCTTAAAGGGGAAGGAGAGGTGGGGTGATGAATAAAACCAGAGTTTGATATAAGCTCAGGCCATGTTCCAAAAACCAACTATTGAATAGACAAGACCTACACCTTCCTCAGTGAAAGGGAATCAAAACCCCATATTTCCTGCAGAGGAATATATTTCACTTGTAAGAATATTAAAACCAATGTATTGATATATCTGCATAAGGGAATCAAGTGTGTCTAGAGTGGCATAAACATGGCAGCGAGAATCAGCTCAAACCCACTATAAAAAGTAATTTCAAAAACAAAAGAAAAAAACAGGGAAATTCTTTATAATTCCCTCAGGGTCTCTGATGACACCTGAAATGACTCTATCTCCAATGACAGCTGGATGTGGCATAAGGCTGGACACTTGGGACTGAGAGGACTGGTGAGATTGGGTGAGCAAAAGCAGACCCTTTAAAGCAATAATGCATGGACCCATTCCATGGGTCCCAACTCTTCAGATTGAAGTGAATATTACGACAGCTATAACATGTACGGGAAACCTAGAGAATGGACACACTGGGAATACGAAAGGTTACTAAAACTCAATGAATTGTCCCTCTCCTGGTGCTCTGGTTTGACTTTCCAACTGATTTACTATCAATCTCCCAACATGGAGAGACAGCCCCTTTTACCTCCTGGTTTGCACAGGTTGCCAATTTGGCTGAGGAGGAATGGTAAGAGGGAGATCCAATGAGAGAGTAGCTGTTAGGCATTTGGACGGGCACATGTCACTCTAATTTCCCGGCAGGAAGAAGAATTAACCAAAATCTCTCCCACCCACCGGGAACCAGTATAAGTCCTGAACCAAAATTTTGGACTTGCGTTCAGCTCACATAAAACGAGTTGAAAAATTGAGCTCAGGGGCACAGCAATTCACAAACTGGCAGAGTAATAAAGGACAACTATCGTCCAAAAATCTGTTGAGGGAAGGCAACGAGGCGGACTTGAATGTGAGGCAGAATGGCAGGAAACAGATTTCAAGAGGTACGTTGGAATCACCTTTAAAGCACAGGAAGAGGGGCACAACTTGGACAATGATGCACTTGGCCAATAAGGGCGTATGCGTTTTCTCCTGACTATATTCAGGAGAAAACGCATACGCCCTTTTTGGCCAAGCAAGCAAGCGGGCAATGCAAATCTGCACTACAAAGAAGTATCACTTCCCACAGGTCAAAAGGGACATCCACAAAATGTGTAAAAACCTGAAAGGCAAGACAGACCCTGGAGAACAAGGAGCCTTGTTATGCTGATGGGCGGGATGTAAATTGCCAACTGCCTCTCAGGAAGAGTGCATTGTGTTCCCTAAAACAAGTAAACAACAGAGCTACAGAGCCAAGGGCGCTTCCAGTCTAGGGAATATACCTTGGGAAAACTGAAAATCAATAAGACAGAGCCACCCCAAAATTTAGGGCTGCACTGCTTACAAGAACCTCAACATGGGTACACCTTAAATATCCTAGGAAATATAAAATTGGTTCAAAAAATTGTGGTACTTACGTACGATGGAATATCCCTCAGCCATGAAATCAATGTCATAAGACCAGTTGCACCAAAATGAGTGGATTCAGGTACGATGATTCTAAGTGAAATATGTCACACAGAAAATGAAACTTATCATAAGATATCACTTATGAAGATCCTGTAAACATGGCTACACATGAACTGAGTTAGGAAAGAGAACAGAGTATCACATTTAGAAAACACTCTTATGCCTTCTTAAGGGGGAAGGAGAGGTGTGGTGATGCATAAAACCAGAGTTTGATATAAGCACAGGTACCATTCCAAAAACCAACTATGGAATAGACAAGACCTACACCTTCCTCAGTGAAAGGGACTCAAAACCCCATATTTCCCACAGATGAATATTTCTCACGAGTAAGAATCATAAAACTTATTTATTGATATGTATCCATAAGGGAATCTACTGAGTCTAGTATGGCATAAACATGGCAGCGAGAATCAGCTCAAACACACAATAAAAAGGAATTACAAAAACAAAACAAAAAAAACGGGAAATTCTTTAAAATTCCTTCGGGGTCTCTGATGAAACCTGGAATGACCCTATCTACAATGACAGCTGGATGTGGCATAAGGCTGGACACTTGGGACTGAGAGGATTGGTGAGATTGGGTGAGCAAATGCAGACCCTTTAAAGCAATAATGCATGGCCCCATTCCATGGGTCCCAACTCTCCAGGTTCAAGGGAATATTACTACAGCTATAACATGTACAGGAAACCTAGAGAATGGACACACTGTGAATACGAAAGGTTTCTAAAACTCAACGAATAGTCCCTCTCCTGGTGCTCCAGTTTGACTTTCCAACTGCCTTACTATCAATCTCCCAACTTGGAGAGACAGGCCCTTTAACCTCCTGGTTTGCACAGGTTCCCAATTTGGCAGAGGATGGAAGGGACGAGGGAGAACCCATGAGAGAGTAGCTGTTAGGCATTTGGACGGGCACATGTCACTCTAATTTCCCGGCAGGAAGAAGAATTAACCAAAGTCTCAGCCACCCACCGGGAACCAGTATAGGACATGATCCAAAATTTTGGACTTGCGTTCAGCTCACAAAAAACGAGTTGAGAAATGGAGCTCAGGGGCACAGCAATTCACAAACTGGCAGAGTGATAAAGGACAACTATCGTCCAAAAATCTGTTGAGGGAAGTCAACGAGGCGAACTTGAAAGCGAGGCAAAATAGCAGGAAACAGATTTCAAGAGGTACCTTGGAATCGCCTGTAAAGCACAGGAAGAGGGGCACAACTTGGACAATGGTGCACTTGGCCAAAAAGGGCGTATGCGTTTTCTCCTGAATATATTCAGGAGAAAACGCATACGCCCTTTTTGGCCAAGCAAGCAAGCGGGCAATGCAAATCTGCACTACAAAGAAGTATCATTTCCCACCGGTCAAAAGGGACATCCACAAAATGTGTAAAAACCAGAAAGGCAAGACAGGCCCTGGAGAACAGGGAGCCTTGTTATGCTGATGATCGGGATGTAAATTGCCAACTGCCTCACTGGAGGAGTGCATTGTGTTCCCTAAAACAAGTAAACAACAGAGCTACAGAGCCAAGGCCACTTCCAGTCTAGGGAATATACCTTGGGAAAACTGAAAATCAATAAGAAAGAGCCACCTCCAAATTTAGGGCTGCACTGACTACAAGAACCTCAACTTGGGTACACCTTAAATATCCCAGGAAATATAAAAATGGTTCAAAACATTGTGGTACTTACGTACGATGGAATATCCCTCAGCCATGAAATCAATGTCATAAGACCAGTAGCAGCAAAGTGAGTGGATTCAGATACGATGATTCTAAGTGAAATAAGTCACACAGAAAAAGAAACTTATCATAAGATATCACTTATGAAGATCCTGTAAACATGGCTACACGTGAACTGAGTTAGGAAAGAGAACAGAGTCTCACATTTAGAAAACACTCTTATGCCTGCATAAAGGGGAAGGAGAGGTGGGGTGATGCATAAAACCAGAGTTTGATATAAGCACAGGGACCGTTTCAAAAACCAACTTTGGAATTGACAAGACCGACACCTTCCTTAGTGAAAGAGACTCAAAACCCCATATTTCCCACAGAGGAATATATCTGACTAGTAAGAATCTTAAAACCTATGTATTGATATGTCTCCATAAGGGAATCTAGTGTGTCTAGAGTGGCATAAACATGGCAGCGAGAATCAGCTCAAACCCACTATAAAAAGGAATTTCAAAAGCAAAACCAAAAAACAGGGAAATTCTTTAAAATTCCTTCAGGGTGTCTGAGGAAACCTGGAAAGACCCTATCTACAATGACAGCTGGATGTGGCATAAGGCTGGACACTTGGGACTGAGAGGATTGGTGAGATTGGGTGAGCAAATGCAGACCCTTTCAAGCAATAATGCATGGCCCCCATTCCATGGGTCCCAACTCTCCAGGTTCAAGGGAATATTACTACAGCTATAACATGTACAGGAAACCTAGAGAATGGACACACTGTGAATACGAAAGGTTTCTAAAACTCAACGAATAGTCCCTCTCCTGGTGCTCCAGTTTGACTTTCCAACTGCCTTACTATCAATCTCCCAACTTGGAGAGACAGGCCCTTTAACCTCCTGGTTTGCACAGGTTCCCAATTTGGCAGAGGATGGAAGGGACGAGGGAGAACCCATGAGAGAGTAGCTGTTAGGCATTTGGACGGGCACATGTCAATCTAATTTCCCGGCAGGAAGAAGAATTAACCAAAGTCTCAGCCACCCACCGGGAACCAGTATAGGACATGATCCAAAATTTTGGACTTGCGTTCAGCTCACAAAAAACGAGTTGAGAAATGGAGCTCAGGGGCACAGCAATTCACAAACTGGCAGAGTGATAAAGGACAACTATCGTCCAAAAATCTGTTGAGGGAAGTCAACGAGGCGGACTTGAAAGTGAGGCAAAATAGCAGCAAACAGATTTCAAGAGGTACGTTGGAATCGCCTGTAAAGCACAGGAAGAGGGGCACAACTTGGACAATGGTGCACTTGGCCAAAAAGGGCGTATGCGTTTTCTCCTGAATATATTCAGGAGAAAACGCATACGCCCTTTTTGGCCAAGCAAGCAAGCGGGCAATGCAAATCTGCACTACAAAGAAGTATCACTTCCCACCGGTCAAAAGGGACATCCACAAAATGTGTAAAAACCAGAAAGGCAAGACAGGCCCTGGAGAACAGGGAGCCTTGTTATGCTGATGGGCGGGATGTAAATTGCCAACTGCCTCACTGGAGGAGTGCATTGTGTTCCCTAAAACAAGTAAACAACAGAGCTACAGAGCCAAGGCCACTTCCAGTCTAGGGAATATACCTTGGGAAAACTGAAAATCAATAAGAAAGAGCCACCTCCAAATTTAGGGCTGCACTGGCTACAAGAACCTCAACTTGGGTACACCTTAAATATCCCAGGAAATATAAAAATGGTTCAAAACATTGTGGTACTTACGTACGATGGAATATCCCTCAGCCATGAAATCAATGTCATAAGACCAGTAGCAGCAAAGTGAGTGGATTCAGGTACGATGATTCTAAGTGAAATAAGTCACACAGAAAAAGAAACTTATCATAAGATATCACTTATGAAGATCCTGTAAACATGGCTACACGTGAACTGAGTTAGGAAAGAGAACAGAGTCTCACATTTAGAAAACACTCTTATGCCTGCATAAAGGGGAAGGAGAGGTGGGGTGATGCATAAAACCAGAGTTTGATATAAGCACAGGGACCGTTTCAAAAACCAACTTTGGAATTGACAAGACCGACACCTTCCTCAGTGAAAGAGACTCAAAACCCCATATTTCCCACAGAGGAATATATCTGACTAGTAAGAATCTTAAAACCTATGTATTGATATGTCTCCATAAGGGAATCAAGTGTGTCTAGAGTGGCATAAACATGGCAGCGAGAATCAGCTCAAACCCACTATAAAAAGGAATTTCAAAAGCAAAACCAAAAAACAGGGAAATTCTTTACAATTCCTTCAGGGTGTCTGAGGAAACCTGGAAAGACCCTATCTACAATGACAGCTGGATATGGCATAAGGCTGGACACTTGGGACTGAGAGGATTGGTGAGATTGGGTGAGCAAATGCAGACCCTTTCAAGCAATAATGCATGGCCCCCATTCCATGGGTCCCAACTCTCCAGGTTCAAGGGAATATTACTACAGCTATAACATGTACAGGAAACCTAGAGAATGGACACACTGTGAATACGAAAGGTTTCTAAAACTCAACGAATAGTCCCTCTCCTGGTGCTCCAGTTTGACTTTCCAACTGCCTTACTATCAATCTCCCAACTTGGAGAGACAGGCCCTTTAACCTCCTGGTTTGCACAGGTTCCCAATTTGGCAGAGGATGGAAGGGACGAGGGAGAACCCATGAGAGAGTAGCTGTTAGGCATTTGGACGCGCACATGTCACTCTAATTTCCCGGCAGGAAGAAGAATTAACCAAAGTCTCAGCCACCCACCGGGAACCAGTATAGGACATGATCCAAAATTTTGGACTTGCGTTCAGCTCACAAAAAACGAGTTGAGAAATGGAGCTCAGGGGCACAGCAATTCACAAACTGGCAGAGTGATAAAGGACAACTATCGTCCAAAAATCTGTTGAGGGAAGTCAACGAGGCGGACTTGAAAGCGAGGCAAAATAGCAGGAAACAGATTTCAAGAGGTACCTTGGAATCGCCTGTAAAGCACAGGAAGAGGGGCACAACTTGGACAATGGTGCACTTGGCCAAAAAGGGCGTATGCGTTTTCTCCTGAATATATTCAGGAGAAAACGCATACGCCCTTTTTGGCCAAGCAAGCAAGCGGGCAATGCAAATCTGCACTACAAAGAAGTATCACTTCCCACCGGTCAAAAGGGACATCCACAAAATGTGTAAAAACCAGAAAGGCAAGACAGGCCCTGGAGAACAGGGAGCCTTGTTATGCTGATGGGCGGGATGTAAATTGCCAACTGCCTCACTGGAGGAGTGCATTGTGTTCCCTAAAACAAGTAAACAACAGAGCTACAGAGCCAAGGCCACTTCCAGTCTAGGGAATATACCTTGGGAAAACTGAAAATCAATAAGAAAGAGCCACCTCCAAATTTAGGGCTGCACTGACAACAAGAACCTCAACTTGGGTACACCTTAAATATCCCAGGAAATATAAAAATGGTTCAAAACTTTGTGGTACTTACGTACGATGGAATATCCCTCAGCCATGAAATCAATGTCATAACACCAGTAGCAGCAAAGTGAGTGGATTCAGGTACGATGATTCTAAGTGAAATAAGTCACACAGAAAAAGAAACTTATCATAAGATATCACTTATGAAGATCCTGTAAACATGGCTACAAGTGAACTGAGTTAGGAAAGAGAACAGAGTCTCACATTTAGAAAACACTCTTATGCCTGCTTAAAGGGGAAGGAGAGGTGGGGTGATGCATAAAACCAGAGTTTGGTATAAGCACAGGGACCGTTCCAAAAACCAACTTTGGAATAGACAAGACCTACACCTTCCTTAGTGAAAGAGACTCAAAACCCCATATTTCCCGCAGAGGAATATATCTGACTAGTAAGAATCTTAAAACCTATGTATTGATATGTCTCCATAAGGGAATCAAGTGTGTCTAGAGTGGCATAAACATGGCAGCGAGAATCAGCTCAAACCCACTATAAAAAGGAATTTCAAAAGCAAAACCAAAAAACAGGGAAATTCTTTACAATTCCTTCAGGGTGTCTGAGGAAACCTGGAAAGACCCTATCTACAATGACAGCTGGATGTGGCATAAGGCTGGACACTTGGGACTGAGAGGATTGGTGAGATTGGGTGAGCAAATGCAGACTCTTTCAAGCAATAATGCATGGCCCCCTTTCCATGGGTCCCAACTCTCCTGGTTCAAGGGAATATTACTACAGCTATAACATGTACAGGAAACCTAGAGAATGGACACACTGTGAATACGAAAGGTTTCTAAAACTCAACGAATAGTCCCTCTCCTGGTGCTCCAGTTTGACTTTCCAACTGCCTTACTATCAATCTCCCAACTTGGAGAGACAGGCCCTTTAACCTCCTGGTTTGCACAGGTTCCCAATTTGGCAGAGGATGGAAGGGACGAGGGAGAACCCATGAGAGAGTAGCTGTTAGGCATTTGGACGGGCACATGTCACTCTAATTTCCCGGCAGGAAGAAGAATTAACCAAAGTCTCAGCCACCCACCGGGAACCAGTATAGGACATGATCCAAAATTTTTGACTTGCGTTCAGCTCCCAAAAAACGAGTTGAGAAATGGAGCTCAGGGGCACAGCAATTCACATACTGCCAGAGTGATAAAGGACAACTATCGTCCAAAAATCTGTTGAGGGAAGTCAACGAGGCGGACTTGAAAGTGAGGCAAAATAGCAGGAAACAGATTGCAAGAGGTACGTTGGAATCACCTGTAAAGCACAGGAAGAGGGGCACAACTTGGACAATGGTGCACTTGGCCAAAAAGGGCGTATGCGTTTTCTCCTGAATATATTCAGGAGAAAACGCATACGCCCTTTTTGGCCAAGCAAGCAAGCGGGCAATGCAAATCTGCACTACAAAGAAGTATCACTTCCCACCGGTCAAAAGGGACATCCACAAAATGTGTAAAAACCAGAAAGGCAAGACAGGCCCTGGAGAACAGGGAGCCTTGTTATGCTGATGGGCGGGATGTAAATTGCCAACTGCCTCACTGGAGGAGTGCATTGTGTTCCCTAAAACAAGTAAACAACAGAGCTACAGAGCCAAGACCACTTCCAGTCTAGGGAATATACCTGGGGAAAACTGAAAATCAATAAGAAAGAGCCACCTCCAAATTTAGGGCTGCACTGGCTACAAGAACCTCAACTTGGGTACACCTTAAATATCCCAGGAAATATAAAAATGGTTCAAAACATTGTGGTACTTACGTACGATGGAATATCCGTCAGCCATGAAATCAATGTCATAAGACCAGTAGCAGCAAAGTGAGTGGATTCAGGTACGATGATTCTAAGTGAAATAAGTCACACAGAAAAAGAAACTTATCATAAGATATCACTTATGAAGATCCTGTAAACATGGCTACACGTGAACTGAGTTAGGAAAGAGAACAGAGTCTCACATTTAGAAAACACTCTTATGCCTGCATAAAGGGGAAGGAGAGGTGGGGTGATGCATAAAACCAGAGTTTGATATAAGCACAGGGACCGTTTCAAAAACCAACTTTGGAATTGACAAGACCGACACCTTCCTCAGTGAAAGAGACTCAAAACCCCATATTTCCCACAGAGGAATATATCTGACTAGTAATAATCTTAAAACCTATGTATTGATATGTCTCCATAAGGGAATCAAGTGTGTCTAGAGTGGCATAAACATGGCAGCGAGAATCAGCTCAAACCCACTATAAAAAGGAATTTCAAAAGCAAAACCAAAAAACAGGGAAATTCTTTACAATTCCTTCAGGGTGTCTGAGGAAACCTGGAAAGACCCTATCTACAATGACAGCTGGATGTGGCATAAGGCTGGACACTTGGGACTGAGAGGATTGGTGAGATTGGGTGAGCAAATGCAGACCCTTTCTAGCAATAATGCATGGCCCCCATTCCATGGGTCCCAACTCTCCAGGTTCAAGGGAATATTACTACAGCTATAACATGTACAGGAAACCTAGAGAATGGACACACTGTGAATACGAAAGGTTTCTAAAACTCAACGAATAGTCCCTCTCCTGGTGCTCCAGTTTGACTTTCCAACTGCCTTACTATCAATCTCCCAACTTGGAGAGACAGGCCCTTTAACCTCCTGGTTTGCACAGGTTCCCAATTTGGCAGAGGATGGAAGGGACGAGGGAGAACCCATGAGAGAGTAGCTGTTAGGCACTTGGACGGGCACATGTCACTCTAATTTCCCGGCAGGAAGAAGAATTAACCAAAGTCTCAGCCACCCACCGGGAACCAGTATAGGACATGATCCAAAATTTTTGACTTGCGTTCAGCTCACAAAAAACGAGTTGAGAAATGGAGCTCAGGGGCACAGCAATTCACATACTTCCAGAGTGATAAAGGACAACTATCGTCCAAAAATCTGTTGAGGGAAGTCAACGAGGCGGACTTGAATGTGAGGCAAAATAGCAGGAAACAGATTGCAAGAGGTACGTTGGAATCGCCTGTAAAGCACAGGAAGAGGGGCACAACTTGGACAATGGTGCACTTGGCCAAAAAGGGCGTATGCGTTTTCTCCTGAATATATTCAGGAGAAAACGCATACGCCCTTTTTGGCCAAGCAAGCAAGCGGGCAATGCAAATCTGCACTACAAAGAAGTATCACTTCCCACCGGTCAAAAGGGACATCCACAAAATGTGTAAAAACCAGAAAGGCAAGACAGGCCCTGGAGAACAGGGAGCCTTGTTATGCTGATGGGCGGGATGTAAATTGCCAACTGCCTCACTGGAGGAGTGCATTGTGTTCCCTAAAACAAGTAAACAACAGAGCTACAGAGCCAAGACCACTTCCAGTCTAGGGAATATACCTGGGGAAAACTGAAAATCAATAAGAAAGAGCCACCTCCAAATTTAGGGCTGCACTGGCTACAAGAACCTCAACTTGGGTACACCTTAAATATCCCAGGAAATATAAAAATGGTTCAAAACATTGTGGTACTTACGTACGATGGAATATCCCTCAGCCATGAAATCAATGTCATAAGACCAGTAGCAGCAAAGTGAGTGGATTCAGGTACGATGATTCTAAGTGAAATAAGTCACACAGAAAAAGAAACTTATCATAAGGTATCACTTATGAATATCCTGTAAACATGGCTACACGTGAACTGAGTTAGGAAAGAGAACAGAGTCTCACATTTAGAAAACACTCTTATGCCTGCATAAAGGAGAAGGAGAGGTGGGGTGATGCATAAAACCAGAGTTTGATATAAGCACAGGGACCGTTTCAAAAACCAACTTTGGAATTGACAAGACCGACACCTTCCTCAGTGAAAGAGACTCAAAACCCCATATTTCCCACAGTGGAATATATCTGACTAGTAAGATCTTAAAACCTATGTATTGATATGTCTCCATAAGGGAATCAAGTGTGTCTAGAGTGGCATAAACATGGCAGCGAGAATCAGCTCAAACCCACTATAAAAAGGAATTTCAAAAGCAAAACCAAAAAACAGGGAAATTCTTTACAATTCCTTCAGGGTGTCTGAGGAAACCTGGAAAGACCCTATCTACAATGACAGCTGGATGTGGCATAAGGCTGGACACTTGGGACTGAGAGGATTGGTGAGATTGGGTGAGCAAATGCAGACCCTTTCAAGCAATAATGCATGGCCCCCATTCCATGGGTCCCAACTCTCCAGGTTCAAGGGAATATTACTACAGCTATAACATGTACAGGAAACCTAGAGAATGGACACACTGTGAATACGAAAGGTTTCTAAAACTCAACGTATAGTCCCTCTCCTGGTGCTCCAGTTTGACTTTCCAACTGCCTTACTATCAATCTCCCAACTTGGAGAGACAGGCCCTTTAACCTCCTGGTTTGCACAGGTTCCCAATTTGGCAGAGGATGGAAGGGACGAGGGAGAACCCATGAGAGAGTAGCTGTTAGGCATTTGGACGGGCACATGTCACTCTAATTTCCCGGCAGGAAGAAGAATTAACCAAAGTCTCAGCCACCCACCGGGAACCAGTATAGGACATGATCCAAAATTTTGGACTTGCGTTAAGCTCACAAAAAACGAGTTGAGAAATGGAGCTCAGGGGCACAGCAATTCACAAACTGGCAGAGTGATAAAGGACAACTATCGTCCAAAAATCTGTTGAGGGAAGTCAACGAGGCGGACTTGAAAGCGAGGCAAAATAGCAGGAAACAGATTTCAAGAGGTACCTTGGAATCGCCTGTAAAGCACAGGAAGAGGGGCACAACTTGGACAATGGTGCACTTGGCCAAAAAGGGCGTATGCGTTTTCTCCTGAATATATTCAGGAGAAAACGCATACGCCCTTTTTGGCCAAGCAAGCAAGCGGGCAATGCAAATCTGCACTACAAAGAAGTATCACTTCCCACCGGTCAAAAGGGACATCCACAAAATGTGTAAAAACCAGAAAGGCAAGACAGGCCCTGGAGAACTGGGAGCCTTGTTATGCTGATGGGCGGGATGTAAATTGCCAACTGCCTCACTGGAGGAGTGCATTGTGTTCCCTAAAACAAGTAAACAACAGAGCTACAGAGCCAAGGCCACTTCCAGTCTAGGGAATATACCTTGGGAAAACTGAAAATCAATAAGAAAGAGCCACCTCCAAATTTAGGGCTGCACTGACTACAAGAACCTCAACTTGGGTACACCTTAAATATCCCAGGAAATATAAAAATGGTTCAAAACATTGTGGTACTTACGTACGATGGAATATCCCTCAGCCATGAAATCAATGTCATAAGACCAGTAGCAGCAAAGTGAGTGGATTCAGGTACGATGATTCTAAGTGAAATAAGTCACACAGAAAAAGAAACTTATCATAAGATATCACTTATGAAGATCCTGTAAACATGGCTACACGTGAACTGAGTTAGGAAAGAGAACAGAGTCTCACATTTAGAAAACACTCTTATGCCTGCATAAAGGGGAAGGAGAGGTGGGGTGATGCATAAAACCAGAGTTTGATATAAGCACAGGGACCGTTTCAAAAACCAACTTTGGAATTGACAAGACCGACACCTTCCTCAGTGAAAGAGACTCAAAACCCCATATTTCCCAGAGAGGAATATATCTGACTAGTAAGAATCTTAAAACCTATGTATTGATATGTCTCCATAAGGGAATCAAGTGTGTCTAGAGTGGCATAAACATGGCAGGGAGAATCAGCTCAAACCCACTATAAAAAGGAATTTCAAAAGCAAAACCAAAAAACAGGGAAATTCTTTACAATTCCTTCAGGGTGTCTGAGGAAACCTGGAAAGACCCTATCTACAATGACAGCTGGATGTGGCATAAGGCTGGACACTTGGGACTGAGAGGATTGGTGAGATTGGGTGAGCAAATGCAGACCCTTTCAAGCAATAATGCATGGCCCCCATTCCATGGGTCCCAACTCTCCATGTTCAAGGGAATATTACTACAGCTATAACATGTACAGAAAACCTAGAGAATGGACACACTGTGAATACGAAAGGTTTCTAAAACTCAACGAATAGTCCCTCTCCTGGTGCTCCAGTTTGACTTTCCAACTGCCTTACTATCAATCTCCCAACTTGGAGAGACAGGCCCTTTAACCTCCTGGTTTGCACAGGTTCCCAATTTGGCAGAGGATGGAAGGGACGAGGGAGAACCCATGAGAGAGTAGCTGTTAGGCATTTGGACGGGCACATGTCAATCTAATTTCCCGGCAGGAAGAAGAATTAACCAAAGTCTCAGCCACCCACCGGGAATCAGTATAGGACATGATCCAAAATTTTGGACTTGCGTTCAGCTCACAAAAAACGAGTTGAGAAATGGAGCTCAGGGGCACAGCAATTCACAAACTGGCACAGTGATAAAGGACAACTATCGTCCAAAAATCTGTTGAGGGAAGTCAACGAGGCGGACTTGAAAGCGAGGCAAAATAGCAGGAAACAGATTTCAAGAGGTACGTTGGAATCGCCTGTAAAGCACAGGAAGAGGGGCACAAATTGGACAATGGTGCACTTGGCCAAAAAGGGCGTATGCGTTTTCTCCTGAATATATTCAGGAGAAAACGTATACGCCCTTTTTGGCCAAGCAAGCAAGCGGGCAATGCAAATCTGCACTACAAAGAAGTATCACTTCCCACCGGTCAAAAGGGACATCCACAAAATGTGTAAAAACCAGAAAGGCAAGACAGGCCCTGGTGAACAGGGAGCCTTGTTATGCTGATGGGCGGGATGTAAATTGCCAACTGCCTCACTGGAGGAGTGCATTGTGTTCCCTAAAACAAGTAAACAACAGAGCTACAGAGCCAAGGCCACTTCCAGTCTAGGGAATATACCTTGGGAAAACTGAAAATCAATAAGAAAGAGCCACCTACAAATTTAGGGCTGCACTGACTACAAGAACCTCAACTTGGGTACACCTTAAATATCCCAGGAAATATAAAAATGGTTCAAAACATTGTGGTACTTACGTACGATGGAATATCCCTCAGCCATGAAATCAATGTCATAAGACCAGTAGCAGCAAAGTGAGTGGATTCAGGTACGATGATTCTAAGTGAAATAAGTCACACAGAAAAAGAAACTTATCATAAGATATCACTTAGGAAGTTCCTGTAAACATGGCTACACGTGAACTGAGTTAGGAAAGAGAACAGAGTCTCACATTTAGAAAACACTCTTATGCCTGCATAAAGGGGAAGGAGAGGTGGGGTGATGCATAAAACCAGAGTTTGATATAAGCACAGGGACCGTTTCAAAAACCAACTTTGGAATTGACAAGACCGACACCTTCCTCAGTGAAAGAGACTCAAAACCCCATATTTCCCACAGAGGAATATATCTGACTAGTAAGAATCTTAAAACCTATGTATTGATATGTCTCCATAAGGGAATCAAGTGTGTCTAGAGTGGCATAAACATGGCAGCGAGAATCAGCTCAAACCCACTATAAAAAGGAATTTCAAAAGCAAAACCAAAAAACAGGGAAATTCTTTACAATTCCTTCAGGGTGTCTGAGGAAACCTGGAAAGACCCTATCTACAATGACAGCTGGATGTGGCATAAGGCTGGACACTTGGGACTGAGAGGATTGGTGAGATTGGGTGAGCAAATGCAGACCCTTTCAAGCAATAATGCATGGCCCCCATTCCATGGGTCCCAACTCTCCAGGTTCAAGGGAATATTACTACAGCTATAACATGTACAGGAAACCTAGAGAATGGACACACTGTGAATACGAAAGGTTTCTAAAACTCAACGAATAGTCCCTCTCCTGGTGCTCCAGTTTGACTTTCCAACTGCCTTACTATCAATCTCCCAACTTGGAGAGACAGGCCCTTTAACCTCCTGGTTTGCACAGGTTCCCAATTTGGCAGAGGATGGAAGGGACGAGGGAGAACCCATGAGAGAGTAGCTGTTAGGCATTTGGACGGGCACATGTCACTCTAATTTCCCGGCAGGAAGAAGAATTAACCAAAGTCTCAGCCACCCACCGGGAACCAGTATAGGACATGATCCAAAATTTTGGACTTGCGTTCAGCTCACAAAAAACGAGTTGAGAAATGGAGCTCAGGGGCACAGCAATTCACAAACTGGCACAGTGATAAAGGACAACTATCGTCCAAAAATCTGTTGAGGGAAGTCAACGAGGCGGACTTGAAAGTGAGGCAAAATAGCAGGAAACAGATTTCAAGAGGTACGTTGGAATCGCCTGTAAAGCACAGGAAGAGGGGCACAACTTGGACAATGGTGCACTTGGCCAAAAAGGGCGTATGCGTTTTCTCCTGAATATTCAGGAGAAAACGCATACGCCCTTTTTGGCCAAGCAAGCAAGCGGGCAATGCAAATCTGCACTACAAAGAAGTATCACTTCCCACCGGTCAAAAGGGACATCCACAAAATGTGTAAAAACCAGAAAGGCAAGACAGTCCCTGGAGAACAGGGAGCCTTGTTATGCTGATGGGCGGGATGTAAATTGCCAACTGCCTCACTGGAGGAGTGCATTGTGTTCCCTAAAACAAGTAAACAACAGAGCTACAGAGCCAAGGCCACTTCCAGTCTAGGGAATATACCTGGGGAAAACTGAAAATCAATAAGAAAGAGCCACCTCCAAATTTAGGGCTGCACTGGCTACAAGAACCTCAACTTGGGTACACCTTAAATATCCCAGGAAATATAAAAATGGTTCAAAACATTGTGGTACTTACGTACGATGGAATATCCCTCAGCCATGAAATCAATGTCATAAGACCAGTAGCAGCAAAGTGAGTGGATTCAGGTACGATGATTCTAAGTGAAATAAGTCACACAGAAAAAGAAACTTATCATAAGATATCACTTAGGAAGATCCTGTAAACATGGCTACACGTGAACTGAGTTAGGAAAGAGAACAGAGTCTCACATTTAGAAAACACTCTTATGCCTGCATAAAGGGGAAGGAGAGGTCGGGTGATGCATAAAACCAGAGTTTGATATAAGCACAGGGACCGTTCCAAAAACCAACTTTGGAATAGACAAGACCTACACCTTCCTCAGTGAAAGAGACTCAAAACCCCATATTTCCCGCAGAGGAATATATCTGACTAGTAAGAATCTTAAAACCTATGTATTAATATGACTCCATAAGGGAATCAAGTGTGTCTAGAGTGGCATAAACATGGCAGCGAGAATCAGCTCAAACCCACTATAAAAAGGAATTTCAAAAGCAAAACCAAAAAACAGGGAAATTCTTTACAATTCCTTCAGGGTGTCTGAGGAAACCTGGAAAGACCCTGTCTACAATGACAGCTGGATGTGGCATAAGGCTGGACACTTGGGACTGAGAGGATTGGTGAGATTGGGTGAGCAAATGCAGACCATTTCAAGCAATAATGCATTTCCGCCATTCCATGGGTCCCAACTCTCCAGGTTCAAGGGAATATTACTACAGCTATAACATGTACAGGAAACCTAGAGAATGGACACACTGTGAATACGAAAGGTTTCTAAAACTCAACGAATAGTCCCTCTCCTGGTGCTCCAGTTTGACTTTCCAACTGCCTTACTATCAATCTCCCAACTTGGAGAGACAGGCCCTTTAACCTCCTGGTTTGCACAGGTTCCCAATTTGGCAGAGGATGGAAGGGACGAGGGAGAACCCATGAGAGAGTAGCTGTTAGGAATTTGGACGGGCACATGTCACTCTAATTTCCCGGCAGGAAGAAGAATTAACCAAAGTCTCAGCCACCCACCGGGAACCAGTATAGGACATGATCCAAAATTTTGGACTTGCGTTCAGCTCACAAAAAACGAGTTGAGGAATGGAGCTCAGGGGCACAGCAATTCACAAACTGGCAGAGTGATAAAGGACAACTATCGTCCAAAAATCTGTTGAGGGAAGTCAACGAGGCGAACTTGAAAGCGAGGCAAAATAGCAGGAAACAGATTTCAAGAGGTACCTTGGAATCGCCTGTAAAGCACAGGAAGAGGGGCACAACTTGGACAATCGTGCACTTGGCCAAAAAGGGCATATGCGTTTTCTCCTGAATATATTCAGGAGAAAACGCATACGCCCTTTTTGGCCAAGCAAGCAAGCGGGCAATGCAAATCTGCACTACAAAGAAGTATCACTTCCCACCGGTCAAAAGGGACATCCACAAAATGTGTAAAAACCAGAAAGGCAAGACAGGCCCTGGAGAACTGGGAGCCTTGTTATGCTGATGGGCGGGATGTAAATTGCCAACTGCCTCACTGGAGGAGTGCATTGTGTTCCCTAAAACAAGTAAACAACAGAGCTACAGAGCCAAGGCCACTTCCAGTCTAGGAAATATACGTTGGGAAAACTGAAAATCAATAAGAAAGAGCCACCTCCAAATTTAGGGCTGCACTGGCTACAAGAACCTCAACTTGGGTACACCTTAAATATCCCAGGAAATATAAAAATGGTTCAAAACATTGTGGTACTTACGTACGATGGAATATCCCTCAGCCATGAAATCAATGTCATAAGACCAGTAGCAGCAAAGTGAGTGGATTCAGGTACGATGATTCTAAGTGAAATAAGTCACACAGAAAAAGAAACTTATCATAAGATATCACTTAGGAAGTTCCTGTAAACATGGCTACACGTGAACTGAGTTAGGAAAGAGAACAGAGTCTCACATTTAGAAAACACTCTTATGCCTGCATAAAGGGGAAGGAGAGGTGGGGTGATGCATAAAACCAGAGTTTGATATAAGCACAGGGACCGTTTCAAAAACCAACTTTGGAATTGACAAGACCGACACCTTCCTCAGTGAAAGAGACTCAAAACCCCATATTTCCCACAGAGGAATATATCTGACTAGTAAGAATCTTAAAACCTATGTATTGATATGTCTCCATAAGGGAATCAAGTGTGTCTAGAGTGGCATAAACATGGCAGCGAGAATCAGCTCAAACCCACTATAAAAAGGAATTTCAAAAGCAAAACCAAAAAACAGGGAAATTCTTTACAATTCCTTCAGGGTGTCTGAGGAAACCTGGAAAGACCCTATCTACAATGACAGCTGGATGTGGCATAAGGCTGGACACTTGGGACTGAGAGGATTGGTGAGATTGGGTGAGCAAATGCAGACCCTTTCAAGCAATAATGCATGGCCCCCATTCCATGGGTCCCAACTCTCCATGTTCAAGGGAATATTACTACAGCTATAACATGTACAGGAAACCTAGAGAATGGACACACTGTGAATACGAAAGGTTTCTAAAACTCAACGAATAGTCCCTCTCCTGGTGCTCCAGTTTGACTTTCCAACTGCCTTACTATCAATCTCCCAACTTGGAGAGACAGGCCCTTTAACCTCCTGGTTTGCACAGGTTCCCAATTTGGCAGAGGATGGAAGGGACGAGGGAGAACCCATGAGAGAGTAGCTGTTAGGCATTTGGACGGGCACATGTCACTCTAATTTCCCGGCAGGAAGAAGAATTAACCAAAGTCTCAGCCACCCACCGGGAACCAGTATAGGACATGATCCAAAATTTTGGACTTGCGTTCAGCTCACAAAAAACGAGTTGAGAAATGGAGCTCAGGGGCACAGCAATTCACAAACTGGCACAGTGATAAAGGACAACTATCGTCCAAAAATCTGTTGAGGGAAGTCAACGAGGCGGACTTGAAAGTGAGGCAAAATAGCAGGAAACAGATTTCAAGAGGTACGTTGGAATCGCCTGTAAAGCACAGGAAGAGGGGCACAACTTGGACAATGGTGCACTTGGCCAAAAAGGGCGTATGCGTTTTCTCCTGAATATATTCAGGAGAAAACGCATACGCCCTTTTTGGCCAAGCAAGCAAGCGGGCAATGCAAATCTGCACTACAAAGAAGTATCACTTCCCACCGGTCAAAAGGGACATCCACAAAATGTGTAAAAACCAGAAAGGCAAGACAGGCCCTGGAGAACAGGGAGCCTTGTTATGCTGATGGGCGGGATGTAAATTGCCAACTGCCTCACTGGAGGAGTGCATTGTGTTCCCTAAAACAAGTAAACAACAGAGCTACAGAGCCAAGACCACTTCCAGTCTAGGGAATATACCTGGGGAAAACTGAAAATCAATAAGAAAGAGCCACCTCCAAATTTAGGGCTGCACTGGCTACAAGAACCTCAACTTGGGTACACCTTAAATATCCCAGGAAATATAAAAATGGTCCAAAACATTGTGGTACTTACGTACGATGGAATATCCCTCAGCCATGAAATCAATGTCATAAGACCAGTAGCAGCAAAGTGAGTGGATTCAGGTACGATGATTCTAAGTGAAATAAGTCACACAGAAAAAGAAACTTATCATAAGATATCACTTATGAAGATCCTGTAAACATGGCTACAAGTGAACTGAGTTAGGAAAGAGAACAGAGTCTCACATTTAGAAAACACTCTTATGCCTGCTTAAAGGGGAAGGAGAGGTGGGGTGATGCATAAAACCAGAGTTTGATATAAGCACAGGGACCGTTCCAAAAACCAACTTTGGAATAGACAAGACCTACACCTTCCTCAGTGAAAGAGACTCAAAACCCCATATTTCCCGCAGAGGAATATATCTGACTAGTAAGAATCTTAAAACCTATGTATTGATATGTCTCCATAAGGGAATCAAGTGTGTCTAGAGTGGCATAAACATGGCAGCGAGAATCAGCTCAAACCCACTATAAAAAGGAATTTCAAAAGCAAAACCAAAAAACAGGGAAATTCTTTACAATTCCTTCAGGGTGTCTGAGGAAACCTGGAAAGACCCTATCTACAATGACAGCTGGATGTGGCATAAGGCTGGACACTTGGGACTGAGAGGATTGGTGAGATTGGGTGAGCAAATGCAGACCCTTTCAAGCAATAATGCATGGCCCCCTTTCCATGGGTCCCAACTCTCCAGGTTCAAGGGAATATTACTACAGCTATAACATGTACAGGAAACCTAGAGAATGGACACACTGTGAATACGAAAGGTTTCTAAAACTCAACGAATAGTCCCTCTCCTGGTGCTCCAGTTTGACTTTCCAACTGCCTTACTATCAATCTCCCAACTTGGAGAGACAGGCCCTTTAACCTCCTGGTTTGCACAGGTTCCCAATTTGGCAGAGGATGGAAGGGACGAGGGAGAACCCATGAGAGAGTAGCTGTTAGGCATTTGGACGGGCACATGTCACTCTAATTTCCCGGCAGGAAGAAGAATTAACCAAAGTCTCAGCCACCCACCGGGAACCAGTATAGGACATGATCCAAAATTTTGGACTTGCGTTCAGCTCCCAAAAAACGAGTTGAGAAATGGAGCTCAGGGGCACAGCAATTCACATACTGCCAGAGTGATAAAGGACAACTATCGTCCAAAAATCTGTTGAGGGAAGTCAACGAGGCGGACTTGAAAGTGAGGCAAAATAGCAGGAAACAGATTGCAAGAGGTACGTTGGAATCACCTGTAAAGCACAGGAAGAGGGGCACAACTTGGACAATGGTGCACTTGGCCAAAAAGGGCGTATGCGTTTTCTCCTGAATATATTCAGGAGAAAACGCATACGCCCTTTTTGGCCAAGCAAGCAAGCGGGCAATGCAAATCTGCACTACAAAGAAGTATCACTTCCCACCGGTCAAAAGGGACATCCACAAAATGTGTAAAAACCAGAAAGGCAAGACAGGCCCTGGAGAACAGGGAGCCTTGTTATGCTGATGGGCGGGATGTAAATTGCCAACTGCCTCACTGGAGGAGTGCATTGTGTTCCCTAAAACAAGTAAACAACAGAGCTACAGAGCCAAGGCCACTTCCAGTCTAGGGAATATACCTGGGGAAAACTGAAAATCAATAAGAAAGAGCCACCTCCAAATTTAGGGCTGCACTGGCTACAAGAACCTCAACTTGGGTACACCTTAAATATCCCAGGAAATATAAAAATGGTTCAAAACATTGTGGTACTTACGTACGATGGAATATCCCTCAGCCATGAAATCAATGTCATAAGACCAGTAGCAGCAAAGTGAGTGGATTCAGGTACGATGATTCTAAGTGAAATAAGTCACACAGAAAAAGAAACTTATCATAAGATATCACTTAGGAAGTTCCTGTAAACATGGCTACACGTGAACTGAGTTAGGAAAGAGAACAGAGTCTCACATTTAGAAAACACTCTTATGCCTGCATAAAGGGGAAGGAGAGGTCGGGTGATGCATAAAACCAGAGTTTGATATAAGCACAGGGACCGTTCCAAAAACCAACTTTGGAATAGACAAGACCTACACCTTCCTCAGTGAAAGAGACTCAAAACCCCATATTTCCCGCAGAGGAATATATCTGACTAGTAAGAATCTTAAAACCTATGTATTAATATGACTCCATAAGGGAATCAAGTGTGTCTAGAGTGGCATAAACATGGCAGCGAGAATCAGCTCTAACCCACTATAAAAAGGAATTTCAAAAGCAAAACCAAAAAACAGGGAAATTCTTTACAATTCCTTCAGGGTGTCTGAGGAAACCTGGAAAGACCCTGTCTACAATGACAGCTGGATGTGGCATAAGGCTGGACACTTGGGACTGAGAGGATTGGTGAGATTGGGTGAGCAAATGCAGACCATTTCAAGCAATAATGCATGGCCGCCATTCCATGGGTCCCAATTCTCCAGGTTCAAGGGAATATTACTACAGCTATAACATGTACAGGAAACCTAGAGAATGGACACACTGTGAATACGAAAGGTTTCTAAAACTCAACGAATAGTCCCTCTCCTGGTGCTCCAGTTTGACTTTCCAACTGCCTTACTATCAATCTCCCAACTTGGAGAGACAGGCCCTTTAACCTCCTGGTTTGCACAGGTTCCCAATTTGGCAGAGGATGGAAGGGACGAGGGAGAACCCATGAGAGAGTAGCTGTTAGGCATTTGGACGGACACATGTCACTCTAATTTCCCGGCAGGAAGAAGAATTAACCAAAGTCTCAGCCACCCACCGGGAACCAGTATAGGACATGATCCAAAATTTTGGACTTGCGTTCAGCTCACAAAAAACGAGTTGAGAAATGGAGCTCAGGGGCACAGCAATTCACAAACTGGCAGAGTGATAAAGGACAACTATCGTCCAAAAATCTGTTGAGGGAAGTCAACGAGGCGAACTTGAAAGCGAGGCAAAATAGCAGGAAACAGATTTCAAGAGGTACCTTGGAATCGCCTGTAAAGCACAGGAAGAGGGGCACAACTTGGACAATGGTGCACTTGGCCAAAAAGGGCGTATGCGTTTTCTCCTGAATATATTCAGGAGAAAACGCATACGCCCTTTTTGGCCAAGCAAGCAAGCGGGCAATGCAAATCTGCACTACAAAGAAGTATCACTTCCCACCGGTCAAAAGGGACATCCACAAAATGTGTAAAAACCAGAAAGGCAAGACAGGCCCTGGAGAACAGGGAGCCTTGTTATGCTGATGGGCGGGATGTAAATTGCCAACTGCCTCACTGGAGGAGTGCATTGTGTTCCCTAAAACAAGTAAACAACAGAGCTACAGAGCCAAGGCCACTTCCAGTCTAGGAAATATACGTTGGGAAAACTGAAAATCAATAAGAAAGAGCCACCTCCAAATTTAGGGCTGCACTGACTACAAGAACCTCAACTTGGGTACACCTTAAATATCCCAGGAAATATAAAAATGGTTCAAAACATTGTGGTACTTACGTACGATGGAATATCCCTCAGCCATGAAATCAATGTCATAAGACCAGTAGCAGCAAAGTGAGTGGATTCAGGTACGATGATTCTAAGTGAAATAAGTCACACAGAAAAAGAAACTTATCATAAGATATCACTTAGGAAGTTCCTGTAAACATGGCTACACGTGAACTGAGTTAGGAAAGAGAACAGAGTCTCACATTTAGAAAACACTCTTATGCCTGCATAAAGGGGAAGGAGAGGTGGGGTGATGCATAAAACCAGAGTTTGATATAAGCACAGGGACCGTTTCAAAAACCAACTTTGGAATTGACAAGACCGACACCTTCCTCAGTGAAAGAGACTCAAAACCCCATATTTCCCACAGAGGAATATATCTGACTAGTAAGAATCTTAAAACCTATGTATTGATATGTCTCCATAAGGGAATCAAGTGTGTCTAGAGTGGCATAAACATGGCAGCGAGAATCAGCTCAAACCCACTATAAAAAGGAATTTCAAAAGCAAAACCAAAAAACAGGGAAATTCTTTACAATTCCTTCAGGGTGTCTGAGGAAACCTGGAAAGACCCTATCTACAATGACAGCTGGATGTGGCATAAGGCTGGACACTTGGGACTGAGAGGATTGGTGAGATTGGGTGAGCAAATGCAGACCCTTTCAAGCAATAATGCATGGCCCCCATTCCATGGGTCCCAACTCTCCATGTTCAAGGGAATATTACTACAGCTATAACATGTACAGGAAACCTAGAGAATGGACACACTGTGAATACGAAAGGTTTCTAAAACTCAACGAATAGTCCCTCTCCTGGTGCTCCAGTTTGACTTTCCAACTGCCTTACTATCAATCTCCCAACTTGGAGAGACAGGCCCTTTAACCTCCTGGTTTGCACAGGTTCCCAATTTGGCAGAGGATGGAAGGGACGAGGGAGAACCCATGAGAGAGTAGCTGTTAGGCATTTGGACGGGCACATGTCACTCTAATTTCCCGGCAGGAAGAAGAATTAACCAAAGTCTCAGCCACCCACCGGGAACCAGTATAGGACATGATCCAAAATTTTGGACTTGCGTTCAGCTCACAAAAAACGAGTTGAGAAATGGAGCTCAGGGGCACAGCAATTCACAAACTGGCACAGTGATAAAGGACAACTATCGTCCAAAAATCTGTTGAGGGAAGTCAACGAGGCGGACTTGAAAGCGAGGCAAAATAGCAGGAAACAGATTTCAAGAGGTACCTTGGAATCGCCTGTAAAGCACAGGAAGAGGGGCACAACTTGGACAATGGTGCACTTGGCCAAAAAGGGCGTATGCGTTTTCTCCTGAATATATTCAGGAGAAAACGCATACGCCCTTTTTGGCCAAGCAAGCAAGCGGGCAATGCAAATCTGCACTACAAAGAAGTATCACTTCCCACCGGTCAAAAGGGACATCCACAAAATGTGTAAAAACCAGAAAGGCAAGACAGGCCCTGGAGAACAAGGAGCCTTGTTATGCTGATGGGCGGGATGTAAATTGCCAACTGCCTCACTGGAGGAGTGCATTGTGTTCCCTAAAACAAGTAAACAACAGAGCTACAGAGCCAAGGCCACTTCCAGTCTAGGGAATATACCTGGGGAAAACTGAAAATCAATAAGAAAGAGCCACCTCCAAATTTAGGGCTGCACTGGCTACAAGAACCTCAACTTGGGTACACCTTAAATATCCCAGGAAATATAAAAATGGTTCAAAACATTGTGGTACTTACGTACGATGGAATATCCCTCAGCCATGAAATCAATGTCATAAGACCAGTAGCAGCAAAGTGAGTGGATTCAGGTACGATGATTCTAAGTGAAATAAGTCACACAGAAAAAGAAACTTATCATAAGATATCACTTAGGAAGATCCTGTAAACATGGCTACACGTGAACTGAGTTAGGAAAGAGAACAGAGTCTCACATTTAGAAAACACTCTTATGCCTGCATAAAGGGGAAGGAGAGGTGGGGTGATGCATAAAACCAGAGTTTGATATAAGCACAGGGACCGTTCCAAAAACCAACTTTGGAATAGACAAGACCTACACCTTCCTCAGTGAAAGAGACTCAAAACCCCATATTTCCCACAGAGGAATATATCTGACTAGTAAGAATCTTAAAACCTATGTATTGATATGACTCCATAAGGGAATCAAGTGTGTCTAGAGTGGCATAAACATGGCAGCGAGAATCAGCTCAAACCCACTATAAAAAGGAATTTCAAAAGCAAAACCAAAAAACAGGGAAATTCTTTACAATTCCTTCAGGGTGTCTGAGGAAACCTGGAAAGACCCTATCTACAATGACAGCTGGATGTGGCATAAGGCTGGACACTTGGGACTGAGAGGATTGGTGAGATTGGGTGAGCAAATGCAGACCCTTTCAAGCAATAATGCATGGCCCCCATTCCATGGGTCCCAACTCTCCAGGTTCAAGGGAATATTACTACAGCTATAACATGTACAGGAAACTTAGAGAATGGACACACTGTGAATACGAAAGGTTTCTAAAACTCAACGAATAGTCCCTCTCCTGGTGCTCCAGTTTGACTTTCCAACTGCCTTACTATCAATCTCCCAACTTGGAGAGACAGGCCCTTTAACCTCCTGGTTTGCACAGGTTCCCAATTTGGCAGAGGATGGAAGGGACGAGGGAGAACCCATGAGAGAGTAGCTGTTAGGCATTTGGACGGGCACATGTCACTCTAATTTCCCGGCAGGAAGAAGAATTAACCAAAGTCTCAGCCACCCACCGGGAACCAGTATAGGACATGATCCAAAATTTTGGACTTGCGCTCAGCTCACAAAAAACGAGTTGAGAAATGGAGCTCAGGGGCACAGCAATTCACAAACTGGCAGAGTGATAAAGGACAACTATCGTCCAAAAATCTGTTGAGGGAAGTCAACGAGGCGGACTTGAAAGCGAGGCAAAATAGCAGGAAACAGATTTCAAGAGGTACGTTGGAATCGCCTGTAAAGCACAGGAAGAGGGGCACAACTTGGACAATGGTGCACTTGGCCAAAAAGGGCGTATGCGTTTTCTCCTGAATATATTCAGGAGAAAACGCATACGCCCTTTTTGGCCAAGCAAGCAAGCGGGCAATGCAAATCTGCACTACAAAGAAGTATCACTTCCCACCGGTCAAAAGGGACATCCACAAAATGTGTAAAAACCAGAAAGGCAAGACAGGCCCTGGAGAACTGGGAGCCTTGTTATGCTGATGGGCGGGATGTAAACTGCCAACTGCCTCACTGGAGGAGTGCATTGTGTTCCCTAAAACAAGTAAACAACAGAGCTACAGAGCCAAGGCCACTTCCAGTCTAGGGAATATACCTTGGGAAAACTGAAAATCAATAAGAAAGAGCCACCTCCAAATTTAGGGCTGCACTGACTACAAGAACCTCAACTTGGGTACACCTTAAATATCCCAGGAAATATAAAAATGGTTCAAAACATTGTGGTACTTACGTACGATGGAATATCCCTCAGCCATGAAATCAATGTCATAAGACCAGTAGCAACAAAGTGAGTGGATTCAGGTACGATGATATTAAGTGAAATAAGTCACACAGAAAAAGAAACTTATCATAAGATATCACTTATGAAGATCCTGTAAACATGGCTACACGTGAACTGAGTTAGGAAAGAGAACAGAGTCTCACATTTAGAAAACACTCTTATGCCTGCATAAAGGGGAAGGAGAGGTGGGGTGATGCATAAAACCAGAGTTTGATATAAGCACAGGGACCGTTTCAAAAACCAACTTTGGAATTGACAAGACCGACACCTTCCTCAGTGAAAGAGACTCAAAACCCCATATTTCCCACAGAGGAATATATCTGACTAGTAAGAATCTTAAAACCTATGTATTGATATGTCTCCATAAGGGAATCAAGTGTGTCTAGAGTGGCATAAACATGGCAGCGAGTATCAGCTCAAACCCACTATAAAAAGGAATTTCAAAAGCAAAACCAAAAAACAGGGAAATTCTTTACAATTCCTTCAGGGTGTCTGAGGAAACCTGGAAAGACCCTATCTACAATGACAGCTGGATGTGGCATAAGGCTGGACACTTGGGACTGAGAGGATTGGTGAGATTGGGTGAGCGAATGCAGACCCTTTCAAGCAATAATGCATGGCCCCCATTCCATGGGTCCCAACTCTCCAGGTTCAAGGGAATATTACTACAGCTATAACATGTACAGGAGACCTAGAGAATGTACACACTGTGAATACGAAAGGTTTCTAAAACTCAACGAATAGTCCCTCTCCTGGTGCTCCAGTTTGACTTTCCAACTGCCTTACTATCAATCTCCCAACTTGGAGAGACAGGCCCTTTAACCTCCTGGTTTGCACAGGTTCCCAATTTGGCAGAGGATGGAAGGGACGAGGGAGAACCCATGAGAGAGTAGCTGTTAGGCATTTGGACGGGCACATGTCACTCTAATTTCCCGGCAGGAAGAAGAATTAACCAAAGTCTCAGCCACCCACCGGGAACCAGTATAGGACATGATCCAAAATTTTGGACTTGCGTTCAGCTCACAAAAAACGAGTTGAGAAATGGAGCTCAGGGGCACAGCAATTCACAAACTGGCAGAGTGATAAAGGACAACTATCGTCCAAAAATCTGTTGAGGGAAGTCAACGAGGCGGACTTGAAAGTGAGGCAAAATAGCAGGAAACAGATTTCAAGAGGTACGTTGGAATCGCCTGTAAAGCACAGGAAGAGGGGCACAACTTGGACAATGGTGCACTTGGCCAAAAAGGGCGTATGCGTTTTCTCCTGAATATATTCAGGAGAAAACGCATACGCCCTTTTTGGCCAAGCAAGCAAGCGGGCAATGCAAATCTGCACTACAAAGAAGTATCACTTCCCACCGGTCAAAAGGGACATCCACAAAATGTGTAAAAACCAGAAAGGCAAGACAGGCCCTGGAGAACAGGGAGCCTTGTTATGCTGATGGGCGGGATGTAAATTGCCAACTGCCTCACTGGAGGAGTGCATTGTGTTCCCTAAAACAAGTAAACAACAGAGCTACAGAGCCAAGGCCACTTCCAGTCTAGGGAATATACCTGGGGAAAACTGAAAATCAATAAGAAAGAGCCACCTCCAAATTTAGGGCTGCACTGGCTACAAGAACCTCAACTTGGGTACACCTTAAATATCCCAGGAAATATAAAAATGGTTCAAAACATTGTGGTACTTACGTACGATGGAATATCCCTCAGCCATGAAATCAATGTCATAAGACCAGTAGCAGCAAAGTGAGTGGATTCAGGTACGATGATTCTAAGTGAAATAAGTCACACAGAAAAAGAAACTTATCATAAGATATCACTTAGGAAGATCCTGTAAACATGGCTACACGTGAACTGAGTTAGGAAAGAGAACAGAGTCTCACATTTAGAAAACACTCTTATGCCTGCATAAAGGGGAAGGAGAGGTCGGGTGATGCATAAAACCAGAGTTTGATATAAGCACAGGGACCGTTCCAAAAACCAACTTTGGAATAGACAAGACCTACACCTTCCTCAGTGAAAGAGACTCAAAACCCCATATTTCCCGCAGAGGAATATATCTGACTAGTAAGAATCTTAAAACCTATGTATTAATATGACTCCATAAGGGAATCAAGTGTGTCTAGAGTGGCATAAACATGGCAGCGAGAATCAGCTCAAACCCACTATAAAAAGGAATTTCAAAAGCAAAACCAAAAAACAGGGAAATTCTTTACAATTCCTTCAGGGTGTCTGAGGAAACCTGGAAAGACCCTGTCTACAATGACAGCTGGATGTGGCATAAGGCTGGACACTTGGGACTGAGAGGATTGGTGAGATTGGGTGAGCAAATGCAGACCATTTCAAGCAATAATGCATGGCCGCCATTCCATGGGTCCCAACTCTCCAGGTTCAAGGGAATATTACTACAGCTATAACATGTACAGGAAACCTAGAGAATGGACACACTGTGAATACGAAAGGTTTCTAAAACTCAACGAATAGTCCCTCTCCTGGTGCTCCAGTTTGACTTTCCAACTGCCTTACTATCAATCTCCCAACTTGGAGAGACAGGCCCTTTAACCTCCTGGTTTGCACAGGTTCCCAATTTGGCAGAGGATGGAAGGGACGAGGGAGAACCCATGAGAGAGTAGCTGTTAGGCATTTGGACGGACACATGTCACTCTAATTTCCCGGCAGGAAGAAGAATTAACCAAAGTCTCAGCCACCCACCGGGAACCAGTATAGGACATGATCCAAAATTTTGGACTTGCGTTCAGCTCACAAAAAACGAGTTGAGAAATGGAGCTCAGGGGCACAGCAATTCACAAACTGGCAGAGTGATAAAGGACAACTATCGTCCAAAAATCTGTTGAGGGAAGTCAACGAGGCGAACTTGAAAGCGAGGCAAAATAGCAGTAAACAGATTTCAAGAGGTACCTTGGAATCGCCTGTAAAGCACAGGAAGAGGGGCACAACTTGGACAATGGTGCACTTGGCCAAAAAGGGCGTATGCGTTTTCTCCTGAATATATTCAGGAGAAAACGCATACGCCCTTTTTGGCCAAGCAAGCAAGCGGGCAATGCAAATCTGCACTACAAAGAAGTATCACTTCCCACCGGTCAAAAGGGACATCCACAAAATGTGTAAAAACCAGAAAGGCAAGACAGGCCCTGGAGAACAGGGAGCCTTGTTATGCTGATGGGCGGGATGTAAATTGCCAACTGCCTCACTGGAGGAGTGCATTGTGTTCCCTAAAACAAGTAAACAACAGAGCTACAGAGCCAAGGCCACTTCCAGTCTAGGAAATATACGTTGGGAAAACTGAAAATCAATAAGAAAGAGCCACCTCCAAATTTAGGGCTGCACTGACTACAAGAACCTCAACTTGGGTACACCTTAAATATCCCAGGAAATATAAAAATGGTTCAAAACATTGTGGTACTTACGTACGATGGAATATCCCTCAGCCATGAAATCAATGTCATAAGACCAGTAGCAGCAAAGTGAGTGGATTCAGGTACGATGATTCTAAGTGAAATAAGTCACACAGAAAAAGAAACTTATCATAAGATATCACTTAGGAAGTTCCTGTAAACATGGCTACACGTGAACTGAGTTAGGAAAGAGAACAGAGTCTCACATTTAGAAAACACTCTTATGCCTGCATAAAGGGGAAGGAGAGGTGGGGTGATGCATAAAACCAGAGTTTGATATAAGCACAGGGACCGTTTCAAAAACCAACTTTGGAATTGACAAGACCGACACCTTCCTCAGTGAAAGAGACTCAAAACCCCATATTTCCCACAGAGGAATATATCTGACTAGTAAGAATCTTAAAACCTATGTGTTGATATGTCTCCATAAGGGAATCAAGTGTGTCTAGAGTGGCATAAACATGGCAGCGAGTATCAGCTCAAACCCACTATAAAAAGGAATTTCAAAAGCAAAACCAAAAAACAGGGAAATTCTTTACAATTCCTTCAGGGTGTCTGAGGAAACCTGGAAAGACCCTATCTACAATGACAGCTGGATGTGGCATAAGGCTGGACACTTGGGACTGAGAGGATTGGTGAGATTGGGTGAGCGAATGCAGACCCTTTCAAGCAATAATGCATGGCCCCCATTCCATGGGTCCCAACTCTCCAGGTTCAAGGGAATATTACTACAGCTATAACATGTACAGGAGACCTAGAGAATGTACACACTGTGAATACGAAAGGTTTCTAAAACTCAACGAATAGTCCCTCTCCTGGTGCTCCAGTTTGACTTTCCAACTGCCTTACTATCAATCTCCCAACTTGGAGAGACAGGCCCTTTAACCTCCTGGTTTGCACAGGTTCCCAATTTGGCAGAGGATGGAAGGGACGAGGGAGAACCCATGAGAGAGTAGCTGTTAGGCATTTGGACGGGCACATGTCACTCTAATTTCCCGGCAGGAAGAAGAATTAACCAAAGTCTCAGCCACCCACCGGGAACCAGTATAGGACATGATCCAAAATTTTGGACTTGCGTTCAGCTCACAAAAAACGAGTTGAGAAATGGAGCTCAGGGGCACAGCAATTCACAAACTGGCAGAGTGATAAAGGACAACTATCGTCCAAAAATCTGTTGAGGGAAGTCAACGAGGCGGACTTGAAAGTGAGGCAAAATAGCAGGAAACAGATTTCAAGAGGTACGTTGGAATCGCCTGTAAAGCACAGGAAGAGGGGCACAACTTGGACAATGGTGCACTTGGCCAAAAAGGGCGTATGCGTTTTCTCCTGAATATATTCAGGAGAAAACGCATACGCCCTTTTTGGCCAAGCAAGCAAGCGGGCAATGCAAATCTGCACTACAAAGAAGTATCACTTCCCACCGGTCAAAAGGGACATCCACAAAATGTGTAAAAACCAGAAAGGCAAGACAGGCCCTGGAGAACAGGGAGCCTTGTTATGCTGATGGGCGGGATGTAAATTGCCAACTGCCTCACTGGAGGAGTGCATTGTGTTCCCTAAAACAAGTAAACAACAGAGCTACAGAGCCAAGGCCACTTCCAGTCTAGGGAATATACCTGGGGAAAACTGAAAATCAATAAGAAAGAGCCACCTCCAAATTTAGGGCTGCACTGGCTACAAGAACCTCAACTTGGGTACACCTTAAATATCCCAGGAAATATAAAAATGGTTCAAAACATTGTGGTACTTACGTACGATGGAATATCCCTCAGCCATGAAATCAATGTCATAAGACCAGTAGCAGCAAAGTGAGTGGATTCAGTTACGATGATTCTAAGTGAAATAAGTCACACAGAAAAAGAAACTTATCATAAGATATCACTTAGGAAGATCCTGTAAACATGGCTACACGTGAACTGAGTTAGGAAAGAGAACAGAGTCTCACATTTAGAAAACACTCTTATGCCTGCATAAAGGGGAAGGAGAGGTCGGGTGATGCATAAAACCAGAGTTTGATATAAGCACAGGGACCGTTCCAAAAACCAACTTTGGAATAGACAAGACCTACACCTTCCTCAGTGAAAGAGACTCAAAACCCCATATTTCCCGCAGAGGAATATATCTGACTAGTAAGAATCTTAAAACCTATGTATTAATATGACTCCATAAGGGAATCAAGTGTGCCTAGAGTGGCATAAACATGGCAGCGAGAATCAGCTCAAACCCACTATAAAAAGGAATTTCAAAAGCAAAACCAAAAAACAGGGAAATTCTTTACAATTCCTTCAGGGTGTCTGAGGAAACCTGGAAAGACCCTGTCTACAATGACAGCTGGATGTGGCATAAGGCTGGACACTTGGGACTGAGAGGATTGTTGAGATTGGGTGAGCAAATGCAGACCATTTCAAGCAATAATGCATGGCCCCCATTCCATGGGTCCCAACTCTCCATGTTCAAGGGAATATTACTACAGCTATAACATGTACAGGAAACCTAGAGAATGGACACACTGTGAATACGAAAGGTTTCTAAAACTCAACGAATAGTCCCTCTCCTGGTGCTCCAGTTTGACTTTCCAACTGCCTTACTATCAATCTCCCAACTTGGAGAGACAGGCCCTTTAACCTCCTGGTTTGCACAGGTTCCCAATTTGGCAGAGGATGGAAGGGACGAGGGAGAACCCATGAGAGAGTAGCTGTTAGGCATTTGGACGGGCACATGTCACTCTAATTTCCCGGCAGGAAGAAGAATTAACCAAAGTCTCAGCCACCCACCGGGAACCAGTATAGGACATGATCCAAAATTTTGGACTTGCGTTCAGCTCACAAAAAACGAGTTGAGAAATGGAGCTCAGGGGCACAGCAATTCACAAACTGGCAGAGTGATAAAGGACAACTATCGTCCAAAAATCTGTTGAGGGAAGTCAACGAGGCGGACTTGAAAGCGAGGCAAAATAGCAGGAAACAGATTTCAAGAGGTACGTTGGAATCGCCTGTAAAGCACAGGAAGAGGGGCACAACTTGGACAATGGTGCACTTGGCCAAAAAGGGCGTATGCGTTTTCTCCTGAATATATTCAGGAGAAAACGCATACGCCCTTTTTGGCCAAGCAAGCAAGCGGGCAATGCAAATCTGCACTACAAAGAAGTATCACTTCCCACCGGTCAAAAGGGACATCCACAAAAAGTGTAAAAACCAGAAAGGCAAGACAGGCCCTGGAGAACTGGGAGCCTTGTTATGCTGATGGGCGGGATGTAAACTGCCAACTGCCTCACTGGAAGAGTGCATTGTGTTCCCTAAAACAAGTAAACAACAGAGCTACAGAGCCAAGGCCACTTCCAGTCTAGGGAATATACCTTGGGAAAACTGAAAATCAATAAGAACGAGCCATCTCCAAATTTAGGGCTGCACTGACTACAAGAACCTCAACTTGGGTACACCTTAAATATCCCAGGAAATATAAAAATGGTTCAAAACATTGTGGTACTTACGTACGATGGAATATCCCTCAGCCATGAAATCAATGTCATAAGACCAGTAGCAGCAAAGTGAGTGGATTCAGGTATGATGATTCTAAGTGAAATAAGTCACACAGAAAAAGAATCTTATCATAAGATATCACTTATGAAGATCCTGTAAACATGGCTACACGTGAGCTGAGTTAGGAAAGAGAACAGAGTCTCACATTTAGAAAACACTCTTATGCCTGCATAAAGGGGATGGAGAGGTGGGGTGATGCATAAAACCAGAGTTTGATATAAGCACAGGGACCGTTCCAAAAACCAACTTTGGAATAGACAAGACCTACACCTTCCTCAGTGAAAGAGACTCAAAACCCCATATTTCCCGCAGAGGAATATATCTGACTAGTAAGAATCTTAAAACCTATGTATTGATATGACTCCATAAGGGAATCAAGTGTGTCTAGAGTGGCATAAACATGGCAGCGAGAATCAGCTCAAACCCACTATAAAAAGGAATTTCAAAAGCAAAACCAAAAAACAGGGAAATTCTTTACAATTCCTTCAGGGTGTCTGAGGAAACCTGGAAAGACCCTGTCTACAATGACAGCTGGATGTGGCATAAGGCTGGACACTTGGGACTGAGAGGATTGGTGAGATTGGGTGAGCAAATGCAGACCCATTCCAGCAATAATGCATGGCCCCCATTCCATGGGTCCCAACTCTCCAGGTTCAAGAGAATATTACTACAGCTATAACATGTACAGGAAACCTAGAGAATGGACACACTGTGAATACGAAAGGTTTCTAAAACTCAACGAATAGTCCCTCTCCTGGTGCTCCAGTTTGACTTTCCAACTGCCTTACTATCAATCTCCCAACTTGGAGAGACAGGCCCTTTAACCTCCTGGTTTGCACAGGTTCCCAATTTGGCAGAGGATGGAAGGGACGAGGGAGAACCCATGAGAGAGTAGCTGTTAGGCATTTGGACGGGCACATGTCACTCTAATTTCCCGGCAGGAAGAAGAATTAACCAAAGTCTCAGCCACCCACCGGGAACCAGTATAGGACATGATCCAAAATTTTGGACTTGCGTTCAGCTCACAAAAAACGAGTTGAGAAATGGAGCTCAGGGGCACAGCAATTCACAAACTGGCAGAGTGATAAAGGACAACTATCGTCCAAAAATCTGTTGAGGGAAGTCAACGAGGCAGACTTGAAAGCGAGGCAAAATAGCAGGAAACAGATTTCAATAGGTACGTTGGAATCGCCTGTAAAGCACAGGAAGAGGGGCACAACTTGGACAATGGTGCACTTGGCCAAAAAGGGCGTATGCGTTTTCTGCTGAATATATTCAGGAGAAAACGCATACGCCCTTTTTGGCCAAGCAAGCAAGCGGGCAATGCAAATCTGCACTACAAAGAAGTATCACTTCCCACCGGTCAAAAGGGACATCCACAAAATGTGTAAAAACCATAAAGGCAAGACAGGCCCTGGAGAACTGGGAGCCTTGTTATGCTGATGGGCGGGATGTAAATTGCCAACTGCCTCACTGGAGGAGTGCATTGTGTTCCCTAAAACAAGTAAACAACAGAGCTACAGAGCCAAGGCCACTTCCAGTCTAGGGAATATACCTTGGGAAAACTGAAAATCAATAAGAAAGAGCCACCTCCAAATTTAGGGCTGCACTGACTACAAGAACCTCAACTTGGGTACACCTTAAATATCCCAGGAAATATAAAAATGGTTCAAAACATTGTGGTACTTACGTACGATGGAATATCCCTCAGCCATGAAATCAATGTCATAAGACCAGTAGCAGCAAAGTGAGTGGATTCAGGTACGATGATTCTAAGTGAAATAAGTCACACAGAAAAAGAAACTTATCATAAGATATCACTTATGAAGATCCTGTAAACATGGCTACACGTGAACTGAGTTAGGAAAGAGAACAGAGTCTCACATTTAGAAAACACTCTTATGCCTGCATAAAGGGGAAGGAGAGGTGGGGTGATGCATAAAACCAGAGTTTGATATAAGCACAGGGACCGTTTCAAAAACCAACTTTGGAATTGACAAGACCGACACCTTCCTCAGTGAAAGAGACTCAAAACCCCATATTTCCCACAGAGGAATATATCTGACTAGTAAGAATCTTAAAACCTATGTATTGATATGTCTCCATAAGGGAATCAAGTGTGTCTAGAGTGGCATAAACATGGCAGAGAGTATCAGCTCAAACCCACTATAAAAAGGAATTTCAAAAGCAAAACCAAAAAACAGGGAAATTCTTTACAATTCCTTCAGGGTGTCTGAGGAAACCTGGAAAGACCCTATCTACAATGACAGCTGGATGTGGCATAAGGCTGGACACTTGGGACTGAGAGGATTGGTGAGATTGGGTGAGCGAATGCAGACCCTTTCAAGCAATAATGCATGGCCCCCATTCCATGGGTCCCAACTCTCCAGGTTCAAGGGAATATTACTACAGCTATAACATGTACAGGAGACCTAGAGAATGTACACACGGTGAATACGAAAGGTTTCTAAAACTCAACGAATAGTCCCTCTCCTGGTGCTCCAGTTTGACTTTCCAACTGCCTTACTATCAATCTCCCAACTTGGAGAGACAGGCCCTTTAACCTCCTGGTTTGCACAGGTTCCCAATTTGGCAGAGGATGGAAGGGACGAGGGAGAACCCATGAGAGAGTAGCTGTTAGGCATTTGGACGGGCACATGTCACTCTAATTTCCCGGCAGGAAGAAGAATTAACCAAAGTCTCAGCCACCCACCGGGAACCAGTATAGGACATGATCCAAAATTTTGGACTTGCGTTCAGCTCACAAAAAACGAGTTGAGAAATGGAGCTCAGGGGCACAGCAATTCACAAACTGGCAGAGTGATAAAGGACAACTATCGTCCAAAAATCTGTTGAGGGAAGTCAACGAGGCAGACTTGAAAGCGAGGCAAAATAGCAGGAAACAGATTTCAATAGGTACGTTGGAATCGCCTGTAAAGCACAGGAAGAGGGGCACAACTTGGACAATGGTGCACTTGGCCAAAAAGGGCGTATGCGTTTTCTGCTGAATATATTCAGGAGAAAACGCATACGCCCTTTTTGGCCAAGCAAGCAAGCGGGCAATGCAAATCTGCACTACAAAGAAGTATCACTTCCCACCGGTCAAAAGGGACATCCACAAAATGTGTAAAAACCATAAAGGCAAGACAGGCCCTGGAGAACTGGGAGCCTTGTTATGCTGATGGGCGGGATGTAAATTGCCAACTGCCTCACTGGAGGAGTGCATTGTGTTCCCTAAAACAAGTAAACAACAGAGCTACAGAGCCAAGGCCACTTCCAGTCTAGGGAATATACCTTGGGAAAACTGAAAATCAATAAGAAAGAGCCACCTCCAAATTTAGGGCTGCACTGACTACAAGAACCTCAACTTGGGTACACCTTAAATATCCCAGGAAATATAAAAATGGTTCAAAACATTGTGGTACTTACGTACGATGGAATATCCCTCAGCCATGAAATCAATGTCATAAGACCAGTAGCAGCAAAGTGAGTGGATTCAGGTACGATGATTCTAAGTGAAATAAGTCACACAGAAAAAGAAACTTATCATAAGATATCACTTATGAAGATCCTGTAAACATGGCTACACGTGAACTGAGTTAGGAAAGAGAACAGAGTCTCACATTTAGAAAACACTCTTATGCCTGCATAAAGGGGAAGGAGAGGTGGGGTGATGCATAAAACCAGAGTTTGATATAAGCACAGGGACCGTTTCAAAAACCAACTTTGGAATTGACAAGACCGACACCTTCCTCAGTGAAAGAGACTCAAAACCCCATATTTCCCACAGAGGAATATATCTGACTAGTAAGAATCTTAAAACCTATGTATTGATATGTCTCCATAAGGGAATCAAGTGTGTCTAGAGTGGCATAAACATGGCAGAGAGTATCAGCTCAAACCCACTATAAAAAGGAATTTCAAAAGCAAAACCAAAAAACAGGGAAATTCTTTACAATTCCTTCAGGGTGTCTGAGGAAACCTGGAAAGACCCTATCTACAATGACAGCTGGATGTGGCATAAGGCTGGACACTTGGGACTGAGAGGATTGGTGAGATTGGGTGAGCGAATGCAGACCCTTTCAAGCAATAATGCATGGCCCCCATTCCATGGGTCCCAACTCTCCAGGTTCAAGGGAATATTACTACAGCTATAACATGTACAGGAGACCTAGAGAATGTACACACGGTGAATACGAAAGGTTTCTAAAACTCAACGAATAGTCCCTCTCCTGGTGCTCCAGTTTGACTTTCCAACTGCCTTACTATCAATCTCCCAACTTGGAGAGACAGGCCCTTTAACCTCCTGGTTTGCACAGGTTCCCAATTTGGCAGAGGATGGAAGGGACGAGAGAGAACCCATGAGAGAGTAGCTGTTAGGCATTTGGACGGGCACATGTCACTCTAATTTCCCGGCAGGAAGAAGAATTAACCAAAGTCTCAGCCACCCACCGGGAACCAGTATAGGACATGATCCAAAATTTTGGACTTGCGTTCAGCTCACAAAAAACGAGTTGAGAAATGGAGCTCAGGGGCACAGCAATTCACAAACTGGCAGAGTGATAAAGGACAACTATCGTCCAAAAATCTGTTGAGGGAAGTCAACGAGGCGGACTTGAAAGCGAGGCAAAATAGCAGGAAACAGATTTCAAGAGGTACCTTGGAATCGCCTGTAAAGCACAGGAAGAGGGGCACAACTTGGACAATGGTGCACTTGGCCAAAAAGGGCGTATGCGTTTTCTCCTGAATATATTCAGGAGAAAACGCATACGCCCTTTTTGGCCAAGCAAGCAAGCGGGCAATGCAAATCTGCACTACAAAGAAGTATCACTTCCCACCGGTCAAAAGGGACATCCACAAAATGTGTAAAAACCATAAAGGCAAGACAGGCCCTGGAGAACTGGGAGCCTTGTTATGCTGATGGGCGGGATGTAAATTGCCAACTTCCTCACTGGAGGAGTGCATTGTGTTCCCTAAAACAAGTAAACAACAGAGCTACAGAGCCAAGGCCACTTCCAGTCTAGGGAATATACCTTGGGAAAACTGAAAATCAATAAGAAAGAGCCACCTCCAAATTGAGGGCTGCACTGACTACAAGAACCTCAACTTGGGTACACCTTAAATATCCCAGGAAATATAAAAATGGTTCAAAACATTGTGGTACTTACGTACGATGGAATATCCCTCAGCCATGAAATCAATGTCATAAGACCAGTAGCAGCAAAGTGAGTGGATTCAGGTACGATGATTCTAAGTGAAATAAGTCACACAGAAAAAGAAACTTATCATAAGATATCACTTATGAAGTTCCTGTAAACATGGCTACACGTGAATTGAGTTAGGAAAGAGAACAGAGTCTCACATTTAGAAAACACTCTTATGCCTGCATAAAGGGGAAGGAGAGGTGGGGTGATGCATAAAACCAGAGTTTGATATAAGCACACGGACCGTTTCAAAAACCAACTTTGGAATTGACAAGACCGACACCTTCCTCAGTGAAAGAGACTCAAAACCCCATATTTCCCACAGAGGAATATATCTGACTAGTAAGAATCTTAAAACCTATGTATTGATATGTCTCCATAAGGGAATCAAGTGTGTCTAGAGTGGCATAAACATGGCAGCGAGAATCAGCTCAAACCCACTATAAAAAGGAATTTCAAAAGCAAAACCAAAAAACAGGGAAATTCTTTACAATTCCTTCAGGGTGTCTGAGGAAACCTGGAAAGACCCTATCTACAATGACAGCTGGATGTGGCATAAGGCTGGACACTTGGGACTGAGAGGATTGGTGAGATTGGGTGAGCGAATGCAGACCCTTTCAAGCAATAATGCATGGCCCCCATTCCATGGGTCCCAACTCTCCAGGTTCAAGGGAATATTACTACAGCTATAACATGTACAGGAGACCTAGAGAATGTACACACGGTGAATACGAAAGGTTTCTAAAACTCAACGAATAGTCCCTCTCCTGGTGCTCCAGTTTGACTTTCCAACTGCCTTACTATCAATCTCCCAACTTGGAGAGACAGGCCCTTTTACCTCCTGGTTTGCACAGGTTCCCAATTTGGCAGAGGATGGAAGGGACGAGAGAGAACCCATGAGAGAGTAGCTGTTAGGCATTTGGACGGGCACATGTCACTCTAATTTCCCGGCAGGAAGAAGAATTAACCAAAGTCTCAGCCACCCACCGGGAACCAGTATAGGACATGATCCAAAATTTTGGACTTGCGTTCAGCTCACAAAAAACGAGTTGAGAAATGGAGCTCAGGGGCACAGCAATTCACAAACTGGCAGAGTGATAAAGGACAACTATCGTCCAAAAATCTGTTGAGGGAAGTCAACGAGGCGGACTTGAAAGCGAGGCAAAATAGCAGGAAACAGATTTCAAGAGGTACCTTGGAATCGCCTGTAAAGCACAGGAAGAGGGGCACAACTTGGACAATGGTGCACTTGGCCAAAAAGGGCGTATGCGTTTTCTCCTGAATATATTCAGGAGAAAACGCATACGCCCTTTTTGGCCAAGCAAGCAAGCGGGCAATGCAAATCTGCACTACAAAGAAGTATCACTTCCCACCGGTCAAAAGGGACATCCACAAAATGTGTAAAAACCAGAAAGGCAAGACAGGCCCTGGAGAACTGGGAGCCTTGTTATGCTGATGGGCGGGATGTAAATTGCCAACTGCCTCACTGGAGGAGTGCATTGTGTTCCCTAAAACAAGTAAACAACAGAGCTACAGAGCCAAGGCCACTTCCAGTCTAGGGAATATACCTTGGGAAAACTGAAAATCAATAAGAAAGAGCCACCTCCAAATTGAGGGCTGCACTGACTACAAGAACCTCAACTTGGGTACACCTTAAATATCCCAGGAAATATAAAAATGGTTCAAAACATTGTGGTACTTACGTACGATGGAATATCCCTCAGCCATGAAATCAATGTCATAAGACCAGTAGCAGCAAAGTGAGTGGATTCAGGTACGATGATTCTAAGTGAAATAAGTCACACAGAAAAAGAAACTTATCATAAGATATCACTTATGAAGATCCTGTAAACATGGCTACACGTGAATTGAGTTAGGAAAGAGAACAGAGTCTCACATTTAGAAAACACTCTTATGCCTGCATAAAGGGGAAGGAGAGGTGGGGTGATGCATAAAACCAGAGTTTGATATAAGCACACGGACCGTTTCAAAAACCAACTTTGGAATTGACAAGACCGACACCTTCCTCAGTGAAAGAGACTCAAAACCCCATATTTCCCACAGAGGAATATATCTGACTAGTAAGAATCTTAAAACCTATGTATTGATATGTCTCCATAAGGGAATCAAGTGTGTCTAGAGTGGCATAAACATGGCAGCGAGAATCAGCTCAAACCCACTATAAAAAGGAATTTCAAAAGCAAAACCAAAAAACAGGGAAATTCTTTCCAATTCCTTCAGGGTGTCTGAGGAAACCTGGAAAGACCCTGTCTACAATGACAGCTGGATGTGGCATAAGGCTGGACACTTGGGACTGAGAGGATTGGTGAGATTGGGTGAGCAAATGCAGACCCTTTCAAGCAATAATGCATGGCCCCCATTCCATGGGTCCCAACTCTCCAGGTTCAAGGGAATATTACTACAGCTATAACATGTACAGGAAACCTAGAGAATGGACACACTGTGAATACGAAAGGTTTCTAAAACTCAACGAATAGTCCCTCTCCTGGTGCTCCAGTTTGACTTTCCAACTGCCTTACTATCAATCTCCCAACTTGGAGAGACAGGCCCTTTAACCTCCTGGTTTGCACAGGTTCCCAATTTGGCAGAGGATGGAAGGGACGAGGGAGAACCCATGAGAGAGTAGCTGTTAGGCATTTGGACGGGCACATGTCACTCTAATTTCCCGGCAGGAAGAAGAATTAACCAAAGTCTCAGCCACCCACCGGGAACCAGTATAGGACATGATCCAAAATTTTGGACTTGCGTTCAGCTCACAAAAAACGAGTTGAGAAATGGAGCTCAGGGGCACAGCAATTCACAAACTGGCAGAGTGATAAAGGACAACTATCGTCCAAAAATCTGTTGAGGGAAGTCAACGAGGCGGACTTGAAAGTGAGGCAAAATAGCAGGAAACAGATTTCAAGAGGTACCTTGGAATCGCCTGTAAAGCACAGGAAGAGGGGCACAACTTGGACAATGGTGCACTTGGCCAAAAAGGGCGTATGCGTTTTCTCCTGAATATATTCAGGAGAAAACGCATACGCCCTTTTTGGCCAAGCAAGCAAGCGGGCAATGCAAATCTGCACTACAAAGAAGTATCACTTCCCACCGGTCAAAAGGGACATCCACAAAATGTGTAAAAACCAGAAAGGCAAGACAGGCCCTGGAGAACTGGGAACCTTGTTATGCTGATGGGCGGGATGTAAACTGCCAACTGCCTCACTGGAGGAGTGCATTGTGTTCCCTAAAACAAGTAAACAACAGAGCTACAGAGCCAAGGCCACTTCCAGTCTAGGGAATATACCTTGGGAAAACTGAAAATCAATAAGAAAGAGCCACCTCCAAATTTAGGGCTGCACTGACTACAAGAACCTCAACTTGGGTACACCTTAAATATCCCAGGAAATATAAAAATGGTTCAAAACATTGTGGTACTTACGTACGATGGAATATCCCTCAGCCATGAAATCAATGTCATAAGACCAGTAGCAGCAAAGTGAGTGGATTCAGGTACGATGATTCTAAGTGAAATAAGTCACACAGAAAAAGAAACTTATCATAAGATATCACTTATGAAGATCCTGTAAACATGGCTACACGTGAATTGAGTTAGGAAAGAGAACAGAGTCTCACATTTAGAAAACACTCTTATGCCTGCATAAAGGGGAAGGAGAGGTGGGGTGATGCATAAAACCAGAGTTTGATATAAGCACACGGACCGTTTCAAAAACCAACTTTGGAATTGACAAGACCGACACCTTCCTTACTGAAAGAGACTCAAAACCCCATATTTCCCACAGAGGAATATATCTGACTAGTAAGAATCTTAAAACCTATGTATTGATATGTCTCCATAAGGGAATCAAGTGTGTCTAGAGTGGCATAAACATGGCAGCGAGAATCAGCTCAAACCCACTATAAAAAGGAATTTCAAAAGCAAAACCAAAAAACAGGGAAATTCTTTACAATTCCTTCAGGGTGTCTGAGGAAACCTGGAAAGACCCTATCTACAATGACAGCTGGATGTGGCATAAGGCTGGACACTTGGGACTGAGAGGATTGGTGAGATTGGGTGAGCAAATGCAGACCCTTTCAAGCAATAATGCATGGCCCCCATTCCATGGGTCCCAACTCTCCAGGTTCAAGGGAATATTACTACAGCTATAACATGTACAGGAAACCTAGAGAATGGACACACTGTGAATACGAAAGGTTTCTAAAACTCAGCGAATAGTCCCTCTCCTGGTGCTCCAGTTTGACTTTCCAACTGCCTTACTATCAATCTCCCAACTTGGAGAGACAGGCCCTTTAACCTCCTGGTTTGCACAGGTTCCCAATTTGGCAGAGGATGGAAGGGACGAGGGAGAACCCATGAGAGAGTAGCTGTTAGGCATTTGGACGGGCACATGTCACTCTAATTTCCCGGCAGGAAGAAGAATTAACCAAAGTCTCAGCCACCCACCGGGAACCAGTATAGGACATGATCCAAAATTTTGGACTTGCGTTCAGCTCACAAAAAACGAGTTGAGAAATGGAGCTCAGGGGCACAGCAATTCACAAACTGGCACAGTGATAAAGGACAACTATCGTCCAAAAATCTGTTGAGGGAAGTCAACGAGGCAGACTTGAAAGCGAGGCAAAATAGCAGGAAACAGATTTCAAGAGGTACGTTGGAATCGCCTGTAAAGCACAGGAAGAGGGGCACAACTTGGACAATGGTGCACTTGGCCAAAAAGGGCGTATGCGTTTTCTGCTGAATATATTCAGGAGAAAACGCATACGCCCTTTTTGGCCAAGCAAGCAAGCGGGCAATGCAAATCTGCACTACAAAGAAGTATCACTTCCCACCGGTCAAAAGGGACATCCACAAAATGTGTAAAAACCATAAAGGCAAGACAGGCCCTGGAGAACTGGGAGCCTTGTTATGCTGATGGGCGGGATGTAAATTGCCAACTGCCTCACTGGAGGAGTGCATTGTGTTCCCTAAAACAAGTAAACAACAGAGCTACAGAGCCAAGGCCACTTCCAGTCTAGGGAATATACCTTGGGAAAACTGAAAATCAATAAGAAAGAGCCACCTCCAAATTTAGGGCTGCACTGACTACAAGAACCTCAACTTGGGTACACCTTAAATATCCCAGGAAATATAAAAATGGTTCAAAACATTGTGGTACTTACGTACGATGGAATATCCCTCAGCCATGAAATCAATGTCATAAGACCAGTAGCAGCAAAGTGAGTGGATTCAGGTACGATGATTCTAAGTGAAATAAGTCACACAGAAAAAGAAACTTATCATAAGATATCACTTATGAAGATCCTGTAAACATGGCTACACGTGAACTGAGTTAGGAAAGAGAACAGAGTCTCACATTTAGAAAACACTCTTATGCCTGCATAAAGGGGAAGGAGAGGTGGGGTGATGCATAAAACCAGAGTTTGATATAAGCACAGGGACCGTTTCAAAAACCAACTTTGGAATTGACAAGACCGACACCTTCCTCAGTGAAAGAGACTCAAAACCCCATATTTCCCACAGAGGAATATATCTGACTAGTAAGAATCTTAAAACCTATGTATTGATATGTCTCCATAAGGGAATCAAGTGTGTCTAGAGTGGCATAAACATGGCAGAGAGTATCAGCTCAAACCCACTATAAAAAGGAATTTCAAAAGCAAAACCAAAAAACAGGGAAATTCTTTACAATTCCTTCAGGGTGTCTGAGGAAACCTGGAAAGACCCTATCTACAATGACAGCTGGATGTGGCATAAGGCTGGACACTTGGGACTGAGAGGATTGGTGAGATTGGGTGAGCGAATGCAGACCCTTTCAAGCAATAATGCATGGCCCCCATTCCATGGGTCCCAACTCTCCAGGTTCAAGGGAATATTACTACAGCTATAACATGTACAGGAGACCTAGAGAATGTACACACGGTGAATACGAAAGGTTTCTAAAACTCAACGAATAGTCCCTCTCCTGGTGCTCCAGTTTGACTTTCCAACTGCCTTACTATCAATCTCCCAACTTGGAGAGACAGGCCCTTTAACCTCCTGGTTTGCACAGGTTCCCAATTTGGCAGAGGATGGAAGGGACGAGGGAGAACCCATGAGAGAGTAGCTGTTAGGCATTTGGACGGGCACATGTCACTCTAATTTCCCGGCAGGAAGAAGAATTAACCAAAGTCTCAGCCACCCACCGGGAACCAGTATAGGACATGATCCAAAATTTTGGACTTGCGTTCAGCTCACAAAAAACGAGTTGAGAAATGGAGCTCAGGGGCACAGCAATTCACAAACTGGCAGAGTGATAAAGGACAACTATCGTCCAAAAATCTGTTGAGGGAAGTCAACGAGGCGGACTTGAAAGCGAGGCAAAATAGCAGGAAACAGATTTCAAGAGGTACCTTGGAATCGCCTGTAAAGCACAGGAAGAGGGGCACAACTTGGACAATGGTGCACTTGGCCAAAAAGGGCGTATGCGTTTTCTCCTGAATATATTCAGGAGAAAACGCATACGCCCTTTTTGGCCAAGCAAGCAAGCGGGCAATGCAAATCTGCACTACAAAGAAGTATCACTTCCCACCGGTCAAAAGGGACATCCACAAAATGTGTAAAAACCAGAAAGGCAAGACAGGCCCTGGAGAACTGGGAGCCTTGTTATGCTGATGGGCGGGATGTAAATTGCCAACTGCCTCACTGGAGGAGTGCATTGTGTTCCCTAAAACAAGTAAACAACAGAGCTACAGAGCCAAGGCCACTTCCAGTCTAGGGAATATACCTTGGGAAAACTGAAAATCAATAAGAAAGAGCCACCTCCAAATTGAGGGCTGCACTGACTACAAGAACCTCAACTTGGGTACACCTTAAATATCCCAGGAAATATAAAAATGGTTCAAAACATTGTGGTACTTACGTACGATGGAATATCCCTCAGCCATGAAATCAATGTCATAAGACCAGTAGCAGCAAAGTGAGTGGATTCAGGTACGATGATTCTAAGTGAAATAAGTCACACAGAAAAAGAAACTTATCATAAGATATCACTTATGAAGATCCTGTAAACATGGCTACACGTGAATTGAGTTAGGAAAGAGAACAGAGTCTCACATTTAGAAAACACTCTTATGCCTGCATAAAGGGGAAGGAGAGGTGGGGTGATGCATAAAACCAGAGTTTGATATAAGCACACGGACCGTTTCAAAAACCAACTTTGGAATTGACAAGACCGACACCTTCCTCAGTGAAAGAGACTCAAAACCCCATATTTCCCACAGAGGAATATATCTGACTAGTAAGAATCTTAAAACCTATGTATTGATATGTCTCCATAAGGGAATCAAGTGTGTCTAGAGTGGCATAAACATGGCAGCGAGAATCAGCTCAAACCCACTATAAAAAGGAATTTCAAAAGCAAAACCAAAAAACAGGGAAATTCTTTCCAATTCCTTCAGGGTGTCTGAGGAAACCTGGAAAGACCCTGTCTACAATGACAGCTGGATGTGGCATAAGGCTGGACACTTGGGACTGAGAGGATTGGTGAGATTGGGTGAGCAAATGCAGACCCTTTCAAGCAATAATGCATGGCCCCCATTCCATGGGTCCCAACTCTCCAGGTTCAAGGGAATATTACTACAGCTATAACATGTACAGGAAACCTAGAGAATGGACACACTGTGAATACGAAAGGTTTCTAAAACTCAACGAATAGTCCCTCTCCTGGTGCTCCAGTTTGACTTTCCAACTGCCTTACTATCAATCTCCCAACTTGGAGAGACAGGCCCTTTAACCTCCTGGTTTGCACAGGTTCCCAATTTGGCAGAGGATGGAAGGGACGAGGGAGAACCCATGAGAGAGTAGCTGTTAGGCATTTGGACGGGCACATGTCACTCTAATTTCCCGGCAGGAAGAAGAATTAACCAAAGTCTCAGCCACCCACCGGGAACCAGTATAGGACATGATCCAAAATTTTGGACTTGCGTTCAGCTCACAAAAAACGAGTTGAGAAATGGAGCTCAGGGGCACAGCAATTCACAAACTGGCAGAGTGCTAAAGGACAACTATCGTCCAAAAATCTGTTGAGGGAAGTCAACGAGGCGGACTTGAAAGTGAGGCAAAATAGCAGGAAACAGATTTCAAGAGGTACCTTGGAATCGCCTGTAAAGCACAGGAAGAGGGGCACAACTTGGACAATGGTGCACTTGGCCAAAAAGGGTGTATGCGTTTTCTCCTGAATATATTCAGGAGAAAACGCATACGCCCTTTTTGGCCAAGCAAGCAAGCGGGCAATGCAAATCTGCACTACAAAGAAGTATCACTTCCCACCGGTCAAAAGGGACATCCACAAAATGTGTAAAAACCAGAAAGGCAAGACAGGCCCTGGAGAACTGGGAACCTTGTTATGCTGATGGGCGGGATGTAAACTGCCAACTGCCTCACTGGAGGAGTGCATTGTGTTCCCTAAAACAAGTAAACAACAGAGCTACAGAGCCAAGGCCACTTCCAGTCTAGGGAATATACCTTGGGAAAACTGAAAATCAATAAGAAAGAGCCACCTCCAAATTTAGGGCTGCACTGACTACAAGAACCTCAACTTGGGTACACCTTAAATATCCCAGGAAATATAAAAATGGTTCAAAACATTGTGGTACTTACGTACGATGGAATATCCCTCAGCCATGAAATCAATGTCATAAGACCAGTAGCAGCAAAGTGAGTGGATTCAGGTACGATGATTCTAAGTGAAATAAGTCACACAGAAAAAGAAACTTATCATAAGATATCACTTATGAAGATCCTGTAAACATGGCTACACGTGAATTGAGTTAGGAAAGAGAACAGAGTCTCACATTTAGAAAACACTCTTATGCCTGCATAAAGGGGAAGGAGAGGTGGGGTGATGCATAAAACCAGAGTTTGATATAAGCACACGGACCGTTTCAAAAACCAACTTTGGAATTGACAAGACCGACACCTTCCTTACTGAAAGAGACTCAAAACCCCATATTTCCCACAGAGGAATATATCTGACTAGTAAGAATCTTAAAACCTATGTATTGATATGTCTCCATAAGGGAATCAAGTGTGTCTAGAGTGGCATAAACATGGCAGCGAGAATCAGCTCAAACCCACTATAAAAAGGAATTTCAAAAGCAAAACCAAAAAACAGGGAAATTCTTTACAATTCCTTCAGGGTGTCTGAGGAAACCTGGAAAGACCCTATCTACAATGACAGCTGGATGTGGCATAAGGCTGGACACTTGGGACTGAGAGGATTGGTGAGATTGGGTGAGCAAATGCAGACCCTTTCAAGCAATAATGCATGGCCCCCATTCCATGGGTCCCAACTCTCCAGGTTCAAGGGAATATTACTACAGCTATAACATGTACAGGAAACCTAGAGAATGGACACACTGTGAATACGAAAGGTTTCTAAAACTCAGCGAATAGTCCCTCTCCTGGTGCTCCAGTTTGACTTTCCAACTGCCTTACTATCAATCTCCCAACTTGGAGAGACAGGCCCTTTAACCTCCTGGTTTGCACAGGTTCCCAATTTGGCAGAGGATGGAAGGGACGAGGGAGAACCCATGAGAGAGTAGCTGTTAGGCATTTGGACGGGCACATGTCACTCTAATTTCCCGGCAGGAAGAAGAATTAACCAAAGTCTCAGCCACCCACCGGGAACCAGTATAGGACATGATCCAAAATTTTGGACTTGCGTTCAGCTCACAAAAAACGAGTTGAGAAATGGAGCTCAGGGGCACAGCAATTCACAAACTGGCACAGTGATAAAGGACAACTATCGTCCAAAAATCTGTTGAGGGAAGTCAACGAGGCGGACTTGAAAGCGAGGCAAAATAGCAGGAAACAGATTTCAAGAGGTACCTTGGAATCGCCTGTAAAGCACAGGAAGAGGGGCACAACTTGGACAATGGTGCACTTGGCCAAAAAGGGCGTATGCGTTTTCTCCTGAATATATTCAGGAGAAAACGCATACGCCCTTTTTGGCCAAGCAAGCAAGCGGGCAATGCAAATCTGCACTACAAAGAAGTATCACTTCCCACCGGTCAAAAGGGACATCCACAAAATGTGTAAAAACCAGAAAGGCAAGACAGGCCCTGGAGAACTGGGAGCCTTGTTATGCTGATGGGCGGGATGTAAATTGCCAACTGCCTCACTGGAGGAGTGCATTGTGTTCCCTAAAACAAGTAAACAACAGAGCTACAGAGCCAAGGCCACTTCCAGTCTAGGGAATATACCTTGGGAAAACTGAAAATCAATAAGAAAGAGCCACCTCCAAATTTAGGGCTGCACTGACTACAAGAACCTCAACTTGGGTACACCTTAAATATCCCAGGAAATATAAAAATGGTTCAAAACATTGTGGTACTTACGTACGATGGAATATCCCTCAGCCATGAAATCAATGTCATAAGACCAGTAGCAGCAAAGTGAGTGGATTCAGGTACGATGATTCTAAGTGAAATAAGTCACACAGAAAAAGAAACTTATCATAAGATATCACTTATGAAGATCCTGTAAACATGGCTACACGTGAACTGAGTTAGGAAAGAGAACAGAGTCTCACATTTAGAAAACACTCTTATGCCTGCATAAAGGGGAAGGAGAGGTGGGGTGATGCATAAAACCAGAGTTTGATATAAGCACAGGGACCGTTTCAAAAACCAACTTTGGAATTGACAAGACCGACACCTTCCTCAGTGAAAGAGACTCAAAACCCCATATTTCCCACAGAGGAATATATCTGACTAGTAAGAATCTTAAAACCTATGTATTGATATGTCTCCATAAGGGAATCAAGTGTGTCTAGAGTGGCATAAACATGGCAGCGAGTATCAGCTCAAACCCACTATAAAAAGGAATTTCAAAAGCAAAACCAAAAAACAGGGAAATTCTTTACAATTCCTTCAGGGTGTCTGAGGAAACCTGGAAAGACCCTATCTACAATGACAGCTGGATGTGGCATAAGGCTGGACACTTGGGACTGAGAGGATTGGTGAGATTGGGTGAGCGAATGCAGACCCTTTCAAGCAATAATGCATGGCCCCCATTCCATGGGTCCCAACTCTCCAGGTTCAAGGGAATATTACTACAGCTATAACATGTACAGGAGACCTAGAGAATGTACACACTGTGAATACGAAAGGTTTCTAAAACTCAACGAATAGTCCCTCTCCTGGTGCTCCAGTTTGACTTTCCAACTGCCTTACTATCAATCTCCCAACTTGGAGAGACAGGCCCTTTAACCTCCTGGTTTGCACAGGTTCCCAATTTGCCAGAGGATGGAAGGGACGAGGGAGAACCCATGAGAGAGTAGCTGTTAGGCATTTGGACGGGCACATGTCACTCTAATTTCCCGGCAGGAAGAAGAATTAACCAAAGTCTCAGCCACCCACCGGGAACCAGTATAGGACATGATCCAAAATTTTGGACTTGCGTTCAGCTCACAAAAAACGAGTTGAGAAATGGAGCTCAGGGGCACAGCAATTCACAAACTGGCAGAGTGATAAAGGACAACTATCGTCCAAAAATCTGTTGAGGGAAGTCAACAAGGCGGACTTGAAAGCGAGGCAAAATAGCAGGAAACAGATTTCAAGAGGTACCTTGGAATCGCCTGTAAAGCACAGGAAGAGGGGCACAACTTGGACAATGGTGCACTTGGCCAAAAAGGGCGTATGCGTTTTCTGCTGAATATATTCAGGAGAAAACGCATACGCCCTTTTTGGCCAAGCAAGCAAGCGGGCAATGCAAATCTGCACTACAAAGAAGTATCACTTCCCACCGGTCAAAAGGGACATCCACAAAATGTGTAAAAACCAGAAAGGCAAGACAGGCCCTGGAGAACTGGGAGCCTTGTTATGCTGATGGGCGGGATGTAAACTGCCAACTGCCTCACTGGAGGAGTGCATTGTGTTCCCTAAAACAAGTAAACAACAGAGCTACAGAGCCAAGGCCACTTCCAGTCTAGGGAATATACCTTGGGAAAACTGAAAATCAATAAGAAAGAGCCACCTCCAAATTTAGGGCTGCACTGACTACAAGAACCTCAACTTGGGTACACCTTAAATATCCCAGGAAATATAAAAATGGTTCAAAACATTGTGGTACTTACGTACGATGGAATATCCCTCAGCCATGAAATCAATGTCATAAGACCAGTAGCAGCAAAGTGAGTGGATTCAGGTACGATGATTCTAAGTGAAATAAGTCACACAGAAAAAGAAACTTATCATAAGATATCACTTATGAAGATCCTGTAAACATGGGTACACGTGAATTGAGTTAGGAAAGAGAACAGAGTCTCACATTTAGAAAACACTCTTATGCCTGCATAAAGGGGAAGGAGAGGTGGGGTGATGCATAAAACCAGAGTTTGATATAAGCACACGGACCGTTTCAAAAACCAACTTTGGAATTGACAAGACCGACACCTTCCTTACTGAAAGAGACTCAAAACCCCATATTTCCCACAGAGGAATATATCTGACTAGTAAGAATCTTAAAACCTATGTATTGATATGTCTCCATAAGGGAATCAAGTGTGTCTAGAGTGGCATAAACATGGCAGCGAGAATCAGCTCAAACCCACTATAAAAAGGAATTTCAAAAGCAAAACCAAAAAACAGGGAAATTCTTTACAATTCCTTCAGGGTGTCTGAGGAAACCTGGAAAGACCCTATCTACAATGACAGCTGGATGTGGCATAAGGCTGGACACTTGGGACTGAGAGGATTGGTGAGATTGGGTGAGCAAATGCAGACCCTTTCAAGCAATAATGCATGGCCCCCATTCCATGGGTCCCAACTCTCCAGGTTCAAGGGAATATTACTACAGCTATAACATGTACAGGAAACCTAGAGAATGGACACACTGTGAATACGAAAGGTTTCTAAAACTCAGCGAATAGTCCCTCTCCTGGTGCTCCAGTTTGACTTTCCAACTGCCTTACTATCAATCTCCCAACTTGGAGAGACAGGCCCTTTAACCTCCTGGTTTGCACAGGTTCCCAATTTGGCAGAGGATGGAAGGGACGAGGGAGAACCCATGAGAGAGTAGCTGTTAGGCATTTGGACGGGCACATGTCACTCTAATTTCCCGGCAGGAAGAAGAATTAACCAAAGTCTCAGCCACCCACCGGGAACCAGTATAGGACATGATCCAAAATTTTGGACTTGCGTTCAGCTCACAAAAAACGAGTTGAGAAATGGAGCTCAGGGGCACAGCAATTCACAAACTGGCAGAGTGATAAAGGACAACTATCGTCCAAAAATCTGTTGAGGGAAGTCAACGAGGCGGACTTGAAAGCGAGGCAAAATAGCAGGAAACAGATTTCAAGAGGTACGTTGGAATCGCCTGTAAAGCACAGGAAGAGGGGCACAACTTGGACAATGGTGCACTTGGCCAAAAAGGGCGTATGCGTTTTCTGCTGAATATATTCAGGAGAAAACGCATACGCCCTTTTTGGCCAAGCAAGCAAGCGGGCAATGCAAATCTGCACTACAAAGAAGTATCACTTCCCACCGGTCAAAAGGGACATCCACAAAATGTGTAAAAACCAGAAAGGCAAGACAGGCCCTGGAGAACTGGGAGCCTTGTTATGCTGATGGGCGGGATGTAAATTGCCAACTGCCTCACTGGAGGAGTGCATTGTGTTCCCTAAAACAAGTAAACAACAGAGCTACAGAGCCAAGGCCACTTCCAGTCTAGGGAATATACCTTGGGAAAACTGAAAATCAATAAGAAAGAGCCACCTCCAAATTTAGGGCTGCACTGACTACAAGAACCTCAACTTGGGTACACCTTAAATATCCCAGGAAATATAAAAATGGTTCAAAACATTGTGGTACTTACGTACGATGGAATATCCCTCAGCCATGAAATCAATGTCATAAGACCAGTAGCAGCAAAGTGAGTGGATTCAGGTACGATGATTCTAAGTGAAATAAGTCACACAGAAAAAGAAACTTATCATAAGATATCACTTATGAAGATCCTGTAAACATGGCTACACGTGAACTGAGTTAGGAAAGAGAACAGAGTCTCACATTTAGAAAACACTCTTATGCCTGCATAAAGGGGAAGGAGAGGTGGGGTGATGCATAAAACCAGAGTTTGATATAAGCACAGGGACCGTTTCAAAAACCAACTTTGGAATTGACAAGACCGACACCTTCCTCAGTGAAAGAGACTCAAAACCCCATATTTCCCACAGAGGAATATATCTGACTAGTAAGAATCTTAAAACCTATGTATTGATATGTCTCCATAAGGGAATCAAGTGTGTCTAGAGTGGCATAAACATGGCAGCGAGTATCAGCTCAAACCCACTATAAAAAGGAATTTCAAAAGCAAAACCAAAAAACAGGGAAATTCTTTACAATTCCTTCAGGGTGTCTGAGGAAACCTGGAAAGACCCTATCTACAATGACAGCTGGATGTGGCATAAGGCTGGACACTTGGGACTGAGAGGATTGGTGAGATTGGGTGAGCGAATGCAGACCCTTTCAAGCAATAATGCATGGCCCCCATTCCATGGGTCCCAACTCTCCAGGTTCAAGGGAATATTACTACAGCTATAACATGTACAGGAGACCTAGAGAATGTACACACTGTGAATACGAAAGGTTTCTAAAACTCAACGAATAGTCCCTCTCCTGGTGCTCCAGTTTGACTTTCCAACTGCCTTACTATCAATCTCCCAACTTGGAGAGACAGGCCCTTTAACCTCCTGGTTTGCACAGGTTCCCAATTTGGCAGAGGATGGAAGGGACGAGGGAGAACCCATGAGAGAGTAGCTGTTAGGCATTTGGACGGGCACATGTCACTCTAATTTCCCGGCAGGAAGAAGAATTAACCAAAGTCTCAGCCACCCACCGGGAACCAGTATAGGACATGATCCAAAATTTTGGACTTGCGTTCAGCTCACAAAAAACGAGTTGAGAAATGGAGCTCAGGGGCACAGCAATTCACAAACTGGCAGAGTGATAAAGGACAACTATCGTCCAAAAATCTGTTGAGGGAAGTCAACGAGGCGGACTTGAAAGCGAGGCAAAATAGCAGGAAACAGATTTCAAGAGGTACCTTGGAATCGCCTGTAAAGCACAGGAAGAGGGGCACAACTTGGACAATGGTGCACTTGGCCAAAAAGGGCGTATGCGTTTTCTCCTGAATATATTCAGGAGAAAACGCATACGCCCTTTTTGGCCAAGCAAGCAAGCGGGCAATGCAAATCTGCACTACAAAGAAGTATCACTTCCCACCGGTCAAAAGGGACATCCACAAAATGTGTAAAAACCAGAAAGGCAAGACAGGCCCTGGAGAACTGGGAGCCTTGTTATGCTGATGGGCGGGATGTAAATTGCCAACTGCCTCACTGGAGGAGTGCATTGTGTTCCCTAAAACAAGTAAACAACAGAGCTACAGAGCCAAGGCCACTTCCAGTCTAGGGAATATACCTTGGGAAAACTGAAAATCAATAAGAAAGAGCCACCTCCAAATTTAGGGCTGCACTGACTACAAGAACCTCAACTTGGGTACACCTTAAATATCCCAGGAAATATAAAAATGGTTCAAAACATTGTGGTACTTACGTACGATGGAATATCCCTCAGCCATGAAATCAATGTCATAAGACCAGTAGCAGCAAAGTGAGTGGATTCAGGTACGATGATTCTAAGTGAAATAAGTCACACAGAAAAAGAAACTTATCATAAGATATCACTTATGAAGATCCTGTAAACATGGCTACACGTGAATTGAGTTAGGAAAGAGAACAGAGTCTCACATTTAGAAAACACTCTTATGCCTGCATAAAGGGGAAGGAGAGGTGGGGTGATGCATAAAACCAGAGTTTGATATAAGCACACGGACCGTTTCAAAAACCAACTTTGGAATTGACAAGACCGACACCTTCCTCAGTGAAAGAGACTCAAAACCCCATATTTCCCACAGAGGAATATATCTGACTAGTAAGAATCTTAAAACCTATGTATTGATATGTCTCCATAAGGGAATCAAGTGTGTCTAGAGTGGCATAAACATGGCAGCGAGAATCAGCTCAAACCCACTATAAAAAGGAATTTCAAAAGCAAAACCAAAAAACAGGGAAATTCTTTCCAATTCCTTCAGGGTGTCTGAGGAAACCTGGAAAGACCCTGTCTACAATGACAGCTGGATGTGGCATAAGGCTGGACACTTGGGACTGAGAGGATTGGTGAGATTGGGTGAGCAAATGCAGACCCTTTCAAGCAATAATGCATGGCCCCCATTCCATGGGTCCCAACTCTCCAGGTTCAAGGGAATATTACTACAGCTATAACATGTACAGGAAACCTAGAGAATGGACACACTGTGAATACGAAAGGTTTCTAAAACTCAACGAATAGTCCCTCTCCTGGTGCTCCAGTTTGACTTTCCAACTGCCTTACTATCAATCTCCCAACTTGGAGAGACAGGCCCTTTAACCTCCTGGTTTGCACAGGTTCCCAATTTGGCAGAGGATGGAAGGGACGAGGGAGAACCCATGAGAGAGTAGCTGTTAGGCATTTGGACGGGCACATGTCACTCTAATTTCCCGGCAGGAAGAAGAATTAACCAAAGTCTCAGCCACCCACCGGGAACCAGTATAGGACATGATCCAAAATTTTGGACTTGCGTTCAGCTCACAAAAAACGAGTTGAGAAATGGAGCTCAGGGGCACAGCAATTCACAAACTGGCAGAGTGATAAAGGACAACTATCGTCCAAAAATCTGTTGAGGGAAGTCAACGAGGCGGACTTGAAAGTGAGGCAAAATAGCAGGAAACAGATTTCAAGAGGTACCTTGGAATCGCCTGTAAAGCACAGGAAGAGGGGCACAACTTGGACAATGGTGCACTTGGCCAAAAAGGGCGTATGCGTTTTCTCCTGAATATATTCAGGAGAAAACGCATACGCCCTTTTTGGCCAAGCAAGCAAGCGGGCAATGCAAATCTGCACTACAAAGAAGTATCACTTCCCACCGGTCAAAAGGGACATCCACAAAATGTGTAAAAACCAGAAAGGCAAGACAGGCCCTGGAGAACTGGGAACCTTGTTATGCTGATGGGCGGGATGTAAACTGCGAACTGCCTCACTGGAGGAGTGCATTGTGTTCCCTAAAACAAGTAAACAACAGAGCTACAGAGCCAAGGCCACTTCCAGTCTAGGGAATATACCTTGGGAAAACTGAAAATCAATAAGAAAGAGCCACCTCCAAATTTAGGGCTGCACTGACTACAAGAACCTCAACTTGGGTACACCTTAAATATCCCAGGAAATATAAAAATGGTTCAAAACATTGTGGTACTTACGTACGATGGAATATCCCTCAGCCATGAAATCAATGTCATAAGACCAGTAGCAGCAAAGTGAGTGGATTCAGGTACGATGATTCTAAGTGAAATAAGTCACACAGAAAAAGAAACTTATCATAAGATATCACTTATGAAGATCCTGTAAACATGGCTACACGTGAATTGAGTTAGGAAAGAGAACAGAGTCTCACATTTAGAAAACACTCTTATGCCTGCATAAAGGGGAAGGAGAGGTGGGGTGATGCATAAAACCAGAGTTTGATATAAGCACACGGACCGTTTCAAAAACCAACTTTGGAATTGACAAGACCGACACCTTCCTTACTGAAAGAGACTCAAAACCCCATATTTCCCACAGAGGAATATATCTGACTAGTAAGAATCTTAAAACCTATGTATTGATATGTCTCCATAAGGGAATCAAGTGTGTCTAGAGTGGCATAAACATGGCAGCGAGAATCAGCTCAAACCCACTATAAAAAGGAATTTCAAAAGCAAAACCAAAAAACAGGGAAATTCTTTACAATTCCTTCAGGGTGTCTGAGGAAACCTGGAAAGACCCTATCTACAATGACAGCTGGATGTGGCATAAGGCTGGACACTTGGGACTGAGAGGATTGGTGAGATTGGGTGAGCAAATGCAGACCCTTTCAAGCAATAATGCATGGCCCCCATTCCATGGGTCCCAACTCTCCAGGTTCAAGGGAATATTACTACAGCTATAACATGTACAGGAAACCTAGAGAATGGACACACTGTGAATACGAAAGGTTTCTAAAACTCAGCGAATAGTCCCTCTCCTGGTGCTCCAGTTTGACTTTCCAACTGCCTTACTATCAATCTCCCAACTTGGAGAGACAGGCCCTTTAACCTCCTGGTTTGCACAGGTTCCCAATTTGGCAGAGGATGGAAGGGACGAGGGAGAACCCATGAGAGAGTAGCTGTTAGGCATTTGGACGGGCACATGTCACTCTAATTTCCCGGCAGGAAGAAGAATTAACCAAAGTCTCAGCCACCCACCGGGAACCAGTATAGGACATGATCCAAAATTTTGGACTTGCGTTCAGCTCACAAAAAACGAGTTGAGAAATGGAGCTCAGGGGCACAGCAATTCACAAACTGGCACAGTGATAAAGGACAACTATCGTCCAAAAATCTGTTGAGGGAAGTCAACGAGGCGGACTTGAAAGCGAGGCAAAATAGCAGGAAACAGATTTCAAGAGGTACCTTGGAATCGCCTGTAAAGCACAGGAAGAGGGGCACAACTTGGACAATGGTGCACTTGGCCAAAAAGGGCGTATGCGTTTTCTCCTGAATATATTCAGGAGAAAACGCATACGCCCTTTTTGGCCAAGCAAGCAAGCGGGCAATGCAAATCTGCACTACAAAGAAGTATCACTTCCCACCGGTCAAAAGGGACATCCACAAAATGTGTAAAAACCAGAAAGGCTAGACAGGCCCTGGAGAACTGGGAGCCTTGTTATGCTGATGGGCGGGATGTAAATTGCCAACTGCCTCACTGGAGGAGTGCATTGTGTTCCCTAAAACAAGTAAACAACAGAGCTACAGAGCCAAGGCCACTTCCAGTCTAGGGAATATACCTTGGGAAAACTGAAAATCAATAAGAAAGAGCCACCTCCAAATTGAGGGCTGCACTGACTACAAGAACCTCAACTTGGGTACACCTTAAATATCCCAGGAAATATAAAAATGGTTCAAAACATTGTGGTACTTACGTACGATGGAATATCCCTCAGCCATGAAATCAATGTCATAAGACCAGTAGCAACAAAGTGAGTGGATTCAGGTACGATGATTCTAAGTGAAATAAGTCACACAGAAAAAGAAACTTATCATAAGATATCACTTATGAAGATCCTGTAAACATGGCTACACGTGAACTGAGTTAGGAAAGAGAACAGAGTCTCACATTTAGAAAACACTCTTATGCCTGCATAAAGGGGAAGGAGAGGTGGGGTGATGCATAAAACCAGAGTTTGATATAAGCACAGGGACCGTTTCAAAAACCAACTTTGGAATTGACAAGACCGACACCTTCCTCAGTGAAAGAGACTCAAAACCCCATATTTCCCACAGAGGAATATATCTGACTAGTAAGAATCTTAAAACCTATGTATTGATATGTCTCCATAAGGGAATCAAGTGTGTCTAGAGTGGCATAAACATGGCAGCGAGTATCAGCTCAAACCCACTATAAAAAGGAATTTCAAAAGCAAAACCAAAAAACAGGGAAATTCTTTACAATTCCTTCAGGGTGTCTGAGGAAACCTGGAAAGACCCTATCTACAATGACAGCTGGATGTGGCATAAGGCTGGACACTTGGGACTGAGAGGATTGGTGAGATTGGGTGAGCGAATGCAGACCCTTTCAAGCAATAATGCATGGCCCCCATTCCATGGGTCCCAACTCTCCAGGTTCAAGGGAATATTACTACAGCTATAACATGTATAGGAGACCTAGAGAATGTACACACTGTGAATACGAAAGGTTTCTAAAACTCAACGAATAGTCCCTCTCCTGGTGCTCCAGTTTGACTTTCCAACTGCCTTACTATCAATCTCCCAACTTGGAGAGACAGGCCCTTTAACCTCCTGGTTTGCACAGGTTCCCAATTTGGCAGAGGATGGAAGGGACGAGGGAGAACCCATGAGAGAGTAGCTGTTAGGCATTTGGACGGGCACATGTCACTCTAATTTCCCGGCAGGAAGAAGAATTAACCAAAGTCTCAGCCACCCACCGGGAACCAGTATAGGACATGATCCAAAATTTTGGACTTGCGTTCAGCTCACAAAAAACGAGTTGAGAAATGGAGCTCAGGGGCACAGCAATTCACAAACTGGCAGAGTGATAAAGGACAACTATCGTCCAAAAATCTGTTGAGGGAAGTCAACAAGGCGGACTTGAAAGCGAGGCAAAATAGCAGGAAACAGATTTCAAGAGGTACCTTGGAATCGCCTGTAAAGCACAGGAAGAGGGGCACAACTTGGACAATGGTGCACTTGGCCAAAAAGGGCGTATGCGTTTTCTCCTGAATATATTCAGGAGAAAACGCATACGCCCTTTTTGGCCAAGCAAGCAAGCGGGCAATGCAAATCTGCACTACAAAGAAGTATCACTTCCCACCGGTCAAAAGGGACATCCACAAAATGTGTAAAAACCAGAAAGGCAAGACAGGCCCTGGAGAACTGGGAGCCTTGTTATGCTGATGGGCGGGATGTAAATTGCCAACTGCCTCACTGGAGGAGTGCATTGTGTTCCCTAAAACAAGTAAACAACAGAGCTACAGAGCCAAGGCCACTTCCAGTCTAGGGAATATACCTGGGGAAAACTGAAAATCAATAAGAAAGAGCCACCTCCAAATTTAGGGCTGCACTGACTACAAGAACCTCAACTTGGGTACACCTTAAATATCCCAGGAAATATAAAAATGGTTCAAAACATTGTGGTACTTACGTACGATGGAATATCCCTCAGCCATGAAATCAATGTCATAAGACCAGTAGCAGCAAAGTGAGTGGATTCAGGTACGATGATTCTAAGTGAAATAAGTCACACAGAAAAAGAAACTTATCATAAGATATCACTTATGAAGATCCTGTAAACATGGCTACACGTGAATTGAGTTAGGAAAGAGAACAGAGTCTCACATTTAGAAAACACTCTTATGCCTGCATAAAGGGGAAGGAGACGTGGGGTGATGCATAAAACCAGAGTTTGATATAAGCACAGGGACCGTTTCAAAAACCAACTTTGGAATTGACAAGACCGACACCTTCCTCAGTGAAAGAGACTCAAAACCCCATATTTCCCACAGAGGAATATATCTGACTAGTAAGAATCTTAAAACCTATGTATTGATATGTCTCCATAAGGGAATCAAGTGTGTCTAGAGTGGCATAAACATGGCAGCGAGAATCAGCTCAAACCCACTATAAAAAGGAATTTCAAAAGCAAAACCAAAAAACAGGGAAATTCTTTACAATTCCTTCAGGGTGTCTGAGGAAACCTGGAAAGACCCTATCTACAATGACAGCTGGATGTGGCATAAGGCTGGACACTTGGGACTGAGAGGATTGGTGAGATTGGGTGAGCGAATGCAGACCCTTTCAAGCAATAATGCATGGCCCCCATTCCATGGGTCCCAACTCTCCAGGTTCAAGGGAATATTACTACAGCTATAACATGTACAGGAGACCTAGAGAATGTACACACTGTGAATACGAAAGGTTTCTAAAACTCAACGAATAGTCCCTCTCCTGGTGCTCCAGTTTGACTTTCCAACTGCCTTACTATCAATCTCCCAACTTGGAGAGACAGGCCCTTTAACCTCCTGGTTTGCACAGGTTCCCAATTTGGCAGAGGATGGAAGGGACGAGGGAGAACCCATGAGAGAGTAGCTGTTAGGCATTTGGACGGGCACATGTCACTCTAATTTCCCGGCAGGAAGAAGAATTAACCAAAGTCTCAGCCACCCACCGGGAACCAGTATAGGACATGATCCAAAATTTTGGACTTGCGTTCAGCTCACAAAAAACGAGTTGAGAAATGGAGCTCAGGGGCACAGCAATTCACAAACTGGCAGAGTGATAAAGGACAACTATCGTCCAAAAATCTGTTGAGGGAAGTCAACGAGGCGGACTTGAAAGCGAGGCAAAATAGCAGGAAACAGATTTCAAGAGGTACCTTGGAATCGCCTGTAAAGCACAGGAAGAGGGGCACAACTTGGACAATGGTGCACTTGGCCAAAAAGGGCGTATGCGTTTTCTCCTGAATATATTCAGGAGAAAACGCATACGCCCTTTTTGGCCAAGCAAGCAAGCGGGCAATGCAAATCTGCACTACAAAGAAGTATCACTTCCCACCGGTCAAAAGGGACATCCACAAAATGTGTAAAAACCAGAAAGGCAAGACAGGCCCTGGAGAACTGGGAGCCTTGTTATGCTGATGGGAGGGATGTAAATTGCCATCTGCCTCACTGGAGGAGTGCATTGTGTTCCCTAAAACAAGTAAACAACAGAGCTACAGAGCCAAGGCCACTTCCAGTCTAGGGAATATACCTTGGGAAAACTGAAAATCAATAAGAAAGAGCCACCTCCAAATTGAGGGCTGCACTGACTACAAGAACCTCAACTTGGGTACACCTTAAATATCCCAGGAAATATAAAAATGGTTCAAAACATTGTGGTACTTACGTACGATGGAATATCCCTCAGCCATGAAATCAATGTCATAAGACCAGTAGCAGCAAAGTGAGTGGATTCAGGTACGATGATTCTAAGTGAAATAAGTCACACAGAAAAAGAAACTTATCATAAGATATCACTTATGAAGATCCTGTAAACATGGCTACACGTGAATTGAGTTAGGAAAGAGAACAGAGTCTCACATTTAGAAAACACTCTTATGCCTGCATAAAGGGGAAGGAGAGGTGGGGTGATGCATAAAACCAGAGTTTGATATAAGCACACGGACCGTTTCAAAAGCCAACTTTGGAATTGACAAGTCCGACACCTTCCTTAGTGAAAGAGACTCAAAACCCCATATTTCCCACAGAGGAATATATCTGACTAGTAAGAATCTTAAAACCTATGTATTGATATGTCTCCATAAGGGAATCAAGTGTGTCTAGAGTGGCATAAACATGGCAGCGAGAATCAGCTCAAACCCACTATAAAAAGGAATTTCAAAAGCAAAACCAAAAAACAGGGAAATTCTTTACAATTCCTTCAGGGTGTCTGAGGAAACCTGGAAAGACCCTATCTACAATGACAGCTGGATGTGGCATAAGGCTGGACACTTGGGACTGAGAGGATTGGTGAGATTGGGTGAGCAAATGCAGACCCTTTCAAGCAATAATGCATGGCCCCCATTCCATGGGTCCCAACTCTCCAGGTTCAAGGGAATATTACTACAGCTATAACATGTACAGGAAACCTAGAGAATGGACACACTGTGAATACGAAAGGTTTCTAAATATCAACGAATAGTCCCTCTCCTGGTGCTCCAGTTTGACTTTCCAACTGCCTTACTATCAATCTCCCAACTTGGAGAGACAGGCCCTTTAACCTCCTGGTTTGCACAGGTTCCCAATTTGGCAGAGGATGGAAGGGACGTGGGAGAACCCATGAGAGAGTAGCTGTTAGGCATTTGGACGGGCACATGTCACTCTAATTTCCCGGCAGGAAGAAGAATTAACCAAAGTCTCAGCCACCCACCGGGAACCAGTATAGGACATGATCCAAAATTTTGGACTTGCGTTCAGCTCACAAAAAACGAGTTGAGAAATGGAGCTCAGGGGCACAGCAATTCACAAACTGGCACAGTGATAAAGGACAACTATCGTCCAAAAATCTGTTGAGGGAAGTCAACGAGGCGGACTTGAAAGTGAGGCAAAATAGCAGGAAACAGATTTCAAGAGGTACGTTGGAATCGCCTGTAAAGCACAGGAAGAGGGGCACAACTTGGACAATGGTGCACTTGGCCAAAAAGGGCGTATGCGTTTTCTCCTGAATATATTCAGGAGAAAACGCATACGCCCTTTTTGGCCAAGCAAGCAAGCGGGCAATGCAAATCTGCACTACAAAGAAGTATCACTTCCCACCGGTCAAAAGGGACATCCACAAAATGTGTAAAAACCAGAAAGGCAAGACAGGCCCTGGAGAACTGGGAGCCTTGTTATGCTGATGAGCGGGATGTAAACTGCCTACTGCCTCACTGGAGGAGTGCATTGTGTTCCCTAAAACAAGTAAACAACAGAGCTACAGAGCCAAGGCCACTTCCAGTCTAGGGAATATACCTTGGGAAAACTGAAAATCAATAAGAAAGAGCCACCTCCAAATTTAGGGCTGCACTGACTACAAGAACTTCAACTTGGGTACACCTTAAATATCCCAGGAAATATAAAAATGGTTCAAAACATTGTGGTACTTACGTACGATGGAATATCCCTCAGCCATGAAATCAATGTCATAAGACCAGTAGCAGCAAAGTGAGTGGATTCAGGTACGATGATTCTAAGTGAAATAAGTCACACAGAAAAAGAAACTTATCATAAGATATCACTTATGAAGATCCTGTAAACATGGCTACACGTGAATTGAGTTAGGAAAGAGAACAGAGTCTCACATTTAGAAAACACCCTTATGCCTGCATAAAGGGGAAGGAGAGGTGGGGTGATGCATAAAACCAGAGTTTGATATAAGCACACGGACCGTTTCAAAAACCAACTTTGGAATTGACAAGACCGACACCTTCCTTAGTGAAAGAGACTCAAAACCCCATATTTCCCACAGAGGAATATATCTGACTAGTAAGAATCTTAAAACCTATGTATTGATATGTCTCCATAAGGGAATCAAGTGTGTCTAGAGTGGCATAAACATGGCAGCGAGAATCAGCTCAAACCCACTATAAAAAGGAATTTCAAAAGCAAAACCAAAAAACAGGGAAATTCTTTACAATTCCTTCAGGGTGTCTGAGGAAACCTGGAAAGACCCTATCTACAATGACAGCTGGATGTGGCATAAGGCTGGACACTTGGGACTGAGAGGATTGGTGAGATTGGGTGAGCAAATGCAGACCCTTTCAAGCAATAATGCATGGCCCCCATTCCATGGGTCCCAACTCTCCAGGTTCAAGGGAATATTACTACAGCTATAACATGTACAGGAAACCTAGAGAATGGACACACTGTGAATACGAAAGTTTTCTAAAACTCAACGAATAGTCCCTCTCCTGGTGCTCCAGTTTGACTTTCCAACTGCCTTACTATCAATCTCCCAACTTGGAGAGACAGGCCCTTTAACCTCCTGGTTTGCACAGGTTCCCAATTTGGCAGAGGATGGAAGGGACGAGGGAGAACCCATGAGAGAGTAGCTGTTAGGCATTTGGACGGGCACATGTCACTCTAATTTCCCGGCAGGAAGAAGAATTAACCAAAGTCTCAGCCACCCACCGGGAACCAGTATAGGACATGATCCAAAATTTTGGACTTGCGTTCAGCTCACAAAAAACGAGTTGAGAAATGGAGCTCAGGGGCACAGCAATTCACAAACTGGCACAGTGATAAAGGACAACTATCGTCCAAAAATCTGTTGAGGGAAGTCAACGAGGCGGACTTGAAAGTGAGGCAAAATAGCAGGAAACAGATTTCAAGAGGTACGTTGGAATCGCCTGTAAAGCACAGGAAGAGGGGCACAACTTGGACAATGGTGCACTTGGCTACAAAGGGCGTATGCGTTTTCTCCTGAATATATTCAGGAGAAAACGCATACGCCCTTTTTGGCCAAGCAAGCAAGCGGGCAATGCAAATCTGCACTACAAAGAAGTATCACTTCCCACCGGTCAAAAGGGACATCCACAAAATGTGTAAAAACCAGAAAGGCAAGACAGGCCCTGGAGAACTGGGAGCCTTGTTATGCTGATGGGCGGGATGTAAACTGCCAACTGCCTCACTGGAGGAGTGCATTGTGTTCCCTAAAACAAGTAAACAACAGAGCTACAGAGCCAAGGCCACTTCCAGTCTAGGGAATATACCTTGGGAAAACTGAAAATCAATAAGAAAGAGCCACCTCCAAATTTAGGGCTGCACTGACTACAAGAACCTCAACTTGGGTACACCTTAAATATCCCAGGAAATATAAAAATGGTTCAAAACATTGTGGTACTTACGTACGATGGAATATCCCTCAGCCATGAAATCAATGTCATAAGACCAGTAGCAGCAAAGTGAGTGGATTCAGGTACGATGATTCTAAGTGAAATAAGTCACACAGAAAAAGAAACTTATCATAAGATATCACTTATGAAGATCCTGTAAACATGGCTACACGTGAATTGAGTTAGGAAAGAGAACAGAGTCTCACATTTAGAAAACACTCTTATGCCTGCATAAAGGGGAAGGAGAGGTGGGGTGATGCATAAAACCAGAGTTTGATATAAGCACATGGACCGTTTCAAAAACCAACTTTGGAATTGACAAGACCGACACCTTCCTTAGTGAAAGAGACTCAAAACCCCATATTTCCCACAGAGGAATATATCTGACTAGTAAGAATCTTAAAACCTATGTATTGATATGTCTCCATAAGGGAATCAAGTGTGTCTAGAGTGGCATAAACATGGCAGCGAGAATCAGCTCAAACCCACTATAAAAAGGAATTTCAAAAGCAAAACCAAAAAACAGGGAAATTCTTTACAATTCCTTCAGGGTGTCTGAGGAAACCTGGAAAGACCCTATCTACAATGACAGCTGGATGTGGCATAAGGCTGGACACTTGGGACTGAGAGGATTGGTGAGATTGGGTGAGCAAATGCAGACCCTTTCAAGCAATAATGCATGGCCCCCATTCCATGGGTCCCAACTCTCCAGGTTCAAGGGAATATTACTACAGCTATAACATGTACAGGAAACCTAGAGAATGGACACACTGTGAATACGAAAGGTTTCTAAAACTCAACGAATAGTCCCTCTCCTGGTGCTCCAGTTTGACTTTCCAACTGCCTTACTATCAATCTCCCAACTTGGAGAGACAGGCCCTTTAACCTCCTGGTTTGCACAGGTTCCCAATTTGGCAGAGGATGGAAGGGACGAGGGAGAACCCATGAGAGAGTAGCTGTTAGGCATTTGGACGGGCACATGTCACTCTAATTTCCCGGCAGGAAGAAGAATTAACCAAAGTCTCAGCCACCCACCGGGAACCAGTATAGGACATGATCCAAAATTTTGGACTTGCGTTCAGCTCACAAAAAACGAGTTGAGAAATGGAGCTCAGGGGCACAGCAATTCACAAACTGGCACAGTGATAAAGGACAACTATCGTCCAAAAATCTGTTGAGGGAAGTCAACGAGGCGGACTTGAAAGTGAGGCAAAATAGCAGGAAACAGATTTCAAGAGGTACGTTGGAATCGCCTGTAAAGCACAGGAAGAGGGGCACAACTTGGACAATGGTGCACTTGGCCAAAAAGGGCGTATGCGTTTTCTCCTGAATATATTCAGGAGAAAACGCATACGCCCTTTTTGGCCAAGCAAGCAAGCGGGCAATGCAAATCTGCACTACAAAGAAGTATCACTTCCCACCGGTCAAAAGGGACATCCACAAAATGTGTAAAAACCAGAAAGGCAAGACAGGCCCTGGAGAACTGGGAGCCTTGTTATGCTGATGAGCGGGATGTAAACTGCCAACTGCCTCACTGGAGGAGTGCATTGTGTTCCCTAAAACAAGTAAACAACAGAGCTACAGAGCCAAGGCCACTTCCAGTCTAGGGAATATACCTTGGGAAAACTGAAAATCAATAAGAAAGAGCCACCTCCAAATTTAGGGCTGCACTGACTACAAGAACTTCAACTTGGGTACACCTTAAATATCCCAGGAAATATAAAAATGGTTCAAAACATTGTGGTACTTACGTACGATGGAATATCCCTCAGCCATGAAATCAATGTCATAAGACCAGTAGCAGCAAAGTGAGTGGATTCAGGTACGATGATTCTAAGTGAAATAAGTCACACAGAAAAAGAAACTTATCATAAGATATCACTTATGAAGATCCTGTAAACATGGCTACACGTGAATTGAGTTAGGAAAGAGAACAGAGTCTCACATTTAGAAAACACCCTTATGCCTGCATAAAGGGGAAGGAGAGGTGGGGTGATGCATAAAACCAGAGTTTGATATAAGCACACGGACCGTTTCAAAAACCAACTTTGGAATTGACAAGACCGACACCTTCCTTACTGAAAGAGACTCAAAACCCCATATTTCCCACAGAGGAATATATCTGACTAGTAAGAATCTTAAAACCTATGTATTGATATGTCTCCATAAGGGAATCAAGTGTGTCTAGAGTGGCATAAACATGGCAGCGAGAATCAGCTCAAACCCACTATAAAAAGGAATTTCAAAAGCAAAACCAAAAAACAGGGAAATTCTTTACAATTCCTTCAGGGTGTCTGAGGAAACCTGGAAAGACCCTATCTACAATGACAGCTGGATGTGGCATAAGGCTGGACACTTGGGACTGAGAGGATTGGTGAGATTGGGTGAGCAAATGCAGACCCTTTCAAGCAATAATGCATGGCCCCCATTCCATGGGTCCCAACTCTCCAGGTTCAAGGGAATATTACTACAGCTATAACATGTACAGGAAACCTAGAGAATGGACACACTGTGAATACGAAAGGTTTCTAAAACTCAACGAATAGTCCCTCTCCTGGTGCTCCAGTTTGACTTTCCAACTGCCTTACTATCAATCTCCCAACTTGGAGAGACAGGCCCTTTAACCTCCTGGTTTGCACAGGTTCCCAATTTGGCAGAGGATGGAAGGGACGAGGGAGAACCCATGAGAGAGTAGCTGTTAGGCATTTGGACGGGCACATGTCACTCTAATTTCCCGGCAGGAAGAAGAATTAACCAAAGTCTCAGCCACCCACCGGGAACCAGTATAGGACATGATCCAAAATTTTGGACTTGCGTTCAGCTCACAAAAAACGAGTTGAGAAATGGAGCTCAGGGGCACAGCAATTCACAAACTGGCACAGTGATAAAGGACAACTATCGTCCAAAAATCTGTTGAGGGAAGTCAACGAGGCGGACTTGAAAGTGAGGCAAAATAGCAGGAAACAGATTTCAAGAGGTACGTTGGAATCGCCTGTAAAGCACAGGAAGAGGGGCACAACTTGGACAATGGTGCACTTGGCTAAAAAGGGCGTATGCGTTTTCTCCTGAATATATTCAGGAGAAAACGCATACGCCCTTTTTGGCCAAGCAAGCAAGCGGGCAATGCAAATCTGCACTACAAAGAAGTATCACTTCCCACCGGTCAAAAGGGACATCCACAAAATGTGTAAAAACCAGAAAGGCAAGACAGGCCCTGGAGAACTGGGAGCCTTGTTATGCTGATGGGCGGGATGTAAACTGCCAACTGCCTCACTGGAGGAGTGCATTGTGTTCCCTAAAACAAGTAAACAACAGAGCTACAGAGCCAAGGCCACTTCCAGTCTAGGGAATATACCTTGGGAAAACTGAAAATCAATAAGAAAGAGCCACCTCCAAATTTAGGGCTGCACTGACTACAAGAACCTCAACTTGGGTACACCTTAAATATCCCAGGAAATAAAAAAATGGTTCAAAACATTGTGGTACTTACGTACGATGGAATATCCCTCAGCCATGAAATCAATGTCATAAGACCAGTAGCAGCAAAGTGAGTGGATTCAGGTACGATGATTCTAAGTGAAATAAGTCACACAGAAAAAGAAACTTATCATAAGATATCACTTATGAAGATCCTGTAAACATGGCTACACGTGAATTGAGTTAGGAAAGAGAACAGAGTCTCACATTTAGAAAACACTCTTATGCCTGCATAAAGGGGAAGGAGAGGTGGGGTGATGCATAAAACCAGAGTTTGATATAAGCACACGGACCGTTTCAAAAACCAACTTTGGAATTGACAAGACCGACACCTTCCTTAGTGAAAGAGACTCAAAACCCCATATTTCCCACAGAGGAATATATCTGACTAGTAAGAATCTTAAAACCTATGTATTGATATGTCTCCATAAGGGAATCAAGTGTGTCTAGAGTGGCATAAACATGGCAGCGAGAATCAGCTCAAACCCACTATAAAAAGGAATTTCAAAAGCAAAACCAAAAAACAGGGAAATTCTTTACAATTCCTTCAGGGTGTCTGAGGAAACCTGGAAAGACCCTATCTACAATGACAGCTGGATGTGGCATAAGGCTGGACACTTGGGACTGAGAGGATTGGTGAGATTGGGTGAGCAAATGCAGACCCTTTCAAGCAATAATGCATGGCCCCCATTCCATGGGACCCAACTCTCCATGTTCAAGGGAATATTACTACAGCTATAACATGTACAGGAAACCTAGAGAATGGACACACTGTGAATACGAAAGGTTTCTAAAACTCAACGAATAGTCCCTCTCCTGGTGCTCCAGTTTGACTTTCCAACTGCCTTACTATCAATCTCCCAACTTGGAGAGACAGGCCCTTTAACCTCCTGGTTTGCACAGGTTCCCAATTTGGCAGAGGATGGAAGGGACGAGGGAGAACCCATGAGAGAGTAGCTGTTAGGCATTTGGACGGGCACATGTCACTCTAATTTCCCGGCAGGAAGAAGAATTAACCAAAGTCTCAGCCACCCACCGGGAACCAGTATAGGACATGATCCAAAATTTTGGACTTGCGTTCAGCTCACAAAAAACGAGTTGAGAAATGGAGCTCAGGGGCACAGCAATTCACAAACTGGCACAGTGATAAAGGACAACTATCGTCCAAAAATCTGTTGAGGGAAGTCAACGAGGCGGACTTGAAAGTGAGGCAAAATAGCAGGAAACAGATTTCAAGAGGTACCTTGGAATCGCCTGTAAAGCACAGGAAGAGGGGCACAACTTGGACAATGGTGCACTTGGCCAAAAAGGGCGTATGCGTTTTCTCCTGAATATATTCAGGAGAAAACGCATACGCCCTTTTTGGCCAAGCAAGCAAGCGGGCAATGCAAATCTGCACTACAAAGAAGTATCACTTCCCACCGGTCAAAAGGGACATCCACAAAAAGTGTAAAAACCAGAAAGGCAAGACAGGCCCTGGAGAACTGGGAGCCTTGTTATGCTGATGGGCGGGATGTAAACTGCCAACTGCCTAACTGGAGGAGTGCATTGTGTTCCCTAAAACAAGTAAACAACAGAGCTACAGAGCCAAGGCCACTTCCAGTCTAGGGAATATACCTTGGGAAAACTGAAAATCAATAAGAAAGAGCCACCTCCAAATTTAGGGCTGCACTGACTACAAGAACCTCAACTTGGGTACACCTTAAATATCCCAGGAAATATAAAAATGGTTCAAAACATTGTGGTACTTACGTACGATGGAATATCCCTCAGCCATGAAATCAATGTCATAAGACCAGTAGCAGCAAAGTGAGTGGATTCAGGTACGATGATTCTAAGTGAAATAAGTCACACAGAAAAAGAAACTTATCATAAGATATCACTTATGAAGATCCTGTAAACATGGCTACACGTGAACTGAGTTAGGAAAGAGAACAGAGTCTCACATTTAGAAAACACTCTTATGCCTGCATAAAGGGGATGGAGAGGTGGGGTGATGCATAAAACCAGAGTTTGATATAAGCACAGGGACCGTTCCAAAAACCAACTTTGGAATAGACAAGACCTACACCTTCCTCAGTGAAAGAGACTCAAAACCCCATATTTCCCGCAGAGGAATATATCTGACTAGTAAGAATCTTAAAACCTATGTATTGATATGACTCCATAAGGGAATCAAGTGTGTCTAGATTGGCATAAACATGGCAGCGAGAATCAGCTCAAACCCACTATAAAAAGGAATTTCAAAAGCAAAACCAAAAAACAGGGAAATTCTTTACAATTCCTTCAGGGTGTCTGAGGAAACCTGGAAAGACCCTATCTACAATGACAGCTGGATGTGGCATAAGGCTGGACACTTGGGACTGAGAGGATTGGTGAGATTGGGTGAGCAAATGCAGACCCTTTCGAGCAATAATGCATGGCCCCCATTCCATGGGTCCCAACTCTCCAGGTTCAAGGGAATATTACTACAGCTATAACATGTACAGGAGACCTAGAGAATGTACACACTGTGAATACGAAAGGTTTCTAAAACTCAACGAATAGTCCCTCTCCTGGTGCTCCAGTTTGACTTTCCAACTGCCTTACTATCAATCTCCCAACTTGGAGAGACAGGCCCTTTAACCTCCTGGTTTGCACAGGTTCCCAATTTGGCAGAGGATGGAAGGGACGAGGGAGAACCCATGAGAGAGTAGCTGTTAGGCATTTGGACGGGCACATGTCACTCTAATTTCCCGGCAGGAAGAAGAATTAACCAAAGTCTCAGCCACCCACCGGGAACCAGTATAGGACATGATCCAAAATTTTGGACTTGTGTTCAGCTCACAAAAAACGAGTTGAGAAATGGAGCTCAGGGGCACAGCAATTCACAAACTGGCAGAGTGATAAAGGACAACTATCGTCCAAAAATCTGTTGAGGGAAGTCAACAAGGCGGACTTGAAAGCGAGGCAAAATAGCAGGAAACAGATTTCAAGAGGTACCTTGGAATCGCCTGTAAAGCACAGGAAGAGGGGCACAACTTGGACAATGGTGCACTTGGCCAAAAAGGGCGTATGCGTTTTCTCCTGAATATATTCAGGAGAAAACGCATACGCCCTTTTTGGCCAAGCAAGCAAGCGGGCAATGCAAATCTGCACTACAAAGAAGTATCACTTCCCCCCGGTCAAAAGGGACATCCACAAAATGTGTAAAAACCAGAAAGGCAAGACAGGCCCTGGAGAACTGGGAGCCTTGTTATGCTGATGGGCGGGATGTAAACTGCCAACTGCCTCACTGGAGGAGTGCATTGTGTTCCCTAAAACAAGTAAACAACAGAGCTACAGAGCCAAGGCCACTTCCAGTCTAGGGAATATACCTTGGGAAAACTGAAAATCAATAAGAAAGAGCCACCTCCAAATTTAGGGCTGCACTGACTACAAGAACCTCAACTTGGGTACACCTTAAATATCCCAGGAAATATAAAAATGGTTCAAAACATTGTGGTACTTACGTACGATGGAATATCCCTCAGCCATGAAATCAATGTCATAAGACCAGTAGCAGCAAAGTGAGTGGATTCAGGTACGATGATTCTAAGTGAAATAAGTCACACAGAAAAAGAAACTTATCATAAGATATCACTTATGAAGATCCTGTAAACATGGCTACACGTGAACTGAGTTAGGAAAGAGAACAGAGTCTCACATTTAGAAAACACTCTTATGCCTGCATAAAGGGGATGGAGAGGTGGGGTGATGCATAAAACCAGAGTTTGATATAAGCACAGGGACCGTTCCAAAAACCAACTTTGGAATAGACAAGACCTACACCTTCCTCAGTGAAAGAGACTCAAAACCCCATATTTCCCGCAGAGGAATATATCTGACTAGTAAGAATCTTAAAACCTATGTATTGATATGACTCCATAAGGGAATCAAGTGTGTCTAGAGTGGCATAAACATGGCAGCGAGAATCAGCTCAAACCCACTATAAAAAGGAATTTCAAAAGCAAAACCAAAAAACAGGGAAATTCTTTACAATTCCTTCAGGGTGTCTGAGGAAACCTGGAAAGACCCTATCTACAATGACAGCTGGATGTGGCATAAGGCTGGACACTTGGGACTGAGAGGATTGGTGAGATTGGGTGAGCAAATGCAGACCCTTTCGAGCAATAATGCATGGCCCCCATTCCATGGGTCCCAACTCTCCAGGTTCAAGGGAATATTACTACAGCTATAACATGTACAGGAGACCTAGAGAATATACACACAGTGAATACGAAAGGTTTCTAAAACTCAACGAATAGTCCCTCTCCTGGTGCTCCAGTTTGACTTTCCAACTGCCTTACTATCAATCTCCCAACTTGGAGAGACAGGCCCTTTAACCTCCTGGTTTGCACAGGTTCCCAATTTGGCAGAGGATGGAAGGGACGAGGGAGAACCCATGAGAGAGTAGCTGTTAGGCATTTGGACGGGCACATGTCACTCTAATTTCCCGGCAGGAAGAAGAATTAACCAAAGTCTCAGCCACCCACCGGGAACCAGTATAGGACATGATCCAAAATTTTGGACTTGCGTTCAGCTCACAAAAAACGAGTTGAGAAATGGAGCTCAGGGGCACAGCAATTCACAAACTGGCAGAGTGATAAAGGACAACTATCGTCCAAAAATCTGTTGAGGGAAGTCAACAAGGCGGACTTGAAAGCGAGGCAAAATAGCAGGAAACAGATTTCAAGAGGTACCTTGGAATCGCCTGTAAAGCACAGGAAGAGGGGCACAACTTGGACAATGGTGCACTTGGCCAAAAAGGGCGTATGCGTTTTCTCCTGAATATATTCAGGAGAAAACGCATACGCCCTTTTTGGCCAAGCAAGCAAGCGGGCAATGCAAATCTGCACTACAAAGAAGTATCACTTCCCACCGGTCAAAAGGGACATCCACAAAATGTGTAAAAACCAGAAAGGCAAGACAGGCCCTGGAGAACTGGGAGCCTTGTTATGCTGATGGGCGGGATGTAAATTGCCAACTGCCTCACTGGAGGAGTGCATTGTGTTCCCTAAAACAAGTAAACAACAGAGCTACAGAGCCAAGGCCACTTCCAGTCTAGGGAATATACCTTGGGAAAACTGAAAATCAATAAGAAAGAGCCACCTCCAAATTTAGGGCTGCACTGACTACAAGAACCTCAACTTGGGTACACCTTAAATATCCCAGGAAATATAAAAATGGTTCAAAACATTGTGGTACTTACGTACGATGGAATATCCCTCAGCCATGAAATCAATGTCATAAGACCAGTAGCAGCAAAGTGAGTGGATTCAGGTACGATGATTCTAAGTGAAATAAGTCACACAGAAAAAGAAACTTATCATAAGATATCACTTATGAAGATCCTGTAAACATGGCTACACGTGAATTGAGTTAGGAAAGAGAACAGAGTCTCACATTTAGAAAACACTCTTATGCCTGCATAAAGGGGAAGGAGAGGTGGGGTGATGCATAAAACCAGAGTTTGATATAAGCACAGGGACCGTTTCAAAAACCAACATTGGAATTGACAAGACCGACACCTTCCTCAGTGAAAGAGACTCAAAACCCCATATTTCCCACAGAGGAATATATCTGACTAGTAAGAATCTTAAAACCTATGTATTGATATGTCTCCATAAGGGAATCAAGTGTGTCTAGAGTGGCATAAACATGGCAGCGAGTATCAGCTCAAACCCACTATAAAAAGGAATTTCAAAAGCAAAACCAAAAAACAGGGAAATTCTTTACAATTCCTTCAGGGTGTCTGAGGAAACCTGGAAAGACCCTATCTACAATGACAGCTGGATGTGGCATAAGGCTGGACACTTGGGACTGAGAGGATTGGTGAGATTGGGTGAGCGAATGCAGACCCTTTCAAGCAATAATGCATGGCCCCCATTCCATGGGTCCCAACTCTCCAGGTTCAAGGGAATATTACTACAGCTATAACATGTACAGGAGACCTAGAGAATGTACACACTGTGAATACGAAAGGTTTCTAAAACTCAACGAATAGTCCCTCTCCTGGTGCTCCAGTTTGACTTTCCAACTGCCTTACTATCAATCTCCCAACTTGGAGAGACAGGCCCTTTAACCTCCTGGTTTGCACAGGTTCCCAATTTGGCAGAGGATGGAAGGGCCGAGGGAGAACCCATGAGAGAGTAGCTGTTAGGCATTTGGACGGGCACATGTCACTCTAATTTCCCGGCAGGAAGAAGAATTAACCAAAGTCTCAGCCACCCACCGGGAACCAGTATAGGACATGATCCAAAATTTTGGACTTGCGTTCAGCTCACAAAAAACGAGTTGAGAAATGGAGCTCAGGGGCACAGCAATTCACAAACTGGCAGAGTGATAAAGGACAACTATCGTCCAAAAATCTGTTGAGGGAAGTCAACAAGGCGGACTTGAAAGCGAGGCAAAATAGCAGGAAACAGATTTCAAGAGGTACCTTGGAATCGCCTGTAAAGCACAGGAAGAGGGGCACAACTTGGACAATGGTGCACTTGGCCAAAAAGGGCGTATGCGTTTTCTCCTGAATATATTCAGGAGAAAACGCATACGCCCTTTTTGGCCAAGCAAGCAAGCGGGCAATGCAAATCTGCACTACAAAGAAGTATCACTTCCCACCGGTCAAAAGGGACATCCACAAAATGTGTAAAAACCAGAAAGGCAAGACAGGCCCTGGAGAACTGGGAGCCTTGTTATGCTGATGGGCGGGATGTAAATTGCCAACTGCCTCACTGGAGGAGTGCATTGTGTTCCCTAAAACAAGTAAACAACAGAGCTACAGAGCCAAGGCCACTTCCAGTCTAGGGAATATACCTTGGGAAAACTGAAAATCAATAAGAAAGAGCCACCTCCAAATTTAGGGCTGCACTGACTACAAGAACCTCAACTTGGGTACACCTTAAATATCCCAGGAAATATAAAAATGGTTCAAAACATTGTGGTACTTACGTACGATGGAATATCCCTCAGCCATGAAATCAATGTCATAAGACCAGTAGCAGCAAAGTGAGTGGATTCAGGTACGATGATTCTAAGTGAAATAAGTCACACAGAAAAAGAAACTTATCATAAGATATCACTTATGAAGATCCTGTAAACATGGCTACACGTGAATTGAGTTAGGAAAGAGAACAGAGTCTCACATTTAGAAAACACTCTTATGCCTGCATAAAGGGGAAGGAGAGGTGGGGTGATGCATAAAACCAGAGTTTGATATAAGCACAGGGACCGTTTCAAAAACCAACATTGGAATTGACAAGACCGACACCTTCCTCAGTGAAAGAGACTCAAAACCCCATATTTCCCACAGAGGAATATATCTGACTAGTAAGAATCTTAAAACCTATGTATTGATATGTCTCCATAAGGGAATCAAGTGTGTCTAGAGTGGCATAAACATGGCAGCGAGTATCAGCTCAAACCCACTATAAAAAGGAATTTCAAAAGCAAAACCAAAAAACAGGGAAATTCTTTACAATTCCTTCAGGGTGTCTGAGGAAACCTGGAAAGACCCTATCTACAATGACAGCTGGATGTGGCATAAGGCTGGACACTTGGGACTGAGAGGATTGGTGAGATTGGGTGAGCGAATGCAGACCCTTTCAAGCAATAATGCATGGCCCCCATTCCATGGGTCCCAACTCTCCAGGTTCAAGGGAATATTACTACAGCTATAACATGTACAGGAGACCTAGAGAATGTACACACTGTGAATACGAAAGGTTTCTAAAACTCAACGAATAGTCCCTCTCCTGGTGCTCCAGTTTGACTTTCCAACTGCCTTACTATCAATCTCCCAACTTGGAGAGACAGGCCCTTTAACCTCCTGGTTTGCACAGGTTCCCAATTTGCCAGAGGATGGAAGGGACGAGGGAGAACCCATGAGAGAGTAGCTGTTAGGCATTTGGACGGGCACATGTCACTCTAATTTCCCGGCAGGAAGAAGAATTAACCAAAGTCTCAGCCACCCACCGGGAACCAGTATAGGACATGATCCAAAATTTTGGACTTGCGTTCAGCTCACAAAAAACGAGTTGAGAAATGGAGCTCAGGGGCACAGCAATTCACAAACTGGCAGAGTGATAAAGGACAACTATCGTCCAAAAATCTGTTGAGGGAAGTCAACAAGGCGGACTTGAAAGCGAGGCAAAATAGCAGGAAACAGATTTCAAGAGGTACCTTGGAATCGCCTGTAAAGCACAGGAAGAGGGGCACAACTTGGACAATGGTGCACTTGGCCAAAAAGGGCGTATGCGTTTTCTCCTGAATATATTCAGGAGAAAACGCATACGCCCTTTTTGGCCAAGCAAGCAAGCGGGCAATGCAAATCTGCACTACAAAGAAGTATCACTTCCCACCGGTCAAAAGGGACATCCACAAAATGTGTAAAAACCAGAAAGGCAAGACAGGCCCTGGAGAACTGGGAGCCTTGTTATGCTGATGGGCGGGATGTAAATTGCCAACTGCCTCACTGGAGGAGTGCATTGTGTTCCCTAAAACAAGTAAACAACAGAGCTACAGAGCCAAGGCCACTTCCAGTCTAGGGAATATACCTTGGGAAAACTGAAAATCAATAAGAAAGAGCCACCTCCAAATTGAGGGCTGCACTGACTACAAGAACCTCAACTTGGGTACACCTTAAATATCCCAGGAAATATAAAAATGGTTCAAAACATTGTGGTACTTACGTACGATGGAATATCCCTCAGCCATGAAATCAATGTCATAAGACCAGTAGCAGCAAACTGAGTGGATTCAGGTACGATGATTCTAAGTGAAATAAGTCACACAGAAAAAGAAACTTATCATAAGATATCACTTATGAAGATCCTGTAAACATGGCTACACGTGAATTGAGTTAGGAAAGAGAACAGAGTCTCACATTTAGAAAACACTCTTATGCCTGCATAAAGGGGAAGGAGAGGTGGGGTGATGCATAAAACCAGAGTTTGATATAAGCACACGGACCGTTTCAAAAACCAACTTTGGAATTGACAAGACCGACACCTTCCTTAGTGAAAGAGACTCAAAACCCCATATTTCCCACAGAGGAATATATCTGACTAGTAAGAATCTTAAAACCTATGTATTGATATGTCTCCATAAGGGAATCAAGTGTGTCTAGAGTGGCATAAACATGGCAGCGAGAATCAGCTCAAACCCACTATAAAAAGGAATTTCAAAAGCAAAACCAAAAAACAGGGAAATTCTTTACAATTCCTTCAGGGTGTCTGAGGAAACCTGGAAAGACCCTATCTACAATGACAGCTGGATGTGGCATAAGGCTGGACACTTGGGACTGAGAGGATTGGTGAGATTGGGTGAGCAAATGCAGACCCTTTCAAGCAATAATGCATGGCCCCCATTCCATGGGTCCCAACTCTCCAGGTTCAAGGGAATATTACTACAGCTATAACATGTACAGGAAACCTAGAGAATGGACACACTGTGAATACGAAAGGTTTCTAAAACTCAACGAATAGTCCCTCTCCTGGTGCTCCAGTTTGACTTTCCAACTGCCTTACTATCAATCTCCCAACTTGGAGAGACAGGCCCTTTAACCTCCTGGTTTGCACAGGTTCCCAATTTGGCAGAGGATGGAAGGGACGAGGGAGAACCCATGAGAGAGTAGCTGTTAGGCATTTGGACGGGCACATGTCACTCTAATTTCCCGGCAGGAAGAAGAATTAACCAAAGTCTCAGCCACCCACCGGGAACCAGTATAGGACATGATCCAAAATTTTGGACTTGCGTTCAGCTCACAAAAAACGAGTTGAGAAATGGAGCTCAGGGGCACAGCAATTCACAAACTGGCACAGTGATAAAGGACAACTATCGTCCAAAAATCTGTTGAGGGAAGTCAACGAGGCGGACTTGAAAGTGAGGCAAAATAGCAGGAAACAGATTTCAAGAGGTACGTTGGAATCGCCTGTAAAGCACAGGAAGAGGGGCACAACTTGGACAATGGTGCACTTGGCCAAAAAGGGCGTATGCGTTTTCTCCTGAATATATTCAGGAGAAAACGCATACGCCCTTTTTGGCCAAGCAAGCAAGCGGGCAATGCAAATCTGCACTACAAAGAAGTATCACTTCCCACCGGTCAAAAGGGACATCCACAAAATGTGTAAAAACCAGAAAGGCAAGACAGGCCCTGGAGAACTGGGAGCCTTGTTATGCTGATGGGCGGGATGTAAACTGCCAACTGCCTCACTGGAGGAGTGCATTGTGTTCCCTAAAACAAGTAAACAACAGAGCTACAGAGCCAAGGCCACTTCCAGTCTAGGGAATATACCTAGGGAAAACTGAAAATCAATAAGAAAGAGCCACCTCCAAATTTAGGGCTGCACTGACTACAAGAACCTCAACTTGGGTACACCTTAAATATCCCAGGAAATATAAAAATGGTTCAAAACATTGTGGTACTTACGTACGATGGAATATCCCTCAGCCATGAAATCAATGTCATAAGACCAGTAGCAGCAAAGTGAGTGGATTCAGGTACGATGATTCTAAGTGAAATAAGTCACACAGAAAAAGAAACTTATCATAAGATATCACTTATGAAGATCCTGTAAACATGGCTACAAGTGAATTGAGTTAGGAAAGAGAACAGAGTCTCACATTTAGAAAACACTCTTATGCCTGCATAAAGGGGAAGGAGAGGTGGGGTGATGCATAAAACCAGAGTTTGATATAAGCACACGGACCGTTTCAAAAACCAACTTTGGAATTGACAAGACCGACACCTTCCTTACTGAAAGAGACTCAAAACCCCATATTTCCCACAGAGGAATATATCTGACTAGTAAGAATCTTAAAACCTATGTATTGATATGTCTCCATAAGGGAATCAAGTGTGTCTAGAGTGGCATAAACATGGCAGCGAGAATCAGCTCAAACCCACTATAAAAAGGAATTTCAAAAGCAAAACCAAAAAACAGGGAAATTCTTTACAATTCCTTCAGGGTGTCTGAGGAAACCTGGAAAGACCCTATCTACAATGACAGCTGGATGTGGCATAAGGCTGGACACTTGGGACTGAGAGGATTGGTGAGATTGGGTGAGCAAATGCAGACCCTTTCAAGCAATAATGCATGGCCCCCATTCCATGGGTCCCAACTCTCCATGTTCAAGGGAATATTACTACAGCTATAACATGTACAGGAAACCTAGAGAATGGACACACTGTGAATACGAAAGGTTTCTAAAACTCAACGAATAGTCCCTCTCCTGGTGCTCCAGTTTGACTTTCCAACTGCCTTACTATCAATCTCCCAACTTGGAGAGACAGGCCCTTTAACCTCCTGGTTTGCACAGGTTCCCAATTTGGCAGAGGATGGAAGGGACAAGGGAGAACCCATGAGAGAGTAGCTGTTAGGCATTTGGACGGGCACATGTCACTCTAATTTCCCGGCAGGAAGAAGAATTAACCAAAGTCTCAGCCACCCACCGGGAACCAGTATAGGACATGATCCAAAATTTTGGACTTGCGTTCAGCTCACAAAAAACGAGTTGAGAAATGGAGCTCAGGGGCACAGCAATTCACAAACTGGCACAGTGATAAAGGACAACTATCGTCCAAAAATCTGTTGAGGGAAGTCAACGAGGCGGACTTGAAAGTGAGGCAAAAGAGCAGGAAACAGATTTCAAGAGGTACCTTGGAATCGCCTGTAAAGCACAGGAAGAGGGGCACAACTTGGACAATGGTGCACTTGGCCAAAAAGGGCGTATGCGTTTTCTCCTGAATATATTCAGGAGAAAACGCATACGCCCTTTTTGGCCAAGCAAGAAAGCGGGCAATGCAAATCTGCACTACAAAGAAGTATCACTTCCCACCGGTCAAAAGGGACATCCACAAAAAGTGTAAAAACCAGAAAGGCAAGACAGGCCCTGGAGAACTGGGAGCCTTGTTATGCTGATGGGCGGGATGTAAACTGCCAACTGCCTCACTGGAGGAGTGCATTGTGTTCCCTAAAACAAGTAAACAACAGAGCTACAGAGCCAAGGCCACTTCCAGTCTAGGGAATATACCTTGGGAAAACTGAAAATCAATAAGAAAGAGCCACCTCCAAATTTAGGGCTGCACTGACTACAAGAACCTCAACTTGGGTACACCTTAAATATCCCAGGAAATATAAAAATGGTTCAAAACATTGTGGTACTTACGTACGATGCAATATCCCTCAGCCATGAAATCAATGTCATAAGACCAGTAGCAGCAAAGTGAGTGGATTCAGGTACGATGATTCTAAGTGAAATAAGTCACACAGAAAAAGAAACTTATCATAAGATATCACTTATGAAGATCCTGTAAACATGGCTACACGTGAACTGAGTTAGGAAAGAGAACAGAGTCTCACATTTAGAAAACACTCTTATGCCTGCATAAAGGGGATGGAGAGGTGGGGTGATGCATAAAACCAGAGTTTGATATAAGCACAGGGACCGTTCCAAAAACCAACTTTGGAATAGACAAGACCTACACCTTCCTCAGTGAAAGAGATTCAAAACCCCATATTTCCCGCAGAGGAATATATCTGACTAGTAAGAATCTTAAAACCTATGTATTGATATGACTCCATAAGGGAATCAAGTGTGTCTAGAGTGGCATAAACATGGCAGCGAGAATCAGCTCAAACCCACTATAAAAAGGAATTTCAAAAGCAAAACCAAAAAACAGGGAAATTCTTTACAATTCCTTCAGGGTGTCTGAGGAAACCTGGAAAGACCCTATCTACAATGACAGCTGGATGTGGCATAAGGCTGGACACTTGGGACTGAGAGGATTGGTGAGATTGGGTGAGCAAATGCAGACCCTTTCGAGCAATAATGCATGGCCCCCATTCCATGGGTCCCAACTCTCCAGGTTCAAGGGAATATTACTACAGCTATAACATGTACAGGAGACCTAGAGAATGTACACACTGTGAATACGAAAGGTTTCTAAAACTCAACGAATAGTCCCTCTCCTGGTGCTCCAGTTTGACTTTCCAACTGCCTTACTATCAATCTCCCAACTTGGAGAGACAGGCCCTTTAACCTCCTGGTTTGCACAGGTTCCCAATTTGGCAGAGGATGGAAGGGACGAGGGAGAACCCATGAGAGAGTAGCTGTTAGGCATTTGGACGGGCACATGTCACTCTAATTTCCCGGCAGGAAGAAGAATTAACCAAAGTCTCAGCCACCCACCGGGAACCAGTATAGGACATGATCCAAAATTTTGGACTTGCGTTCAGCTCACAAAAAACGAGTTGAGAAATGGAGCTCAGGGGCACAGCAATTCACAAACTGGCAGAGTGATAAAGGACAACTATCGTCCAAAAATCTGTTGAGGGAAGTCAACGAGGCGGACTTGAAAGCGAGGCAAAATAGCAGGAAACAGATTTCAAGAGGTACCTTGGAATCGCCTGTAAAGCACAGGAAGAGGGGCACAACTTGGACAATGGTGCACTTGGCCAAAAAGGGCGTATGCGTTTTCTCCTGAATATATTCAGGAGAAAACGCATACGCCCTTTTTGGCCAAGCAAGCAAGCGGGCAATGCAAATCTGCACTACAAAGAAGTATCACTTCCCACCGGTCAAAAGGGACATCCACAAAATGTGTAAAAACCAGAAAGGCAAGACAGGCCCTGGAGAACTGGGAGCCTTGTTATGCTGATGGGCGGGATGTAAATTGCCAACTGCCTCACTGGAGGAGTGCATTGTGTTCCCTAAAACAAGTAAACAACAGAGCTACAGAGCCAAGGCCACTTCCAGTCTAGGGAATATACCTTGGGAAAACTGAAAATCAATAAGAAAGAGCCACCTCCAAATTGAGGGCTGCACTGACTACAAGAACCTCAACTTGGGTACACCTTAAATATCCCAGGAAATATAAAAATGTTTCAAAACATTGTGGTACTTACGTACGATGGAATATCCCTCAGCCATGAAATCAATGTCATAAGACCAGTAGCAGCAAAGTGAGTGGATTCAGGTACGATGATTCTAAGTGAAATAAGTCACACAGAAAAAGAAACTTATCATAAGATATCACTTATGAAGATCCTGTAAACATGGCTACACGTGAATTGAGTTAGGAAAGAGAACAGAGTCTCACATTTAGAAAACACTCTTATGCCTGCATAAAGGGGAAGGAGAGGTGGGGTGATGCATAAAACCAGAGTTTGATATAAGCACACGGACCGTTTCAAAAGCCAACTTTGGAATTGACAAGACCGACACCTTCCTTAGTGAAAGAGACTCAAAACCCCATATTTCCCACAGAGGAATATATCTGACTAGTAAGAATCTTAAAACCTATGTATTGATATGTCTCCATAAGGGAATCAAGTGTGTCTAGAGTGGCATAAACATGGCAGCGAGAATCAGCTCAAACCCACTATAAAAAGGAATTTCAAAAGCAAAACCAAAAAACAGGGAAATTCTTTACAATTCCTTCAGGGTGTCTGAGGAAACCTGGAAAGACCCTATCTACAATGACAGCTGGATGTGGCATAAGGCTGGACACTTGGGACTGAGAGGATTGGTGAGATTGGGTGAGCAAATGCAGACCCTTTCAAGCAATAATGCATGGCCCCCATTCCATGGGTCCCAACTCTCCAGGTTCAAGGGAATATTACTACAGCTATAACATGTACAGGAAACCTAGAGAATGGACACACTGTGAATACGAAAGGTTTCTAAAACTCAACGAATAGTCCCTCTCCTGGTGCTCCAGTTTGACTTTCCAACTGCCTTACTATCAATCTCCCAACTTGGAGAGACAGGCCCTTTAACCTCCTGGTTTGCACAGGTTCCCAATTTGGCAGAGGATGGAAGGGACGAGGGAGAACCCATGAGAGAGTAGCTGTTAGGCATTTGGACGGGCACATGTCACTCTAATTTCCCGGCAGGAAGAAGAATTAACCAAAGTCTCAGCCACCCACCGGGAACCAGTATAGGACATGATCCAAAATTTTGGACTTGCGTTCAGCTCACAAAAAACGAGTTGAGAAATGGAGCTCAGGGGCACAGCAATTCACAAACTGGCACAGTGATAAAGGACAACTATCGTCCAAAAATCTGTTGAGGGAAGTCAACGAGGCGGACTTGAAAGTGAGGCAAAATAGCAGGAAACAGATTTCAAGAGGTACGTTGGAATCGCCTGTAAAGCACAGGAAGAGGGGCACAACTTGGACAATGGTGCACTTGGCCAAAAAGGGCGTATGCGTTTTCTCCTGAATATATTCAGGAGAAAACGCATACGCCCTTTTTGGCCAAGCAAGCAAGCGGGCAATGCAAATCTGCACTACAAAGAAGTATCACTTCCCACCGGTCAAAAGGGACATCCACAAAATGTGTAAAAACCAGAAAGGCAAGACAGGCCCTGGAGAACTGGGAGCCTTGTTATGCTGATGAGCGGGATGTAAACTGCCAACTGCCTCACTGGAGGAGTGCATTGTGTTCCCTAAAACAAGTAAACAACAGAGCTACAGAGCCAAGGCCACATCCAGTCTAGGATATATACCTTGGGAAAACTGAAAATCAATAAGAAAGAGCCACCTCCAAATTTAGGGCTGCACTGACTACAAGAACTTCAACTTGGGTACACCTTAAATATCCCAGGAAATATAAAAATGGTTCAAAACATTGTGGTACTTACGTACGATGGAATATCCCTCAGCCATGAAATCAATGTCATAAGACCAGTAGCAGCAAAGTGAGTGGATTCAGGTACGATGATTCTAAGTGAAATAAGTCACACAGAAAAAGAAACTTATCATAAGATATCACTTATGAAGATCCTGTAAACATGGCTACACGTGAATTGAGTTAGGAAAGAGAACAGAGTCTCACATTTAGAAAACACCCTTATGCCTGCATAAAGGGGAAGGAGAGGTGGGGTGATGCATAAAACCAGAGTTTGATATAAGCACACGGACCGTTTCAAAAACCAACTTTGGAATTGACAAGACCGACACCTTCCTTACTGAAAGAGACTCAAAACCCCATATTTCCCACAGAGGAATATATCTGACTAGTAAGAATCTTAAAACCTATGTATTGATATGTCTCCATAAGGGAATCAAGTGTGTCTAGAGTGGCATAAACATGGCAGCGAGAATCAGCTCAAACCCACTATAAAAAGGAATTTCAAAAGCAAAACCAAAAAACAGGGAAATTCTTTACAATTCCTTCAGGGTGTCTGAGGAAACCTGGAAAGACCCTATCTACAATGACAGCTGGATGTGGCATAAGGCTGGACACTTGGGACTGAGAGGATTGGTGAGATTGGGTGAGCAAATGCAGACCCTTTCAAGCAATAATGCATGGCCCCCATTCCATGGGTCCCAACTCTCCAGGTTCAAGGGAATATTACTACAGCTATAACATGTACAGGAAACCTAGAGAATGGACACACTGTGAATACGAAAGGTTTCTAAAACTCAACGAATAGTCCCTCTCCTGATGCTCCAGTTTGACTTTCCAACTGCCTTACTATCAATCTCCCAACTTGGAGAGACAGGCCCTTTAACCTCCTGGTTTGCACAGGTTCCCAATTTGGCAGAGGATGGAAGGGACGAGGGAGAACACATGAGAGAGTAGCTGTTAGGCATTTGGACGGGCACATGTCACTCTAATTTCCCGGCAGGAAGAAGAATTAACCAAAGTCTCAGCCACCCACCGGGAACCAGTATAGGACATGATCCAAAATTTTGGACTTGCGTTCAGCTCACAAAAAACGAGTTGAGAAATGGAGCTCAGGGTCACAGCAATTCACAAACTGGCACAGTGATAAAGGACAACTATCGTCCAAAAATCTGTTGAGGGAAGTCAACGAGGCGGACTTGAAAGTGAGGCAAAATAGCAGGAAACAGATTTCAAGAGGTACGTTGGAATCGCCTGTAAAGCACAGGAAGAGGGGCACAACTTGGACAATGGTGCACTTGGCTAAAAAGGGCGTATGCGTTTTCTCCTGAATATATTCAGGAGAAAACGCATACGCCCTTTTTGGCCAAGCAAGCAAGCGGGCAATGCAAATCTGCACTACAAAGAAGTATCACTTCCCACCGGTCAAAAGGGACATCCACAAAATGTGTAAAAACCAGAAAGGCAAGACAGGCCCTGGAGAACTGGGAGCCTTGTTATGCTGATGGGCGGGATGTAAACTGCCAACTGCCTCACTGGAGGAGTGCATTGTGTTCCCTAAAACAAGTAAACAACAGAGCTACAGAGCCAAGGCCACTTCCAGTCTAGGGAATATACCTTGGGAAAACTGAAAATCAATAAGAAAGAGCCACCTCCAAATTTAGGGCTGCACTGACTACAAGAACTTCAACTTGGGTACACCTTAAATATCCCAGGAAATATAAAAATGGTTCAAAACATTGTGGTACTTACGTACGATGGAATATCCCTCAGCCATGAAATCAATGTCATAAGACCAGTAGCAGCAAAGTGAGTGGATTCAGGTACGATGATTCTAAGTGAAATAAGTCACACAGAAAAAGAAACTTATCATAAGATATCACTTATGAAGATCCTGTAAACATGGCTACACGTGAATTGAGTTAGGAAAGAGAACAGAGTCTCACATTTAGAAAACACCCTTATGCCTGCATAAAGGGGAAGGAGAGGTGGGGTGATGCATAAAACCAGAGTTTGATATAAGCACACGGACCGTTTCAAAAACCAACTTTGGAATTGACAAGACCGACACCTTCCTTACTGAAAGAGACTCAAAACCCCATATTTCCCACAGAGGAATATATCTGACTAGTAAGAATCTTAAAACCTATGTATTGATATGTCTCCATAAGGGAATCAAGTGTGTCTAGAGTGGCATAAACATGGCAGCGAGAATCAGCTCAAACCCACTATAAAAAGGAATTTCAAAAGCAAAACCAAAAAACAGGGAAATTCTTTACAATTCCTTCAGGGTGTCTGAGGAAACCTGGAAAGACCCTATCTACAATGACAGCTGGATGTGGCATAAGGCTGGACACTTGGGACTGAGAGGATTGGTGAGATTGGGTGAGCAAATGCAGACCCTTTCAAGCAATAATGCATGGCCCCCATTCCATGGGTCCCAACTCTCCAGGTTCAAGGGAATATTACTACAGCTATAACATGTACAGGAAACCTAGAGAATGGACACACTGTGAATACGAAAGGTTTCTAAAACTCAACGAATAGTCCCTCTCCTGGTGCTCCAGTTTGACTTTCCAACTGCCTTACTATCAATCTCCCAACTTGGAGAGACAGGCCCTTTAACCTCCTGGTTTGCACAGGTTCCCAATTTGGCAGAGGATGGAAGGGACGAGGGAGAACCCATGAGAGAGTAGCTGTTAGGCATTTGGACGGGCACATGTCACTCTAATTTCCCGGCAGGAAGAAGAATTAACCAAAGTCTCAGCCACCCACCGGGAACCAGTATAGGACATGATCCAAAATTTTGGACTTGCGTTCAGCTCACAAAAAACGAGTTGAGAAATGGAGCTCAGGGGCACAGCAATTCACAAACTGGCACAGTGGTAAAGGACAACTATCGTCCAAAAATCTGTTGAGGGAAGTCAACGAGGCGGACTTGAAAGTGAGGCAAAATAGCAGGAAACAGATTTCAAGAGGTACGTTGGAATCGCCTGTAAAGCACAGGAAGAGGGGCACAACTTGGACAATGGTGCACTTGGCTAAAAAGGGCGTATGCGTTTTCTCCTGAATATATTCAGGAGAAAACGCATACGCCCTTTTTGGCCAAGCAAGCAAGCGGGCAATGCAAATCTGCACTACAAAGAAGTATCACTTCCCACCGGTCAAAAGGGACATCCACAAAATGTGTAAAAACCAGAAAGGCAAGACAGGCCCTGGAGAACTGGGAGCCTTGTTATGCTGATGGGCGGGATGTAAACTGCCAACTGCCTCACTGGAGGAGTGCATTGTGTTCCCTAAAACAAGTAAACAACAGAGCTACAGAGCCAAGGCCACTTCCAGTCTAGGGAATATACCTTGGGAAAACTGAAAATCAATAAGAAAGAGCCACCTCCAAATTTAGGGCTGCACTGACTACAAGAACCTCAACTTGGGTACACCTTAAATATCCCAGGAAATATAAAAATGGTTCAAAACATTGTGGTACTTACGTAAGATGGAATATCCCTCAGCCATGAAATCAATGTCATAAGACCAGTAGCAGCAAAGTGAGTGGATTCAGGTACGATGATTCTAAGTGAAATAAGTCACACAGAAAAAGAAACTTATCATAAGATATCACTTATGAAGATCCTGTAAGCATGGCTACACGTGAATTGAGTTAGGAAAGAGAACAGAGTCTCACATTTAGAAAACACTCTTATGCCTGCATAAAGGGGAAGGAGAGGTGGGGTGATGCATAAAACCAGAGTTTGATATAAGCACACGGACCGTTTCAAAAACCAACTTTGGAATTGACAAGACCGACACCTTCCTTAGTGAAAGAGACTCAAAACCCCATATTTCCCACAGAGGAATATATCTGACTAGTAAGAATCTTAAAACCTATGTATTGATAAGTCTCCATAAGGGAATCAAGTGTGTCTAGAGTGGCATAAACATGGCAGCGAGAATCAGCTCAAACCCACTATAAAAAGGAATTTCAAAAGCAAAACCTAAAAACAGGGAAATTCTTTACAATTCCTTCAGGGTGTCTGAGGAAACCTGGAAAGACCCTATCTACAATGACAGCTGGATGTGGCATAAGGCTGGACACTTGGGACTGAGAGGATTGGTGAGATTGGGTGAGCAAATGCAGACCCTTTCAAGCAATAATGCATGGCCCCCATTCCATGGGACCCAACTCTCCATGTTCAATGGAATATTACTACAGCTATAACATGTACAGGAAACCTAGAGAATGGACACACTGTGAATACGAAAGGTTTCTAAAACTCAACGAATAGTCCCTCTCCTGGTGCTCCAGTTTGACTTTCCAACTGCCTTACTATCAATCTCCCAACTTGGAGAGACAGGCCCTTTAACCTCCTGGTTTGCACAGGTTCCCAATTTGGCAGAGGATGGAAGGGACGAGGGAGAACCCATGAGAGAGTAGCTGTTAGGCATTTGGATGGGCACATGTCACTCTAATTTCCCGGCAGGAAGAAGAATTAACCAAAGTCTCAGCCACCCACCGGGAACCAGTATAGGACATGATCCAAAATTTTGGACTTGCGTTCAGCTCACAAAAAACGAGTTGAGAAATGGAGCTCAGGGGCACAGCAATTCACAAACTGGCACAGTGATAAAGGACAACTATCGTCCAAAAATCTGTTGAGGGAAGTCAACGAGGCGGACTTGAAAGTGAGGCAAAATAGCAGGAAACAGATTTCAAGAGGTACCTTGGAATCGCCTGTAAAGCACAGGAAGAGGGGTACAACTTGGACAATGGTGCACTTGGCCAAAAAGGGCGTATGCGTTTTCTCCTGAATATATTCAGGAGAAAACGCATACGCCCTTTTTGGCCAAGCAAGCAAGCGGGCAATGCAAATCTGCACTACAAAGAAGTATCACTTCCCACCGGTCAAAAGGGACATCCACAAAAAGTGTAAAAACCAGAAAGGCAAGACAGGCCCTGGAGAACTGGGAGCCTTGTTATGCTGATGAGCGGGATGTAAACTGCCAACTGCCTAACTGGAGGAGTGCATTGTGTTCCCTAAAACAAGTAAACAACAGAGCTACAGAGCCAAGGCCACTTCCAGTCTAGGGAATATACCTTGGGAAAACTGAAAATCAATAAGAAAGAGCCACCTCCAAATTTAGGGCTGCACTGACTACAAGAACCTCAACTTGGGTACACCTTAAATATCCCAGGAAATATAAAAATGGTTCAAAACATTGTGGTACTTACGTACGATGGAATATCCCTCAGCCATGAAATCAATGTCATAAGACCAGTAGCAGCAAAGTGAGTGGATTCAGGTACGATGATTCTAAGTGAAATAAGTCACACAGAAAAAGAAACTTATCATAAGATATCACTTATGAAGATCCTGTAAACATGGCTACACGTGAACTGAGTTAGGAAAGAGAACAGAGTCTCACATTTAGAAAACACTCTTATGCCTGCATAAAGGGGATGGAGAGGTGGGGTGATGCATAAAACCAGAGTTTGATATAAGCACACGGACCGTTTCAAAAACCAACTTTGGAATTGACAAGACCGACACCTTCCTTACTGAAAGAGACTCAAAACCCCATATTTCCCACAGAGGAATATATCTGACTAGTAAGAATCTTAAAACCTATGTATTGATATGTCTCCATAAGGGAATCAAGTGTGTCTAGAGTGGCATAAACATGGCAGCGAGAATCAGCTCAAACCCACTATAAAAAGGAATTTCAAAAGCAAAACCAAAAAACAGGGAAATTCTTTACAATTCCTTCAGGGTGTCTGAGGAAACCTGGAAAGACCCTATCTACAATGACAGCTGGATGTGGCATAAGGCTGGACACTTGGGACTGAGAGGATTGGTGAGATTGGGTGAGCAAATGCAGACCCTTTCAAGCAATAATGCATGGCCCCCATTCCATGGGTCCCAACTCTCCAGGTTCAAGGGAATATTACTACAGCTATAACATGTACAGGAAACCTAGAGAATGGACACACTGTGAATACGAAAGGTTTCTAAAACTCAACGAATAGTCCCTCTCCTGGTGCTCCAGTTTGACTTTCCAACTGCCTTACTATCAATCTCCCAACTTGGAGAGACAGGCCCTTTAACCTCCTGGTTTGCACAGGTTCCCAATTTGGCAGAGGATGGAAGGGATGAGGGAGAACCCATGAGAGAGTAGCTGTTAGGCATTTGGACGGGCACATGTCACTCTAATTTCCCGGCAGGAAGAAGAATTAACCAAAGTCTCAGCCACCCACCGGGAACCAGTATAGGACATGATCCAAAATTTTGGACTTGCGTTCAGCTCACAAAAAACGAGTTGAGAAATGGAGCTCAGGGGCACAGCAATTCACAAACTGGCACAGTGGTAAAGGACAACTATCGTCCAAAAATCTGTTGAGGGAAGTCAACGAGGCGGACTTGAAAGTGAGGCAAAATAGCAGGAAACAGATTTCAAGAGGTACGTTGGAATCGCCTGTAAAGCACAGGAAGAGGGGCACAACTTGGACAATGGTGCACTTGGCTAAAAAGGGCGTATGCGTTTTCTCCTGAATATATTCAGGAGAAAACGCATACGCCCTTTTTGGCCAAGCAAGCAAGCGGGCAATGCAAATCTGCACTACAAAGAAGTATCACTTCCCACCGGTCAAAAGGGACATCCACAAAATGTGTAAAAACCAGAAAGGCAAGACAGGCCCTGGAGAACTGGGAGCCTTGTTATGCTGATGGGCGGGATGTAAACTGCCAACTGCCTCACTGGAGGAGTGCATTGTGTTCCCTAAAACAAGTAAACAACAGAGCTACAGAGCCAAGGCCACTTCCAGTCTAGGGAATATACCTTGGGAAAACTGAAAATCAATAAGAAAGAGCCACCTCCAAATTTAGGGCTGCACTGACTACAAGAACCTCAACTTGGGTACACCTTAAATATCCCAGGAAATATAAAAATGGTTCAAAACATTGTGGTACTTACGTAAGATGGAATATCCCTCAGCCATGAAATCAATGTCATAAGACCAGTAGCAGCAAAGTGAGTGGATTCAGGTACGATGATTCTAAGTGAAATAAGTCACACAGAAAAAGAAACTTATCATAAGATATCACTTATGAAGATCCTGTAAGCATGGCTACACGTGAATTGAGTTAGGAAAGAGAACAGAGTCTCACATTTAGAAAACACTCTTATGCCTGCATAAAGGGGAAGGAGAGGTGGGGTGATGCATAAAACCAGAGTTTGATATAAGCACACGGACCGTTTCAAAAACCAACTTTGGAATTGACAAGACCGACACCTTCCTTAGTGAAAGAGACTCAAAACCCCATATTTCCCACAGAGGAATATATCTGACTAGTAAGAATCTTAAAACCTATGTATTGATAAGTCTCCATAAGGGAATCAAGTGTGTCTAGAGTGGCATAAACATGGCAGCGAGAATCAGCTCAAACCCACTATAAAAAGGAATTTCAAAAGCAAAACCTAAAAACAGGGAAATTCTTTACAATTCCTTCAGGGTGTCTGAGGAAACCTGGAAAGACCCTATCTACAATGACAGCTGGATGTGGCATAAGGCTGGACACTTGGGACTGAGAGGATTGGTGAGATTGGGTGAGCAAATGCAGACCCTTTCAAGCAATAATGCATGGCCCCCATTCCATGGGACCCAACTCTCCATGTTCAATGGAATATTACTACAGCTATAACATGTACAGGAAACCTAGAGAATGGACACACTGTGAATACGAAAGGTTTCTAAAACTCAACGAATAGTCCCTCTCCTGGTGCTCCAGTTTGACTTTCCAACTGCCTTACTATCAATCTCCCAACTTGGAGAGACAGGCCCTTTAACCTCCTGGTTTGCACAGGTTCCCAATTTGGCAGAGGATGGAAGGGACGAGGGAGAACCCATGAGAGAGTAGCTGTTAGGCATTTGGATGGGCACATGTCACTCTAATTTCCCGGCAGGAAGAAGAATTAACCAAAGTCTCAGCCACCCACCGGGAACCAGTATAGGACATGATCCAAAATTTTGGACTTGCGTTCAGCTCACAAAAAACGAGTTGAGAAATGGAGCTCAGGGGCACAGCAATTCACAAACTGGCACAGTGATAAAGGACAACTATCGTCCAAAAATCTGTTGAGGGAAGTCAACGAGGCGGACTTGAAAGTGAGGCAAAATAGCAGGAAACAGATTTCAAGAGGTACCTTGGAATCGCCTGTAAAGCACAGGAAGAGGGGTACAACTTGGACAATGGTGCACTTGGCCAAAAAGGGCGTATGCGTTTTCTCCTGAATATATTCAGGAGAAAACGCATACGCCCTTTTTGGCCAAGCAAGCAAGCGGGCAATGCAAATCTGCACTACAAAGAAGTATCACTTCCCACCGGTCAAAAGGGACATCCACAAAAAGTGTAAAAACCAGAAAGGCAAGACAGGCCCTGGAGAACTGGGAGCCTTGTTATGCTGATGAGCGGGATGTAAACTGCCAACTGCCTAACTGGAGGAGTGCATTGTGTTCCCTAAAACAAGTAAACAACAGAGCTACAGAGCCAAGGCCACTTCCAGTCTAGGGAATATACCTTGGGAAAACTGAAAATCAATAAGAAAGAGCCACCTCCAAATTTAGGGCTGCACTGACTACAAGAACCTCAACTTGGGTACACCTTAAATATCCCAGGAAATATAAAAATGGTTCAAAACATTGTGGTACTTACGTACGATGGAATATCCCTCAGCCATGAAATCAATGTCATAAGACCAGTAGCAGCAAAGTGAGTGGATTCAGGTACGATGATTCTAAGTGAAATAAGTCACACAGAAAAAGAAACTTATCATAAGATATCACTTATGAAGATCCTGTAAACATGGCTACACGTGAACTGAGTTAGGAAAGAGAACAGAGTCTCACATTTAGAAAACACTCTTATGCCTGCATAAAGGGGATGGAGAGGTGGGGTGATGCATAAAACCAGAGTTTGATATAAGCACACGGACCGTTTCAAAAACCAACTTTGGAATTGACAAGACCGACACCTTCCTTACTGAAAGAGACTCAAAACCCCATATTTCCCACAGAGGAATATATCTGACTAGTAAGAATCTTAAAACCTATGTATTGATATGTCTCCATAAGGGAATCAAGTGTGTCTAGAGTGGCATAAACATGGCAGCGAGAATCAGCTCAAACCCACTATAAAAAGGAATTTCAAAAGCAAAACCAAAAAACAGGGAAATTCTTTACAATTCCTTCAGGGTGTCTGAGGAAACCTGGAAAGACCCTATCTACAATGACAGCTGGATGTGGCATAAGGCTGGACACTTGGGACTGAGAGGATTGGTGAGATTGGGTGAGCAAATGCAGACCCTTTCAAGCAATAATGCATGGCCCCCATTCCATGGGTCCCAACTCTCCAGGTTCAAGGGAATATTACTACAGCTATAACATGTACAGGAAACCTAGAGAATGGACACACTGTGAATACGAAAGGTTTCTAAAACTCAACGAATAGTCCCTCTCCTGGTGCTCCAGTTTGACTTTCCAACTGCCTTACTATCAATCTCCCAACTTGGAGAGACAGGCCCTTTAACCTCCTGGTTTGCACAGGTTCCCAATTTGGCAGAGGATGGAAGGGATGAGGGAGAACCCATGAGAGAGTAGCTGTTAGGCATTTGGACGGGCACATGTCACTCTAATTTCCCGGCAGGAAGAAGAATTAACCAAAGTCTCAGCCACCCACCGGGAACCAGTATAGGACATGATCCAAAATTTTGGACTTGCGTTCAGCTCACAAAAAACGAGTTGAGAAATGGAGCTCAGGGGCACAGCAATTCACAAACTGGCACAGTGGTAAAGGACAACTATCGTCCAAAAATCTGTTGAGGGAAGTCAACGAGGCGGACTTGAAAGTGAGGCAAAATAGCAGGAAACAGATTTCAAGAGGTACGTTGGAATCGCCTGTAAAGCACAGGAAGAGGGGCACAACTTGGACAATGGTGCACTTGGCTAAAAAGGGCGTATGCGTTTTCTCCTGAATATATTCAGGAGAAAACGCATACGCCCTTTTTGGCCAAGCAAGCAAGCGGGCAATGCAAATCTGCACTACAAAGAAGTATCACTTCCCACCGGTCAAAAGGGACATCCACAAAATGTGTAAAAACCAGAAAGGCAAGACAGGCCCTGGAGAACTGGGAGCCTTGTTATGCTGATGGGCGGGATGTAAACTGCCAACTGCCTCACTGGAGGAGTGCATTGTGTTCCCTAAAACAAGTAAACAACAGAGCTACAGAGCCAAGGCCACTTCCAGTCTAGGGAATATACCTTGGGAAAACTGAAAATCAATAAGAAAGAGCCACCTCCAAATTTAGGGCTGCACTGACTACAAGAACCTCAACTTGGGTACACCTTAAATATCCCAGGAAATATAAAAATGGTTCAAAACATTGTGGTACTTACGTAAGATGGAATATCCCTCAGCCATGAAATCAATGTCATAAGACCAGTAGCAGCAAAGTGAGTGGATTCAGGTACGATGATTCTAAGTGAAATAAGTCACACAGAAAAAGAAACTTATCATAAGATATCACTTATGAAGATCCTGTAAGCATGGCTACACGTGAATTGAGTTAGGAAAGAGAACAGAGTCTCACATTTAGAAAACACTCTTATGCCTGCATAAAGGGGAAGGAGAGGTGGGGTGATGCATAAAACCAGAGTTTGATATAAGCACACGGACCGTTTCAAAAACCAACTTTGGAATTGACAAGACCGACACCTTCCTCAGTGAAAGAGACTCAAAACCCCATATTTCCCACAGAGGAATATATCTGACTAGTAAGAATCTTAAAACCTATGTATTGATATGTCTCCATAAGGGAATCAAGTGTGTCTAGATTGGCATAAACATGGCAGCGAGAATCAGCTCAAACCCACTATAAAAAGGAATTTCAAAAGCAAAACCAAAAAACAGGGAAATTCTTTACAATTCCTTCAGGGTGTCTGAGGAAACCTGGAAAGACCCTATCTACAATGACAGCTGGATGTGGCATAAGGCTGGACACTTGGGACTGAGAGGATTGGTGAGATTGGGTGAGCAAATGCAGACCCTTTCGAGCAATAATGCATGGCCCCCATTCCATGGGTCCCAACTCTCCAGGTTCAAGGGAATATTACTACAGCTATAACATGTACAGGAGACCTAGAGAATATACACACTGTGAATACGAAAGGTTTCTAAAACTCAACGAATAGTCCCTCTCCTGGTGCTCCAGTTTGACTTTCCAACTGCCTTACTATCAATCTCCCAACTTGGAGAGACAGGCCCTTTAACCTCCTGGTTTGCACAGGTTCCCAATTTGGCAGAGGATGGAAGGGACGAGGGAGAACCCATGAGAGAGTAGCTGTTAGGCATTTGGACGGGCACATGTCACTCTAATTTCCCGGCAGGAAGAAGAATTAACCAAAGTCTCAGCCACCCACCGGGAACCAGTATAGGACATGATCCAAAATTTTGGACTTGCGTTCAGCTCACAAAAAACGAGTTGAGAAATGGAGCTCAGGGGCACAGCAATTCACAAACTGGCACAGTGGTAAAGGACAACTATCGTCCAAAAATCTGTTGAGGGAAGTCAACGAGGCGGACTTGAAAGTGAGGCAAAATAGCAGGAAACAGATTTCAAGAGGTACGTTGGAATCGCCTGTAAAGCACAGGAAGAGGGGCACAACTTGGACAATGGTGCACTTGGCTAAAAAGGGCGTATGCGTTTTCTCCTGAATATATTCAGGAGAAAACGCATACGCCCTTTTTGGCCAAGCAAGCAAGCGGGCAATGCAAATCTGCACTACAAAGAAGTATCACTTCCCACCGGTCAAAAGGGACATCCACAAAATGTGTAAAAACCAGAAAGGCAAGACAGGCCCTGGAGAACTGGGAGCCTTGTTATGCTGATGGGCGGGATGTAAACTGCCAACTGCCTCACTGGAGGAGTGCATTGTGTTCCCTAAAACAAGTAAACAACAGAGCTACAGAGCCAAGGCCACTTCCAGTCTAGGGAATATACCTTGGGAAAACTGAAAATCAATAAGAAAGAGCCACCTCCAAATTTAGGGCTGCACTGACTACAAGAACCTCAACTTGGGTACACCTTAAATATCCCAGGAAATATAAAAATGGTTCAAAACATTGTGGTACTTACGTACGATGGAATATCCCTCAGCCATGAAATCAATGTCATAAGACCAGTAGCAGCAAAGTGAGTGGATTCAGGTACGATGATTCTAAGTGAAATAAGTCACACAGAAAAAGAAACTTATCAAAAGATATCACTTATGAAGATCCTGTAAACATGGCTACACGTGAATTGAGTTAGGAAAGAGAACAGAGTCTCACATTTAGAAAACACTCTTATGCCTGCATAAAGGGGAAGGAGAGGTGGGGTGATGCATAAAACCAGAGTTTGATATAAGCACACGGACCGTTTCAAAAACCAACTTTGGAATTGACAAGACCGACACCTTCCTTAGTGAAAGAGACTCAAAACCCCATATTTCCCACAGAGGAATATATCTGACTAGTAAGAATCTTAAAACCTATGTATTGGGCTTCCCTGGTGGCGCAGTGGTTGAGAGTCCGCCTGCCCATGCAGGGGACACGGGTTCGTGCCCCGGTCTGGGAAGACCCCACATGCCGCGGAGCGGCTGGGCCTGTGAGCCATGGCCGCTGAGCCTGCGCGTCCGGAGCCTGTGCTCCGCAATGGGAGAGGCCACAACAGTGAGAGGCCCATGTACCGCAAAAAAAAAAAAAAAAAAAAAAAAAAAAAAAACCTATGTATTGATATGTCTCCATAAGGGAATCAAGTGTGTCTAGAGTGGCATAAACATGGCAGCGAGAATCAGCTCAAACCCACTATAAAAAGGAATTTCAAAAGCAAAACCTAAAAACAGGGAAATTCTTTACAATTCCTTCAGGGTGTCTGAGGAAACCTGGAAAGACCCTATCTACAATGACAGCTGGATGTGGCATAAGGCTGGACACTTGGGACTGAGAGGATTGGTGAGATTGGGTGAGCAAATGCAGACCCTTTCAAGCAATAATGCATGGCCCCCATTCCATGGGACCCAACTCTCCATGTTCAAGGGAATATTACTACAGCTATAACATGTACAGGAAACCTAGAGAATGGACACACTGTGAATACGAAAGGTTTCTAAAACTCAACGAATAGTCCCTCTCCTGGTGCTCCAGATTGACTTTCCAACTGCCTTACTATCAATCTCCCAACTTGGAGAGACAGGCCCTTTAACCTCCTGGTTTGCACAGGTTCCCAATTTGGCAGAGGATGGAAGGGACGAGGGAGAACCCATGAGAGAGTAGCTGTTAGGCCTTTGGACGGGCACATGTCACTCTAATTTCCCGGCAGGAAGAAGAATTAACCAAAGTCTCAGCCACCCACCGGGAACCAGTATAGGACATGATCCAAAATTTTGGACTTGCGTTCAGCTCACAAAAAACGAGTTGAGAAATGGAGCTCAGGGGCACAGCAATTCACAAACTGGCACAGTGATAAAGGACAACTATCGTCCAAAAATCTGTTGAGGGAAGTCAACGAGGCGGACTTGAAAGTGAGGCAAAATAGCAGGAAACAGATTTCAAGAGGTACCTTGGAATCGCCTGTAAAGCACAGGAAGAGGGGCACAACTTGGACAATGGTGCACTTGGCCAAAAAGGGCGTATGCGTTTTCTCCTGAATATATTCAGGAGAAAACGCATACGCCCTTTTTGGCCAAGCAAGCAAGCGGGCAATGCAAATCTGCACTACAAAGAAGTATCACTTCCCACCGGTCAAAAGGGACATCCACAAAAAGTGTAAAAACCAGAAAGGCAAGACAGGCCCTGGAGAACTGGGAGCCTTGTTATGCTGATGGGCGGGATGTAAACTGCCAACTGCCTAACTGGAGGAGTGCATTGTGTTCCCTAAAACAAGTAAACAACAGAGCTACAGAGCCAAGGCCACTTCCAGTCTAGGGAATATACCTTGGGAAAACTGAAAATCAATAAGAAAGAGCCACCTCCAAATTTAGGGCTGCACTGACTACAAGAACCTCAACTTGGGTACACCTTAAATATCCCAGGAAATATAAAAATGGTTCAAAACATTGTGGTACTTACGTACGATGGAATATCCCTCAGCCATGAAATCAATGTCATAAGACCAGTAGCAGCAAAGTGAGTGGATTCAGGTACGATGATTCTAAGTGAAATAAGTCACACAGAAAAAGAAACTTATCATAAGATATCACTTATGAAGATCCTGTAAACATGGCTACACGTGAACTGAGTTAGGAAAGAGAACAGAGTCTCACATTTAGAAAACACTCTTATGCCTGCATAAAGGGGATGGAGAGGTGGGGTGATGCATAAAACCAGAGTTTGATATAAGCACAGGGACCGTTCCAAAAACCAACTTTGGAATAGACAAGACCTACACCTTCCTCAGTGAAAGAGACTCAAAACCCCATATTTCCCGCAGAGGAATATATCTGACTAGTAAGAATCTTAAAACCTATGTATTGATATGACTCCATAAGGGAATCAAGTGTGTCTAGATTGGCATAAACATGGCAGCGAGAATCAGCTCAAACCCACTATAAAAAGGAATTTCAAAAGCAAAACCAAAAAACAGGGAAATTCTTTACAATTCCTTCAGGGTGTCTGAGGAAACCTGGAAAGACCCTATCTACAATGACAGCTGGATGTGGCATAAGGCTGGACACTTGGGACTGAGAGGATTGGTGAGATTGGGTGAGCAAATGCAGACCCTTTCGAGCAATAATGCATGGCCCCCATTCCATGGGTCCCAACTCTCCAGGTTCAAGGGAATATTACTACAGCTATAACATGTACAGGAGACCTAGAGAATATACACACAGTGAATACGAAAGGTTTCTAAAACTCAACGAATAGTCCCTCTCCTGGTGCTCCAGTTTGACTTTCCAACTGCCTTACTATCAATCTCCCAACTTGGAGAGACAGGCCCTTTAACCTCCTGGTTTGCACAGGTTCCCAATTTGGCAGAGGATGGAAGGGACGAGGGAGAACCCATGAGAGAGTAGCTGTTAGGCATTTGGACGGGCACATGTCACTCTAATTTCCCGGCAGGAAGAAGAATTAACCAAAGTCTCAGCCACCCACCGGGAACCAGTATAGGACATGATCCAAAATTTTGGACTTGCGTTCAGCTCACAAAAAACGAGTTGAGAAATGGAGCTCAGGGGCACAGCAATTCACAAACTGGCAGAGTGATAAAGGACAACTATCGTCCAAAAATCTGTTGAGGGAAGTCAACAAGGCGGACTTGAAAGCGAGGCAAAATAGCAGGAAACAGATTTCAAGAGGTACCTTGGAATCGCCTGTAAAGCACAGGAAGAGGGGCACAACTTGGACAATGGTGCACTTGGCCAAAAAGGGCGTATGCGTTTTCTCCTGAATATATTCAGGAGAAAACGCATACGCCCTTTTTGGCCAAGCAAGCAAGCGGGCAATGCAAATCTGCACTACAAAGAAGTATCACTTCCCACCGGTCAAAAGGGACATCCACAAAATGTGTAAAAACCAGAAAGGCAAGACAGGCCCTGGAGAACTGGGAGCCTTGTTATGCTGATGGGCGGGATGTAAACTGCCAACTGCCTCACTGGAGGAGTGCATTGTGTTCCCTAAAACAAGTAAACAACAGAGCTACAGAGCCAAGGCCACTTCCAGTCTAGGGAATATACCTTGGGAAAACTGAAAATCAATAAGAAAGAGCCACCTCCAAATTTAGGGCTGCACTGACTACAAGAACCTCAACTTGGGTACACCTTAAATATCCCAGGAAATATAAAAATGGTTCAAAACATTGTGGTACTTACGTACGATGGAATATCCCTCAGCCATGAAATCAATGTCATAAGACCAGTAGCAGCAAAGTGAGTGGATTCAGGTACGATGATTCTAACTGAAATAAGTCACACAGAAAAAGAAACTTATCATAAGATATCACTTATGAAGATCCTGTAAACATGGCTACACGTGAACTGAGTTAGGAAAGAGAACAGAGTCTCACATTTAGAAAACACTCTTATGCCTGCATAAAGGGGATGGAGAGGTGGGGTGATGCATAAAACCAGAGTTTGATATAAGCACAGGGACCGTTCCAAAAACCAACTTTGGAATAGACAAGACCTACACCTTCCTCAGTGAAAGAGACTCAAAACCCCATATTTCCCGCAGAGGAATATATCTGACTAGTAAGAATCTTAAAACCTATGTATTGATATGACTCCATAAGGGAATCAAGTGTGTCTAGAGTGGCATAAACATGGCAGCGAGAATCAGCTCAAACCCACTATAAAAAGGAATTTCAAAAGCAAAACCAAAAAACAGGGAAATTCTTTACAATTCCTTCAGGGTGTCTGAGGAAACCTGGAAAGACCCTATCTACAATGACAGCTGGATGTGGCATAAGGCTGGACACTTGGGACTGAGAGGATTGGTGAGATTGGGTGAGCAAATGCAGACCCTTTCGAGCAATAATGCATGGCCCCCATTCCATGGGTCCCAACTCTCCAGGTTCAAGGGAATATTACTACAGCTATAACATGTACAGGAGACCTAGAGAATATACACACTGTGAATACGAAAGGTTTCTAAAACTCAACGAATAGTCCCTCTCCTGGTGCTCCAGTTTGACTTTCCAACTGCCTTACTATCAATCTCCCAACTTGGAGAGACAGGCCCTTTAACCTCCTGGTTTGCACAGGTTCCCAATTTGGCAGAGGATGGAAGGGACGAGGGAGAACCCATGAGAGAGTAGCTGTTAGGCATTTGGACGGGCACATGTCACTCTAATTTCCCGGCAGGAAGAAGAATTAACCAAAGTCTCAGCCACCCACCGGGAACCAGTATAGGACATGATCCAAAATTTTGGACTTGCGTTCAGCTCACAAAAAACGAGTTGAGAAATGGAGCTCAGGGGCACAGCAATTCACAAACTGGCAGAGTGATAAAGGACAACTATCGTCCAAAAATCTGTTGAGGGAAGTCAACAAGGCGGACTTGAAAGCGAGGCAAAATAGCAGGAAACAGATTTCAAGAGGTACCTTGGAATCGCCTGTAAAGCACAGGAAGAGGGGCACAACTTGGACAATGGTGCACTTGGCCAAAAAGGGCGTATGCGTTTTCTCCTGAATATATTCAGGAGAAAACGCATACGCCCTTTTTGGCCAAGCAAGCAAGCGGGCAATGCAAATCTGCACTACAAAGAAGTATCACTTCCCACCGGTCAAAAGGGACATCCACAAAATGTGTAAAAACCAGAAAGGCAAGACAGGCCCTGGAGAACTGGGAGCCTTGTTATGCTGATGGGCGGGATGTAAACTGCCAACTGCCTCACTGGAGGAGTGCATTGTGTTCCCTAAAACAAGTAAACAACAGAGCTACAGAGCCAAGGCCACTTCCAGTCTAGGGAATATACCTGGGGAAAACTGAAAATCAATAAGAAAGAGCCACCTCCAAATTTAGGGCTGCACTGACTACAAGAACCTCAACTTGGGTACACCTTAAATATCCCAGGAAATATAAAAATGGTTCAAAACATTGTGGTACTTACGTACGATGGAATATCCCTCAGCCATGAAATCAATGTCATAAGACCAGTAGCAGCAAAGTGAGTGGATTCAGGTACGATGATTCTAAGTGAAATAAGTCACACAGAAAAAGAAACTTATCATAAGATATCACTTATGAAGATCCTGTAAACATGGCTACACGTGAACTGAGTTAGGAAAGAGAACAGAGTCTCACATTTAGAAAACACTCTTATGCCTGCATAAAGGGGATGGAGAGGTGGGGTGATGCATAAAACCAGAGTTTGATATAAGCACAGGGACCGTTCCAAAAACCAACTTTGGAATAGACAAGACCTACACCTTCCTCAGTGAAAGAGACTCAAAACCCCATATTTCCCGCAGAGGAATATATCTGACTAGTAAGAATCTTAAAACCTATGTATTGATATGACTCCATAAGGGAATCAAGTGTGTCTAGAGTGGCATAAACATGGCAGCGAGAATCAGCTCAAACCCACTATAAAAAGGAATTTCAAAAGCAAAACCAAAAAACAGGGAAATTCTTTACAATTCCTTCAGGGTGTCTGAGGAAACCTGGAAAGACCCTATCTACAATGACAGCTGGATGTGGCATAAGGCTGGACACTTGGGACTGAGAGGATTGGTGAGATTGGGTGAGCAAATGCAGACCCTTTCGAGCAATAATGCATGGCCCCCATTCCATGGGTCCCAACTCTCCAGGTTCAAGGGAATATTACTACAGCTATAACATGTACAGGAAACCTAGAGAATGGACACACTGTGAATACGAAAGGTTTCTAAAACTCAACGAATAGTCCCTCTCCTGGTGCTCCAGTTTGACTTTCCAACTGCCTTACTATCAATCTCCCAACTTGGAGAGACAGGCCCTTTAACCTCCTGGTTTGCACAGGTTCCCAATTTGGCAGAGGATGGAAGGGACGAGGGAGAACCCATGAGAGAGTAGCTGTTAGGCATTTGGACGGGCACATGTCACTCTAATTTCCCGGCAGGAAGAAGAATTAACCAAAGTCTCAGCCACCCACCGGGAACCAGTATAGGACATGATCCAAAATTTTGGACTTGCGTTCAGCTCACAAAAAACGAGTTGAGAAATGGAGCTCAGGGGCACAGCAATTCACAAACTGGCAGAGTGATAAAGGACAACTATCGTCCAAAAATCTGTTGAGGGAAGTCAACAAGGCGGACTTGAAAGCGAGGCAAAATAGCAGGAAACAGATTTCAAGAGGTACCTTGGAATCGCCTGTAAAGCACAGGAAGAGGGGCACAACTTGGACAATGGTGCACTTGGCCAAAAAGGGCGTATGCGTTTTCTCCTGAATATATTCAGGAGAAAACGCATACGCCCTTTTTGGCCAAGCAAGCAAGCGGGCAATGCAAATCTGCACTACAAAGAAGTACCACTTCCCACCGGTCAAAAGGGACATCCACAAAATGTGTAAAAACCAGAAAGGCAAGACAGGCCCTGGAGAACTGGGAGCCTTGTTATGCTGATGGGCGGGATGTAAATTGCCAACTGCCTCACTGGAGGAGTGCATTGTGTTCCCTAAAACAAGTAAACAACAGAGCTACAGAGCCAAGGCCACTTCCAGTCTAGGGAATATACCTTGGGAAAACTGAAAATCAATAAGAAAGAGCCACCTCCAAATTTAGGGCTGCACTGACTACAAGAACCTCAACTTGGGTACACCTTAAATATCCCAGGAAATATAAAAATGGTTCAAAACATTGTGGTACTTACGTACGATGGAATATCCCTCAGCCATGAAATCAATGTCATAAGACCAGTAGCAGCAAAGTGAGTGGATTCAGGTACGATGATTCTAAGTGAAATAAGTCACACAGAAAAAGAAACTTATCATAAGATATCACTTATGAAGATCCTGTAAACATGGCTACACGTGAATTGAGTTAGGAAAGAGAACAGAGTCTCACATTTAGAAAACACTCTTATGCCTGCATAAAGGGGAAGGAGAGGTGGGGTGATGCATAAAACCAGAGTTTGATATAAGCACAGGGACCGTTTCAAAAACCAACATTGGAATTGACAAGACCGACACTTTCCTCAGTGAAAGAGACTCAAAACCCCATATTTCCCACAGAGGAATATATCTGACTAGTAAGAATCTTAAAACCTATGTATTGATATGTCTCCATAAGGGAATCAAGTGTGTCTAGAGTGGCATAAACATGGCAGCGAGTATCAGCTCAAACCCACTATAAAAAGGAATTTCAAAAGCAAAACCAAAAAACAGGGAAATTCTTTACAATTCCTTCAGGGTGTCTGAGGAAACCTGGAAAGACCCTATCTACAATGACAGCTGGATGTGGCATAAGGCTGGACACTTGGGACTGAGAGGATTGGTGAGATTGGGTGAGCGAATGCAGACCCTTTCAAGCAATAATGCATGGCCCCCATTCCATGGGTCCCAACTCTCCAGGTTCAAGGGAATATTACTACAGCTATAACATGTACAGGAGACCTAGAGAATGTACACACTGTGAATACGAAAGGTTTCTAAAACTCAACGAATAGTCCCTCTCCTGGTGCTCCAGTTTGACTTTCCAACTGCCTTACTATCAATCTCCCAACTTGGAGAGACAGGCCCTTTAACCTCCTGGTTTGCACAGGTTCCCAATTTGGCAGAGGATGGAAGGGACGAGGGAGAACCCATGAGAGAGTAGCTGTTAGGCATTTGGACGGGCACATGTCACTCTAATTTCCCGGCAGGAAGAAGAATTAACCAAAGTCTCAGCCACCCACCGGGAACCAGTATAGGACATGATCCAAAATTTTGGACTTGCGTTCAGCTCACAAAAAACGAGTTGAGAAATGGAGCTCAGGGGCACAGCAATTCACAAACTGGCAGAGTGATAAAGGACAACTATCGTCCAAAAATCTGTTGAGGGAAGTCAACAAGGCGGACTTGAAAGCGAGGCAAAATAGCAGGAAACAGATTTCAAGAGGTACCTTGGAATCGCCTGTAAAGCACAGGAAGAGGGGCACAACTTGGACAATGGTGCACTTGGCCAAAAAGGGCGTATGCGTTTTCTCCTGAATATATTCAGGAGAAAACGCATACGCCCTTTTTGGCCAAGCAAGCAAGCGGGCAATGCAAATCTGCACTACAAAGAAGTATCACTTCCCACCGGTCAAAAGGGACATCCACAAAATGTGTAAAAACCAGAAAGGCAAGACAGGCCCTGGAGAACTGGGAGCCTTGTTATGCTGATGGGCGGGATGTAAATTGCCAACTGCCTCACTGGAGGAGTGCATTGTGTTCCCTAAAACAAGTAAACAACAGAGCTACAGAGCCAAGGCCACTTCCAGTCTAGGGAATATACCTTGGGAAAACTGAAAATCAATAAGAAAGAGCCACCTCCAAATTTAGGGCTGCACTGACTACAAGAACCTCAACTTGGGTACACCTTAAATATCCCAGGAAATATAAAAATGGTTCAAAACATTGTGGTACTTACGTACGATGGAATATCCCTCAGCCATGAAATCAATGTCATAAGACCAGTAGCAGCAAAGTGAGTGGATTCAGGTACGATGATTCTAAGTGAAATAAGTCACACAGAAAAAGAAACTTATCATAAGATATCACTTATGAAGATCCTGTAAACATGGCTACACGTGAATTGAGTTAGGAAAGAGAACAGAGTCTCACATTTAGAAAACACTCTTATGCCTGCATAAAGGGGAAGGAGAGGTGGGGTGATGCATAAAACCAGAGTTTGATATAAGCACACGGACCGTTTCAAAAGCCAACTTTGGAATTGACAAGACCGACACCTTCCTTAGTGAAAGAGACTCAAAACCCCATATTTCCCACAGAGGAATATATCTGACTAGTAAGAATCTTAAAACCTATGTATTGATATGTCTCCATAAGGGAATCAAGTGTGTCTAGAGTGGCATAAACATGGCAGCGAGAATCAGCTCAAACCCACTATAAAAAGGAATTTCAAAAGCAAAACCAAAAAACAGGGAAATTCTTTACAATTCCTTCAGGGTGTCTGAGGAAACCTGGAAAGACCCTATCTACAATGACAGCTGGATGTGGCATAAGGCTGGACACTTGGGACTGAGAGGATTGGTGAGATTGGGTGAGCAAATGCAGACCCTTTCAAGCAATAATGCATGGCCCCCATTCCATGGGTCCCAACTCTCCAGGTTCAAGGGAATATTACTACAGCTATAACATGTACAGGAAACCTAGAGAATGGACACACTGTGAATACGAAAGGTTTCTAAAACTCAACGAATAGTCCCTCTCCTGGTGCTCCAGTGTGACTTTCCAACTGCCTTACTATCAATCTCCCAACTTGGAGAGACAGGCCCTTTAACCTCCTGGTTTGCACAGGTTCCCAATTTGGCAGAGGATGGAAGGGACGAGGGAGAACCCATGAGAGAGTAGCTGTTAGGCATTTGGACGGGCACATGTCACTCTAATTTCCCGGCAGGAAGAAGAATTAACCAAAGTCTCAGCCACCCACCGGGAACCAGTATAGGACATGATCCAAAATTTTGGACTTGCGTTCAGCTCACAAAAAACGAGTTGAGAAATGGAGCTCAGGGGCACAGCAATTCACAAACTGGCACAGTGATAAAGGACAACTATCGTCCAAAAATCTGTTGAGGGAAGTCAACGAGGCGGACTTGAAAGTGAGGCAAAATAGCAGGAAACAGATTTCAAGAGGTACGTTGGAATCGCCTGTAAAGCACAGGAAGAGGGGCACAACTTGGACAATGGTGCACTTGGCCAAAAAGGGCGTATGCGTTTTCTCCTGAATATATTCAGGAGAAAACGCATACGCCCTTTTTGGCCAAGCAAGCAAGCGGGCAATGCAAATCTGCACTACAAAGAAGTATCACTTCCCACCGGTCAAAAGGGACATCCACAAAATGTGTAAAAACCAGAAAGGCAAGACAGGCCCTGGAGAACTGGGAGCCTTGTTATGCTGATGAGCGGGATGTAAACTGCCAACTGCCTCACTGGAGGAGTGCATTGTGTTCCCTAAAACAAGTAAACAACAGAGCTACAGAGCCAAGGCCACTTCCAGTCTAGGGAATATACCTTGGGAAAACTGAAAATCAATAAGAAAGAGCCACCTCCAAATTTAGGGCTGCACTGACTACAAGAACTTCAACTTGGGTACACCTTAAATATCCCAGGAAATATAAAAATGGTTCAAAACATTGTGGTACTTACGTACGATGGAATATCCCTCAGCCATGAAATCAATGTCATAAGACCAGTAGCAGCAAAGTGAGTGGATTCAGGTACGATGATTCTAAGTGAAATAAGTCACACAGAAAAAGAAACTTATCATAAGATATCACTTATGAAGATCCTGTAAACATGGCTACACGTGAATTGAGTTAGGAAAGAGAACAGAGTCTCACATTTAGAAAACACCCTTATGCCTGCATAAAGGGGAAGGAGAGGTGGGTTGATGCATAAAACCAGAGTTTGATATAAGCACACGGACCGTTTCAAAAACCATCTTTGGAATTGACAAGACCGACACCTTCCTTACTGAAAGAGACTCAAAACCCCATATTTCCCACAGAGGAATATATCTGACTAGTAAGAATCTTAAAACCTATGTATTGATATGTCTCCATAAGGGAATCAAGTGTGTCTAGAGTGGCATAAACATGGCAGCGAGAATCAGCTCAAACCCACTATAAAAAGGAATTTCAAAAGCAAAACCAAAAAACAGGGAAATTCTTTACAATTCCTTCAGGGTGTCTGAGGAAACCTGGAAAGACCCTATCTACAATGACAGCTGGATGTGGCATAAGGCTGGACACTTGGGACTGAGAGGATTGGTGAGATTGGGTGAGCAAATGCAGACCCTTTCAAGCAATAATGCATGGCCCCCATTCCATGGGTCCCAACTCTCCAGGTTCAAGGGAATATTACTACAGCTATAACATGTACAGGAAACCTAGAGAATGGACACACTGTGAATACGAAAGGTTTCTAAAACTCAACGAATAGTCCCTCTCCTGGTGCTCCAGTTTGACTTTCCAACTGCCTTACTATCAATCTCCCAACTTGGAGAGACAGGCCCTTTAACCTCCTGGTTTGCACAGGTTCCCAATTTGGCAGAGGATGGAAGGGACGAGGGAGAACCCATGAGAGAGTAGCTGTTAGGCATTTGGACGGGCACATGTCACTCTAATTTCCCGGCAGGAAGAAGAATTAACCAAAGTCTCAGCCACCCACCGGGAACCAGTATAGGACATGATCCAAAATTTTGGACTTGCGTTCAGCTCACAAAAAACGAGTTGAGAAATGGAGCTCAGGGGCACAGAAATTCACAAACTGGCACAGTGATAAAGGACAACTATCGTCCAAAAATCTGTTGAGGGAAGTCAACGAGGCGGACTTGAAAGTGAGGCAAAATAGCAGGAAACAGATTTCAAGAGGTACGTTGGAATCGCCTGTAAAGCACAGGAAGAGGGGCACAACTTGGACAATGGTGCACTTGGCCAAAAAGGGCGTATGCGTTTTCTCCTGAATATATTCAGGAGAAAACGCATACGCCCTTTTTGGCCAAGCAAGCAAGCGGGCAATGCAAATCTGCACTACAAAGAAGTATCACTTCCCACCGGTCAAAAGGGACATCCACAAAATGTGTAAAAACCAGAAAGGCAAGACAGGCCCTGGAGAACTGGGAGCCTTGTTATGCTGATGAGCGGGATGTAAACTGCCAACTGCCTCACTGGAGGAGTGCATTGTGTTCCCTAAAACAAGTAAACAACAGAGCTACAGAGCCAAGACCACTTCCAGTCTAGGGAATATACCTTGGGAAAACTGAAAATCAATAAGAAAGAGCCACCTCCAAATTTAGGGCTGCACTGACTACAAGAACCTCAACTTGGGTACACCTTAAATATCCCAGGAAATATAAAAATGGTTCAAAACATTGTGGTACTTACGTACGATGGAATATCCCTCAGCCATGAAATCAATGTCATAAGACCAGTAGCAGCAAAGTGAGTGGATTCAGGTACGATGATTCTAAGTGAAATAAGTCACACAGAAAAAGAAACTTATCATAAGATATCACTTATGAAGATCCTGTAAACATGGCTACACGTGAATTGAGTTAGGAAAGAGAACAGAGTCTCACATTTAGAAAACACTCTTATGCCTGCATAAAGGGGAAGGAGAGGTGGGGTGATGCATAAAACCAGAGTTTGATATAAGCACACGGACCGTTTCAAAAGCCAACTTTGGAATTGACAAGACCGACACCTTCCTTAGTGAAAGAGACTCAAAACCCCATATTTCCCACAGAGGAATATATCTGACTAGTAAGAATCTTAAAACCTATGTATTGATATGTCTCCATAAGGGAATCAAGTGTGTCTAGAGTGGCATAAACATGGCAGCGAGAATCAGCTCAAACCCACTATAAAAAGGAATTTCAAAAGCAAAACCAAAAAACAGGGAAATTCTTTACAATTCCTTCAGGGTGTCTGAGGAAACCTGGAAAGACCCTATCTACAATGACAGCTGGATGTGGCATAAGGCTGGACACTTGGGACTGAGAGGATTGGTGAGATTGGGTGAGCAAATGCAGACCCTTTCAAGCAATAATGCATGGCCCCCATTCCATGGGTCCCAACTCTCCAGGTTCAAGGGAATATTACTACAGCTATAACATGTACAGGAAACCTAGAGAATGGACACACTGTGAATACGAAAGGTTTCTAAAACTCAAAGAATAGTCCCTCTCCTGGTGCTCCAGTTTGACTTTCCAACTGCCTTACTATCAATCTCCCAACTTGGAGAGACAGGCCCTTTAACCTCCTGGTTTGCACAGGTTCCCAATTTGGCAGAGGATGGAAGGGACGAGGGAGAACCCATGAGAGAGTAGCTGTTAGGCATTTGGACGGGCACATGTCACTCTAATTTCCCGGCAGGAAGAAGAATTAACCAAAGTCTCAGCCACCCACCGGGAACCAGTATAGGACATGATCCAAAATTTTGGACTTGCGTTCAGCTCACAAAAAACGAGTTGAGAAATGGAGCTCAGGGGCACAGCAATTCACAAACTGGCACAGTGATAAAGGACAACTATCGTCCAAAAATCTGTTGAGGGAAGTCAACGAGGCGGACTTGAAAGTGAGGCAAAATAGCAGGAAACAGATTTCAAGAGGTACGTTGGAATCGCCTGTAAAGCACAGGAAGAGGGGCACAACTTGGACAATGGTGCACTTGGCCAAAAAGGGCGTATGCGTTTTCTCCTGAATATATTCAGGAGAAAACGCATACGCCCTTTTTGGCCAAGCAAGCAAGCGGGCAATGCAAATCTGCACTACAAAGAAGTATCACTTCCCACCGGTCAAAAGGGACATCCACAAAATGTGTAAAAACCAGAAAGGCAAGACAGGCCCTGGAGAACTGGGAGCCTTGTTATGCTGATGGGCGGGATGTAAACTGCCAACTGCCTCACTGGAGGAGTGCATTGTGTTCCCTAAAACAAGTAAACAACAGAGCTACAGAGCCAAGGCCACCTCCAGTCTAGGGAATATACCTTGGGAAAACTGAAAATCAATAAGAAAGAGTCACCTCCAAATTGAGGGCTGCACTGACTACAAGAACCTCAACTTGGGTACACCTTAAATATCCCAGGAAATATAAAAATGGTTCAAAACATTGTGGTACTTACGTACGATGGAATATCCCTCAGCCATGAAATCAATGTCATAAGACCAGTAGCAGCAAAGTGAGTGGATTCAGGTACGATGATTCTAAGTGAAATAAGTCACACAGAAAAAGAAACTTATCATAAGATATCACTTATGAAGATCCTGTAAACATGGCTACACGTGAATTGAGTTAGGAAAGAGAACAGAGTCTCACATTTAGAAAACACTCTTATGCCTGCATAAAGGGGAAGGAGAGGTGGGGTGATGCATAAAACCAGAGTTTGATATAAGCACACGGACCGTTTCAAAAACCAACTTTGGAATTGACAAGACCGACACCTTCCTTAGTGAAAGAGACTCAAAACCCCATATTTCCCACAGAGGAATATATCTGACTAGTAAGAATCTTAAAACCTATGTATTGATATGTCTCCATAAGGGAATCAAGTGTGTCTAGAGTGGCATAAACATGGCAGCGAGAATCAGCTCAAACCCACTATAAAAAGGAATTTCAAAAGCAAAACCAAAAAACAGGGAAATTCTTTACAATTCCTTCAGGGTGTCTGAGGAAACCTGGAAAGACCCTATCTACAATGACAGCTGGATGTGGCATAAGGCTGGACACTTGGGACTGAGAGGATTGGTGAGATTGGGTGAGCAAATGCAGACCCTTTCAAGCAATAATGCATGGCCCCCATTCCATGGGTCCCAACTCTCCAGGTTCAAGGGAATATTACTACAGCTATAACATGTACAGGAAACCTAGAGAATGGACACACTGTGAATACGAAAGGTTTCTAAAACTCAACGAATAGTCCCTCTCCTGGTGCTCCAGTTTGACTTTCCAACTGCCTTACTATCAATCTCCCAACTTGGAGAGACAGGCCCTTTAACCTCCTGGTTTGCACAGGTTCCCAATTTGGCAGAGGATGGAAGGGACGAGGGAGAACCCATGAGAGAGTAGCTGTTAGGCATTTGGACGGGCACATGTCACTCTAATTTCCCGGCAGGAAGAAGAATTAACCAAAGTCTCAGCCACCCACCGGGAACCAGTATAGGACATGATCCAAAATTTTGGACTTGCGTTCAGCTCACAAAAAACGAGTTGAGAAATGGAGCTCAGGGGCACAGAAATTCACAAACTGGCAGAGTGATAAAGGACAACTATCGTCCAAAAATCTGTTGAGGGAAGTCAACGAGGCGGACTTGAAAGTGAGGCAAAATAGCAGGAAACAGATTTCAAGAGGTACGTTGGAATCGCCTGTAAAGCACAGGAAGAGGGGCACAACTTGGACAATGGTGCACTTGGCCAAAAAGGGCGTATGCGTTTTCTCCTGAATATATTCAGGAGAAAACGCATACGCCCTTTTTGGCCAAGCAAGCAAGCGGGCAATGCAAATCTGCACTACAAAGAAGTATCACTTCCCACCGGTCAAAAGGGACATCCACAAAATGTGTAAAAACCAGAAAGGCAAGACAGGCCCTGGAGAACTGGGAGCCTTGTTATGCTGATGAGCGGGATGTAAACTGCCAACTGCCTCACTGGAGGAGTGCATTGTGTTCCCTAAAACAAGTAAACAACAGAGCTACAGAGCCAAGGCCACTTCCAGTCTAGGGAATATACCTTGGGAAAACTGAAAATCAATAAGAAAGAGCCACCTCCAAATTTAGGGCTGCACTGACTACAAGAACTTCAACTTGGGTACACCTTAAATATCCCAGGAAATATAAAAATGGTTCAAAACATTGTGGTACTTACGTACGATGGAATATCCCTCAGCCATGAAATCAATGTCATAAGACCAGTAGCAGCAAAGTGAGTGGATTCAGGTACGATGATTCTAAGTGAAATAAGTCACACAGAAAAAGAAACTTATCATAAGATATCACTTATGAAGATCCTGTAAACATGGCTACACGTGAATTGAGTTAGGAAAGAGAACAGAGTCTCACATTTAGAAAACACCCTTATGCCTGCATAAAGGGGAAGGAGAGGTGGGGTGATGCATAAAACCAGAGTTTGATATAAGCACACGGACCGTTTCAAAAACCATCTTTGGAATTGACAAGACCGACACCTTCCTTACTGAAAGAGACTCAAAACCCCATATTTCCCACAGAGGAATATATCTGACTAGTAAGAATCTTAAAACCTATGTATTGATATGACTCCATAAGGGAATCAAGTGTGTCTAGAGTGGCATAAACATGGCAGCGAGAATCAGCTCAAACCCACTATAAAAAGGAATTTCAAAAGCAAAACCAAAAAACAGGGAAATTCTTTACAATTCCTTCAGGGTGTCTGAGGAAACCTGGAAAGACCCTATCTACAATGACAGCTGGATGTGGCATAAGGCTGGACACTTGGGACTGAGAGGATTGGTGAGATTGGGTGAGCAAATGCAGACCCTTTCAAGCAATAATGCATGGCCCCCATTCCATGGGTCCCAACTCTCCAGGTTCAAGGGAATATTACTACAGCTATAACATGTACAGGAAACCTAGAGAATGGACACACTGTGAATACGAAAGGTTTCTAAAACTCAACGAATAGTCCCTCTCCTGGTGCTCCAGTTTGACTTTCCAACTGCCTTACTATCAATCTCCCAACTTGGAGAGACAGGCCCTTTAACCTCCTGGTTTGCACAGGTTCCCAATTTGGCAGAGGATGGAAGGGACGAGGGAGAACCCATGAGAGAGTAGCTGTTAGGCATTTGGACGGGCACATGTCACTCTAATTTCCCGGCAGGAAGAAGAATTAACCAAAGTCTCAGCCACCCACCGGGAACCAGTATAGGACATGATCCAAAATTTTGGACTTGCGTTCAGCTCACAAAAAACGAGTTGAGAAATGGAGCTCAGGGGCACAGCAATTCACAAACTGGCAGAGTGATAAAGGACAACTATCGTCCAAAAATCTGTTGAGGGAAGTCAACGAGGCGGACTTGAAAGCGAGGCAAAATAGCAGGAAACAGATTTCAAGAGGTACCTTGGAATCGCCTGTAAAGCACAGGAAGAGGGGCACAACTTGGACAATGGTGCACTTGGCCAAAAAGAGCGTATGCGTTTTCTCCTGAATATATTCAGGAGAAAACGCATATGCCCTTTTTGGCCAAGCAAGCAAGCGGGCAATGCAAATCTGCACTACAAAGAAGTATCATTTCCCACCGGTCAAAAGGGACATCCACAAAATGTGTAAAAACCAGAAAGGCAAGACAGGCCCTGAGGAACTGGGAGCCTTGTTATGCTGATGGGTGGGATGTAAATTGCCAACTGCCTCACTGGAGGAGTGCATTGTGTTCCCTAAAACAAGTAAACAACAGAGCTACAGAGCCAAGGCCACTTCCAGTCTAGGGAATATACCTTGGGAAAACTGAAAATCAATAAGAAAGAGCCACCTCCAAATTTAGGGCTGCACTGACTACAAGAACCTCAACTTGGGTACACCTTAAATATCCCAGGAAATATAAAAATGTTTCAAAACATTGTGGTACTTACGTACGATGGAATATCCCTCAGCCATGAAATCAATGTCATAAGACCAGTAGCAACAAAGTGAGTGGATTAAGGTACGATGATTCTAAGTGAAATAAGTCACACAGAAAAAGAAACTTATCATAAGATATCACTTATGAAGATCCTGTAAACATGGCTACACGTGAACTGAGTTAGGAAAGAGAACAGAGTCTCACATTTAGAAAACACTCTTATGCCTGCATAAAGGGGAAGGAGAGGTGGGGTGATGCATAAAACCAGAGTTTGATATAAGCACAGGGACCGTTTCAAAAACCAACTTTGGAATTGACAAGACCGACACCTTCCTCAGTGAAAGAGACTCAAAACCCCATATTTCCCGCAGAGGAATATATCTGACTAGTAAGAATCTTAAAACCTATGTATTGATATGACTCCATAAGGGAATCAAGTGTGCCTAGAGTGGCATAAACATGGCAGCGAGAATCAGCTCAAACCCACTATAAAAAGGAATTTCAAAAGCAAAACCAAAAAACAGGGAAATTCTTTACAATTCCTTCAGGGTGTCTGAGGAAACCTGGAAAGACCCTATCTACAATGACAGCTGGATGTGGCATAAGGCTGGACTCTTGGGACTGAGAGGATTGGTGAGATTGGGTGAGCAAATGCAGACCCTTTCAAGCAATAATGCATGGCCCCCATTCCATGGGTCCCAACTCTCCAGGTTCAAGGGAATATTACTACAGCTATAACATGTACAGGAAACCTAGAGAATGGACACACTGTGAATACGAAAGGTTTCTAAAACTCAACGAATAGTCCCTCTCCTGGTGCTCCAGTTTGACTTTCCAACTGCCTTACTATCAATCTCCCAACTTGGAGAGACAGGCCCTTTAACCTCCTGGTTTGCACAGGTTCCCAATTTGGCAGAGGATGGAAGGGACGAGGGAGAACCCATGAGAGAGTAGCTGTTAGGCATTTGGACGGGCACATGTCACTCTAATTTCCCGGCAGGAAGAAGAATTAACCAAAGTCTCAGCCACCCACCGGGAACCAGTATAGGACATGATCCAAAATTTTGGACTTGCGTTCAGCTCACAAAAAACGAGTTGAGAAATGGAGCTCAGGGGCACAGCAATTCACAAACTGGCAGAGTGATAAAGGACAACTATCGTCCAAAAATCTGTTGAGGGAAGTCAACGAGGCGGACTTGAAAGCGAGGCAAAATAGCAGGAAACAGATTTCAAGAGGTACCTTGGAATCGCCTGTAAAGCACAGGAAGAGGGGCACAACTTGGACAATGGTGCACTTGGCCAAAAAGGGCGTATGCGTTTTCTCCTGAATATATTCAGGAGAAAACGCATACGCCCTTTTTGGCCAAGCAAGCAAGCTGGCAATGCAAATCTGCACTACAAAGAAGTATCACTTCCCACTGGTCAAAAGGGACATCCACAAAATGTGTAAAAACCAGAAAGGCAAGACAGGCCCTGGAGAACTGGGAGCCTTTTTATGCTGATGGGCGGGATGTAAATTGCCAACTGCCTCACTGGAGGAGTGCATTGTGTTCCCTAAAACAAGTAAACAACAGAGATACAGAGCCAAGGCCACTTCCAGTCTAGGGAATATACCTTGGGAAAACTGAAAATCAATAAGAAAGAGCCACCTCCAAATTGAGGGCTGCACTGACTACAAGAACCTCAACTTGGGTACACCTTAAATATCCCAGGAAATATAAAAATGGTTCAAAACATTGTGGTACTTACGTACGATGGAATATCCCTCAGCCATGAAATCAATGTCATAAGACCAGTAGCAGCAAAGTGAGTGGATTCAGGTACGATGATTCTAAGTGAAATAAGTCACACAGAAAAAGAAACTTATCATAAGATATCACTTATGAAGATCCTGTAAACATGGCTACACGTGAACTGAGTTAGGAAAGAGAACAGAGTCTCACATTTAGAAAACACTCTTATGCCTGCATAAAGGGGAAGGAGAGGTGGGGTGATGCATAAAACCAGAGTTTGATATAAGCACAGGGACCGTTTCAAAAACCAACTTTGGAATTGACAAGACCGACACCTTCCTCAGTGAAAGAGACTCAAAACCCCATATTTCCCACAGAGGAATATATCTGACTAGTAAGAATCTTAAAACCTATGTATTGATATGTCTCCATAAGGGAATCAAGTGTGTCTAGAGTGGCATAAACATGGCAGTGAGAATCAGCTCAAACCCACTATAAAAAGGAATTTCAAAAGCAAAACCAAAAAACAGGGAAATTCTTTACAATTCCTTCAGGGTGTCTGAGGAAACCTGGAAAGACCCTATCTACAATGACAGCTGGATGTGGCATAAGGCTGGACACTTGGGACTGAGAGGATTGGTGAGATTGGGTGAGCAAATGCAGACCCTTTCAAGCAATAATGCATGGCCCCCATTCCATGGGTCCCAACTCTCCAGGTTCAAGGGAATATTACTACAGCTATAACATGTACAGGAAACCTAGAGAATGGACACACTGTGAATACGAAAGGTTTCTAAAACTCAACGAATAGTCCCTCTCCTGGTGCTCCAGTTTGACTTTCCAACTGCCTTACTATCAATCTCCCAACTTGGAGAGACAGGCCCTTTAACCTCCTGGTTTGCACAGGTTCCCAATTTGGCAGAGGATGGAACGGACGAGAGAGAACCCATGAGAGAGTAGCTGTTAGGCATTTGGACGGGCACATGTCACTCTAATTTCCCGGCAGGAAGAAGAATTAACCAAAGTCTCAGCCACCCACCGGGAACCAGTATAGGACATGATCCAAAATTTTGGACTTGCGTTCAGCTCACAAAAAACGAGTTGAGAAATGGAGCTCAGGGGCACAGCAATTCACAAACTGGCAGAGTGATAAAGGACAACTGTCGTCAAAAAATCTGTTGAGGGAAGTCAACGAGGCGGACTTGAAAGTGAGGCAAAATAGCAGGAAACAGATTTCAAGAGTTACCTTGGAATCGCCTGTAAAGCACAGGAAGAGGGGCACAACTTGGACAATGGTGCACTTGGCCAAAAAGGGCGTATGCGTTTTCTCCTGAATATATTCAGGAGAAAACGCATACGCCCTTTTTGGCCAAGCAAGCAAGCGGGCAATGCAAATCTGCACTACAAAGAAGTATCACTTCCCACCGGTCAAAAGGGACATCCACAAAATGTGTAAAAACCAGAAAGGCAAGACAGGCCCTGGAGAACTGGGAGCCTTGTTATGCTGATGGGCGGGATGTAAATTGCCAACTGCCTCACTGGAGGAGTGCATTGTGTTCCCTAAAACAAGTAAACAACAGAGCTACAGAGCCAAGGCCACTTCCAGTCTAGGGAATATACCTTGGGAAAACTGAAAATCAATAAGAAAGAGCCACCTCCAAATTTAGGGCTGCACTGACTACAAGAAACTCAACTTGGGTACACCTTAAATATCCCAGGAAATATAAAAATGGTTCAAAACATTGTGGTACTTACGTACGATGGAATATCCCTCAGCCATGAAATCAATGTCATAAGACCAGTAGCAGCAAAGTGAGTGGATTCAGGTACGATGATTCTAAGTGAAATAAGTCACACAGAAAAAGAAACTTATCATAAGATATCACTTATGAAGATCCTGTAAACATGGCTACAGGTGAACTGAGTTAGGAAAGAGAACAGAGTCTCACATTTAGAAAACACTCTTATGCCTGCATAAAGGGGAAGGAGAGGTGGGATGATGCATAAAACCAGAGTTTGATATAAGCACAGGGACCGTTTCAAAAACCAACTTTGGAATTGACAAGACCGACACCTTCCTCAGTGAAAGAGACTCAAAACCCCATATTTCCCACAGAGGAATATATCTGACTAGTAAGAATCTTAAAACCTATGTATTGATATGTCTCCATAAGGGAATCAAGTGTGTCTAGAGTGGCATAAACATGGCAGCGAGAATCAGCTCAAACCCACTATAAAAAGGAATTTCAAAAGCAAAACCAAAAAACAGGGAAATTCTTTACAATTCCTTCAGGGTGTCTGAGGAAACCTGGAAAGACCCTATCTACAATGACAGCTGGATGTGGCATAAGGCTGGACACTTGGGACTGAGAGGATTGGTGAGATTGGGTGAGCAAATGCAGACCCTTTCAAGCAATAATGCATGGCCCCCATTCCATGGGTCCCAACTCTCCAGGTTCAAGGGAATATTACTACAGCTATAACATGTACAGGAAACCTAGAGAATGGACACACTGTGAATACGAAAGGTTTCTAAAACTCAACGAATAGTCCCTCTCCTGGTGCTCCAGTTTGACTTTCCAACTGCCTTACTATCAATCTCCCAACTTGGAGAGACAGGCCCTTTAACCTCCTGGTTTGCACAGGTTCCCAATTTGGCAGAGGATGGAAGGGACGAGGGAGAACCCATGAGAGAGTAGCTGTTAGGCATTTGGACGGGCACATGTCACTCTAATTTCCCGGCAGGAAGAAGAATTAACCAAAGTCTCAGCCACCCACCGGGAACCAGTATAGGACATGATCCAAAATTTTGGACTTGCGTTCAGCTCACAAAAAACGAGTTGAGAAATGGAGCTCAGGGGCACAGCAATTCACAAACTGGCAGAGTGATAAAGGACAACTATCGTCCAAAAATCTGTTGAGGGAAGTCAACGAGGCGGACTTGAAAGCGAGGCAAAATAGCAGGAAACAGATTTCAAGAGGTACCTTGGAATCGCCTGTAAAGCACAGGAAGAGGGGCACAACTTGGACAATGGTGCACTTGGCCAAAAAGGGCGTATGCGTTTTCTCCTGAATATATTCAGGAGAAAACGCATACGCCCTTTTTGGCCAAGCAAGCAAGCTGGCAATGCAAATCTGCACTACAAAGAAGTATCACTTCCCACTGGTCAAAAGGGACATCCACAAAATGTGTAAAAACCAGAAAGGCAAGACAGGCCCTGGAGAACTGGGAGCCTTTTTATGCTGATGGGCGGGATGTAAATTGCCAACTGCCTCACTGGAGGAGTGCATTGTGTTCCCTAAAACAAGTAAACAACAGAGATACAGAGCCAAGGCCACTTCCAGTCTAGGGAATATACCTTGGGAAAACTGAAAATCAATAAGAAAGAGCCACCTCCAAATTGAGGGCTGCACTGACTACAAGAACCTCAACTTGGGTACACCTTAAATATCCCAGGAAATATAAAAATGGTTCAAAACATTGTGGTACTTACGTACGATGGAATATCCCTCAGCCATGAAATCAATGTCATAAGACCAGTAGCAGCAAAGTGAGTGGATTCAGGTACGATGATTCTAAGTGAAATAAGTCACACAGAAAAAGAAACTTATCATAAGATATCACTTATGAAGATCCTGTAAACATGGCTACACGTGAACTGAGTTAGGAAAGAGAACAGAGTCTCACATTTAGAAAACACTCTTATGCCTGCATAAAGGGGAAGGAGAGGTGGGGTGATGCATAAAACCAGAGTTTGATATAAGCACAGGGACCGTTTCAAAAACCAACTTTGGAATTGACAAGACCGACACCTTCCTCAGTGAAAGAGACTCAAAACCCCATATTTCCCACAGAGGAATATATCTGACTAGTAAGAATCTTAAAACCTATGTATTGATATGTCTCCATAAGGGAATCAAGTGTGTCTAGAGTGGCATAAACATGGCAGTGAGAATCAGCTCAAACCCACTATAAAAAGGAATTTCAAAAGCAAAACCAAAAAACAGGGAAATTCTTTACAATTCCTTCAGGGTGTCTGAGGAAACCTGGAAAGACCCTATCTACAATGACAGCTGGATGTGGCATAAGGCTGGACACTTGGGACTGAGAGGATTGGTGAGATTGGGTGAGCAAATGCAGACCCTTTCAAGCAATAATGCATGGCCCCCATTCCATGGGTCCCAACTCTCCAGGTTCAAGGGAATATTACTACAGCTATAACATGTACAGGAAACCTAGAGAATGGACACACTGTGAATACGAAAGGTTTCTAAAACTCAACGAATAGTCCCTCTCCTGGTGCTCCAGTTTGACTTTCCAACTGCCTTACTATCAATCTCCCAACTTGGAGAGACAGGCCCTTTAACCTCCTGGTTTGCACAGGTTCCCAATTTGGCAGAGGATGGAACGGACGAGAGAGAACCCATGAGAGAGTAGCTGTTAGGCATTTGGACGGGCACATGTCACTCTAATTTCCCGGCAGGAAGAAGAATTAACCAAAGTCTCAGCCACCCACCGGGAACCAGTATAGGACATGATCCAAAATTTTGGACTTGCGTTCAGCTCACAAAAAACGAGTTGAGAAATGGAGCTCAGGGGCACAGCAATTCACAAACTGGCAGAGTGATAAAGGACAACTGTCGTCAAAAAATCTGTTGAGGGAAGTCAACGAGGCGGACTTGAAAGTGAGGCAAAATAGCAGGAAACAGATTTCAAGAGTTACCTTGGAATCGCCTGTAAAGCACAGGAAGAGGGGCACAACTTGGACAATGGTGCACTTGGCCAAAAAGGGCATATGCGTTTTCTCCTGAATATATTCAGGAGAAAACGCATACGCCCTTTTTGGCCAAGCAAGCAAGCGGGCAATGCAAATCTGCACTACAAAGAAGGATCACTTCCCACCGGTCAAAAGGGACATCCACAAAATGTGTAAAAACCAGAAAGGCAAGACAGGCCCTGGAGAACTGGGAGCCTTGTTATGCTGATGGGCGGGATGTAAATTGCCAACTGCCTCACTGGAGGAGTGCATTGTGTTCCCTAAAACAAGTAAACAACAGAGCTACAGAGCCAAGGCCACTTCCAGTCTAGGGAATATACCTTGGGAAAACTGAAAATCAATAAGAAAGAGCCACCTCCAAATTTAGGGCTGCACTGACTACAAGAAACTCAACTTGGGTACACCTTAAATATCCCAGGAAATATAAAAATGGTTCAAAACATTGTGGTACTTACGTACGATGGAATATCCCTCAGCCATGAAATCAATGTCATAAGACCAGTAGCAGCAAAGTGAGTGGATTCAGGTACGATGATTCTAAGTGAAATAAGTCACACAGAAAAAGAAACTTATCATAAGATATCACTTATGAAGATCCTGTAAACATGGCTACAGGTGAACTGAGTTAGGAAAGAGAACAGAGTCTCACATTTAGAAAACACTCTTATGCCTGCATAAAGGGGAAGGAGAGGTGGGATGATGCATAAAACCAGAGTTTGATATAAGCACAGGGACCGTTTCAAAAACCAACTTTGGAATTGACAAGACCGACACCTTCCTCAGTGAAAGAGACTCAAAACCCCATATTTCCCACAGAGGAATATATCTGACTAGTAAGAATCTTAAAACCTATGTATTGATATGTCTCCATAAGGGAATCAAGTGTGTCTAGAGTGGCATAAACATGGCAGCGAGAATCAGCTCAAACCCACTATAAAAAGGAATTTCAAAAGCAAAACCAAAAAACAGGGAAATTCTTTACAATTCCTTCAGGGTGTCTGAGGAAACCTGGAAAGACCCTATCTACAATGACAGCTGGATGTGGCATAAGGCTGGACACTTGGGACTGAGAGGATTGGTGAGATTGGGTGAGCAAATGCAGACCCTTTCAAGCAATAATGCATGGCCCCCATTCCATGGGTCCCAACTCTCCAGGTTCAAGGGAATATTACTACAGCTATAACATGTACAGGAAACCTAGAGAATGGACACACTGTGAATACGAAAGGTTTCTAAAACTCAACGAATAGTCCCTCTCCTGGTGCTCCAGTTTGACTTTCCAACTGCCTTACTATCAATCTCCCAACTTGGAGACACAGGCGCTTTAACCTCCTGGTTTGCACAGGTTCCCAATTTGGCAGAGGATGGAAGGGACGAGAGAGAACCCATGAGAGAGTAGCTGTTAGGCATTTGGACGGGCACATGTCACTCTAATTTCCCGGCAGGAAGAAGAATTAACCAAAGTCTCAGCCACCCACCGGGAACCAGTATAGGACATGATCCAAAATTTTGGACTTGCGTTCAGCTCACAAAAAACGAGTTGAGAAATGGAGCTCAGGGGCACAGCAATTCACAAACTGGCAGAGTGATAAAGGACAACTATCGTCCAAAAATCTGTTGAGGGAAGTCAACGAGGCGGACTTGAAAGCGAGGCAAAATAGCAGGAAACAGATTTCAAGAGGTACCTTGGAATCGCCTGTAAAGCACAGGAAGAGGGGCACAACTTGGACAATGGTGCACTTGGCCAAAAAGGGCGTATGCGTTTTCTCCTGAATATATTCAGGAGAAAACGCATACGCCCTTTTTGGCCAAGCAAGCAAGCGGGCAATGCAAATCTGCACTACAAAGAAGTATCACTTCCCACCGGTCAAAAGGGACATCCACAAAATGTGTAAAAACCAGAAAGGCAAGACAGGCCCTGGAGAACTGGGAGCCTTGTTATGCTGATGGGCGGGATGTCAATTGCCAACTGCCTCTCTGGAGGAGTGCATTGTGGTCCCTAAAACAAGTAAACAACAGAGCTACAGAGCCAAGGCCACTTCCAGTCTAGGGAATATACCTTGGGAAAACTGAAAATCAATAAGAAAGAGCCACCTCCAAATTTAGGGCTGCACTGACTACAAGAACCTCAACTTGGGTACACCTTAAATATCCCAGGAAATATAAAAATGGTTCAAAACATTGTGGTACTTACGTACGATGGAATATCCCTCAGCCATGAAATCAATGTCATAAGACCAGTAGCAGCAAAGTGAGTGGATTCAGGTACGATGATTCTAAGTGAAATAAGTCACACAGAAAAAGAAACTTATCATAAGATATCACTTATGAAGATCCTGTAAACATGGCTACACGTGAACTGAGTTAGGAAAGAGAACAGAGTCTCACATTTAGAAAACACTCTTATGCCTGCATAAAGGGGAAGGAGAGGTGGGGTGATGCATAAAACCAGAGTTTGATATAAGCACAGGGACCGTTTCAAAAACCAACTTTGGAATTGACAAGACCGACACCTTCCTCAGTGAAAGAGACTCAAAACCCCATATTTCCCACAGAGGAATATATCTGACTAGTAAGAATCTTAAAACCTATGTATTGATATGTCTCCATAAGGGAATCAAGTGTGTCTAGAGTGGCATAAACATGGCAGTGAGAATCAGCTCAAACCCACTATAAAAAGGAATTTCAAAAGCAAAACCAAAAAACAGGGAAATTCTTTACAATTCCTTCAGGGTGTCTGAGGAAACCTGGAAAGACCCTATCTACAATGACAGCTGGATGTGGCATAAGGCTGGACACTTGGGACTGAGAGGATTGGTGAGATTGGGTGAGCAAATGCAGACCCTTTCAAGCAATAATGCATGGCCCCCATTCCATGGGTCCCAACTCTCCAGGTTCAAGGGAATATTACTACAGCTATAACATGTACAGGAAACCTAGAGAATGGACACACTGTGAATACGAAAGGTTTCTAAAACTCAACGAATAGTCCCTCTCCTGGTGCTCCAGTTTGACTTTCCAACTGCCTTACTATCAATCTCCCAACTTGGAGACACAGGCGCTTTAACCTCCTGGTTTGCACAGGTTCCCAATTTGGCAGAGGATGGAACGGACGAGAGAGAACCCATGAGAGAGTAGCTGATAGGCATTTGGACGGGCACATGTCACTCTAATTTCCCGGCAGGAAGAAGAATTAACCAAAGTCTCAGCCACCCACCGGGAACCAGTATAGGACATGATCCAAAATTTTGGACTTGCGTTCAGCTCACAAAAAACGAGTTGAGAAATGGAGCTCAGGGGCACAGCAATTCACAAACTGGCAGAGTGATAAAGGACAACTATCGTCCAAAAATCTGTTTAGGGAAGTCAACGAGGCGGACTTGAAAGTGAGGCAAAATAGCAGGAAACAGATTTCAAGAGGTACCTTGGAATCGCCTGTAAAGCACAGGAAGAGGGGCACAACTTGGACAATGGTGCACTTGGCCAAAAAGGGCGTATGCGTTTTCTCCTGAATATATTCAGGAGAAAACGCATACGCCCTTTTTGGCCAAGCAAGCAAGCGGGCAATGCAAATCTGCACTACAAAGAAGGATCACTTCCCACCGGTCAAAAGGGACATCCACAAAATGTGTAAAAACCAGAAAGGCAAGACAGGCCCTGGAGAACTGGGAGCCTTGTTATGCTGATGGGCGGGATGTAAATTGCCAACTGCCTCACTGGAGGAGTGCATTGTGTTCCCTAAAACAAGTAAACAACAGAGCTACAGAGCCAAGGCCACTTCCAGTCTAGGGAATATACCTTGGGAAAACTGAAAATCAATAAGAAAGAGCCACCTCCAAATTTAGGGCTGCACTGACTACAAGAACCTCAACTTGGGTACACCTTAAATATCCCAGGAAATATAAAAATGGTTCAAAACATTGTTGTACTTACGTACGATGGAATATCCCTCAGCCATGAAATCAATGTCATAAGACCAGTAGCAGCAAAGTGAGTGGATTCAGGTACGATGATTCTAAGTGAAATAAGTCACACAGAAAAAGAAACTTATCATAAGATATCACTTATGAAGATCCTGTAAACATGGCTACAGGTGAACTGAGTTAGGAAAGAGAACAGAGTCTCACATTTAGAAAACACTCTTATGCCTGCATAAAGGGGAAGGAGAGGTGGGGTGATGCATAAAACCAGAGTTTGATATAAGCACAGGGACCGTTTCAAAAACCAACTTTGGAATTGACAAGACCGACACCTTCCTCAGTGAAAGAGACTCAAAACCCCATATTTCCCACAGAGGAATATATCTGACTAGTAAGAATCTTAAAACCTATGTATTGATATGTCTCCATAAGGGAATCAAGTGTGTCTAGAGTGGCATAAACATGGCAGAGAGTATCAGCTCAAACCCACTATAAAAAGGAATTTCAAAAGCAAAACCAAAAAACAGGGAAATTCTTTACAATTCCTTCAGGGTGTCTGAGGAAACCTGGAAAGACCCTATCTACAATGACAGCTGGATGTGGCATAAGGCTGGACACTTGGGACTGAGAGGATTGGTGAGATTGGGTGAGCAAATGCAGACCCTTTCAAGCAATAATGCATGGCCCCCATTCCATGGGTCCCAACTCTCCAGGTTCAAGGGAATATTACTACAGCTATAACATGTACAGGAAACCTAGAGAATGGACACACTGTGAATACGAAAGGTTTCTAAAACTCAACGAATAGTCCCTCTCCTGGTGCTCCAGTTTGACTTTCCAACTGCCTTACTATCAATCTCCCAACTTGGAGAGACAGGCCCTTTAACCTCCTGGTTTGCACAGGTTCCCAATCTGGCAGAGGATGGAAGGGACGAGGGAGAACCCATGAGAGAGTAGCTGTTAGGCATTTGGACGGGCACATGTCACTCTAATTTCCCGGCAGGAAGAAGAATTAACCAAAGTCTCAGCCACCCACCGGGAACCAGTATAGGACATGATCCAAAATTTTGGACTTGCGTTCAGCTCACAAAAAACGAGTTGAGAAATGGAGCTCAGGGGCACAGCAATTCACAAACTGGCAGAGTGATAAAGGACAACTATCGTCCAAAAATCTGTTGAGGGAAGTCAACGAGGCGGACTTGAAAGCGAGGCAAAATAGCAGGAAACAGATTTCAAGAGGTACCTTGGAATCGCCTGTAAAGCACAGGAAGAGGGGCACAACTTGGACAATGGTGCACTTGGCCAAAAAGGGCGTATGCGTTTTCTCCTGAATATATTCAGGAGAAAACGCATACGCCCTTTTTGGCCAAGCAAGCAAGCGGGCAATGCAAATCTGCACTACAAAGAAGTATCACTTCCCACCGGTCAAAAGGGACATCCACAAAATGTGTAAAAACCAGAAAGGCAAGACAGGCCCTGGAGAACTGGGAGCCTTGTTATGCTGATGGGCGGGATGTCAATTGCCAACTGCCTCACTGGAGGAGTGCATTGTGTTCCCTAAAACAAGTAAACAACAGAGCTACAGAGCCAAGGCCACTTCCAGTCTAGGGAATATACCTGTGGAAAACTGAAAATCAATAAGAAAGAGCCACCTCCAAATTTAGGGCTGCACTGACTACAAGAACCTCAACTTGGGTACACCTTAAATATCCCAGGAAATATAAAAATGGTTCAAAACATTGTGGTACTTACGTACGATGGAATATCCCTCAGCCATGAAATCAATGTCATAAGACCAGTAGCAGCAAAGTGAGTGGATTCAGGTACGATGATTCTAAGTGAAATAAGTCACACAGAAAAAGAAACTTATCATAAGATATCACTTATGAAGATCCTGTAAACATGGCTACACGTGAACTGAGTTAGGAAAGAGAACAGAGTCTCACATTTAGAAAACACTCTTATGCCTGCATAAAGGGGAAGGAGAGGTGGGGTGATGCATAAAACCAGAGTTTGATATAAGCACAGGGACCGTTTCAAAAACCAACTTTGGAATTGACAAGACCGACACCTTCCTCAGTGAAGGAGACTCAAAAGCCCATATTTCCCACAGAGGAATATATCTGACTAGTAAGAATCTTAAAACCTATGTATTGATATGTCTCCATAAGGGAATCAAGTGTGTCTAGAGTGGCATAAACATGGCAGCGAGAATCAGCTCAAACCCACTATAAAAAGGAATTTCAAAAGCAAAACCAAAAAACAGGGAAATTCTTTACAATTCCTTCAGGGTGTCTGAGGAAACCTGGAAAGACCCTATCTACAATGACAGGTGGATGTGGCATAAGGCTGGACACTTGGGACTGAGAGGATTGGTGAGATTGGGTGAGCAAATGCAGACCCTTTCAAGCAATAATGCATGGCCCCTATTCCATGGGTCCCAACTCTCCAGGTTCAAGGGAATATTACTACAGCTATAACATGTACAGGAAACCTAGAGAATGGACACACTGTGAATACGAAAGGTTTCTAAAACTCAACGAATAGTCCCTCTCCTGGTGCTCCAGTTTGACTTTCCAACTGCCTTACTATCAATCTCCCAACTTGGAGACACAGGCGCTTTAACCTCCTGGTTTGCACAGGTTCCCAATTTGGCAGAGGATGGAAGGGACGAGAGAGAACCCATGAGAGATTAGCTGTTAGGCATTTGGACGGGCACATGTCACTCTAATTTCCCGGCAGGAAGAAGAATTAACCAAAGTCTCAGCCACCCACCGGGAACCAGTATAGGACATGATCCAAAATTTTGGACTTGCGTTCAGCTCACAAAAAACGAGTTGAGAAATGGAGCTCAGGGGCACAGCAATTCACAAACTGGCAGAGTGATAAAGGACAACTATCGTCCAAAAATCTGTTGAGGGAAGTCAACGAGGCGGACTTGAAAGCGAGGCAAAATAGCAGGAAACAGATTTCAAGAGGTACCTTGGAATCGCCTGTAAAGCACAGGAAGAGGGGCACAACTTGGACAATGGTGCACTTGGCCAAAAAGGGCGTATGCGTTTTCTCCTGAATATATTCAGGAGAAAACGCATACGCCCTTTTTGGCCAAGCAAGCAAGCGGGCAATGCAAATCTGCACTACAAAGAAGGATCACTTCCCACTGGTCAAAAGGAACATCCACAAAATGTGTAAAAACCAGAAAGGCAAGACAGGCCCTGGGGAACTGGGAGCCTTGTTATGCTGATGGGCGGGATGTAAATTGCCAACTGCCTCACTGGAGGAGTGCATTGTGTTCCCTAAAACAAGTAAACAACAGAGCTACAGAGCCAAGGCCACTTCCAGTCTAGGGAATATACCTTGGGAAAACTGAAAATCAATAAGAAAGAGCCACCTCCAAATTTAGGGCTGCACTGACTACAAGAACCTCAACTTGGGTACACCTTAAATATCCCAGGAAATATAAAAATGGTTCAAAACATTGTGGTACTTACGTACGATGGAATATCCCTCAGCCATGAAATCAATGTCATAAGACCAGTAGCAGCAAAGTGAGTGGATTCAGGTACGATGATTCTAAGTGAAATAAGTCACACAGAAAAAGAAACTTATCATAAGATATCACTTATGAAGATCCTGTAAACATGGCTACAGGTGAACTGAGTTAGGAAAGAGAACAGAGTCTCACATTTAGAAAACACTCTTATGCCTGCATAAAGGGGAAGGAGAGGTGGGGTGATGCATAAAACCAGAGTTTGATATAAGCACAGGGACCGTTTCAAAAACCAACTTTGGAATTGACAAGACCGACACCTTCCTCAGTGAAAGAGACTCAAAAGACCATATTTCCCACAGAGGAATATATCTGACTAGTAAGAATCTTAAAACCTATGTATTGATATGTCTCCATAAGGGAATCAAGTGTGTCTAGAGTGGCATAAACATGGCAGCGAGAATCAGCTCAAACCCACTATAAAAAGGAATTTCAAAAGCAAAACCAAAAAACAGGGAAATTCTTTACAATTCCTTCAGGGTGTCTGAGGAAACCTGGAAAGACCCTATCTACAATGACAGCTGGATGTGGCATAAGGCTGGACACTTGGGACTGAGAGGATTGGTGAGATTGGGTGAGCAAATGCAGACCCTTTCAAGCAATAATGCATGGCCCCCATTCCATGGGTCCCAACTCTCCAGGTTCAAGGGAATATTACTACAGCTATAACATGTACAGGAAACCTAGAGAATGGACACACTGTGAATACGAAAGGTTTCTAAAACTCAACGAATAGTCCCTCTCCTGGTGCTCCAGTTTGACTTTCCAACTGCCTTACTATCAATCTCCCAACTTGGAGAGACAGGCCCTTTAACCTCCTGGTTTGCACAGGTTCCCAATCTGGCAGAGGATGGAAGGGACGAGGGAGAACCCATGAGAGAGTAGCTGTTAGGCATTTGGACGGGCACATGTCACTCTAATTTCCCGGCAGGAAGAAGAATTAACCAAAGTCTCAGCCACCCACCGGGAACCAGTATAGGACATGATCCAAAATTTTGGACTTGCGTTCAGCTCACAAAAAACGAGTTGAGAAATGGAGCTCAGGGGCACAGCAATTCACAAACTGGCAGAGTGATAAAGGACAACTATCGTCCAAAAATCTGTTGAGGGAAGTCAACGAGGCGGACTTGAAAGCGAGGCAAAATAGCAGGAAACAGATTTCAAGAGGTACCTTGGAATCGCCTGTAAAGCACAGGAAGAGGGGCACAACTTGGACAATGGTGCACTTGGCCAAAAAGGGCGTATGCGTTTTCTCCTGAATATATTCAGGAGAAAACGCATACGCCCTTTTTGGCCAAGCAAGCAAGCGGGCAATGCAAATCTGCACTACAAAGAAGTATCACTTCCCACCGGTCAAAAGGAACATCCACAAAATGTGTAAAAACCAGAAAGGCAAGACAGGCCCTGGAGAACTGGAAGCCTTGTTATGCTGATGGGCGGGTTGTAAATTGCCAACTGCCTCACTGGAGGAGTGCATTGTGTTCCCTAAAACAAGTAAACAACAGAGCTACAGAGCCAAGGCCACTTCCAGTCTAGGGAATATACCTTGGGAAAACTGAAAATCAATAAGAAAGAGCCACCTCCAAATTTAGGGCTGCACTGACTACAAGAACCTCAACTTGGGTACACCTTAAATATCCCAGGAAATATAAAAATGGTTCAAAACATTGTGGTACTTACGTACGATGGAATATCCCTCAGCCATGAAATCAATGTCATAAGACCAGTAGCAGCAAAGTGAGTGGATTCAGGTACGATGATTCTAAGTGAAATAAGTCACACAGAAAAAGAAACTTATCATAAGATATCACTTATGAAGATCCTGTAAACATGGCTACAGGTGAACTGAGTTAGGAAAGAGAACAGAGTCTCACATTTAGAAAACACTCTTATGCCTGCATAAAGGGGAAGGAGAGGTGGGGTGATGCATAAAACCAGAGTTTGATATAAGCACAGGGACCGTTTCAAAAACCAACTTTGGAATTGACAAGACCGACACCTTCCTCAGTGAAAGAGACTCAAAACCCCATATTTCCCACAGAGGAATATATCTGACTAGTAAGAATCTTAAAACCTATGTATTGATATGTCTCCATAAGGGAATCAAGTGTGTCTAGAGTGGCATAAACATGGCAGAGAGTATCAGCTCAAACCCACTATAAAAAGGAATTTCAAAAGCAAAACCAAAAAACAGGGAAATTCTTTACAATTCCTTCAGGGTGTCTGAGGAAACCTGGAAAGACCCTATCTACAATGACAGCTGGATGTGGCATAAGGCTGGACACTTGGGACTGAGAGGATTGGTGAGATTGGGTGAGCAAATGCAGACCCTTTCAAGCAATAATGCATGGCCCCCATTCCATGGGTCCCAACTCTCCAGGTTCAAGGGAATATTACTACAGCTATAACATGTACAGGAAACCTAGAGAATGGACACACTGTGAATACGAAAGGTTTCTAAAACTCAACGAATAGTCCCTCTCCTGGTGCTCCAGTTTGACTTTCCAACTGCCTTACTATCAATCTCCCAACTTGGAGAGACAGGCCCTTTAACCTCCTGGTTTGCACAGGTTCCCAATCTGGCAGAGGATGGAAGGGACGAGGGAGAACCCATGAGAGAGTAGCTGTTAGGCATTTGGACGGGCACATGTCACTCTAATTTCCCGGCAGGAAGAAGAATTAACCAAAGTCTCAGCCACCCACCGGGAACCAGTATAGGACATGATCCAAAATTTTGGACTTGCGTTCAGCTCACAAAAAACGAGTTGAGAAATGGAGCTCAGGGGCACAGCAATTCACAAACTGGCAGAGTGATAAAGGACAACTATCGTCCAAAAATCTGTTGAGGGAAGTCAACGAGGCGGACTTGAAAGCGAGGCAAAATAGCAGGAAACAGATTTCAAGAGGTACCTTGGAATCGCCTGTAAAGCACAGGAAGAGGGGCACAACTTGGACAATGGTGCACTTGGCCAAAAAGGGCGTATGCGTTTTCTCCTGAATATATTCAGGAGAAAACGCATACGCCCTTTTTGGCCAAGCAAGCAAGCGGGCAATGCAAATCTGCACTACAAAGAAGTATCACTTCCCACCGGTCAAAAGGAACATCCACAAAATGTGTAAAAACCAGAAAGGCAAGACAGGCCCTGGAGAACTGGAAGCCTTGTTATGCTGATGGGCGGGTTGTAAATTGCCAACTGCCTCACTGGAGGAGTGCATTGTGTTCCCTAAAACAAGTAAACAACAGAGCTACAGAGCCAAGGCCACTTCCAGTCTAGGGAATATACCTTGGTAAATCTGAAAATCAATAAGAAAGAGCCACCTCCAAATTGAGGGCTGCACTGACTACAAGAACCTCAACTTGGGTACACCTTAAATATCCCAGGAAATATAAAAATGGTTCAAAACATTGTGGTACTTACGTACGATGGAATATCCCTCAGCCATGAAATCAATGTCATAAGACCAGTAGCAGCAAAGTGAGTGGATTCAGGTACGATGATTCTAAGTGAAATAAGTCACACAGAAAAAGAAACTTATCATAAGATATCACTTATGAAGATCCTGTAAACATGGCTACACGTGAACTGAGTTAGGAAAGAGAACAGAGTCTCACATTTAGAAAACACTCTTATGCCTGCATAAAGGGGAAGGAGAGGTGGGGTGATGCATAAAACCAGAGTTTGATATAAGCACAGGGACCGTTTCAAAAACCAACTTTGGAATTGACAAGACCGACACCTTCCTCAGTGAAAGAGACTCAAAACCCCATATTTCCCACAGAGGAATATATCTGACTAGTAAGAATCTTAAAACCTATGTATTGATATGTCTCCATAAGGGAATCAAGTGTGTCTAGAGTGGCATAAACATGGCAGCGAGAATCAGCTCAAACCCACTATAAAAAGGAATTTCAAAAGCAAAACCAAAAAACAGGGAAATTCTTTACAATTCCTTCAGGGTGTCTGAGGAAACCTGGAAAGACCCTATCTACAATGACAGCTGGATGTGGCATAAGGCTGGACACTTGGGACTGAGAGGATTGGTGAGATTGTGTGAGCAAATGCAGACCCTTTCAAGCAATAATGCATGGCCCCCATTCCATGGGTCCCAACTCTCCAGGTTCAAGGGAATATTACTACAGCTATAACATGTACAGGAAACCTAGAGAATGGACACACTGTGAATACGAAAGGTTTCTAAAACTCAACGAATAGTCCCTCTCCTGGTGCTCCAGTTTGACTTTCCAACTGCCTTACTATCAATCTCCCAACTTGGAGAGACAGGCCCTTTAACCTCCTGGTTTGCACAGGTTCCCAATTTGGCAGAGGATGGAAGGGACGAGAGAGAACCCATGAGAGAGTAGCTGTTAGGCATTTGGACGGGCACATGTCACTCTAATTTCCCGGCAGGAAGAAGAATTAACCAAAGTCTCAGCCACCCACCGGGAACCAGTATAGGACATGATCCAAAATTTTGGACTTGCGTTCAGCTCACAAAAAACGAGTTGAGAAATGGAGCTCAGGGGCACAGCAATTCACAAACTGGCAGAGTGATAAAGGACAACTATCGTCCAAAAATCTGTTGAGGGAAGTCAACGAGGCGGACTTGAAAACGAGGCAAAATAGCAGGAAACAGATTTCAAGAGGTACCTTGGAATCGCCTGTAAAGCACAGGAAGTGGGGCACAACTTGGACAATGGTGCACTTGGCCAAAAAGGGCGTATGCGTTTTCTCCTGAATATATTCAGGAGAAAACGCATACGCCCTTTTTGGCCAAGCAAGCAAGCGGGCAATGCAAATCTGCACTACAAAGAAGTATCACTTCCCACCGGTCAAAAGGAACATCCACAAAATGTGTAAAAACCAGAAAGGCAAGACAGGCCCTGGAGAACTGGGAGCCTTGTTATGCTGATGGGCGGGATGTAAATTGCCAACTGCCTCACTGGAGGAGTGCATTGTGTTCCCTAAAACAAGTAAACAACAGAGCTACAGAGCCAAGGCCACTTCCAGTCTAGGGAATATACCTTGGGAAAACTGAAAATCAATAAGAAAGAGCCACCTCCAAATTTAGGGCTGCACTGACTACAAGAACCTCAACTTGGGTACACCTTAAATATCCCAGGAAATATAAAAATGGTTCAAAACATTGTGATACTTACATACGATGGAATATCCCTCAGCCATGAAATCAATGTCATAAGACCAGTAGCAGCAAAGTGAGTGGATTCAGGTACGATGATTCTAAGTGAAATAAGTCACACAGAAAAAGAAACTTATCATAAGATATCACTTATGAAGATCCTGTAAACATGGCTACACGTGAACTGAGTTAGGAAAGAGAACAGAGTCTCACATTTAGAAAACACTCTTATGCCTGCATAAAGGGGAAGGAGAGGTGGGGTGATGCATAAAACCAGAGTTTGATATAAGCACAGGGACCGTTTCAAAAACCAACTTTGGAATTGACAAGACCGACACCTTCCTCAGTGAAAGAGACTCAAAACCCCATATTTCCCACAGAGGAATATATCTGACTAGTAAGAATCTTAAAACCTATGTATTGATATGTCTCCATAAGGGAATCAAGTGTGTCTAGAGTGGCATAAACATGGAAGCGAGAATCAGCTCAAACCCACTATAAAAAGGAATTTCAAAAGCAAAACCAAAAAACAGGGAAATTCTTTACAATTCCTTCAGGGTGTCTGAGGAAACCTGGAAAGACCCTATCTACAATGACAGCTGGATGTGGCATAAGGCTGGACACTTGGGACTGAGAGGATTGGTGAGATTGGGTGAGCAAATGCAGACCCTTTCAAGCAATAATGCATGGCCCCCATTCCATGGGTCCCAACTCTCCAGGTTCAAGGGAATATTACTACAGCTATAACATGTACAGGAAACCTAGAGAATGGACACACTGTGAATACGAAAGGTTTCTAAAACTCAACGAATAGTCCCTCTCCTGGTGCTCCAGTTTGACTTTCCAACTGCCTTACTATCAATCTCCCAACTTGGAGAGACAGGCCCTTTAACCTCCTGGTTTGCACAGGTTCCCAATTTGGCAGAGGATGGAAGGGACGAGGGAGAACCCATGAGAGAGTAGCTGTTAGGCATTTGGACGGGCACATGTCACTCTAATTTCCCGGCAGGAAGAAGAATTAACCAAAGTCTCAGCCACCCACCGGGAACCAGTATAGGACATGATCCAAAATTTTGGACTTACGTTCAGCTCACAAAAAACGAGTTGAGAAATGGAGCTCAGGGGCACAGCAATTCACAAACTGGCAGAGTGATAAAGGACAACTATCGTCCAAAAATCTGTTTAGGGAAGTCAACGAGGCGGACCTGAAAGTGAGGCAAAATAGCAGGAAACAGATTTCAAGAGGTACCTTGGAATCGCCTGTAAAGCACAGGAAGAGGGGCACAACTTGGACAATGGTGCACTTGGCCAAAAAGGGCGTATGCGTTTTCTCCTGAATATATTCAGGAGAAAACGCATACGCCCTTTTTGGCCAAGCAAGCAAGCGGGCAATGCAAATCTGCACTACAAAGAAGTATCACTTCCCACCGGTCAAAAGGGACATCCACAAAATGTGTAAAAACCAGAAAGGCAAGACAGGCCCTGGAGAACTGGGAGCCTTGTTATGCTGATGGGCGGGATGTAAATTGCCAACTGCCTCACTGGAGGAGTGCATTGTGTTCCCTAAAACAAGTAAACAAAAGAGCTACAGAGCCAAGGCCACTTCCAGTCTAGGGAATATACCTTGGGAAAACTGAAAATCAATAAGAAAGAGCCACCTCCAAATTTAGGGCTGCACTGACTACAAGAACCTCAACTTGGGTACACCTTAAATATCCCAGGAAATATAAAAATGGTTCAAAACATTGTGGTACTTACGTACGATGGAATATCCCTCAGCCATGAAATCAATGTCATAAGACCAGTAGCAGCAAAGTGAGTGGATTCAGGTACGATGATTCTAAGTGAAATAAGTCACACAGAAAAAGAAACTTATCATAAGATATCACTTATGAAGATCCTGTAAACATGGCTACACGTGAATTGAGTTAGGAAAGAGAACAGAGTCTCACATTTAGAAAACACTCTTATGCCTGCATAAAGGGGAAGGAGAGGTGGGGTGATGCATAAAACCAGAGTTTGATATAAGCACAGGGACCGTTTCAAAAACCAACTTTGGAATTGACAAGACCGACACCTTCCTCAGTGAAAGAGACTCAAAACCCCATATTTCCCGCAGAGGAATATATCTGACTAGTAAGAATCTTAAAACCTATGTATTGATATGTCTCCATAAGGGAATCAAGTGTGTCTAGAGTGGCATAAACATGGCAGTGAGAATCAGCTCAAACCCACTATAAAAAGGAATTTCAAAAGCAAAACCAAAAAACAGGGAAATTCTTTACAATTCCTTCAGGGTGTCTGAGGAAACCTGGAAAGACCCTATCTACAATGACAGCTGGATGTGGCATAAGGCTGGACACTTGGGACTGAGAGGATTGGTGAGATTGGGTGAGCAAATGCAGACCCTTTCAAGCAATAATGCATGGCCGCCATTCCATGGGTCCCAACTCTCCAGGTTCAAGGGAATATTACTACAGCTATAACATGTACAGGAAACCTAGAGAATGGACACACTGTGAATACGAAAGGTTTCTAAAACTCAACGAATAGTCCCTCTCCTGGTGCTCCAGTTTGACTTTCCAACTGCCTTACTATCAATCTCCCAACTTGGAGAGACAGGCCCTTTAACCTCCTGGTTTGCACAGGTTCCCAATTTGGCAGAGGATGGAAGGGACGAGGGAGAACCCATGAGAGAGTAGCTGTTAGGCATTTGGACGGGCACATGTCACTCTAATTTCCCGGCAGGAAGAAGAATTAACCAAAGTCTCAGCCACCCACCGGGAACCAGTATAGGACATGATCCAAAATTTTGGACTTGCGTTCAGCTCACAAAAAACGAGTTGAGAAATGGAGCTCAGGGGCACAGCAATTCACAAACTGGCAGAGTGATAAAGGACAACTATCGTCCAAAAATCTGTTGAGGGAAGTCAACGAGGCGGACTTGAAAGCGAGGCAAAATAGCAGGAAACAGATTTCAAGAGGTACCTTGGAATCGCCTGTAAAGCACAGGAAGAGGGGCACAACTTGGACAATGGTGCACTTGGCCAAAAAGGGCGTATGCGTTTTCTCCTGAATATATTCAGGAGAAAACGCATACGCCCTTTTTGGCCAAGCAAGCAAGCGGGCAATGCAAATCTGCACTACAAAGAAGTATCACTTCCCACCGGTCAAAAGGGACATCCACAAAATGTGTAAAAACCAGAAAGGCAAGACAGGCCCTGGAGAACTGGGAGCCTTGTTATGCTGATGGGCGGGATGTCAATTGCCAACTGCCTCTCTGGAGGAGTGCATTGTGGTCCCTAAAACAAGTAAACAACAGAGCTACAGAGCCAAGGCCACTTCCAGTCTAGGGAATATACCTTGGGAAAACTGAAAATCAATAAGAAAGAGCCACCTCCAAATTTAGGGCTGCACTGACTACAAGAACCTCAACTTGGGTACACCTTAAATATCCCAGGAAATATAAAAATGGTTCAAAACATTGTGGTACTTACGTACGATGGAATATCCCTCAGCCATGAAATCAATGTCATAAGACCAGTAGCAGCAAAGTGAGTGGATTCAGGTACGATGATTCTAAGTGAAATAAGTCACACAGAAAAAGAAACTTATCATAAGATATCACTTATGAAGATCCTGTAAACATGGCTACACGTGAACTGAGTTAGGAAAGAGAACAGAGTCTCACATTTAGAAAACACTCTTATGCCTGCATAAAGGGGAAGGAGAGGTGGGGTGATGCATAAAACCAGAGTTTGATATAAGCACAGGGACCGTTTCAAAAACCAACTTTGGAATTGACAAGACCGACACCTTCCTCAGTGAAAGAGACTCAAAACCCCATATTTCCCACAGAGGAATATATCTGACTAGTAAGAATCTTAAAACCTATGTATTGATATGTCTCCATAAGGGAATCAAGTGTGTCTAGAGTGGCATAAACATGGCAGTGAGAATCAGCTCAAACCCACTATAAAAAGGAATTTCAAAAGCAAAACCAAAAAACAGGGAAATTCTTTACAATTCCTTCAGGGTGTCTGAGGAAACCTGGAAAGACCCTATCTACAATGACAGCTGGATGTGGCATAAGGCTGGACACTTGGGACTGAGAGGATTGGTGAGATTGGGTGAGCAAATGCAGACCCTTTCAAGCAATAATGCATGGCCCCCATTCCATGGGTCCCAACTCTCCAGGTTCAAGGGAATATTACTACAGCTATAACATGTACAGGAAACCTAGAGAATGGACACACTGTGAATACGAAAGGTTTCTAAAACTCAACGAATAGTCCCTCTCCTGGTGCTCCAGTTTGACTTTCCAACTGCCTTACTATCAATCTCCCAACTTGGAGACACAGGCGCTTTAACCTCCTGGTTTGCACAGGTTCCCAATTTGGCAGAGGATGGAACGGACGAGAGAGAACCCATGAGAGAGTAGCTGATAGGCATTTGGACGGGCACATGTCACTCTAATTTCCCGGCAGGAAGAAGAATTAACCAAAGTCTCAGCCACCCACCGGGAACCAGTATAGGACATGATCCAAAATTTTGGACTTGCGTTCAGCTCACAAAAAACGAGTTGAGAAATGGAGCTCAGGGGCACAGCAATTCACAAACTGGCAGAGTGATAAAGGACAACTATCGTCCAAAAATCTGTTGAGGGAAGTCAACGAGGCGGACTTGAAAGTGAGGCAAAATAGCAGGAAACAGATTTCAAGAGGTACCTTGGAATCGCCTGTAAAGCACAGGAAGAGGGGCACAACTTGGACAATGGTGCACTTGGCCAAAAAGGGCGTATGCGTTTTCTCCTGAATATATTCAGGAGAAAACGCATACGCCCTTTTTGGCCAAGCAAGCAAGCGGGCAATGCAAATCTGCACTACAAAGAAGGATCACTTCCCACCGGTCAAAAGGGACATCCACAAAATGTGTAAAAACCAGAAAGGCAAGACAGGCCCTGGAGAACTGGGAGCCTTGTTATGCTGATGGGCGGGATGTAAATTGCCAACTGCCTCACTGGAGGAGTGCATTGTGTTCCCTAAAACAAGTAAACAACAGAGCTACAGAGCCAAGGCCACTTCCAGTCTAGGGAATATACCTTGGGAAAACTGAAAATCAATAAGAAAGAGCCACCTCCAAATTTAGGGCTGCACTGACTACAAGAACCTCAACTTGGGTACACCTTAAATATCCCAGGAAATATAAAAATGGTTCAAAACATTGTGGTACTTACGTACGATGGAATATCCCTCAGCCATGAAATCAATGTCATAAGACCAGTAGCAGCAAAGTGAGTGGATTCAGGTACGATGATTCTAAGTGAAATAAGTCACACAGAAAAAGAAACTTATCATAAGATATCACTTATGAAGATCCTGTAAACATGGCTACAGGTGAACTGAGTTAGGAAAGAGAACAGAGTCTCACATTTAGAAAACACTCTTATGCCTGCATAAAGGGGAAGGAGAGGTGGGGTGATGCATAAAACCAGAGTTTGATATAAGCACAGGGACCGTTTCAAAAACCAACTTTGGAATTGACAAGACCGACACCTTCCTCAGTGAAAGAGACTCAAAAGCCCATATTTCCCACAGAGGAATATATCTGACTAGTAAGAATCTTAAAACCTATGTATTGATATGTCTCCATAAGGGAATCAAGTGTGTCTAGAGTGGCATAAACATGGCAGCGAGAATCAGCTCAAACCCACTATAAAAAGGAATTTCAAAAGCAAAACCAAAAAACAGGGAAATTCTTTACAATTCCTTCAGGGTGTCTGAGGAAACCTGGAAAGACCCTATCTACAATGACAGCTGGATGTGGCATAAGGCTGGACACTTGGGACTGAGAGGATTGGTGAGATTGGGTGAGCAAATGCAGACCCTTTCAAGCAATAATGCATGGCCCCCATTCCATGGGTCCCAACTCTCCAGGTTCAAGGGAATATTACTACAGCTATAACATGTACAGGAAACCTAGAGAATGGACACACTGTGAATACGAAAGGTTTCTAAAACTCAACGAATAGTCCCTCTCCTGGTGCTCCAGTTTGACTTTCCAACTGCCTTACTATCAATCTCCCAACTTGGAGAGACAGGCCCTTTAACCTCCTGGTTTGCACAGGTTCCCAATCTGGCAGAGGATGGAAGGGACGAGGGAGAACCCATGAGAGAGTAGCTGTTAGGCATTTGGACGGGCACATGTCACTCTAATTTCCCGGCAGGAAGAAGAATTAACCAAAGTCTCAGCCACCCACCGGGAACCAGTATAGGACATGATCCAAAATTTTGGACTTGCGTTCAGCTCACAAAAAACGAGTTGAGAAATGGAGCTCAGGGGCACAGCAATTCACAAACTGGCAGAGTGATAAAGGACAACTATCGTCCAAAAATCTGTTGAGGGAAGTCAACGAGGCGGACTTGAAAGCGAGGCAAAATAGCAGGAAACAGATTTCAAGAGGTACCTTGGAATCGCCTGTAAAGCACAGGAAGAGGGGCACAACTTGGACAATGGTGCACTTGGCCAAAAAGGGCGTATGCGTTTTCTCCTGAATATATTCAGGAGAAAACGCATACGCCCTTTTTGGCCAAGCAAGCAAGCGGGCAATGCAAATCTGCACTACAAAGAAGGATCACTTCCCACTGGTCAAAAGGAACATCCACAAAATGTGTAAAAACCAGAAAGGCAAGACAGGCCCTGGGGAACTGGGAGCCTTGTTATGCTGATGGGCGGGATGTAAATTGCCAACTGCCTCACTGGAGGAGTGCATTGTGTTCCCTAAAACAAGTAAACAACAGAGCTACAGAGCCAAGGCCACTTCCAGTCTAGGGAATATACCTTGGGAAAACTGAAAATCAATAAGAAAGAGCCACCTCCAAATTTAGGGCTGCACTGACTACAAGAACCTCAACTTGGGTACACCTTAAATATCCCAGGAAATATAAAAATGGTTCAAAACATTGTGGTACTTACGTACGATGGAATATCCCTCAGCCATGAAATCAATGTCATAAGACCAGTAGCAGCAAAGTGAGTGGATTCAGGTACGATGATTCTAAGTGAAATAAGTCACACAGAAAAAGAAACTTATCATAAGATATCACTTATGAAGATCCTGTAAACATGGCTACAGGTGAACTGAGTTAGGAAAGAGAACAGAGTCTCACATTTAGAAAACACTCTTATGCCTGCATAAAGGGGAAGGAGAGGTGGGGTGATGCATAAAACCAGAGTTTGATATAAGCACAGGGACCGTTTCAAAAACCAACTTTGGAATTGACAAGACCGACACCTTCCTCAGTGAAAGAGACTCAAAAGACCATATTTCCCACAGAGGAATATATCTGACTAGTAAGAATCTTAAAACCTATGTATTGATATGTCTCCATAAGGGAATCAAGTGTGTCTAGAGTGGCATAAACATGGCAGCGAGAATCAGCTCAAACCCACTATAAAAAGGAATTTCAAAAGCAAAACCAAAAAACAGGGAAATTCTTTACAATTCCTTCAGGGTGTCTGAGGAAACCTGGAAAGACCCTATCTACAATGACAGCTGGATGTGGCATAAGGCTGGACACTTGGGACTGAGAGGATTGGTGAGATTGGGTGAGCAAATGCAGACCCTTTCAAGCAATAATGCATGGCCCCCATTCCATGGGTCCCAACTCTCCAGGTTCAAGGGAATATTACTACAGCTATAACATGTACAGGAAACCTAGAGAATGGACACACTGTGAATACGAAAGGTTTCTAAAACTCAACGAATAGTCCCTCTCCTGGTGCTCCAGTTTGACTTTCCAACTGCCTTACTATCAATCTCCCAACTTGGAGAGACAGGCCCTTTAACCTCCTGGTTTGCACAGGTTCCCAATCTGGCAGAGGATGGAAGGGACGAGGGAGAACCCATGAGAGAGTAGCTGTTAGGCATTTGGACGGGCACATGTCACTCTAATTTCCCGGCAGGAAGAAGAATTAACCAAAGTCTCAGCCACCCACCGGGAACCAGTATAGGACATGATCCAAAATTTTGGACTTGCGTTCAGCTCACAAAAAACGAGTTGAGAAATGGAGCTCAGGGGCACAGCAATTCACAAACTGGCAGAGTGATAAAGGACAACTATCGTCCAAAAATCTGTTGAGGGAAGTCAACGAGGCGGACTTGAAAGCGAGGCAAAATAGCAGGAAACAGATTTCAAGAGGTACCTTGGAATCGCCTGTAAAGCACAGGAAGAGGGGCACAACTTGGACAATGGTGCACTTGGCCAAAAAGGGCGTATGCGTTTTCTCCTGAATATATTCAGGAGAAAACGCATACGCCCTTTTTGGCCAAGCAAGCAAGCGGGCAATGCAAATCTGCACTACAAAGAAGTATCACTTCCCACCGGTCAAAAGGAACATCCACAAAATGTGTAAAATCCAGAAAGGCAAGACAGGCCCTGGAGAACTGGAAGCCTTGTTATGCTGATGGGCGGGTTGTAAATTGCCAACTGCCTCACTGGAGGAGTGCATTGTGTTCCCTAAAACAAGTAAACAACAGAGCTACAGAGCCAAGGCCACTTCCAGTCTAGGGAATATACCTTGGTAAATCTGAAAATCAATAAGAAAGAGCCACCTCCAAATTGAGGGCTGCACTGACTACAAGAACCTCAACTTGGGTACACCTTAAATATCCCAGGAAATATAAAAATGGTTCAAAACATTGTGGTACTTACGTACGATGGAATATCCCTCAGCCATGAAATCAATGTCATAAGACCAGTAGCAGCAAAGTGAGTGGATTCAGGTACGATGATTCTAAGTGAAATAAGTCACACAGAAAAAGAAACTTATCATAAGATATCACTTATGAAGATCCTGTAAACATGGCTACACGTGAACTGAGTTAGGAAAGAGAACAGAGTCTCACATTTAGAAAACACTCTTATGCCTGCATAAAGGGGAAGGAGAGGTGGGGTGATGCATAAAACCAGAGTTTGATATAAGCACAGGGACCGTTTCAAAAACCAACTTTGGAATTGACAAGACCGACACCTTCCTCAGTGAAAGAGACTCAAAACCCCATATTTCCCACAGAGGAATATATCTGACTAGTAAGAATCTTAAAACCTATGTATTGATATGTCTCCATAAGGGAATCAAGTGTGTCTAGAGTGGCATAAACATGGCAGCGAGAATCAGCTCAAACCCACTATAAAAAGGAATTTCAAAAGCAAAACCAAAAAACAGGGAAATTCTTTACAATTCCTTCAGGGTGTCTGAGGAAACCTGGAAAGACCCTATCTACAATGACAGCTGGATGTGGCATAAGGCTGGACACTTGGGACTGAGAGGATTGGTGAGATTGTGTGAGCAAATGCAGACCCTTTCAAGCAATAATGCATGGCCCCCATTCCATGGGTCCCAACTCTCCAGGTTCAAGGGAATATTACTACAGCTATAACATGTACAGGAAACCTAGAGAATGGACACACTGTGAATACGAAAGGTTTCTAAAACTCAACGAATAGTCCCTCTCCTGGTGCTCCAGTTTGACTTTCCAACTGCCTTACTATCAATCTCCCAACTTGGAGAGACAGGCCCTTTAACCTCCTGGTTTGCACAGGTTCCCAATTTGGCAGAGGATGGAAGGGACGAGAGAGAACCCATGAGAGAGTAGCTGTTAGGCATTTGGACGGGCACATGTCACTCTAATTTCCCGGCAGGAAGAAGAATTAACCAAAGTCTCAGCCACCCACCGGGAACCAGTATAGGACATGATCCAAAATTTTGGACTTGCGTTCAGCTCACAAAAAACGAGTTGAGAAATGGAGCTCAGGGGCACAGCAATTCACAAACTGGCAGAGTGATAAAGGACAACTATCGTCCAAAAATCTGTTGAGGGAAGTCAACGAGGCGGACTTGAAAACGAGGCAAAATAGCAGGAAACAGATTTCAAGAGGTACCTTGGAATCGCCTGTAAAGCACAGGAAGTGGGGCACAACTTGGACAATGGTGCACTTGGCCAAAAAGGGCGTATGCGTTTTCTCCTGAATATATTCAGGAGAAAACGCATACGCCCTTTTTGGCCAAGCAAGCAAGCGGGCAATGCAAATCTGCACTACAAAGAAGTATCACTTCCCACCGGTCAAAAGGAACATCCACAAAATGTGTAAAAACCAGAAAGGCAAGACAGGCCCTGGAGAACTGGGAGCCTTGTTATGCTGATGGGCGGGATGTAAATTGCCAACTGCCTCACTGGAGGAGTGCATTGTGTTCCCTAAAACAAGTAAACAACAGAGCTACAGAGCCAAGGCCACTTCCAGTCTAGGGAATATACCTTGGGAAAACTGAAAATCAATAAGAAAGAGCCACCTCCAAATTTAGGGCTGCACTGACTACAAGAACCTCAACTTGGGTACACCTTAAATATCCCAGGAAATATAAAAATGGTTCAAAACATTGTGATACTTACATACGATGGAATATCCCTCAGCCATGAAATCAATGTCATAAGACCAGTAGCAGCAAAGTGAGTGGATTCAGGTACGATGATTCTAAGTGAAATAAGTCACACAGAAAAAGAAACTTATCATAAGATATCACTTATGAAGATCCTGTAAACATGGCTACACGTGAACTGAGTTAGGAAAGAGAACAGAGTCTCACATTTAGAAAACACTCTTATGCCTGCATAAAGGGGAAGGAGAGGTGGGGTGATGCATAAAACCAGAGTTTGATATAAGCACAGGGACCGTTTCAAAAACCAACTTTGGAATTTACAAGACCGACACCTTCCTCAGTGAAAGAGACTCAAAAGCCCATATTTCCCACAGAGGAATATATCTGACTAGTAAGAATCTTAAAACCTATGTATTGATATGTCTCCATAAGGGAATCAAGTGTGTCTAGAGTGGCATAAACATGGAAGCGAGAATCAGCTCAAACCCACTATAAAAAGGAATTTCAAAAGCAAAACCAAAAAACAGGGAAATTCTTTACAATTCCTTCAGGGTGTCTGAGGAAACCTGGAAAGACCCTATCTACAATGACAGCTGGATGTGGCATAAGGCTGGACACTTGGGACTGAGAGGATTGGTGAGATTGGGTGAGCAAATGCAGACCCTTTCAAGCAATAATGCATGGCCGCCATTCCATGGGTCCCAACTCTCCAGGTTCAAGGGAATATTACTACAGCTATAACATGTACAGGAAACCTAGAGAATGGACACACTGTGAATACGAAAGGTTTCTAAAACTCAACGAATAGTCCCTCTCCTGGTGCTCCAGTTTGACTTTCCAACTGCCTTACTATCAATCTCCCAACTTGGAGAGACAGGCCCTTTAACCTCCTGGTTTGCACAGGTTCCCAATTTGGCAGAGGATGGAAGGGACGAGGGAGAACCCATGAGAGAGTAGCTGTTAGGCATTTGGACGGGCACATGTCACTCTAATTTCCCGGCAGGAAGAAGAATTAACCAAAGTCTCAGCCACCCACCGGGAACCAGTATAGGACATGATCCAAAATTTTGGACTTGCGTTCAGCTCACAAAAAACGAGTTGAGAAATGGAGCTCAGGGGCACAGCAATTCACAAACTGGCAGAGTGATAAAGGACAACTATCGTCCAAAAATCTGTTGAGGGAAGTCAACGAGGCGGACTTGAAAGCGAGGCAAAATAGCAGGAAACAGATTTCAAGAGGTACCTTGGAATCGCCTGTAAAGCACAGGAAGAGGGGCACAACTTGGACAATGGTGCACTTGGCCAAAAAGGGCGTATGCGTTTTCTCCTGAATATATTCAGGAGAAAACGCATACGCCCTTTTTGGCCAAGCAAGCAAGCGGGCAATGCAAATCTGCACTACAAAGAAGTATCACTTCCTACCGGTCAAAAGGGACATCCACAAAATGTGTAAAAACCAGAAAGGCAAGACAGGCCCTGGAGAACTGGGAGCCTTGTTATGCTGATGGGCGGGATGTAAATTGCCAACTGCCTCACTGGAGGAGTGCATTGTGTTCCCTAAAACAAGTAAACAAAAGAGCTACAGAGCCAAGGCCACTTCCAGTCTAGGGAATATACCTTGGGAAAACTGAAAATCAATAAGAAAGAGCCACCTCCAAATTTAGGGCTGCACTGACTACAAGAACCTCAACTTGGGTACACCTTAAATATCCCAGGAAATATAAAAATGGTTCAAAACATTGTGGTACTTACGTACGATGGAATATCCCTCAGCCATGAAATCAATGTCATAAGACCAGTAGCAGCAAAGTGAGTGGATTCAGGTACGATGATTCTAAGTGAAATAAGTCACACAGAAAAAGAAACTTATCATAAGATATCACTTATGAAGATCCTGTAAACATGGCTACACGTGAACTGAGTTAGGAAAGAGAACAGAGTCTCACATTTAGAAAACACTCTTATGCCTGCATAAAGGGGAAGGAGAGGTGGGGTGATGCATAAAACCAGAGTTTGATATAAGCACAGGGACCGTTTCAAAAACCAACTTTGGAATTGACAAGACCGACACCTTCCTCAGTGAAAGAGACTCAAAACCCCATATTTCCCACAGAGGAATATATCTGACTAGTAAGAATCTTAAAACCTATGTATTGATATGTCTCCATAAGGGAATCAAGTGTGTCTAGAGTGGCATAAACATGGCAGTGAGAATCAGCTCAAACCCACTATAAAAAGGAATTTCAAAAGCAAAACCAAAAAACAGGGAAATTCTTTACAATTCCTTCAGGGTGTCTGAGGAAACCTGGAAAGACCCTATCTACAATGACAGCTGGATGTGGCATAAGGCTGGACACTTGGGACTGAGAGGATTGGTGAGATTGGGTGAGCAAATGCAGACCCTTTCAAGCAATAATGCATGGCCCCCATTCCATGGGTCCCAACTCTCCATGTTCAAAGGAATATTACTACAGCTATAACATGTACAGGAAACCTAGAGAATGGACACACTGTGAATACGAAAGGTTTCTAAAACTCAACGAATAGTCCCTCTCCTGGTGCTCCAGTTTGACTTTCCAACTGCCTTACCATCAATCTCCCAACTTGGAGACACAGGCGTTTTAACCTCCTGGTTTGCACAGGTTCCCAATTTGGCAGAGGATGGAAGGGACGAGAGAGAACCCATGAGAGAGTAGCTGTTAGGCATTTGGACGGGCACATGTCACTCTAATTTCCCGGCAGGAAGAAGAATTAACCAAAGTCTCAGCCACCCACCGGGAACCAGTATAGGACATGATCCAAAATTTTGGACTTGCGTTCAGCTCACAAAAAACGAGTTGAGAAATGGAGCTCAGGGGCACAGCAATTCACAAACTGGCAGAGTGATAAAGGACAACTATCGTCCAAAAATCTGTTGAGGGAAGTCAACGAGGCGGACTTGAAAGCGAGGCAAAATAGCAGGAAACAGATTTCAAGAGGTACCTTGGAATCGCCTGTAAAGCACAGGAAGAGGGGCACAACTTGGACAATGGTGCACTTGGCCAAAAAGGGCGTATGCGTTTTCTCCTGAATATATTCAGGAGAAAACGCATACGCCCTTTTTGGCCAAGCAAGCAAGCGGGCAATGCAAATCTGCACTACAAAGAAGTATCACTTCCCACCGGTCAAAAGGAACATCCACAAAATGTGTAAAAACCAGAAAGGCAAGACAGGCCCTGGAGAACTGGGAGCCTTGTTATGCTGATGGGCGGGATGTAAATTGCCAACTGCCTCACTGGAGGAGTGCATTGTGTTCCCTAAAACAAGTAAACAACAGAGCTACAGAGCCAAGGCCACTTCCAGTCTAGGGAATATACCTTGGGAAAACTGAAAATCAATAAGAAAGAGCCACCGCCAAATTTAGGGCTGCACTGACTACAAGAACCTCAACTTGGGTACACCTTAAATATCCCAGGAAATATAAAAATGGTTCAAAACATTGTGGTACTTACGTACGATGGAATATCCCTCAGCCATGAAATCAATGTCATAAGACCAGTAGCAGCAAAATGAGTGGATTCAGGTACGATGATTCTAAGTGAAATAAGTCACACAGAAAAAGAAACTTATCATAAGATATCACTTATGAAGATCCTGTAAACATGGCTACACGTGAACTGAGTTAGGAAAGAGAACAGAGTCTCACATTTAGAAAACACTCTTATGCCTGCATAAAGGGGAAGGAGAGGTGGGGTGATGCATAAAACCAGAGTTTGATATAAGCACAGGGACCGTTTCAAAAACCAACTTTGGAATTGACAAGACCGACACCTTCCTCAGTGAAAGAGACTCAAAACCCCATATTTCCCACAGAGGAATATATCTGACTAGTAAGAATCTTAAAACCTATGTATTGATATGTCTCCATAAGGGAATCAAGTGTGTCTAGAGTGGCATAAACATGGCAGTGAGAATCAGCTCAAACCCACTATAAAAAGGAATTTCAAAAGCAAAACCAAAAAACAGGGAAATTCTTTACAATTCCTTCAGGGTGTCTGAGGAAACCTGGAAAGACCCTATCTACAATGACAGCTGGATGTGGCATAAGGCTGGACACTTGGGACTGAGAGGATTGGTGAGATTGGGTGAGCAAATGCAGACCCTTTCAAGCAATAATGCATGGCCCCCATTCCATGGGTCCCAACTCTCCATGTTCAAGGGAATATTACTACAGCTATAACATGTACAGGAAACCTAGAGAATGGACACACTGTGAATACGAAAGGTTTCTAAAACTCAACGAATAGTCCCTCTCCTGGTGCTCCAGTTTGACTTTCCAACTGCCTTACCATCAATCTCCCAACTTGGAGACACAGGCGTTTTAACCTCCTGGTTTGCACAGGTTCCCAATTTGGCAGAGGATGGAAGGGACGAGAGAGAACCCATGAGAGAGTAGCTGTTAGGCATTTGGACGGGCACATGTCACTCTAATTTCCCGGCAGGAAGAAGAATTAACCAAAGTCTCAGCCACCCACCGGGAACCAGTATAGGACATGATCCAAAATTTTGGACTTGCGTTCAGCTCACAAAAAACGAGTTGAGAAATGGAGCTCAGGGGCACAGCAATTCACAAACTGGCAGAGTGATAAAGGACAACTATCGTCCAAAAATCTGTTGAGGGAAGTCAACGAGGCGGACTTGAAAGCGAGGCAAAATAGCAGGAAACAGATTTCAAGAGGTACCTTGGAATCGCCTGTAAAGCACAGGAAGAGGGGCACAACTTGGACAATGGTGCACTTGGCCAAAAAGGGCGTATGCGTTTTCTCCTGAATATATTCAGGAGAAAACGCATACGCCCTTTTTGGCCAAGCAAGCAAGCGGGCAATGCAAATCTGCACTACAAAGAAGTATCACTTCCCACCGGTCAAAAGGAACATCCACAAAATGTGTAAAAACCAGAAAGGCAAGACAGGCCCTGGAGAACTGGGAGCCTTGTTATGCTGATGGGCGGGATGTAAATTGCCAACTGCCTCACTGGAGGAGTGCATTGTGTTCCCTAAAACAAGTAAACAACAGAGCTACAGAGCCAAGGCCACTTCCAGTCTAGGGAATATACCTTGGGAAAACTGAAAATCAATAAGAAAGAGCCACCGCCAAATTTAGGGCTGCACTGACTACAAGAACCTCAACTTGGGTACACCTTAAATATCCCAGGAAATATAAAAATGGTTCAAAACATTGTGGTACTTACGTACGATGGAATATCCCTCAGCCATGAAATCAATGTCATAAGACCAGTAGCAGCAAAATGAGTGGATTCAGGTATGATGATTCTAAGTGAAATAAGTCACACAGAAAAAGAAACTTATCATAAGATATCACTTATGAAGATCCTGTAAACATGGCTACACGTGAACTGAGTTAGGAAAGAGAACAGAGTCTCACATTTAGAAAACACTCTTATGCCTGCATAAAGGGGAAAGAGAGGTGGGGTGATGCATAAAACCAGAGTTTGATATAAGCACAGGGACCGTTTCAAAAACCAACTTTGGAATTGACAAGACCGACACCTTCCTCAGTGAAAGAGACTCAAAACCCCATATTTCCCACAGAGGAATATATCTGACTAGTAAGAATCTTAAAACCTATGTATTGATATGTCTCCATAAGGGAATCAAGTGTGTCTAGAGTGGCATAAACATGGCAGCGAGAATCAGCTCAAACCCACTATAAAAAGGAATTTCAAAAGCAAAACCAAAAAACAGGGAAATTCTTTACAATTCCTTCAGGGTGTCTGAGGAAACCTGGAAAGACCCTATCTACAATGACAGCTGGATGTGGCATAAGGCTGGACACTTGGGACTGAGAGGATTGGTGAGATTGGGTGAGCAAATGCAGACCCTTTCAAGCAATAATGCATGGCCCCCATTCCATGGGTCCCAACTCTCCAGGTTCAAGGGAATATTACTACAGCTATAACATGTACAGGAAACCTAGAGAATGGACACACTGTGAATACGAAAGGTTTCTAAAACTCAACGAATAGTCCCTCTCCTGGTGCTCCAGTTTGACTTTCCAACTGCCTTACTATCAATCTCCCAACTTGGAGAGACAGGCCCTTTAACCTCCTGGTTTGCACAGGTTCCCAATTTGGCAGAGGATGGAAGGGACGAGGGAGAACCCATGAGAGAGTAGCTGTTAGGCATTTGGACGGGCACATGTCACTCTAATTTCCCGGCAGGAAGAAGAATTAACCAAAGTCTCAGCCACCCACCAGGAACCAGTATAGGACATGATCCAAAATTTTGGACTTGCGTTCAGCTCACAAAAAACGAGTTGAGAAATGGAGCTCAGGGGCACAGCAATTCACAAACTGGCAGAGTGATAAAGGACAACTATCGTCCAAAAATCTGTTGAGGGACGTCAACGAGGCGGACTTGAAAGCGAGGCAAAATAGCAGGAAACAGATTTCAAGAGGTACCTTGGAATCGCCTGTAAAGCACAGGAAGAGGGGCACAACTTGGACAATGGTGCACTTGGCCAAAAAGGGCGTATGCGTTTTCTCCTGAATATATTCAGGAGAAAACGCATACGCCCTTTTTGGCCAAGCAAGCAAGCGGGCAATGCAAATCTGCACTACAAAGAAGTATCACTTCCCACCGGTCAAAAGGGACATCCACAAAATGTGTAAAAACCAGAAAGGCAAGACAGGCCCTGGAGAACTGGGAGCCTTGTTATGCTGATGGGCGGGATGTAAATTGCCAACTGGCTCACTGGAGGAGTGCATTGTGTTCCCTAAAACAAGTAAACAACAGAGCTACAGAGCCAAGGCCACTTCCAGTCTAGGGAATATACCTTGGGAAAACTGAAAATCAATAAGAAAGAGCCACCTCCAAATTTAGGGCTGCACTGACTACAAGAACCTCAACTTGGGTACACCTTAAATATCCCAGGAAATATAAAAATGGTTCAAAACATTGTGGTACTTACGTACGATGGAATATCCCTCAGCCATGAAATCAATGTCATAAGACCAGTAGCAGCAAAGTGAGTGGATTCAGGTACGATGATTCTAAGTGAAATAAGTCACACAGAAAAAGAAACTTATCATAAGATATCACTTATGAAGATCCTGTAAACATGGCTACACGTGAACTGAGTTAGGAAAGAGAACAGAGTCTCACATTTAGAAAACACTCTTATGCCTGCATAAAGGGGAAGGAGAGGTGGGGTGATGCATAAAACCAGAGTTTGATATAAGCACAGGGACCGTTTCAAAAACCAACTTTGGAATTGACAAGACCGACACCTTCCTCAGTGAAAGAGACTCAAAACCCCATATTTCCCACAGAGGAATATATCTGACTAGTAAGAATCTTAAAACCTATGTATTGATATGTCTCCATAAGGGAATCAAGTGTGTCTAGAGTGGCATAAACATGGCAGTGAGAATCAGCTCAAACCCACTATAAAAAGGAATTTCAAAAGCAAAACCAAAAAACAGGGAAATTCTTTACAATTCCTTCAGGGTGTCTGAGGAAACCTGGAAAGACCCTATCTACAATGACAGCTGGATGTGGCATAAGGCTGGACACTTGGGACTGAGAGGATTGGTGAGATTGGGTGAGCAAATGCAGACCCTTTCAAGCAATAATGCATGGCCCCCATTCCATGGGTCCCAACTCTCCATGTTCAAGGGAATATTACTACAGCTATAACATGTACAGGAAACCTAGAGAATGGACACACTGTGAATACGAAAGGTTTCTAAAACTCAACGAATAGTCCCTCTCCTGGTGCTCAAGTTTGACTTTCCAACTGCCTTACCATCAATCTCCCAACTTGGAGAGACAGGCCCTTTAACCTCCTGGTTTGCACAGGTTCCCAATTTGGCAGAGGATGGAAGGGACGAGAGAGAACCCATGAGAGAGTAGCTGATAGGCATTTGGACGGGCATATGTCACTCTAATTTCCCGGCAGGAAGAAGAATTAACCAAAGTCTCAGCCACCCACCAGGAACCAGTATAGGACATGATCCAAAATTTTGGACTTGCGTTCAGCTCACAAAAAACGAGTTGAGAAATGGAGCTCAGGGGCACAGCAATTCACAAACTGGCAGAGTGATAAAGGACAACTATCGTCCAAAAATCTGTTGAGGGAAGTCAACGAGGCGGACTTGAAAGCGAGGCAAAATAGCAGGAAACAGATTTCAAGAGGTACCTTGGAATCGCCTGTAAAGCACAGGAAGAGGGGCACAACTTGGACAATGGTGCACTTGGCCAAAAAGGGCGTATGCGTTTTTTCCTGAATATATTCAGGAGAAAACGCATACGCCCTTTTTGGCCAAGCAAGCAAGCGGGCAATGCAAATCTGCACTACAAAGAAGTATCACTTCCCACTGGTCAAAAGGAACATCCACAAAATGTGTAAAAACCAGAAAGGCAAGACAGGCCCTGGAGAACTGGGAGCCTTGTTATGCTGATGGGCGGGATGTAAATTGCCAACTGCCTCACTGGAGGAGTGCATTGTGTTCCCTAAAACAAGTAAACAACAGAGCTACAGAGCCAAGGCCACTTCCAGTCTAGGGAATATACCTTGGGAAAACTGAAAATCAATACGAAAGAGCCACCTCCAAATTTAGGGCTGCACTGACTACAAGAACCTCAACTTGGGTACACCTTAAATATCCCAGGAAATATAAAAATGGTTCAAAACATTGTGCTACTTACGTACGATGGAATATCCCTCAGCCATGAAATCAATGTCATAAGACCAGTAGCAGCAAAGTGAGTGGATTCAGGTACGATGATTCTAAGTGAAATAAGTCACACAGAAAAAGAAACTTATCATAAGATATCACTTATGAAGATCCTGTAAACATGGCTACACGTGAACTGAGTTAGGAAAGAGAACAGAGTCTCACATTTAGAAAACACTCTTATGCCTGCATAAAGGGGAAGGAGAGGTGGGGTGATGCATAAAACCAGAGTTTGATATAAGCACAGGGACCGTTTCAAAAACCAACTTTGGAATTGACAAGACCGACACCTTCCTCAGTGAAAGAGACTCAAAACCCCATATTTCCCACAGAGGAATATATCTGACTAGTAAGAATCTTAAAACCTATGTATTGATATGTCTCCATAAGGGAATCAAGTGTGTCTAGAGTGGCATAAACATGGCAGCGAGAATCAGCTCAAACCCACTATAAAAAGGAATTTCAAAAGCAAAACCAAAAAACAGGGAAATTCTTTACAATTCCTTCAGGGTGTCTGAGGAAACCTGGAAAGACCCTATCTACAATGACAGCTGGATGTGGCATAAGGCTGGACACTTGGGACTGAGAGGATTGGTGAGATTGGGTGAGCAAATGCAGACCCTTTCAAGCAATAATGCATGGCCCCCATTCCATGGGTCCCAACTCTCCAGGTTCAAGGGAATATTACTACAGCTATAACATGTACAGGAAACCTAGAGAATGGACACACTGTGAATACGAAAGGTTTCTAAAACTCAACGAATAGTCCCTCTCCTGGTGCTCCAGTTTGACTTTCCAACTGCCTTACTATCAATCTCCCAACTTGGAGAGACAGGCCCTTTAACCTCCTGGTTTGCACAGGTTCCCAATTTGGCAGAGGATGGAAGGGACGAGGGAGAACCCATGAGAGAGTAGCTGTTAGGCATTTGGACGGGCACATGTCACTCTAATTTCCCGGCAGGAAGAAGAATTAACCAAAGTCTCAGCCACCCACCGGGAACCAGTATAGGACATGATCCAAAATTTTGGACTTGCGTTCAGCTCACAAAAAACGAGTTGAGAAATGGAGCTCAGGGGCACAGCAATTCACAAACTGGCACAGTGATAAAGGACAACTATCGTCCAAAAATCTGTTGAGGGACGTCAACGAGGCGGACTTGAAAGCGAGGCAAAATAGCAGGAAACAGATTTAAAGAGGTACGTTGGAATCGCCTGTAAAGCACAGGAAGAGGGGCACAACTTGGACAATGGTGCACTTGGCCAAAAAGGGCGTATGCGTTTTCTCCTGAATATATTCAGGAGAAAACGCATACGCCCTTTTTGGCCAAGCAAGCAAGCGGGCAATGCAAATCTGCACTACAAAGAAGTATCACTTCCCACCGGTCAAAAGGGACATCCACAAAATGTGTAAAAACCAGAAAGGCAAGACAGGCCCTGGAGAACTGGGAGCCTTGTTATGCTGATGGGCGGGATGTAAATTGCCAACTGGCTCACTGGAGGAGTGCATTGTGTTCCCTAAAACAAGTAAACAACAGAGCTACAGAGCCAAGGCCACTTCCAGTCTAGGGAATATACCTTGGGAAAACTGAAAATCAATAAGAAAGAGCCACCTCCAAATTTAGGGCTGCACTGACTACAAGAACCTCAACTTGGGTACACCTTAAATATCCCAGGAAATATAAAAATGGTTCAAAACATTGTGGTACTTACGTACGATGGAATATCCCTCAGCCATGAAATCAATGTCATAAGACCAGTAGCAGCAAAGTGAGTGGATTCAGGTACGATGATTCTAAGTGAAATAAGTCACACAGAAAAAGAAACTTATCATAAGATATCACTTATGAAGATCCTGTAAACATGGCTACACGTGAACTGAGTTAGGAAAGAGAACAGAGTCTCACATTTAGAAAACACTCTTATGCCTGCATAAAGGGGAAGGAGAGGTGGGGTGATGCATAAAACCAGAGTTTGATATAAGCACAGGGACCGTTTCAAAAACCAACTTTGGAATTGACAAGACCGACACCTTCCTCAGTGAAAGAGACTCAAAACCCCATATTTCCCACAGAGGAATATATCTGACTAGTAAGAATCTTAAAACCTATGTATTGATATGTCTCCATAAGGGAATCAAGTGTGTCTAGAGTGGCATAAACATGGCAGCGAGAATCAGCTCAAACCCACTATAAAAAGGAATTTCAAAAGCAAAACCAAAAAACAGGGAAATTCTTTACAATTCCTTCAGGGTGTCTGAGGAAACCTGGAAAGACCCTATCTACAATGACAGCTGGATGTGGCATAAGGCTGGACACTTGGGACTGAGAGGATTGGTGAGATTGGGTGAGCAAATGCAGACCCTTTCAAGCAATAATGCATGGCCCCCATTCCATGGGTCCCAACTCTCCAGGTTCAAGGGAATATTACTACAGCTATAACATGTACAGGAAACCTAGAGAATGGACACACTGTGAATACGAAAGGTTTCTAAAACTCAACGAATAGTCCCTCTCCTGGTGCTCCAGTTTGACTTTCCAACTGCCTTACTATCAATCTCCCAACTTGGAGAGACAGGCCCTTTAACCTCCTGGTTTGCACAGGTTCCCAATTTGGCAGAGGATGGAAGGGACGAGGGAGAACCCATGAGAGAGTAGCTGTTAGGCATTTGGACGGGCACATGTCACTCTAATTTCCCGGCAGGAAGAAGAATTAACCAAAGTCTCAGCCACCCACCGGGAACCAGTATAGGACATGATCCAAAATTTTGGACTTGCGTTCAGCTCACAAAAAACGAGTTGAGAAATGGAGCTCAGGGGCACAGCAATTCACAAACTGGCAGAGTGATAAAGGACAACTATCGTCCAAAAATCTGTTTAGGGAAGTCAACGAGGCGGACTTGAAAACGAGGCAAAATAGCAGGAAACAGATTTCAAGCGGTACCTTGGAATCGCCTGTAAAGCACAGGAAGTGGGGCACAACTTGGACAATGGTGCACTTGGCCAAAAAGGGCGTATGCGTTTTCTCCTGAATATATTCAGGAGAAAACGCATACGCCCTTTTTGGCCAAGCAAGCAAGCGGGCAATGCAAATCTGCACTACAAAGAAGTATCACTTCCCACCGGTCAAAAGGAACATCCACAAAATGTGTAAAAACCAGAAAGGCAAGACAGGCCCTGGAGAACTGGGAGCCTTGTTATGCTGATGGGCGGGATGTAAATTGCCAACTGCCTCACTGGAGGAGTGCATTGTGTTCCCTAAAACAAGTAAACAACAGAGCTACAGAGCCAAGGCCACTTCCAGTCTAGGGAATATACCTTGGGAAAACTGAAAATCAATAAGAAAGAGCCACCTCCAAATTTAGGGCTGCACTGACTACAAGAACCTCAACTTGGGTACACCTTAAATATCCCAGGAAATATAAAAATGGTTCAAAACATCGTGGTACTTACGTACGATGGAATATCCCTCAGCCATGAAATCAATGTCATAAGACCAGTAGCAGCAAAGTGAGTGGATTCAGGTACGATGATTCTAAGTGAAATAAGTCACACAGAAAAAGAAACTTATCATAAGATATCACTTATGAAGATCCTGTAAACATGGCTACACGTGAACTGAGTTAGGAAAGAGAACAGAGTCTCACATTTAGAAAACACTCTTATGCCTGCATAAAGGGGAAGGAGAGGTGGGGTGATGCATAAAACCAGAGTTTGATATAAGCACAGGGACCGTTTCAAAAACCAACTTTGGAATTGACAAGACCGACACCTTCCTCAGTGAAAGAGACTCAAAACCCCATATTTCCCACAGAGGAATATATCTGACTAGTAAGAATCTTAAAACCTATGAATTGATATGTCTCCATAAGGGAATCAAGTGTGTCTAGAGTGGCATCAACATGGCAGCGAGAATCAGCTCAAACCCACTATAAAAAGGAATTTCAAAAGCAAAACCAAAAAACAGTGAAATTCTTTACAATTCCTTCAGGGTGTCTGAGGAAACCTGGAAAGACCCTATCTACAATGACAGCTGGATGTGGCATAAGGCTGGACACTTGGGACTGAGAGGATTGGTGAGATTGGGTGAGCAAATGCAGACCCTTTCAAGCAATAATGCATGGCCCCCATTCCATGGGTCCCAACTCTCCAGGTTCAAGGGAATATTACTACAGCTATAACATGTACAGGAAACCTAGAGAATGGACACACTGTGAATACGAAAGGTTTCTAAAACTCAACGAATAGTCCCTCTCCTGGTGCTCCAGTTTGACTTTCCAACTGCCTTACTATCAATCTCCCAACTTGGAGAGACAGGCCCTTTAACCTCCTGGTTTGCACAGGTTCCCAATTTGGCAGAGGATGGAAGGGACGAGGGAGAACCCATGAGAGAGTAGCTGTTAGGCATTTGGACGGGCACATGTCACTCTAATTTCCCGGCAGGAAGAAGAATTAACCAAAGTCTCAGCCACCCACCGGGAACCAGTATAGGACATGATCCAAAATTTTGGACTTGCGTTCAGCTCACAAAAAACGAGTTGAGAAATGGAGCTCAGGGGCACAGCAATTCACAAACTGGCACAGTGATAAAGGACAACTATCGTCCAAAAATCTGTTGAGGGACGTCAACGAGGCGGACTTGAAAGCGAGGCAAAATAGCAGGAAACAGATTTCAAGAGGTACGTTGGAATCGCCTGTAAAGCACAGGAAGTGGGGCACAACTTGGACAATGGTGCACTTGGCCAAAAAGGGCGTATGCGTTTTCTCCTGAATATATTCAGGAGAAAACGCATACGCCCTTTTTGGCCAAGCAAGCAAGCGGGCAATGCAAATCTGCACTACAAAGAAGTATCAATTCCCACCTGTCAAAAGGGACATCCACAAAATGTGTAAAAACCAGAAAGGCAAGACAGGCCCTGCAGAACAGGGAGCCTTGTTATGCTGATGGGCGGGATGTCAATTGCCAACTGCCTCACTGGAGGAGTGCATTGTGTTCCCTAAAACAAGTAAACAACAGAGCTACAGAGCCAAGGCCACTTCCAGTCTAGGGAATATACCTTGGGAAAACTGAAAATCAATAAGAAAGAGCCACCTCCAAATTTAGGGCTGCACTGACTACAAGAACCTCAACTTGGGTACACCTTAAATATCCCAGGAAATATAAAAATGGTTCAAAACATTGTGGTACTTACGTACGATGGAATATCCCTCAGCCATGAAATCAATGTCATAAGACCAGTAGCAGCAAAGTGAGTGGATTCAGGTACGATGATTCTAAGTGAAATAAGTCACACAGAAAAAGAAACTTATCATAAGATATCACTTATGAAGATCCTGTAAACATGGCTACACGTGAACTGAGTTAGGAAAGAGAACAGAGTCTCACATTTAGAAAACACTCTTATGCCTGCATAAAGGGGAAGGAGAGGTGGGGTGATGCATAAAACCAGAGTTTGATATAAGCACAGGGACCGTTTCAAAAACCAACTTTGGAATTGACAAGACCGACACCTTCCTCAGTGAAAGAGACTCAAAACCCCATATTTCCCACAGAGGAATATATCTGACTAGTAAGAATCTTAAAACCTATGTATTGATATGTCTCCATAAGGGAATCAAGTGTGTCTAGAGTGGCATAAACATGGCAGCGAGAATCAGCTCAAACCCACTATAAAAAGGAATTTCAAAAGCAAAACCAAAAAACAGGGAAATTCTTTACAATTCCTTCAGGGTGTCTGAGGAAACCTGGAAAGACCCTATCTACAATGACAGCTGGATGTGGCATAAGGCTGGACACTTGGGACTGAGAGGATTGGTGAGATTGGGTGAGCGAATGCAGACCCTTTCAAGCAATAATGCATGGCCCCCATTCCATGGGTCACAACTCTCCAGGTTCAAGGGAATATTACTACAGCTATAACATGTACAGGAAACCTAGAGAATGGACACACTGTGAATATGAAAGGTTTCTAAAACTCAACGAATAGTCCCTCTCCTGGTGCTCCAGTTTGACTCTCCAACTGCCTTACTATCAATCTCCCAACTTGGAGAGACAGGCCCTTTAACCTCCTGGTTTGCACAGGTTCCCAATTTGGCAGAGGATGGAAGGGACGAGGGAGAACCCATGAGAGAGTAGATGTTAGGCATTTGGACGGGCACATGTCACTCTAATTTCCCGGCAGGAAGAAGAATTAACCAAAGTCTCAGCCACCCACCGGGAACCAGTATAGGACATGATCCAAAATTTTGGACTTGCGTTCAGCTCACAAAAAACGAGTTGAGAAATGGAGCTCAGGGGCACAGCAATTCACAAACTGGCAGAGTGATAAAGGACAACTATCGTCCAAAAATCTGTTTAGGGAAGTCAACGAGGCGGACTTGAAAACGAGGCAAAATAGCAGGAAACAGATTTCAAGAGGTACCTTGGAATCGCCTGTAAAGCACAGGAAGTGGGGCACAACTTGGACAATGGTGCACTTGGCCAAAAAGGGCGTATGCGTTTTCTCCTGAATATATTCAGGAGAAAACGCATACGCCCTTTTTGGCCAAGCAAGCAAGCGGGCAATGCAAATCTGCACTACAAAGAAGTATCACTTCCCACCGGTCAAAAGGAACATCCACAAAATGTGTAAAAACCAGAAAGGCAAGACAGGCCCTGGAGAACTGGGAGCCTTGTTATGCTGATGGGCGGGATGTAAATTGCCAACTGCCTCACTGGAGGAGTGCATTGTGTTCCCTAAAACAAGTAAACAACAGAGCTACAGAGCCAAGGCCACTTCCAGTCTAGGGAATATACCTTGGGAAAACTGAAAATCAATAAGAAAGAGCCACCTCCAAATTTAGGGCTGCACTGACTACAAGAACCTCAACTTGGGTACACCTTAAATATCCCAGGAAATATAAAAATGGTTCAAAACATCGTGGTACTTACGTACGATGGAATATCCCTCAGCCATGAAATCAATGTCATAAGACCAGTAGCAGCAAAGTGAGTGGATTCAGGTACGATGATTCTAAGTGAAATAAGTCACACAGAAAAAGAAACTTATCATAAGATATCACTTATGAAGATCCTGTAAACATGGCTACACGTGAACTGAGTTAGGAAAGAGAACAGAGTCTCACATTTAGAAAACACTCTTATGCCTGCATAAAGGGGAAGGAGAGGTGGGGTGATGCATAAAACCAGAGTTTGATATAAGCACAGGGACCGTTTCAAAAACCAACTTTGGAATTGACAAGACCGACACCTTCCTCAGTGAAAGAGACTCAAAACCCCATATTTCCCACAGAGGAATATATCTGACTAGTAAGAATCTTAAAACCTATGTATTGATATGTCTCCATAAGGGAATCAAGTGTGTCTAGAGTGGCATCAACATGGCAGCGAGAATCAGCTCAAACCCACTATAAAAAGGAATTTCAAAAGCAAAACCAAAAAACAGTGAAATTCTTTACAATTCGTTCAGGGTGTCTGAGGAAACCTGGAAAGACCCTATCTACAATGACAGCTGGATGTGGCATAAGGCTGGACACTTGGGACTGAGAGGATTGGTGAGATTGGGTGAGCAAATGCAGACCCTTTCAAGCAATAATGCATGGCCCCCATTCCATGGGTCCCAACTCTCCAGGTTCAAGGGAATATTACTACAGCTATAACATGTACAGGAAACCTAGAGAATGGACACACTGTGAATACGAAAGGTTTCTAAAACTCAACGAATAGTCCCTCTCCTGGTGCTCCAGTTTGACTTTCCAACTGCCTTACTATCAATCTCCCAACTTGGAGAGACAGGCCCTTTAACCTCCTGGTTTGCACAGGTTCCCAATTTGGCAGAGGATGGAAGGGACGAGGGAGAACCCATGAGAGAGTAGCTGTTAGGCATTTGGACGGGCACATGTCACTCTAATTTCCCTGCAGGAAGAAGAATTAACCAAAGTCTCAGCCACCCACCGGGAACCAGTATAGGACATGATCCAAAATTTTGGACTTGCGTTCAGCTCACAAAAAACGAGTTGAGAAATGGAGCTCAGGGGCACAGCAATTCACAAACTGGCAGAGTGATAAAGGACAACTATCGTCCAAAAATCTGTTGAGGGACGTCAACGAGGCGGACTTGAAAGCGAGGCAAAATAGCAGGAAACAGATTTCAAGAGGTACGTTGGAATCGCCTGTAAAGCACAGGAAGTGGGGCACAACTTGGACAATGGTGCACTTGGCCAAAAAGGGCGTATGCGTTTTCTCCTGAATATATTCAGGAGAAAACGCATACGCCCTTTTTGGCCAAGCAAGCAAGCGGGCAATGCAAATCTGCACTACAAAGAAGTATCACTTCCCACCTGTCAAAAGGGACATCCACAAAATGTGTAAAAACCAGAAAGGCAAGACAGGCCCTGCAGAACAGGGAGCCTTGTTATGCTGATGGGCGGGATGTCAATTGCCAACTGCCTCACTGGAGGAGTGCATTGTGTTCCCTAAAACAAGTAAACAACAGAGCTACAGAGCCAAGGCCACTTCCAGTCTAGGGAATATACCTTGGGAAAACTGAAAATCAATAAGAAAGAGCCACCTCCAAATTTAGGGCTGCACTGACTACAAGAACCTCAACTTGGGTACACCTTAAATATCCCAGGAAATATAAAAATGGTTCAAAACATTGTGGTACTTACGTACGATGGAATATCCCTCAGCCATGAAATCAATGTCATAAGACCAGTAGCAGCAAAGTGAGTGGATTCAGGTACGATGATTCTAAGTGAAATAAGTCACACAGAAAAAGAAACTTATCATAAGATATCACTTATGAAGATCCTGTAAACATGGCTACACGTGAACTGAGTTAGGAAAGAGAACAGAGTCTCACATTTAGAAAACACTCTTATGCCTGCATAAAGGGGAAGGAGAGGTGGGGTGATGCATAAAACCAGAGTTTGATATAAGCACAGGGACCGTTTCAAAAACCAACTTTGGAATTGACAAGACCGACACCTTCCTCAGTGAAAGAGACTCAAAACCCCATATTTCCCACAGAGGAATATATCTGACTAGTAAGAATCTTAAAACCTATGTATTGATATGTCTCCATAAGGGAATCAAGTGTGTCTAGAGTGGCATAAACATGGCAGCGAGAATCAGCTCAAACCCACTATAAAAAGGAATTTCAAAAGCAAAACCAAAAAACAGGGAAATTCTTTACAATTCCTTCAGGGTGTCTGAGGAAACCTGGAAAGACCCTATCTACAATGACAGCTGGATGTGGCATAAGGCTGGACACTTGGGACTGAGAGGATTGGTGAGATTGGGTGAGCGAATGCAGACCCTTTCAAGCAATAATGCATGGCCCCCATTCCATGGGTCACAACTCTCCAGGTTCAAGGGAATGTTACTACAGCTATAACATGTACAGGAAACCTAGAGAATGGACACACTGTGAATATGAAAGGTTTCTAAAACTCAACGAATAGTCCCTCTCCTGGTGCTCCAGTTTGACTCTCCATCTGCCTTACTATCAATCTCCCAACTTGGAGAGACAGGCCCTTTAACCTCCTGGTTTGCACAGGTTCCCAATTTGGCAGAGGATGGAAGGGACGAGGGAGAACCCATGAGAGAGTAGCTGTTAGGCATTTGGACGGGCACATGTCACTCTAATTTCCCGGCAGGAAGAAGAATTAACCAAAGTCTCAGCCACCCACCGGGAACCAGTATAGGACATGATCCAAAATTTTGGACTTGCGTTCAGCTCACAAAAAACGAGTTGAGAAATGGAGCTCAGGGGCACAGCAATTCACAAACTGGCAGAGTGATAAAGGACAACTATCGTCCAAAAATCTGTTGAGGGAAGTCAACGAGGCGGACTTGAAAGCGAGGCAAAATAGCAGGAAACAGATTTCAAGAGGTACCTTGGAATCGCCTGTAAAGCACAGGAAGAGGGGCACAACTTGGACAATGGTGCACTTGGCCAAAAAGGGCGTATGCGTTTTCTCCTGAATATATTCAGGAGAAAACGCATACGCCCTTTTTGGCCAAGCAAGCAAGCAGGCAATGCAAATCTGCACTACAAAGAAGTATCACTTCCCACCGGTCAAATGGAACATCCACAAAATGTGTAAAAACCAGAAAGGCAAGACAGGCCCTGGAGAACTGGGAGCCTTGTTATGCTGATGATCGGGATGTAAATTGCCAACTGCCTCACTGGAGGAGTGCATTGTGTTCCCTAAAACAAGTAAACAACAGAGCTACAGAGCCAAGGCCACTTCCAGTCTAGGGAATATACCTTGGGAAAACTGAAAATCAATAAGAAAGAGCCACCTCCAAATTTAGGGCTGCACTGACTACAAGAACCTCAACTTGGGTACACCTTAAATATCCCAGGAAATATAAAAATGGTTCAAAACATTGTGGTACTTACGTACGATGGAATATCCCTCAGCCATGAAATCAATGTCATAAGACCAGTAGCAGCAAAGTGAGTGGATTCAGGTACGATGATTCTAAGTGAAATAAGTCACACAGAAAAAGAAACTTATCATAAGATATCACTTATGAAGATCCTGTAAACATGGCTACACGTGAACTGAGTTAGGAAAGAGAACAGAGTCTCACATTTAGAAAACACTCTTATGCCTGCATAAAGGGGAAGGAGAGGTGGGGTGATGCATAAAACCAGAGTTTGATATAAGCACAGGGACCGTTTCAAAAACCAACTTTGGAATTGACAAGACCGACACCTTCCTCAGTGAAAGAGACTCAAAACCCCATATTTCCCACAGAGGAATATATCTGACTAGTAAGAATCTTAAAACCTATGTATTGATATGTCTCCATAAGGGAATCAAGTGTGTCTAGAGTGGCATAAACATGGCAGCGAGAATCAGCTCAAACCCACTATAAAAAGGAATTTCAAAAGCAAAACCAAAAAACAGGGAAATTCTTTACAATTCCTTCAGGGTGTCTGAGGAAACCTGGAAAGACCCTATCTACAATGACAGCTGGATGTGGCATAAGGCTGGACACTTGGGACTGAGAGGATTGGTGAGATTGGGTGAGCAAATGCAGACCCTTTCAAGCAATAATGCATGGCCCCCATTCCATGGGTCCCAACTCTCCAGGTTCAAGGGAATATTACTACAGCTATAACATGTACAGGAAACCTAGAGAATGGACACACTGTGAATACGAAAGGTTTCTAAAACTCAACGAATAGTCCCTCTCCTGGTGCTCCAGTTTGACTTTCCAACTGCCTTACTATCAATCTCCCAACTTGGAGAGACAGGCCCTTTAACCTCCTGGTTTGCACAGGTTCCCAATTTGGCAGAGGATGGAAGGGACGAGGGAGAACCCATGAGAGAGTAGCTGTTAGGCATTTGGACGGGCACATGTCACTCTAATTTCCCGGCAGGAAGAAGAATTAACCAAAGTCTCAGCCACCCACCGGGAACCAGTATAGGACATGATCCAAAATTTTGGACTTGCGTTCAGCTCACAAAAAACGAGTTGAGAAATGGAGCTCAGGGGCACAGTAATTCACAAACTGGCAGAGTGATAAAGGACAACTATCGTCCAAAAATCTGTTGAGGGAAGTCAACGAGGCAGACTTGAAAGCGAGGCAAAATAGCAGGAAACAGATTTCAAGAGGTACCTTGGAATCGCCTGTAAAGCACAGGAAGAGGGGCACAACTTGGACAATGGTGCACTTGGCCAAAAAGGGCGTATGCGTTTTCTCCTGAATATATTCAGGAGAAAACGCATACGCCCTTTTTGGCCAAGCAAGCAAGCGGGCAATGCAAATCTGCACTACAAAGAAGTATCACTTCCCACCGGTCAAAAGGGACATCCACAAAATGTGTAAAAACCAGAAAGGCAAGACAGGCCCTGGAGAACTGGGAGCCTTGTTATGCTGATGATCGGGATGTAAATTGCCAACTGCCTCACTGGAGGAGTGCATTGTGTTCCCTAAAACAAGTAAACCACAGAGCTACAGAGCCAAGGCCACTTCCAGTCTAGGGAATATACCTTGGGAAAACTGAAAATCAATAAGAAAGAGCCACCTCCAAATTTAGGGCTGCACTGACTACAAGAACCTCAACTTGGGTACACCTTAAATATCCCAGGAAATATAAAAATGGTTCAAAACATTGTGGTACTTACGTACGATGGAATATCCCTCAGCCATGAAATCAATGTCATAAGAGCAGTAGCAGCAAAGTGAGTGGATTCAGGTACGATGATTCTAAGTGAAATAAGTCACACAGAAAAAGAAACTTATCATAAGATATCACTTATGAAGATCCTGTAAACATGGCTACACGTGAACTGAGTTAGGAAAGAGAACAGAGTCTCACATTTAGAAAACACTCTTATGCCTGCATAAAGGGGAAGGAGAGGTGGGGTGATGCATAAAACCAGAGTTTGATATAAGCAGAGGGACCGTTCCAAAAACCAACCTTGGAATTGAAAAGACCGACACCTTCCTCAGTGAAAGAGACTCAAAACCCCATATTTCCCGCAGAGGAATATATCTGACTAGTAAGAATCTTAAAACCTATGTATTGATATGTCTCCATAAGGGAATCAAGTGTGTCTAGAGTGGCATAAACATGGCAGTGAGAATCAGCTCAAACCCACTATAAAAATGAATTTCAAAAGCAAAACCAAAAAACAGGGAAATTCTTTACAATTCCTTCAGGGTGTCTGAGGAAACCTGGAAAGACCCTATCTACAATGACAGCTGGATGTGGCATAAGGCTGGACACTTGGGACTGAGAGGATTGGTGAGATTGGGTGAGCAAATGCAGACCCTTTCAAGCAATAATGCATGGCCCCCATTCCATGGGTCCCAACTCTCCAGGTTCAAGGGAATATTACTACAGCTATAACATGTACAGGAAACCTAGAGAATGGACACACTGTGAATACGAAAGGTTTCTAAAACTCAACGAATAGTCCCTCTCCTGGTGCTCCAGTTTGACTTTCCAACTGCCTTACTATCAATCTCCCAACTTGGAGAGACAGGCCCTTTAACCTCCTGGTTTGCACAGGTTCCCAATTTGGCAGAGGATGGAAGGGACGAGGGAGAACCCATGAGAGAGTAGCTGTTAGGCATTTGGACGGGCACATGTCACTCTAATTTCCCGGCAGGAAGAAGAATTAACCAAAGTCTCAGCCACCCACCGGGAACCAGTATAGGACATGATCCAAAATTTTGGACTTGCGTTCAGCTCACAAAAAACGAGTTGAGAAATGGAGCTCAGGGGCACAGCAATTCACAAACTGGCAGAGTGATAAAGGACAACTATCGTCCAAAAATCTGTTGAGGGAAGTCAACGAGGCAGACTTGAAAGCGAGGCAAAATAGCAGGAAACAGATTTCAAGAGGTACCTTGGAATCGCCTGTAAAGCACAGGAAGAGGGGCACAACTTGGACAATGGTGCACTTGGCCAAAAAGGGCGTATGCGTTTTCTCCTGAATATATTCAGGAGAAAACGCATACGCCCTTTTTGGCCAAGCAAGCAAGCGGGCAATGCAAATCTGCACTACAAAGAAGTATCACTTCCCACCGGTCAAAAGGGACATCCACAAAATGTGTAAAAACCAGAAAGGCAAGACAGGCCCTGGAGAACTGGGAGCCTTGTTATGCTGATGATCGGGATGTAAATTGCCAACTGCCTCACTGGAGGAGTGCATTGTGTTCCCTAAAACAAGTAAACCACAGAGCTACAGAGCCAAGGCCACTTCCAGTCTAGGGAATATACCTTGGGAAAACTGAAAATCAATAAGAAAGACCCACCTCCAAATTTAGGGCTGCACTGACTACAAGAACCTCAACTTGGGTACACCTTAAATATCCCAGGAAATATAAAAATGGTTCAAAACATTGTGGTACTTACGTACGATGGAATATCCCTCAGCCATGAAATCAATGTCATAAGAGCAGTAGCAGCAAAGTGAGTGGATTCAGGTACGATGATTCTAAGTGAAATAAGTCACACAGAAAAAGAAACTTATCATAAGATATCACTTATGAAGATCCTGTAAACATGGCTACACGTGAACTGAGTTAGGAAAGAGAACAGAGTCTCACATTTAGAAAACACTCTTATGCCTGCATAAAGGGGAAGGAGAGGTGGGGTGATGCATAAAACCAGAGTTTGATATAAGCACAGGGACCGTTCCAAAAACCAACTTTGGAATTGACAAGACCGACACCTTCCTCAGTGAAAGAGACTCAAAACCCCATATTTCCCGCAGAGGAATATATCTGACTAGTAAGAATCTTAAAACCTATGTATTGATATGTCTCCATAAGGGAATCAAGTGTGTCTAGAGTGGCATAAACATGGCAGTGAGAATCAGCTCAAACCCACTATAAAAATGAATTTCAAAAGCAAAACCAAAAAACAGGGAAATTCTTTACAATTCCTTCAGGGTGTCTGAGGAAACCTGGAAAGACCCTATCTACAATGACAGCTGGATGTGGCATAAGGCTGGACACTTGGGACTGAGAGGATTGGTGAGATTGGGTGAGCAAATGCAGACCCTTTCAAGCAATAATGCATGGCCCCCATTCCATGGGTCCCAACTCTCCAGGTTCAAGGGAATATTACTACAGCTATAACATGTACAGGAAACCTAGAGAATGGACACACTGTGAATACGAAAGGTTTCTAAAACTCAACGAATAGTCCCTCTCCTGGTGCTCCAGTTTGACTTTCCAACTGCCTTACTATCAATCTCCCAACTTGGAGAGACAGGCCCTTTAACCTCCTGGTTTGCACAGGTTCCCAATTTGGCAGAGGATGGAAGGGACGAGGGAGAACCCATGAGAGAGTAGCTGTTAGGCATTTGGACGGGCACATGTCACTCTAATTTCCCGGCAGGAAGAAGAATTAACCAAAGTCTCAGCCACCCACCGGGAACCAGTATAGGACATGATCCAAAATTTTGGACTTGCGTTCAGCTCACAAAAAACGAGTTGAGAAATGGAGCTCAGGGGCACAGCAATTCACAAACTGGCAGAGTGATAAAGGACAACTATCGTCCAAAAATCTGTTGAGGGAAGTCAACGAGGCAGACTTGAAAGCGAGGCAAAATAGCAGGAAACAGATTTCAAGAGGTACCTTGGAATCGCCTGTAAAGCACAGGAAGAGGGGCACAACTTGGACAATGGTGCACTTGGCCAAAAAGGGCGTATGCGTTTTCTCCTGAATATATTCAGGAGAAAACGCATACGCCCTTTTTGGCCAAGCAAGCAAGCGGGCAATGCAAATCTGCGCTACAAAGAAGTATCACTTCCCACCGGTCAAAAGGGACATCCACAAAATGTGTAAAAACCAGAAAGGCAAGACAGGCCCTGGAGAACTGGGAGCCTTGTTATGCTGATGGGCGGGATGTAAATTGCCAACTGCCTCACTGGAGGAGTGCATTGTGTTCCCTAAAACAAGTAAACAACAGAGCTACAGAGCCAAGGCCACTTCCAGTCTAGGGAATATACCTTGGGAAAACTGAAAATCAATAAGAAAGAGCCACCTCCAAATTTAGGGCTGCACTGACTACAAGAACCTCAACTTGGGTACACCTTAAATATCCCAGGAAATATAAAAATGGTTCAAAACATTGTGGTACTTACGTACGATGGAATATTCCTCAGCCATGAAATCAATGTCATAAGAGCAGTAGCAGCAAAGTGAGTGGATTCAGGTACGATGATTCTAAGTGAAATAAGTCACACAGAAAAAGAAACTTATCATAAGATATCACTTATGAAGATCCTGTAAACATGGCTACACGTGAACTGAGTTAGGAAAGAGAACAGAGTCTCACATTTAGAAAACACTCTTATGCCTGCATAAAGGGGAAGGAGAGGTGGGGTGATGCATAAAACCAGAGTTTGATATAAGCACAGGGACCGTTCCAAAAACCAACTTTGGAATTGACAAGACCGACATCTTCCTCAGTGAAAGAGAATCAAAACCCCATATTTCCCGCAGAGGAATATATCTGACTAGTAAGAATCTTAAAACCTATGTATTGATATGTCTCCATAAGGGAATCAAGTGTGTCTAGAGTGGCATAAACATGGCAGTGAGAATCAGCTCAAACCCACTATAAAAAGGAATTTCAAAAGCAAAACCTAAAAACAGGGAAATTCTTTACAATTCCTTCAGGGTGTCTGAGGAAACCTGGAAAGACCCTATCTACAATGACAGCTGGATATGGCATAAGGCTGGACACTTGGGACTGAGAGGATTGGTGAGATTGGGTGAGCAAATGCAGACCCTTTCAAGCAATAATGCATGGCCCCCATTCCATGGGTCCCAACTCTCCAGGTTCAAGGGAATATTACTACAGCTATAACATGTACAGGAAACCTAGAGAATGTACACAGTGTGAATACGAAAGGTTTCTAAAACTCAATGAATAGTCCCTCTCCTGGTGCTCCAGTTTGACTTTCCAACTGCCTTACTATCAATCTCCCAACTTGGAGAGACAGGCCCTTTAACCTCCTGGTTTGCACAGGTTCCCAATTTGGCAGAGGATGGAAGGGACAAGGGAGAACCCATGAGAGAGTAGCTGTTAGGCATTTGGACGGGCACATGTCACTCTAATTTCCCGGCAGGAAGAAGAATTAACCAAAGTCTCAGCCACCCACCGGGAACCAGTATAGGACATGATCCAAAATTTTGGACTTGCGTTCAGCTCACAAAAAACGAGTTGAGAAATGGAGCTCAGGGGCACAGCAATTCACAAACTGGCAGAGTGATAAAAGACAACTATCGTCCAAAAATCTGTTGAGGGAAGTCAACGAGGCGGACTTGAAAGCGAGGCAAAATAGCAGGAAACAGATTTCAAGAGGTACCTTGGAATCGCCTGTAAAGCACAGGAAGAGGGGCACAACTTGGACAATGGTGCACTTGGCCAAAAAGGGCGTATGCGTTTTCTCCTGAATATATTCAGGAGAAAACGCATACGCCCTTTTTGGCCAAGCAAGCAAGCGGGCAATGCAAATCTGCACTACAAAGAAGTATCACTTCCCACCGGTCAAAAGGGACATCCACAAAATGTGTAAAAACCAGAAAGGCAAGACAGGCCCTGGAGAACTGGGAGCCTTGTTATGCTGATGGGCGGGATGTAAATTGCCAACTGCCTCACTGGAGGAGTGCATTGTGTTCCCTAAAACAAGTAAACAACAGAGCTACAGAGCCAAGGCCACTTCCAGTCTAGGGAATATACCTTGGGAAAACTGAAAATCAATAAGAAAAAGCCACCTCCAAATTTAGGGCTGCACTGGCTACAAGAACCTCAACTTGGGTACACCTTAAATATCCCAGGAAATATAAAAATGGTTCAAAACATTGTGGTACTTACGTACGATGGAATATCCCTCAGCCATGAAATCAATGTCATAAGACCAGTAGCAGCAAAGTGAGTGGATTCAGGTACGATGATTCTAAGTGAAATAAGTCACACAGAAAAAGAAACTTATCATAAGATATCACTTATGAAGATCCTGTAAACATGGCTACACGTGAACTGAGTTAGGAAAGAGAACAGAGTCTCACATTTAGAAAACACTCTTATGCCTGCATAAAGGGGATTGAGAGGTGGGGTGATGCATAAAACCAGAGTTTGATATAAGCACAGGGACTGTTCCAAAAACCAACTTTGGAATAGACAAGACCGACACCTTCCTCAGTGAAAGAGACTCAAAACCCCATATTTCCCGCAGAGGAATATATCTGACTAGTAAGAATCTTAAAACCTATGTATTGATATGTCTCCATAAGGGAATCAAGTGTGTCTAGAGTGGCATAAACATGGCAGTGAGAATCAGCTCAAACCCACTATAAAAAGGAATTTCAAAAGCAAAACCAAAAAACAGGGAAATTCTTTACAATTCCTTCAGGGTGTCTGAGGAAACCTGGAAAGACCCTATCTACAATGACAGCTGGATATGGCATAAGGCTGGACACTTGGGACTGAGAGGATTGGTGAGATTGGGTGAGCAAATGCAGACCCTTTCAAGCAATAATGCATGGCCCCCATTCCATGGGTCCCAACTCTCCAGGTTCAAGGGAATATTACTACAGCTATAACATGTACAGGAAACCTAGAGAATGTACACAGTGTGAATACGAAAGGTTTCTAAAACTCAACGAATAGTCCCTCTCCTGGTGCTCCAGTTTGACTTTCCAACTGCCTTACTATCAATCTCCCAACTTGGAGAGACAGGCCCTTTAACCTCCTGGTTTGCACAGGTTCCCAATTTGGCAGAGGATGGAAGGGACGAGGGAGAACCCATGAGAGAGTAGCTGTTAGGCATTTGGACGGGCACATGTCACCCTAATTTCCCGGCAGGAAGAAGAATTAACCAAAGTCTCAGCCACCCACCGGGAACCAGTATAGGACACGATCCAAAATTTTGGACTTGCGTTCAGCTCACAAAAAACGAGTTGAGAAATGGAGCTCAGGGGCACAGCAATTCACAAACTGGCAGAGTGATAAAGGACAACTATCGTCCAAAAATCTGTTGAGGGAAGTCAACGAGGCGGACTTGAAAGTGAGGCAAAATAGCAGGAAACAGATTTCAAGAGGTACCTTGGAATCGCCTGTAAAGCACAGGAAGAGGGGCACAACTTGGACAATGGTGCACTTGGCCAAAAAGGGCGTATGCGTTTTCTCCTGAATATATTCAGGAGAAAATGCATACGCCCTTTTTGGCCAAGCAAGCAAGCGGGCAATGCAAATCTGCACTACAAAGAAGTATCACTTCCCACCTGTCAAAAGGGACATCCACAAAATGTGTAAAAACCAGAAAGGCAAGACAGGCCCTGGAGAACTGGGAGCCTTGTTATGCTGATGGGCGGGATGTAAATTGCCAACTGCCTCACTGGAGGAGTGCATTGTGTTCCCTAAAACAAGTAAACAACAGAGCTACAGAGCCAAGGCCACTTCCAGTCTAGGGAATATACCTTGGGAAAATTGAAAATCAATAAGAAAGAGCCACCTCCAAATTTAGGGCTGCACTGACTACAAGAACCTCAACTTGGGTACACCTTAAATATCCCAGGAAATATAAAAATGGTTCAAAACATTGTGGTACTTACGTACGATGGAATATCCCTCAGCCATGAAATCAATGTCATAAGACCAGTAGCAGCAAAGTGAGTGGATTCAGGTACGATGATTCTAAGTGAAATAAGTCACACAGAAAAAGAAACTTATCATAAGATATCACTTATGAAGATCCTGTAAACATGGCTACACGTGAATTGAGTTAGGAAAGAGAACAGAGTCTCACATTTAGAAAACACTCTTATGCCTGCATAAAGGGGAAGGAGAGGTGGGGTGATGCATAAAACCAGAGTTTGATATAAGCACAGGTACCGTTTCAAAAACCAACTTTGGAATTGACAAGACCGACACCTTCCTTAGTGAAAGAGACTCAAAACCCCATATTTCCCACAGAGGAATATAAATGACTAGTAAGAATCTTAAAACCTATGTATTGATATGTCTCCATAAGGGAATCAAGTGTGTCTAGAGTGGCATAAACATGGCAGCGAGAATCAGCTCAAACCCACTATAAAAAGGAATTTCAAAAGCAAAACCAAAAAACAGGGAAATTCTTTACAATTCCTTCAGGGTGTCTGAGGAAACCTGGAAAGACCCTATCTACAATGACAGCTGGATGTGGCATAAGGCTGGACACTTGGGACTGAGAGGATTGGTGAGATTGGGTGAGCAAATGCAGACCCTTTCAAGCAATAATGCATGGCCCCCATTCCATGGGTCCCAACTCTCCAGGTTCAAGGGAATATTACTACAGCTATAACATGTACAGGAAACCTAGAGAATGGACACACTGTGAATACGAAAGGTTTCTAAAACTCAACGAATAGTCCCTATCCTGGTGCTCCAGTTTGACTTTCCAACTGCCTTACTATCAATCTCCCAACTTGGAGAGACAGGCCCTTTAACCTCCTGGTTTGCACAGGTTCCCAATTTGGCAGAGGATGGAAGGGACAAGGGAGAACCCATGAGAGAGTAGCTGTTAGGCATTTGGACGGGCACATGTCACTCTAATTTCCCGGCAGGAAGAAGAATTAACCAAAGTCTCAGCCACCCACCGGGAACCAGTGTAGGACATGATCCAAAATTTTGGACTTGCGTTCAGCTCACAAAAAACGAGTTGAGAAATGGAGCTCAGGGGCACAGCAATTCACAAACTGGCAGAGTGATAAAAGACAACTATCGTCCAAAAATCTGTTGAGGGAAGTCAACGAGGCGGACTTGAAAGCGAGGCCAAATTGCAGGAAACAGATTTCAAGAGGTACCTTGGAATCGCCTGTAAAGCACAGGAAGAGGGGCACAACTTGGACAATGGTGCACTTGGCCAAAAAGGGCGTATGCGTTTTCTGCTGAATATATTCAGGAGAAAACGCATACGCCCTTTTTGGCCAAGCAAGCAAGCGGGCAATGCAAATCTGCACTACAAAGAAGTATCACTTCCCACCGGTCAAAAGGGACATCCACAAAATGTGTAAAAACCAGAAAGGCAAGACAGGCCCTGGAGAACTGGGAGCCTTGTTATGCTGATGGGCGGGATGTAAATTGCCAACTGCCTCACTGGAGGAGTGCATTGTGTTCCCTAAAACAAGTAAACAACAGAGCTACAGAGCCAAGGCCACTTCCAGTCTAGGGAATATACCTTGGGAAAACTGAAAATCAATAAGAAAGAGCCACCTCCAAATTTAGGGCTGCACTGGCTACAAGAACCTCAACTTGGGTACACCTTAAATATCCCAGGAAATATAAAAATGGTTCAAAACATTGTGGTACTTACGTACGATGGAATATCCCTCAGCCATGAAATCAATGTCATAAGACCAGTAGCAGCAAAGTGAGTGGATTCAGGTACGATGATTCTAAGTGAAATAAGTCACACAGAAAAAGAAACTTATCATAAGATATCACTTATGAAGATCCTGTAAACATGGCTACACGTGAACTGAGTTAGGAAAGAGAACAGAGTCTCACATTTAGAAAACACTCTTATGCCTGCATAAAGGGGATTGAGAGGTGGGGTGATGCATAAAACCAGAGTTTGATATAAGCACAGGGACTGTTCCAAAAACCAACTTTGGAATAGACAAGACCGACACCTTCCTCAGTGAAAGAGACTCAAAACCCCATATTTCCCGCAGAGGAATATATCTGACTAGTAAGAATCTTAAAACCTATGTATTGATATGTCTCCATAAGGGAATCAAGTGTGTCTAGAGTGGCATAAACATGGCAGTGAGAATCAGCTCAAACCCACTATAAAAAGGAATTTCAAAAGCAAAACCAAAAAACAGGGAAATTCTTTACAATTCCTTCAGGGTGTCTGAGGAAACCTGGAAAGACCCTATCTACAATGACAGCTGGATATGGCATAAGGCTGGACACTTGGGACTGAGAGGATTGGTGAGATTGGGTGAGCAAATGCAGACCCTTTCAAGCAATAATGCATGGCCCCCATTCCATGGGTCCCAACTCTCCAGGTTCAAGGGAATATTACTACAGCTATAACATGTACAGGAAACCTAGAGAATGTACACAGTGTGAATACGAAAGGTTTCTAAAACTCAACGAATAGTCCCTCTCCTGGTGCTCCAGTTTGACTTTCCAACTGCCTTACTATCAATCTCCCAACTTGGAGAGACAGGCCCTTTAACCTCCTGGTTTGCACAGGTTCCCAATTTGGCAGAGGATGGAAGGGACGAGGGAGAACCCATGAGAGAGTAGCTGTTAGGCATTTGGACGGGCACATTTCACCCTAATTTCCCGGCAGGAAGAAGAATTAACCAAAGTCTCAGCCACCCACCGGGAACCAGTATAGGACACGATCCAAAATTTTGGACTTGCGTTCAGCTCACAAAAAACGAGTTGAGAAATGGAGCTCAGGGGCACAGCAATTCACAAACTGGCAGAGTGATAAAGGACAACTATCGTCCAAAAATCTGTTGAGGGAAGTCAACGAGGCGGACTTGAAAGTGAGGCAAAATAGCAGGAAACAGATTTCAAGAGGTACCTTGGAATCGCCTGTAAAGCACAGGAAGAGGGGCACAACTTGGACAATGGTGCACTTGGCCAAAAAGGGCGTATGCGTTTTCTCCTGAATATATTCAGGAGAAAATGCATACGCCCTTTTTGGCCAAGCAAGCAAGCGGGCAATGCAAATCTGCACTACAAAGAAGTATCACTTCCCACCTGTCAAAAGGGACATCCACAAAATGTGTAAAAACCAGAAAGGCAAGACAGGCCCTGGAGAACTGGGAGCCTTGTTATGCTGATGGGCGGGATGTAAATTGCCAACTGCCTCACTGGAGGAGTGCATTGTGTTCCCTAAAACAAGTAAACAACAGAGCTACAGAGCCAAGGCCACTTCCAGTCTAGGGAATATACCTTGGGAAAACTGAAAATCAATAAGAAAGAGCCACCTCCAAATTTAGGGCTGCACTGACTACAAGAACCTCAACTTGGGTACACCTTAAATATCCCAGGAAATATAAAAATGGTTCAAAACATTGTGGTACTTACGTACGATGGAATATCCCTCAGCCATGAAATCAATGTCATAAGACCAGTAGCAGCAAAGTGAGTGGATTCAGGTACGATGATTCTAAGTGAAATAAGTCACACAGAAAAAGAAAATTATCATAAGATATCACTTATGAAGATCCTGTAAACATGGCTACACGTGAATTGAGTTAGGAAAGAGAACAGAGTCTCACATTTAGAAAACACTCTTATGCCTGCATAAAGGGGAAGGAGAGGTGGGGGGATGCATAAAACCAGAGTTTGATATAAGCACAGGGACCGTTTCAAAAACCAACTTTGGAATTGACAAGACCGACACCTTCCTTAGTGAAAGAGACTCAAAACCCCATATTTCCCACAGAGGAATATATCTGACTAGTAAGAATCTTAAAACCTATGTATTGATATGTCTCCATAAGGGAATCAAGTGTGTCTAGTGTGGCATAAACATGGCAGCGAGAATCAGCTCAAACCCACTATAAAAAGGAATTTCAAAAGCAAAACCAAAAAACAGGGAAATTCTTTACAATTCCTTCAGGGTGTCTGAGGAAACCTGGAAAGACCCTATCTACAATGACAGCTGGATGTGGCATAAGGCTGGACACTTGGGACTGAGAGGATTGGTGAGATTGGGTGAGCAAATGCAGACCCTTTCAAGCAATAATGCATGGCCCCCATTCCATGGGTCCCAACTCTCCAGGTTCAAGGGAATATTACTACAGCTATAAAATGTACAGGAAACCTAGAGAATGGACACACTGTGAATACGAAAGGTTTCTAAAACTCAACGAATAGTCCCTCTCCTGGTGCTCCAGTTTGACTTTCCAACTGCCTTACTATCAATCTCCCAACTTGGAGAGACAGGCCCTTTAACCTCCTGGTTTGCACAGGTTCCCAATTTGGCAGAGGATGGAAGGGACGAGGGAGAACCCATGAGAGAGTAGCTGTTAGGCATTTGGACGGGCACAAGTCACTCTAATTTCCCGGCAGGAAGAAGAATTAACCAAAGTCTCAGTCACCCACCGGGAACCAGTATAGGACAGGATCCAAAATTTTGGACTTGCGTTCAGCTCACAAAAAACGAGTTGAGAAATGGAGCTCAGGGGCACAGCAATTCACAAACTGGCAGAGTGATAAAGGACAACTATCGTCCAAAAATCTGTTGAGGGAAGTCAACGAGGCGGACTTGAAAGTGAGGCAAAATAGCAGGAAACAGATTTCAAGAGGTACCTTGGAATCGCCTGTAAAGCACAGGAAGAGGGGCACAACTTGGACAATGGTGCACTTGGCCAAAGAGGGCGTATGCGTTTTCTCCTGAATATATTCAGGAGAAAACGCATACGCCCTCTTTGGCCAAGCAAGCAAGCGGGCAATGCAAATCTGCACTACAAAGAAGTATCACTTCCCACCGGTCAAAAGGGACATCCACAAAATGTGTAAAAACCAGAAAGGCAAGACAGGCCCTGGAGAACTGGGAGCCTTGTTATGCTGATGGGCGGGATGTAAATTGCCAACTGCCTCACTGGAGGAGTGCATTGTGTTCCCTAAAACAAGTAAACAACAGAGCTACAGAGCCAAGGCCACTTCCAGTCTAGGGAATATACCTTGGGAAAACTGAAAATCAATAAGAAAGAGCCACCTCCAAATTTAGGGCTGCACTGAATACAAGAACCTCAACTTGGGTACACCTTAAATATCCCAGGAAATATAAAAATGGTTCAAAACATTGTGGTACTTACGTACGATGGAATATCCCTCAGCCATGAAATCAATGTCATAAGACCAGTAGCAGCAAAGTGAGTGGATTCAGGTACGATGATTCTAAGTGAAATAAGTCACACAGAAAAAGAAACTTATCATAAGATATCACTTATGAAGATCCTGTAAACATGGCTACACGTGAACTGAGTTAGGAAAGAGAACAGAGTCTCACATTTAGAAAACACTCTTATGCCTGCATAAAGGGGATGGAGAGGTCGGGTGATGCATAAAACCAGAGTTTGATATAAGCACAGGGACCGTTCCAAAAACAAACTTTGGAATAGACAAGACCTACACCTTCCTCAGTGAAAGAGACTCAAAACCCCATATTTCCCGCAGAGGAATATATCTGACTAGTAAGAATCTTAAAACCTATGTATTGATATGACTCCATAAGGGAATCAAGTGTGTCTAGAGTGGCATAAACATGGCAGCGAGAATCAGCTCAAACCCACTATAAAAAGGAATTTCAAAAGCAAAACCAAAAAACAGGGAAATTCTTTACAATTCCTTCAGGGTGTCTGAGGAAACCTGGAAAGACCCTATCTACAATGACAGCTGGATGTGGCATAAGGCTGGACACTTGGGACTGATAGGATTGGTGAGATTGGGTGAGCAAATGCAGACCCTTTCAAGCAATAATGCATGGGCCCCATTCCATGGGTCCCAACTCTCCATGTTCAAGGGAATATTACTACAGCTATAACATGTACAGGAAACCTAGAGAATGGACACACTGTGAATACGAAAGGTTTCTAAAACTCAACGAATAGTCCCTCTCCTGGTGCTCCAGTTTGACTTTCCAACTGCCTTACTATCAATCTCCCAACTTGGAGAGACAGGCCCTTTAACCTCCTGGTTTGCACAGGTTCCCAATTTGGCAGAGGATGGAAGGGACGAGGGAGAACCCATGAGAGAGTAGCTGTTAGGCATTTGGACGGGCACATGTCACTCTAATTTCCCGGCAGGAAGAAGAATTAACCAAAGTCTCAGCCACCCACCGGGAACCAGTATAGGACATGATCCAAAATTTTGGACTTGCGTTCAGCTCACAAAAAACGAGTTGAGAAATGGAGCTCAGGGGCACAGCAATTCACAAACTGGCAGAGTGATAAAGGTCAACTATCGTCCAAAAATCTGTTGAGGGAATTCAGCGAGGTGGACTTGAAAGTGAGGCAAAATAGCAGGAAACAGATTTCAAGAGGTACCTTGGAATCGCCTGTAAAGCACAGGAAGAGGGGCACAACTTGGACAATGGTGCACTTGGCCAAAAAGGGCGTATGCGTTTTCTCCTGAATATATTCAGGAGAAAACGCATAAGCCCTTTTTGGCCAAGCAAGCAAGTGGGCAATGCAAATCAGCACTACAAAGAAGTATCACTTCCCACCGGTCAAAAGGGACATCCACAAAATGTGTAAAAACCAGAAAGGCAAGACAGGCCCTGGAGAACAGGGAGGCTTGTCATGCTGATGGGCGGGATGTCAATTGCCAACTGCCTCACTGGAGGAGTGCATTGTGTTCCCTAAAACAAGTAAACAACAGAGCTACAGAGCCAAGGCCACTTCCAGTCTAGGGAATATACCTTGTGAAAACTGAAAATCAATAAGAAAGTGCCACCTCCAAATTTAGGGCTGCACTGACTACAAGAACCTCAACTTGGGTACACCTTAAATATCCCAGGAAATATAAAAATGGTTCAAAACATTGTGGTACTTACGTACGATGGAATATCCGTCAGCGATGAAATCAATGTCATAAGACCAGAAGCAGCAAAGTGAGTGGATTCAGGTACGATGATTCTAAGTGAAATAAGTCACACAGAAAAACAAACTTATCATAAGATATCACTTATGAAGATCCTGTAAACATGGCTACACGTGAACTGAGTTAGGAAAGAGAACAGAGTCTCACATTTAGAAAACACTCTTATGCCTGCATAAAGGGGATGGAGAGGTGGGGTGATGCATAAAACCAGAGTTTGATATAAGCACAGGGACCGTTCCAAAAACCAACTTTGGAATAGACAAGACCTACACCTTCCTCAGTGAAAGAGACTCAAAACCCCATATTTCCCGCAGAGGAATATATCTGACTAGTAAGAATCTTAAAACCTATGTATTGATATGACTCCATAAGGGAATCAAGTGTGTCTAGAGTGGCATAAACATGGCAGCGAGAATCAGCTCAAACCCACTATAAAAATGAATTTCAAAAGCAAAACCAGAAAACAGAGAAATTCTTTACAATTCCTTCAGGGTGTCTGAGGAAACCTGGAAAGACCCTATCTACAATGACAGCTGGATGTGGCATAAGGCTGGACACTTGGGACTGAGAGGATTGGTGAGATTGGGTGAGCAAATGCAGACCCTTTCAAGCAATAATGCATGGCCCCCATTCCATGGGTCCCAACTCTCCAGGTTCAAGGGAATATTACTACAGCTATAACATGTACAGGAAACCTAGAGAATGGACACACTGTGAATACGAAAGGTTTCTAAAACTCAACGAATAGTCCCTCTCCTGGTGCTCCAGTTTGACTTTCCAACTGCCTTACTATCAATCTCCCAACTTGGAGAGACAGGCCCTTTAACCTCCTGGTTTGCACAGGTTCCCAATTTGGCAGAGGATGGAAGGGACGAGGGAGAACCCATGAGAGAGTAGCTGTTAGGCATTTGGACGGGCACATGTCACTCTAATTTCCCGGCAGGAAGAAGAATTAACCAAAGTCTCAGCCACCCACCGGGAACCAGTATAGGACATGATCCAAAATTTTGGACTTGCGTTCAGCTCACAAAAAACGAGTTGAGAAATGGAGCTCAGGGGCACAGCAATTCACATACTGGCAGAGTGATAAAGGACAACTATCGTCCAAAAATCTGTTGAGGGAAGTCAACGAGGCGGACTTGAAAGCGAGGCAAAATAGCAGGAAACAGATTTCAAGAGGTACCTTGGAATCGCCTGTAAAGCACAGGAAGAGGGGCACAACTTGGACAATGGTGCACTTGGCCAAAAAGGGCGTATGCGTTTTCTCCTGAATATTATCAGGAGAAAACGCATACGCCCTTTTTGGCCAAGCAAGCAAGCGGGCAATGCAAATCTGCACTACAAATAAGTTTCAGTTCCCACCGGTCAAAAGGGACATCCACAAAATGTGTAAAAACCAGAAAGGCAAGACAGGTCCTGGAGAACAGGGAGCTTTTTTAGGCTAATGTGTGGCATGTAAATTGCTAACTGCCTCTCTGGAGGAGTGCATTGTGTTCCCTAAAACAAATAAACAACAGAGCTACAGAGCAATGGGGTGTTCCAGTCTAGGGAATATATCTTTGGAAAACTGAAAATCAATAAGACACAGGCATGCCAAAATTTAAGGCTGCACTGCTTACAAGAACCTCATCGTGGGTACACCTTATATATCCCAGGAAAGACAAAAATATTTCAAGAAACTGTGGTACTTACGTACGATGTAATATCCGTTAGCCATGAAATCAATGTCATAAGGCAAGTAGCAGCAAAATGAGTGGATTCACGTACGATGATTCTAAGTGAAATAAGTCACACTGAAAAAGAAACTTATCATAAGATATCACTTATGAAAATCCTGTAAACATGGCTACACATGAACTGAGTTAGGAAAGATAACAGAATAACAAATCTTATCATAAGATATCACTCATAGTGTGAATGTAAACATGAACTGAATTTCAAACACAATAGAGTCATACATTTAGAAAACAATCTTCTGCCTGCTTAAGGGGAAAGGCGAGGTGGGGTGATGCATAAAACCACAGTTTTAAATTAGCACAGATACTGTTACATAAACCAAGTATGTAATAGACAACACCTACTGCCGGAACAATGAACTGGACTTAACGCCCCCTATTCATTGCAGAGGAATATATCTGACTCTAGAATTTTAAAACATATGTATTCTCATGTCTCCATAAAGGTATCATATGTGTGTATAATGGCATGAACACAGCACTGAAATTCAACTAAACCCCCTTATAAAATTAAGTTTCAAAAGCAAAATGCAAAAACAGCGAAACAGAGAGAAAGCCTTAAAAATTACGTTCAGGGCCTGTGATCCCACCTGGATTGACCACCTTTACACCCACAGCTGGATGAGACATAAGACTGGACACTTGGGGCTGACAAGTTTGCTGAGGTTGTGTGAGCAAAAGAACACCACTTAGAGCAATACTGTGTGCTACCCATTCTAGTGGTGCCAACTCTCCAGGTTTAAGGGAATCTTCCTACAGTTAAAACATGCATGGGACACCCAGTGGATGGTACACTGTGCGATTGGGAAAGTTTTCTAAAAGGTACCTCATTTTTCCTTTCGTCGTGCTCGGCTTCACCATTCCATCTGCATTACTAAAAATCTCCTCACTTGGAATGTCAGCGCCTTTACCCTCCTGTATGCACAGTTTGCAAATTGTGCAGAGGATGAAAAGGAAGAGGGGAAACAAATGAGAGATTAGCTGTAGGTGTTTGGATGGGCACATGTCACTCTAGTTTCCCATCAGGAAGAAGAATTAACCAAAGGCTCAGCCTGAAGCCCTGGAACCAGACTAGGCCCTAAAGCCGTCCTGCGGTATTGCAGCCAGCTCACAAATAGGCGAGTTGAAAAATGGAGCTCAGGGACACAGCAATTCACAAACTTGCAGAGTTTTAAAGGACAACTATCATCCAGAAATATATTGAGGTAAGGCAGTGAAGAGGATTTGAATGCAAGGCAGAATTGAAGGAAACAGATTTCAAGAGGTACACTGGAGTCATCTTTAAAGCACATGAAAAGCGACAGAACTTCAACAATGTTGCCCTTGACCGAAAAGGGATTATGTGTATTTTCTTGAATATAATTGGGAAAAAATGCATACGCCCTTTTTGGCCAAGCAAGCCATCAGGCATTGAAAATCCACACCACATAGAAGTGTCCCTTACCTCCAGTCAAAAGGGCCATCCACAAACAGTGTAAAAACCACAAATGCAGGACAGGCCATGGAGAAAAGGGAGCCTGGTTACACCGATGGAGAGGATGTAAATTGCCAACAGCCTCTCTGGAGAACTGTATGTTGTTTTCTAAAACAGAGCTACAGAGCATAGCACACTTCCACTCATGGGCGTGTATTTTGGGAAAACTAAAAATCCACAACACACAGCCAGCCCAAAGTTTAGGGCTGCTCTGTTTACAAGAACCTCGACTTTGGTACACTTTAAATATCCCAGGAAAGGAAAAAAATTGATATAGATGTTGTGGTACTTATATACAATGGAATGTCACTCAGACATAAAATCAATGTCATAAGGCCAATAGCAGCATAATGAGTGGCTTTAGGTACGATGATGCTAAGTGAAATGAGCCTCAAAGAAAAAGAAACTTATTGTAATATATCACTTATAGAGGGAATGTAAACATGGCTACACATGAACTGAATTACAAAAGAGAACAGAGTTACACATTTAGAAAACACACTTCTGCCTCCTTAAGGGGAAAGGTGACGTGGGGTGATGTGTAAAAGCAGAGTTTGAAATTAGCACAGATACCATTCCATATACCAAATATGTAATAGACAAGACCTACTCCTTTCTCAATGAACTGGACACAAAACACCCTATTCACTGAAGAGGAATATATCTGACTGGTAATAATCTTGAAACCTATGTATTTATAAGTCTCCATAATGGAATCAAGTGTATGTAGATTGGCATAAACACAGATCAATGGAACAGGACAGAAAGCCCAGAGATAAACCTACATACCTATGGCTATCTCATCTATGACAAAGGAGCTAAGGATATACAATGGAGAAAAGACAGTCTCTTCAGTAATTGGTGCTGGGAAAACTGGACCCCTACACATAAAAGAATGAAATTAGAACACTCCATAACACCATACACAAAAATAAACTCTAAATGGATTAGAGATCTAAATAGAAGACCAGACACTATAAAACACTTAGAGGAAACCATAGGCAGAACACTCTATGACATAAATCACAGCAAGATCCTTTTTGACTCACCTCCTAGAGAAATGGAAATAAAAACAGAAATCAACAAATGGGACCTAATGAAACTTAAAAGCTTTTACACAGTATAGGAAAACATAAACAAGATGCAGAAACAACCCTCAGAATGGGAGAAAATATTTTCAAATGAAGCAATTGACAAAGGATTAATCTCCAAACTTTACAAGCACCACATGTAGCTCAATATCACAAAAACAAACAACCCAATCCAAAAACGGGCAGAAGACTTAAATAGACATTTCTCCAAAGAAGATATACAGATTACCAAGAAACACATGAAAGGATGCTGAACATCACTAATCATTAGAGAAATGCAAATCAAAACTACCGTGAGGTATCACCGCACAGCAGTCAGAGTGGCAATCATCCAAAAAAATCTACAAAACAATAAATGCTGGAGAGGCCTTTATTGGAGAAAAGGGAACACACTTGCACTGTGGGTGGGAATGTAAATTGATATGGGCACTAGGGAGAACACTCCGGAGGTTCCTCTAAATAGCTAACAATAGAGGTACCATACGACACAACAATCCAACTACTGGGCATTTGCCTTGCGAAAACCATAATTCAAAAAGAGTTATGTACAAAAATGTTCATTGCAGCTCTATTTACAATAGCCAGGACATAGAAGCAACCTAACTGTCCATCGACAGATGAATGGATAAAGAAGATCTGGCACATATATACAATGGAATATTACTCAGCCATAAAAAGAAGCAAAACTGAGTTATTTGTACTGAGGTGGATGGACTTAGAATCTGTCCTACAAAGTGAAGTAAGTCAGAAAGGGAAAAACAAATACTGTATGTTAACAGAGATATACGGAATCTAATGAAGAAAAAAAATGATTTTGAAGAACCTAGTGGCAGGACAGGATTAAGGACACAGACGTAGAGAAAGGACTTGAGGACACTGGAAGGGGGATGGGTAAGCTGAGACGAAGTGACAGAGTGGCATGGACATAAATACATTACCAAATGTAACACTGATAGCTACTGGAAAGCAGCCACATAGAACAGGGAGATCAGCTCGGTGCTTTGTGACCACATAAAGGGGTGGGATATGGAGTGTGGGAGGGAGATGCAAGAGGGAGGGGATCTGGTGATATTTGTATATGTATAGCTGATTCACTTTGTTATACAGCAGAAACTAACACTCCATTGTAAAACAATTATACTCCAATAAACGTGTAAAAGGAAAAAAAAAAAAAGAATGCCCAGGGATAAACCTACACACCTATGGTCAACTAATCTATGACAAAGGAGGCAAGACTATACAATGGAGATAAGACAGTCTCTTCAATCATTGGTGCTGGGAAATATGGACAGCTACATGTAAAAGAATGAAATTAGAACACTCCCCAACACCATACATAAAAATATATTCAAAATGGATTAGAGACCTTAATGTAAGACGGGACAGTATAAAACTCTGAGAGGAAAACTTACGAAGGATACTCTGACGTAAATCACAGCAAGATCTTTTTTGATCCACCTCCTGTAGTAATGAAATAAAAAAGAAAACTAAACAGATGGGACCTAATGAAATGTAAAAGCTTTTACAAAGCAAAGGAAACTACAAACAAGACGAAAAGACAACCCTCAGAATGGCAGAAAATATTTGCAAATGAATCAATGGACAAATAATTAATCTCCAATATATATATATAAACAGCTCATGCAGCTCAATATTAATAAAACAAACAACCCAATACAAAAATGGAAGAAGATCTAAATAGACATTTCTTCCAAGAAGACATAGAGATGGCCAGTACGCACATGAAAATCTGCTCAACATCACTAATTATTAGAGAAATGGAAATCGAAACTACAATGAGGTATCACGTCACACCTGTTAGAATGGGCATCATCAGAAAATCTACAAACAACAAATGCTGGAGACGCTGTGGAGAAAAGGAACCTTCTTCCACTATTGTTGGGAATGTAAATGGATATAGTCTCTATGGAGAACAGTATGGAGGTTCCTTAAAAAACTAAAAATAGAATTACCATATAATCCAGCAATCCCACTACTGGGCATATACCCAGAGAAAACCATAAATCAAAAAGACACATTCACCACAATGTTCATTGCAGCACTATTTACAATAGCCAGGTAATGAAAGCAACCTAAGTGCCCACAGACAGATGAATGGATAAAGATGTGGTACATATATACAATGGAATATTACTCAGCCATACATAGGAATGAAATTGGGTCATTTGTAGAGACCTTGATGGATCTAGAGACTGTCATACAGAGTGAAGTAAGTCAGAAAGAGAAAAACAAATATTGTATGTTAATGCATATATGTGGAACCTAGAAAAATGGTACAGATGAACCGGTTTGCAGGGCAGAGATAGAGACACAGATGTAGAGAACAAACATATGGACACCAAGGGGGTAATGCTATGTGAGGGTGGTGGTGGGATGAATTGGGAGACTGGGATTCACATGTGCACACTTATATGTATAAAATAGATATCCAATAAGAACCTGCTGTATAAAAGAAATAAATTTAAAAAAAATTAAAAATAAATAAATAACATTTAATAAAATAAACCAAAAAAAGTTTTTCCCTTCACATAGACGTCTTTATCTTAATGCATTATTTCCATGTTTATATCTCCAAATTAAAAAAAAAAGAGGAATAAATAAAATATACCTTGAACCAAAAATAAAAAAAAAGAAAAAAGAAAAAAACAGAACCCACCAGTTATACAGAGGAAAATCGAATCAGGGCACTTGCTCCAGTGGTAAAAGATTCTTAAGTTGGTCAGAGGTGGGAAATCTTCTCCCATGCAGTCAGCCCCACAAGGAGCATCCTCATTGCAAAGCTGGGGGACTGTGTCGAGGCGTCTGTGAGTCAATGTGAGCTGAGCCCCAGTCCTGCTGCAGCTGAACTCTTCCCACCCTTCCCAGGTAAAACACATGAATATGCACAAGAACTTGCAAGCCTAGAGGAAGGGCTATGGAGCCACACCAGCGACAGCACGCAGGCCGACTTGGTGCCTGCAGGCCAGCCAGGATGGTCCTGGCCTCAGATGCTCTTCTGGAAGCTTTCCATTTCCCTACCTGTGATACCCCTCCTGCCACGGCCCCCACTGCTTTTTTACTTCCTCACCTCTGCCTGGGGAGACATTCCAGTGGCAGGTATGGGTGACACATCCTCTTCTTTAGCAGGTGGCAGCCTGGCAGCTTCTGCAGAAAGTCCAGCAGAGCCCCACTCACAATGGGCCACCCACAAAGCCACGGCCCCTCACTCCCTCCCACCACCCCAGCCCCGACACTGCTGACGGGGCCGAGAATATGGCGTCAGGTACAGCTACAGGGGCTCTTGCTGACTGGAGAGGTGTTTATATTGACCTCAACCAGGCACACGTGGGGAGGGCTGGCAGGCAGCGTCAGGCTGCCCAAATCAGCCAATCCTCACCCCTCAGGGACTCACAGTTGCAGAAAATGAAACTTGCTAAACGGGCCACGCCCAAGGAACAGGTGTGGGCTCTTGAGAGTCAGGATAGACAAGGGGCTGCAGCTGCGGCTTGTTTTCTTCTCATTTTATCTGGTCCATGAGTGGAAAACAACTTCAAGAAGACCCTATACTAATGAGAGGAACCCAGGAGTCAGGGAGAGGAGTGATGGTGGGTGGAGACAGAGGTCTGGTGCCTGGCTGCAGTGGAAGTGTCTGGAAGACCAGGCAGAGAGAGGCTGCACAGAGTGATAGCCAGGGTCACAGACCTGTCAGAGCTGCTGTTTGTTAGTTCAAGTCCTGCTCTGTGGTGTTCTGTGTCAGCTGTGAGCGACAGGTGAGCTGGGGGTTCTCTGCATGGTGGGCTATGTGCACAGTTCCTGTGTTTCCAGCCCTGCTGGGTTACCCGCCCAGGGGAGCTCCGTATCCTGGGAAGGGCCTGACTATGAGAGCCCCATGGGCTGCTGGGTAGCTGCACAGGTGAGCTCCATACCCTGGGAGGGACTTGACCACGAGAGCCCCGTGGGCTGTGGGGTGGGGGTGCAGCCCAGGTGAGCTCCATATCCTGGGATTGGCCTGACCACGAGAGCCCCATGGGCTGCTGGAAACCTGGTAAAGGATATCAGGACAGTCAGTGAAGCCACCGAGGATATACATCCAGTAGCTCCTATTTCCTACACCCTGCTGGTAATTCTACCATCCACCAGGCCATGGCATTCTGTATTAGACTTCAATGATGCCTTCTTCTGTATTCCATTCATCTCAGAGTCACAAGAATTTTTGGCTTGTGAGTGGCAGGACACAACATGCAACCAAAGCAATAATGCTGGGCCGTCCTGCCCCAATGGTTCAAAAATCCCCACACCATCATTGGGGAAATGTCCTCTAAAGACCTAAAAGTTCTACCTCTGTGAAAGGGAACCCTCCTTCAATATGCAGCGGACATTCTGATCGCCAGGCCTACTAAAGACGCCTCTGAACTACCTAGCCAAGAAAGGATAGAAGGTGTCCAAGAAAAAGGCTCAAATATCCCAGGCTAAGGTGACATGCCTGAGCTTCATTCTCACAGATATTTGGAGAAACGCATCCCAGGATAGGGAAGAAGCCATTTGCAGCCTTACCTCTTCTAAACCTAGAGGACAGCTTAGGGGTTCCTGGGGAGGCCAAGGTTTTCTGCATCTGGATCCCTAACTACAGTCTAATAGCTGGGCCTCTACATGAAACACTGACATGAAAAGATGATGATCCTTTTGAATAGAATCCAGAAGCAGCCTCTCAAGAATGGAAAGAGCAGTCAATTCAGACCCTTGCCCAGGAACTCCCTAATTTAGCTAAACCCTTTGACCTTTACATACCCGGTCAAAGGTTAATTGCCCTTGGAGCCTTAGTGCAAAAACTGGGACCACTTGAAATGGAGCAACACAAGAATGCCCTTCAGGTATGATAAACTATGGTCACCAAGGGCTTTGCCCACCGACTCATCAGGCCAGGATACTGGGGTATCTAAAAAGATGGAAATCAGCAGCCCACAAGGCCAGCTCCCTCCTAAGGGAAAAGGACCCCACGTGGTGATCCTAACCACGCATCATGCCCTGAAGTTGCAGGGGTCACTCTGTGGACACACTGACCTCGAGTGAGGAGGCCCTCCAACGCCAACCTCCAGAGAGACAAACGGGGGCAACGGGCCACCAAGATGACTCGTGTGACCATCACTTGACCTGGAGTTTCTCTCAGAAAACAACAAGACTGTGCCCCGAAAGAGCAGACTACTGCTTGCAGGACTTACTGCACCCAGAGGGGAGCTAATAAGCTTGGCGGGGGAAATGTATATCCTGCTTTCACCATAGTAAGCTACGATGTAACAGGGATTGAACACATGTAGATCCACAGCAGGATGATATATAAGGCTGGAAGCTATGCAGGCTAAGAGATGTTAGAGAGGCTGGGTGAGGAAATGCAGACCTTTTAAAGTAATACTGCCTGGTACCCATTCCATGGGTCCCAAATCTGCAGGTTCAAGGGAATCTTCTGACAGTGAAAACATGCCTGGGAAACCGAGATGAATGTACACCGTGTGCTCAGGAAAGGTGTCTAAAATGCACCTCATTTTTGATCTCCTGGTGCTGGGGTTCGCCATTCCAGCCACATTACTAACAATCTCCCCACTTGGAGAATCAGCACCTTTAACCTCCTGTTTTACACAGTTTTCAATTTGTGCAGAGGATAAATGGGAAGAGGGGGAACCAATGAGAGATTAGCTGTAGGAGTTTTGACAGGCATATGTCACTCTAATTTCCCATTAGGAAGAAGAATTAACCAAAGGCTCAGCCTGCCTCTCCAGAACCAGAATAGGGCCGGAAGCAATCCAATGGTTTGGCGGCCAGCTCACAAAAAATGCGAGTTGCGAAATGGAGCTCAGGAGCAGACAATTCAAAGACCTGCAAAGATATAAATGATAACCAACGTCCAAAAATATATTCAGGTAAGGCAACGAAGAGGATCTGAATGAGAGGCAGAATTGCAGGAAACAGATTTCAAAAGGTAGATTCTACTCACATTTAAAGCATATGAAAAGCAGCAGAATTTCTAAAATGATGCAGTTGGGCAAAAGTGTGTATGCGTTTTTTTCGTGAATATCTTCAGGGAAAAAACACATACAGAGATTTTGACCAACCAAACAAGAGGGAAATGCAAATCCACACAACAAAGAAGTCTCAATTTCCACTGCTCAGAAAGGCCATCCAAAAAATATGTACAAACCAGAAATGCAGGAGAGGCCATGGAAAACAGGGAGCCTAGTCACGCTGATGGGTGGGGTATAAATATCCAAGAGCCATTCTGAAGAGGTGTATGCTGTTTCCTAAAACATCTAAAATACAAAGTTCCCGAGCAAAGGGGACTTCAACTCATGGGCATATAACTTGGGAAGGCTAAATATCAATAAGACACAGGCACCCCAAAGTTTAGGGCTGCTCTGCATAGAAGAACCTCAACTTTGGTACACCTAAAATATCCCAGGAAAAAGAGAAATGTATAAAGAACTTGTGGTAATTTTGTACAACGGAATATCACTCAGACGTGAAATCAATGTATATAAGGCCAGTAGCAGCATAATGAGTGGATTTAGGTATGATGATTCTAAGGGAAATTAATCACAGAGAAAAAGAATCTTATCATAAGATATCAGTTATAGAGGGAATGTCAATATCACAACACATGAACTGAATTAGGAAAGAGAACAGAGTCTCACATTTAGAAAAAAAACTCTTATGCCTGCTTCAGGGGAAAGGAGAGGTGGGGTGATGCATAAAACTAGAGTTTGATATTAGCACAGGTACCATTCCATAAACCAAATAGAGAATAGACAAGACCTACACCTTCCTCAGTGAACGGGACTCAACACCCCTATTCCCCGCAGAGGAATATATCTGACTAGTAAGAATCTTAAAACCTATGTATTGATATGTCTCCGTAAGGGAATCAATTGTATCTAGACCGGCATAAACACGTCAGTGAAAATCAGCTCAACCCCATTATAAAAATGAATTTCAAAAACAAAACCAAAAAATAGCGTAATTCTTACACAATTCCTTCAGGGGTTCTGATGAAACCTGGAATGACCCTATCTGCAAAGACAGCTGAATGAGACATAAGGCTGGACACTTGGGACTGAGAGGACTGGTGAGATTGGGAGAGAAAATGCAGACCCTTTACAGTAGTAATGCATACAACCATTCCATAGGTCCCAAATCTCCAGGTAGAAGGGAATATCACTACAGTTATGACATGTATGGGAAACCTAGAGAATGGACACCCTGTGATGGCGAAAGGTTTCTAAAACTCTCCTAATTTTTCCTCTCCTTGTGCTCCACTTTGGCATTCCAACTGCTTTACTATCAATCTCCCAGCTTAGGAGAGTCAGCCCCTATAACCTCCTGGTTTGCACAGTTTGCTAATTGTGCAGAGGATGAAAGGGAAGAGGGAGAACCAATCAGAGAGTAGATGTAGGCATTTGGACCGTCACATGTCACTCTAATTTCTCATCAGGAAGAAGAATTAACCAAAGCCTCAGCCACCTGCAGGGAACCAATATAGCCACCCCTGGAACCAGTATAGGTCCTGAAGCAAAACTGTGGATTTGCGGCCAGCTCACAAAAATGGGATTTGAAAATTGGAGCTCAGGGGCACAGCAATTCACAAACCTGCAGAGTTATAAAGGACTACTCTCTTCCAAAAATCTGTTGAGGGAAGGCAATGAAGGGGACTTGAAAATGAGGCAGAATTGCACAAAACATATTTCAATAGGTAAATTGGAATCGCCTTTAAAGCACAGGAAAAGCATCACGACTTGGACAGTGATGCACTTGGCCAAAAAGGGCGTATGCCTTTTCTCCTGAGTATATTCAGGAGAAAACGCATACGCCCTTTTTGGCCAATCAAGCAAGCGTGCAATGCAAATCCACACTACAAAGAATTGTCACTTCCCACCGGTCAAAAGGGACATCCGAATATCTGTAAAAACCAGAAAGGCAAGAGAGAGATGACACGGGCATGAAGCAATGTGATCCCAAAGGTCATGGAGGATTGTGATGACAAGCGCATGGAGCATTGTGGTGACAAGATTATGTAGCATTTTGCTGACAAAGACAAGGAGCATTATGATGACAAGTTTCATGGAGCACTGTGATGACAAGTGTCACAGAGCACTGTGATTACAGGGGTCATGGAGCATTGGGATGACAAGGGCATGGATCATTGTGATGACAAGGGTCATGGAGGATTTTGATGACAAGAGTCCCAGATCATTGTGTTGTCAGGGTTCATGAGGCGTTGTGATGACAGTGGTCATGGAGCACTTTGATTTCATTGTGATGACAATAACCTAAAGCATTATGATGATGGGCATGGTGCATTGTGATGACAGGGTTCATGGAGCATTGTGATGACAAGGGTCATGGAGCCTTGTGATGAAAAGGCTGTGGAACATTTTGATGGCATAGGTCATGGAGCATTGTTATGACAGGGGTAATGGAGCATTGTGATGACAAGGGCATGGAGCATTGGTCTGAAAAGTTGCATGGATTATTGTGATGAAAGCGGGCATGGAGCATTGTGATGACAAGGGCACGGAACACAGTGATACATGTGTCATGGAGGATTGCAATGACAAGGGCATGGAGCATTGTGATGACAAGCATCATGGAGCTTTGTGATCACAACATCATGGAGCAATGTGATGAGAGGTTTCATGGAGCTTTGTGATGACATAGGCCATGGAACATTTTGATGACAAGTGCGTGGTGCATTGTGATGAGAAGGGCAGGGAGCATTGTGATGACAGGGTCATGGAGCAATTGGATGAAAAGCGTCATGGAATATTTTGATGACAGCGTTTATGGAACATTGTGATATCAGGGGTCATGGAGCATTGTGATGAAAAGTGTCATGGAGCATAGCGATGACAGGGGTTATGGAACATTGTGATGTCAGGGGCATGGAGCATTTTGATGATAAGGCATGTAGCATTGTTGTGACAAGAGTCATGAAACATTGTGATGACAGGGGTGAGGGGGTATTGTGATGATTAGTGAAGGAACATTGTCATATCAGTGGTGAGAGAGCATTTCAATGAGAAGTGCATGGAGCATTGTGATAACAAGGTTGTGGAGCATTGTGATGACAAACGCAAGGCACATTGTGTTGATATGTGTCATGGAGCATTGTGCTGACAAACGCATGGAGCATGATGATGACAAGGTTTATGGAGCATTGTGATGACAACGATGTGGAGCATTGTGATGACAAGCACATGGTGCATTGTGATGCCATGGGTCATGGAGTATTGTGCTGACAAAATCATGGAGCATTGTGATGAAATGTTCATGGAGCATTGTGGTGACAATGGACACAGAGCCTTGTGATGACGAGGGCATGGACCATTGGGATGACAAAGGTCATGAAACATTGTGATGACTGGAGTCACAGAGCATTGTGATGACAGGGGTCATAGAGCATTGTGATGAAAGGGCATGGAGCATTGTGATGAGAAGGTCATGGAGTATTGTGAAGACAGGTGTCAGGGAGCATTATGATGACATATGTCATGGTCCATTGTGATGACAATGGAATGGAGCATTGTGATGCCAAGTGTCACGGAGGATTGTGATGACAAAGGTAATGGAGCATTTTGATGACAAGGGCTTGGAGCATTGTGATGACAAGGGTCATGGAGCATTTTGATGACACGGGCCATTGAGAATTTTGATGACAAGTTCATGAAACATTGTGATGACAAGCACATGGAGCTTGCTATGACAGGGGTCATGGAGCATTGCGATGACAAGTGCATAGAGAATTGTGATGACAAAGCATGTACCACTGTGATGAGAAGTGTCATGGAGCATAGTGATGCCAAGAACGTGGAGAATTGTGATGACAGGGGACATGAAGCATTGTGATGACCAGGGCATGGAGCATTGTGATGGCAAGACCGTGGAGCACTGTGATGAGAAGACCATGGATAATTGTGATGACGAGCGTCATGGAGCACTCTAATGAGAAGGGGTATGGATCATTGTGATGACAGGTGTCATGGACCATTGTGATGACAGTGGTCATGGAGCATTGTGATGACCAGGGCATGGAGCATTGTGATGGCAAGAACGTGGAGCATTGTGAGGAGAAGAGCAGGGATAATTGTGATGACGAGCATCATGGAGCACTGTAATGACAAGGGGTATGGAGCATTGTGATTACAAGGGTCATGGAGCATTGTGATGACAAAGGGCATGGAGCATTGGGATGAGAAGGCCATGGAGCGTTCTGATGACATGCATCATGGAGCTTTGTGATGACAAGGTCATGGAGCATTGTGATTACAGGGGTCTTGGAGCACTGTGATGAAAAGGGCATGGATCATTGTGGTGAAAAAGGCACGGAGCCTTGTCATGACAGGGTTCAAGGAGCATACTGATGACAAGTGTCAGGGAGCACTGTGATGACAAGGGTATTGAGCATTGTGATGACCAAGGTCATAGAGCATTGTGATGAGAAGACCATGGATAATTGTGATGACGAGCCTAATGGGGTGTTGTGATGATAAGTGTTATGGAACATTTTGATCACAAGGATTTGGATCACTGTGATGACAGAGGTCATGGAGAATTTTGATTTCATTGTGATGACAATAGCCTGAAGCATTATGATGATGGGCATGGTGCATTGTGATGACAGGGTTCATGGAGCATTGAGATGAAAAGGGGCATGGAACATTCTGATGACATGCGTCATGGAGCTTTGTGATGACAAGGGCATGGAGCATTGTGATTACAGGGGTCTTGGGGCATTGTGATGCCAAGGGTCATGGAGCCTTGTGATGACAAGGCTGTGGAACATTGTGATGGCAGGGGTCATGGAGCATTGTTATGACAGGGGTAATGGAGCATTGTGATGACAAGGGCATGGAGCATTGGTCTGAAAAGTTTCATGGATTATTGTGATGAGAGGGGGCAAGGAGCATTGTGATGACAAGGGCATGGAACAGTGTGATACATGGTTCATGGAGGATTGTAATGACAAGGGCATGGAGCATTGTGATAAGAATGGCGTGGAGCATTTTGATGAAAAGCATCATGGAGCCTGTGATGACAAGGGCATAGAACAATGTGATGAGCGGGTTCATGGAGCATTTTGATGACAATGGTATGCAGCACTGTGATGCCAAGGGTCATGGAGCTTTGTGATGACAAAGGTCATGGAGCATTTTGATGACAAGGGTGTGGTGCATTCTGTTGTGAAGGGCAGGGAGCATTGTGATGAGAGGGTCATGGAGCAATTTGATGAAAAGTGTCATGTAACATTTTGATGACAGGGGTTATGGAACATTGAGATATCAGGGGTCATGGAACATTTTCATTACAGGGGTTATGGACCATTGTGATGACAGGGGAGAGGGTGTATTGTGATGACTAGTGAGGGAACATGTTGATATCAGTGGTGAGAGAGCATTTTGATAAGAAGTGCATGGAGCATTGTGATGACAATTTTGTGGAGCATTGTGATCACAATGTTGTGGAGCATTGTGATGACAAGCTCATGGCGCATTGTGATGATATGGGTCGTGGAGCACTGTTCTGGCAAGCGAATGGAGCATTGTGATGACAAGGGTCATGGAGCATTTTGATGAAAAGTTCATGGAGCATTGTGGTGACAAAATTCACAGAGCCTTGTGATGACGAGGGCATGGACCATTGTGATGACACAGGTCATGAAGCCTTGTGATGACTGGAGTCACGGAGCATTGTGATGACTGGGGTCATGGAGCATTGTGATGACAAGGGCATGGAGCTTTGTGATGACAGGGGCATGGAGCATTGTTATGATAACGGGCATTGAGAATTTTGATGAAAAGATCGTGAAGCATTGTGATGACAAAGGTATGGAGCTTGCTATGACAGGGGTCATGGAGCATTGTGATGACAAGGGCATGGAGCTTTGTGATGACAGGGGCATGGAGCATAGGTCTGACAAGTTTCATGGATAATTGTGTTGACAGTGGGCATGGCACATTGTGATGACAAGGGCATGGAGCATTGTGAAGACAAGGTCATGGAGTATTGTGAAGACAGGTGTCAGGGAGCATTGTGATGACATATTTCATGGTCCACTGTGATGACAATGGCATGGAGCATTGGGATGCCAAGTGTTATGGAGGATTGGGATGACAAAGGTAATGGAGCATTGTGATGACAAGGGCTTGGAGCATTTTGATGACAAGGGCATGGAGCATTGTGATGACAACGGCATTGAGAAGTTTGATGAAAAGGTCATGAAGCATTGTGATGACAAAGGCATGGAGCTTGCTATGACAGGGGTCATGGGGCATTGCGATGACAAGTGCATGGATAATTGTGATGACAAAGAATGTAACATTGTGATGAGAACTGTCATGGAGCATTGTGACAACAAGGACGTGGAGAATTGTGATGACAAGGGACATGGAGCATTGCGATGACCAGGGCATTGAGCATTGTGAAGGCAAGGCCGTGGAGCACTGTGATGAGAAGACCATGGATAATTGTGATGACGAGCATCATGGAGCATGTAATGACAAGGGGCATGGAGCATTGTGATGACAGGTGTCATGGAGCATTGTGATGACAGGGGTCATGGATCATGGTGATGACAAGGGTCATGGAGCATTCTGATGACAAGCTTGTGGAGTATTGTGATGACAATGGCATGGAGCATTGTGATGAAAATGGCATGGATCATTGTGATGAAAAAGGCATGGAGACTTGTCATGACAGAGTTCAATGAGCATACTGACGACAAGTTTCAGGGAGCATTGTGATGACAAGTGTATTGAGAATTGTGAAGGCAAATGTCATGGAACATTGTGATGAGAAGTCCATGGATAATTGTGATGACCAGCGTCATGGGGCGTTGTGATGACAAGTGTTATGGAGCATTGTGACCACAAGGGTTTGGAGCATTGTTATGACAGAGGTCATGGAGAATTTTGATTTCATTGTGATGACAATAGCATGAAGTATTATGATGATGGGCATGGTGCATTTTGATGACAGGGTTCATGGAGCATTGAGATGAAAATGGGCATGGAGCATTCTGATGACATGCGTCATGGAGCTTTGTGATGACAAGGGCATGGAGCATTGTGATTACAGGGGTCTTGGGGCATTGTGATGCCAAGGGTCATTGAGCCTTGTGATGACAAGGCTGTGGAACATTGTGATGGCAGGGGTCATGGAGCATTGTTATGACAGGGGTAATGGAGCATTGTGATGACAAGGGCATGGAGCATTGGTCTGAAAAGTTTCATGGATTATTGTGATGAGAGGGTGCAAGGAGCATTGTGATGACAAGGGCATGGAACACTGTGATACATGGGTCATGGAGGATTGTAATGACAAGGGCATGGAGCATTGTGATAAGAATGGCATGGAGCATTGTGATGAAAAGCATCATGGAGCCTGCGATGACAAGGGCATGGAACAATGTGATGAGTGGGTTCATGGAGCATTTTGATGACAATGGTATGCAGCATTGTGATGCCAAGGGTCATGGAGCTTTGTGATGACAAAGGTCATGGAGCATTTTGATGACAAGGGTGTGGTGCATTCTGTTGTGAAGGGCAGGGAACATTGTGATGAGAGGGTCATGGAGCAATTTGATCAAAAGTGTCATGGAACATTTTGATGACAGGGGTTATGGAACATTGAGATGTCAGGGGTCATGGAACATTTTCATGACAGGGGTTATGAACCATTGTGATGACAGGGGAGTGGGTGTATTGTGATGACTAGTGAGGGAACATGTTGATATCAGTGGTGAGAGAGCATTTTGATAAGAATTGCATGGAGCATTGTGATGACAAGGTTTATGGAGCATTGCGATGACAAGGTGTTGGAGCATTGTGATGACAAGCTCATGGCGCATTGTGATGACATGGGTCTTGGAGCACTGTGCTGACAAGCGCATGGAGCATTGTGATGACAAGGGTCATGGAGCATTGAGTTGACATAGGCACGGAGCATTGTGATGACAATTGTCACGGAGCATTGTGATGAAAAGTTCATGGAGCATTGTGGTGACAAAGTTCACAGAGCCTTGTGATGATGAGGCCATGGTCCATTGTGATGACACAGGTCATGAAGCCTTGTGATGACTGGAGTCACGGAGCATTGTGATGACTGGGGTCATGGAGCATTGTGATGACAAGGGCATGGAGCTTTGTGATGACAGGGGCATGGAGCATTGGTCTGACAAATTTCATGGATAATTGTGTTGACAGTGGGCATGGCACATTGTGATGACAAGGGCATGGAGCATTGTGAAGACAAGGTCATGGAGTATTGTGAAGACAGGTGTCAGGGAGCATTGTGATGCCATATTTCATGGTCCATTGTGATGACAATGGCATGGAGCATTGTGATGCCAAGTGTTATGGAGGATTGGGATGACAAAGGTAATGGAGCATTGTGATGACAAGGGCTTGGAGCATTGTGATGACAAGGGCATGGAGCATTGTGATGACAACAGGCATTGAGAATTTTGATGAAAAGGTCATGAAGCATTGTGATGACAAAGGCATGGAGCTTGCTATGATAGGGGCCATGGGGCATTGTGATGACAAGTGCATGGAGAATTGTCATGACAAGAGCATGTAACATTGTGATGAGAACTGTCATGGAGCATTGTGATGACAAGGACGTGGAGAATTGTGATGACAAGGGACATGGAGCATTGTGATGACCAGGGCATGGAGCATTGTGATGGCAAGATCGTGGAGCACTGTGATGAGAAGACCATGGATAATTGTGATGACGAGCATCATGGAGCACTGTAATGACAAGGGGCATGGAGCATTGTAATGACAGGGGTCATGGATCATTGTGATGACAAGGGTCACGGAGCATTCTGATGACAAGCTTGTGAAGTATTGTGATGACAATGGCATGGAACATTGTGATGAAAAGGGCATGGATCATTGTGATGAAAAAGGCATGGAGACTTGTCATGACAGGGTTCAATGAGCATACTAACGACAAGTGTCAGGGAGCATTGTGATGACAAGTGTATTGAGAATTGTGAAGAAAAATGTCATGGAGCATTGTGATGAGAAGTCCATGGATAATTGTGATGACCAGCGTCATGGGGCGTTGTGATGACAAGTGTTATGGAATATTGTGATCACAAGGGTTTGGAGCATTGTTATGACAGAGGTCATGGAGAATTTTGATTTCATTTTGATGATAATAGCATGAAGCATTATGATGATGGGCATGGTGCATTGTGATGACAGGGTTCATAGAACACTGAGATGAAAAGGGGCATGGAGCATTATGATTACAGGGGTCTTGGAGCATTGTGATGACAAGGGTCATGGAGCCTTGTGATGACAAGGCCGTGGAACATTGTGATGGCAGGGGTCATGAAGCATTGTTATGACAGAGGTAATGTAGCATTGTGATGACAAGGGCATGGAGCATTGGTCTGAAAAGTTTCATGGATTATTGTAATGAGAGTGGGCATTGAGCATTGTGATGACAAGGGCACGGAACACTGTGATACATGGTTCATGGAGGATTGCAATGACAAGGGCATGGAGCATTGTGATGAGAAGAGCATCGAGCATTGTGATGACAAGCGTCATGGAGCTTTGTGATGAAAACGTCATGGAGCAATGTGATGAGAGGTTTCATGGAGCTTTGTGATGACAATGGCATGGAGCATTGTGATGCCAAGGGTCAAGGAGCTTTGTGATGACATAGGCCATGGAGCATTTTGAAGACAAGGGCGTGATGCATTGTGATGAGAAAGGCAAGGAGCATTGTGATGACAGGGTCATGGAGCAATTGGATGAAAAGGGTCATGGAACATTTTGATGACAGTGTTTATGGAACATTGTGATATCAGGGGTCATGGAACATTGTGATGAAAAGGGTCATGGAGCATTGTGATGACAGGGGTTATGGAACATTGTGATGTCAGGAGCATGGAGCATTTTGATGATAAGGGCATGTAGCATTGTTGTGACAAGAGTCATGGAACATTGTGATGACAGGGCTGAGGGAGTATTGTGATGATTAGTGATGGAACATTGTGATATCAGTGGTGAGAGAGCATTTTGATGAGAAGTGCATGGAGCATTGTGATAACAAGGTTGTGGAGCATTGTGATGACAAACGCATGGCGCATTGTGATGATATGTGTCATGGAGCATTGTGCTGACAAACGCATGGAGCATTGTGATGACAAGGTTTATGGAGCATTGTGATGACAACGATGTGGAGCATTGTGATGACAAGCGCATGGCGTATTGTGATGCCATGCGTCATGGAGTATTGTGCTGACAAAGGCATGGAGCATTGTGATGACAAGAGTCACTGAGCATTGTGATGAAATGTTCATGGATCATTGTGGTGACAATGGTCACAGAGCCTTGTGATGACGAGGGCATGGACCATTGTGATGACAAAGGTCATGAAGCATTGTAATGACTGGAGTCATGGAGCATTGTGATGACAGGGGTCATAGAGCTTTGTGATGAATGGGCATGGAGCATTGTGATGAGAAGGTCATGGAGTACTGTGAAGACAGGTGTCAGGGAGCATTGTGATGACATATGTCATGGTCCATTGCGATGACAATGGAATGGAGCATTGTGATGCCAAGTGTCATGGAGGATTGTGATGACAAAGGTAATGGAGCATTTTGATGACAAGGGCTTGGAGAATTGTGATGACAAGGGTCATGGAACATTCTGATGACAAGGGCATGGAGCATTGTGATGACAAGGAGCATTGAGAATTTTGATGACAAGTTCATGAAGCACTGTGATGACAAGCACATGGAGCTTGCTATGACAGGGGTCATGGAGCATTGCGATGACAAGTGCATAGAGAATTTTAATGACAAAGCATGTAACACTGTGATGAGAAGTGTCATGGAGCATAGTGATGCCAAGAACTTGGAGAATTGTGATGACACGGGACATGGAGCATTGTGATGACCAGTGCATGGAGCATTGTGATGGCAAACCGTGGAGCATTGTGATGAGAAGACCATGGATAATTGTGATGACGAGCGTCATGGAGCACTATAATGACAAGGGGTATGGAGCATTGCGATGACAGGTGTCATGGACCATTGTGATGACATTGGTCATAGAGCATTGTGATGACCAGGGCATGGATCATTGTGATTGCAAGAACGTGGAGCATTGTGATGAGAAGACCATGCATAATTGTGATGACCAGCGTCATGGAGCACTGTAATGACAAGGGGTATGGAGAATTGTGATAACAGGGGTCATGGATCATTGTGATGACAAGGGTCATGGAGCATTCTGATGACGATCTTGTGGAGTATTTTGATGACAATGGCATGGAGCATTGTGATGAAAACAGCATGGGACATTGTGATGAAAAAGGCATGGAGCCTTGTCATGACAAGGTTCAAGGAGCATACTGACGACAAGTGTCAGGGAGCATTGTGATGACAAGGGTATTAAGCATTGTGATGACAAAGTCATGGAGCATTGTGATGAGAAGACCATGGATAATCGTGATGATGAGTGTCATGGGGTGTTGTGATGATAAGTGTTATGGAACATTTTGATCACAAGGATTTGTGATCACAGAGGTCATGGAGCATTTTGATTTCATTGTGTTGACAATAGACTGAAGCATTATGATGATGGGCATGGTGCATTGTGATGACAAAGTTCATGGAGCATTGAGATGAAAAGGGGCATGGAGCATTCTGATGACATGCGTCATGGAGCTTTGTGAGGACAAGGGCATGGAACGTTGTGATGGCAGGGTTCATAGAGCATTGTTATGACAGGGGTAATGGAGCATTGTGATGGCAAGAGCATGGAGCATGGTGATGAGAACACCATGGAGCATTCTGATGACATGCGTCATGGAGCTTTGTGATGACAAGGGCATGGAGCATTGTGATTACAGTGGTCTTGGAGCATTGTGATGACAAGGGTCATCGAGCCCTGTGATGACAAGGCCGTGGAACGTTGTATTGGCAGGGGTCATGGAGCATTGTTATGACAGGGGTAATGGAGCATTGTGATGACAATGGCATGGAGCATTGGTCTGAAAAGTTTCATGGACTATTGTGATGAGAGTGGGCATGGAGCATTGTGATGACAAGGGCATGGAACACAGTGATAAATGCGTCATGGAGGATTGTAATGACAAGGGCATGGAGCATTGTGATGAGAAGGGCATTGAGCAGTGTGATGACAAGCGTCATGGAGCTTTTTGATGACAATTCCATGGAACAATGTGATGAGAGGGTTCAGGTAGCATTGTGATGACAATGGCATGGAGCATTGTGATGCCAAGGGTCATGGAGCATTGTGATGACAAAGTTCATGGAGCATTCTGATGACAAGGGCGTGGTGCATTGTGATGAGAAGGGCAGGGAGCATTGTGATGACAAGGTCATGGAGCAATTTGATGAAAAGGGTCATGGAACATTTTGATGACAGGGGGTATGGAACATTGTGATGTCAGGGGTCATCGAACATTGTGATGATAAGTGCATGTAGCATTGTGATGACAGGAGTCATGGAACATTGTGATGACAGGGGTGAGGGAGTATTGTGATGAATAGTGATGTAACATTGTGATATCAGTGGTGAGAGAGCATTTTGATGAGAAGTACATGGAGCATTGTGATGACTAGGTTTATGGAGCATTATGATGACAAGTTTGTGGAGCACTGTGATGACAAGCACATGGCGCATTGTGATGACATGGGTCATGGAGCATTGTGCTGACAAGCGCATGGAGCATTGTGATGACAAGGGTCATGGAGCATTGTGCTGAGAAAGGCATAGAGCATTGTGATGACAAGGATCAAAGAGCATTGTGATGAAAACTTCATGGAGCATTGTGGTTAAAAAGGTCACAGAGACTGTTGATGAGGAGGGCATGGACTATTGTGATGACAAAGGTCATGAAGCATTGTGATGAGAGGAGTCACGGAGCATTGTGATGAGAGGGGTCATGGAGCATTGTGATGACAAGGGCATGGAGCATTGGTCTAATAAGTTTCATGGATTATTGTGATGACAGTTGGAATGGCGCATTGTGATGACAAAGGCATGGAGCATTGTGATGACCAGGTCATGCAGTATTGTGAAGAGAGATGTCAGGGAGCATTGTGATGACATATGTAATGGCCCATTGTGATGACAATGGCATGGAACATTGTGATGCCACGTGTCATGGAGGATTCTGATGACACAGGTAATGGAGCATTGTGATGACAAGGGTCAGGGAGCATTGTGCTGACAAGTGCATGGAGAATTGTGATGACAAGGGTCATGGAGCATTCTGATGACAAGCTTGTGGAGTAGTTTGATGACAATGGCATGGAGCATTGTGATGAAAACGGCATGAGGCATTGTGATGAAAAAGGCATGGAGCCCTTTTGTGACAGGGTTCAAGGAGCATTCTGACGACAAGTGTCAGGGAGCATTGTGATGACAAGTGTATTGAGAATTGTGATGAAAAAGGTCACGGAGCATTGTGATGAAAAGGGCATGGAGTATTGTGATGACAGGCATCATGGAGCGTTGTGATGACAAGTGTTATGGAACATTGTGATCACAAGGGTTTGGAGCATTGTGATGACAGAAGTCATGGATCATTTTGATTTCAAGGAGCATGGAGCATTGTGATGACAAGGGCATGAAGCAATGTGAACCCAAGGTTCATGGAGGATTGTGATGACAATGGTAAAGGAGTATTGTGATGACAAGCACATAGAGCATTGTAATGACAAGATCATGTAACATTTTGCTGACAAAGGCATGGAGCATTGTGATGACAAGGGTCATGGAGCATCGGGCTGAAAATGTTCATGGAGTATTGTGATGACAGGGTTCATGGAGCATTGTGATGACAAGGGAATGGAGCATTGTGATGACAAGAGTCCCGGATCATTGTGTTGTCAGGTGTCATGGAGTGTTGTGATGACAGTGGTCATGGAGCATTGTGATGATATTGGTCATGGAGCATTGTGATGAGAAGGTCATGGAGCATTGGGCTGAAAATGTTCATGGAGTATTGTGATGACAGGGGTCATGGATCATTGTGATGACAAGGGAATGGAGCATGGTGATGACAAGGTCCTGGAGCAATGTGACGAGAAGGCCATGGAGCCTTGTGATGACATGTCTCATGGAGCATACTGATGAAAAGGGGCATGGGGCATTGTGATTACAGGAGTCTTGGAGCATTGTGATGACAAGGGCATGGAGCATTGTGATGAGAAGGCCATGGAGCATTCTGATGACATGCGTCATTGAGCATTGTGATGACAAGGGCATGGAGCATTGTGATTACAGGGGTCTTGGAGCATTGTGATGAAAAGAGCATGGATCATTGAGATGAAAAAGGCATGGAGCCTTGTCACGACAGGGTTCAAGGAGCATACTGATGACAAGGGTCAGGGAGTATTGTGATGACAAGTGTATTGATCCTTGTGATGACAAAGGTCATGGAGCATAGTGATGAGAAGACCATGGATAATTGTGATGATGAGCGTCATGCAGTGTTGTGTTGATAAGTGTTATGGAACATTATGATCACAAGGGTTTGGAGCATTGTGATGACAGAGGTCATGGAGCATTTTGATTTCATTGTGATGACAATAACCTGAAGCATTATGATGATGGGCATGGTGCATTGTGATGACAGGGTTCATGGAGCATTGAGATGAAAATGGGCATGGAGCATAGTAATTACAGGGGTCTTGGAGCATTGTGATGACAAGGGTATGGAGCATTGTGATTACAGGGGTCTTGAAGCATTGTGATGACAAGTGTCATGAAGCCTTGTGATGACAAGGCCGTGGAACATTGTGATGGCAGGGGTCATGGAGCATTGTTATGACAGAGGTAATGGAGCATTGTGATGAGAAGGGCATGGAGCATTGGTCTGAAATGTTTCGTTGATTATTGTGATGAGAGTGCGCAAGGAGCATTGTGATGACAAGGGCACGGAACACTGTGATACATGGGTCATGGAGGACTGTAATGACAAGGGCATGGAGCATTGTGATGAGAAGGGCATCGAGCATTGTGATGACAAGTGTCATGGAGCTTTGTGATGACAAGGGCATGGAGCAATGTGATGAGAGGGTTCATGGAGCATTGTGATGACAATGATATGGAGCATTGTGATGCCAAGGGTCATGGAGCTTTGTGATGACAAAGGTCATGGAGCATTTTGATGACAAGGGCGTGGTGCATTGTGATGAGAAGGGAAGGGAGCATTTTGATGACAGGGTCATGCAGCAATTTGATGAAAAGTGTAATGGAACATTTTGATGAGAAGGGTTATAGAACATTGTGATGTCGGGGTCATGGAGCTTTGGGATGAAAAGGGTCATGGAGCATTTTGATGACAGGGGTTATGAAACATTGTGATGTCAGGGGTCATGGAATATTGTGATGATAAGGGGATGTAGCATTGTGATGACAGGGGTCATGGAACATTGTGATTACAGGGGTGAGGGAGTATTGTGATGACTAGTGATGGACCATTGTGATATCTCTGGTAGAGAGCATTTTGATGAGAAGTGCATGGAGCATTATGATTACAAGGTTTATGGAGCATTGCGATGACAAGGTTGTGGACCATTGTGATGAAAAGCGCATGGCACATTGTGATGACAAGGGTCATGGAGCATTGTTCTGACAAAGGCATGGAGCATTGTGATGACAAGGGTCACGGAGCATTGTGATGAAAAGTTCATGGAACATTGTGGTTACAAAGGTCATGGAGCCTTGTGATGATGCGGGCATGGACCATTGTGATGACAAAGGTTATGAAGCATTGTGATGACTGTAGTCATGGAGCATTGTGATGACAGGGATCATGGAGCATTGTGATGACAAGGGCATGGAGCATTGTGATGACAGGGGCTTGGAGCATTGGTCTGACAAGTTTCATAGATTATTGTGATGGCAGTGGGCATGGTGCATTGTGATGACAAGGGCATGGGTCATTGTGATGAGAAGGTCATGGAGTATTGTGAAGACAGGTGTCAGGGAGCATTGTGATGACATATGTAATGGCCCATTGTGATGACAATGGCATGGAACATTGTGATGCCACGTGTCATGGAGGATTCTGATGACACAGGTAATGGAGCATTGTGATGACAAGGGTCAGGGAGCATTGTGCTGACAAGTGCATGGAGAATTGTGATGACAAGGGTCATGGAGCATTCTGATGACAAGCTTGTGGAGTAGTTTGATGACAATGGCATGGAGCATTGTGATGAAAACGGCATGAGGCATTGTGATGAAAAAGGCATGGAGCCTTTTTGTGACAGGGTTCAAGGAGCATTCTGACGACAAGTGTCAGGGAGCATTGTGATGACAAGTGTATTGAGAATTGTGATGAAAAAGGTCACGGAGCATTGTGATGAAAAGGGCATGGAGTATTGTGATGACAGGCATCATGGAGCGTTGTGATGACAAGTGTTATGGAACATTGTGATCACAAGGGTTTGGAGCATTGTGATGACAGAAGTCATGGATCATTTTGATTTCAAGGAGCATGGAGCATTGTGATGACAAGGGCATGAAGCAATGTGATCCCAAGGTTCATGGAGGATTGTGATGACAATGGTAAAGGAGTATTGTGATGACAAGCACATAGAGCATTGTAATGACAAGATCATGTAACATTTTGCTGACAAAGGCATGGAGCATTGTGATGACAAGGGTCATGGAGCATCGGGCTGAAAATGTTCATGGAGTATTGTGATGACAGGGGTCATGGAGCATTGTGATGACAAGGGAATGGAGCATTGTGATGACAAGAGTCCCGGATCATTGTGTTGTCAGGTGTCATGGAGTGTTGTGATGACAGTGGTCATGGAGCATTGTGATGATATTGGTCATGGAGCATTGTGATGAGAAGGTCATGGAGCATTGGGCTGAAAATGTTCATGGAGTATTGTGATGACAGGGGTCATGGATCATTGTGATGACAAGGGAATGGAGCATGGTGATGACAAGGTCCTGGAGCAATGTGACGAGAAGGCCATGGAGCCTTGTGATGACATGTCTCATGGAGCATACTGATGAAAAGGGGCATGGGGCATTGTGATTACAGGAGTCTTGGAGCATTGTGATGACAAGGGCATGGAGCATTGTGATGAGAAGGCCATGGAGCATTCTGATGACATGCGTCATTGAGCATTGTGATGACAAGGGCATGGAGCATTGTGATTACAGGGGTCTTGGAGCATTGTGATGAAAAGAGCATGGATCATTGAGATGAAAAAGGCATGGAGCCTTGTCACGACAGGGTTCAAGGAGCATACTGATGACAAGGGTCAGGGAGTATTGTGATGACAAGTGTATTGATCCTTGTGATGACAAAGGTCATGGAGCATAGTGATGAGAAGACCATGGATAATTGTGATGATGAGCGTCATGCAGTGTTGTGTTGATAAGTGTTATGGAACATTATGATCACAAGGGTTTGGAGCATTGTGATGACAGAGGTCATGGAGCATTTTGATTTCATTGTGATGACAATAACCTGAAGCATTATGATGATGGGCATGGTGCATTGTGATGACAGGGTTCATGGAGCATTGAGATGAAAATGGGCATGGAGCATAGTAATTACAGGGGTCTTGGAGCATTGTGATGACAAGGGTATGGAGCATTGTGATTACAGGGGTCTTGAAGCATTGTGATGACAAGTGTCATGAAGCCTTGTGATGACAAGGCCGTGGAACATTGTGATGGCAGGGGTCATGGAGCATTGTTATGACAGAGGTAATGGAGCATTGTGATGAGAAGGGCATGGAGCATTGGTCTGAAATGTTTCGTTGATTATTGTGATGAGAGTGCGCAAGGAGCATTGTGATGACAAGGGCACGGAACACTGTGATACATGGGTCATGGAGGACTGTAATGACAAGGGCATGGAGCATTGTGATGAGAAGGGCATCGAGCATTGTGATGACAAGTGTCATGGAGCTTTGTGATGACAAGGGCATGGAGCAATGTGATGAGAGGGTTCATGGAGCATTGTGATGACAATGATATGGAGCATTGTGATGCCAAGGGTCATGGAGCTTTGTGATGACAAAGGTCATGGAGCATTTTGATGACAAGGGCGTGGTGCATTGTGATGAGAAGGGAAGGGAGCATTTTGATGACAGGGTCATGCAGCAATTTGATGAAAAGTGTAATGGAACATTTTGATGAGAAGGGTTATAGAACATTGTGATGTCGGGGTCATGGAGCTTTGGGATGAAAAGGGTCATGGAGCATTTTGATGACAGGGGTTATGAAACATTGTGATGTCAGGGGTCATGGAATATTGTGATGATAAGGGGATGTAGCATTGTGATGACAGGGGTCATGGAACATTGTGATTACAGGGGTGAGGGAGTATTGTGATGACTAGTGATGGACCATTGTGATATCTCTGGTAGAGAGCATTTTGATGAGAAGTGCATGGAGCATTATGATTACAAGGTTTATGGAGCATTGCGATGACAAGGTTGTGGACCATTGTGATGAAAAGCGCATGGCACATTGTGATGACAAGGGTCATGGAGCATTGTTCTGACAAAGGCATGGAGCATTGTGATGACAAGGGTCACGGAGCATTGTGATGAAAAGTTCATGGATCATTGTGGTTACAAAGGTCATGGAGCCTTGTGATGATGCGGGCATGGACCATTGTGATGACAAAGGTTATGAAGCATTGTGATGACTGTAGTCACGGAGCATTGTGATGACAGGGATCATGGAGCATTGTGATGACAAGGGCATGGAGCATTGTGATGACAGGGGCTTGGAGCATTGGTCTGACAAGTTTCATAGATTATTGTGATGGCAGTGGGCATGGTGCATTGTGATGACAAGGGCATGGGTCATTGTGATGAGAAGGTCATGGAGTATTGTGAAGACAGGTGTCAGGGAGCATTGTGATGACATATGTCATGGCCCATTGTGGTGACAATGGCATGGAGCATTGTGATGCGCCAAATGTAATGGAGGATTGTGATGACAAATATAATGGAGCATTGTGATGACTAGGGATTGGAGCATTATGATGACAAGGGCCATTGAGAATTTTCATGACAAGTCGTGAAGCATTGTGATGACAATGTCCTGGAGCATTGTGATGAGAAAACCATGGAGCCTTGTGATGACAAGTCTCATGGAGCATACTGATGAAAAGGGGCATGAAGCATTGTGATTACAGGGGTTTTGGAACATTGTGATGACAAGGGCATGGAGCATTGTGTTGAGAAGGCCAAGGAGCATTCTGATGACATGCGTCATTGAGCTATGTGATGACAAGGGAATGGAGCATGGTGATTAAAGGGGTCTTGGAGCATTGTGATGAAAAAGGCATGAAGCCTTGTCATGACAGGGTTCAAGGAGCATACAGACAACAAGCGTCAGGGAGCATTTTGATGACAAGTGTGTTGAGCATTGTGATGACAAAGGTCATGGAGCATTGTGATGAGAAGTCCATGGATAATTGTGATGACGAGCGTCATGGGGCATTGTGATGACAGAGGTCATGGAACATTTTGATTTCATTGTGATTACAATAACATGAAGCATTATGATGATGTGCATGAGTCATTGTGATGACAGGGTTCATGGATCATTGAGATGAAAAGGGGCATGGAGCATCTTGATTACACTGGTTTTGGAGCATTGTGATGAGAAGGGTCATGGAGCCTTGTGATGACAAGGCCATGGAACATCGTGATGGCAGGGGTCACGGAGCATTTTTATGACAGGGGTAATGGAGCATTGTGATGGCAAGGGCATGGAACATTGTGAGGAGAAGACCATGGAACATTCTGATGACACGTCATGGAGCTTTGTGATGACAAGGTCATGGAGCATTGTGATTACAGGGGTCTTGGAGCATTGTGATGACAAGGTTCATGGAGCCTTGTGATGACAAGGCCGTGGAATGTAGTGATGGCAGGGATCATGGAGCATTGTTATGACATGCGTAATGGAGCATTCTGATGACAAGTGCTTGGAGCATTGTTATGACAGGGGTAATGGAGCATTGTGATGACAAGGGCATGGAGCATTGGTCTGAAATGTTTCATGGATTATTGTGATGAGAGTGGGCATGGAGCATTGTGATGACAAGGGCACGGAACACAGTGATACATGGGTCATGGAGGATTGTAATGACAAGGGCATGGGGCATTTTGATGAGAAGGGCATCGAGCAGTGTGATGACAAGCGTCATGGGGCTTTTTGATGACAATTGCCTGGAACAATGTGATGAGAGTGTTCATGGAGCATTGTGATGACAATGGCATGGAGCATTGTGATGCCAAGGGTCATGGAGATTTGTGATGACAAAGGTCATGGAGGATTTTGATGACAAGGGCGTGGTGCATTGTGATGAGAAGGGCAGGGAGCATTGTGATGACAGGGGTGAGGGAGTATTGTGATGAATAGTGATGTAACATTGTGATATCAGTGGTGAGAGAGCATTTTGATGAGAAGTGCATGGAGCATTGTGATGACAAGTTTTATGGAGCATTGTGATGACAAGATTGTGGAGCACTGTGATGATAAGCGCATGGCACAATGTGATGACATGGGTCATGGAGCATTGTGTTGAGAAAGGCATAGAGCATTGTGATGACAAGGGTCAAAGAGCATTGTGATGAAAACTTCATGGAGCATTGTGGTTAAAATGGTCACAGAGACTGTTGATGACGAGAGCATGGACCATTGTGATGACAAAGGTCATGAAGCATTGTGATGACTGGAGTCACAGAGCATTGTGATGACAGGAGTCATGGAGCATTGTGATGACAAGGGCATGGAGCATTGGTCTAATAAGTTTCATGGATTATTGCGATGACAGTTGGAATGGCGCATTATGATGACAAGGGCATGGAGCATTGTGATGACCAGGTCATGCAGTATTGTGAAGACAGATGTCAGGGAGCATTGTGATGACATATGTAATGGCCCATTGTGATGACAATGGCATAGAACATTGTGATGCCAAGTGTCATGGTGGATTCTGATTAGAAAGGTAATGGAGCATTGTGTTGACAAGGGTCAGGGAGCATAGTGCTGACAAGTGAATGGAGAATTGTGATGACAAGGGTAATGGAGCATTCTGATGGCAACCTTGTGGAGTAGTTTGATGACAATGGCATGGAGCACTGTGATGAAAATGGCATGGGGCATTGTGATGAAAAAGGCATGGAGCCTTTGTGTGACAGGTTTCAAGGAGCATTCTGATGACAAGTGTCAGGGAGCATTGTGATGACAAGTGTATTGAGAATTGTGATGAAAAAGGTCATGGAGCACTGTGATGACAGGCATCATGGAGCGTTGTGATGACAAGTGTTATGGAACATTGTGATCACAAGTGTTTGGAGCATTGTGATGACAGAAGTCATGGATCATTTTGATTTCAAGGAGCATGGAGCATTGTGATGACAAGGACATGAAGCAATGTGATCCCAAGGTTCATGGAGGATTGTGATGACAATGGTAAAGGAGTATTGTGATGACAAGCGCATAGAGCATTGTAATGACAATGTCATGTAGCATTTTGCTGACAAAGGAATGGAGAATTGTGATGACAGGTGTCATGGAGCACTGTGATGACAAGCATCACGGAGCATTTTGAATACAGGGGTCATGGAGCATTGGGATGACAAGGGGATGGATCATTGTGATGACAAGGGTCATGGAGCATTGGGCTGAATATGTTCATGGAGTATTGTGATGACCGGGGTCATGGAGCATTGTGATGACTAGGGAATGGAGCACTGTGATGACAAGAGTCCCGGATCATTGTGTTGTCAGGTGTCATGGAGTGTTGTGATGACAGAGGTAATGGAGCATTGTGATGATATTAGTCATGGAGCATTGTGATGAGAAGGTCATGGAGCATTGGGCTGAAAATATTCATGGAGTATTGTGATGACAGGGGTCATGGATCATTGTGATGACAAGGGAATGGAGCATGGTGATGACAAGGTCCTGGAGCAATGTGACGAGAAGACCATGGAGCCTTGTGATGACAAGTCTCATGGAGCATTCTGATGAAAAGGGGCATGGAGCATTGTGATTACAGGGGTCTTGGAGCATTGTGATGACAAGGGCATGGAGCATTGTGATGAGAAGACCATGGAGCATTCTGATGACATGCGTCATGGAGCTTTGTGATGAAAAGTGCATGGATCATTGTGATGAAAAAGGCATGGAGCCTTGTCATGACAGGGTTCAAGGAGCATGCTGACGACAAGGGTCAGGGAGCATTGTGATGACAAGTGTATTGAGCATTGTGATTACAAAGGTCATGGAGCATTGTGATGAGAAGACAATGGATAATTGTTAGGATGAGCGTCATGGTGTGTTGTGTTGATAAGTGTTATGGAACATTGTGATCACAAGGGTTTGGAGCATTGTGATGACAGAGGTCATGGAGCATTTTGATTTCATTGTGATGACAATAGCATGAAGCATTATGATGATGGGCATGGTGCATTGTGATGACAGGTTTCATGGAGCATTGAGATGAAAACGGGCATGGAGCATTGTGATTACAGGGGTCTTGGAGCATTGTGATGACAAGGGCATGGAGCATTGTGATTACAGGGGTGTTGGAGTATTGTGATGACAAGGGCATGGAGCATTATGATGAGAAGGCCATGGAACATTCTGATGACATGCGTTATGGAGGTTTGTGATGACAAGGGTATAGAGCACTGTGATTACACGGGTCTTGGAACATTGTGATAACAAGTGTCATGGAGCCTTGTGATGACAAGGCCGTGGAACATTGTGATGGCAGGGGTCATGGAGCATTGTTATGACAGAGGTAATGGAGCATTGTGATGAGAAGGGCATGGAGCATTGGTCTGAAAAGTTTCATTGATTATTGTGATGAGAGTGGGCATGGAGCATTGTGATGACAAGGGCACGGAACACTGTGATACATGGGTCATGGAGGACTGTAATGATAAGGGCATGGAGCATTGTGATGAGAAGGGCATCGAGCATTTTGATGACAAGTGTCATGGAGCTTTGTGACAACAAGGGCATGGAGCAATGTGATGAGAGGGTTCATGGAGCATTGTGATGACAATGACATGGAGCATTGTGATGCCAAGGGTCATGGAGCTTTGTGATGACAAAGGTCATGGAGCATTTTGATGACAAGGGCGTGGTGCATTGTGATGAGAAGGGAAGGGAGCATTTTGAAGACAGGGTCATGCAGCAATTTGATGAAAAGTGTAATGGAACATTTTGATGAGAGGGGTTATAGAACATTGTGATGTCAGGGGTCATGGAGCTTTGGGATGAAAAGGGTCATGGAGCATTTTGATGACAGGGGTTATGGAACATTGTGATGTCAGGGGTCATGGAACATTGTGATGATAAGGGGATGTAGCATTGTGATGACAGGGGTCATGGATCATTGTGATTACAGGGGTGAGGGAGTATTGTGATGACTAGTGATGGACCATTGTGATATCTCTGGTGAGAGAGCATTTTGATGAGAAGTGCATGGAACATTGTGATTACAAGGTTTCTGGAGCATTGTGATGAGAAGGTTGTGGACCATTGTGATGAAAAGCGCATGGTACATTGTGATGACAAGGGTCACGGAGCATTGTGATGAAAAGTTCATGGAGCATTGTGGTTACAAACGTCACGGAGCCTTATGATGATGCGGGCATGGACCATTGTGATGACAAAGGTTATGAAGCATTGTGATGACTGGAGTCACGGAGCATTGTGATGACCACGGTCATGGAGCATTGAGATGACAAGGGCATGGAGCATTGTGATGACAGGGGCATGGAGCATTGGTCTGACAAGTTTCATAGATTATTGTGATGGCAGTGGGCATGGTGCATTGTGATGACAAGGGCATGGGTCATTGTGATGAGAAGGTCATGGAGTATTGTGAAGACAGGTGTCAGGGAGCATTGTGATGACATATGTCATGGCCCATTGTGGTGACAATGGCTTGGAGCATTGTGATGCCAAATGTAATGGAGGATTGTGATGACAAATATAATGGAGCATTGTGATGACTAGGGCTTGGAGCATTATGATGACAAGGGCCATTGAGAATTTTCATGACAAGTCGTGAAGCATTGTGATGACAATGTCCTGGAGCATTGTGATGAGAAAACCATGGAGCCTTGTGATGACAAGTCTCATGGAGCATTCTGATGAAAAGGGGCATGGGGCATTATGATTACAGGGGTCTTGGAACATTGTGATGACAAGGGCATGGAGAATTGTGATGAGAAGGCCAAGGAGCATTCTGATGACATGCGTCATTGAGCTTTGTGATGACAAGGGCATGGAGCATTGTGATTACAGGGGTCTTGGAGCATTGTGATGAAAAGGGCATGGATTAATGTGATGAAAAATGCATGGAGCCTTGTCATGACAGGGTTCAAGGAGCATACAGACAACAAGCGTCAGGGAGGATTTTGATGACAAGTGTATTGAGCATTGTGATGACAAAGGTCATGGAGCATTGTGATGAGAAGTCCATGGATAATTATGATGATGAGCGTCATGGGGCATTGTGATGACAAGTGTTATGGAATATTGTGATCACAAGGGTTTGACCATTGTTATTACAGAGGTCATGGAGCGTTTTGATTTCATTGTGATGACAATAGCATGAAGCATTATGATGATGGGCATGGTGCATTTTGATGACAGGGTTCATGGATCATTGAGATGAAAAGGGGCATGGAGCATTGTGATTACAGGGGTCTTGGAGCATTGTGATGAGAAGGGTCATGGAGCCTTGTGATGACAAGGCCATGGAACATCATGATGGCAGGGGTCATGGAGAATTGTTATGACAGGGGTAATGGAGCATTGTGATGGCAAGGGCATGGAACATTGTGATGAGAAGGCAATCGAGCATTCTGATGACATGCGTCATGGAGCTTTGTGATGAAAAGTGCATGGAGCATTGTGATTTCATTGGTCTTGGAGCATTGTGATGACAAGGGTCATGGAGCCTTGTGATGACAAGGCCGTGGAACGTTGTGATGGCAGGGTTCATGGAGCATTGTTATGACAGGGGTAATGGAGCATTGTGATGACAAGGGCATGGAGCATTGGTCTGAAATGTTTCATGGATTATTGTGATGAGAGTGGGCATGGAGCATTGTGATGACAAGGGCATGGAACACAGTGATACATGGGTCATGGAGGATTGTAATAACAAGGGCATGGAGCATTTTGATGAGAAGGGCATCGAGCATTGTGATGACAAGCGTCATGGAGCTTTTTGATGACAAGGGCGTGGTGCATTGTGATGAGAAGGGCAGGGAACACTGTGATGACAGGATCATGGACCAATTGGATGAAAAGGGTCATGGAACATTTTGATGACAGGATTTATGGAACATTGTGATGTCAGCGGTCATGGAGCATTTTGATGAAAAGGGTCATGGATCATTTTGATGACAGGGGTTATGGAACATTGTGATTTCAGGGGTCATCGAACATTGTGTTGATAAGTGCATGTAGCATTATGATGACTGGAGTCATAGAACATTGTGATGTCAGGGGTGAGGGATTATTGTAATGAATAGTGATGTAAAATTGTGATATCAGTGGTGAGAGTGCATTTTGATGAGAAGTGCATGGAGCATTGTGATGACAAGGTTTATGGAGCATTGTGATGACAAGATTGTGGAGCACTGTGATGACAAGCACATGGCGCATTTTGATGACATGGGTCATGGAGCATTGTGCTGACAAGTGCATGGAGCATTGTGATGACAATGGTCATGGAGCATTTTGCTGAGAAAAGCATAGAGCAGGGCTTCCATGGTGGCGCAGTGGTTGAGAGTCCGCCTGCCGATGCAGGGGACACGGGTTCGTGACCCGATCCCAGAAGATCCCACATGCCGCGGAGCGGCTGGGCCCGTGAGCCATGGCCGCGGAGCCTGTGTGTCCGGAGCCTGTGCTCCGCAACGGGAGAGGCCACAGCAGTGAGAGGCCCACGTACAGCAAAAAAAAAAAAAAAAAAAAAAAAAAAAAAAAAAAAAAAAAAGCATAGAGCATTTTGATGAGAAGGGTCAAAGAGCATTGTGATGAAAACTTCATGGAGCATTGTGGTTAAAAAGGTCACAGAGACTGTTGATGATGAGGGCAAGGACCATTGTGATGACAAAGTCATGAAGCATTGTGAAGACTGGAGTCATGGAGCATTGAGATGACAGGATTCTTGGAGCATTGTGATAACAAGGGCATGGAGCATTGTGATGACAAGGGCATGGAGCATTGTGATGACCAGGGCATGCAGTATTGTGAAGACAGGTTTCAGGGAGCATTGTGATGACATATGTAATGGCCCATTGTGATGACAATGGCATGGAGCATTGCGATGCCAAGTGTCATGGAGGATTCTGATGACAATGGCTTGGAGCATTGTGATGACAATGGTCAGGGAGCATTGTGCTGACAAGTGCATGGAGAATTGTGATGACAAGGGTCATGGAGCATTCTGATGACAAGCTTGTGGAGTAGTTTGATGACAATGGCATGGAGCATTGTGATGAAAACAGCATGAGGCATTGTTATGAAAAAGGCATGGAGCCTTTTTTTGACAGGGTTCAAGGAGCATTCTGAGGACAAGTGTCAGGGAGCATTGTGATGACAAGTGTATTGAGAATTGTGATGACAAAGGTCATGGAGCATTGTGATGAAAAGGGCATGGAGTATTGTGATGACAGGCATCATGGAGCATTGTGATGACAAGTGTTATGGAACATTGTGATCACAAGGGTTCGGAGCATTGTGATGACAGAGGTCATGGATCATTTTGATTTCAAGGAGCATGGAGCATTGTGATGACAAGGGCATGAAGCAATGTGATCCCAAGGTTCATGGAGGATTGTGATGACAATGGTAAAGGAGTATTGTGATGACAAGCGCATAGAGCATTGTAATGACAAGGTCATGTAGCATTTTGCTGACAAAGGCATGGAGCATTGTGATGACAAGGGTCATGGAGCATTGGGCTGAAAATGTTCATGGAGTATTGTGATGACAAGGCTCAAGGAGCATTGTGATGACAAGGGAATGGAGCATGGTGATGACAAGGTCCTGGAGCAATGTGATGAGAAGACCATGGAGCCTTGTGATGACAAGTCTCATGGAGCATTCCGATGAAAAGGGGCATGGAACATTGTGATTACAGGGGTCTTGGAGCATTGTGATGACAAGGGCATGGAGCATCGTGATAAGAAGGCCATGGAGCATTCTGATGACATGCGTCATGGAGCTTTGTGATGACAAGGGCAAGGAGAATTGTAATTACAGGGGTCTTGGTGCATTATGATGAAAAGGGCATGAATAATTGTGATGAAAAATGCATGGAGCCTTGTCATGAAAGGGTTCAAGGAGCATACTGATGGCAAGAGTCAGGGAGCATTGTGATGACAAGTGTAATGAGCATTGTGATGACAAATGTCATGGGGCATTGTGATGAGAAGACCATGGATAATTGTGATGACCAGCGTCATGGGGCATTGTGATGACAAGTGTTATGGAACATTGTGATCACAAGGGTTTGGAGAATCGTGATGACAGAGGTCATGGAGGGTTTTGATTTCATTGTGATGACAATAGCCTGAAGCATTATGATGATGGACATAGTGCATTGTGATGACAGGGTTCATGGAGCATTGTGATGAAAAGGGGCATGGAGCATTGGTCTGACAATTTTCAAGGATTATTATGATGACAGTGGGCATGGCACATTGTGGTAAAAAGGGCATGGAGCATTGTGATGACAAGGTCATGGAGTATTGTGAAGACAGGTGTCAGGGAGCATTGTGATGACATATCTCATGTTCCATTGTGATGAAAATAGCACGGAGCATTGTGATGCCAAGTGTCATGGAGGTTTGTCGTGACAAAGGTAAAGGAGCATTGTGATGACAAGGGCAGGGAGCATTGTGATGACAAGGGCCATTGATACTTTTAATGTCCAGGTCATGAAACATTGTGATGACAAGCGCATGGAGATTCCTATGACAGCAGTCATGAAGCACTGCGATGACAAGTACATAGCGTATTTTGATGACAATGGCATGGAGCATTGTGATGAAAAGGGCATGGATAATTGTGATGAAAAAGGCATGGAGACTTGTCATGACAGGGTTCAATGAGCATACTGACGACAAGTGTCAGGGAGCATTGTGATGACAAGTGTATTGAGAATTGTGAAGACAAATCCCATGGAGCATGGTGAATTGAAGTCCATGGATAATTGTGATGACAAGAGCATGTAACATTGTGATGAGAAGTGTCATGTAGCATTGTGATGACAAGGACGTGGAGAATTGTGATGAAAAGGGACATGGAGCATTGTGATAACCAGGGCATGGAGCATTGTGATGACAGGGGTCATGGAGCATTATTATGACAAGTGCCATGGTGCATTTTGACATAAGATATCACTTATGAAGGTCCTGTAAACATGGCTAAATAAGAACTGAATTAGGAAATAGAACAGAGTCTCAGATTTAGAAAACACACTTATGCCTGCATAAGGGGGAAGGAGAGGTGGGGAGATGCATAAAACAAGCGTTTGATATAAGCACAGGTACCGTACCAAAAACCAACTATAGAAGAGACAAGACCTACACCTTCCTCTGTGAAAGGGACTCAAAACCCCATATTTCCCACAGAGGAATATCTCTGACTAGGAAGAGTTTTAAAACCTATGTATTGATATGTCTATGTAAGGGAATCAAAAGTTTCTAGACTGGCATAAACATGGCAGCGAGAATCAGCTCAAACCCAGTATAAAAATGAATTTCAAAAACAAAACCAAAAAACAGGGAAATTCTTTACAATTCCTTCAGGGTGTCTGAGGAAACCTGGAAAGACCCTATCTACAATGACAGTTGGATGTGGCATAAGGCTGGACACTTGGGACTGAGAGGATTGGTGAGATTGGGTGAGCAAATGCAGACCCTTTCAAGCAATAATGCATGGCCCCCATTCCATGGGTCCCAACTCTCCAGGTTGAAGGGAATATTACTACAGCTATAACATGTACAGGAAACCTAGAGAATGGACACACTGTGAATACGAAAGGTTTCTAAAACTCAACGAATAGTCCCTCTCCTGGTGCTCCAGTTTGACTTTCCAACTGCCTTACTATCAATCTCCCAACTTGGAGAGACAGGCCCTTTAACCTCCTGGTTTTCACAGGTTCCCAATTTGCCAGAGGATGGAAGGGACGAGGGAGAACCCATGAGAGAGTAGCTGTTAGGCATTTGGACGGGCACATGTCACTCTAATTTCCCGGCAGGAAGAAGAATTAACCAAAGTCTCAGCCACCCACCGGGAACCAGTATAGGACATGATCCAAAATTTTGGACTTGTGTTCAGCTCCCAAAAAACGAGTTGAGAAATGGAGCTCAGGGGCACAGCAATTCACAAACTGGCAGAGTGATAAAGGACAACTATCGTCCAAAAATCTGTTGAGGGAAGTCAACGAGGCGGACTTGAAAGTGAGGCAAAATAGCAGGAAACAGATTTCAAGAGGTACCTTGGAATCGCCTGTAAAGCACAGGAAGAGGGGCACAACTTGGACAATGGTGCACTTGGCCAAAAAGGGCGTATGCGTTTTCTCCTGAATATATTCAGGAGAAAACGCATACGCCCTTTTTGGCCAAGCAAGCAAGCGGGCAATGCAAATCTGCACTACAAAGAAGTATCACTTCCCACCGGTCAAAAGGGACATCCACAAAATGTGTAAAAACCAGAAAGGCAAAACAGGCCCTGGAGAACCTGGAGCCTTGTTATGCTGATGGGCGGGATGTAAATTGCCAACTGCCTCACTGGAGGAGTGCATTGTGTTCCCTAAAAAAAGTAAACAACAGAGCTACAGAGCCAAGGCCACTTCCAGTCTAGGGAATATACCTTGGGAAAACTGAAAATCAATAAGAAAGAGCCACCTCCAAATTTAGGGCTGCACTGACTACAAGAACCTCAACTTGGGTACACCTTAAATATCCCAGGAAATATAAAAATGGTTCAAAACATTGTGGTACTTACGTACGATGGAATATCCCTCAGCCATGAAGTCAATGTCATAAGACCAGTAGCAGCAAAGTGAGTGGATTCAGGTACGATGATTCTAAGTGAAATAAGTCACACAGAAAAAGAAACTTATCATAAGATATCACTTATGAAGATCCTGTAAACATGGCTACACGTGAATTGAGTTAGGAAAGAGAACAGAGTCTCACATTTAGAAAACACTCTTATGCCTGCATAAAGGGGAAGGAGAGGTGGGGTGATGCATAAAACCAGAGTTTGATATAAGCAGAGGGACCGTTTCAAAAACCAACTTTGGAATTGACAAGACCGACACCTTCCTTAGTGAAAGAGACTCAAAACCCCATATTTCCCACAGAGGAATATAAATGACTAGTAAGAATCTTAAAACCTATGTATTGATATGTCTCCATAAGGGAATCAAGTGTGTCTAGAGTGGCATAAACATGGCAGCGAGAATCAGCTCAAACCCACTATAAAAAGGAATTTCAAAAGCAAAACCAAAAAACAGGGAAATTCTTTACAATTCCTTCAGGGTGTCTGAGGAAACCTGGAAAGACCCTATCTACAATGACAGCTGGATGTGGCATAAGGCTGGACACTTGGGACTGAGAGGATTGGTGAGATTGGGTGAGCAAATGCAGACCCTTTCAAGCAATAATGCATGGCCCCCATTCCATGGGTCCCAACTCTCCATGTTCAAGGGAATATTACTACAGCTATAACATGTACAGGAAACCTAGAGAATGGACACACTGTGAATACGAAAGGTTTCTAAAACTCAACGAATAGTCCCTATCCTGGTGCTCCAGTTTGACTTTCCAACTGCCTTACTATCAATCTCCCAACTTGGAGAGACAGGCCCTTTAACCTCCTGGTTTGCACAGGTTCCCAATTTGCCAGAGGATGGAAGGGACGAGGGAGAACCCATGAGAGAGTAGCTGTTAGGCATTTGGACGGGCACATGTCACTCTAATTTCCCGGCAGGAAGAAGAATTAACCAAAGTCTCAGCCACCCACCGGGAACCAGTATAGGACATGATCCAAAATTTTGGACTTGTGTTCAGCTCACAAAAAACGAGTTGAGAAATGGAGCTCAGGGGCACAGCAATTCACAAACTGGCAGAGTGATAAAGGACAACTATCGTCCAAAAATCTGTTGAGGGAAGTCAACGAGGCGGACTTGAAAGCGAGGCAAAATAGCAGGAAACAGATTTCAAGAGGTACCTTGGAATCGCCTGTAAAGCACAGGAAGAGGGGCACAACTTGGACAATGGTGCACTTGGCCAAAGAGGGCGTATGCGTTTTCTCCTGAATATATTCAGGAGAAAACGCATACGCCCTCTTTGGCCAAGCAAGCAAGCGGGCAATGCAAATCTGCACTACAAAGAAGTATCACTTCCCACCGGTCAAAAGGGATATCCACAAAATGTGTAAAAACCAGAAAGGCAAGACAGGCCCTGGAGAACTGGGAGCCTTGTTATGCTGATGGGCGGGATGTAAATTGCCAACTGCCTCACTGGAGGAGTGCATTGTGTTCCCTAAAACAAGTAAACAACAGAGCTACAGAGCCAAGGCCACTTCCAGTCTAGGGAATATACCTTGGGAAAACTGAAAATCAATAAGAAAGAGCCACCTCCAAATTTAGGGCTGCACTGACTACAAGAACCTCAACTTGGGTACACCTTAAATATCCCAGGAAATATAAAAATGGTTCAAAACATTGTGGTACTTACGTACGATGGAATATCCCTCAGCCATGAAATCAATGTCATAAGACCAGTAGCAGCAAAGTGAGTGGATTCAGGTACGATGATTCTAAGTGAAATAAGTCACACAGAAAAAGAAACTTATCATAAGATATCACTTAGGAAGATCCTGTAAACATGGCTACACGTGAATTGAGTTAGGAAAGAGAACAGAGTCTCACATTTAGAAAACACTCTTATGCCTGCATAAAGGGGAATGAGAGGTGGGGTGATGCATAAAACCAGAGTTTGATATAAGCACAGGGACCGTTTCAAAAACCAACTTTGGAATTGACAAGACCGACACCTTCCTTAGTGAAAGAGACTCAAAACCCCATATTTCCCACAGAGGAATATATCTGACTAGTAAGAATCTTAAAACCTATGTATTGATATGTCTCCATAAGGGTATCAAGTGTGTCTAGAGTGGCATAAACATGGCAGCGAGAATCAGCTCAAACCCACTATAAAAAGGAATTTCAAAAGCAAAACCAAAAAACAGGGAAATTCTTTACAATTCCTTCAGGGTGTCTGAGGAAACCTGGAAAGACCCTATCTACAATGACAGCTGGATGTGGCATAAGGCTGGACACTTGGGACTGAGAGGATTGGTGAGATTGGGTGAGCAAATGCAGACCCTTTCAAGCAATAATGCATGGCCCCCATTCCATGGGTCCCAACTCTCCAGGTTCAAGGGAATATTACTACAGCTATAACATGTACAGGAAACCTAGAGAATGGACACACTGTGAATACGAAAGGTTTCTAAAACTCAACGAATAGTCCCTCTCCTGGTGCTCCAGTTTGACTTTCCAACTGCCTTACTATCAATCTCCCAACTTGGAGAGACAGGCCCTTTAACCTCCTGGTTTGCACAGGTTCCCAATTTGGCAGAGGATGGAAGGGACGAGGGAGAACCCATGAGAGAGTAGCTGTTAGGCATTTGGACGGGCACATGTCACTCTAATTTCCCGGCAGGAAGAAGAATTAACCAAAGTCTCAGCCACCCACCGGGAACCAGTATAGGACATGATCCAAAATTTTGGACTTGTGTTCAGCTCACAAAAAACGAGTTGAGAAATGGAGCTCAGGGGCACAGCAATTCACAAACTGGCAGAGTGATAAAGGACAACTATCGTCCAAAAATCTGTTGAGGGAAGTCAACGAGGCGGACTTGAAAGCGAGGCAAAATAGCAGGAAACAGATTTCAAGAGGTACCTTGGAATCGCCTGTAAAGCACAGGAAGAGGGGCACAACTTGGACAATGGTGCACTTGGCCAAAGAGGGCGTATGCGTTTTCTCCTGAATATATTCAGGAGAAAACGCATACGCCCTCTTTGGCCAAGCAAGCAAGCGGGCAATGCAAATCTGCACTACAAAGAAGTATCACTTCCCACCGGTCAAAAGGGATATCCACAAAATGTGTAAAAACCAGAAAGGCAAGACAGGCCCTGGAGAACTGGGAGCCTTGTTATGCTGATGGGCGGGATGTAAATTGCCACCTGCCTCACTGGAGGAGTGCATTGTGTTCCCTAAAACAAGTAAACAACAGAGCTACAGAGCCAAGGCCACTTCCAGTCTAGGGAATATACCTTGGGAAAACTGAAAATCAATAAGAAAGAGCCACCTCCAAATTTAGGGCTGCACTGACTACAAGAACCTCAACTTGGGTACACCTTAAATATCCCAGGAAATATAAAAATGGTTCAAAACATTGTGGTACTTACGTACGATGGAATATCCCTCAGCCATGAAATCAATGTCATAAGACCAGTAGCAGCAAAGTGAGTGGATTCAGGTACGATGATTCTAAGTGAAATAAGTCACACAGAAAAAGAAACTTATCATAAGATATCACTTAGGAAGATCCTGTAAACATGGCTACACGTGAATTGAGTTAGGAAAGAGAACAGAGTCTCACATTTAGAAAACACTCTTATGCCTGCATAAAGGGGAAGGAGAGGTGGGGTGATGCATAAAACCAGAGTTTGATATAAGCACAGGGACCGTTTCAAAAACCAACTTTGGAATTGACAAGACCGACACCTTCCTTAGTGAAAGAGACTCAAAACCCCATATTTCCCACAGAGGAATATATCTGACTAGTAAGAATCTTAAAACCTATGTATTGATATGTCTCCATAAGGGTATCAAGTGTGTCTAGAGTGGCATAAACATGGCAGCGAGAATCAGCTCAAACCCACTATAAAAAGGAATTTCAAAAGCAAAACCAAAAAACAGGGAAATTCTTTACAATTCCTTCAGGGTGTCTGAGGAAACCTGGAAAGACCCTATCTACAATGACAGCTGGATGTGGCATAAGGCTGGACACTTGGGACTGAGAGGATTGGTGAGATTGGGTGAGCAAATGCAGACCCTTTCAAGCAATAATGCATGGCCCCCATTCCATGGGTCCCAACTCTCCATGTTCAAGGGAATATTACTACAGCTATAACATGTACAGGAAACCTAGAGAATGGACACACTGTGAATACGAAAGGTTTCTAAAACTCAACGAATAGTCCCTCTCCTGGTGCTCCAGTTTGACTTTCCAACTGCCTTACTATCAATCTCCCAACTTGGAGAGACAGGCCCTTTAACCTCCTGGTTTGCACAGGTTCCCAATTTGGCAGAGGATGGAAGGGACGAGGGAGAACCCATGAGAGAGTAGCTGTTAGGCATTTGGACGGGTACATGTCACTCTAATTTCCCAGCAGGAAGAAGAATTAACCAAAGTCTCAGCCACCCACCGGGAACCAGTATAGGACATGATCCAAAATTTTGGACTTGCGTTCAGCTCACAAAAAACGAGTTGAGAAATGGAGCTCAGGGGCACAGCAATTCACAAACTGGCAGAGTGATAAAGGACAACTATCGTCCAAAAATCTGTTGAGGGAAGTCAACGAGGCGGACTTGAAAGTGAGGCAAAATAGCAGGAAACAGATTTCAAGAGGTACGTTGGAATCGCCTGTAAAGCACAGGAAGAGGGGCACAACTTGGACAATGGTGCACTTGGCCAAAAAGGGCGTATGCGTTTTCTCCTGAATATATTCAGGAGAAAACGCATACGCCCTTTTTGGCCAAGCAAGCAAGCGGGCAATGCAAATCTGCACTACAAAGAAGTATCATTTCCCACCGGTCAAAAGGGACATCCACAAAATGTGTAAAAACCAGAAAGGCAAGACAGGCCCTGAGGAACTGGGAGCCTTGTTATGCTGATGGGTGGGATGTAAATTGCCAACTGCCTCACTGGAGGAGTGCATTGTGTTCCCTAAAACAAGTAAACAACAGAGCTACAGAGCCAAGGCCACTTTCAGTCTAGGGAATATACCTTGGGAAAACTGAAAATCAATAAGAAAGAGCAACCTCCAAATTTAGGGCTGCACTGACTACAAGAACCTCAACTTGGGTACACCTTAAATATCCCAGGAAATATAAAAATGCTTCAAACATTGTGGTACTTACGTACGATGGAATATCCCTCAGCCATGAAATCAATGTCATAAGACCAGTAGCAACAAAGTGAGTGGATTCAGGTACGATGATTCTAAGTGAAATAAGTCACACAGAAAAAGAAACTTATCATAAGATATCACTTATGAAGATCCTGTAAACATGGCTACACGTGAACTGAGTTAGGAAAGAGAACAGAGTCTCACATTTAGAAAACACTCTTATGCCTGCATAAAGGGGAAGGAGAGGTGGGGTGATGCATAAAACCAGAGTTTGATATAAGCACACGGACCGTTTCAAAAACCAACTTTGGAATTGACAAGACCGACACCTTCCTCAGTGAAAGAGACTGAAAACCCCATATTTCCCACAGAGGAATATATCTGACTAGTAAGAATCTTAAAACCTATGTATTGATATGTCTCCATAAGGGAATCAAGTGTGTCTAGAGTGGCATAAACATGGCAGCGAGAATCAGCTCAAACCCACTATAAAAAGGAATTTCAAAAGCAAAACCAAAAAACAGGGAAATTCTTTACAATTCCTTCAGGGTGTCTGAGGAAACCTGGAAAGACCCTATCTACAATGACAGCTGGATGTGGCATAAGGCTGGACACTTGGGACTGAGAGGATTGGTGAGATTGGGTGAGCAAATGCAGACCCTTTCAAGCAATAATGCATGGCCCCCATTCCATGGGTCCCAACTCTCCAGGTTCAAGGGAATATTACTACAGCTATAACATGTACAGGAAACCTAGAGAATGGACACACTGTGAATACGAAAGGTTTCTAAAACTCAACGAATAGTCCCTCTCCTGGTGCTCCAGTTTGACTTTCCAACTGCCTTACTATCAATCTCCCAACTTGGAGAGACAGGCCCTTTAACCTCCTGGTTTGCACAGGTTCCCAATTTGGCAGAGGATGGAAGGGACGAGAGAGAACCCATGAGAGAGTAGCTGTTAGGCATTTGGACGGGCACATGTCACTCTAATTTCCCGGCAGGAAGAAGAATTAACCAAAGTCTCAGCCACCCAGCGGGAACCAGTATAGGACATGATCCAAAATTTTGGACTTGCGTTCAGCTCACAAAAAACGAGTTGAGAAATGGAGCTCAGGGGCACAGCAATTCACAAACTGGCAGAGTGATAAAGGACAACTATCGTCCAAAAATCTGTTGAGGGAAGTCAACGAGGCGGACTTGAAAGCGAGGCAAAATAGCAGGAAACAGATTTCAAGAGGTACCTTGGAATCGCCTGTAAAGCACAGGAAGAGGGGCACAACTTGGACAATGGTGCACTTGGCCAAAAAGGGCGTATGCGTTTTCTCCTGAATATATTCAGGAGAAAACGCATACGCCCTTTTTGGCCAAGCAAGCAAGCGGGCAATGCAAATCTGCACTACAAAGAAGCATCACTTCCCACCGGTCAAAAGGGACATCCACAAAATGTGTAAAAACCAGAAAGGCAAGACAGGCCCTGGAGAACTGGGAGCCTTGTTATGCTGATGGGCGGGATGTAAATTGCCAACTGCCTCACTGGAGGAGTGCATTGTGTTCCCTAAAACAAGTAAACAACAGAGCTACAGAGCCAAGGCCACTTCCAGTCTAGGGAATATACCTTGGGAAAACTGAAAATCAATAAGAAAGAGCCACCTCCAAATTTAGGGCTGCACTGACTACAAGAACCTCAACTTGGGTACACCTTAAATATCCCAGGAAATATAAAAATGGTTCAAAACATTGTGGTACTTACGTACGATGGAATATCCCTCAGGCATGAAATCAATGTCATAAGACAAGTAGCAGCAAAGTGAGTGGATTCAGGTACGATGATTCTAAGTGAAATAAGTCACACAGGAAAAGAAACTTATCATAAGATATCACTTATGAAGATCCTGTAAACATGGCTACACATGAACTGAGTTAGGAAAGAGAACAGAGTCTCACATTTAGAAAACACTCTTATGCCTGCATAAAGGGGAAGGAGAGGTGGGGTGATGCATAAAACCAGAGTTTGATATAAGCACAGGGACCGTTTCAAAAACCAACTTTGGAAATGACAAGACCGACACCTTCCTCAGTGAAAGAGACTCAAAACCCCATATTTCCCACAGAGGAATATATCTGACTAGTAAGAATCTTAAAACCTATGTATTGATATGTCTCCATAAGGGAATCAAGTGTGTCTAGAGTGGCATAAACATGGCAGCGAGAATCAGCTCAAACCCACTATAAAAAGGAATTTCAAAAGCAAAACCAATAAACAGGGAAATTCTTTACAATTCCTTCAGGGTGTCTGAGGAAACCTGGAAAGACCCTATCTACAATGACAGCTGGATGTGGCATAAGGCTGGACACTTGGGACTGAGAGGATTGGTGAGATTGGGTGAGCGAATGCAGACCCTTTCAAGCAATAATGCATGGCCCCCATTCCATGGGTCCCAACTCTCCATGTTCAAGGGAATATTACTACAGCTATAACATGTACAGGAAACCTAGAGAATGGATACACTGTGAATACGAAAGGTTTCTAAAACTCAACGAATAGTCCCTCTCCTGGTGCTCCAGTTTGACTTTCCAACTGCCTTACTATCAATCTCCCAACTTGGAGAGACAGGCCCTTTAACCTCCTGGTTTGCACAGGTTCCCAATTTGGCAGAGGATGGAAGGGACGAGAGAGAACCCATGAGAGAGTAGCTGTTAGGCATTTGGACGGGCACATGTCACTCTAATTTCCCGGCAGGAAGAAGAATTAACCAAAGTCTCAGCCACCCACCGGGAACCAGTATAGGACATGATCCAAAATTTTGGACTTGCGTTCAGCTCACAAAAAACGAGTTGAGAAATGGAGCTCAGGGGCACAGCAATTCACAAACTGGCAGAGTGATAAAGGACAACTATCGTCCAAAAATCTGTTGAGGGAAGTCAACGAGGCGGACTTGAAAGCGAGGCAAAATAGCAGGAAACAGATTTCAAGAGGTACCTTGGAATCGCCTGTAAAGCACAGGAAGAGGGGCACAACTTGGACAATGGTGCACTTGGCCAAAAAGGGCGTATGCGTTTTCTCCTGAATATATTCAGGAGAAAACGCATACGCCCTTTTTGGCCAAGCAAGCAAGCGGGCAATGCAAATCTGCACTACAAAGAAGTATCACTTCCCACCGGTCAAAAGGGACATCCACAAAATGTGTAAAAACCAGAAAGGCAAGACAGGCCCTGGAGAACTGGGAGCCTTGTTATGCTGATGGGCGGGATGTAAATTGCCAACTGCCTCACTGGAGGAGTGCATTGTGTTCCCTAAAACAAGTAAACAACAGAGCTACAGAGCCAAGGCCACATCCAGTCTAGGGAATATACCTTGGGAAAACTGAAAATCAATAAGAAAGATCCACCTCCAAATTTAGGGCTGCACTGACTACAAGAACCTCAACTTGGGTACACCTTAAATATCCCAGGAAATATAAAAATGGTTCAAAACATTGTGGTACTTACGTACGATGGAATATCCCTCAGCCATGAAATCAATGTCATAAGACCAGTAGCAGCAAAGTGAGTGGATTCAGGTACGATGATTCTAAGTGAAATAAGTCACACAGAAAAAGAAACTTATCATAAGATATCACTTAGGAAGATCCTGTAAACATGGCTACACGTGAACTGAGTTAGGAAAGAGAACAGATTCTCACATTTAGAAAACACTCTTATGCCTGCATCAAGGGGAAGGAGAGGTGGGGTGATGCATAAAACCAGAGTTTGATATAAGCACAGGGACCGTTTCAAAAACCAACTTTGGAATAGACAAGACCTACACCTTCCTCAGTGAAAGAGACTCAAAACCCCATATTTCCCACAGAGGAATATATCTGACTAGTAAGAATCTTAAAACCTATGTATTGATATGTCTCCATAAGGGAATCAAGTGTGTCTAGAGTGGCATAAACATGGCAGCGAGAATCAGCTCAAACCCACTATAAAAAGGAATTTCAAAAGCAAAACCAAAAAACAGGGAAATTCTTTACAATTCCTTCAGGGTGTCTGAGGAAACCTGGAAAGACCCTATCTACAATGACAGCTGGATGTGGCATAAGGCTGGACACTTGGGACTGAGAGGATTGGTGAGATTGGGTGAGCAAATGCAGACCCTTTCAAGCAATAATGCATGGCCCCCATTCCATGGGTCCCAACTCTCCAGGTTCAAGGGAATATTACTACAGCTATAACATGTACAGGAAACCTGGAGAATGGACACACTGTGAATACGAAAGGTTTCTAAAACTCAACGAATAGTCCCTCTCCTGGTGCTCCAGTTTGACTTTCCAACTGCCTTACTATCAATCTCCCAACTTGGAGAGACAGGCCCGTTAACCTCCTGGTTTGCACAGGTTCCCAATTTGGCAGAGGATGGAAGGGACGAGGGAGAACCCATGAGAGAGTAGCTGTTAGGCATTTGGACGGGCACATGTCACTCTAATTTCCCGGCAGGAAGAAGAATTAACCAAAGTCTCAGCCACCCACCGGGAACCAGTATAGGACATGATCCAAAATTTTGGACTTGCGTTCAGCTCACAAAAAACGAGTTGAGAAATGGAGCTCAGGGGCACAGCAATTCACAAACTGGCAGAGTGATAAAGGACAACTATCGTCCAAAAATCTGTTGAGGGAAGTCAACGAGGCGGACTTGAAAGCGAGGCAAAATAGCAGGAAACAGATTTCAAGAGGTACCTTGGAATCGCCTGTAAAGCACAGGAAGAGGGGCACAATTTGGACAATGGTGCACTTGGCCAAAAAGGGCGTATGCGTTTTCTCCTGAATATATTCAGGAGAAAACGCATACGCCCTTTTTGGCCAAGCAAGCAAGCGGGCAATGCAAATCTGCACTACAAAGAAGTATCACTTCCCACCGGTCAAAAGGGACATCCACAAAATGTGTAAATACCAGAAAGGCAAGACAGGCCCTGGAGAACAGGGAGCCTTGTTATGCTGATGGGCGGGATGTAAATTGCCAACTGCCTCACTGGAGGAGTGCATTGTGTTCCCTAAAACAAGTAAACAACAGAGCTACAGAGCCAAGGCCACTTCCAGTCTAGGGAATATACCTTGGGAAAACTGAAAATCAATAAGAAAGAGCCACCTCCAAATTTAGGGCTGTACTGACTACAAGAACCTAAACTTGGGTACACCTTAAATATCCCAGGAAATATAAAAATGGTTCAAAACATTGTGGTACTTACGTACGATGGAATATCCCTCAGCCATGAAATCAATGTCATAAGACCAGTAGCAGCAAAGTGAGTGGATTCAGGTACGATGATTCTAAGTGAAATAAGTCCCACAGAAAAAAGAAACTTATCATAAGATATCACTTAGGAAGATCCTGTAAACATGACTACACGTGAACTGAGTTAGGAAAGAGAACAGAGTCTCACATTTAGAAAACACTCTTATGCCTGCATAAAGGGGAATGAGAGGTGGGGTGATGCATAAAACCAGAGTTTGATATAAGCACAGGGACCGTTTCAAAAACCAACTTTGGAATAGACAAGACCTACACCTTCCTCAGTGAAAGAGACTCAAAACCCCATATTTCCCGCAGAGGAATATATCTGACTAGTAAGAATCTTAAAACCTATGTATTGATATGTCTCCATAAGGGAATCAAGTGTATCTAGAGTGGCATAAACATGGCAGCGAGAATCAGCTCAAACCCAGTATAAAAAGAATTTCAAAAGCAAAACCAAAAAACAGGGAAATTCTTTACAATTCCTTCAGGGTGTCTGAGGAAACCTGGAAAGACCCTATCTACAATGACAGCTGGATGTGGCATAAGGCTGGACACTTGGGACTGAGAGGATTGGTGAGATTGGGTGAGCAAATGCAGACCCTTTCAAGCAATAATGCATGGCCCCCATTCCATGGGTCCCAACTCTCCAGGTTCAAGGGAATATTACTACAGCTATAACATGTACAGGAAACCTAGAGAATGGACACACTGTGAATACGAAAGGTTTCTAAAACTCAACGAATAGTCCCTCTCCTGGTGCTCCAGTTTGACTTTCCAACTGCCTTACTATCAATCTCCCAACTTGGAGAGACAGGCCCTTTAACCTCCTGGTTTGCACAGGTTCCCAATTTGGCAGAGGATGGAAGGGACGAGGGAGAACCCATGAGAGAGTAGCTGTTAGGCATTTGGACGGGCACATATCACTCTAATTTCCCGGCAGGAAGAAGAATTAACCAAAGTCTCAGCCACCCACCGGGAACCAGTATAGGACATGATCCAAAATTTTGGACTTGCGTTCAGCTCACAAAAAACGAGTTGAGAAATGGAGCTCAGGGGCACAGCAATTCACACACTGGCAGAGTGATAAAGGACAACTATCATCCAAAAATCTCTTGAGGGAAGTCAACGAGGTGGACTTGAAAGCGAGGCAAAATAGCAGGAAACAGATTTCAAGAGGTACGTTGGAATCGCCTGTAAAGCACAGGAAGAGGGGCACAACTTGGACAATGATGCACTTGGCCAAAAAGGGCGTATGCGTTTTCTCCTGAATATATTCAGGAGAAAACGCATACGCCCTTTTTAGCCAAGCAAGCAAGCGGGCAATGCAAATCTGCACTACAAAGAAGTATCACTTCCCACCGGTCAAAAGGGACATCCACAAAATGTGTAAAAACCAGAAAGGCAAGACAGGCCCTGGAGAACAGGGAGCCTTGTTATGCTGATGGGCGGGATGTAAATTGCCAACTGCCTCACTGGAGGAGTGCATTGTGTTCCCTAAAACAAGTAAACAACAGAGCTACAGAGCCAAGGCCACTTCCAGTCTAGGGAATATACCTTGGGAAAACTGAAAATCAATAAGAAAGAGCCACCTCCAAATTTAGGGCTGCACTGACTACAAGAACCTCAACTTGGGTACACCTTAAATATCCCAGGAAATATAAAAATGGTTCAAAACATTGTGGTACTTACGTACGATGGAATATCCCTCAGCCATGAAATCAATGTCATAAGACCAGTAGCAGCAAAGTGACTGGATTCAGGTACGATGATTCTAAGTGAAATAAGTCACACAGAAAAAGAAACTTATCATAAGATATCACTTATGAAGATCCTGTAAACGTGGCTACACGTGAACTGAGTTAGGAAAGAGAACAGAGTCTCACATTTAGAAAACACTCTTATGCCTGCATAAAGGGGATGGAGAGGTGGGGTGATGCATAAAACCAGAGTTTGATATAAGCACAGGGACCGTTCCAAAAACCAACTTTGGAATAGACAAGACCTACACCTTCCTCAGTGAAAGAGACTCAAAACCCCATATTTCCCGCAGAGGAATATATCTGACTAGTAAGAATCTTAAAACCTATGTATTGATATGACTCCATAAGGGAATCAAGTGTGTCTAGAGTGGCATAAACATGGCAGCGAGAATCAGCTCAAACCCACTATAAAAAGGAATTTCAAAAGCAAAACCAAAAAACAGGGAAATTCTTTACAATTCCTTCAGGGTGTCTGAGGAAACCTGGAAAGACCCTATCTACAATGACAGCTGGATGTGGCAAAAGGCTGGACACTTGGGACTGAGAGGATTGGTGAGATTGGGTGAGCAAATGCAGACCCTTTCAAGCAATAATGCATGGCCCCCATTCCATGGGTCCCAACTCTCCAGGTTCAAGGGAATATTACTACAGCTATAACATGTACAGGAAACCTAGAGAATGTACACACTGTGAATACGAAAGGTTTCTAAAACTCAATAAATAGTCCCTCTCCTGGTGCTCCAGTTTGACTTTCCAACTGCCTTACTATCAATCTCCCAAGTTGGAGAGACAGGCCCTTTAACCTCCTGGTTTGCACAGGTTCCCAATTTGCCAGAGGATGGAAGGGACGAGGGAGAACCCATGAGAGAGTAGCTGTTAGGCATTTGGACGGGCACATGTCACTCTAATTTCCTGGCAGGAACAAGAATTAACCAAAGTCTCAGCCACCCACCGGGAACCAGTATAGGACATGATCCAAAATTTTGGACTTGTGTTCAGCTCACAAAAAACGAGTTGAGAAATGGAGCTCAGGGGCACAGCAATTCACAAACTGGCAGAGTGATAAAGGACAACTATCGTCCAAAAATCTGTTGAGGGAAGTCAACGAGGCGGACTTGAAAGCGAGGCAAAATAGCAGGAAACAGATTTCAAGAGGTACCTTGGAATCGCCTGTAAAGCACAGGAAGAGGGGCACAACTTGGACAATGGTGCACTTGGCCAAAAAGGGCGTATGCGTTTTCTCCTGAATATATTCAGGAGAAAACGCATACGCCCTTTTTGGCCAAGCAAGCAAGCGGGCAATGCAAATCTGCACTACAAAGAAGTATCACTTCCCACCGGTCAAAAGGGATATCCACAAAATGTGTAAAAACCAGAAAGTCAAGACAGGCCCTGGAGAACTGGGAGCCTTGTTATGCTGATGGGCGTGATGTAAATTGCCAACTGCCTCACTGGAGGAGTGCATTGTGTTCCCTAAAACAAGAAAACAACAGAGCTACAGAGCCAAGGCCACTTCCAGTCTAGGGAATATACCTTGGGAAAACTGAAAATCAATAAGAAAGAGCCACCTCCAAATGTAGGGCTGCACTGACTACAAGAACCTCAACTTGGGTACACCTTAAATATCCCAGGAAATATAAAAATGGTTCAAAACATTGTGGTACTTACGTACGATGGAATATCCCTCAGCCATGAAATCAATGTCATAAGACCAGTAGCAGCAAAGTGACTGGATTCAGGTACGATGATTCTAAGTGAAATAAGTCACACAGAAAAAGAAACTTATCATAAGATATCACTTATGAAGATCCTGTAAACGTGGCTACACGTGAACTGAGTTAGGAAAGAGAACAGAGTCTCACATTTAGAAAACACTCTTATGCCTGCATAAAGGGGATGGAGAGGTGGGGTGATGCATAAAACCAGAGTTTGATATAAGCACAGGGACCGTTCCAAAAACCAACTTTGGAATAGACAAGACCTACACCTTCCTCAGTGAAAGAGACTCAAAACCCCATATTTCCCGCAGAGGAATATATCTGACTAGTAAGAATCTTAAAACCTATGTATTGATATGACTCCATAAGGGAATCAAGTGTGTCTAGAGTGGCATAAACATGGCAGCGAGAATCAGCTCAAACCCACTATAAAAAGGAATTTCAAAAGCAAAACCAAAAAACAGGGAAATTCTTTACAATTCCTTCAGGGTGTCTGAGGAAACCTGGAAAGACCCTATCTACAATGACAGCTGGATGTGGCATAAGGCTGGACACTTGGGACTGAGAGGATTGGTGAGATTGGGTGAGCAAATGCAGACCCTTTCAAGCAATAATGCATGGCCCCCATTCCATGGGTCCCAACTCTCCAGGTTCAAGGGAATATTACTACAGCTATAACATGTACAGGAAACCTAGAGAATGTACACACTGTGAATACGAAAGGTTTCTAAAACTCAATAAATAGTCCCTCTCCTGGTGCTCCAGTTTGACTTTCCAACTGCCTTACTATCAATCTCCCAACTTGGAGAGACAGGCCCTTTAACCTCCTGGTTTGCACAGGTTCCCAATTTGCCAGAGGATAGAAGGGACGAGGGAGAACCCATGAGAGAGTAGCTGTTAGGCATTTGGACGGGCACATGTCACTCTAATTTCCTGGCAGGAACAAGAATTAACCAAAGTCTCAGCCACCCACCGGGAACCAGTATAGGACATGATCCAAAATTTTGGACTTGTGTTCAGCTCACAAAAAACGAGTTGAGAAATGGAGCTCAGGGGCACAGCAATTCACAAACTGGCAGAGTGATAAAGGACAACTATCGTCCAAAAATCAGTTGAGGGAAGTCAACGAGGCGGACTTGAAAGCGAGGCAAAATAGCAGGAAACAGATTTCAAGAGGTACCTTGGAATCGCCTGTAAAGCACAGGAAGAGGGGCACAACTTGGACAATGGTGCACTTGGCCAAAAAGGGCGTATGCGTTTTCTCCTGAATATATTCAGGAGAAAACGCATACGCCCTTTTTGGCCAAGCAAGCAAGCGGGCAATGCAAATCTGCACTAAAAAGAAGTATCACTTCCCACCGGTCAAAAGGGATATCCACAAAATGTGTAAAAACCAGAAAGTCAAGACAGGCCCTGGAGAACTGGGAGCCTTGTTATGCTGATGGGCGTGATGTAAATTGCCAACTGCCTCACTGGAGGAGTGCATTGTGTTCCCTAAAACAAGAAAACAACAGAGCTACAGAGCCAAGGCCACTTCCAGTCTAGGGAATATACCTTGGGAAAACTGAAAATCAATAAGAAAGAGCCACCTCCAAATGTAGGGCTGCACTGACTACAAGAACCTCAACTTGGGTACACCTTAAATATCCCAGGAAATATAAAAATGGTTCAAAACATTGTGGTACTTACGTACGATGGTATATCCCTCAGCCATGAAATCAATGTCATAAGACCAGTAGCAGCAAAGTGAGTGGATTCAGGTACAATGATTCTAAGTGAAATAAGTCACACAGAAAAAGAAACTTATCATAAGATATCACTTATGAAGATCCTGTAAACATGGCTACACGTGAACTGAGTTAGGAAAGAGAACAGAGTCTCACATTTAGAAAACACTCTTATGCCTGCATAAAGGGGAAGGAGAGGTGGGGTGATGCATAAAACCAGAGTTTGATATAAGCACAGGGACCGTTTCAAAAACCAACTTTGGAATTGACAAGACCGACACCTTCCTTAGTGAAAGAGACTCAAAACCCCATATTTCCCACAGAGGAATATATCTGACTAGTAAGAATCTTAAAACCTATGTATTGATATGTCTCCATAAGGGAATCAAGTGTGTCTAGAGTGGCATAAACATGGCAGCGAGAATCAGCTCAAACCCACTATAAAAAGGAATTTCAAAAGCAAAACCAAAAAACAGGGAAATTCTTTACAATTCCTTCAGGGTGTCTGAGGAAACCTGGAAAGACCCTATCTACAATGACAGCTGGATGTGGCATAAGGCTGGACACTTGGGACTGAGAGGATTGGTGAGATTGGGTGAGCAAATGCAGACCCTTTCAAGCAATAATGCATGGCCCCCATTCCATGGGTCCCAACTCTCCAGGTTCAAGGGAATATTACTACAGCTATAACATGTACAGGAAACCTAGAGAATGGACACACTGTGAATACGAAAGGTTTCTAAAACTCAACGAATAGTCCCTCTCCTGGTGCTCCAGTTTGACTTTCCAACTGCCTTACTATCAATCTCCCAACTTGGAGAGACAGGCCCTTTAACCTCCTGGTTTGCACAGGTTCCCAATTTGGCAGAGGATGGAAGGGACGAGGGAGAACCCATGAGAGAGTAGCTGTTACGCATTTGGACGGGCACATGTCACTCTAATTTCCCGGCAGGAAGAAGAATTAACCAAAGTCTCATCCACCCACCGGGAACCAGTATAGGACATGATCCAAAATTTTGGACTTGCGTTCAGCTCACAAAAAACGAGTTGAGAAATGGAGCTCAGGGGCACAGCAATTCACAAACTGGCAGAGTGATAAAGGTCAACTATCGTCCAAAAATCTGTTGAGGGAATTCAACGAGGTGGACTTGAAAGTGAGGCAAAATAGCAGGAAACAGATTTCAAGAGGTACGTTGGAATCTCCTGTAAAGCACAGGAAGAGGGGCACAACTTGGACAGTGGTGCACTTGGCCAAAAAGGGCGTATGCGTTTTCTCCTGAATATATTCAGGAGAAAACGCATACGCCCTTTTTGGCCAAGCAAGCAAGTGGGCAATGCAAATCTGCACTACAAAGAAGTATCACTTCCCACCGGTTAAAAGGGACATCCACAAAATGTGTAAAAACCAGAAAGGCAAGACAGGCCCTGGAGAACAGGGAGCCTTGTCATGCTGATGGGCGGGATGTCAATTGCCAACTGCCTCACTGGAGGAGTGCATTGTGTTCCCTAAAACAAGTAAACAACAGAGCTACAGAGCCAAGGCCACTTCCAGTCTAGGGAATATACCTTGTGAAAACTGAAAATCAATAAGAAAGTGCCACCTCCAAATTTAGGGCTGCACTGACTACAAGAACCTCAACTTGGGTACACCTTAAATATCCCAGGAAATATAAAAATGGTTCAAAACTTTGTGGTACTTACGTACGATGGAATATCCCTCAGCGATGAAATCAATGTCATAAGACCAGAAGCAGCAAAGTGAGTGGATTCAGGTACGATGATTCTAAGTGAAATAAGTCACACAGAAAAACAAACTTATCATAAGATATCACTTATGAAGATCCTGTAAACATGGCTACACGTGAACTGAGTTAGGAAAGAGAACAGAGTCTCACATTTAGAAAACACTCTTATGCCTGCATAAAGGGGATGGAGAGGTGGGGTGATGCATAAAACCAGAGTTTGATATAAGCACAGGGACCGTTCCAAAAACCAACTTTGGAATAGACAAGACCTACACCTTCCTCAGTGAAAGAGACTCAAAACCCCATATTTCCCGCAGAGGAATATATCTGACTAGTAAGAATCTTAAAACCTATGTATTGATATGACTCCATAAGGGAATCAAGTGTGTCTAGAGTGGCATAAACATGCCAGCGAGAATCAGCTCAAACCCACTATAAACATGTATTTCAAAAGCAAAACCAGAAAACAGGGAAATTCTTTACAATTCCTTCAGGGTGTCTGAGGAAACCTGGAAAGACCCTATCTACAATGACAGCTGGATGTGGCATAAGGCTGGACACTTGGGACTGAGAGGATTGGTGAGATTGGGTGAGCAAATGCAGACCCTTTCAAGCAATAATGCATGGCCCCCATTCCATGGGTCCCAACTCTCCAGGTTCAAGGGAATATTACTACAGCTATAACATGTACAGGAAACCTAGAGAATGGACACACTGTGAATACGAAAGGTTTCTAAAACTCAACGAATAGTCCCTCTCCTGGTGCTCCAGTTTGACTTTCCAACTGCCTTACTATCAATCTCCCAACTTGGAGAGACAGGCCCTTTAACCTCCTGGTTTGCACAGGTTCCCAATTTGGCAGAGGATGGAAGGGACGAGGGAGAACCCATGAGAGAGTAGCTGTTAGGCATTTGGACGGGCACATGTCACTCTAATTTCCCGGCAGGAAGAAGAATTAACCAAAGTCTCAGCCACCCACCGGGAACCAGTATAGGACATGATCCAAAATTTTGGACTTGCGTTCAGCTCACAAAAAACGAGTTGAGAAATGGAGCTCAGGGGCACAGCAATTCACAAACTGGCAGAGTGATAAAGGACAACTATCGTCCAAAAATCTGTTGAGGGAAGTCAACGAGGCGGACTTGAAAGCGAGGCAAAATAGCAGGAAACAGATTTCAAGAGGTACCTTGGAATCGCCTGTAAAGCACAGGAAGAGGGGCACAATTTGGACAATGGTACACTTGTCCAAAAAGGGCGTATGCGTTTTCTCCTGAATATAATCAGGAGAAAACGCATACGCCCTTTTTGGCCAAGCAAGCAAGCGGGCAATGCAAATCTGCACTACAAATAAGTTTCAGTTCCCACCGGTCAAAAGGGACATCCACAAAATATGTAAAAACCAGAAAGGCAAGACAGGTCCTGGAGAACAGGGAGCTTCTTTAGGCTAATGGGTGGCATGTAAATTGCTAACTGCCTCTCTGGAGGAGTGCATTGTGTTCCCTAAAACAAATAAACAACAGAGCTACAGAGCAATGGGGTGTTCCAGTCTAGGGAATATATCTTTGGAAAACTGAAAATCAATAAGACACAGGCATGCCAAAATTTAAGGCTGCACTGCTTACAAGAACCTCATCGTGGGTACACCTTATATATCCCAGGAAAGACAAAAATATTTCAAGAAACTGTGGTACTTACGTACGATGTAATATCCGTTAGCCATGAAATCAATGTCATAAGGCAAGTAGCAGCAAAATGAGTGGATTCACGTACGATGATTCTAAGTGAAATAAGTCACACTGAAAAAGAAACTTATCATAAGATATCACTTATGAAAATCCTGTAAACATGGCTACACATGAACTGAGTTAGGAAAGATAACAGAATAACAAATCTTATCATAAGATATCACTCATAGTGTGAATGTAAACATGAACTGAATTTCAAACACAATAGAGTCATACATTTAGAAAACAATCTTCTGCCTGCTTAAGGGGAAAGGCGAGGTGGGGTGATGCATAAAACCACAGTTTTAAATTAGCACAGATACTGTTACATAAACCAAGTATGTAATAGACAACACCTACTTCCGGAACAATGAACTGGACTTAACGCCCCCTATTCATTGCAGAGGAATATATCTGACTCTAGAATTTTAAAACATATGTATTCTCATGTCTCCATAAAGGTATCATATGTGTGTATAATGGCATGAACACAGCACTGTAATTCAACTAAACCCCCTTATAAAATTAAGTTTCAAAAGCAAAATGCAAAAACAGCGAAACAGAGAGAAAGCCTTAAAAATTACGTTCAGGGCCTGTGATCCCACCTGGATTGACCACCTTTACACCCACAGCTGGATGAGACATAAGACTGGACACTTGGGGCTGACAAGTTTGCTGAGGTTGTGTGAGCAAAAGAACACCACTTAGAGCAATACTGTGTGCTACCCATTCTAGTGGTGCCAACTCTCCAGGTTTAAGGGAATCTTCCTACAGTTAAAACATGCATGGGACACCCAGTGGATGGTACACTGTGCGATTGGGAAAGTTTTCTAAAAGGTACCTCATTTTTCCTTTCGTCGTGCTCGGCTTCACCATTCCATCTGCATTACTAAAAATCTCCTCACTTGGAATGTCAGCGCCTTTACCCTCCTGTATGCACAGTTTGCAAATTGTGCAGAGGATGAAAAGGAAGAGGGGAAACAAATGAGAGATTAGCTGTAGGTGTTTGGATGGGCACATGTCACTCTAGTTTCCCATCAGGAAGAAGAATTAACCAAAGGCTCAGCCTGAAGCCCTGGAACCAGACTAGGCCCTAAAGCCATCCTGCGGTATTGCAGCCAGCTCACAAATAGGCGAGTTGAAAAATGGAGCTCAGGGACACAGCAATTCACAAACTTGCAGAGTTTTAAAGGACAACTATCATCCAGAAATATATTGAGGTAAGGCAGTGAAGAGGATTTGAATGCAAGGCAGAATTGAAGGAAACAGATTTCAAGAGGTACACTGGAGTCATCTTTAAAGCACATGAAAAGCGACAGAACTTCAACAATGTTGCCCTTGACCGAAAAGGGATTATGTGTATTTTCTTGAATTTAATTGGGAAAAAATGCATACGCCCTTTTTGGTCAAGCAAGCCATCAGGCATTGAAAATCCACACCACATAGAAGTGTCCCTTACCTCCAGTCAAAAGGGCCATCCACAAACAGTGTAAAAACCACAAATGCAGGACAGGCCATGGAGAAAAGGGAGCCTGGTTACACCGATGGAGAGGATGTAAATTGCCAACAGCCTCTCTGGAGAACTGTATGTTGTTTTCTAAAACAGAGCTACAGAGCATAGCACACTTCCACTCATGGGCGTGTATTTTGGGAAAACTAAAAATCCACAACACACAGCCAGCCCAAAGTTTAGGGCTGCTCTGTTTACAAGAACCTCGACTTTGGTACACTTTAAATATCCCAGAAAAGGAAAAAAATTGATATAGATGTTGTGGTACTTATATACAATGGAATGTCACTCAGACATAAAATCAATGTCATAAGGCCAATAGCAGCATAATGAGTGGCTTTAGGTACGATGATGCTAAGTGAAATGAGCCTCAAAGAAAAAGAAACTTATTGTAATATATCACTTATAGAGGGAATGTAAACATGGCTACACATGAACTGAATTACAAAAGAGAACAGAGTTACACATTTAGAAAACACACTTATGCCTCCTTAAGGGGAAAGGTGACGTGGGGTGATGTGTAAAAGCAGAGTTTGAAATTAGCACAGATACCATTCCATATACCAAATATGTAATAGACAAGACCTACTCCTTTCTCAATGAACTGGACACAAAACACCCTATTCACTGAAGAGGAATATATCTGACTGGTAATAATCTTGAAACCTATGTATTTATAAGTCTCCATAATGGAATCAAGTGTATGTAGATTGGCATAAACACAGATCAATGGAACAGGACAGAAAGCCCAGAGATAAACCTACATACCTATGGCTATCTCATCTATGACAAAGGAGCTAAGGATATACAATGGAGAAAAGACAGTCTCTTCAGTAATTGGTGCTGGGAAAACTGGACCCCTACACATAAAAGAATGAAATTAGAACACTCCATAACACCATACACAAAAATAAACTCTAAATGGATTAGAGATCTAAATAGAAGACCAGACACTATAAAACACTTAGAGGAAACCATAGGCAGAACACTCTATGACATAAATCACAGCAAGATCCTTTTTGACTCACCTCCTAGAGAAATGGAAATAAAAACAGAAATCAACAAATGGGACCTAATGAAACTTAAAAGCTTTTACACAGTATAGGAAAACATAAACAAGATGCAGAAACAACCCTCAGAATGGGAGAAAATATTTTCAAATGAAGCAATTGACAAAGGATTAATCTCCAAACTTTACAAGCACCACATGTAGCTCAATATCACAAAAACAAACAACCCAATCCAAAAACGGGCAGAAGACTTAAATAGACATTTCTCCAAAGAAGATATACAGATTACCAAGAAACACATGAAAGGATGCTGAACATCACTAATCATTAGAGAAATGCAAATCAAAACTACCGTGAGGTATCACCGCACAGCAGTCAGAGTGGCAATCATCCAAAAAAATCTACAAAACAATAAATGCTGGAGAGGCCTTTATTGGAGAAAAGGGAACACACTTGCACTGTGGGTGGGAATGTAAATTGATATGGGCACTAGGGAGAACACTCCGGAGGTTCCTCTAAATAGCTAACAATAGAGGTACCATACGACACAACAATCCAACTACTGGGCATTTGCCTTGCGAAAACCATAATTCAAAAAGAGTTATGTACAAAAATGTTCATTGCAGCTCTATTTACAATAGCCAGGACATAGAAGCAACCTAAGTGTCCATCGACAGATGAATGGATAAAGAAGATCTGGCACATATATACAATGGAATATTACTCAGCCATAAAAAGAAGCAAAACTGAGTTATTTGTACTGAGGTGGATGGACTTAGAATCTGTCCTACAAAGTGAAGTAAGTCAGAAAGGGAAAAACAAATACTGTATGTTAACAGAGATATACGGAATCTAATGAAGAAAAAAAAAATGATTTTGAAGAACCTAGTGGCAGGACAGGATTAAGGACACAGACGTAGAGAAAGGACTTGAGGACACTGGAAGGGGGATGGGTAAGCTGAGACGAAGTGACAGAGTGGCATGGACATAAATACATTACCAAATGTAACACTGATAGCTACTGGAAAGCAGCCACATAGAACAGGGAGATCAGCTCGGTGCTTTGTGACCACATAAAGGGGTGGGATATGGAGTGTGGGAGGGAGATGCAAGAGGGAGGGGATCTGGTGATATTTGTATATGTATAGCTGATTCACTTTGTTATACAGCAGAAACTAACACTCCATTGTAAAACAATTATACTCCAATAAACGTGTAAAAGGAAAAAAAAAAGAATGCCCAGGGATAAACCTACACACCTATGGTCAACTAATCTATGACAAAGGAGGCAAGACTATACAATGGAGATAAGACAGTCTCTTCAATCATTGGTGCTGGGAAATATGGACAGCTACATGTAAAAGAATGAAATTAGAACACTCCCCAACAACATACATAAAAATATATTCAAAATGGATTAGAGACCTTAATGTAAGACGGGACAGTATAAAACTCTGAGAGGAAAACTTACGAAGGATACTCTGACGTAAATCACAGCAAGATCTTTTTTGATCCACCTCCTGTAGTAATGAAATAAAAAAGAAAACTAAACAGATGGGACCTAATGAAATGTAAAAGCTTTTACAAAGCAAAGGAAACTACAAACAAGACGAAAAGACAACCCTCAGAATGGCAGAAAATATTTGCAAATGAATCAATGGACAAATAATTAATCTCCAATATATATATATAAACAGCTCATGCAGCTCAATATTAATAAAACAAACAACCCAATACAAAAATGGAAGAAGATCTAAATAGACATTTCTTCCAAGAAGACATAGAGATGGCCAGTACGCACATGAAAATCTGCTCAACATCACTAATTATTAGAGAAATGGAAATCGAAACTACAATGAGGTATCACGTCACACCTGTTAGAATGGGCATCATCAGAAAATCTACAAACAACAAATGCTGGAGACGCTGTGGAGAAAAGGAACCTTCTTCCACTATTGTTGGGAATGTAAATGGATATAGTCTCTATGGAGAACAGTATGGAGGTTCCTTAAAAAACTAAAAATAGAATTACCATATAATCCAGCAATCCCACTACTGGGCATATACCCAGAGAAAACCATAAATCAAAAAGACACATTCACCACAATGTTCATTGCAGCACTATTTACAATAGCCAGGTAATGAAAGCAACCTAAGTGCCCACAGACAGATGAATGGATAAAGATGTGGTACATATATACAATGGAATATTACTCAGCCATACATAGGAATGAAATTGGGTCATTTGTAGAGACCTTGATGGATCTAGAGACTGTCATAAAGAGTGAAGTAAGTCAGAAAGAGAAAAACAAATATTGTATGTTAATGCATATATGTGGAACCTAGAAAAATGGTACAGATGAACCGGTTTGCAGGGCAGAGATAGAGACACAGATGTAGAGAACAAACATATGGACACCAAGGGGGTAATGCTATGTGAGGGTGGTGGTGGGATGAATTGGGAGACTGGGATTCACATGTGCACACTTATATGTATAAAATAGATATCCAATAAGAACCTGCTGTATAAAAGAAATAAATAAATTTAAAAAAAATTAAAAATAAATAAATAACATTTAATAAAATAAACCAAAAAAAGTTTTTCCCTTCACATAGACGTCTTTATCTTAATGCATTATTTCCATGTTTATATCTCCAAATTAAAAAAAAGAGGAATAAATAAAATCTACCTTGAACCAAAAATAAAAAAAAAGAAAAAAGAAAAAAACAGAACCCACCAGTTATACAGAGGAAAATCGTATCAGGGCACTTGCTCCAGTGGTAAAAGATTCTTAAGTTGGTCAGAGGTGGGAAATCTTCTCCCATGCAGTCAGCCCCACAAGGAGCAACCTCATTGCAAAGCTGGGGGACTGTGTCGAGGCGTCTGTGAGTCAATGTGAGCTGAGCCCCAGTCCTGCTGCAGCTGAACTCTTCCCACCCTTTCCAGGTAAAACACATGAATATGCACAAGAACTTGCAAGCCTAGAGGAAGGGCTGTGGAGCCACACCAGCGACAGCACGCAGGCCGACTTGGTGCCTGCAGGCCAGCCAGGATGGTCCTGGCCTCAGATGCTCTTCTGGAAGCTTTCCATTTCCCTACCTGTGATACCCCTCCTGCCACGGCCCCCACTGCTTTTTTACTTCCTCACCTCTGCCTGGGGAGACATTCCAGTGGCAGGTATGGGTGACACATCCTCTTCTTTAGCAGGTGGCAGCCTGGCAGCTCCTGCAGAAAGTCCAGCAGAGCCCCACTCACAATGGGCCACCCACAAAGCCACGGCCCCTCACTCCCTCCCACCACCCCAGCCCCGACACTGCTGACGGGGCCGAGAATATGGCGTCAGGTACAGCTACAGGGGCTCTTGCTGACTGGAGAGGTGTTTATATTGACCTCAACCAGGCACACGTGGGGAGGGCTGGCAGGCAGCGTCAGGCTGCCCAAATCAGCCAATCCTCACCCCTCAGGGACTCACAGTTGCAGAAAATGAAACTTGCTAAACGGGCCACGCCCAAGGAACAGGTGTGGGCTCTTGAGAGTCAGGATAGACAAGGGGCTGCAGCTGCGGCTTGTTTTCTTCTCATTTTATCTGGTCCATGAGTGGAAAACAACTTCAAGAAGACCCTATACTAATGAGAGGAACCCAGGAGTCAGGGAGAGGAGTGATGGTGGGTGGAGACAGAGGTCTGGTGCCTGGCTGCAGTGGAAGTGTCTGGAAGACCAGGCAGAGAGAGGCTGCACAGAGTGATAGCCAGGGTCACAGACCTGTCAGAGCTGCTGTTTGTTAGTTCAAGTCCTGCTCTGTGGTGTTCTGTGTCAGCTGTGAGCGACAGGTGAGCTGGGGGTTCTCTGCATGGTGGGCTATGTGCACAGTTCCTGTGTTTCCAGCCCTGCTGGGGTACCTGCCCAGGGGAGCTCCGTATCCTGGGAAGGGCCTGACTATGAGAGCCCCATGGGCTGCTGGGTAGCTGCACAGGTGAGCTCCATACCCTGGGAGGGACTTGACCACGAGAGCCCCGTGGGCTGTGGGGTGGGGGTGCAGCCCAGGTGAGCTCCATATCCTGGGATTGGCCTGACCACGAGAGCCCCATGGGCTGCTGGAAACCTGGTAAAGGATATCAGGACAGTCAGTGAAGCCACCGAGGATATACATCCAGTAGCTCCTATTTCCTACACCCTGCTGGTAATTCTACCATCCACCAGGCCATGGCATTCTGTATTAGACTTCAATGATGCCTTCTTCTGTATTCCATTCATCTCAGAGTCACAAGAATTTTTGGCTTGTGAGTGGCAGGACACAACATGCAACCAAAGCAATAATGCTGGGCCGTCCTGCCCCAATGGTTCAAAAATCCCCACACCATCATTGGGGAAATGTCCTCTAAAGACCTAAAAGTTCTACCTCTGTGAAAGGGAACCCTCCTTCAATATGCAGCGGACATTCTGATCGCCAGGCCTACTAAAGACGCCTCTGAACTACCTAGCCAAGAAAGGATAGAAGGTGTCCAAGAAAAAGGCTCAAATATCCCAGGCTAAGGTGACATGCCTGAGCTTCATTCTCACAGATATTTGGAGAAACGCATCCCAGGATAGGGAAGAAGCCATTTGCAGCCTTACCTCTTCTAAACCTAGAGGACAGCTTAGGGGTTCCTGGGGAGGCCAAGGTTTTCTGCATCTGGATCCCTAACTACAGTCTAATAGCTGGGCCTCTACATGAAACACTGACATGAAAAGATGATGATCCTTTTGAATAGAATCCAGAAGCAGCCTCTCAAGAATGGAAAGAGCAGTCAATTCAGACCCTTGCCCAGGAACTCCCTAATTTAGCTAAACCCTTTGACCTTTACATACCCGGTCAAAGGTTAATTGCCCTTGGAGCCTTAGTGCAAAAACTGGGACCACTTGAAATGGAGCAACACAAGAATGCCCTTCAGGTATGATAAACTATGGTCACCAAGGGCTTTGCCCACCGACTCATCAGGCCAGGATACTGGGGTATCTAAAAAGATGGAAATCAGCAGCCCACAAGGCCAGCTCCCTCCTAAGGGAAAAGGACCCCACGTGGTGATCCTAACCACGCATCATGCCCTGAAGTTGCAGGGGTCACTCTGTGGACACACTGACCTCGAGTGAGGAGGCCCTCCAACGCCAACCTCCAGAGAGACAAACGGGGGCAACGGGCCACCAAGATGACTCGTGTGACCATCACTTGACCTGGAGTTTCTCTCAGAAAACAACAAGACTGTGCCCCGAAAGAGCAGACTACTGCTTGCAGGACTTACTGCACCCAGAGGGGAGCTAATAAGCTTGGCGGGGGAAATGTATATCCTGCTTTCACCATAGTAAGCTACGATGTAACAGGGATTGAACACATGTAGATCCACAGCAGGATGATATATAAGGCTGGAAGCTATGCAGGCTAAGAGATGTTAGAGAGGCTGGGTGAGGAAATGCAGACCTTTTAAAGTAATACTGCCTGGTACCCATTCCATGGGTCCCAAATCTGCAGGTTCAAGGGAATCTTCTGACAGTGAAAACATGCCTGGGAAACCGAGATGAATGTACACCGTGTGCTCAGGAAAGGTGTCTAAAATGCACCTCATTTTTGATCTCCTGGTGCTGGGGTTCGCCATTCCAGCCACATTACTAACAATCTCCCCACTTGGAGAATCAGCACCTTTAACCTCCTGTTTTACACAGTTTTCAATTTGTGCAGAGGATAAATGGGAAGAGGGGGAACCAATGAGAGATTAGCTGTAGGAGTTTTGACAGGCATATGTCACTCTAATTTCCCATTAGGAAGAAGAATTAACCAAAGGCTCAGCCTGCCTCCCCAGAACCAGAATAGGGCCGGAAGCAATCCAATGGTTTGGCGGCCAGCTCACAAAAAATGCGAGTTGCGAAATGGAGCTCAGGAGCAGACAATTCAAAGACCTGCAAAGATATAAATGATAACCAACGTCCAAAAATATATTCAGGTAAGGCAACGAAGAGGATCTGAATGAGAGGCAGAATTGCAGGAAACAGATTTCAAAAGGTAGATTCTACTCACATTTAAAGCATATGAAAAGCAGCAGAATTTCTAAAATGATGCAGTTGGGCAAAAGTGTGTATGCGTTTTTTTCGTGAATATCTTCAGGGAAAAAACACATACAGAGATTTTGACCAACCAAACAAGAGGGAAATGCAAATCCACACAACAAAGAAATCTCAATTTCCACTGCTCAGAAAGGCCATCCAAAAAATATGTACAAACCAGAAATGCAGGAGAGGCCATGGAAAACAGGGAGCCTAGTCACGCTGATGGGTGGGGTATAAATATCCAAGAGCCATTCTGAAGAGGTGTATGCTGTTTCCTAAAACATCTAAAATACAAAGTTCCCGAGCAAAGGGGACTTCAACTCATGGGCATATAACTTGGGAAGGCTAAATATCAATAAGACACAGGCACCCCAAAGTTTAGGGCTGCTCTGCATAGAAGAACCTCAACTTTGGTACACCTAAAATATCCCAGGAAAAAGAGAAATGTATAAAGAACTTGTGGTAATTTTGTACAACGGAATATCACTCAGACGTGAAATCAATGTATATAAGGCCAGTAGCAGCATAATGAGTGGATTTAGGTATGATGATTCTAAGGGAAATTAATCACAGAGAAAAAGAATCTTATCATAAGATATCAGTTATAGAGGGAATGTCAATATCACAACACATGAACTGAATTAGGAAAGAGAACAGAGTCTCACATTTAGAAAAAAAACTCTTATGCCTGCTTCAGGGGAAAGGAGAGGTGGGGTGATGCATAAAACTAGAGTTTGATATTAGCACAGGTACCATTCCATAAACCAAATAGAGAATAGACAAGACCTACACCTTCCTCAGTGAACGGGACTCAACACCCCTATTCCCCGCAGAGGAATATATCTGACTAGTAAGAATCTTAAAACCTATGTATTGATATGTCTCCGTAAGGGAATCAATTGTATCTAGACCGGCATAAACACGTCAGTGAAAATCAGCTCAACCCCATTATAAAAATGAATTTCAAAAACAAAACCAAAAAATAGCGTAATTCTTACACAATTCCTTCAGGTGTTCTGATGAAACCTGGAATGACCCTATCTGCAAAGACAGCTGAATGAGACATAAGGCTGGACACTTGGGACTGAGAGGACTGGTGAGATTGGGAGAGAAAATGCAGACCCTTTACAGTAGTAATGCATACAACCATTCCATAGGTCCCAAATCTCCAGGTAGAAGGGAATATCACTACAGTTATGACATGTATGGGAAACCTAGAGAATGGACACCCTGTGATGGCGAAAGGTTTCTAAAACTCTCCTAATTTTTCCTCTCCTTGTGCTCCACTTTGGCATTCCAACTGCTTTACTATCAATCTCCCAGCTTAGGAGAGTCAGCCCCTATAACCTCCTGGTTTGCACAGTTTGCTAATTGTGCAGAGGATGAAAGGGAAGAGGGAGAACCAATCAGAGAGTAGATGTAGGCATTTGGACCGTCACATGTCACTCTAATTTCTCGTCAGGAAGAAGAATTAACCAAAGCCTCAGCCACCTGCAGGGAACCAATATAGCCACCCCTGGAACCAGTATAGGTCCTGAAGCAAAACTGTGGATTTGCGGCCAGCTCACAAAAATGGGATTTGAAAATTGGAGCTCAGGGGCACAGCAATTCACAAACCTGCAGAGTTATAAAGGACTACTCTCTTCCAAAAATCTGTTGAGGGAAGGCAATGAAGGGGACTTGAAAATGAGGCAGAATTGCACAAAACATATTTCAATAGGTAAATTGGAATCGCCTTTAAAGCACAGGAAAAGCATCACGACTTGGACAGTGATGCACTTGGCCAAAAAGGGCGTATGCCTTTTCTCCTGAGTATATTCAGGAGAAAACGCATACGCCCTTTTTGGCCAATCAAGCAAGCGTGCAATGCAAATCCACACTACAAAGAATTGTCACTTCCCACCGGTCAAAAGGGACATCCGAATATCTGTAAAAACCAGAAAGGCAAGAGAGAGATGACACGGGCATGAAGCAATGTGATCCCAAAGGTCATGGAGGATTGTGATGACAAGCGCATGGACATTGTGGTGACAAGATTATGTAGCATTTTGCTGACAAAGACAAGGAGCATTATGATGACAAGTTTCATGGAGCACTGTGATGACAAGTGTCACAGAGCACTGTGATTACAGTGGTCATGGAGCATTGGGATGACAAGGGCATGGATCATTGTGATGACAAGGGTCATGGAGGATTTTGATGACAAGAGTCCCAGATCATTGTGTTGTCAGGGTTCATGAGGCGTTGTGATGACAGTGGTCATGGAGCACTTTGATTTCATTGTGATGACAATAACCTAAAGCATTATGATGATGGGCATGGTGCATTGTGATGACAGGGTTCATGGAGCATTGTGATGACAAGGGTCATGGAGCCTTGTGATGAAAAGGCTGTGGAACATTTTGATGGCATAGGTCATGGAGCATTGTTATGACAGGGGTAATGGAGCATTGTGATGACAAGGGCATGGAGCATTGGTCTGAAAAGTTGCATGGATTATTGTGATGAAAGCGGGCATGGAGCATTGTGATGACAAGGGCACGGAACACAGTGATACATGTGTCATGGAGGATTGCAATGACAAGGGCATGGAGCATTGTGATGACAAGCATCATGGAGCTTTGTGATCACAACATCATGGAGCAATGTGATGAGAGGTTTCATGGAGCTTTGTGATGACATAGGCCATGGAACATTTTGATGACAAGTGCGTGGTGCATTGTGATGAGAAGGGCAGGGAGCATTGTGATGACAGGGTCATGGAGCAATTGGATGAAAAGCGTCATGGAATATTTTGATGACAGTGTTTATGGAACATTGTGATATCAGGGGTCATGGAGCATTGTGATGAAAAGTGTCATGGAGCATAGCGATGACAGGGGTTATGGAACATTGTGATGTCAGGGGCATGGAGCATTTTGATGATAAGGCATGTAGCATTGTTGTGACAAGAGTCATGAAACATTGTGATGACAGGCGTGAGGGGGTATTGTGATGATTAGTGAAGGAACATTGTCATATCAGTGGTGAGAGAGCATTTCAATGAGAAGTGCATGGAGCATTGTGATAACAAGGTTGTGGAGCATTGTGATGACAAACGCAAGGCACATTGTGTTGATATGTGTCATGGAGCATTGTGCTGACAAACGCATGGAGCATGATGATGACAAGGTTTATGGAGCATTGTGATGACAACGATGTGGAGCATTGTGATGACAAGCACATGGTGCATTGTGATGCCATGGGTCATGGAGTATTGTGCTGACAAAATCATGGAGCATTGTGATGAAATGTTCATGGAGCATTGTGGTGACAATGGACACAGAGCCTTGTGATGACGAGGGCATGGACCATTGGGATGACAAAGGTCATGAAACATTGTGATGACTGGAGTCACAGAGCATTGTGATGACAGGGGTCATAGAGCATTGTGATGAAAGGGCATGGAGCATTGTGATGAGAAGGTCATGGAGTATTGTGAAGACAGGTGTCAGGGAGCATTATGATGACATATGTCATGGTCCATTGTGATGACAATGGAATGGAGCATTGTGATGCCAAGTGTCACGGAGGATTGTGATGACAAAGGTAATGGAGCATTTTGATGACAAGGGCTTGGAGCATTGTGATGACAAGGGTCATGGAGCATTTTGATGACACGGGCCATTGAGAATTTTGATGACAAGTTCATGAAACATTGTGATGACAAGCACATGGAGCTTGCTATGACAGGGGTCATGGAGCATTGCGATGACAAGTGCATAGAGAATTGTGATGACAAAGCATGTAACACTGTGATGAGAAGTGTCATGGAGCATAGTGATGCCAAGAACGTGGAGAATTGTGATGACAGGGGACATGAAGCATTGTGATGACCAGGGCATGGAGCATTGTGATGGCAAGACCGTGGAGCACTGTGATGAGAAGACCATGGATAATTGTGATGACGAGCGTCATGGAGCACTCTAATGAGAAGGGGTATGGATCATTGTGATGACAGGTGTCATGGACCATTGTGATGACAGTGGTCATGGAGCATTGTGATGACCAGGGCATGGAGCATTGTGATGGCAAGAACGTGGAGCATTGTGAGGAGAAGAGCAGGGATAATTGTGATGACGAGCATCATGGAGCACTGTAATGACAAGGGGTATGGAGCATTGTGATTACAAGGGTCATGGAGCATTGTGATGACAAAGGGCATGGAGCATTGGGATGAGAAGGCCATGGAGCGTTCTGATGACATGCATCATGGAGCTTTGTGATGACAAGGTCATGGAGCATTGTGATTACAGGGGTCTTGGAGCACTGTGATGAAAAGGGCATGGATCATTGTGGTGAAAAAGGCACGGAGCCTTGTCATGACAGGGTTCAAGGAGCATACTGATGACAAGTGTCAGGGAGCACTGTGATGACAAGGGTATTGAGCATTGTGATGACCAAGGTCATAGAGCATTGTGATGAGAAGACCATGGATAATTGTGATGACGAGCCTAATGGGGTGTTGTGATGATAAGTGTTATGGAACATTTTGATCACAAGGATTTGGATCACTGTGATGACAGAGGTCATGGAGAATTTTGATTTCATTGTGATGACAATAGCCTGAAGCATTATGATGATGGGCATGGTGCATTGTGATGACAGGGTTCATGGAGCATTGAGATGAAAAGGGGCATGGAACATTCTGATGACATGCGTCATGGAGCTTTGTGATGACAAGGGCATGGAGCATTGTGATTACAGGGGTCTTGGGGCATTGTGATGCCAAGGGTCATGGAGCCTTGTGATGACAAGGCTGTGGAACATTGTGATGGCAAGGGTCATGGAGCATTGTTATGACAGGGGTAATGGAGCATTGTGATGACAAGGGCATGGAGCATTGGTCTGAAAAGTTTCATGGATTATTGTGATGAGAGGGGGCAAGGATCATTGTGATGACAAGGGCATGGAACAGTGTGATACATGGTTCATGGAGGATTGTAATGACAAGGGCATGGAGCATTGTGATAAGAATGGCGTGGAGCATTTTGATGAAAAGCATCATGGAGCCTGTGATGACAAGGGCATAGAACAATGTGATGAGCGGGTTCATGGAGCATTTTGATGAAAAGCATCATGGAGCCTGTGATGACAAGGGCATAGAACAATGTGATGAGCGGGTTCATGGAGCATTTTGATGACAATGGTATGCAGCACTGTGATGCCAAGGGTAATGGAGCTTTGTGATGACAAAGTTCATGGAGCATTTTGATGACAAGGGTGTGGTGCATTCTGTTGTGAAGGGCAGGGAGCATTGTGATGAGAGGGTCATGGAGCAATTTGATGAAAAGTGTCATGTAACATTTTGATGACAGGGGTTATGGAACATTGAGATATCAGGGGTCATGGAACATTTTCATTACAGGGGTTATGGACCATTGTGATGACAGGGGAGAGGGTGTATTGTGATGACTAGTGAGGGAACATGTTGATATCAGTGGTGAGAGAGCATTTTGATAAGAAGTGCATGGAGCATTGTGATGACAATTTTGTGGAGCATTGTGATCACAATGTTGTGGAGCATTGTGATGACAAGCTCATGGCGCATTGTGATGATATGGGTCGTGGAGCACTGTTCTGGCAAGCGAATGGAGCATTGTGATGACAAGGGTCATGGAGCATTTTGATGAAAAGTTCATGGAGCATTGTGGTGACAAAATTCACAGAGCCTTGTGATGACGAGGGCATGGACCATTGTGATGACACAGGTCATGAAGCCTTGTGATGACTGGAGTCACGGAGCATTGTGATGACTGGGGTCATGGAGCATTGTGATGACAAGGGCATGGAGCTTTGTGATGACAGGGGCATGGAGCATTGTTATGATAACGGGCATTGAGAATTTTGATGAAAAGATCGTGAAGCATTGTGATGACAAAGGTATGGAGCTTGCTATGACAGGGGTCATGGAGCATTGTGATGACAAGGGCATGGAGCTTTGTGATGACAGGGGCATGGAGCATAGGTCTGACAAGTTTCATGGATAATTGTGTTGACAGTGGGCATGGCACATTGTGATGACAAGGGCATGGAGCATTGTGAAGACAAGGTCATGGAGTATTGTGAAGACAGGTGTCAGGGAGCATTGTGATGACATATTTCATGGTCCACTGTGATGACAATGGCATGGAGCATTGGGATGCCAAGTGTTATGGAGGATTGGGATGACAAAGGTAATGGAGCATTGTGATGACAAGGGCTTGGAGCATTTTGATGACAAGGGCATGGAGCATTGTGATGACAACGGCATTGAGAAGTTTGATGAAAAGGTCATGAAGCATTGTGATGACAAAGGCATGGAGCTTGCTATGACAGGGGTCATGGGGCATTGCGATGACAAGTGCATGGATAATTGTGATGACAAAGAATGTAACATTGTGATGAGAACTGTCATGGAGCATTGTGACAACAAGGACGTGGAGAATTGTGATGACAAGGGACATGGAGCATTGCGATGACCAGGGCATTGAGCATTGTGAAGGCAAGGCCGTGGAGCACTGTGATGAGAAGACCATGGATAATTGTGATGACGAGCATCATGGAGCATGTAATGACAAGGGGCATGGAGCATTGTGATGACAGGTGTCATGGAGCATTGTGATGACAGGGGTCATGGATCATGGTGATGACAAGGGTCATGGAGCATTCTGATGACAAGCTTGTGGAGTATTGTGATGACAATGGCATGGAGCATTGTGATGAAAATGGCATGGATCATTGTGATGAAAAAGGCATGGAGACTTGTCATGACAGAGTTCAATGAGCATACTGACGACAAGTTTCAGGGAGCATTGTGATGACAAGTGTATTGAGAATTGTGAAGGCAAATGTCATGGAACATTGTGATGAGAAGTCCATGGATAATTGTGATGACCAGCGTCATGGGGCGTTGTGATGACAAGTGTTATGGAGCATTGTGACCACAAGGGTTTGGAGCATTGTTATGACAGAGGTCATGGAGAATTTTGATTTCATTGTGATGACAATAGCATGAAGTATTATGATGATGGGCATGGTGCATTTTGATGACAGGGTTCATGGAGCATTGAGATGAAAATGGGCATGGAGCATTCTGATGACATGCGTCATGGAGCTTTGTGATGACAAGGGCATGGAGCATTGTGATTACAGGGGTCTTGGGGCATTGTGATGCCAAGGGTCATTGAGCCTTGTGATGACAAGGCTGTGGAACATTGTGATGGCAGGGGTCATGGAGCATTGTTATGACGGGGTAATGGAGCATTGTGATGACAAGGGCATGGAGCATTGGTCTGAAAAGTTTCATGGATTATTGTGATGAGAGGGTGCAAGGAGCATTGTGATGACAAGGGCATGGAACACTGTGATACATGGGTCATGGAGGATTGTAATGACAAGGGCATGGAGCATTGTGATAAGAATGGCATGGAGCATTGTGATGAAAAGCATCATGGAGCCTGCGATGACAAGGGCATGGAACAATGTGATGAGTGGGTTCATGGAGCATTTTGATGACAATGGTATGCAGCATTGTGATGCCAAGGGTCATGGAGCTTTGTGATGACAAAGGTCATGGAGCATTTTGATGACAAGGGTGTGGTGCATTCTGTTGTGAAGGGCAGGGAACATTGTGATGAGAGGGTCATGGAGCAATTTGATCAAAAGTGTCATGGAACATTTTGATGACAGGGGTTATGGAACATTGAGATGTCAGGGGTCATGGAACATTTTCATGACAAGGGTTATGAACCATTGTGATGACAGGGGAGTGGGTGTATTGTGATGACTAGTGAGGGAACATGTTGATATCAGTGGTGAGAGAGCATTTTGATAAGAATTGCATGGAGCATTGTGATGACAAGGTTTATGGAGCATTGCGATGACAAGGTGTTGGAGCATTGTGATGACAAGCTCATGGCGCATTGTGATGACATGGGTCTTGGAGCACTGTGCTGACAAGCGCATGGAGCATTGTGATGACAAGGGTCATGGAGCATTGAGTTGACATAGGCACGGAGCATTGTGATGACAATTGTCACGGAGCATTGTGATGAAAAGTTCATGGAGCATTGTGGTGACAAAGTTCACAGAGCCTTGTGATGATGAGGCCATGGTCCATTGTGATGACACAGGTCATGAAGCCTTGTGATGACTGGAGTCACGGAGCATTGTGATGACTGGGGTCATGAAGCATTGTGATGACAAGGGCATGGAGCTTTGTGATGACAGGGGCATGGAGCATTGGTCTGACAAATTTCATGGATAATTGTGTTGACAGTGGGCATGGCACATTGTGATGACAAGGGCATGGAGCATTGTGAAGACAAGGTCATGGAGTATTGTGAAGACAGGTGTCAGGGAGCATTGTGATGCCATATTTCATGGTCCATTGTGATGACAATGGCATGGAGCATTGTGATGCCAAGTGTTATGGAGGATTGGGATGACAAAGGTAATGGAGCATTGTGATGACAAGGGCTTGGAGCATTGTGATGACAAGGGCATGGAGCATTGTGCTGACAACAGGCATTGAGAATTTTGATGAAAAGGTCATGAAGCATTGTGATGACAAAGGCATGGAGCTTGCTATGATAGGGGCCATGGGGCATTGTGATGACAAGTGCATGGAGAATTGTCATGACAAGAGCATGTAACATTGTGATGAGAACTGTCATGGAGCATTGTGATGACAAGGACGTGGAGAATTGTGATGACAAGGGACATGGAGCATTGTGATGACCAGGGCATGGAGCATTGTGATGGCAAGATCGTGGAGCACTGTGATGAGAAGACCATGGATAATTGTGATGACGAGCATCATGGAGCACTGTAATGACAAGGGGCATGGAGCATTGTAATGACAGGGGTCATGGATCATTGTGATGACAAGGGTCACGGAGCATTCTGATGACAAGCTTGTGAAGTATTGTGATGACAATGGCATGGAACATTGTGATGAAAAGGGCATGGATCATTGTGATGAAAAAGGCATGGAGACTTGTCATGACAGGGTTCAATGAGCATACTAACGACAAGTGTCAGGGAGCATTGTGATGACAAGTGTATTGAGAATTGTGAAGAAAAATGTCATGGAGCATTGTGATGAGAAGTCCATGGATAATTGTGATGACCAGCGTCATGGGGCGTTGTGATGACAAGTGTTATGGAATATTGTGATCACAAGGGTTTGGAGCATTGTTATGACAGAGGTCATGGAGAATTTTGATTTCATTTTGATGATAATAGCATGAAGCATTATGATGATGGGCATGGTGCATTGTGATGACAGGGTTCATGGAACATTGAGATGAAAAGGGGCATGGAGCATTATGATTACAGGGGTCTTGGAGCATTGTGATGACAAGGGTCATGGAGCCTTGTGATGACAAGGCCGTGGAACATTGTGATGGCAGGGGTCATGAAGCATTGTTATGACAGAGGTAATGTAGCATTGTGATGACAAGGGCATGGAGCATTGGTCTGAAAAGTTTCATGGATTATTGTAATGAGAGTGGGCATTGAGCATTGTGATGACAAGGGCACGGAACACTGTGATACATGGTTCATGGAGGATTGCAATGACAAGGGCATGGAGCATTGTGATGAGAAGGGCATCGAGCATTGTGATGACAAGCGTCATGGAGCTTTGTGATGAAAACGTCATGGAGCAATGTGATGAGAGGTTTCATGGAGCTTTGTGATGACAATGGCATGGAGCATTGTGATGCCAAGGGTCATGGAGCTTTGTGATGACATAGGCCATGGAGCATTTTGAAGACAAGGGCGTGATGCATTGTGATGAGAAAGGCAGGGAGCATTGTGATGACAGGGTCATGGAGCAATTGGATGAAAAGGGTCATGGAACATTTTGATGACAGTGTTTATGGAACATTGTGATATCAGGGGTCATGGAACATTGTGATGAAAAGGGTCATGGAGCATTGTGATGACAGGGGTTATGGAACATTGTGATGTCAGGAGCATGGAGCATTTTGATGATAAGGGCATGTAGCATTGTTGTGACAAGAGTCATGGAACATTGTGATGACAGGGCTGAGGGAGTATTGTGATGATTAGTGATGGAACATTGTGATATCAGTGGTGAGAGAGCATTTTGATGAGAAGTGCATGGAGCATTGTGATAACAAGGTTGTGGAGCATTGTGATGACAAACGCATGGCGCATTGTGATGATATGTGTCATGGAGCATTGTGCTGACAAACGCATGGAGCATTGTGATGACAAGGTTTATGGAGCATTGTGATGACAACGATGTGGAGCATTGTGATGACAAGCGCATGGCGTATTGTGATGCCATGCGTCATGGAGTATTGTGCTGACAAAGGCATGGAGCATTGTGATGACAAGAGTCACTGAGCATTGTGATGAAATGTTCATGGATCATTGTGGTGACAATGGTCACAGAGCCTTGTGATGACGAGGGCATGGACCATTGTGATGACAAAGGTCATGAAGCATTGTAATGACTGGAGTCATGGAGCATTGTGATGACAGGGGTCATAGAGCTTTGTGATGAATGGGCATGGAGCATTGTGATGAGAAGGTCATGGAGTACTGTGAAGACAGGTGTCAGGGAGCATTGTGATGACATATGTCATGGTCCATTGCGATGACAATGGAATGGAGCATTGTGATGCCAAGTGTCATGGAGGATTGTGATGACAAAGGTAATGGAGCATTTTGATGACAAGGGCTTGGAGAATTGTGATGACAAGGGTCATGGAACATTCTGATGACAAGGGCATGGAGCATTGTGATGACAAGGAGCATTGAGAATTTTGATGACAAGTTCATGAAGCACTGTGATGACAAGCACATGGAGCTTGCTATGACAGGGGTCATGGAGCATTGCGATGACAAGTGCATAGAGAATTTTAATGACAAAGCATGTAACACTGTGATGAGAAGTGTCATGGAGCATAGTGATGCCAAGAACTTGGAGAATTGTGATGACACGGGACATGGAGCATTGTGATGACCAGGGCATGGATCATTGTGATTGCAAGAACGTGGAGCATTGTGATGAGAAGACCATGCATAATTGTGATGACCAGCGTCATGGAGCACTGTAATGACAAGGGGTATGGAGAATTGTGATAACAGGGGTCATGGATCATTGTGATGACAAGGGTCATGGAGCATTCTGATGACGATCTTGTGGAGTATTTTGATGACAATGGCATGGAGCATTGTGATGAAAACAGCATGGGACATTGTGATGAAAAAGGCATGGAGCCTTGTCATGACAAGGTTCAAGGAGCATACTGACGACAAGTGTCAGGGAGCATTGTGATGACAAGGGTATTAAGCATTGTGATGACAAAGTCATGGAGCATTGTGATGAGAAGACCATGGATAATCGTGATGATGAGTGTCATGGGGTGTTGTGATGATAAGTGTTATGGAACATTTTGATCACAAGGATTTGTGATCACAGAGGTCATGGAGCATTTTGATTTCATTGTGTTGACAATAGACTGAAGCATTATGATGATGGGCATGGTGCATTGTGATGACAAAGTTCATGGAGCATTGAGATGAAAAGGGGCATGGAGCATTCTGATGACATGCGTCATGGAGCTTTGTGAGGACAAGGGCATGGAACGTTGTGATGGCAGGGTTCATAGAGCATTGTTATGACAGGGGTAATGGAGCATTGTGATGGCAAGAGCATGGAGCATGGTGATGAGAACACCATGGAGCATTCTGATGACATGCGTCATGGAGCTTTGTGATGACAAGGGCATGGAGCATTGTGATTACAGTGGTCTTGGAGCATTGTGATGACAAGGGTCATCGAGCCCTGTGATGACAAGGCCGTGGAACGTTGTATTGGCAGGGGTCATGGAGCATTGTTATGACAGGGGTAATGGAGCATTGTGATGACAATGGCATGGAGCATTGGTCTGAAAAGTTTCATGGACTATTGTGATGAGAGTGGGCATGGAGCATTGTGATGACAAGGGCATGGAACACAGTGATAAATGCGTCATGGAGGATTGTAATGACAAGGGCATGGAGCATTGTGATGAGAAGGGCATTGAGCAGTGTGATGACAAGCGTCATGGAGCTTTTTGATGACAATTCCATGGAACAATGTGATGAGAGGGTTCAGGTAGCATTGTGATGACAATGGCATGGAGCATTGTGATGCCAAGGGTCATGGAGCATTGTGATGACAAAGTTCATGGAGCATTCTGATGACAAGGGCGTGGTGCATTGTGATGAGAAGGGCAGGGAGCATTGTGATGACAAGGTCATGGAGCAATTTGATGAAAAGGGTCATGGAACATTTTGATGACAGGGGGTATGGAACATTGTGATGTCAGGGGTCATCGAACATTGTGATGATAAGTGCATGTAGCATTGTGATGACAGGAGTCATGGAACATTGTGATGACAGGGGTGAGGGAGTATTGTGATGAATAGTGATGTAACATTGTGATATCAGTGGTGAGAGAGCATTTTGATGAGAAGTACATGGAGCATTGTGATGACTAGGTTTATGGAGCATTATGATGACAAGTTTGTGGAGCACTGTGATGACAAGCACATGGCGCATTGTGATGACATGGGTCATGGAGCATTGTGCTGACAAGCGCATGGAGCATTGTGATGACAAGGGTCATGGAGCATTGTGCTGAGAAAGGCATAGAGCATTGTGATGACAAGGATCAAAGAGCATTGTGATGAAAACTTCATGGAGCATTGTGGTTAAAAAGGTCACAGAGACTGTTGATGAGGAGGGCATGGACTATTGTGATGACAAAGGTCATGAAGCATTGTGATGAGAGGAGTCACGGAGCATTGTGATGAGAGGGGTCATGGAGCATTGTGATGACAAGGGCATGGAGCATTGGTCTAATAAGTTTCATGGATTATTGTGATGACAGTTGGAATGGCGCATTGTGATGACAAAGGCATGGAGCATTGTGATGACCAGGTCATGCAGTATTGTGAAGAGAGATGTCAGGGAGCATTGTGATGACATATGTAATGGCCCATTGTGATGACAATGGCATGGAACATTGTGATGCCACGTGTCATGGAGGATTCTGATGACACAGGTAATGGAGCATTGTGATGACAAGGGTCAGGGAGCATTGTGCTGACAAGTGCATGGAGAATTGTGATGACAAGGGTCATGGAGCATTCTGATGACAAGCTTGTGGAGTAGTTTGATGACAATGGCATGGAGCATTGTGATGAAAACGGCATGAGGCATTGTGATGAAAAAGGCATGGAGCCTTTTTGTGACAGGGTTCAAGGAGCATTCTGACGACAAGTGTCAGGGAGCATTGTGATGACAAGTGTATTGAGAATTGTGATGAAAAAGGTCACGGAGCATTGTGATGAAAAGGGCATGGAGTATTGTGATGACAGGCATCATGGAGCGTTGTGATGACAAGTGTTATGGAACATTGTGATCACAAGGGTTTGGAGCATTGTGATGACAGAAGTCATGGATCATTTTGATTTCAAGGAGCATGGAGCATTGTGATGACAAGGGCATGAAGCAATGTGATCCCAAGGTTCATGGAGGATTGTGATGACAATGGTAAAGGAGTATTGTGATGACAAGCACATAGAGCATTGTAATGACAAGATCATGTAACATTTTGCTGACAAAGGCATGGAGCATTGTGATGACAAGGGTCATGGAGCATCGGGCTGAAAATGTTCATGGAGTATTGTGATGACAGGGGTCATGGAGCATTGTGATGACAAGGGAATGGAGCATTGTGATGACAAGAGTCCCGGATCATTGTGTTGTCAGGTGTCATGGAGTGTTGTGATGACAGTGGTCATGGAGCATTGTGATGATATTGGTCATGGAGCATTGTGATGAGGTCATGGAGCATTGGGCTGAAAATGTTCATGGAGTATTGTGATGACAGGGGTCATGGATCATTGTGATGACAAGGGAATGGAGCATGGTGATGACAAGGTCCTGGAGCAATGTGACGAGAAGGCCATGGAGCCTTGTGATGACATGTCTCATGGAGCATACTGATGAAAAGGGGCATGGGGCATTGTGATTACAGGAGTCTTGGAGCATTGTGATGACAAGGGCATGGAGCATTGTGATGAGAAGGCCATGGAGCATTCTGATGACATGCGTCATTGAGCATTGTGATGACAAGGGCATGGAGCATTGTGATTACAGGGGTCTTGGAGCATTGTGATGAAAAGAGCATGGATCATTGAGATGAAAAAGGCATGGAGCCTTGTCACGACAGGGTTCAAGGAGCATACTGATGACAAGGGTCAGGGAGCATTGTGATGACAAGTGTATTGAGAATTGTGATGAAAAAGGTCACGGAGCATTGTGATGAAAAGGGCATGGAGTATTGTGATGACAGGCATCATGGAGCGTTGTGATGACAAGTGTTATGGAACATTGTGATCACAAGGGTTTGGAGCATTGTGATGACAGAAGTCATGGATCATTTTGATTTCAAGGAGCATGGAGCATTGTGATGACAAGGGCATGAAGCAATGTGATCCCAAGGTTCATGGAGGATTGTGATGACAATGGTAAAGGAGTATTGTGATGACAAGCACATAGAGCATTGTAATGACAAGATCATGTAACATTTTGCTGACAAAGGCATGGAGCATTGTGATGACAAGGGTCATGGAGCATCGGGCTGAAAATGTTCATGGAGTATTGTGATGACAGGGGTCATGGAGCATTGTGATGACAAGGGAATGGAGCATTGTGATGACAAGAGTCCCGGATCATTGTGTTGTCAGGTGTCATGGAGTGTTGTGATGACAGTGGTCATGGAGCATTGTGATGATATTGGTCATGGAGCATTGTGATGAGAAGGTCATGGAGCATTGGGCTGAAAATGTTCATGGAGTATTGTGATGACAGGGGTCATGGATCATTGTGATGACAAGGGAATGGAGCATGGTGATGACAAGGTCCTGGAGCAATGTGACGAGAAGGCCATGGAGCCTTGTGATGACATGTCTCATGGAGCATACTGATGAAAAGGGGCATGGGGCATTGTGATTACAGGAGTCTTGGAGCATTGTGATGACAAGGGCATGGAGCATTGTGATGAGAAGGCCATGGAGCATTCTGATGACATGCGTCATTGAGCATTGTGATGACAAGGGCATGGAGCATTGTGATTACAGGGGTCTTGGAGCATTGTGATGAAAAGAGCATGGATCATTGAGATGAAAAAGGCATGGAGCCTTGTCACGACAGGGTTCAAGGAGCATACTGATGACAAGGGTCAGGGAGCATTGTGATGACAAGTGTATTGAGAATTGTGATGAAAAAGGTCACGGAGCATTGTGATGAAAAGGGCATGGAGTATTGTGATGACAGGCATCATGGAGCGTTGTGATGACAAGTGTTATGGAACATTGTGATCACAAGGGTTTGGAGCATTGTGATGACAGAAGTCATGGATCATTTTGATTTCAAGGAGCATGGAGCATTGTGATGACAAGGGCATGAAGCAATGTGATCCCAAGGTTCATGGAGGATTGTGATGACAATGGTAAAGGAGTATTGTGATGACAAGCACATAGAGCATTGTAATGACAAGATCATGTAACATTTTGCTGACAAAGGCATGGAGCATTGTGATGACAAGGGTCATGGAGCATCGGGCTGAAAATGTTCATGGAGTATTGTGATGACAGGGGTCATGGAGCATTGTGATGACAAGGGAATGGAGCATTGTGATGACAAGAGTCCCGGATCATTGTGTTGTCAGGTGTCATGGAGTGTTGTGATGACAGTGGTCATGGATCATTGTGATGATATTGGTCATGGAGCATTGTGATGAGAAGGTCATGGAGCATTGGGCTGAAAATGTTCATGGAGTATTGTGATGACAGGGGTCATGGATCATTGTGATGACAAGGGAATGGAGCATGGTGATGACAAGGTCCTGGAGCAATGTGACGAGAAGGCCATGGAGCCTTGTGATGACATGTCTCATGGAGCATACTGATGAAAAGGGGCATGGGGCATTGTGATTACAGGAGTCTTGGAGCATTGTGATGACAAGGGCATGGAGCATTGTGATGAGAAGGCCATGGAGCATTCTGATGACATGCGTCATTGAGCATTGTGATGACAAGGGCATGGAGCATTGTGATTACAGGGGTCTTGGAGCATTGTGATGAAAAGAGCATGGATCATTGAGATGAAAAAGGCATGGAGCCTTGTCACGACAGGGTTCAAGGAGCATACTGATGACAAGGGTCAGGGAGTATTGTGATGACAAGTGTATTGATCCTTGTGATGACAAAGGTCATGGAGCATAGTGATGAGAAGACCATGGATAATTGTGATGATGAGCGTCATGCAGTGTTGTGTTGATAAGTGTTATGGAACATTATGATCACAAGGGTTTGGAGCATTGTGATGACAGAGGTCATGGAGCATTTTGATTTCATTGTGATGACAATAACCTGAAGCATTATGATGATGGGCATGGTGCATTGTGATGACAGGGTTCATGGAGCATTGAGATGAAAATGGGCATGGAGCATAGTAATTACAGGGGTCTTGGAGCATTGTGATGACAAGGGTATGGAGCATTGTGATTACAGGGGTCTTGAAGCATTGTGATGACAAGTGTCATGAAGCCTTGTGATGACAAGGCCGTGGAACATTGTGATGGCAGGGGTCATGGAGCATTGTTATGACAGAGGTAATGGAGCATTGTGATGAGAAGGGCATGGAGCATTGGTCTGAAATGTTTCGTTGATTATTGTGATGAGAGTGCGCAAGGAGCATTGTGATGACAAGGGCACGGAACACTGTGATACATGGGTCATGGAGGACTGTAATGACAAGGGCATGGAGCATTGTGATGAGAAGGGCATCGAGCATTGTGATGACAAGTGTCATGGAGCTTTGTGATGACAAGGGCATGGAGCAATGTGATGAGAGGGTTCATGGAGCATTGTGATGACAATGATATGGAGCATTGTGATGCCAAGGGTCATGGAGCTTTGTGATGACAAAGGTCATGGAGCATTTTGATGACAAGGGCGTGGTGCATTGTGATGAGAAGGGAAGGGAGCATTTTGATGACAGGGTCATGCAGCAATTTGATGAAAAGTGTAATGGAACATTTTGATGAGAAGGGTTATAGAACATTGTGATGTCGGGGTCATGGAGCTTTGGGATGAAAAGGGTCATGGAGCATTTTGATGACAGGGGTTATGAAACATTGTGATGTCAGGGGTCATGGAATATTGTGATGATAAGGGGATGTAGCATTGTGATGACAGGGGTCATGGAACATTGTGATTACAGGGGTGAGGGAGTATTGTGATGACTAGTGATGGACCATTGTGATATCTCTGGTAGAGAGCATTTTGATGAGAAGTGCATGGAGCATTATGATTACAAGGTTTATGGAGCATTGCGATGACAAGGTTGTGGACCATTGTGATGAAAAGCGCATGGCACATTGTGATGACAAGGGTCATGGAGCATTGTTCTGACAAAGGCATGGAGCATTGTGATGACAAGGGTCACGGAGCATTGTGATGAAAAGTTCATGGAACATTGTGGTTACAAAGGTCATGGAGCCTTGTGATGATGCGGGCATGGACCATTGTGATGACAAAGGTTATGAAGCATTGTGATGACTGTAGTCACGGAGCATTGTGATGACAGGGATCATGGAGCATTGTGATGACAAGGGCATGGAGCATTGTGATGACAGGGGCTTGGAGCATTGGTCTGACAAGTTTCATAGATTATTGTGATGGCAGTGGGCATGGTGCATTGTGATGACAAGGGCATGGGTCATTGTGATGAGAAGGTCATGGAGTATTGTGAAGACAGGTGTCAGGGAGCATTGTGATGACATATGTCATGGCCCATTGTGGTGACAATGGCATGGAGCATTGTGATGCGCCAAATGTAATGGAGGATTGTGATGACAAATATAATGGAGCATTGTGATGACTAGGGCTTGGAGCATTATGATGACAAGGGCCATTGAGAATTTTCATGACAAGTCGTGAAGCATTGTGATGACAATGTCCTGGAGCATTGTGATGAGAAAACCATGGAGCCTTGTGATGACAAGTCTCATGGAGCATACTGATGAAAAGGGGCATGAAGCATTGTGATTACAGGGGTTTTGGAACATTGTGATGACAAGGGCATGGAGCATTGTGATGAGAAGGCCAAGGAGCATTCTGATGACATGCGTCATTGAGCTATGTGATGACAAGGGAATGGAGCATGGTGATTAAAGGGGTCTTGGAGCATTGTGATGAAAAAGGCATGAAGCCTTGTCATGACAGGGTTCAAGGAGCATACAGACAACAAGCGTCAGGGAGCATTTTGATGACAAGTGTGTTGAGCATTGTGATGACAAAGGTCATGGAGCATTGTGATGAGAAGTCCATGGATAATTGTGATGACGAGCGTCATGGGGCATTGTGATGACAGAGGTCATGGAACATTTTGATTTCATTGTGATTACAATAACATGAAGCATTATGATGATGTGCATGAGTCATTGTGATGACAGGGTTCATGGATCATTGAGATGAAAAGGGGCATGGAGCATCTTGATTACACTGGTTTTGGAGCATTGTGATGAGAAGGGTCATGGAGCCTTGTGATGACAAGGCCATGGAACATCGTGATGGCAGGGGTCACGGAGCATTTTTATGACAGGGGTAATGGAGCATTGTGATGGCAAGGGCATGGAACATTGTGAGGAGAAGACCATGGAACATTCTGATGACACGTCATGGAGCTTTGTGATGACAAGGTCATGGAGCATTGTGATTACAGGGGTCTTGGAGCATTGTGATGACAAGGTTCATGGAGCCTTGTGATGACAAGGCCGTGGAATGTTGTGATGGCAGGGATCATGGAGCATTGTTATGACATGCGTAATGGAGCATTCTGATGACAAGTGCTTGGAGCATTGTTATGACAGGGGTAATGGAGCATTGTGATGACAAGGGCATGGAGCATTGGTCTGAAATGTTTCATGGATTATTGTGATGAGAGTGGGCATGGAGCATTGTGATGACAAGGGCACGGAACACAGTGATACATGGGTCATGGAGGATTGTAATGACAAGGGCATGGGGCATTTTGATGAGAAGGGCATCGAGCAGTGTGATGACAAGCGTCATGGGGCTTTTTGATGACAATTGCCTGGAACAATGTGATGAGAGTGTTCATGGAGCATTGTGATGACAATGGCATGGAGCATTGTGATGCCAAGGGTCATGGAGATTTGTGATGACAAAGGTCATGGAGGATTTTGATGACAAGGGCGTGGTGCATTGTGATGAGAAGGGCAGGGAGCATTGTGATGACAGGGGTGAGGGAGTATTGTGATGAATAGTGATGTAACATTGTGATATCAGTGGTGAGAGAGCATTTTGATGAGAAGTGCATGGAGCATTGTGATGACAAGTTTTATGGAGCATTGTGATGACAAGATTGTGGAGCACTGTGATGATAAGCGCATGGCACAATGTGATGACATGGGTCATGGAGCATTGTGTTGAGAAAGGCATAGAGCATTGTGATGACAAGGGTCAAAGAGCATTGTGATGAAAACTTCATGGAGCGTTGTGGTTAAAATGGTCACAGAGACTGTTGATGACGAGAGCATGGACCATTGTGATGACAAAGGTCATGAAGCATTGTGATGACTGGAGTCACAGAGCATTGTGATGACAGGAGTCATGGAGCATTGTGATGACAAGGGCATGGAGCATTGGTCTAATAAGTTTCATGGATTATTGCGATGACAGTTGGAATGGCGCATTATGATGACAAGGGCATGGAGCATTGTGATGACCAGGTCATGCAGTATTGTGAAGACAGATGTCAGGGAGCATTGTGATGACATATGTAATGGCCCATTGTGATGACAATGGCATAGAACATTGTGATGCCAAGTGTCATGGTGGATTCTGATTAGAAAGGTAATGGAGCATTGTGTTGACAAGGGTCAGGGAGCATAGTGCTGACAAGTGAATGGAGAATTGTGATGACAAGGGTAATGGAGCATTCTGATGGCAACCTTGTGGAGTAGTTTGATGACAATGGCATGGAGCACTGTGATGAAAATGGCATGGGGCATTGTGATGAAAAAGGCATGGAGCCTTTTTGTGACAGGTTTCAAGGAGCATTCTGATGACAAGTGTCAGGGAGCATTGTGATGACAAGTGTATTGAGAATTGTGATGAAAAAGGTCATGGAGCACTGTGATGACAGGCATCATGGAGCGTTGTGATGACAAGTGTTATGGAACATTGTGATCACAAGTGTTTGGAGCATTGTGATGACAGAAGTCATGGATCATTTTGATTTCAAGGAGCATGGAGCATTGTGATGACAAGGACATGAAGCAATGTGATCCCAAGGTTCATGGAGGATTGTGATGACAATGGTAAAGGAGTATTGTGATGACAAGCGCATAGAGCATTGTAATGACAATGTCATGTAGCATTTTGCTGACAAAGGAATGGAGAATTGTGATGACAGGTGTCATGGAGCACTGTGATGACAAGCATCACGGAGCATTTTGAATACAGGGGTCATGGAGCATTGGGATGACAAGGGGATGGATCATTGTGATGACAAGGGTCATGGAGCATTGGGCTGAATATGTTCATGGAGTATTGTGATGACCGGGGTCATGGAGCATTGTGATGACTAGGGAATGGAGCACTGTGATGACAAGAGTCCCGGATCATTGTGTTGTCAGGTGTCATGGAGTGTTGTGATGACAGAGGTAATGGAGCATTGTGATGATATTAGTCATGGAGCATTGTGATGAGAAGGTCATGGAGCATTGGGCTGAAAATATTCATGGAGTATTGTGATGACAGGGGTCATGGATCATTGTGATGACAAGGGAATGGAGCATGGTGATGACAAGGTCCTGGAGCAATGTGACGAGAAGACCATGGAGCCTTGTGATGACAAGTCTCATGGAGCATTCTGATGAAAAGGGGCATGGAGCATTGTGATTACAGGGGTCTTGGAGCATTGTGATGACAAGGGCATGGAGCATTGTGATGAGAAGACCATGGAGCATTCTGATGACATGCGTCATGGAGCTTTGTGATGAAAAGTGCATGGATCATTGTGATGAAAAAGGCATGGAGCCTTGTCATGACAGGGTTCAAGGAGCATGCTGACGACAAGGGTCAGGGAGCATTGTGATGACAAGTGTATTGAGCATTGTGATTACAAAGGTCATGGAGCATTGTGATGAGAAGACAATGGATAATTGTTAGGATGAGCGTCATGGTGTGTTGTGTTGATAAGTGTTATGGAACATTGTGATCACAAGGGTTTGGAGCATTGTGATGACAGAGGTCATGGAGCATTTTGATTTCATTGTGATGACAATAGCATGAAGCATTATGATGATGGGCATGGTGCATTGTGATGACAGGTTTCATGGAGCATTGAGATGAAAACGGGCATGGAGCATTGTGATTACAGGGGTGTTGGAGCATTGTGATGACAAGGGCATGGAGCATTATGATGAGAAGGCCATGGAACATTCTGATGACATGCGTTATGGAGGTTTGTGATGACAAGGGTATGGAGCACTGTGATTACACGGGTCTTGGAACATTGTGATAACAAGTGTCATGGAGCCTTGTGATGACAAGGCCGTGGAACATTGTGATGGCAGGGGTCATGGAGCATTGTTATGACAGAGGTAATGGAGCATTGTGATGAGAAGGGCATGGAGCATTGGTCTGAAAAGTTTCATTGATTATTGTGATGAGAGTGGGCATGGAGCATTGTGATGACAAGGGCACGGAACACTGTGATACATGGGTCATGGAGGACTGTAATGACAAGGGCATGGAGCATTGTGATGAGAAGGGCATCGAGCATTTTGATGACAAGTGTCATGGAGCTTTGTGACGACAAGGGCATGGAGCAATGTGATGAGAGGGTTCATGGAGCATTGTGATGACAATGACATGGAGCATTGTGATGCCAAGGGTCATGGAGCTTTGTGATGACAAAGGTCATGGAGCATTTTGATGACAAGGGCGTGGTGCATTGTGATGAGAAGGGAAGGGAGCATTTTGAAGACAGGGTCATGCAGCAATTTGATGAAAAATGTAATGGAACATTTTGATGAGAGGGGTTATAGAACATTGTGATGTCAGGGGTCATGGAGCTTTGGGATGAAAAGGGTCATGGAGCATTTTGATGACAGGGGTTATGGAACATTGTGATGTCAGGGGTCATGGAACATTGTGATGATAAGGGGATGTAGCATTGTGATGACAGGGGTCATGGATCATTGTGATTACAGGGGTGAGGGAGTATTGTGATGACTAGTGATGGACCATTGTGATATCTCTGGTGAGAGAGCATTTTGATGAGAAGTGCATGGAACATTGTGATTACAAGGTTTCTGGAGCATTGTGATGAGAAGGTTGTGGACCATTGTGATGAAAAGCGCATGGTACATTGTGATGACAAGGGTCACGGAGCATTGTGATGAAAAGTTCATGGAGCATTGTGGTTACAAACGTCACGGAGCCTTATGATGATGCGGGCATGGACCATTGTGATGACAAAGGTTATGAAGCATTGTGATGACTGGAGTCACGGAGCATTGTGATGACCGCGGTCATGGAGCATTGAGATGACAAGGGCATGGAGCATTGTGATGACAGGGGCATGGAGCATTGGTCTGACAAGTTTCATAGATTATTGTGATGGCAGTGGGCATGGTGCATTGTGATGACAAGGGCATGGGTCATTGTGATGAGAAGGTCATGGAGTATTGTGAAGACAGGTGTCAGGGAGCATTGTGATGACATATGTCATGGCCCATTGTGGTGACAATGGCATGGAGCATTGTGATGCGCCAAATGTAATGGAGGATTGTGATGACAAATATAATGGAGCATTGTGATGACTAGGGCTTGGAGCATTATGATGACAAGGGCCATTGAGAATTTTCATGACAAGTCGTGAAGCATTGTGATGACAATGTCCTGGAGCATTGTGATGAGAAAACCATGGAGCCTTGTGATGACAAGTCTCATGGAGCATTCTGATGAAAAGGGGCATGGAGCATTATGATTACAGGGGTCTTGGAACATTGTGATGACAAGGGCATGGAGAATTGTGATGAGAAGGCCAAGGAGCATTCTGATGACATGCGTCATTGAGCTTTGTGATGACAAGGGCATGGAGCATTGTGATTACAGGGGTCTTGGAGCATTGTGATGAAAAGGGCATGGATTAATGTGATGAAAAATGCATGGAGCCTTGTCATGACAGGGTTCAAGGAGCATACAGACAACAAGCGTCAGGGAGGATTTTGATGACAAGTGTATTGAGCATTGTGATGACAAAGGTCATGGAGCATTGTGATGAGAAGTCCATGGATAATTATGATGATGAGCGTCATGGGGCATTGTGATGACAAGTGTTATGGAATATTGTGATCACAAGGGTTTGACCATTGTTATTACAGAGGTCATGGAGCGTTTTGATTTCATTGTGATGACAATAGCATGAAGCATTATGATGATGGGCATGGTGCATTTTGATGACAGGGTTCATGGATCATTGAGATGAAAAGGGGCATGGAGCATTGTGATTACAGGGGTCTTGGAGCATTGTGATGAGAAGGGTCATGGAGCCTTGTGATGACAAGGCCATGGAACATCATGATGGCAGGGGTCATGGAGAATTGTTATGACAGGGGTAATGGAGCATTGTGATGGCAAGGGCATGGAACATTGTGATGAGAAGGCAATCGAGCATTCTGATGACATGCGTCATGGAGCTTTGTGATGAAAAGTGCATGGAGCATTGTGATTTCATTGGTCTTGGAGCATTGTGATGACAAGGGTCATGGAGCCTTGTGATGACAAGGCCGTGGAACGTTGTGATGGCAGGGTTCATGGAGCATTGTTATGACAGGGGTAATGGAGCATTGTGATGACAAGGGCATGGAGCATTGGTCTGAAATGTTTCATGGATTATTGTGATGAGAGTGGGCATGGAGCATTGTGATGACAAGGGCATGGAACACAGTGATACATGGGTCATGGAGGATTGTAATAACAAGGGCATGGAGCATTTTGATGAGAAGGGCATCGAGCATTGTGATGACAAGCGTCATGGAGCTTTTTGATGACAAGGGCGTGGTGCATTGTGATGAGAAGGGCAGGGAACACTGTGATGACAGGGTCATGGACCAATTGGATGAAAAGGGTCATGGAACATTTTGATGACAGGATTTATGGAACATTGTGATGTCAGCGGTCATGGAGCATTTTGATGAAAAGGGTCATGGATCATTTTGATGACAGGGGTTATGGAACATTGTGATTTCAGGGGTCATCGAACATTGTGTTGATAAGTGCATGTAGCATTATGATGACTGGAGTCATAGAACATTGTGATGTCAGGGGTGAGGGATTATTGTAATGAATAGTGATGTAAAATTGTGATATCAGTGGTGAGAGTGCATTTTGATGAGAAGTGCATGGAGCATTGTGATGACAAGGTTTATGGAGCATTGTGATGACAAGATTGTGGAGCACTGTGATGACAAGCACATGGCGCATTTTGATGACATGGGTCATGGAGCATTGTGCTGACAAGTGCATGGAGCATTGTGATGACAATGGTCATGGAGCATTTTGCTGAGAAAAGCATAGTACAGGGCTTCCATGGTGGCGCAGTGGTTGAGAGTCCGCCTGCCGATGCAGGGGACACGGGTTCGTGACCCGATCCCAGAAGATCCCACATGCCGCGGAGCGGCTGGGCCCGCGAGCCATGGCCGCGGAGCCTGTGTGTCCGGAGCCTGTGCTCCGCAACGGGAGAGGCCACAGCAGTGAGAGGCCCACGTACAGCAAAAAAAAAAAAAAAGCATAGAGCATTTTGATGAGAAGGGTCAAAGAGCATTGTGATGAAAACTTCATGGAGCATTGTGGTTAAAAAGGTCACAGAGACTGTTGATGATGAGGGCAAGGACCATTGTGATGACAAAGTCATGAAGCATTGTGAAGACTGGAGTCATGGAGCATTGAGATGACAGGATTCTTGGAGCATTGTGATAACAAGGGCATGGAGCATTGTGATGACAAGGGCATGGAGCATTGTGATGACCAGGGCATGCAGTATTGTGAAGACAGGTTTCAGGGAGCATTGTGATGACATATGTAATGGCCCATTGTGATGACAATGGCATGGAGCATTGCGATGCCAAGTGTCATGGAGGATTCTGATGACAATGGCTTGGAGCATTGTGATGACAATGGTCAGGGAGCATTGTGCTGACAAGTGCATGGAGAATTGTGATGACAAGGGTCATGGAGCATTCTGATGACAAGCTTGTGGAGTAGTTTGATGACAATGGCATGGAGCATTGTGATGAAAACAGCATGAGGCATTGTTATGAAAAAGGCATGGAGCCTTTTTTTGACAGGGTTCAAGGAGCATTCTGAGGACAAGTGTCAGGGAGCATTGTGATGACAAGTGTATTGAGAATTGTGATGACAAAGGTCATGGAGCATTGTGATGAAAAGGGCATGGAGTATTGTGATGACAGGCATCATGGAGCATTGTGATGACAAGTGTTATGGAACATTGTGATCACAAGGGTTCGGAGCATTGTGATGACAGAGGTCATGGATCATTTTGATTTCAAGGAGCATGGAGCATTGTGATGACAAGGGCATGAAGCAATGTGATCCCAAGGTTCATGGAGGATTGTGATGACAATGGTAAAGGAGTATTGTGATGACAAGCGCATAGAGCATTGTAATGACAAGGTCATGTAGCATTTTGCTGACAAAGGCATGGAGCATTGTGATGACAAGGGTCATGGAGCATTGGGCTGAAAATGTTCATGGAGTATTGTGATGACAGGGCTCAAGGAGCATTGTGATGACAAGGGAATGGAGCATGGTGATGACAAGGTCCTGGAGCAATGTGATGAGAAGACCATGGAGCCTTGTGATGACAAGTCTCATGGAGCATTCCGATGAAAAGGGGCATGGAACATTGTGATTACAGGGGTCTTGGAGCATTGTGATGACAAGGGCATGGAGCATCGTGATAAGAAGGCCATGGAGCATTCTGATGACATGCGTCATGGAGCTTTGTGATGACAAGGGCAAGGAGAATTGTAATTACAGGGGTCTTGGTGCATTATGATGAAAAGGGCATGAATAATTGTGATGAAAAATGCATGGAGCCTTGTCATGAAAGGGTTCAAGGAGCATACTGATGGCAAGAGTCAGGGAGCATTGTGATGACAAGTGTAATGAGCATTGTGATGACAAATGTCATGGGGCATTGTGATGAGAAGACCATGGATAATTGTGATGACCAGCGTCATGGGGCATTGTGATGACAAGTGTTATGGAACATTGTGATCACAAGGGTTTGGAGAATCGTGATGACAGAGGTCATGGAGCGTTTTGATTTCATTGTGATGACAATAGCCTGAAGCATTATGATGATGGACATAGTGCATTGTGATGACAGGGTTCATGGAGCATTGTGATGAAAAGGGGCATGGAGCATTGGTCTGACAATTTTCAAGGATTATTATGATGACAGTGGGCATGGCACATTGTGGTAAAAAGGGCATGGAACATTGTGATGACAAGGTCATGGAGTATTGTGAAGACAGGTGTCAGGGAGCATTGTGATGACATATCTCATGTTCCATTGTGATGAAAATAGCACGGAGCATTGTGATGCCAAGTGTCATGGAGGTTTGTCGTGACAAAGGTAAAGGAGCATTGTGATGACAAGGGCAGGGAGCATTGTGATGACAAGGGCCATTGATACTTTTAATGTCCAGGTCATGAAACATTGTGATGACAAGCGCATGGAGATTCCTATGACAGCAGTCATGAAGCACTGCGATGACAAGTACATAGCGTATTTTGATGACAATGGCATGGAGCATTGTGATGAAAAGGGCATGGATAATTGTGATGAAAAAGGCATGGAGACTTGTCATGACAGGGTTCAATGAGCATACTGACGACAAGTGTCAGGGAGCATTGTGATGACAAGTGTATTGAGAATTGTGAAGACAAATCCCATGGAGCATGGTGAATTGAAGTCCATGGATAATTGTGATGACAAGAGCATGTAACATTGTGATGAGAAGTGTCATGTAGCATTGTGATGACAAGGACGTGGAGAATTGTGATGAAAAGGGACATGGAGCATTGTGATAACCAGGGCATGGAGCATTGTGATGACAGGGGTCATGGAGCATTATTATGACAAGTGCCATGGTGCATTTTGACATAAGATATCACTTATGAAGGTCCTGTAAACATGGCTAAATAAGAACTGAATTAGGAAATAGAACAGAGTCTCAGATTTAGAAAACACACTTATGCCTGCATAAGGGGGAAGGAGAGGTGGGGAGATGCATAAAACAAGCGTTTGATATAAGCACAGGTACCGTACCAAAAACCAACTATAGAAGAGACAAGACCTACACCTTCCTCAGTGAAAGGGACTCAAAACCCCATATTTCCCACAGAGGAATATCTCTGACTAGGAAGAGTCTTAAAACCTATGTATTGATATGTCTATGTAAGGGAATCAAAAGTTTCTAGACTGGCATAAACATGGCAGCGAGAATCAGCTCAAACCCAGTATAAAAATGAATTTCAAAAACAAAACCAAAAAACAGGGAAATTCTTTACAATTCCTTCAGGGTGTCTGAGGAAACCTGGAAAGACCCTATCTACAATGACAGTTGGATGTGGCATAAGGCTGGACACTTGTGACTGAGAGGATTGGTGAGATTGGGTGAGCAAATGCAGACCCTTTCAAGCAATAATGCATGGCCCCCATTCCATGGGTCCCAACTCTCCAGGTTGAAGGGAATATTACTACAGCTATAACATGTACAGGAAACCTAGAGAATGGACACACTGTGAATACGAAAGGTTTCTAAAACTCAACGAATAGTCCCTCTCCTGGTGTTCCAGTTTGACTTTCCAACTGCCTTACTATCAATCTCCCAACTTGGAGAGACAGGCCCTTTAACCTCCTGGTTTGCACAGGTTCCCAATTTGCCAGAGGATGGAAGGGACGAGGGAGAACCCATGAGAGAGTAGCTGTTAGGCATTTGGACGGGCACATGTCACTCTAATTTCCCGGCAGGAAGAAGAATTAACCAAAGTCTCAGCCACCCACCGGGAACCAGTATAGGACATGATCCAAAATTTTGGACTTGTGTTCAGCTCCCAAAAAACGAGTTGAGAAATGGAGCTCAGCGGCACAGCAATTCACAAACTGGCAGAGTGATAAAGGACAACTATCGTCCAAAAATCTGTTGAGGGAAGTCAACGAGGCGGACTTGAAAGTGAGGCAAAATAGCAGGAAACAGATTTCAAGAGGTACCTTGGAATCGCCTGTAAAGCACAGGAAGAGGGGCACAACTTGGACAATGGTGCACTTGGCCAAAAAGGGCGTATGCGTTTTCTCCTGAATATATTCAGGAGAAAACGCATACGCCCTTTTTGGCCAAGCAAGCAAGCGGGCAATGCAAATCTGCACTACAAAGAAGTATCACTTCCCACCGGTCAAAAGGGACATCCACAAAATGTGTAAAAACCAGAAAGGCAAAACAGGCCCTGGAGAACTGGGAGCCTTGTTATGCTGATGGGCGGGATGTAAATTGCCAACTGCCTCACTGGAGGAGTGCATTGTGTTCCCTAAAACAAGTAAACAACAGAGCTACAGAGCCAAGGCCACTTCCAGTCTAGGGAATATACCTTGGGAAAACTGAAAATCAATAAGAAAGAGCCACCTCCAAATTTAGGGCTGCACTGACTACAAGAACCTCAACTTGGGTACACCTTAAATATCCCAGGAAATATAAAAATGGTTCAAAACATTGTGGTACTTACGTACGATGGAATATCCCTCAGCCATGAAATCAATGTCATAAGACCAGTAGCAGCAAAGTGAGTGGATTCAGGTACGATGATTCTAAGTGAAATAAGTCACACAGAAAAAGAAACTTATCATAAGATATCACTTATGAAGATCCTGTAAACATGGCTACACGTGAACTGAGTTAGGAAAGAGAACAGAGTCTCACATTTAGAAAACACTCTTATGCCTGCATAAAGGGGAAGGAGAGGTGGGGTGATGCATAAAACCAGAGTTTGATATAAGCACAGGGACCGTTTCAAAAACCAACTTTGGAATTGACAAGACCGACACCTTCCTCAGTGAAAGAGACTCAAAACCCCATATTTCCCACAGAGGAATATAAATGACTAGTAAGAATCTTAAAACCTATGTATTGATATGTCTCCATAAGGGAATCAAGTGTGTCTAGAGTGGCATAAACATGGCAGCGAGAATCAGCTCAAACCCACTATAAAAAGGAATTTCAAAAGCAAAACCAAAAAACAGGGAAATTCTTTACAATTCCTTCAGGGTGTCTGAGGAAACCTGGAAAGACCCTATCTACAATGACAGCTGGATGTGGCATAAGGCTGGACACTTGGGACTGAGAGGATTGGTGAGATTGGGTGAGCAAATGCAGACCCTTTCAAGCAATAATGCATGGCCCCCATTCCATGGGTCCCAACTCTCCAGGTTCAAGGGAATATTACTACAGCTATAACATGTACAGGAAACCTAGAGAATGGACACACTGTGAATACGAAAGGTTTCTAAAACTCAACGAATAGTCCCTCTCCTGGTGCTCCAGTTTGACTTTCCAACTGCCTTACTATCAATCTCCCAACTTGGAGAGACAGGCCCTTTAACCTCCTGGTTTGCACAGGTTCCCAATTTGGCAGAGGATGGAAGGGACGAGGGAGAACCCATGAGAGAGTAGCTGTTAGGCATTTGGACGGGCACATGTCACTCTAATTTCCCGGCAGGAAGAAGAATTAACCAAAGTCTCAGCCACCCACCGGGAACCAGTATAGGACATGATCCAAAATTTTGGACTTGTGTTCAGCTCACAAAAAACGAGTTGAGAAATGGAGCTCAGGGGCACAGCAATTCACAAACTGGCAGAGTGATAAAGGACAACTATCGTCCAAAAATCTGTTGAGGGAAGTCAACGAGGCGGACTTGAAAGTGAGGCAAAATAGCAGGAAACAGATTTCAAGAGGTACCTTGGAATCGCCTGTAAAGCACAGGAAGAGGGGCACAACTTGGACAATGGTGCACATGGCCAAAAAGGGCATATGCGTTTTCTCCTGAATATATTCAGGAGAAAACGCATACGCCCTTTTTGGCCAAGCAAGCAAGCGGGCAATGCAAATCTGCACTACAAAGAAGTATCACTTCCCACCGGTCAAAAGGGACATCCACAAAATGTGTAAAAACCAGAAAGGCAAAACAGGCCCTGGAGAACTGGGAGCCTTGTTATGCTGATGGGCGGGATGTAAATTGCCAACTGCCTCACTGGAGGAGTGCATTGTGTTCCCTAAAACAAGTAAACAACAGAGCTACAGAGCCAAGGCCACTTCCAGTCTAGGGAATATACCTTGGGAAAACTGAAAATCAATAAGAAAGAGCCACCTCCAAATTTAGGGCTGCACTGACTACAAGAACCTCAACTTGGGTACACCTTAAATATCCCAGGAAATATAAAAATGGTTCAAAACATTGTGGTACTTACGTACGATGGAATATCCCTCAGCCATGAAATCAATGTCATAAGACCAGTAGCAGCAAAGTGAGAGGATTCAGGTACGATGATTCTAAGTGAAATAAGTCACACAGAAAAAGAAACTTATCATAAGATATCACTTATGAAGATCCTGTAAACATGGCTACACGTGAATTGAGTTAGGAAAGAGAACAGAGTCTCACATTTAGAAAACACTCTTATGCCTGCATAAAGGGGAAGGAGAGGTGGGGTGATGCATAAAACCAGAGTTTGATATAAGCACAGGGACCGTTTCAAAAACCAACTTTGGAATTGACAAGACCGACACCTTCCTTAGTGAAAGAGACTCAAAACCCCATATTTCCCACAGAGGAATATCCTGACTAGTAAGAATCTTAAAACCTATGTATTGATATGTCTCCATAAGGGAATCAAGTGTGTCTAGAGTGGCATAAACATGGCAGCGAGAATCAGCTCAAACCCACTATAAAAAGGAATTTCAAAAGCAAAACCAAAAAACAGGGAAATTCTTTACAATTCCTTCAGGGTGTCTGAGGAAACCTGGAAAGACCCTATCTACAATGACAGCTGGATGTGGCATAAGGCTGGACACTTGGGACTGAGAGGATTGGTGAGATTGGGTGAGCAAATGCAGACCCTTTCAAGCAATAATGCATGGCCCCCATTCCATGGGTCCCAACTCTCCAGGTTCAAGGGAATATTACTACAGCTATAACATGTACAGGAAACCTAGAGAATGGACACACTGTGAATACGAAAGGTTTCTAAAACTCAACGAATAGTCCCTATCCTGGTGCTCCAGTTTGACTTTCCAACTGCCTTACTATCAATCTCCCAACTTGGAGAGACAGGCCCTTTAACCTCCTGGTTTGCACAGGTTCCCAATTTGGCAGAGGATGGAAGGGACGAGGGAGAACCCATGAGAGAGTAGCTGTTAGGCATTTGGACGGGCACATGTCACTCTAATTTCCCGGCAGGAAGAAGAATTAACCAAAGTCTCAGCCACCCACCGGGAAACAGTATAGGACATGATCCAAAATTTTGGACTTGTGTTCAGCTCACAAAAAACGAGTTGAGAAATGGAGCTCAGGGGCACAGCAATTCACAAACTGGCAGAGTGATAAAGGACAACTATCGTCCAAAAATCTGTTGAGGGAAGTCAATGAGGCGGACTTGAAAGCGAGGCAAAATAGCACGAAACAGATTTCAAGAGGTACCTTGGAATCGCCTGTAAAGCACAGGAAGAGGGGCACAACTTGGACAATGGTGCACTTGGCCAAAAAGGGCGTATGCGTTTTCTCCTGAATATATTCAGGAGAAAATGCATACGCCCTTTTTGCCAAGCAAGCAAGCGGGCAATACAAATCGGCACTACAAAGAAGTATCACTTCCCACCGGTCAAAAGGGACATCCACAAAATGTGTAAAAACCAGAAAGGCAAGACAGGCCCTGGAGAACTGGGAGCCTTGTTATGCTGATGGGCGGGATGTAAATTGCCAACTGCCTCACTGGAGGAGTGCATTGTGTTCCCTAAAACAAGTAAACAACAGAGCTACAGAGCCAAGGCCACTTGCAGTCTAGGGAATATACCTTGGGAAAACTGAAAATCAATAAGAAAGAGCCACCTCCAAATTTAGGGCTGCACTGACTACAAGAACCTCAACTTGGGTACACCTTAAATATCCCAGGAAATATAAAAATGGTTCAAAACATTGTGGTACTTACGTACGATGGAATATCCCTCAGCCATGAAATCAATGTCATAAGACCAGTAGCAGCAAAGTGAGTGGATTCAGGTACGATGATTCTAAGTGAAATAAGTCACACAGAAAAAGAAACTTATCATAAGATATCACTTATGAAGATCCTGTAAACATGGCTACACGTGAACTGAGTTAGGAAAGAGAACAGAGTCTCACATTTAGAAAACACTCTTATGCCTGCATAAAGGGGATTGAGAGGTGGGGTGATGCATAAAACCAGAGTTTGATATAAGCACAGGGACCGTTCCAAAAACCAACTTTGGAATAGACAAGACCGACACCTTCCTCAGTGAAAGAGACTCAAAACCCCATATTTCCCGCAGAGGAATATATCTGACTAGTAAGAATCTTAAAACCTATGTATTGATATGACTCCATAAGGGAATCAAGTGTGTCTAGAGTGGCATAAACATGGCAGCGAGAATCAGCTCAAACCCACTATAAAAAGGAATTTCAAAAGCAAAACCAAAAAACAGGGAAATTCTTTACAATTCCTTCAGGGTGTCTGAGGAAACCTGGAAAGACCCTATCTACAATGACAGCTGGATGTGGCATAAGGCTGGACACTTGGGCCTGAGAGGATTGGTGAGATTGGGTGAGCAAATGCAGACCCTTTCAAGCAATAATGCATGGCCCCCATTCCATGGGTCCCAACTCTCCAGTTTCAAGGGAATATTACTACAGCTATAACATGTACAGGAAACCTAGAGAATGGACACACTGTGAATACGAAAGGTTTCTAAAACTCAACGAAAAGTCCCTCTCCTGGTGCTCCAGTTTGACTTTCCAACTGCCTTACTATCAATCTCCCAACTTGGAGAGACAGGCCCTTTAACCTCCTGGTTTGCACAGGTTCCCAATTTGGCAGAGGATGGAAGGGACGAGGGAGAACCCATGAGAGAGTAGCTGTTAGGCATTTGGACGGGCACATGTCACTCTAATTTCCCGGCAGGAAGAAGAATTAACCAAAGTCTCAGCCACCCACCGGGAACCAGTATAGGACACGATCCAAAATTTTGGACTTGCGTTCAGCTCACAAAAAACGAGTTGAGAAATGGAGCTCAGGGGCACAGCAATTCACAAACTGGCAGAGTGATAAAGGACAACTATCGTCCAAAAATCTGTTGAGGGAAGTCAACGAGGCGGACTTGAAAGTGAGGCAAAATAGCAGGAAACAGATTTCAAGAGGTACCTTGGAATCGCCTGTAAAGCACAGGAAGAGGGGCACTACTTGGACAATGGTGCACTTGGCCAAAAAGGGCGTATGCGTTTTCTCCTGAATATATTCAGGAGAAAACGCATACGCCCTTTTTGGCCAAGCAAGCAAGCGGGCAATGCAAATCTTCACTACAAAGAAGTATCACTTCCCACCGGTCAAAAGGGACATCCACAAAATGTGTAAAAACCAGAAAGGCAAGACAGGCCCTGGAGAACTGGGAGCCTTGTTATGCTATTGGGCGGGATGTAAATTGCCAACTGCCTCACTGGAGGAGTGCATTGTGTTCCCTAAAACAAGTAAACAACAGAGCTACAGAGCCAAGGCCACTTCCAGTCTAGGGAATATACCTTGGGAAAACTGAAAATCAATAAGAAAGAGCCACCTCCAAATTTAGGGCTGCACTGACTACAAGAACCTCAACTTGGGTACACCTTAAATATCCCAGGAAATATAAAAATGGTTCAAAACATTGTGGTACTTACGTACGATGGAATATCCTTCAGCCATGAAATCAATGTCATAAGACCAGTAGCAGCAAAGTGAGTGGATTCAGGTACGATGATTCTAAGTGAAATAAGTCACACAGAAAAAGAAACTTATCATAAGATATCACTTATGAAGATCCTGTAAACATGGCTACACGTGAACTGAGTTAGGAAAGAGAACAGTCTCACATTTAGAAAACACTCTTATGCCTGCATAAAGGGGATGGAGAGGTCGGGTGATGCATAAAACCAGAGTTTGATATAAGCACAGGGACCGTTCCAAAAACCAACTTTGGAATAGACAAGACCTACACCTTCCTCAGTGAAAGAGACTCAAAACCCCATATTTCCCGCAGAGGAATATATCTGACTAGTAAGAATCTTAAAACCTATGTATTGATATGACTCCATAAGGGAATCAAGTGTGTCTAGAGTGGCATAAACATGGCAGCGAGAATCAGCTCAAACCCACTATAAAAAGGAATTTCAAAAGCAAAACGAAAAAACAGGGAAATTCTTTACAATTCCTTCAGGGTGTCTGAGGAAACCTGGAAAGACCCTATCTACAATGACAGCTGGATGTGGCATAAGGCTGGACACTTGGGACTGAGAGGATTGGTGAGATTGGGTGAGCAAATGCAGACCCTTTCAAGCAATAATGCATGGCCCCCATTCCATGGGTCCCAACTCTCCAGGTTCAAGGGAATATTACTACAGCTATAACATGTACAGGAAACCTAGAGAATGTACACACTGTGAATACGAAAGGTTTCTAAAACTCAATGAATAGTCCCTCTCCTGGTGCTCCAGTTTGACTTTCCAACTGCCTTACTATCAATCTCCCAACTTGGAGAGACAGGCCCTTTAACCTCCTGGTTTGCACAGGTTCCCAATTTGCCAGAGGATGGAAGGGACGAGGGAGAACCCATGAGGGAGTAGCTGTTAGGCATTTGGACGGGCACATGTCACTCTAATTTCCCGGCAGGAAGAAGAATTAACCAAAGTCTCAGCCACCCACCGGGAACCAGTATAGGACATGATCCAAAATTTTGGACTTGTGTTCAGCTCCCAAAAAACGAGTTGAGAAATGGAGCTCAGCGGCACAGCAATTCACAAACTGGCAGAGTGATAAAGGACAACTATCGTCCAAAAATCTGTTGAGGGAAGTCAACGAGGCGGACTTGAAAGTGAGGCAAAATAGCAGGAAACAGATTTCAAGAGGTACCTTGGAATCGCCTGTAAAGCACAGGAAGAGGGGCACAACTTGGACAATGGTGCACTTGGCCAAAAAGGGCGTATGCGTTTTCTCCTGAATATATTCAGGAGAAAACGCATACGCCCTTTTTGGCCAAGCAAGCAAGCGGGCAATGCAAATCTGCACTACAAAGAAGTATCACTTCCCACCGGTCAAAAGGGACATCCACAAAATGTGTAAAAACCAGAAAGGCAAGACAGGCCCTGGAGAACTGGGAGCCTTGTTATGCTGATGGGCGGGATGTAAATTGCCAACTGCCTCACTGGAGGAGTGCATTGTGTTCCCTAAAACAAGTAAACAACAGAGCTACAGAGCCAAGGCCACTTCCAGTCTAGGGAATATACCTTGGGAAAACTGAAAATCAATAAGAAAGAGCCACCTCCAAATTTAGGGCTGCACTGACTACAAGAACCTCAACTTGGGTACACCTTAAATATCCCAGGAAATATAAAAATGGTTCAAAACATTGTGGTACTTACGTACGATGGAATATCCCTCAGCCATGAAATCAATGTCATAAGACCAGTAGCAGCAAAGTGAGTGGATTCAGGTACGATGATTCTAAGTGAAATAAGTCACACAGAAAAAGAAACTTATCATAAGATATCACTTATGAAGATCCTGTAAACATGGCTACACGTGAACTGAGTTAGGAAAGAGAACAGAGTCTCACATTTAGAAAACACTCTTATGCCTGCATAAAGGGGAAGGAGAGGTGGGGTGATGCATAAAACCAGAGTTTGATATAAGCACAGGGACCGTTTCAAAAACCAACTTTGGAATTGACAAGACCGACACCTTCCTTAGTGAAAGAGACTCAAACCCCCATATTTCCCACAGAGGAATATAAATGACTAGTAAGAATCTTAAAACCTATGTATTGATATGTCTCCATAAGGGAATCAAGTGTGTCTAGAGTGGCATAAACATGGCAGCGAGAATCAGCTCAAACCCACTATAAAAAGGAATTTCAAAAGCAAAACCAAAAAACAGGGAAATTCTTTACAATTCCTTCAGGGTGTCTGAGGAAACCTGGAAAGACCCTATCTACAATGACAGCTGGATGTGGCATAAGGCTGGACACTTGGGACTGAGAGGATTGGTGAGATTGGGTGAGCAAATGCAGACCCTTTCAAGCAATAATGCATGGCCCCCATTCCATGGGTCCCAACTCTCCAGGTTCAAGGGAATATTACTACAGCTATAACATGTACAGGAAACCTAGAGAATGGACACACTGTGAATACGAAAGGTTTCTAAAACTCAACGAATAGTCCCTCTCCTGGTGCTCCAGTTTGACTTTCCAACTGCCTTACTATCAATCTCCCAAGTTGGAGAGACAGGCCCTTTAACCTCCTGGTTTGCACAGGTTCCCAATTTGCCAGAGGATGGAAGGGACGAGGGAGAACCCATGAGAGAGTAGCTGTTAGGCATTTGGACGGGCACATGTCACTCTAATTTCCCGGCAGGAAGAAGAATTAACCAAAGTCTCAGCCACCCACCGGGAACCAGTATAGGACATGATCCAAAATTTTGGACTTGTGTTCAGCTCACAAAAAACGAGTTGAGAAATGGAGCTCAGCGGCACAGCAATTCACAAACTGGCAGAGTGATAAAGGACAACTATCGTCCAAAAATCTGTTGAGGGAAGTCAACGAGGCGGACTTGAAAGTGAGGCAAAATAGCAGGAAACAGATTTCAAGAGGTACCTTGGAATCGCCTGTAAAGCACAGGAAGAGGGGCACAACTTGGACAATGGTGCACTTGGCCAAAAAGGGCGTATGCGTTTTCTCCTGAATATATTCAGGAGAAAATGCATACGCCCTTTTTGCCAAGCAAGCAAGCGGGCAATACAAATCTGCACTACAAAGAAGTATCACTTCCCACCGGTCAAAAGGGACATCCACAAAATGTGTAAAAACCAGAAAGGCAAGACAGGCCCTGGAGAACTGGGAGCCTTGTTATGCTGATGGGCGGGATGTAAATTGCCAACTGCCTCACTGGAGGAGTGCATTGTGTTCCCTAAAACAAGTAAACAACAGAGCTACAGAGCCAAGGCCACTTGCAGTCTAGGGAATATACCTTGGGAAAACTGAAAATCAATAAGAAAGAGCCACCTCCAAATTTAGGGCTGCACTGACTACAAGAACCTCAACTTGGGTACACCTTAAATATCCCAGGAAATATAAAAATGGTTCAAAACATTGTGGTACTTACGTACGATGGAATATCCCTCAGCCATGAAATCAATGTCATAAGACCAGTAGCAGCAAAGTGAGTGGATTCAGGTACGATGATTCTAAGTGAAATAAGTCACACAGAAAAAGAAACTTATCATAAGATATCACTTATGAAGATCCTGTAAACATGGCTACACGTGAACTGAGTTAGGAAAGAGAACAGAGTCTCACATTTAGAAAACACTCTTATGCCTGCATAAAGGGGATTGAGAGGTGGGGTGATGCATAAAACCAGAGTTTGATATAAGCACAGGGACCGTTCCAAAAACCAACTTTGGAATAGGCAAGACCGACACCTTCCTCAGTGAAAGAGACTCAAAACCCCATATTTCCCGCAGAGGAATATATCTGACTAGTAAGAATCTTAAAACCTATGTATTGATATGACTCCATAAGGGAATCAAGTGTGTCTAGAGTGGCATAAACATGGCAGCGAGAATCAGCTCAAACCCACTATAAAAAGGAATTTCAAAAGCAAAACCAAAAAACAGGGAAATTCTTTACAATTCCTTCAGGGTGTCTGAGGAAACCTGGAAAGACCCTATCTACAATGACAGCTGGATGTGGCATAAGGCTGGACACTTGGGCCTGAGAGGATTGGTGAGATTGGGTGAGCAAATGCAGACCCTTTCAAGCAATAATGCATGGCCCCCATTCCATGGGTCCCAACTCTCCAGTTTCAAGGGAATATTACTACAGCTATAACATGTACAGGAAACCTAGAGAATGGACACACTGTGAATACGAAAGGTTTCTAAAACTCAACGAATAGTCCCTCTCCTGGTGCTCCAGTTTGACTTTCCAACTGCCTTACTATCAATCTCCCAACTTGGAGAGACAGGCCCTTTAACCTCCTGGTTTGCACAGGTTCCCAATTTGGCAGAGGATGGAAGGGACGAGGGAGAACCCATGAGAGAGTAGCTGTTAGGCATTTGGACGGGCACATGTCACTCTAATTTCCCGGCAGGAAGAAGAATTAACCAAAGTCTCAGCCACCCACCGGGAACCAGTATAGGACACGATCCAAAATTTTGGACTTGCGTTCAGCTCACAAAAAACGAGTTGAGAAATGGAGCTCAGGGGCACAGCAATTCACAAACTGGCAGAGTGATAAAGGACAACTATCGTCCAAAAATCTGTTGAGGGAAGTCAACGAGGCGGACTTGAAAGTGAGGCAAAATAGCAGGAAACAGATTTCAAGAGGTACCTTGGAATCGCCTGTAAAGCACAGGAAGAGGGGCACTACTTGGACAATGGTGCACTTGGCCAAAAAGGGCGTATGCGTTTTCTCCTGAATATATTCAGGAGAAAACGCATACGTCCTTTTTGGCCAAGCAAGCAAGCGGGCAATGCAAATCTTCACTACAAAGAAGTATCACTTCCCACCGGTCAAAAGGGACATCCACAAAATGTGTAAAAACCAGAAAGGCAAGACAGGCCCTGGAGAACTGGGAGCCTTGTTATGCTATTGGGCGGGATGTAAATTGCCAACTGCCTCACTGGAGGAGTGCATTGTGTTCCCTAAAACAAGTAAACAACAGAGCTACAGAGCCAAGGCCACTTCCAGTCTAGGGAATATACCTTGGGAAAACTGAAAATCAATAAGAAAGAGCCACCTCCAAATTTAGGGCTGCACTGACTACAAGAACCTCAACTTGGGTACACCTTAAATATCCCAGGAAATATAAAAATGGTTCAAAACATTGTGGTACTTACGTACGATGGAATATCCTTCAGCCATGAAATCAATGTCATAAGACCAGTAGCAGCAAAGTGAGTGGATTCAGGTACGATGATTCTAAGTGAAATAAGTCACACAGAAAAAGAAACTTATCATAAGATATCACTTATGAAGATCCTGTAAACATGGCTACACGTGAACTGAGTTAGGAAAGAGAACAGTCTCACATTTAGAAAACACTCTTATGCCTGCATAAAGGGGATGGAGAGGTCGGGTGATGCATAAAACCAGAGTTTGATATAAGCACAGGGACCGTTCCAAAAACCAACTTTGGAATAGACAAGACCTACACCTTCCTCAGTGAAAGAGACTCAAAACCCCATATTTCCCGCAGAGGAATATATCTGACTAGTAAGAATCTTAAAACCTATGTATTGATATGACTCCATAAGGGAATCAAGTGTGTCTAGAGTGGCATAAACATGGCAGCGAGAATCAGCTCAAACCCACTATAAAAAGGAATTTCAAAAGCAAAACGAAAAAACAGGGAAATTCTTTACAATTCCTTCAGGGTGTCTGAGGAAACCTGGAAAGACCCTATCTACAATGACAGCTGGATGTGGCATAAGGCTGGACACTTGGGACTGAGAGGATTGGTGAGATTGGGTGAGCAAATGCAGACCCTTTCAAGCAATAATGCATGGCCCCCATTCCATGGGTCCCAACTCTCCAGGTTCAAGGGAATATTACTACAGCTATAACATGTACAGGAAACCTAGAGAATGTACACACTGTGAATACGAAAGGTTTCTAAAACTCAATGAATAGTCCCTCTCCTGGTGCTCCAGTTTGACTTTCCAACTGCCTTACTATCAATCTCCCAACTTGGAGAGACAGGCCCTTTAACCTCCTGGTTTGCACAGGTTCCCAATTTGGCAGAGGATGGAAGGGACGAGGGAGAACCCATGAGAGAGTAGCTGTTAGGCATTTGGACGGGCACATGTCACTCTAATTTCCCGGCAGGAAGAAGAATTAACCAAAGTCTCAGCCACCCACCGGGAACCAGTATAGGACATGATCCAAAATTTTGGACTTGTGTTCAGCTCACAAAAAACGAGTTGAGAAATGGAGCTCAGCGGCACAGCAATTCACAAACTGGCAGAGTGATAAAGGACAACTATCGTCCAAAAATCTGTTGAGGGAAGTCAACGAGGCGGACTTGAAAGTGAGGCAAAATAGCAGGAAACAGATTTCAAGAGGTACCTTGGAATCGCCTGTAAAGCACAGGAAGAGGGGCACAACTTGGACAATGGTGCACTTGGCCAAAAAGGGCGTATGCGTTTTCTCCTGAATATATTCAGGAGAAAACGCATACGCCCTTTTTGGCCAAGCAAGCAAGCGGGCAATGCAAATCTGCACTACAAAGAAGTATCACTTCCCACCGGTCAAAAGGGACATCCACAAAATGTGTAAAAACCAGAAAGGCAAGACAGGCCCTGGAGAACTGGGAGCCTTGTTATGCTGATGGGCGGGATGTAAATTGCCAACTGCCTCACTGGAGGAGTGCATTGTGTTCCCTAAAACAAGTAAACAACAGAGCTACAGAGCCAAGGCCACTTCCAGTCTAGGGAATATACCTTGGGAAAACTGAAAATCAATAAGAAAGAGCCACCTCCAAATTTAGGGCTGCACTGACTACAAGAACCTCAACTTGGGTACACCTTAAATATCCCAGGAAATATAAAAATGGTTCAAAACATTGTGGTGCTTACGTACGATGGAATATCCCTCAGCCATGAAATCAATGTCATAAGACCAGTAGCAGCAAAGTGAGTGGATTCAGGTACGATGATTCTAAGTGAAATAAGTCACACAGAAAAAGAAACTTATCATAAGATATCACTTATGAAGATCCTGTAAACATGGCTACACGTGAACTGAGTTAGGAAAGAGAACAGAGTCTCACATTTAGAAAACACTCTTATGCCTGCATAAAGGGGAAGGAGAGGTGGGGTGATGCATAAAACCAGAGTTTGATATAAGCACAGGGACCGTTTCAAAAACCAACTTTGGAATTGACAAGACCGACACCTTCCTTAGTGAAAGAGACTCAAACCCCCATATTTCCCACAGAGGAATATAAATGACTAGTAAGAATCTTAAAACCTATGTATTGATATGTCTCCATAAGGGAATCAAGTGTGTCTAGAGTGGCATAAACATGGCAGCGAGAATCAGCTCAAACCCAGTATAAAAAGGAATTTCAAAAGCAAAACCAAAAAACAGGGAAATTCTTTACAATTCCTTCAGGGTGTCTGAGGAAACCTGGAAAGACCCTATCTACAATGACAGCTGGATGTGGCATAAGGCTGGACACTTGGGACTGAGAGGATTGGTGAGATTGGGTGAGCAAATGCAGACCCTTTCAAGCAATAATGCATGGCCCCCATTCCATGGGTCCCAACTCTCCAGGTTCAAGGGAATATTACTACAGCTATAACATGTACAGGAAACCTAGAGAATGGACACACTGTGAATACGAAAGGTTTCTAAAACTCAACGAATAGTCCCTATCCTGGTGCTCCAGTTTGACTTTCCAACTGCCTTACTATCAATCTCCCAACTTGGAGAGACAGGCCCTTTAACCTCCTGGTTTGCACAGGTTCCCAATTTGCCAGAGGATGGAAGGGACGAGGGAGAACCCATGAGAGAGTAGCTGTTAGGCATTTGGACGGGCACATGTCACTCTAATTTCCCGGCAGGAAGAAGAATTAACCAAAGTCTCAGCCACCCACCGGGAACCAGTATAGGACATGATCCAAAATTTTGGACTTGTGTTCAGCTCACAAAAAACGAGTTGAGAAATGGAGCTCAGGGGCACAGCAATTCACAAACTGGCAGAGTGATAAAGGACAACTATCGTCCAAAAATCTGTTGAGGGAAGTCAACGAGGCGGACTTGAAAGCGAGGCAAAATAGCAGGAAACAGATTTCAAGAGGTACCTTGGAATCGCCTGTAAAGCACAGGAAGAGGGGCACAACTTGGACAATGGTGCACTTGGCCAAAAAGGGCGTATGCGTTTTCTCCTGAATATATTCAGGAGAAAATGCATACGCCCTTTTTGGCCAAGCAAGCAAGCGGGCAATGCAAATCTGCACTACAAAGAAGTATCACTTCCCACCGGTCAAAAGGGACATCCACAAAATGTGTAAAAACCAGAAAGGCAAGACAGGCCCTGGAGAACTGGGAGCCTTGTTATGCTGATGGGCGGGATGTAAATTGCCAACTGGCTCACTGGAGGAGTGCATTGTGTTCCCTAAACAAGTAAACAACAGAGCTACAGAGCCAAGGCCACTTCCAGTCTAGGGAATATACCTTGGGAAAACTGAAAATCAATAAGAAAGAGCCACCTCCAAATTTAGGGCTGCACTGACTACAAGAACCTCAACTTGGGTACACCTTAAATATCCCAGGAAATATAAAAATGGTTCAAAACATTGTGGTACTTACGTACGATGGAATATCCCTCAGCCATGAAATCAATGTCATAAGACCAGAAGCAGCAAAGTGAGTGGATTCAGGTACGATGATTCTAAGTGAAATAAGTCACACAGAAAAAGAAACTTATCATAAGATATCACTTATGAAGATCCTGTAAACATGGCTACACGTGAACTGAGTTAGGAAAGAGAACAGAGTCTCACATTTAGAAAACACTCTTATGCCTGCATAAAGGGGAAGGAGAGTTGGGGTGATGCATAAAACCAGAGTTTGATATAAGCACAGGGACCGTTTCAAAAACCAACTTTGGAATTGACAAGACCGACACCTTCCTTAGTGAAAGAGACTCAAAACCCCATATTTCCCACAGAGGAATATATCTGACTAGTAAGAATCTTAAAACCTATGTATTGATATGTCTCCATAAGGGAATCAAGTGTGTCTAGAGTGGCATAAACATGGCAGCGAGAATCAGCTCAAACCCACTATAAAAAGGAATTTCAAAAGCAAAACCAAAAAACAGGGAAATTCTTTACAATTCCTTCAGGGTGTCTGAGGAAACCTGGAAAGACCCTATCTACAATGACAGCTGGATGTGGCATAAGGCTGGACACTTGGGACTGAGAGGATTGGTGAGATTGGGTGAGCAAATGCAGACCCTTTCAAGCAATAATGCATGGCCCCCATTCCATGGGTCCCAACTCTCCAGGTTCAAGGGAATATTACTACAGCTATAACATGTACAGGAAACCTAGAGAATGGACACACTGTGAATACGAAAGGTTTCTAAAACTCAACGAATAGTCCCTCTCCTGGAGCTCCAGTTTGACTTTCCAACTGCCTTACTATCAATCTCCCAACTTGGAGAGACAGGCCCTTTAACCTCCTGGTTTGCACAGGTTCCCAATTTGCCAGAGGATGGAAGGGACGAGGGAGAACCCATGAGAGAGTAGCTGTTAGGCATTTGGACGGGCACATGTCACTCTAATTTCCCGGCAGGAAGAAAAATTAACCAAAGTCTCAGCCACCCACCGGGAACCAGTATAGGACATGATCCAAAATTTTGGACTTGTGTTCAGCTCACAAAAAACGAGTTGAGAAATGGAGCTCAGGGGCACAGCAATTCACAAACTGGCAGAGTGATAAAGGACAACTATCGTCCAAAAATCTGTTGAGGGAAGTCAACGAGGCGGACTTGAAAGTGAGGCAAAATAGTAGGAAACAGATTTCAAGAGGTACCTTGGAATCGCCTGTAAAGCACAGGAAGAGGGGCACAACTTGGACAATGGTGCACTTGGCCAAAAAGGGCGTATGCGTTTTCTCCTGAATATATTCAGGAGAAAACGCATACGCCCTTTTTGGCCAAGCAAGCAAGCGGGCAATGCAAATCTGCACTACAAAGAAGTGTCACTTCCCACCGGTCAAAAGGGACATCCACAAAATGTGTTAAAACCAGAAAGGCAAAACAGGCCCTGGAGAACTGGGAGCCTTGTTATGCTGATGGGCGGGATGTAAATTGCCAACTGCCTCACTGGAGGAGTGCATTGTGTTCCCTAAAACAAGTAAACAACAGAGCTACAGAGCCAAGGCCACTTCTAGTCTAGGGAATATACCTTGGGAAAACTGAAAATCAATAAGAAAGAGCCACCTCCAAATTTAGGGCTGCACTGACTACAAGAACCTCAACTTGGGTACACCTTAAATATCCCAGGAAATATAAAAATGGTTCAAAACATTGTGGTACTTTCGTACGATGGAATATCCCTCAGCCATGAAATCAATGTCATAAGACCAGTAGCAACAAAGTGAGTGGATTCAGGTACGATGATTCTAAGTGAAATAAGTCACACAGAAAAAGAAACTTATCATAAGATATCACTTATGAAGATCCTGTAAACATGGCTACACGTGAACTGAGTTAGGAAAGAGAACAGAGTCTCACATTTAGAAAACACTCTTATGCCTGCATAAAGGGGAAGGAGAGGTGGGGTGATGCATAAAACCAGAGTTTGATATAAGCACAGGGACCGTTTCAAAAACCAACTTTGGAATTGACAAGACCGACACCTTCCTTAGTGAAAGAGATTCAAAACCCCATATTTCCCACAGAGGAATATATCTGACTAGTAAGAATCTTAAAACCTATGTATTGATATGTCTCCATAAGGGAATCAAGTGTGTCTAGAGTGGCATAAACATGGCAGCGAGAATCAGCTCAAACCCACTATAAAAAGGAATTTCAAAAGCAAAACCAAAAAACAGGGAAATTCTTTACAATTCCTTCAGGGTGTCTGAGGAAACCTGGAAAGACCCTATCTACAATGACAGCTGGATGTGGCATAAGGCTGGACACTTGGGACTGAGAGGATTGGTGAGATTGGGTGAGCAAATGCAGACCCTTTCAAGCAATAATGCATGGCCCCCATTCCATGGGTCCCAACTCTCCAGGTTCAAGGGAATATTACTACAGCTATAACATGTACAGGAAACCTAGAGAATGGACACACTGTGAATACGAAAGGTTTCTAAAACTCAACGAATAGTCCCTCTCCTGGAGCTCCAGTTTGACTTTCCAACTGCCTTACTATCAATCTCCCAACTTGGAGAGACAGGCCCTTTAACCTCCTGGTTTGCACAGGTTCCCAATTTGCCAGAGGATGGAAGGGACGAGGGAGAACCCATGAGAGAGTAGCTGTTAGGCATTTGGACGGGCACATGTCACTCTAATTTCCCGGCAGGAAGAAAAATTAACCAAAGTCTCAGCCACCCACCGGGAACCAGTATAGGACATGATCCAAAATTTTGGACTTGTGTTCAGCTCACAAAAAACGAGTTGAGAAATGGAGCTCAGGGGCACAGCAATTCACAAACTGGCAGAGTGATAAAGGACAACTATCGTCCAAAAATCTGTTGAGGGAAGTCAACGAGGCGGACTTGAAAGTGAGGCAAAATAGTAGGAAACAGATTTCAAGAGGTACCTTGGAATCGCCTGTAAAGCACAGGAAGAGGGGCACAACTTGGACAATGGTGCACTTGGCCAAAAAGGGCGTATGCGTTTTCTCCTGAATATATTCAGGAGAAAACGCATACGCCCTTTTTGGCCAAGCAAGCAAGCGGGCAATGCAAATCTGCACTACAAAGAAGTATCACTTCCCACCGGTCAAAAGGGACATCCACAAAATGTGTTAAAACCAGAAAGGCAAAACAGGCCCTGGAGAACTGGGAGCCTTGTTATGCTGATGGGCGGGATGTAAATTGCCAACTGCCTCACTGGAGGAGTGCATTGTGTTCCCTAAAACAAGTAAACAACAGAGCTACAGAGCCAAGGCCACTTCTAGTCTAGGGAATATACCTTGGGAAAACTGAAAATCAATAAGAAAGAGCCACCTCCAAATTTAGGGCTGCACTGACTACAAGAACCTCAACTTGGGTACACCTTAAATATCCCAGGAAATATAAAAATGGTTCAAAACATTGTGGTACTTACGTACGATGGAATATCCCTCAGCCATGAAATCAATGTCATAAGACCAGTAGCAGCAAAGTGAGAGGATTCAGGTACGATGATTCTAAGTGAAATAAGTCACACAGAAAATGAAACTTATCATAAGATATCACTTATGAAGATCCTGTAAACATGGCTACACGTGAACTGAGTTAGGAAAGAGAACAGTCTCACATTTAGAAAACACTCTTATGCCTGCATAAAGGGGATGGAGAGGTCGGGTGATGCATAAAACCAGAGTTTGATATAAGCACAGGGACCGTTCCAAAAACCAACTTTGGAATAGACAAGACCTACACCTTCCACAGTGAAAGAGACTCAAAACCCCATATTTCCCGCAGAGGAATATATCTGACTAGTAAGAATCTTAAAACCTATGTATTGATATGACTCCATAAGGGAATCAAGTGTGTCTAGAGTGGCATAAACATGGCAGCGAGAATCAGCTCAAACCCACTATAAAAAGGAATTTCAAAAGCAAAACCAAAAAACAGGGAAATTCTTTACAATTCCTTCAGGGTGTCTGAGGAAACCTGGAAAGACCCTATCTACAATGACAGCTGGATGTGGCATAAGGCTGGACACTTGGGACTGAGAGGATTGGTGAGATTGGGTGAGCAAATGCAGACCCTTTCAAGCAATAATGCATGGCCCCCATTCCATGGGTCCCAACTCTCCAGGTTCAAGGGAATATTACTACAGCTATAACATGTACAGGAAACCTAGAGAATGGACACACTGTGAATACGAAAGGTTTCTAAAACTCAACGAATAGTCCCTCTCCTGGTGCTCCAGTTTGACTTTCCAACTGCCTTACTATCAATCTCCCAACTTGGAGAGACAGGCCCTTTAACCTCCTGGTTTGCACAGGTTCCCAATTTGGCAGAGGATGGAAGGGACGAGGGAGAACCCATGAGAGAGTAGCTGTTAGGCATTTGGACGGGCACATGTCACTCTAATTTCCCGGCAGGAAGAAGAATTAACCAAAGTCTCAGCCACCCACCGGGAACCAGTATAGTACACGATCCAAAATTTTGGACTTGCGTTCAGCTCACAAAAAACGAGTTGAGAAATGGAGCTCAGGGGCACAGCAATTCACAAACTGGCAGAGTGATAAAGGACAACTATCGTCCAAAAATCTGTTGAGGGAAGTCAACGAGGCGGACTTGAAAGTGAGGCAAAATAGCAGGAAACAGATTTCAAGAGGTACCTTGGAATCGCCTGTAAAGCACAGGAAGAGGGGCACTACTTGGACAATGGTGCACTTGGCCAAAAAGGGCGTATGCGTTTTCTCCTGAATATATTCAGGAGAAAACGCATACGCCCTTTTTGGCCAAGCAAGCAAGCGGGCAATGCAAATCTTCACTACAAAGAAGTATCACTTCCCACCGGTCAAAAGGGACATCCACAAAATGTGTAAAAACCAGAAAGGCAAGACAGGCCCTGGAGAACTGGGAGCCTTGTTATGCTGATGGGCGGGATGTAAATTGCCAACTGCCTCACTGGAGGAGTGCATTGTGTTCCCTAAAACAAGTAAACAACAGAGCTACAGAGCCAAGGCCACTTCCAGTCTAGGGAATATACCTTGGGAAAACTGAAAATCAATAAGAAAGAGCCACCTCCAAATTTAGGGCTGCACTGACTACAAGAACCTCAACTTGGGTACACCTTAAATATCCCAGGAAATATAAAAATGGTTCAAAACATTGTGGTACTTACGTACGATGGAATATCCCTCAGCCATGAAATCAATGTCATAAGACCAGTAGCAGCAAAGTGAGTGGATTCAGGTACGATGATTCTAAGTGAAATAAGTCACACAGAAAAAGAAACTTATCATAAGATATCACTTATGAAGATCCTGTAAACATGGCTACACGTGAACTGAGTTAGGAAAGAGAACAGTCTCACATTTAGAAAACACTCTTATGCCTGCATAAAGGGGATGGAGAGGTCGGGTGATGCATAAAACCAGAGTTTGATATAAGCACAGGGACCGTTCCAAAAACCAACTTTGGAATAGACAAGACCTACACCTTCCTCAGTGAAAGAGACTCAAAACCCCATATTTCCCGCAGAGGAATATATCTGACTAGTAAGAATCTTAAAACCTATGTATTGATATGACTCCATAAGGGAATCAAGTGTGTCTAGAGTGGCATAAACATGGCAGCGAGAATCAGCTCAAACCCACTATAAAAAGGAATTTCAAAAGCAAAACCAAAAAACAGGGAAATTCTTTACAATTCCTTCAGGGTGTCTGAGGAAACCTGGAAAGACCCTATCTACAATGACAGCTGGATGTGGCATAAGGCTGGACACTTGGGACTGAGAGGATTGGTGAGATTGGGTGAGCAAATGCAGACCCTTTCAAGCAATAATGCATGGCCCCCATTCCATGGGTCCCAACTCTCCAGGTTCAAGGGAATATTACTACAGCTATAACATGTACAGGAAACCTAGAGAATGGACACACTGTGAATACGAAAGGTTTCTAAAACTCAATGAATAGTCCCTCTCCTGGTGCTCCAGTTTGACTTTCCAACTGCCTTACTATCAATCTCCCAACTTGGAGAGACAGGCCCTTTAACCTCCTGGTTTGCACAGGTTCCCAATTTGCCAGAGGATGGAAGGGACGAGGGAGAACCCATGAGAGAGTAGCTGTTAGGCATTTGGACGGGCACATGTCACTCTAATTTCCCGGCAGGAAGAAGAATTAACCAAAGTCTCAGCCACCCACCGGGAACCAGTATAGGACAGGATCCAAAATTTTGGACTTGTGTTCAGCTCACAAAAAACGAGTTGAGAAATGGAGCTCAGCGGCACAGCAATTCACAAACTGGCAGAGTGATAAAGGACAACTATCGTCCAAAAATCTGTTGAGGGAAGTCAAAGAGGCGGACTTGAAAGTGAGGCAAAATAGCAGGAAACAGATTTCAAGAGGTACCTTGGAATCGCCTGTAAAGCACAGGAAGAGGGGCACAACTTGGACAATGGTGCACTTGGCCAAAAAGGGCGTATGCGTTTTCTCCTGAATATATTCAGGAGAAAACGCATACGCCCTTTTTGGCCAAGCAAGCAAGCGGGCAATGCAAATCTGCACTACAAAGAAGTATCACTTCCCACCGGTCAAAAGGGACATCCACAAAATGTGTAAAAACCAGAAAGGCAAGACAGGCCCTGGAGAACTGGGAGCCTTGTTATGCTGATGGGCGGGATGTAAATTGCCAACTGCCTCACTGGAGGAGTGCATTGTGTTCCCTAAAACAAGTAAACAACAGAGCTACAGAGCCAAGGCCACTTCCAGTCTAGGGAATATACCTTGGGAAAACTGAAAATCAATAAGAAAGAGCCACCTCCAAATTTAGGGCTGCACTGACTACAAGAACCTCAATTTGGGTACACCTTAAATATCCCAGGAAATATAAAAATGGTTCAAAACATTGTGGTGCTTACGTACGATGGAATATCCCTCAGCCATGAAATCAATGTCATAAGACCAGTAGCAGCAAAGTGATTGGATTCAGGTACGATGATTCTAAGTGAAATAAGTCACACAGAAAAAGAAACTTATCATAAGATATCACTTATGAAGATCCTGTAAACATGGCTACACGTGAACTGAGTTAGGAAAGAGAACAGAGTCTCACATTTAGAAAACACTCTTATGCCTGCATAAAGGGGAAGGAGAGGTGGGGTGATGCATAAAACCAGAGTTTGATATAAGCACAGGGACCGTTTCAAAAACCAACTTTGGAATTGACAAGACCGACACCTTCCTTAGTGAAAGAGACTCAAAACCCCATATTTCCCACAGAGGAATATAAATGACTAGTAAGAATCTTAAAACCTATGTATTGATATGTCTCCATAAGGGAATCAAGTGTGTCTAGAGTGGCATAAACATGGCAGCGAGAATCAGCTCAAACCCACTATAAAAAGGAATTTCAAAAGCAAAACCAAAAAACAGGGAAATTCTTTACAATTCCTTCAGGGTGTCTGAGGAAACCTGGAAAGACCCTATCTACAATGACAGCTGGATGTGGCATAAGGCTGGACACTTGGGACTGAGAGGATTGGTGAGATTGGGTGAGCAAATGCAGACCCTTTCAAGCAATAATGCATGGCCCCCATTCCATGGGTCCCAACTCTCCAGGTTCAAGGGAATATTACTACAGCTATAACATGTACAGGAAACCTAGAGAATGGACACACTGTGAATACGAAAGGTTTCTAAAACTCAACGAATAGTCCCTATCCTGGTGCTCCAGTTTGACTTTCCAACTGCCTTACTATCAATCTCCCAACTTGGAGAGACAGGCCCTTTAACCTCCTGGTTTGCACAGGTTCCCAATTTGCCAGAGGATGGAAGGGACGAGGGAGAACCCATGAGAGAGTAGCTGTTAGGCATTTGGACGGGAACATGTCACTCTAATTTCCCGGCAGGAAGAAGAATTAACCAAAGTCTCAGCCACCCACCGGGAACCAGTATAGGACATGATCCAAAATTTTGGACTTGTGTTCAGCTCACAAAAAACGAGTTGAGAAATGGAGCTCAGGGGCACAGCAATTCACAAACTGGCAGAGTGATAAAGGACAACTATCGTCCAAAAATCTGTTGAGGGAAGTCAACGAGGCGGACTTGAAAGCGAGGCAAAATAGCAGGAAACAGATTTCAAGAGGTACCTTGGAATCGCCTGTAAAGCACAGGAAGAGGGGCACAACTTGGACAATGGTGCAATTGGCCAAAAAGGGCGTGTGCGTTTTCTCCTGAATATATTCAGGAGAAAATGCATACGCCCTTTTTGGCCAAGCAAGCAAGGGGGCAATGCAAATCTGCACTACAAAGAAGTATCACTTCCCACCGGTCAAAAGGGACATCCACAAAATGTGTAAAAACCAGAAAGGCAAGACAGGCCCTGGAGAACTGGGAGCCTTGTTATGCTGATGGGCGGGATGTAAATTGCCAACTGGCTCACTGGAGGAGTGCATTGTGTTCCCTAAAACAAGTAAACAACAGAGCTACAGAGCCAAGGCCACTTCCAGTCTAGGGAATATACCTTTGGAAAACTGAAAATCAATAAGAAAGAGCCACCTCCAAATTTAGGGCTGCACTGACTACAAGAACCTCAACTTGGGTACACCTTAAATATCCCAGGAAATATAAAAATGGTTCAAAACATTGTGGTACTTACGTACGATGGAATATCCCTCAGCCATGAAATCAATGTCATAAGACCAGTAGCAGCAAAGTGAGTGGATTCAGGTACGATGATTCTAAGTGAAATAAGTCACACAGAAAAAGAAACTTATCATAAGATATCACTTATGAAGATCCTGTAAACATGGCTACACGTGAATTGAGTTAGGAAAGAGAACAGAGTCTCACATTTAGAAAACACTCTTATGCCTGCATAAAGGGGAAGGAGAGGTGGGGTGATGCATAAAACCAGAGTTTGATATAAGCACAGGGACCGTTTCAAAAACCAACTTTGGAATTGACAAGCCCGACACCTTCCTTAGTGAAAGAGACTCAAAACCCCATATTTCCCACAGAGGAATATATCTGACTAGTAAGAATCTTAAAACCTATGTATTGATATGTCTCCATAAGGGAATCAAGTGTGTCTAGAGTGGCATAAACATGGCAGCGAGAATCAGCTCAAACCCACTATAAAAAGGAATTTCAAAAGCAAAACCAAAAAACAGGGAAATTCTTTACAATTCCTTCAGGGTGTCTGAGGAAACCTGGAAAGACCCTATCTACAATGACAGCTGGATGTGGCATAAGGCTGGACACTTGGGACTGAGAGGATTGGTGAGATTGGGTGAGCAAATGCAGACCCTTTCAAGCAATAATGCATGGCCCCCATTCCATGGGTCCCAACTCTCCAGGTTCAAGGGAATATTACTACAGCTATAACATGTACAGGAAACCTAGAGAATGGACACACTGTGAATACGAAAGGTTTCTAAAACTCAACGAATAGTCCCTCTCCTGGTGCTCCAGTTTGACTTTCCAACTGCCTTACTATCAATCTCCCAACTTGGAGAGACAGGCCCTTTAACCTCCTGGTTTGCACAGGTTCCCAATTTGCCAGAGGATGGAAGGGACGAGGGAGAACCCATGAGAGAGTAGCTGTTAGGCATTTGGACGGGCACATGTCACTCTAATTTCCCGGCAGGAAGAAGAATTAACCAAAGTCTCAGCCACCCACCGGGAACCAGTATAGGACACGATCCAAAATTTTGGACTTGCGTTCAGCTCACAAAAAACGAGTTGAGAAATGGAGCTCAGGGGCACAGCAATTCACAAACTGGCAGAGTGATAAAGGACAACTATCGTCCAAAAATCTGTTGAGGGAAGTCAACGAGGCGGACTTGAAAGTGAGGCAAAATAGCAGGAAACAGATTTCAAGAGGTACCTTGGAATCGCCTGTAAAGCACAGGAAGAGGGGCACAACTTGGACAATGGTGCACTTGGCCAAAATGGGCGTATGCGTTTTCTCCTGAATATATTCAGGAGAAAACGCATACGCCCTTTTTGGCCAAGCAAGCAAGCGGGCAATGCAAATCTTCACTATCAAGAAGTATCACTTCCCACCGGTCAAAAGGGACATCCACAAAATGTGTAAAAACCAGAAAGGCAAGACAGGCCCTGGAGAACTGGGAGCCTTGTTATGCTGATGGGCGGGATGTAAATTGCCAACTGCCTCACTGGAGGAGTGCATTGTGTTCCCTAAAACAAGTAAACAACAGAGCTACAGAGCCAAGGCCACTTCCAGTCTAGGGAATATACCTTGGGAAAACTGAAAATCAATAAGAAAGAGCCACCTCCAAATTTAGGGCTGCACTGACTACAAGAACCTCAATTTGGGTACACCTTAAATATCCCAGGAAATATAAAAATGGTTCAAAACATTGTGGTGCTTACGTACGATGGAATATCCCTCAGCCATGAAATCAATGTCATAAGACCAGTAGCAGCAAAGTGAGTGGATTCAGGTACGATGATTCTAAGTGAAATAAGTCACACAGAAAAAGAAACTTATCATAAGATATCACTTATGAAGATCCTGTAAACATGGCTACACGTGAACTGAGTTAGGAAAGAGAACAGTCTCACATTTAGAAAACACTCTTATGCCTGCATAAAGGGGATGGAGAGGTCGGGTGATGCATAAAACCAGAGTTTGATATAAGCACAGGGACCGTTCCAAAAACCAACTTTGGAATAGACAAGACCTACACCTTCCTCAGTGAAAGAGACTCAAAACCCCATATTTCCCGCAGAGGAATATATCTGACTAGTAAGAATCTTAAAACCTATGTATTGATATGACTCCATAAGGGAATCAAGTGTGTCTAGAGTGGCATAAACATGGCAGCGAGAATCAGCTCAAACCCACTATAAAAAGGAATTTCAAAAGCAAAACCAAAAAACAGGGAAATTCTTTACAATTCCTTCAGGGTGTCTGAGGAAACCTGGAAAGACCCTATCTACAATGACAGCTGGATGTGGCATAAGGCTGGACACTTGGGACTGAGAGGATTGGTGAGATTGGGTGAGCAAATGCAGACCCTTTCAAGCAATAATGCATGGCCCCCATTCCATGGGTCCCAACTCTCCAGGTTCAAGGGAATATTACTACAGCTATAACATGTACAGGAAACCTAGAGAATGGACACACTGTGAATACGAAAGGTTTCTAAAACTCAATGAATAGTCCCTCTCCTGGTGCTCCAGTTTGACTTTCCAACTGCCTTACTATCAATCTCCCAACTTGGAGAGACAGGCCCTTTAACCTCCTGGTTTGCACAGGTTCCCAATTTGCCAGAGGATGGAAGGGACGAGGGAGAACCCATGAGAGAGTAGCTGTTAGGCATTTGGACGGGCACATGTCACTCTAATTTCCCGGCAGGAAGAAGAATTAACCAAAGTCTCAGCCACCCACCGGGAACCAGTATAGGACAGGATCCAAAATTTTGGACTTGTGTTCAGCTCACAAAAAACGAGTTGAGAAATGGAGCTCAGCGGCACAGCAATTCACAAACTGGCAGAGTGATAAAGGACAACTATCGTCCAAAAATCTGTTGAGGGAAGTCAAAGAGGCGGACTTGAAAGTGAGGCAAAATAGCAGGAAACAGATTTCAAGAGGTACCTTGGAATCGCCTGTAAAGCACAGGAAGAGGGGCACAACTTGGACAATGGTGCACTTGGCCAAAAAGGGCGTATGCGTTTTCTCCTGAATATATTCAGGAGAAAACGCATACGCCCTTTTTGGCCAAGCAAGCAAGCGGGCAATGCAAATCTGCACTACAAAGAAGTATCACTTCCCACCGGTCAAAAGGGACATCCACAAAATGTGTAAAAACCAGAAAGGCAAGACAGGCCCTGGAGAACTGGGAGCCTTGTTATGCTGATGGGCGGGATGTAAATTGCCAACTGCCTCACTGGAGGAGTGCATTGTGTTCCCTAAAACAAGTAAACAACAGAGCTACAGAGCCAAGGCCACTTCCAGTCTAGGGAATATACCTTGGGAAAACTGAAAATCAATAAGAAAGAGCCACCTCCAAATTTAGGGCTGCACTGACTACAAGAACCTCAATTTGGGTACACCTTAAATATCCCAGGAAATATAAAAATGGTTCAAAACATTGTGGTGCTTACGTACGATGGAATATCCCTCAGCCATGAAATCAATGTCATAAGACCAGTAGCAGCAAAGTGATTGGATTCAGGTACGATGATTCTAAGTGAAATAAGTCACACAGAAAAAGAAACTTATCATAAGATATCACTTATGAAGATCCTGTAAACATGGCTACACGTGAACTGAGTTAGGAAAGAGAACAGAGTCTCACATTTAGAAAACACTCTTATGCCTGCATAAAGGGGAAGGAGAGGTGGGGTGATGCATAAAACCAGAGTTTGATATAAGCACAGGGACCGTTTCAAAAACCAACTTTGGAATTGACAAGACCGACACCTTCCTTAGTGAAAGAGACTCAAAACCCCATATTTCCCACAGAGGAATATAAATGACTAGTAAGAATCTTAAAACCTATGTATTGATATGTCTCCATAAGGGAATCAAGTGTGTCTAGAGTGGCATAAACATGGCAGCGAGAATCAGCTCAAACCCACTATAAAAAGGAATTTCAAAAGCAAAACCAAAAAACAGGGAAATTCTTTACAATTCCTTCAGGGTGTCTGAGGAAACCTGGAAAGACCCTATCTACAATGACAGCTGGATGTGGCATAAGGCTGGACACTTGGGACTGAGAGGATTGGTGAGATTGGGTGAGCAAATGCAGACCCTTTCAAGCAATAATGCATGGCCCCCATTCCATGGGTCCCAACTCTCCAGGTTCAAGGGAATATTACTACAGCTATAACATGTACAGGAAACCTAGAGAATGGACACACTGTGAATACGAAAGGTTTCTAAAACTCAACGAATAGTCCCTATCCTGGTGCTCCAGTTTGACTTTCCAACTGCCTTACTATCAATCTCCCAACTTGGAGAGACAGGCCCTTTAACCTCCTGGTTTGCACAGGTTCCCAATTTGCCAGAGGATGGAAGGGACGAGGGAGAACCCATGAGAGAGTAGCTGTTAGGCATTTGGACGGGAACATGTCACTCTAATTTCCCGGCAGGAAGAAGAATTAACCAAAGTCTCAGCCACCCACCGGGAACCAGTATAGGACATGATCCAAAATTTTGGACTTGTGTTCAGCTCACAAAAAACGAGTTGAGAAATGGAGCTCAGGGGCACAGCAATTCACAAACTGGCAGAGTGATAAAGGACAACTATCGTCCAAAAATCTGTTGAGGGAAGTCAACGAGGCGGACTTGAAAGCGAGGCAAAATAGCAGGAAACAGATTTCAAGAGGTACCTTGGAATCGCCTGTAAAGCACAGGAAGAGGGGCACAACTTGGACAATGGTGCAATTGGCCAAAAAGGGCGTGTGCGTTTTCTCCTGAATATATTCAGGAGAAAATGCATACGCCCTTTTTGGCCAAGCAAGCAAGGGGGCAATGCAAATCTGCACTACAAAGAAGTATCACTTCCCACCGGTCAAAAGGGACATCCACAAAATGTGTAAAAACCAGAAAGGCAAGACAGGCCCTGGAGAACTGGGAGCCTTGTTATGCTGATGGGCGGGATGTAAATTGCCAACTGGCTCACTGGAGGAGTGCATTGTGTTCCCTAAAACAAGTAAACAACAGAGCTACAGAGCCAAGGCCACTTCCAGTCTAGGGAATATACCTTTGGAAAACTGAAAATCAATAAGAAAGAGCCACCTCCAAATTTAGGGCTGCACTGACTACAAGAACCTCAACTTGGGTACACCTTAAATATCCCAGGAAATATAAAAATGGTTCAAAACATTGTGGTACTTACGTACGATGGAATATCCCTCAGCCATGAAATCAATGTCATAAGACCAGTAGCAGCAAAGTGAGTGGATTCAGGTACGATGATTCTAAGTGAAATAAGTCACACAGAAAAAGAAACTTATCATAAGATATCACTTATGAAGATCCTGTAAACATGGCTACACGTGAATTGAGTTAGGAAAGAGAACAGAGTCTCACATTTAGAAAACACTCTTATGCCTGCATAAAGGGGAAGGAGAGGTGGGGTGATGCATAAAACCAGAGTTTGATATAAGCACAGGGACCGTTTCAAAAACCAACTTTGGAATTGACAAGCCCGACACCTTCCTTAGTGAAAGAGACTCAAAACCCCATATTTCCCACAGAGGAATATATCTGACTAGTAAGAATCTTAAAACCTATGTATTGATATGTCTCCATAAGGGAATCAAGTGTGTCTAGAGTGGCATAAACATGGCAGCGAGAATCAGCTCAAACCCACTATAAAAAGGAATTTCAAAAGCAAAACCAAAAAACAGGGAAATTCTTTACAATTCCTTCAGGGTGTCTGAGGAAACCTGGAAAGACCCTATCTACAATGACAGCTGGATGTGGCATAAGGCTGGACACTTGGGACTGAGAGGATTGGTGAGATTGGGTGAGCAAATGCAGACCCTTTCAAGCAATAATGCATGGCCCCCATTCCATGGGTCCCAACTCTCCAGGTTCAAGGGAATATTACTACAGCTATAACATGTACAGGAAACCTAGAGAATGGACACATTGTGAATACGAAAGGTTTCTAAAACTCAACGAATAGTCCCTCTCCTGGTGCTCCAGTTTGACTTTCCAACTGCCTTACTATCAATCTCCCAACTTGGAGAGACAGGCCCTTTAACCTCCTGGTTTGCACAGGTTCCCAATTTGCCAGAGGATGGAAGGGACGAGGGAGAACCCATGAGAGAGTAGCTGTTAGGCATTTGGACGGGCACATGTCACTCTAATTTCCCGGCAGGAAGAAGAATTAACCAAAGTCTCAGCCACCCACCGGGAACCAGTATAGGACACGATCCAAAATTTTGGACTTGCGTTCAGCTCACAAAAAACGAGTTGAGAAATGGAGCTCAGGGGCACAGCAATTCACAAACTGGCAGAGTGATAAAGGACAACTATCGTCCAAAAATCTGTTGAGGGAAGTCAACGAGGCGGACTTGAAAGTGAGGCAAAATAGCAGGAAACAGATTTCAAGAGGTACCTTGGAATCGCCTGTAAAGCACAGGAAGAGGGGCACAACTTGGACAATGGTGCACTTGGCCAAAATGGGCGTATGCGTTTTCTCCTGAATATATTCAGGAGAAAACGCATACGCCCTTTTTGGCCAAGCAAGCAAGCGGGCAATGCAAATCTTCACTATCAAGAAGTATCACTTCCCACCGGTCAAAAGGGACATCCACAAAATGTGTAAAAACCAGAAAGGCAAGACAGGCCCTGGAGAACTGGGAGCCTTGTTATGCTGATGGGCGGGATGTAAATTGCCAACTGCCTCACTGGAGGAGTGCATTGTGTTCCCTAAAACAAGTAAACAACAGAGCTACAGAGCCAAGGCCACTTCCAGTCTAGGGAATATACCTTGGGAAAACTGAAAATCAATAAGAAAGAGCCACCTCCAAATTTAGGGCTGCACTGACTACAAGAACCTCAATTTGGGTACACCTTAAATATCCCAGGAAATATAAAAATGGTTCAAAACATTGTGGTGCTTACGTACGATGGAATATCCCTCAGCCATGAAATCAATGTCATAAGACCAGTAGCAGCAAAGTGAGTGGATTCAGGTACGATGATTCTAAGTGAAATAAGTCACACAGAAAAAGAAACTTATCATAAGATATCACTTATGAAGATCCTGTAAACATGGCTACACGTGAACTGAGTTAGGAAAGAGAACAGAGTCTCACATTTAGAAAACACTCTTATGCCTGCATAAAGGGGAAGGAGAGGTGGGGTGATGCATAAAACCAGAGTTTGATATAAGCACAGGGACCGTTTCAAAAACCAACTTTGGAATTGACAAGACCGACACCTTCCTTAGTGAAAGAGACTCAAAACCCCATATTTCCCACAGAGGAATATAAATGACTAGTAAGAATCTTAAAACCTATGTATTGATATGTCTCCATAAGGGAATCAAGTGTGTCTAGAGTGGCATAAACATGGCAGCGAGAATCAGCTCAAACCCACTATAAAAAGGAATTTCAAAAGCAAAACCAAAAAACAGGGAAATTCTTTACAATTCCTTCAGGGTGTCTGAGGAAACCTGGAAAGACCCTATCTACAATGACAGCTGGATGTGGCATAAGGCTGGACACTTGGGACTGAGAGGATTGGTGAGATTGGGTGAGCAAATGCAGACCCTTTCAAGCAATAATGCATGGCCCCCATTCCATGGGTCCCAACTCTCCAGGTTCAAGGGAATATTACTACAGCTATAACATGTACAGGAAACCTAGAGAATGGACACACTGTGAATACGAAAGGTTTCTAAAACTCAACGAATAGTCCCTATCCTGGTGCTCCAGTTTGACTTTCCAACTGCCTTACTATCAATCTCCCAACTTGGAGAGACAGGCCCTTTAACCCCCTGGTTTGCACAGGTTCCCAATTTGCCAGAGGATGGAAGGGACGAGGGAGAACCCATGAGAGAGTAGCTGTTAGGCATTTGGACGGGCACATGTCTCTCTAATTTCCCGGCAGGAAGAAGAATTAACCAAAGTCTCAGCCACCCACCGGGAACCAGTATAGGACATGATCCAAAATTTTGGACTTGTGTTCAGCTCACAAAAAACGAGTTGAGAAATGGAGCTCAGGGGCACAGCAATTCACAAACTGGCAGAGTGATAAAGGACAACTATCGTCCAAAAATCTGTTGAGGGAAGTCAACGAGGCGGACTTGAAAGCGAGGCAAAATAGCAGGAAACAGATTTCAAGAGGTACCTTGGAATCGCCTGTAAAGCACAGGAAGAGGGGCACAACTTGGACAATGGTGCACTTGGCCAAAGAGGGCGTATGCGTTTTCTCCTGAATATATTCAGGAGAAAACGCATACGCCCTTTTTGGCCAAGCAAGCAAGCGGGCAATGCAAATCTGCACTACAAAGAAGTATCACTTCCCACCGGTCAAAAGGGACATCCACAAAATGTGTAAAAACCAGAAAGGCAAGAGAGGCCCTGGAGAACTGGGAGCCTTGTTATCCTGATGGGCGGGATGTAAATTGCCAACTGGCTCACTGGAGGAGTGCATTGTGTTCCCTAAAACAAGTAAACAACAGAGCTACAGAGCCAAGGCCACTTCCAGTCTAGTGAATATACCTTTGGAAAACTGAAAATCAATAAGAAAGAGCCACCTCCAAATTTAGGGCTGCACTGACTACAAGAACCTCAACTTGGGTACACCTTAAATATCCCAGGAAATATAAAAATGGTTCAAAACATTGTGGTACTTACGTACGATGGAATATCCCTCAGCCATGAAATCAATGTCATAAGACCAGTAGCAGCAAAGTGAGTGGATTCAGGTACGATGATTCTAAGTGAAATAAGTCACACAGAAAAGGAAACTTATCATAAGATATCACTTAGGAAGATCCTGTAAACATGGCTACACGTGAATTGAGTTAGGAAAGAGAACAGAGTCTCACATTTAGAAAACACTCTTATGCCTGCATAAAGGGGAAGGAGAGGTGGGGTGATGCATAAAACCAGAGTTTGATATAAGCACAGGGACCGTTTCAAAAACCAACTTTGGAATTGACAAGCCCGACACCTTCCTTAGTGAAAGAGACTCAAAACCCCATATTTCCCACAGAGGAATATATCTGACTAGTAAGAATCTTAAAACCTATGTATTGATATGTCTCCATAAGGGTATCAAGTGTGTCTAGAGTGGCATAAACATGGCAGCGAGAATCAGCTCAAACCCACTATAAAAAGGAATTTCAAAAGCAAAACCATAAAAAAGGGAAATTCTTTACAATTCCTTCAGGGTGTCTGAGGAAACCTGGAAAGACCCTATCTACAATGACAGCTGGATGTGGCATAAGGCTGGACACTTGGGACTGAGAGGATTGGTGAGATTGGGTGAGCAAATGCAGACCCTTTCAAGCAATAATGCATGGCCCCCATTCCATGGGTCCCAACTCTCCAGGTTCAAGGGAATATTACTACAGCTATAACATGTACAGGAAACCTAGAGAATGGACACACTGTGAATACGAAAGGTTTCTAAAACTCAACGAATAGTCCCTCTCCTGGTGCTCCAGTTTGACTTTCCAACTGCCTTACTATCAATCTCCCAACTTGGAGAGACAGGCCCTTTAACCTCCTGGTTTGCACAGGTTCCCAATTTGGCAGAGGATGGAAGGGACGAGGGAGAACCCATGAGAGAGTAGCTGTTAGGCATTTGGACGGGCACATGTCACTCTAATTTCCCAGCAGGAAGAAGAATTAACCAAAGTCTCAGCCACCCACCGGGAACCAGTATAGGACATGATCCAAAATTTTGGACTTGCGTTCAGCTCACAAAAAACGAGTTGAGAAATGGAGCTCAGGGGCACAGCAATTCACAAACTGGCAGAGTGATAAAGGACAACTATCGTCCAAAAATCTGTTGAGGGAAGTCAATGAGGCGGACTTGAAAGCGAGGCAAAATAGCACGAAACAGATTTCAAGAGGTACCTTGGAATCGCCTGTAAAGCACAGGAAGAGGGGCACAACTTGGACAATGGTGCACTTGGCCAAAAAGGGCGTATGCGTTTTCTCCTGAATATATTCAGGAGAAAATGCATACGCCCTTTTTGCCAAGCAAGCAAGCGGGCAATACAAATCGGCACTACAAAGAAGTATCACTTCCCACCGGTCAAAAGGGACATCCACAAAATGTGTAAAAACCAGAAAGGCAAGACAGGCCCTGGAGAACTGGGAGCCTTGTTATGCTGATGGGCGGGATGTAAATTGCCAACTGCCTCACTGGAGGAGTGCATTGTGTTCCCTAAAACAAGTAAACAACAGAGCTACAGAGCCAAGGCCACTTGCAGTCTAGGGAATATACCTTGGGAAAACTGAAAATCAATAAGAAAGAGCCACCTCCAAATTTAGGGCTGCACTGACTACAAGAACCTCAACTTGGGTACACCTTAAATATCCCAGGAAATATAAAAATGGTTCAAAACATTGTGGTACTTACGTACGATGGAATATCCCTCAGCCATGAAATCAATGTCATAAGACCAGTAGCAGCAAAGTGAGTGGATTCAGGTACGATGATTCTAAGTGAAATAAGTCACACAGAAAAAGAAACTTATCATAAGATATCACTTATGAAGATCCTGTAAACATGGCTACACGTGAACTGAGTTAGGAAAGAGAACAGAGTCTCACATTTAGAAAACACTCTTATGCCTGCATAAAGGGGATTGAGAGGTGGGGTGATGCATAAAACCAGAGTTTGATATAAGCACAGGGACCGTTTCAAAAACCAACTTTGGAATAGACAAGACCGACACCTTCCTCAGTGAAAGAGACTCAAAACCCCATATTTCCCGCAGAGGAATATATCTGACTAGTAAGAATCTTAAAACCTATGTATTGATATGACTCCATAAGGGAATCAAGTGTGTCTAGAGTGGCATAAACATGGCAGCGAGAATCAGCTCAAACCCACTATAAAAAGGAATTTCAAAAGCAAAACCAAAAAACAGGGAAATTCTTTACAATTCCTTCAGGGTGTCTGAGGAAACCTGGAAAGACCCTATCTACAATGACAGCTGGATGTGGCATAAGGCTGGACACTTGGGCCTGAGAGGATTGGTGAGATTGGGTGAGCAAATGCAGACCCTTTCAAGCAATAATGCATGGCCCCCATTCCATGGGTCCCAACTCTCCAGTTTCAAGGGAATATTACTACAGCTATAACATGTACAGGAAACCTAGAGAATGGACACACTGTGAATACGAAAGGTTTCTAAAACTCAACGAATAGTCCCTCTCCTGGTGCTCCAGTTTGACTTTCCAACTGCCTTACTATCAATCTCCCAACTTGGAGAGACAGGCCCTTTAACCTCCTGGTTTGCACAGGTTCCCAATTTGGCAGAGGATGGAAGGGACGAGGGAGAACCCATGAGAGAGTAGCTGTTAGGCATTTGGACGGGCACATGTCACTCTAATTTCCCGGCAGGAAGAAGAATTAACCAAAGTCTCAGCCACCCACCGGGAACCAGTATAGGACACGATCCAAAATTTTGGACTTGCGTTCAGCTCACAAAAAACGAGTTGAGAAATGGAGCTCAGGGGCACAGCAATTCACAAACTGGCAGAGTGATAAAGGACAACTATCGTCCAAAAATCTGTTGAGGGAAGTCAACGAGGCGGACTTGAAAGTGAGGCAAAATAGCAGGAAACAGATTTCAAGAGGTACCTTGGAATCGCCTGTAAAGCACAGGAAGAGGGGCACTACTTGGACAATGGTGCACTTGGCCAAAAAGGGCGTATGCGTTTTCTCCTGAATATATTCAGGAGAAAACGCATACGCCCTTTTTGGCCAAGCAAGCAAGCGGGCAATGCAAATCTTCACTACAAAGAAGTATCACTTCCCACCGGTCAAAAGGGACATCCACAAAATGTGTAAAAACCAGAAAGGCAAGACAGGCCCTGGAGAACTGGGAGCCTTGTTATGCTATTGGGCGGGATGTAAATTGCCAACTGCCTCACTGGAGGAGTGCATTGTGTTCCCTAAAACAAGTAAACAACAGAGCTACAGAGCCAAGGCCACTTCCAGTCTAGGGAATATACCTTGGGAAAACTGAAAATCAATAAGAAAGAGCCACCTCCAAATTTAGGGCTGCACTGACTACAAGAACCTCAACTTGGGTACACCTTAAATATCCCAGGAAATATAAAAATGGTTCAAAACATTGTGGTACTTACGTACGATGGAATATCCTTCAGCCATGAAATCAATGTCATAAGACCAGTAGCAGCAAAGTGAGTGGATTCAGGTACGATGATTCTAAGTGAAATAAGTCACACAGAAAAAGAAACTTATCATAAGATATCACTTATGAAGATCCTGTAAACATGGCTACACGTGACCTGAGTTAGGAAAGAGAACAGTCTCACATTTAGAAAACACTCTTATGCCTGCATAAAGGGGATGGAGAGGTCGGGTGATGCATAAAACCAGAGTTTGATATAAGCACAGGGACCGTTCCAAAAACCAACTTTGGAATAGACAACACCTACACCTTCCTCAGTGAAAGAGACTCAAAACCCCATATTTCCCACAGAGGAATATATCTGACTAGTAAGAATCTTAAAACCTATGTATTGATATGACTCCATAAGGGAATCAAGTGTGTCTAGAGTGGCATAAACATGGCAGCGAGAATCAGCTCAAACCCACTATAAAAAGGAATTTCAAAAGCAAAACCAAAAAACAGGGAAATTCTTTACAATTCCTTCAGGGTGTCTGAGGAAACCTGGAAAGACCCTATCTACAATGACAGCTGGATGTGGCATAAGGCTGGACACTTGGGCCTGAGAGGATTGGTGAGATTGGGTGAGCAAATGCAGACCCTTTCAAGCAATAATGCATGGCCCCCATTCCATGGGTCCCAACTCTCCAGTTTCAAGGGAATATTACTACAGCTATAACATGTACAGGAAACCTAGAGAATGGACACACTGTGAATACGAAAGGTTTCTAAAACTCAACGAATAGTCCCTCTCCTGGTGCTCCAGTTTGACTTTCCAACTGCCTTACTATCAATCTCCCAACTTGGAGAGACAGGCCCTTTAACCTCCTGGTTTGCACAGGTTCCCAATTTGGCAGAGGATGGAAGGGACGAGGGAGAACCCATGAGAGAGTAGCTGTTAGGCATTTGGACGGGCACATGTCACTCTAATTTCCCGGCAGGAAGAAGAATTAACCAAAGTCTCAGCCACCCACCGGGAACCAGTATAGGACACGATCCAAAATTTTGGACTTGCGTTCAGCTCACAAAAAACGAGTTGAGAAATGGAGCTCAGGGGCACAGCAATTCACAAACTGGCAGAGTGATAAAGGACAACTATCGTCCAAAAATCTGTTGAGGGAAGTCAACGAGGCGGACTTGAAAGTGAGGCAAAATAGCAGGAAACAGATTTCAAGAGGTACCTTGGAATCGCCTGTAAAGCACAGGAAGAGGGGCACTACTTGGACAATGGTGCACTTGGCCAAAAAGGGCGTATGCGTTTTCTCCTGAATATATTCAGGAGAAAACGCATACGCCCTTTTTGGCCAAGCAAGCAAGCGGGCAATGCAAATCTTCACTACAAAGAAGTATCACTTCCCACCGGTCAAAAGGGACATCCACAAAATGTGTAAAAACCAGAAAGGCAAGACAGGCCCTGGAGAACTGGGAGCCTTGTTATGCTATTGGGCGGGATGTAAATTGCCAACTGCCTCACTGGAGGAGTGCATTGTGTTCCCTAAAACAAGTAAACAACAGAGCTACAGAGCCAAGGCCACTTCCAGTCTAGGGAATATACCTTGGGAAAACTGAAAATCAATAAGAAAGAGCCACCTCCAAATTTAGGGCTGCACTGACTACAAGAACCTCAACTTGGGTACACCTTAAATATCCCAGGAAATATAAAAATGGTTCAAAACATTGTGGTACTTACGTACGATGGAATATCCTTCAGCCATGAAATCAATGTCATAAGACCAGTAGCAGCAAAGTGAGTGGATTCAGGTACGATGATTCTAAGTGAAATAAGTCACACAGAAAAAGAAACTTATCATAAGATATCACTTATGAAGATCCTGTAAACATGGCTACACGTGACCTGAGTTAGGAAAGAGAACAGTCTCACATTTAGAAAACACTCTTATGCCTGCATAAAGGGGATGGAGAGGTCGGGTGATGCATAAAACCAGAGTTTGATATAAGCACAGGGACCGTTCCAAAAACCAACTTTGGAATAGACAAGACCTACACCTTCCTCAGTGAAAGAGACTCAAAACCCCATATTTCCCGCAGAGGAATATATCTGACTAGTAAGAATCTTAAAACCTATGTATTGATATGACTCCATAAGGGAATCAAGTGTGTCTAGAGTGGCATAAACATGGCAGCGAGAATCAGCTCAAACCCACTATAAAAAGGAATTTCAAAAGCAAAACCAAAAAACAGGGAAATTCTTTACAATTCCTTCAGGGTGTCTGAGGAAACCTGGAAAGACCCTATCTACAATGACAGCTGGATGTGGCATAAGGCTGGACACTTGGGCCTGAGAGGATTGGTGAGATTGGGTGAGCAAATGCAGACCCTTTCAAGCAATAATGCATGGCCCCCATTCCATGGGTCCCAACTCTCCAGTTTCAAGGGAATATTACTACAGCTATAACATGTACAGGAAACCTAGAGAATGTACACACTGTGAATACGAAAGGTTTCTAAAACTCAATGAATAGTCCCTCTCCTGGTGCTCCAGTTTGACTTTCCAACTGCCTTACTATCAATCTCCCAACTTGGAGAGACAGGCCCTTTAACCTCCTGGTTTGCACAGGTTCCCAATTTGCCAGAGGATGGAAGGGACGAGGGAGAACCCATGAGAGAGTAGCTGTTAGGCATTTGGACGGGCACATGTCACTCTAATTTCCCGGCAGGAAGAAGAATTAACCAAAGTCTCAGCCACCCACCGGGAACCAGTATAGGACATGATCCAAAATTTTGGACTTGTGTTCAGCTCCCAAAAAACGAGTTGAGAAATGGAGCTCAGCGGCACAGCAATTCACAAACTGGCAGAGTGATAAAGGACAACTATCGTCCAAAAATCTGTTGAGGGAAGTCAACGAGGCGGACTTGAAAGTGAGGCAAAATAGCAGGAAACAGATTTCAAGAGGTACCTTGGAATCGCCTGTAAAGCACAGGAAGAGGGGCACAACTTGGACAATGGTGCACTTGGCCAAAAAGGGCGTATGCGTTTTCTCCTGAATATATTCAGGAGAAAACGCATACGCCCTTTTTGGCCAAGCAAGCAAGCGGGCAATGCAAATCTGCACTACAAAGAAGTATCACTTCCCACCGGTCAAAAGGGACATCCACAAAATGTGTAAAAACCAGAAAGGCAAGACAGGCCCTGGAGAACTGGGAGCCTTGTTATGCTGATGGGCGGGATGTAAATTGCCAACTGCCTCACTGGAGGAGTGCATTGTGTTCCCTAAAACAAGTAAACAACAGAGCTACAGAGCCAAGGCCACTTCCAGTCTAGGGAATATACCTTGGGAAAACTGAAAATCAATAAGAAAGAGCCACCTCCAAATTTAGGGCTGCACTGACTACAAGAACCTCAACTTGGGTACACCTTAAATATCCCAGGAAATATAAAAATGGTTCAAAACATTGTGGTACTTACGTACGATGGAATATCCCTCAGCCATGAAATCAATGTCATAAGACCAGTAGCAGCAAAGTGAGTGGATTCAGGTACGATGATTCTAAGTGAAATAAGTCACACAGAAAAAGAAACTTATCATAAGATATCACTTATGAAGATCCTGTAAACATGGCTACACGTGAACTGAGTTAGGAAAGAGAACAGAGTCTCACATTTAGAAAACACTCTTATGCCTGCATAAAGGGGAAGGAGAGGTGGGGTGATGCATAAAACCAGAGTTTGATATAAGCACAGGGACCGTTTCAAAAACCAACTTTGGAATTGACAAGACCGACACCTTCCTTAGTGAAAGAGACTCAAACCCCCATATTTCCCACAGAGGAATATAAATGACTAGTAAGAATCTTAAAACCTATGTATTGATATGTCTCCATAAGGGAATCAAGTGTGTCTAGAGTGGCATAAACATGGCAGCGAGAATCAGCTCAAACCCACTATAAAAAGGAATTTCAAAAGCAAAACCAAAAAACAGGGAAATTCTTTACAATTCCTTCAGGGTGTCTGAGGAAACCTGGAAAGACCCTATCTACAATGACAGCTGGATGTGGCATAAGGCTGGACACTTGGGACTGAGAGGATTGGTGAGATTGGGTGAGCAAATGCAGACCCTTTCAAGCAATAATGCATGGCCCCCATTCCATGGGTCCCAACTCTCCAGGTTCAAGGGAATATTACTACAGCTATAACATGTACAGGAAACCTAGAGAATGGACACACTGTGAATACGAAAGGTTTCTAAAACTCAACGAATAGTCCCTATCCTGGTGCTCCAGTTTGACTTTCCAACTGCCTTACTATCAATCTCCCAAGTTGGAGAGACAGGCCCTTTAACCTCCTGGTTTGCACAGGTTCCCAATTTGCCAGAGGATGGAAGGGACGAGGGAGAACCCATGAGAGAGTAGCTGTTAGGCATTTGGACAGGCACATGTCACTCTAATTTCCCGGCAGGAAGAAGAATTAACCAAAGTCTCAGCCACCCACCGGGAACCAGTATAGGACATGATCCAAAATTTTGGACTTGTGTTCAGCTCACAAAAAACGAGTTGAGAAATGGAGCTCAGCGGCACAGCAATTCACAAACTGGCAGAGTGATAAAGGACAACTATCGTCCAAAAATCTGTTGAGGGAAGTCAACGAGGCGGACTTGAAAGTGAGGCAAAATAGCAGGAAACAGATTTCAAGAGGTACCTTGGAATCGCCTGTAAAGCACAGGAAGAGGGGCACAACTTGGACAATGGTGCACTTGGCCAAAAAGGGCGTATGCGTTTTCTCCTGAATATATTCAGGAGAAAACGCATACGCCCTTTTTGGCCAAGCAAGCAAGCGGGCAATGCAAATCTTCACTACAAAGAAGTATCACTTCCCACCGGTCAAAAGGGACATCCACAAAATGTGTAAAAACCAGAAAGGCAAGACAGGCCCTGGAGAACTGGGAGCCTTGTTATGCTATTGGGCGGGATGTAAATTGCCAACTGCCTCACTGGAGGAGTGCATTGTGTTCCCTAAAACAAGTAAACAACAGAGCTACAGAGCCAAGGCCACTTCCAGTCTAGGGAATATACCTTGGGAAAACTGAAAATCAATAAGAAAGAGCCACCTCCAAATTTAGGGCTGCACTGACTACAAGAACCTCAACTTGGGTACACCTTAAATATCCCAGGAAATATAAAAATGGTTCAAAACATTGTGGTACTTACGTACGATGGAATATCCTTCAGCCATGAAATCAATGTCATAAGACCAGTAGCAGCAAAGTGAGTGGATTCAGGTACGATGATTCTAAGTGAAATAAGTCACACAGAAAAAGAAACTTATCATAAGATATCACTTATGAAGATCCTGTAAACATGGCTACACGTGACCTGAGTTAGGAAAGAGAACAGTCTCACATTTAGAAAACACTCTTATGCCTGCATAAAGGGGATGGAGAGGTCGGGTGATGCATAAAACCAGAGTTTGATATAAGCACAGGGACCGTTCCAAAAACCAACTTTGGAATAGACAAGACCTACACCTTCCTCAGTGAAAGAGACTCAAAACCCCATATTTCCCGCAGAGGAATATATCTGACTAGTAAGAATCTTAAAACCTATGTATTGATATGACTCCATAAGGGAATCAAGTGTGTCTAGAGTGGCATAAACATGGCAGCGAGAATCAGCTCAAACCCACTATAAAAAGGAATTTCAAAAGCAAAACGAAAAAACAGGGAAATTCTTTACAATTCCTTCAGGGTGTCTGAGGAAACCTGGAAAGACCCTATCTACAATGACAGCTGGATGTGGCATAAGGCTGGACACTTGGGACTGAGAGGATTGGTGAGATTGGGTGAGCAAATGCAGACCCTTTCAAGCAATAATGCATGGCCCCCATTCCATGGGTCCCAACTCTCCAGGTTCAAGGGAATATTACTACAGCTATAACATGTACAGGAAACCTAGAGAATGTACACACTGTGAATACGAAAGGTTTCTAAAACTCAATGAATAGTCCCTCTCCTGGTGCTCCAGTTTGACTTTCCAACTGCCTTACTATCAATCTCCCAACTTGGAGAGACAGGCCCTTTAACCTCCTGGTTTGCACAGGTTCCCAATTTGCCAGAGGATGGAAGGGACGAGGGAGAACCCATGAGAGAGTAGCTGTTAGGCATTTGGACGGGCACATGTCACTCTAATTTCCCGGCAGGAAGAAGAATTAACCAAAGTCTCAGCCACCCACCGGGAACCAGTATAGGACATGATCCAAAATTTTGGACTTGTGTTCAGCTCCCAAAAAACGAGTTGAGAAATGGAGCTCAGCGGCACAGCAATTCACAAACTGGCAGAGTGATAAAGGACAACTATCGTCCAAAAATCTGTTGAGGGAAGTCAACGAGGCGGACTTGAAAGTGAGGCAAAATAGCAGGAAACAGATTTCAAGAGGTACCTTGGAATCGCCTGTAAAGCACAGGAAGAGGGGCACAACTTGGACAATGGTGCACTTGGCCAAAAAGGGCGTATGCGTTTTCTCCTGAATATATTCAGGAGAAAACGCATACGCCCTTTTTGGCCAAGCAAGCAAGCGGGCAATGCAAATCTGCACTACAAAGAAGTATCACTTCCCACCGGTCAAAAGGGACATCCACAAAATGTGTAAAAACCAGAAAGGCAAGACAGGCCCTGGAGAACTGGGAGCCTTGTTATGCTGATGGGCGGGATGTAAATTGCCAACTGCCTCACTGGAGGAGTGCATTGTGTTCCCTAAAACAAGTAAACAACAGAGCTACAGAGCCAAGGCCACTTCCAGTCTAGGGAATATACCTTGGGAAAACTGAAAATCAATAAGAAAGAGCCACCTCCAAATTTAGGGCTGCACTGACTACAAGAACCTCAACTTGGGTACACCTTAAATATCCCAGGAAATATAAAAATGGTTCAAAACATTGTGGTACTTACGTACGATGGAATATCCCTCAGCCATGAAATCAATGTCATAAGACCAGTAGCAGCAAAGTGAGTGGATTCAGGTACGATGATTCTAAGTGAAATAAGTCACACAGAAAAAGAAACTTATCATAAGATATCACTTATGAAGATCCTGTAAACATGGCTACACGTGAACTGAGTTAGGAAAGAGAACAGAGTCTCACATTTAGAAAACACTCTTATGCCTGCATAAAGGGGAAGGAGAGGTGGGGTGATGCATAAAACCAGAGTTTGATATAAGCACAGGGACCGTTTCAAAAACCAACTTTGGAATTGACAAGACCGACACCTTCCTTAGTGAAAGAGACTCAAACCCCCATATTTCCCACAGAGGAATATAAATGACTAGTAAGAATCTTAAAACCTATGTATTGATATGTCTCCATAAGGGAATCAAGTGTGTCTAGAGTGGCATAAACATGGCAGCGAGAATCAGCTCAAACCCACTATAAAAAGGAATTTCAAAAGCAAAACCAAAAAACAGGGAAATTCTTTACAATTCCTTCAGGGTGTCTGAGGAAACCTGGAAAGACCCTATCTACAATGACAGCTGGATGTGGCATAAGGCTGGACACTTGGGACTGAGAGGATTGGTGAGATTGGGTGAGCAAATGCAGACCCTTTCAAGCAATAATGCATGGCCCCCATTCCATGGGTCCCAACTCTCCAGGTTCAAGGGAATATTACTACAGCTATAACATGTACAGGAAACCTAGAGAATGGACACACTGTGAATACGAAAGGTTTCTAAAACTCAACGAATAGTCCCTATCCTGGTGCTCCAGTTTGACTTTCCAACTGCCTTACTATCAATCTCCCAAGTTGGAGAGACAGGCCCTTTAACCTCCTGGTTTGCACAGGTTCCCAATTTGCCAGAGGATGGAAGGGACGAGGGAGAACCCATGAGAGAGTAGCTGTTAGGCATTTGGACAGGCACATGTCACTCTAATTTCCCGGCAGGAAGAAGAATTAACCAAAGTCTCAGCCACCCACCGGGAACCAGTATAGGACATGATCCAAAATTTTGGACTTGTGTTCAGCTCACAAAAAACGAGTTGAGAAATGGAGCTCAGCGGCACAGCAATTCACAAACTGGCAGAGTGATAAAGGACAACTATCGTCCAAAAATCTGTTGAGGGAAGTCAACGAGGCGGACTTGAAAGTGAGGCAAAATAGCAGGAAACAGATTTCAAGAGGTACCTTGGAATCGCCTGTAAAGCACAGGAAGAGGGGCACAACTTGGACAATGGTGCACTTGGCCAAAAAGGGCGTATGCGTTTTCTCCTGAATATATTCAGGAGAAAACGCATACGCCCTTTTTGGCCAAGCAAGCAAGCGGGCAATGCAAATCTGCACTACAAAGAAGTATCACTTCCCACCGGTCAAAAGGGACATCCACAAAATGTGTAAAAACCAGAAAGGCAAAACAGGCCCTGGAGAACTGGGAGCCTTGTTATGCTGATGGGCGGGATGTAAATTGCCAACTGCCTCACTGGAGGAGTGCATTGTGTTCCCTAAAACAAGTAAACAACAGAGCTACAGAGCCAAGGCCACTTCCAGTCTAGGGAATATACCTTGGGAAAACTGAAAATCAATAAGAAAGAGCCACCTCCAAATTTAGGGCTGCACTGACTACAAGAACCTCAACTTGGGTACACCTTAAATATCCCAGGAAATATAAAAATGGTTCAAAACATTGTGGTGCTTACGTACGATGGAATATCCCTCAGCCATGAAATCAATGTCATAAGACCAGTAGCAGCAAAGTGAGAGGATTCAGGTACGATGATTCTAAGTGAAATAAGTCACACAGAAAAAGAAACTTATCATAAGATATCACTTATGAAGATCCTGTAAACATGGCTACACGTGAATTGAGTTAGGAAAGAGAACAGAGTCTCACATTTAGAAAACACTCTTATGCCTGCATAAAGGGGAAGGAGAGGTGGGGTGATGCATAAAACCAGAGTTTGATATAAGCACAGGGACCGTTTCAAAAACCAACTTTGGAATTGACAAGACCGACACCTTCCTTAGTGAAAGAGACTCAAAACCCCATATTTCCCACAGAGGAATATCCTGACTAGTAAGAATCTTAAAACCTATGTATTGATATGTCTCCATAAGGGAATCAAGTGTGTCTAGTGTGGCATAAACATGGCAGCGAGAATCAGCTCAAACCCACTATAAAAAGGAATTTCAAAAGCAAAACCAAAAAACAGGGAAATTCTTTACAATTCCTTCAGGGTGTCTGAGGAAACCTGGAAAGACCCTATCTACAATGACAGCTGGATGTGGCATAAGGCTGGACACTTGGGACTGAGAGGATTGGTGAGATTGGGTGAGCAAATGCAGACCCTTTCAAGCAATAATGCATGGCCCCCATTCCATGGGTCCCAACTCTCCAGGTTCAAGGGAATATTACTACAGCTATAACATGTACAGGAAACCTAGAGAATGGACACACTGTGAATACGAAAGGTTTCTAAAACTCAACGAATAGTCCCTCTCCTGGTGCTCCAGTTTGACTTTCCAACTGCCTTACTATCAATCTCCCAACTTGGAGAGACAGGCCCTTTAACCTCCTGGTTTGCACAGGTTCCCAATTTGGCAGAGGATGGAAGGGACGAGGGAGAACCCATGAGAGAGTAGCTGTTAGGCATTTGGACGGGCACATGTCACTCTAATTTCCCGGCAGGAAGAAGAATTAACCAAAGTCTCAGCCACCCACCGGGAACCAGTATAGGACATGATCCAAAATTTTGGACTTGTGTTCAGCTCCCAAAAAACGAGTTGAGAAATGGAGCTCAGCGGCACAGCAATTCACAAACTGGCAGAGTGATAAAGGACAACTATCGTCCAAAAATCTGTTGAGGGAAGTCAACGAGGCGGACTTGAAAGTGAGGCAAAATAGCAGGAAACAGATTTCAAGAGGTACCTTGGAATCGCCTGTAAAGCACAGGAAGAGGGGCACAACTTGGACAATGGTGCACTTGGCCAAAAAGGGCGTATGCGTTTTCTCCTGAATATATTCAGGAGAAAACGCATACGCCCTTTTTGGCCAAGCAAGCAAGCGGGCAATGCAAATCTGCACTACAAAGAAGTATCACTTCCCACCGGTCAAAAGGGACATCCACAAAATGTGTAAAAACCAGAAAGGCAAGACAGGCCCTGGAGAACTGGGAGCCTTGTTATGCTGATGGGCGGGATGTAAATTGCCAACTGCCTCACTGGAGGAGTGCATTGTGTTCCCTAAAACAAGTAAACAACAGAGCTACAGAGCCAAGGCCACTTCCAGTCTAGGGAATATACCTTGGGAAAACTGAAAATCAATAAGAAAGAGCCACCTCCAAATTTAGGGCTGCACTGACTACAAGAACCTCAACTTGGGTACACCTTAAATATCCCAGGAAATATAAAAATGGTTCAAAACATTGTGGTACTTACGTACGATGGAATATCCCTCAGCCATGAAATCAATGTCATAAGACCAGTAGCAGCAAAGTGAGTGGATTCAGGTACGATGATTCTAAGTGAAATAAGTCACACAGAAAAAGAAACTTATCATAAGATATCACTTATGAAGATCCTGTAAACATGGCTACACGTGAACTGAGTTAGGAAAGAGAACAGAGTCTCACATTTAGAAAACACTCTTATGCCTGCATAAAGGGGAAGGAGAGGTGGGGTGATGCATAAAACCAGAGTTTGATATAAGCACAGGGACCGTTTCAAAAACCAACTTTGGAATTGACAAGACCGACACCTTCCTTAGTGAAAGAGACTCAAACCCCCATATTTCCCACAGAGGAATATAAATGACTAGTAAGAATCTTAAAACCTATGTATTGATATGTCTCCATAAGGGAATCAAGTGTGTCTAGAGTGGCATAAACATGGCAGCGAGAATCAGCTCAAACCCACTATAAAAAGGAATTTCAAAAGCAAAACCAAAAAACAGGGAAATTCTTTACAATTCCTTCAGGGTGTCTGAGGAAACCTGGAAAGACCCTATCTACAATGACAGCTGGATGTGGCATAAGGCTGGACACTTGGGACTGAGAGGATTGGTGAGATTGGGTGAGCAAATGCAGACCCTTTCAAGCAATAATGCATGGCCCCCATTCCATGGGTCCCAACTCTCCAGGTTCAAGGGAATATTACTACAGCTATAACATGTACAGGAAACCTAGAGAATGGACACACTGTGAATACGAAAGGTTTCTAAAACTCAACGAATAGTCCCTATCCTGGTGCTCCAGTTTGACTTTCCAACTGCCTTACTATCAATCTCCCAAGTTGGAGAGACAGGCCCTTTAACCTCCTGGTTTGCACAGGTTCCCAATTTGCCAGAGGATGGAAGGGACGAGGGAGAACCCATGAGAGAGTAGCTGTTAGGCATTTGGACAGGCACATGTCACTCTAATTTCCCGGCAGGAAGAAGAATTAACCAAAGTCTCAGCCACCCACCGGGAACCAGTATAGGACATGATCCAAAATTTTGGACTTGTGTTCAGCTCACAAAAAACGAGTTGAGAAATGGAGCTCAGCGGCACAGCAATTCACAAACTGGCAGAGTGATAAAGGACAACTATCGTCCAAAAATCTGTTGAGGGAAGTCAACGAGGCGGACTTGAAAGTGAGGCAAAATAGCAGGAAACAGATTTCAAGAGGTACCTTGGAATCGCCTGTAAAGCACAGGAAGAGGGGCACAACTTGGACAATGGTGCACTTGGCCAAAAAGGGCGTATGCGTTTTCTCCTGAATATATTCAGGAGAAAACGCATACGCCCTTTTTGGCCAAGCAAGCAAGCGGGCAATGCAAATCTTCACTACAAAGAAGTATCACTTCCCACCGGTCAAAAGGGACATCCACAAAATGTGTAAAAACCAGAAAGGCAAGACAGGCCCTGGAGAACTGGGAGCCTTGTTATGCTATTGGGCGGGATGTAAATTGCCAACTGCCTCACTGGAGGAGTGCATTGTGTTCCCTAAAACAAGTAAACAACAGAGCTACAGAGCCAAGGCCACTTCCAGTCTAGGGAATATACCTTGGGAAAACTGAAAATCAATAAGAAAGAGCCACCTCCAAATTTAGGGCTGCACTGACTACAAGAACCTCAACTTGGGTACACCTTAAATATCCCAGGAAATATAAAAATGGTTCAAAACATTGTGGTACTTACGTACGATGGAATATCCTTCAGCCATGAAATCAATGTCATAAGACCAGTAGCAGCAAAGTGAGTGGATTCAGGTACGATGATTCTAAGTGAAATAAGTCACACAGAAAAAGAAACTTATCATAAGATATCACTTATGAAGATCCTGTAAACATGGCTACACGTGACCTGAGTTAGGAAAGAGAACAGTCTCACATTTAGAAAACACTCTTATGCCTGCATAAAGGGGATGGAGAGGTCGGGTGATGCATAAAACCAGAGTTTGATATAAGCACAGGGACCGTTCCAAAAACCAACTTTGGAATAGACAAGACCTACACCTTCCTCAGTGAAAGAGACTCAAAACCCCATATTTCCCGCAGAGGAATATATCTGACTAGTAAGAATCTTAAAACCTATGTATTGATATGACTCCATAAGGGAATCAAGTGTGTCTAGAGTGGCATAAACATGGCAGCGAGAATCAGCTCAAACCCACTATAAAAAGGAATTTCAAAAGCAAAACGAAAAAACAGGGAAATTCTTTACAATTCCTTCAGGGTGTCTGAGGAAACCTGGAAAGACCCTATCTACAATGACAGCTGGATGTGGCATAAGGCTGGACACTTGGGACTGAGAGGATTGGTGAGATTGGGTGAGCAAATGCAGACCCTTTCAAGCAATAATGCATGGCCCCCATTCCATGGGTCCCAACTCTCCAGGTTCAAGGGAATATTACTACAGCTATAACATGTACAGGAAACCTAGAGAATGTACACACTGTGAATACGAAAGGTTTCTAAAACTCAATGAATAGTCCCTCTCCTGGTGCTCCAGTTTGACTTTCCAACTGCCTTACTATCAATCTCCCAACTTGGAGAGACAGGCCCTTTAACCTCCTGGTTTGCACAGGTTCCCAATTTGCCAGAGGATGGAAGGGACGAGGGAGAACCCATGAGAGAGTAGCTGTTAGGCATTTGGACGGGCACATGTCACTCTAATTTCCCGGCAGGAAGAAGAATTAACCAAAGTCTCAGCCACCCACCGGGAACCAGTATAGGACATGATCCAAAATTTTGGACTTGTGTTCAGCTCCCAAAAAACGAGTTGAGAAATGGAGCTCAGCGGCACAGCAATTCACAAACTGGCAGAGTGATAAAGGACAACTATCGTCCAAAAATCTGTTGAGGGAAGTCAACGAGGCGGACTTGAAAGTGAGGCAAAATAGCAGGAAACAGATTTCAAGAGGTACCTTGGAATCGCCTGTAAAGCACAGGAAGAGGGGCACAACTTGGACAATGGTGCACTTGGCCAAAAAGGGCGTATGCGTTTTCTCCTGAATATATTCAGGAGAAAACGCATACGCCCTTTTTGGCCAAGCAAGCAAGCGGGCAATGCAAATCTGCACTACAAAGAAGTATCACTTCCCACCGGTCAAAAGGGACATCCACAAAATGTGTAAAAACCAGAAAGGCAAGACAGGCCCTGGAGAACTGGGAGCCTTGTTATGCTGATGGGCGGGATGTAAATTGCCAACTGCCTCACTGGAGGAGTGCATTGTGTTCCCTAAAACAAGTAAACAACAGAGCTACAGAGCCAAGGCCACTTCCAGTCTAGGGAATATACCTTGGGAAAACTGAAAATCAATAAGAAAGAGCCACCTCCAAATTTAGGGCTGCACTGACTACAAGAACCTCAACTTGGGTACACCTTAAATATCCCAGGAAATATAAAAATGGTTCAAAACATTGTGGTACTTACGTACGATGGAATATCCCTCAGCCATGAAATCAATGTCATAAGACCAGTAGCAGCAAAGTGAGTGGATTCAGGTACGATGATTCTAAGTGAAATAAGTCACACAGAAAAAGAAACTTATCATAAGATATCACTTATGAAGATCCTGTAAACATGGCTACACGTGAACTGAGTTAGGAAAGAGAACAGAGTCTCACATTTAGAAAACACTCTTATGCCTGCATAAAGGGGAAGGAGAGGTGGGGTGATGCATAAAACCAGAGTTTGATATAAGCACAGGGACCGTTTCAAAAACCAACTTTGGAATTGACAAGACCGACACCTTCCTTAGTGAAAGAGACTCAAACCCCCATATTTCCCACAGAGGAATATAAATGACTAGTAAGAATCTTAAAACCTATGTATTGATATGTCTCCATAAGGGAATCAAGTGTGTCTAGAGTGGCATAAACATGGCAGCGAGAATCAGCTCAAACCCACTATAAAAAGGAATTTCAAAAGCAAAACCAAAAAACAGGGAAATTCTTTACAATTCCTTCAGGGTGTCTGAGGAAACCTGGAAAGACCCTATCTACAATGACAGCTGGATGTGGCATAAGGCTGGACACTTGGGACTGAGAGGATTGGTGAGATTGGGTGAGCAAATGCAGACCCTTTCAAGCAATAATGCATGGCCCCCATTCCATGGGTCCCAACTCTCCAGGTTCAAGGGAATATTACTACAGCTATAACATGTACAGGAAACCTAGAGAATGGACACACTGTGAATACGAAAGGTTTCTAAAACTCAACGAATAGTCCCTATCCTGGTGCTCCAGTTTGACTTTCCAACTGCCTTACTATCAATCTCCCAAGTTGGAGAGACAGGCCCTTTAACCTCCTGGTTTGCACAGGTTCCCAATTTGCCAGAGGATGGAAGGGACGAGGGAGAACCCATGAGAGAGTAGCTGTTAGGCATTTGGACAGGCACATGTCACTCTAATTTCCCGGCAGGAAGAAGAATTAACCAAAGTCTCAGCCACCCACCGGGAACCAGTATAGGACATGATCCAAAATTTTGGACTTGTGTTCAGCTCACAAAAAACGAGTTGAGAAATGGAGCTCAGCGGCACAGCAATTCACAAACTGGCAGAGTGATAAAGGACAACTATCGTCCAAAAATCTGTTGAGGGAAGTCAACGAGGCGGACTTGAAAGTGAGGCAAAATAGCAGGAAACAGATTTCAAGAGGTACCTTGGAATCGCCTGTAAAGCACAGGAAGAGGGGCACAACTTGGACAATGGTGCACTTGGCCAAAAAGGGCGTATGCGTTTTCTCCTGAATATATTCAGGAGAAAACGCATACGCCCTTTTTGGCCAAGCAAGCAAGCGGGCAATGCAAATCTGCACTACAAAGAAGTATCACTTCCCACCGGTCAAAAGGGACATCCACAAAATGTGTAAAAACCAGAAAGGCAAAACAGGCCCTGGAGAACTGGGAGCCTTGTTATGCTGATGGGCGGGATGTAAATTGCCAACTGCCTCACTGGAGGAGTGCATTGTGTTCCCTAAAACAAGTAAACAACAGAGCTACAGAGCCAAGGCCACTTCCAGTCTAGGGAATATACCTTGGGAAAACTGAAAATCAATAAGAAAGAGCCACCTCCAAATTTAGGGCTGCACTGACTACAAGAACCTCAACTTGGGTACACCTTAAATATCCCAGGAAATATAAAAATGGTTCAAAACATTGTGGTGCTTACGTACGATGGAATATCCCTCAGCCATGAAATCAATGTCATAAGACCAGTAGCAGCAAAGTGAGAGGATTCAGGTACGATGATTCTAAGTGAAATAAGTCACACAGAAAAAGAAACTTATCATAAGATATCACTTATGAAGATCCTGTAAACATGGCTACACGTGAATTGAGTTAGGAAAGAGAACAGAGTCTCACATTTAGAAAACACTCTTATGCCTGCATAAAGGGGAAGGAGAGGTGGGGTGATGCATAAAACCAGAGTTTGATATAAGCACAGGGACCGTTTCAAAAACCAACTTTGGAATTGACAAGACCGACACCTTCCTTAGTGAAAGAGACTCAAAACCCCATATTTCCCACAGAGGAATATCCTGACTAGTAAGAATCTTAAAACCTATGTATTGATATGTCTCCATAAGGGAATCAAGTGTGTCTAGTGTGGCATAAACATGGCAGCGAGAATCAGCTCAAACCCACTATAAAAAGGAATTTCAAAAGCAAAACCAAAAAACAGGGAAATTCTTTACAATTCCTTCAGGGTGTCTGAGGAAACCTGGAAAGACCCTATCTACAATGACAGCTGGATGTGGCATAAGGCTGGACACTTGGGACTGAGAGGATTGGTGAGATTGGGTGAGCAAATGCAGACCCTTTCAAGCAATAATGCATGGCCCCCATTCCATGGGTCCCAACTCTCCAGGTTCAAGGGAATATTACTACAGCTATAACATGTACAGGAAACCTAGAGAATGGACACACTGTGAATACGAAAGGTTTCTAAAACTCAACGAATAGTCCCTCTCCTGGTGCTCCAGTTTGACTTTCCAACTGCCTTACTATCAATCTCCCAACTTGGAGAGACAGGCCCTTTAACCTCCTGGTTTGCACAGGTTCCCAATTTGGCAGAGGATGGAAGGGACGAGGGAGAACCCATGAGAGAGTAGCTGTTAGGCATTTGGACGGGCACATGTCACTCTAATTTCCCGGCAGGAAGAAGAATTAACCAAAGTCTCAGCCACCCACCGGGAAACAGTATAGGACATGATCCAAAATTTTGGACTTGTGTTCAGCTCACAAAAAACGAGTTGAGAAATGGAGCTCAGGGGCACAGCAATTCACAAACTGGCAGAGTGATAAAGGACAACTATCGTCCAAAAATCTGTTGAGGGAAGTCAACGAGGCGGACTTGAAAGCGAGGCAAAATAGCACGAAACAGATTTCAAGAGGTACCTTGGAATCGCCTGTAAAGCACAGGAAGAGGGGCACAACTTGGACAATGGTGCACTTGGCCAAAAAGGGCGTATGCGTTTTCTCCTGAATATATTCAGGAGAAAATGCATACGCCCTTTTTGCCAAGCAAGCAAGCGGGCAATACAAATCTGCACTACAAAGAAGTATCACTTCCCACCGGTCAAAAGGGACATCCACAAAATGTGTAAAAACCAGAAAGGCAAGACAGGCCCTGGAGAACTGGGAGCCTTGTTATGCTGATGGGCGGGATGTAAATTGCCAACTGCCTCACTGGAGGAGTGCATTGTGTTCCCTAAAACAAGTAAACAACAGAGCTACAGAGCCAAGGCCACTTGCAGTCTAGGGAATATACCTTGGGAAAACTGAAAATCAATAAGAAAGAGCCACCTCCAAATTTAGGGCTGCACTGACTACAAGAACCTCAACTTGGGTACACCTTAAATATCCCAGGAAATATAAAAATGGTTCAAAACATTGTGGTACTTACGTACGATGGAATATCCCTCAGCCATGAAATCAATGTCATAAGACCAGTAGCAGCAAAGTGAGTGGATTCAGGTACGATGATTCTAAGTGAAATAAGTCACACAGAAAAAGAAACTTATCATAAGATATCACTTATGAAGATCCTGTAAACATGGCTACACGTGAACTGAGTTAGGAAAGAGAACAGAGTCTCACATTTAGAAAACACTCTTATGCCTGCATAAAGGGGATTGAGAGGTGGGGTGATGCATAAAACCAGAGTTTGATATAAGCACAGGGACCGTTCCAAAAACCAACTTTGGAATAGACAAGACCGACACCTTCCTCAGTGAAAGAGACTCAAAACCCCATATTTCCCGCAGAGGAATATATCTGACTAGTAAGAATCTTAAAACCTATGTATTGATATGACTCCATAAGGGAATCAAGTGTGTCTAGAGTGGCATAAACATGGCAGCGAGAATCAGCTCAAACCCACTATAAAAAGGAATTTCAAAAGCAAAACCAAAAAACAGGGAAATTCTTTACAATTCCTTCAGGGTGTCTGAGGAAACCTGGAAAGACCCTATCTACAATGACAGCTGGATGTGGCATAAGGCTGGACACTTGGGCCTGAGAGGATTGGTGAGATTGGGTGAGCAAATGCAGACCCTTTCAAGCAATAATGCATGGCCCCCATTCCATGGGTCCCAACTCTCCAGTTTCAAGGGAATATTACTACAGCTATAACATGTACAGGAAACCTAGAGAATGGACACACTGTGAATACGAAAGGTTTCTAAAACTCAACGAATAGTCCCTCTCCTGGTGCTCCAGTTTGACTTTCCAACTGCCTTACTATCAATCTCCCAACTTGGAGAGACAGGCCCTTTAACCTCCTGGTTTGCACAGGTTCCCAATTTGGCAGAGGATGGAAGGGACGAGGGAGAACCCATGAGAGAGTAGCTGTTAGGCATTTGGACGGGCACATGTCACTCTAATTTCCCGGCAGGAAGAAGAATTAACCAAAGTCTCAGCCACCCACCGGGAACCAGTATAGGACACGATCCAAAATTTTGGACTTGCGTTCAGCTCACAAAAAACGAGTTGAGAAATGGAGCTCAGGGGCACAGCAATTCACAAACTGGCAGAGTGATAAAGGACAACTATCGTCCAAAAATCTGTTGAGGGAAGTCAACGAGGCGGACTTGAAAGTGAGGCAAAATAGCAGGAAACAGATTTCAAGAGGTACCTTGGAATCGCCTGTAAAGCACAGGAAGAGGGGCACTACTTGGACAATGGTGCACTTGGCCAAAAAGGGCGTATGCGTTTTCTCCTGAATATATTCAGGAGAAAACGCATACGCCCTTTTTGGCCAAGCAAGCAAGCGGGCAATGCAAATCTTCACTACAAAGAAGTATCACTTCCCACCGGTCAAAAGGGACATCCACAAAATGTGTAAAAACCAGAAAGGCAAGACAGGCCCTGGAGAACTGGGAGCCTTGTTATGCTATTGGGCGGGATGTAAATTGCCAACTGCCTCACTGGAGGAGTGCATTGTGTTCCCTAAAACAAGTAAACAACAGAGCTACAGAGCCAAGGCCACTTCCAGTCTAGGGAATATACCTTGGGAAAACTGAAAATCAATAAGAAAGAGCCACCTCCAAATTTAGGGCTGCACTGACTACAAGAACCTCAACTTGGGTACACCTTAAATATCCCAGGAAATATAAAAATGGTTCAAAACATTGTGGTACTTACGTACGATGGAATATCCTTCAGCCATGAAATCAATGTCATAAGACCAGTAGCAGCAAAGTGAGTGGATTCAGGTACGATGATTCTAAGTGAAATAAGTCACACAGAAAAAGAAACTTATCATAAGATATCACTTATGAAGATCCTGTAAACATGGCTACACGTGAACTGAGTTAGGAAAGAGAACAGTCTCACATTTAGAAAACACTCTTATGCCTGCATAAAGGGGATGGAGAGGTCGGGTGATGCATAAAACCAGAGTTTGATATAAGCACAGGGACCGTTCCAAAAACCAACTTTGGAATAGACAAGACCTACACCTTCCTCAGTGAAAGAGACTCAAAACCCCATATTTCCCGCAGAGGAATATATCTGACTAGTAAGAATCTTAAAACCTATGTATTGATATGACTCCATAAGGGAATCAAGTGTGTCTAGAGTGGCATAAACATGGCAGCGAGAATCAGCTCAAACCCACTATAAAAAGGAATTTCAAAAGCAAAACGAAAAAACAGGGAAATTCTTTACAATTCCTTCAGGGTGTCTGAGGAAACCTGGAAAGACCCTATCTACAATGACAGCTGGATGTGGCATAAGGCTGGACACTTGGGACTGAGAGGATTGGTGAGATTGGGTGAGCAAATGCAGACCCTTTCAAGCAATAATGCATGGCCCCCATTCCATGGGTCCCAACTCTCCAGGTTCAAGGGAATATTACTACAGCTATAACATGTACAGGAAACCTAGAGAATGTACACACTGTGAATACGAAAGGTTTCTAAAACTCAATGAATAGTCCCTCTCCTGGTGCTCCAGTTTGACTTTCCAACTGCCTTACTATCAATCTCCCAACTTGGAGAGACAGGCCCTTTAACCTCCTGGTTTGCACAGGTTCCCAATTTGGCAGAGGATGGAAGGGACGAGGGAGAACCCATGAGAGAGTAGCTGTTAGGCATTTGGACGGGCACATGTCACTCTAATTTCCCGGCAGGAAGAAGAATTAACCAAAGTCTCAGCCACCCACCGGGAACCAGTATAGGACATGATCCAAAATTTTGGACTTGTGTTCAGCTCCCAAAAAACGAGTTGAGAAATGGAGCTCAGCGGCACAGCAATTCACAAACTGGCAGAGTGATAAAGGACAACTATCGTCCAAAAATCTGTTGAGGGAAGTCAACGAGGCGGACTTGAAAGTGAGGCAAAATAGCAGGAAACAGATTTCAAGAGGTACCTTGGAATCGCCTGTAAAGCACAGGAAGAGGGGCACAACTTGGACAATGGTGCACTTGGCCAAAAAGGGCGTATGCGTTTTCTCCTGAATATATTCAGGAGAAAACGCATACGCCCTTTTTGGCCAAGCAAGCAAGCGGGCAATGCAAATCTGCACTACAAAGAAGTATCACTTCCCACCGGTCAAAAGGGACATCCACAAAATGTGTAAAAACCAGAAAGGCAAGACAGGCCCTGGAGAACTGGGAGCCTTGTTATGCTGATGGGCGGGATGTAAATTGCCAACTGCCTCACTGGAGGAGTGCATTGTGTTCCCTAAAACAAGTAAACAACAGAGCTACAGAGCCAAGGCCACTTCCAGTCTAGGGAATATACCTTGGGAAAACTGAAAATCAATAAGAAAGAGCCACCTCCAAATTTAGGGCTGCACTGACTACAAGAACCTCAACTTGGGTACACCTTAAATATCCCAGGAAATATAAAAATGGTTCAAAACATTGTGGTGCTTACGTACGATGGAATATCCCTCAGCCATGAAATCAATGTCATAAGACCAGTAGCAGCAAAGTGAGTGGATTCAGGTACGATGATTCTAAGTGAAATAAGTCACACAGAAAAAGAAACTTATCATAAGATATCACTTATGAAGATCCTGTAAACATGGCTACACGTGAACTGAGTTAGGAAAGAGAACAGAGTCTCACATTTAGAAAACACTCTTATGCCTGCATAAAGGGGAAGGAGAGGTGGGGTGATGCATAAAACCAGAGTTTGATATAAGCACAGGGACCGTTTCAAAAACCAACTTTGGAATTGACAAGACCGACACCTTCCTTAGTGAAAGAGACTCAAACCCCCATATTTCCCACAGAGGAATATAAATGACTAGTAAGAATCTTAAAACCTATGTATTGATATGTCTCCATAAGGGAATCAAGTGTGTCTAGAGTGGCATAAACATGGCAGCGAGAATCAGCTCAAACCCACTATAAAAAGGAATTTCAAAAGCAAAACCAAAAAACAGGGAAATTCTTTACAATTCCTTCAGGGTGTCTGAGGAAACCTGGAAAGACCCTATCTACAATGACAGCTGGATGTGGCATAAGGCTGGACACTTGGGACTGAGAGGATTGGTGAGATTGGGTGAGCAAATGCAGACCCTTTCAAGCAATAATGCATGGCCCCCATTCCATGGGTCCCAACTCTCCAGGTTCAAGGGAATATTACTACAGCTATAACATGTACAGGAAACCTAGAGAATGGACACACTGTGAATACGAAAGGTTTCTAAAACTCAACGAATAGTCCCTATCCTGGTGCTCCAGTTTGACTTTCCAACTGCCTTACTATCAATCTCCCAACTTGGAGAGACAGGCCCTTTAACCTCCTGGTTTGCACAGGTTCCCAATTTGCCAGAGGATGGAAGGGACGAGGGAGAACCCATGAGAGAGTAGCTGTTAGGCCTTTGGACGGGCACATGTCACTCTAATTTCCCGGCAGGAAGAAGAATTAACCAAAGTCTCAGCCACCCACCGGGAACCAGTATAGGACATGATCCAAAATTTTGGACTTGTGTTCAGCTCACAAAAAACGAGTTGAGAAATGGAGCTCAGGGGCACAGCAATTCACAAACTGGCAGAGTGATAAAGGACAACTATCGTCCAAAAATCTGTTGAGGGAAGTCAACGAGGCGGACTTGAAAGCGAGGCAAAATAGCAGGAAACAGATTTCAAGAGGTACCTTGGAATCGCCTGTAAAGCACAGGAAGAGGGGCACAACTTGGACAATGGTGCACTTGGCCAAAAAGGGCGTATGCGTTTTCTCCTGAATATATTCAGGAGAAAATGCATACGCCCTTTTTGGCCAAGCAAGCAAGCGGGCAATGCAAATCTGCACTACAAAGAAGTATCACTTCCCACCGGTCAAAAGGGACATCCACAAAATGTGTAAAAACCAGAAAGGCAAGACAGGCCCTGGAGAACTGGGAGCCTTGTTATGCTGATGGGCGGGATGTAAATTGCCAACTGGCTCACTGGAGGAGTGCATTGTGTTCCCTAAACAAGTAAACAACAGAGCTACAGAGCCAAGGCCACTTCCAGTCTAGGGAATATACCTTGGGAAAACTGAAAATCAATAAGAAAGAGCCACCTCCAAATTTAGGGCTGCACTGACTACAAGAACCTCAACTTGGGTACACCTTAAATATCCCAGGAAATATAAAAATGGTTCAAAACATTGTGGTACTTACGTACGATGGAATATCCCTCAGCCATGAAATCAATGTCATAAGACCAGAAGCAGCAAAGTGAGTGGATTCAGGTACGATGATTCTAAGTGAAATAAGTCACACAGAAAAAGAAACTTATCATAAGATATCACTTATGAAGATCCTGTAAACATGGCTACACGTGAACTGAGTTAGGAAAGAGAACAGAGTCTCACATTTAGAAAACACTCTTATGCCTGCATAAAGGGGAAGGAGAGGTGGGGTGATGCATAAAACCAGAGTTTGATATAAGCACAGGGACCGTTTCAAAAACCAACTTTGGAATTGACAAGACCGACACCTTCCTTAGTGAAAGAGACTCAAAACCCCATATTTCCCACAGAGGAATATATCTGACTAGTAAGAATCTTAAAACCTATGTATTGATATGTCTCCATAAGGGAATCAAGTGTGTCTAGAGTGGCATAAACATGGCAGCGAGAATCAGCTCAAACCCACTATAAAAAGGAATTTCAAAAGCAAAACCAAAAAACAGGGAAATTCTTTACAATTCCTTCAGGGTGTCTGAGGAAACCTGGAAAGACCCTATCTACAATGACAGCTGGATGTGGCATAAGGCTGGACACTTGGGACTGAGAGGATTGGTGAGATTGGGTGAGCAAATGCAGACCCTTTCAAGCAATAATGCATGGCCCCCATTCCATGGGTCCCAACTCTCCAGGTTCAAGGGAATATTACTACAGCTATAACATGTACAGGAAACCTAGAGAATGGACACACTGTGAATACGAAAGGTTTCTAAAACTCAACGAATAGTCCCTCTCCTGGAGCTCCAGTTTGACTTTCCAACTGCCTTACTATCAATCTCCCAACTTGGAGAGACAGGCCCTTTAACCTCCTGGTTTGCACAGGTTCCCAATTTGCCAGAGGATGGAAGGGACGAGGGAGAACCCATGAGAGAGTAGCTGTTAGGCATTTGGACGGGCACATGTCACTCTAATTTCCCGGCAGGAAGAAAAATTAACCAAAGTCTCAGCCACCCACCGGGAACCAGTATAGGACATGATCCAAAATTTTGGACTTGTGTTCAGCTCACAAAAAACGAGTTGAGAAATGGAGCTCAGGGGCACAGCAATTCACAAACTGGCAGAGTGATAAAGGACAACTATCGTCCAAAAATCTGTTGAGGGAAGTCAACGAGGCGGACTTGAAAGTGAGGCAAAATAGTAGGAAACAGATTTCAAGAGGTACCTTGGAATCGCCTGTAAAGCACAGGAAGAGGGGCACAACTTGGACAATGGTGCACTTGGCCAAAAAGGGCGTATGCGTTTTCTCCTGAATATATTCAGGAGAAAACGCATACGCCCTTTTTGGCCAAGCAAGCAAGCGGGCAATGCAAATCTGCACTACAAAGAAGTATCACTTCCCACCGGTCAAAAGGGACATCCACAAAATGTGTTAAAACCAGAAAGGCAAAACAGGCCCTGGAGAACTGGGAGCCTTGTTATGCTGATGGGCGGGATGTAAATTGCCAACTGCCTCACTGGAGGAGTGCATTGTGTTCCCTAAAACAAGTAAACAACAGAGCTACAGAGCCAAGGCCACTTCTAGTCTAGGGAATATACCTTGGGAAAACTGAAAATCAATAAGAAAGAGCCACCTCCAAATTTAGGGCTGCACTGACTACAAGAACCTCAACTTGGGTACACCTTAAATATCCCAGGAAATATAAAAATGGTTCAAAACATTGTGGTACTTACGTACGATGGAATATCCCTCAGCCATGAAATCAATGTCATAAGACCAGTAGCAGCAAAGTGAGTGGATTCAGGTACGATGATTCTAAGTGAAATAAGTCACACAGAAAATGAAACTTATCATAAGATATCACTTATGAAGATCCTGTAAACATGGCTACACGTGAACTGAGTTAGGAAAGAGAACAGTCTCACATTTAGAAAACACTCTTATGCCTGCATAAAGGGGATGGAGAGGTCGGGTGATGCATAAAACCAGAGTTTGATATAAGCACAGGGACCGTTCCAAAAACCAACTTTGGAATAGACAAGACCTACACCTTCCACAGTGAAAGAGACTCAAAACCGCATATTTCCCGCAGAGGAATATATCTGACTAGTAAGAATCTTAAAACCTATGTATTGATATGACTCCATAAGGGAATCAAGTGTGTCTAGAGTGGCATAAACATGGCAGCGAGAATCAGCTCAAACCCACTATAAAAAGGAATTTCAAAAGCAAAACCAAAAAACAGGGAAATTCTTTACAATTCCTTCAGGGTGTCTGAGGAAACCTGGAAAGACCCTATCTACAATGACAGCTGGATGTGGCATAAGGCTGGACACTTGGGACTGAGAGGATTGGTGAGATTGGGTGAGCAAATGCAGACCCTTTCAAGCAATAATGCATGGCCCCCATTCCATGGGTCCCAACTCTCCAGGTTCAAGGGAATATTACTACAGCTATAACATGTACAGGAAACCTAGAGAATGGACACACTGTGAATACGAAAGGTTTCTAAAACTCAACGAATAGTCCCTCTCCTGGTGCTCCAGTTTGACTTTCCAACTGCCTTACTATCAATCTCCCAACTTGGAGAGACAGGCCCTTTAACCTCCTGGTTTGCACAGGTTCCCAATTTGGCAGAGGATGGAAGGGACGAGGGAGAACCCATGAGAGAGTAGCTGTTAGGCATTTGGACGGGCACATGTCACTCTAATTTCCCGGCAGGAAGAAGAATTAACCAAAGTCTCAGCCACCCACCGGGAACCAGTATAGGACACGATCCAAAATTTTGGACTTGCGTTCAGCTCACAAAAAACGAGTTGAGAAATGGAGCTCAGGGGCACAGCAATTCACAAACTGGCAGAGTGATAAAGGACAACTATCGTCCAAAAATCTGTTGAGGGAAGTCAACGAGGCGGACTTGAAAGTGAGGCAAAATAGCAGGAAACAGATTTCAAGAGGTACCTTGGAATCGCCTGTAAAGCACAGGAAGAGGGGCACTACTTGGACAATGGTGCACTTGGCCAAAAAGGGCGTATGCGTTTTCTCCTGAATATATTCAGGAGAAAACGCATACGCCCTTTTTGGCCAAGCAAGCAAGCGGGCAATGCAAATCTGCACTACAAAGAAGTATCACTTCCCACCGGTCAAAAGGGACATCCACAAAATGTGTAAAAACCAGAAAGGCAAGACAGGCCCTGGAGAACTGGGAGCCTTGTTATGCTGATGGGCGGGATGTAAATTGCCAACTGCCTCACTGGAGGAGTGCATTGTGTTCCCTAAAACAAGTAAACAACAGAGCTACAGAGCCAAGGCCACTTCCAGTCTAGGGAATATACCTTGGGAAAACTGAAAATCAATAAGAAAGAGCCACCTCCAAATTTAGGGCTGCACTGACTACAAGAACCTCAACTTGGGTACACCTTAAATATCCCAGGAAATATAAAAATGGTTCAAAACATTGTGGTACTTACGTACGATGGAATATCCCTCAGCCATGAAATCAATGTCATAAGACCAGTAGCAGCAAAGTGAGTGGATTCAGGTACGATGATTCTAAGTGAAATAAGTCACACAGAAAAAGAAACTTATCATAAGATATCACTTATGAAGATCCTGTAAACATGGCTACACGTGAACTGAGTTAGGAAAGAGAACAGTCTCACATTTAGAAAACACTCTTATGCCTGCATAAAGGGGATGGAGAGGTCGGGTGATGCATAAAACCAGAGTTTGATATAAGCACAGGGACCGTTCCAAAAACCAACTTTGGAATAGACAAGACCTACACCTTCCTCAGTGAAAGAGACTCAAAACCCCATATTTCCCGCAGAGGAATATATCTGACTAGTAAGAATCTTAAAACCTATGTATTGATATGACTCCATAAGGGAATCAAGTGTGTCTAGAGTGGCATAAACATGGCAGCGAGAATCAGCTCAAACCCACTATAAAAAGGAATTTCAAAAGCAAAACCAAAAAACAGGGAAATTCTTTACAATTCCTTCAGGGTGTCTGAGGAAACCTGGAAAGACCCTATCTACAATGACAGCTGGATGTGGCATAAGGCTGGACACTTGGGACTGAGAGGATTGGTGAGATTGGGTGAGCAAATGCAGACCCTTTCAAGCAATAATGCATGGCCCCCATTCCATGGGTCCCAACTCTCCAGGTTCAAGGGAATATTACTACAGCTATAACATGTACAGGAAACCTAGAGAATGGACACACTGTGAATACGAAAGGTTTCTAAAACTCAATGAATAGTCCCTCTCCTGGTGCTCCAGTTTGACTTTCCAACTGCCTTACTATCAATCTCCCAACTTGGAGAGACAGGCCCTTTAACCTCCTGGTTTGCACAGGTTCCCAATTTGCCAGAGGATGGAAGGGACGAGGGAGAACCCATGAGAGAGTAGCTGTTAGGCATTTGGACGGGCACATGTCACTCTAATTTCCCGGCAGGAAGAAGAATTAACCAAAGTCTCAGCCACCCACCGGGAACCAGTATAGGACAGGATCCAAAATTTTGGACTTGTGTTCAGCTCACAAAAAACGAGTTGAGAAATGGAGCTCAGCGGCACAGCAATTCACAAACTGGCAGAGTGATAAAGGACAACTATCGTCCAAAAATCTGTTGAGGGAAGTCAAAGAGGCGGACTTGAAAGTGAGGCAAAATAGCAGGAAACAGATTTCAAGAGGTACCTTGGAATCGCCTGTAAAGCACAGGAAGAGGGGCACAACTTGGACAATGGTGCACTTGGCCAAAAAGGGCGTATGCGTTTTCTCCTGAATATATTCAGGAGAAAACGCATACGCCCTTTTTGGGAAGCAAGCAAGCGGGCAATGCAAATCTGCACTACAAAGAAGTATCACTTCCCACCGGTCAAAAGGGACATCCACAAAATGTGTAAAAACCAGAAAGGCAAGACAGGCCCTGGAGAACTGGGAGCCTTGTTATGCTGATGGGCGGGATGTAAATTGCCAACTGCCTCACTGGAGGAGTGCATTGTGTTCCCTAAAACAAGTAAACAACAGAGCTACAGAGCCAAGGCCACTTCCAGTCTAGGGAATATACCTTGGGAAAACTGAAAATCAATAAGAAAGAGCCACCTCCAAATTTAGGGCTGCACTGACTACAAGAACCTCAATTTGGGTACACCTTAAATATCCCAGGAAATATAAAAATGGTTCAAAACATTGTGGTGCTTACGTACGATGGAATATCCCTCAGCCATGAAATCAATGTCATAAGACCAGTAGCAGCAAAGTGATTGGATTCAGGTACGATGATTCTAAGTGAAATAAGTCACACAGAAAAAGAAACTTATCATAAGATATCACTTATGAAGATCCTGTAAACATGGCTACACGTGAACTGAGTTAGGAAAGAGAACAGAGTCTCACATTTAGAAAACACTCTTATGCCTGCATAAAGGGGAAGGAGAGGTGGGGTGATGCATAAAACCAGAGTTTGATATAAGCACAGGGACCGTTTCAAAAACCAACTTTGGAATTGACAAGACCGACACCTTCCTTAGTGAAAGAGACTCAAAACCCCATATTTCCCACAGAGGAATATAAATGACTAGTAAGAATCTTAAAACCTATGTATTGATATGTCTCCATAAGGGAATCAAGTGTGTCTAGAGTGGCATAAACATGGCAGCGAGAATCAGCTCAAACCCACTATAAAAAGGAATTTCAAAAGCAAAACCAAAAAACAGGGAAATTCTTTACAATTCCTTCAGGGTGTCTGAGGAAACCTGGAAAGACCCTATCTACAATGACAGCTGGATGTGGCATAAGGCTGGACACTTGGGACTGAGAGGATTGGTGAGATTGGGTGAGCAAATGCAGACCCTTTCAAGCAATAATGCATGGCCCCCATTCCATGGGTCCCAACTCTCCAGGTTCAAGGGAATATTACTACAGCTATAACATGTACAGGAAACCTAGAGAATGGACACACTGTGAATACGAAAGGTTTCTAAAACTCAACGAATAGTCCCTATCCTGGTGCTCCAGTTTGACTTTCCAACTGCCTTACTATCAATCTCCCAACTTGGAGAGACAGGCCCTTTAACCTCCTGGTTTGCACAGGTTCCCAATTTGGCAGAGGATGGAAGGGACGAGGGAGAACCCATGAGAGAGTAGCTGTTAGGCATTTGGACGGGAACATGTCACTCTAATTTCCCGGCAGGAAGAAGAATTAACCAAAGTCTCAGCCACCCACCGGGAACCAGTATAGGACATGATCCAAAATTTTGGACTTGTGTTCAGCTCACAAAAAACGAGTTGAGAAATGGAGCTCAGGGGCACAGCAATTCACAAACTGGCAGAGTGATAAAGGACAACTATCGTCCAAAAATCTGTTGAGGGAAGTCAACGAGGCGGACTTGAAAGCGAGGCAAAATAGCAGGAAACAGATTTCAAGAGGTACCTTGGAATCGCCTGTAAAGCACAGGAAGAGGGGCACAACTTGGACAATGGTGCAATTGGCCAAAAAGGGCGTGTGCGTTTTCTCCTGAATATATTCAGGAGAAAATGCATACGCCCTTTTTGGCCAAGCAAGCAAGGGGGCAATGCAAATCTGCACTACAAAGAAGTATCACTTCCCACCGGTCAAAAGGGACATCCACAAAATGTGTAAAAACCAGAAAGGCAAGACAGGCCCTGGAGAACTGGGAGCCTTGTTATGCTGATGGGCGGGATGTAAATTGCCAACTGGCTCACTGGAGGAGTGCATTGTGTTCCCTAAAACAAGTAAACAACAGAGCTACAGAGCCAAGGCCACTTCCAGTCTAGGGAATATACCTTTGGAAAACTGAAAATCAATAAGAAAGAGCCACCTCCAAATTTAGGGCTGCACTGACTACAAGAACCTCAACTTGGGTACACCTTAAATATCCCAGGAAATATAAAAATGGTTCAAAACATTGTGGTACTTACGTACGATGGAATATCCCTCAGCCATGAAATCAATGTCATAAGACCAGTAGCAGCAAAGTGAGTGGATTCAGGTACGATGATTCTAAGTGAAATAAGTCACACAGAAAAAGAAACTTATCATAAGATATCACTTATGAAGATCCTGTAAACATGGCTACACGTGAATTGAGTTAGGAAAGAGAACAGAGTCTCACATTTAGAAAACACTCTTATGCCTGCATAAAGGGGAAGGAGAGGTGGGGTGATGCATAAAACCAGAGTTTGATATAAGCACAGGGACCGTTTCAAAAACCAACTTTGGAATTGACAAGCCCGACACCTTCCTTAGTGAAAGAGACTCAAAACCCCATATTTCCCACAGAGGAATATATCTGACTAGTAAGAATCTTAAAACCTATGTATTGATATGTCTCCATAAGGGAATCAAGTGTGTCTAGAGTGGCATAAACATGGCAGCGAGAATCAGCTCAAACCCACTATAAAAAGGAATTTCAAAAGCAAAACCAAAAAACAGGGAAATTCTTTACAATTCCTTCAGGGTGTCTGAGGAAACCTGGAAAGACCCTATCTACAATGACAGCTGGATGTGGCATAAGGCTGGACACTTGGGACTGAGAGGATTGGTGAGATTGGGTGAGCAAATGCAGACCCTTTCAAGCAATAATGCATGGCCCCCATTCCATGGGTCCCAACTCTCCAGGTTCAAGGGAATATTACTACAGCTATAACATGTACAGGAAACCTAGAGAATGGACACACTGTGAATACGAAAGGTTTCTAAAACTCAACGAATAGTCCCTCTCCTGGTGCTCCAGTTTGACTTTCCAACTGCCTTACTATCAATCTCCCAACTTGGAGAGACAGGCCCTTTAACCTCCTGGTTTGCACAGGTTCCCAATTTGGCAGAGGATGGAAGGGACGAGGGAGAACCCATGAGAGAGTAGCTGTTAGGCATTTGGACGGGCACATGTCACTCTAATTTCCCGGCAGGAAGAAGAATTAACCAAAGTCTCAGCCACCCACCGGGAACCAGTATAGGACACGATCCAAAATTTTGGACTTGCGTTCAGCTCACAAAAAACGAGTTGAGAAATGGAGCTCAGGGGCACAGCAATTCACAAACTGGCAGAGTGATAAAGGACAACTATCGTCCAAAAATCTGTTGAGGGAAGTCAACGAGGCGGACTTGAAAGTGAGGCAAAATAGCAGGAAACAGATTTCAAGAGGTACCTTGGAATCGCCTGTAAAGCACAGGAAGAGGGGCACAACTTGGACAATGGTGCACTTGGCCAAAATGGGCGTATGCGTTTTCTCCTGAATATATTCAGGAGAAAACGCATACGCCCTTTTTGGCCAAGCAAGCAAGCGGGCAATGCAAATCTTCACTATCAAGAAGTATCACTTCCCACCGGTCAAAAGGGACATCCACAAAATGTGTAAAAACCAGAAAGGCAAGACAGGCCCTGGAGAACTGGGAGCCTTGTTATGCTGATGGGCGGGATGTAAATTGCCAACTGCCTCACTGGAGGAGTGCATTGTGTTCCCTAAAACAAGTAAACAACAGAGCTACAGAGCCAAGGCCACTTCCAGTCTAGGGAATATACCTTGGGAAAACTGAAAATCAATAAGAAAGAGCCACCTCCAAATTTAGGGCTGCACTGACTACAAGAACCTCAATTTGGGTACACCTTAAATATCCCAGGAAATATAAAAATGGTTCAAAACATTGTGGTGCTTACGTACGATGGAATATCCCTCAGCCATGAAATCAATGTCATAAGACCAGTAGCAGCAAAGTGAGTGGATTCAGGTACGATGATTCTAAGTGAAATAAGTCACACAGAAAAAGAAACTTATCATAAGATATCACTTATGAAGATCCTGTAAACATGGCTACACGTGAACTGAGTTAGGAAAGAGAACAGAGTCTCACATTTAGAAAACACTCTTATGCCTGCATAAAGGGGAAGGAGAGGTGGGGTGATGCATAAAACCAGAGTTTGATATAAGCACAGGGACCGTTTCAAAAACCAACTTTGGAATTGACAAGACCGACACCTTCCTTAGTGAAAGAGACTCAAAACCCCATATTTCCCACAGAGGAATATAAATGACTAGTAAGAATCTTAAAACCTATGTATTGATATGTCTCCATAAGGGAATCAAGTGTGTCTAGAGTGGCATAAACATGGCAGCGAGAATCAGCTCAAACCCACTATAAAAAGGAATTTCAAAAGCAAAACCAAAAAACAGGGAAATTCTTTACAATTCCTTCAGGGTGTCTGAGGAAACCTGGAAAGACCCTATCTACAATGACAGCTGGATGTGGCATAAGGCTGGACACTTGGGACTGAGAGGATTGGTGAGATTGGGTGAGCAAATGCAGACCCTTTCAAGCAATAATGCATGGCCCCCATTCCATGGGTCCCAACTCTCCAGGTTCAAGGGAATATTACTACAGCTATAACATGTACAGGAAACCTAGAGAATGGACACACTGTGAATACGAAAGGTTTCTAAAACTCAACGAATAGTCCCTCTCCTGGTGCTCCAGTTTGACTTTCCAACTGCCTTACTATCAATCTCCCAACTTGGAGAGACAGGCCCTTTAACCCCCTGGTTTGCACAGGTTCCCAATTTGCCAGAGGATGGAAGGGACGAGAGAGAACCCATGAGAGAGTAGCTGTTAGGCATTTGGACGGGCACATGTCACTCTAATTTCCCGGCAGGAAGAAGAATTAACCAAAGTCTCAGCCACCCACCGGGAACCAGTATAGGACATGATCCAAAATTTTGGACTTGTGTTCAGCTCACAAAAAACGAGTTGAGAAATGGAGCTCAGGGGCACAGCAATTCACAAACTGGCAGAGTGATAAAGGACAACTATCGTCCAAAAATCTGTTGAGGGAAGTCAACGAGGCGGACTTGAAAGCGAGGCAAAATAGCAGGAAACAGATTTCAAGAGGTACCTTGGAATCGCCTGTAAAGCACAGGAAGAGGGGCACAACTTGGACAATGGTGCACTTGGCCAAAGAGGGCGTATGCGTTTTCTCCTGAATATATTCAGGAGAAAACGCATACGCCCTTTTTGGCCAAGCAAGCAAGCGGGCAATGCAAATCTGCACTACAAAGAAGTATCACTTCCCACCGGTCAAAAGGGACATCCACAAAATGTGTAAAAACCAGAAAGGCAAGAGAGGCCCTGGAGAACTGGGAGCCTTGTTATGCTGATGGGCGGGATGTAAATTGCCAACTGGCTCACTGGAGGAGTGCATTGTGTTCCCTAAAACAAGTAAACAACAGAGCTACAGAGCCAAGGCCACTTCCAGTCTAGGGAATATACCTTTGGAAAACTGAAAATCAATAAGAAAGAGCCACCTCCAAATTTAGGGCTGCACTGACTACAAGAACCTCAACTTGGGTACACCTTAAATATCCCAGGAAATATAAAAATGGTTCAAAACATTGTGGTACTTACGTACGATGGAATATCCCTCAGCCATGAAATCAATGTCATAAGACCAGTAGCAGCAAAGTGAGTGGATTCAGGTACGATGATTCTAAGTGAAATAAGTCACACAGAAAAAGAAACTTATCATAAGATATCACTTATGAAGATCCTGTAAACATGGCTACACGTGAATTGAGTTAGGAAAGAGAACAGAGTCTCACATTTAGAAAACACTCTTATGCCTGCATAAAGGGGAAGGAGAGGTGGGGTGATGCATAAAACCAGAGTTTGATATAAGCACAGGGACCGTTTCAAAAACCAACTTTGGAATTGACAAGCCCGACACCTTCCTTAGTGAAAGAGACTCAAAACCCCATATTTCCCACAGAGGAATATATCTGACTAGTAAGAATCTTAAAACCTATGTATTGATATGTCTCCATAAGGGAATCAAGTGTGTCTAGAGTGGCATAAACATGGCAGCGAGAATCAGCTCAAACCCACTATAAAAAGGAATTTCAAAAGCAAAACCAAAAAACAGGGAAATTCTTTACAATTCCTTCAGGGTGTCTGAGGAAACCTGGAAAGACCCTATCTACAATGACAGCTGGATGTGGCATAAGGCTGGACACTTGGGACTGAGAGGATTGGTGAGATTGGGTGAGCAAATGCAGACCCTTTCAAGCAATAATGCATGGCCCCCATTCCATGGGTCCCAACTCTCCAGGTTCAAGGGAATATTACTACAGCTATAACATGTACAGGAAACCTAGAGAATGGACACACTGTGAATACGAAAGGTTTCTAAAACTCAACGAATAGTCCCTCTCCTGGTGCTCCAGTTTGACTTTCCAACTGCCTTACTATCAATCTCCCAACTTGGAGAGACAGGCCCTTTAACCTCCTGGTTTGCACAGGTTCCCAATTTGGCAGAGGATGGAAGGGACGAGGGAGAACCCATGAGAGAGTAGCTGTTAGGCATTTGGACGGGCACATGTCACTCTAATTTCCCGGCAGGAAGAAGAATTAACCAAAGTCTCAGCCACCCACCGGGAACCAGTATAGGACACGATCCAAAATTTTGGACTTGCGTTCAGCTCACAAAAAACGAGTTGAGAAATGGAGCTCAGGGGCACAGCAATTCACAAACTGGCAGAGTGATAAAGGACAACTATCGTCCAAAAATCTGTTGAGGGAAGTCAACGAGGCGGACTTGAAAGTGAGGCAAAATAGCAGGAAACAGATTTCAAGAGGTACCTTGGAATCGCCTGTAAAGCACAGGAAGAGGGGCACAACTTGGACAATGGTGCACTTGGCCAAAATGGGCGTATGCGTTTTCTCCTGAATATATTCAGGAGAAAACGCATACGCCCTTTTTGGCCAAGCAAGCAAGCGGGCAATGCAAATCTTCACTATCAAGAAGTATCACTTCCCACCGGTCAAAAGGGACATCCACAAAATGTGTAAAAACCAGAAAGGCAAGACAGGCCCTGGAGAACTGGGAGCCTTGTTATGCTGATGGGCGGGATGTAAATTGCCAACTGCCTCACTGGAGGAGTGCATTGTGTTCCCTAAAACAAGTAAACAACAGAGCTACAGAGCCAAGGCCACTTCCAGTCTAGGGAATATACCTTGGGAAAACTGAAAATCAATAAGAAAGAGCCACCTCCAAATTTAGGGCTGCACTGACTACAAGAACCTCAATTTGGGTACACCTTAAATATCCCAGGAAATATAAAAATGGTTCAAAACATTGTGGTGCTTACGTACGATGGAATATCCCTCAGCCATGAAATCAATGTCATAAGACCAGTAGCAGCAAAGTGAGTGGATTCAGGTACGATGATTCTAAGTGAAATAAGTCACACAGAAAAAGAAACTTATCATAAGATATCACTTATGAAGATCCTGTAAACATGGCTACACGTGAACTGAGTTAGGAAAGAGAACAGAGTCTCACATTTAGAAAACACTCTTATGCCTGCATAAAGGGGAAGGAGAGGTGGGGTGATGCATAAAACCAGAGTTTGATATAAGCACAGGGACCGTTTCAAAAACCAACTTTGGAATTGACAAGACCGACACCTTCCTTAGTGAAAGAGACTCAAAACCCCATATTTCCCACAGAGGAATATAAATGACTAGTAAGAATCTTAAAACCTATGTATTGATATGTCTCCATAAGGGAATCAAGTGTGTCTAGAGTGGCATAAACATGGCAGCGAGAATCAGCTCAAACCCACTATAAAAAGGAATTTCAAAAGCAAAACCAAAAAACAGGGAAATTCTTTACAATTCCTTCAGGGTGTCTGAGGAAACCTGGAAAGACCCTATCTACAATGACAGCTGGATGTGGCATAAGGCTGGACACTTGGGACTGAGAGGATTGGTGAGATTGGGTGAGCAAATGCAGACCCTTTCAAGCAATAATGCATGGCCCCCATTCCATGGGTCCCAACTCTCCAGGTTCAAGGGAATATTACTACAGCTATAACATGTACAGGAAACCTAGAGAATGGACACACTGTGAATACGAAAGGTTTCTAAAACTCAACGAATAGTCCCTCTCCTGGTGCTCCAGTTTGACTTTCCAACTGCCTTACTATCAATCTCCCAACTTGGAGAGACAGGCCCTTTAACCCCCTGGTTTGCACAGGTTCCCAATTTGCCAGAGGATGGAAGGGACGAGAGAGAACCCATGAGAGAGTAGCTGTTAGGCATTTGGACGGGCACATGTCACTCTAATTTCCCGGCAGGAAGAAGAATTAACCAAAGTCTCAGCCACCCACCGGGAACCAGTATAGGACATGATCCAAAATTTTGGACTTGTGTTCAGCTCACAAAAAACGAGTTGAGAAATGGAGCTCAGGGGCACAGCAATTCACAAACTGGCAGAGTGATAAAGGACAACTATCGTCCAAAAATCTGTTGAGGGAAGTCAACGAGGCGGACTTGAAAGCGAGGCAAAATAGCAGGAAACAGATTTCAAGAGGTACCTTGGAATCGCCTGTAAAGCACAGGAAGAGGGGCACAACTTGGACAATGGTGCACTTGGCCAAAGAGGGCGTATGCGTTTTCTCCTGAATATATTCAGGAGAAAACGCATACGCCCTTTTTGGCCAAGCAAGCAAGCGGGCAATGCAAATCTGCACTACAAAGAAGTATCACTTCCCACCGGTCAAAAGGGACATCCACAAAATGTGTAAAAACCAGAAAGGCAAGAGAGGCCCTGGAGAACTGGGAGCCTTGTTATGCTGATGGGCGGGATGTAAATTGCCAACTGGCTCACTGGAGGAGTGCATTGTGTTCCCTAAAACAAGTAAACAACAGAGCTACAGAGCCAAGGCCACTTCCAGTCTAGGGAATATACCTTTGGAAAACTGAAAATCAATAAGAAAGAGCCACCTCCAAATTTAGGGCTGCACTGACTACAAGAACCTCAACTTGGGTACACCTTAAATATCCCAGGAAATATAAAAATGGTTCAAAACATTGTGGTACTTACGTACGATGGAATATCCCTCAGCCATGAAATCAATGTCATAAGACCAGTAGCAGCAAAGTGAGTGGATTCAGGTACGATGATTCTAAGTGAAATAAGTCACACAGAAAAGGAAACTTATCATAAGATATCACTTAGGAAGATCCTGTAAACATGGCTACACGTGAATTGAGTTAGGAAAGAGAACAGAGTCTCACATTTAGAAAACACTCTTATGCCTGCATAAAGGGGAAGGAGAGGTGGGGTGATGCATAAAACCAGAGTTTGATATAAGCACAGGGACCGTTTCAAAAACCAACTTTGGAATTGACAAGCCCGACACCTTCCTTAGTGAAAGTGACTCAAAACCCCATATTTCCCACAGAGGAATATATCTGACTAGTAAGAATCTTAAAACCTATGTATTGATATGTCTCCATAAGGGTATCAAGTGTGTCTAGAGTGGCATAAACATGGCAGCGAGAATCAGCTCAAACCCACTATAAAAAGGAATTTCAAAAGCAAAACCATAAAAAAGGGAAATTCTTTACAATTCCTTCAGGGTGTCTGAGGAAACCTGGAAAGACCCTATCTACAATGACAGCTGGATGTGGCATAAGGCTGGACACTTGGGACTGAGAGGATTGGTGAGATTGGGTGAGCAAATGCAGACCCTTTCAAGCAATAATGCATGGCCCCCATTCCATGGGTCCCAACTCTCCAGGTTCAAGGGAATATTACTACAGCTATAACATGTACAGGAAACCTAGAGAATGGACACACTGTGAATACGAAAGGTTTCTAAAACTCAACGAATAGTCCCTCTCCTGGTGCTCCAGTTTGACTTTCCAACTGCCTTACTATCAATCTCCCAACTTGGAGAGACAGGCCCTTTAACCTCCTGGTTTGCACAGGTTCCCAATTTGGCAGAGGATGGAAGGGACGAGGGAGAACACATGAGAGAGTAGCTGTTAGGCATTTGGACGGGCACATGTCACTCTAATTTCCCAGCAGGAAGAAGAATTAACCAAAGTCTCAGCCACCCACCGGGAACCAGTATAGGACATGATCCAAAATTTTGGACTTGCGTTCAGCTCACAAAAAACGAGTTGAGAAATGGAGCTCAGGGGCACAGCAATTCACAAACTGGCAGAGTGATAAAGGACAACTATCGTCCAAAAATCTGTTGAGGGAAGTCAACGAGGCGGACTTGAAAGTGAGGCAAAATAGCAGGAAACAGATTTCAAGAGGTACGTTGGAATCGCCTGTAAAGCACAGGAAGAGGGGCACAACTTGGACAATGGTGCACTTGGCCAAAAAGGGCGTATGCGTTTTCTCCTGAATATATTCAGGAGAAAACGCATACGCCCTTTTTGGCCAAGCAAGCAAGCGGGCAATGCAAATCTGCACTACAAAGAAGTATCATTTCCCACCGGTCAAAAGGGACATCCACAAAATGTGTAAAAACCAGAAAGGCAAGACAGGCCCTGAGGAACTGGGAGCCTTGTTATGCTGATGGGTGGGAGGTAAATTGCCAACTGCCTCACTGGAGGAGTGCATTGTGTTCCCTAAAACAAGTAAACAACAGAGCTACAGAGCCAAGGCCACTTTCAGTCTAGGGAATATACCTTGGGAAAACTGAAAATCAATAAGAAAGAGCCACCTCCAAATTTAGGGCTGCACTGACTACAAGAACCTCAACTTGGGTACACCTTAAATATCCCAGGAAATATAAAAATGGTTCAAAACATTGTGGTACTTACGTACGATGGAATATCCCTCAGCCATGAAATCAATGTCATAAGACCAGTAGCAACAAAGTGAGTGGATTCAGGTACGATGATTCTAAGTGAAATAAGTCACACAGAAAAAGAAACTTATCATAAGATATCACTTATGAAGATCCTGTAAACATGGCTACACGTGAACTGAGTTAGGAAAGAGAACAGAGTCTCACATTTAGAAAACACTCTTATGCCTGCATAAAGGGGAAGGAGAGGTGGGGTGATGCATAAAACCAGAGTTTGATATAAGCACACGGACCGTTTCAAAAACCAACTTTGGAATTGACAAGACCGACACCTTCCTCAGTGAAAGAGACTCAAAACCCCATATTTCCCACAGAGGAATATATCTGACTAGTAAGAATCTTAAAACCTATGTATTGATATGTCTCCATAAGGGAATCAAGTGTGTCTAGAGTGGCATAAACATGGCAGCGAGAATCAGCTCAAACCCACTATAAAAAGGAATTTCAAAAGCAAAACCAAAAAACAGGGAAATTCTTTACAATTCCTTCAGGGTGTCTGAGGAAACCTGGAAAGACCCTATCTACAATGACAGCTGGATGTGGCATAAGGCTGGACACTTGGGACTGAGAGGATTGGTGAGATTGGGTGAGCAAATGCAGACCCTTTCAAGCAATAATGCATGGCCCCCATTCCATGGGTCCCAACTCTCCAGGTTCAAGGGAATATTACTACAGCTATAACATGTACAGGAAACCTAGAGAATGGACACACTGTGAATACGAAAGGTTTCTAAAACTCAACGAATAGTCCCTCTCCTGGTGCTCCAGTTTGACTTTCCAACTGCCTTACTATCAATCTCCCAACTTGGAGAGACAGGCCCTTTAACCTCCTGGTTTGCACAGGTTCCCAATTTGGCAGAGGATGGAAGGGACGAGAGAGAACCCATGAGAGAGTAGCTGTTAGGCATTTGGACGGGCACATGTCACTCTAATTTCCCGGCAGGAAGAAGAATTAACCAAAGTCTCAGCCACCCACCGGGAACCAGTATAGGACATGATCCAAAATTTTGGACTTGCGTTCAGCTCACAAAAAACGAGTTGAGAAATGGAGCTCAGGGGCACAGCAATTCACAAACTGGCAGAGTGATAAAGGACAACTATCGTCCAAAAATCTGTTGAGGGAAGTCAACGAGGCGGACTTGAAAGCGAGGCAAAATAGCAGGAAACAGATTTCAAGAGGTACCTTGGAATCGCCTGTAAAGCACAGGAAGAGGGGCACAACTTGGACAATGGTGCACTTGGCCAAAAAGGGCGTATGCATTTTCTCCTGAATATATTCAGGAGAAAATGCATACGCCCTTTTTGGCCAAGCAAGCAAGCGGGCAATGCAAATCTGCACTACAAAGAAGTATCACTTCCCACCGGTCAAAAGGGACATCCACAAAATGTGTAAAAACCAGAAAGGCAAGACAGGCCCTGGAGAACTGGGAGCCTTGTTATGCTGATGGGCGGGATGTAAATTGCCAACTGCCTCACTGGAGGAGTGCATTGTGTTCCCTAAAACAAGTAAACAACAGAGCTACAGAGCCAAGGCCACTTCCAGTCTAGGGAATATACCTTGGGAAAACTGAAAATCAATAAGAAAGAGCCACCTCCAAATTTAGGGCTGCACTGACTACAAGAACCTCAACTTGGGTACACCTTAAATATCCCAGGAAATATAAAAATGGTTCAAAACATTGTGGTACTTACGTACGATGGAATATCCCTCAGCCATGAAATCAATGTCATAAGACAAGTAGCAGCAAAGTGAGTGGATTCAGGTACGATGATTCTAAGTGAAATAAGTCACACAGAAAAAGAAACTTATCATAAGATATCACTTATGAAGATCCTGTAAACATGGCTACACTTGAACTGAGTTAGGAAAGAGAACAGAGTCTCACATTTAGAAAACACTCTTATGCCTGCATAAAGGGGAAGGAGAGGTGGGGTGATGCATAAAACCAGAGTTTGATATAAGCACAGGGACCGTTTCAAAAACCAACTTTGGAAATGACAAGACCGACACCTTCCTCAGTGAAAGAGACTCAAAACCCCATATTTCCCACAGAGGAATATATCTGACTAGTAAGAATCTTAAAACCTATGTATTGATATGTCTCCATAAGGGAATCAAGTGTGTCTAGAGTGGCATAAACATGGCAGCGAGAATCAGCTCAAACCCACTATAAAAAGGAATTTCAAAAGCAAAACCAAAAAACAGGGAAATTCTTTACAATTCCTTCAGGGTGTCTGAGGAAACCTGGAAAGACCCTATCTACAATGACAGCTGGATGTGGCATAAGGCTGGACACTTGGGACTGAGAGGATTGGTGAGATTGGGTGAGCGAATGCAGACCCTTTCAAGCAATAATGCATGGCCCCCATTCCATGGGTCCCAACTCTCCATGTTCAAGGGAATATTACTACAGCTATAACATGTACAGGAAACCTAGAGAATGGATACACTGTGAATACGAAAGGTTTCTAAAACTCAACGAATAGTCCCTCTCCTGGTGCTCCAGTTTGACTTTCCAACTGCCTTACTATCAATCTCCCAACTTGTTGAGACAGGCCCTTTAACCTCCTGGTTTGCACAGGTTCCCAATTTGGCAGAGGATGGAAGGGACGAGAGAGAACCCATGAGAGAGTAACTGTTAGGCATTTGGACGGGCACATGTCACTCTAATTTCCCGGCAGGAAGAAGAATTAACCAAAATCTCAGCCACCCAGCGGGAACCAGTATAGGACATGATCCAAAATTTTGGACTTGCGTTCAGCTCACAAAAAACGAGTTGAGAAATGGAGCTCAGGGGCACAGCAATTCACAAACTGGCAGAGTGATAAAGGACAACTATCGTCCAAAAATCTGTTGAGGGAAGTCAACGAGGCGGACTTGAAAGCGAGGCAAAATAGCAGGAAACAGATTTCAAGAGGTACCTTGGAATCGCCTGTAAAGCACAGGAAGAGGGGCACAACTTGGACAATGGTGCCCTTGGCCAAATAGGGCGTATGCGTTTTCTCCTGAATATATTCAGGAGAAAACGCATACGCCCTTTTTGGCCAAGCAAGCAAGTGGGCAATGCAAATCTGCACTACAAAGAAGTATCACTTCCCACCGGTCAAAAGGGACATCCACAAAATGTGTAAAAACCAGAAAGGCAAGACAGGCCCTGGAGAACTGGGAGCCTTGTTATGCTGATGGGCGGGATGTAAATTGCCAACTGCCTCACTGGAGGAGTGCATTGTGTTCCCTAAAACAAGTAAACAACAGAGCTACAGAGCCAAGGCCACATCCAGTCTAGGGAATATACCTTGGGAAAACTGAAAATCAATAAGAAAGAGCCACCTCCAAATTTAGGGCTGCACTGACTACAAGAACCTCAACTTGGGTACACCTTAAATATCCCAGGAAATATAAAAATGGTTCAAAACATTGTGGTACTTACGTACGATGGAATATCCCTCAGCCATGAAATCAATGTCATAAGACCAGTAGCAGCAAAGTGAGTGGATTCAGGTACGATGATTCTAAGTGAAATAAGTCACACAGAAAAAGAAACTTATCATAAGATATCACTTAGGAAGATCCTGTAAACATGGCTACACGTGAACTGAGTTAGGAAAGAGAACAGATTCTCACATTTAGAAAACACTCTTATGCCTGCATAAAGGGGAAGGAGAGGTGGGGTGATGCATAAAACCAGAGTTTGATATAAGCACAGGGACCGTTTCAAAAACCAACTTTGGAATAGACAAGACCTACACCTTCCTCAGTGAAAGAGACTGAAAACCCCATATTTCCCACAGAGGAATATATCTGACTAGTAAGAATCTTAAAACCTATGTATTGATATGTCTCCATAAGGGAATCAAGTGTGTCTAGAGTGGCATAAACATGGCAGCGAGAATCAGCTCAAACCCACTATAAAAAGGAATTTCAAAAGCAAAACCAAAAAACAGGGAAATTCTTTACAATTCCTTCAGGGTGTCTGAGGAAACCTGGAAAGACCCTATCTACAATGACAGCTGGATGTGGCATAAGGCTGGACACTTGGGACTGAGAGGATTGGTGAGATTGGGTGAGCAAATGCAGACCCTTTCAAGCAATAATGCATGGCCCCCATTCCATGGGTCCCAACTCTCCATGTTCAAGGGAATATTACTACAGCTATAACATGTACAGGAAACCTAGAGAATGGACACACTGTGAATACAAAAGGTTTCTAAAACTCAACGAATAGTCCCTCTCCTGGTGCTCCAGTTTGACTTTCCAACTGCCTTACTATCAATCTCCCAACTTGGAGAGACAGGCCCTTTAACCTCCTGGTTTGCACAGGTTCCCAATTTGGCAGAGGATGGAAGGGACGAGAGAGAACCCATGAGAGAGTAGCTGTTAGGCATTTGGACGGGCACATGTCACTCTAATTTCCCGGCAGGAAGAAGAATTAACCAAAGTCTCAGCCACCCAGCCGGAACCAGTATAGGACATGATCCAAAATTTTGGACTTGCGTTCAGCTCACAAAAAACGAGTTGAGAAATGGAGCTCAGGGGCACAGCAATTCACAAACTGGTAGAGTGATAAAGGACAACTATCGTCCAAAAATCTGTTGAGGGAAGTCAACGAGGCGGACTTGAAAGCGAGGCAAAATAGCAGGAAACAGATTTCAAGAGGTACCTTGGAATCGCCTGTAAAGCACAGGAAGAGGGGCACAACTTGGACAATGGTGCACTTGGCCAAAAAGGGCGTATGCGTTTTCTCCTGAATATATTCAGGAGAAAACGCATACGCCCTTTTTGGCCAAGCAAGCAAGCAGGCAATGCAAATCAGCACTACAAAGAAGTATCACTTCCCACCGGTCAAAAGGGACATCCACAAAATGTGTAAAAACCAGAAAGGCAAGACAGGCCCTGGAGAACTGGGAGCCTTGTTATGCTGATGGGCGGGATGTAAATTGCCAACTGCCTCACTGGAGGAGTGCATTGTGTTCCCTAAAACAAGTAAACAACAGAGCTACAGAGCCAAGGCCACTTCCAGTCTAGGGAATATACCTTGGGAAAACTGAAAATCAATAAGAAAGAGCCACCTCCAAATTTAGGACTGCACTGACTACAAGAACCTCAACTTGGGTACACCTTAAATATCCCAGGAAATATAAAAATGGTTCAAAACATTGTGGTACTTACGTACGATGGAATATCCCTCAGCCATGAAATCAATGTCATAAGACCAGTAGCAGCAAAGTGAGTGGATTCAGGTACGATGATTCTAAGTGAAATAAGTCACACAGAAAAAGAAATTTATCATAAGATATCACTTATGAAGATCCTGTAAACATGGCTACACGTGAACTGAGTTAGGAAAGAGAACAGAGTCTCACATTTAGAAAACACTCTTATGCCTGCATAAAGGGGAAGGAGAGGTGGGGTGATGCATAAAACCAGAGTTTGATATAAGCACAGGGACCGTTTCAAAAACCAACTTTGGAAATGACAAGACCGACACCTTCCTCAGTGAAAGAGACTCAAAACCCCATATTTCCCACAGAGGAATATATCTGACTAGTAAGAATCTTAAAACCTATGTATTGATATGTCTCCATAAGGGAATCAAGTGTGTCTAGAGTGGCATAAACATGGCAGCGAGAATCAGCTCAAACCCACTATAAAAAGGAATTTCAAAAGCAAAACCAAAAAACAGGGAAATTCTTTACAATTCCTTCAGGGTGTCTGAGGAAACCTGGAAAGACCCTATCTACAATGACAGCTGGATGTGGCATAAGGCTGGACACTTGGGACTGAGAGGATTGGTGAGATTGGGTGAGCGAATGCAGACCCTTTCAAGCAATAATGCATGGCCCCCATTCCATGGGTCCCAACTCTCCATGTTCAAGGGAATATTACTACAGCTATAACATGTACAGGAAACCTAGAGAATGGATACACTGTGAATACGAAAGGTTTCTAAAACTCAACGAATAGTCCCTCTCCTGGTGCTCCAGTTTGACTTTCCAACTGCCTTACTATCAATCTCCCAACTTGTTGAGACAGGCCCTTTAACCTCCTGGTTTGCACAGGTTCCCAATTTGGCAGAGGATGGAAGGGACGAGAGAGAACCCATGAGAGAGTAACTGTTAGGCATTTGGACGGGCACATGTCACTCTAATTTCCCGGCAGGAAGAAGAATTAACCAAAATCTCAGCCACCCAGCGGGAACCAGTATAGGACATGATCCAAAATTTTGGACTTGCGTTCAGCTCACAAAAAACGAGTTGAGAAATGGAGCTCAGGGGCACAGCAATTCACAAACTGGCAGAGTGATAAAGGACAACTATCGTCCAAAAATCTGTTGAGGGAAGTCAACGAGGCGGACTTGAAAGCGAGGCAAAATAGCAGGAAACAGATTTCAAGAGGTACCTTGGAATCGCCTGTAAAGCACAGGAAGAGGGGCACAACTTGGACAATGGTGCCCTTGGCCAAATAGGGCGTATGCGTTTTCTCCTGAATATATTCAGGAGAAAACGCATACGCCCTTTTTGGCCAAGCAAGCAAGTGGGCAATGCAAATCTGCACTACAAAGAAGTATCACTTCCCACCGGTCAAAAGGGACATCCACAAAATGTGTAAAAACCAGAAAGGCAAGACAGGCCCTGGAGAACTGGGAGCCTTGTTATGCTGATGGGCGGGATGTAAATTGCCAACTGCCTCACTGGAGGAGTGCATTGTGTTCCCTAAAACAAGTAAACAACAGAGCTACAGAGCCAAGGCCACATCCAGTCTAGGGAATATACCTTGGGAAAACTGAAAATCAATAAGAAAGAGCCACCTCCAAATTTAGGGCTGCACTGACTACAAGAACCTCAACTTGGGTACACCTTAAATATCCCAGGAAATATAAAAATGGTTCAAAACATTGTGGTACTTACGTACGATGGAATATCCCTCAGCCATGAAATCAATGTCATAAGACCAGTAGCAGCAAAGTGAGTGGATTCAGGTACGATGATTCTAAGTGAAATAAGTCACACAGAAAAAGAAACTTATCATAAGATATCACTTAGGAAGATCCTGTAAACATGGCTACACGTGAACTGAGTTAGGAAAGAGAACAGATTCTCACATTTAGAAAACACTCTTATGCCTGCATAAAGGGGAAGGAGAGGTGGGGTGATGCATAAAACCAGAGTTTGATATAAGCACAGGGACCGTTTCAAAAACCAACTTTGGAATAGACAAGACCTACACCTTCCTCAGTGAAAGAGACTGAAAACCCCATATTTCCCACAGAGGAATATATCTGACTAGTAAGAATCTTAAAACCTATGTATTGATATGTCTCCATAAGGGAATCAAGTGTGTCTAGAGTGGCATAAACATGGCAGCGAGAATCAGCTCAAACCCACTATAAAAAGGAATTTCAAAAGTAAAACCAAAAAACAGGGAAATTCTTTACAATTCCTTCAGGGTGTCTGAGGAAACCTGGAAAGACCCTATCTACAATGACAGCTGGATGTGGCATAAGGCTGGACACTTGGGACTGAGAGGATTGGTGAGATTGGGTGAGCAAATGCAGACCCTTTCAAGCAATAATGCATGGCCCCCATTCCATGGGTCCCAACTCTCCATGTTCAAGGGAATATTACTACAGCTATAACATGTACAGGAAACCTAGAGAATGGACACACTGTGAATACAAAAGGTTTCTAAAACTCAACGAATAGTCCCTCTCCTGGTGCTCCAGTTTGACTTTCCAACTGCCTTACTATCAATCTCCCAACTTGGAGAGACAGGCCCTTTAACCTCCTGGTTTGCACAGGTTCCCAATTTGGCAGAGGATGGAAGGGACGAGAGAGAACCCATGAGAGAGTAGCTGTTAGGCATTTGGACGGGCACATGTCACTCTAATTTCCCGGCAGGAAGAAGAATTAACCAAAGTCTCAGCCACCCAGCCGGAACCAGTATAGGACATGATCCAAAATTTTGGACTTGCGTTCAGCTCACAAAAAACGAGTTGAGAAATGGAGCTCAGGGGCACAGCAATTCACAAACTGGTAGAGTGATAAAGGACAACTATCGTCCAAAAATCTGTTGAGGGAAGTCAACGAGGCGGACTTGAAAGCGAGGCAAAATAGCAGGAAACAGATTTCAAGAGGTACCTTGGAATCGCCTGTAAAGCACAGGAAGAGGGGCACAACTTGGACAATGGTGCACTTGGCCAAAAAGGGCGTATGCGTTTTCTCCTGAATATATTCAGGAGAAAACGCATACGCCCTTTTTGGCCAAGCAAGCAAGCAGGCAATGCAAATCAGCACTACAAAGAAGTATCACTTCCCACCGGTCAAAAGGGACATCCACAAAATGTGTAAAAACCAGAAAGGCAAGACAGGCCCTGGAGAACTGGGAGCCTTGTTATGCTGATGGGCGGGATGTAAATTGCCAACTGCCTCACTGGAGGAGTGCATTGTGTTCCCTAAAACAAGTAAACAACAGAGCTACAGAGCCAAGGCCACTTCCAGTCTAGGGAATATACCTTGGGAAAACTGAAAATCAATAAGAAAGAGCCACCTCCAAATTTAGGGCTGCACTGACTACAAGAACCTCAACTTGGGTACACCTTAAATATCCCAGGAAATATAAAAATGGTTCAAAACATTGTGGTACTTACGTACGATGGAATATCCCTCAGCCATGAAATCAATGTCATAAGACCAGTAGCAGCAAAGTGAGTGGATTCAGGTACGATGATTCTAAGTGAAATAAGTCACACAGAAAAAGAAATTTATCATAAGATATCACTTATGAAGATCCTGTAAACATGGCTACACGTGAACTGAGTTAGGAAAGAGAACAGAGTCTCACATTTAGAAAACACTCTTATGCCTGCATAAAGGGGAAGGAGAGGTGGGGTGATGCATAAAACCAGAGTTTGATATAAGCACAGGGACCGTTTCAAAAACCAACTTTGGAATAGACAAGACCTACACCTTCCTCAGTGAAAGAGACTCAAAACCCCATATTTCCCACAGAGGAATATATCTGACTAGTAAGAATCTTAAAACCTATGTATTGATATGTCTCCATAAGGGAATCAAGTGTGTCTAGAGTGGCATAAACATGGCAGCGAGAATCAGCTCAAACCCACTATAAAAAGGAATTTCAAAAGCAAAACCAAAAAACAGGGAAATTCTTTACAATTCCTTCAGGGTGTCTGAGGAAACCTGGAAAGACCCTATCTACAATGACAGCTGGCTGTGGCATAAGACTGGACAATTGGGACTGAGAGGATTGGTGAGATTGGGTGAGCAAATGCAGACCCTTTCAAGCAATAATGCATGGCCCCCATTCCATGGATCCCAACTCTCCAGGTTCAAGGGAATATTACTACAGCTATAACATGTACAGGAAACCTGGAGAATGGACACACTGTGAATACGAAAGGTTTCTAAAACTCAACGAATAGTCCCTCTCCTGGTGCTCCAGTTTGACTTTCCAACTGCCTTACTATCAATCTCCCAACTTGGAGAGACAGGCCCGTTAACCTCCTGATTTGCACAGGTTCCCAATTTGGCAGAGGATGGAAGGGACGAGAGAGAACCCATGAGAGAGTAGCTGTTAGGCATTTGGACGGGCACATGTCACTCTAATTTCCCGGCAGGAAGAAGAATTAACCAAAGTCTCAGCCACCCACCGGGAACCAGTATAGGACATGATCCAAAATTTTGGACTTGCGTTCAGCTCCCAAAAAACGAGTTGAGAAATGGAGCTCAGGGGCACAGCAATTCACAAACTGGCAGAGTGATAAAGGACAACTATCGTCCAAAAATCTGTTGAGGGAAGTCAACGAGGCGGACTTGAAAGCGAGGCAAAATAGCAGGAAACAGATTTCAAGAGGTACCTTGGAATCGCCTGTAAAGCACAGGAAGAGGGGCACAACTTGGACAATGGTGCACTTGGCCAAAAAGGGCGTATGCGTTTTCTCCTGAATATATTCAGGAGAAAACGCATACGCCCTTTTTGGCCAAGCAAGCAAGCGGGCAATGCAAATCTGCACTACAAAGAAGTATCACTTCCCACCGGTCAAAAGGGACATCCACAAAATGTGTAAATACCAGAAAGGCAAGACAGGCCCTGGAGAACAGGGAGCCTTGTTATGCTGATGGGCGGGATGTAAATTGCCAACTGCCTCACTGGAGGAGTGCATTGTGTTCCCTAAAACAAGTAAACAACAGAGCTACAGAGCCAAGGCCACTTCCAGTCTAGGGAATATACCTCGGGAAAACTGAAAATCAATAAGAAAGAGCCACCTCCAAATTTAGGGCTGTACTGACTACAAGAACCTCAACTTGGGTACACCTTAAATATCCCAGGAAATATAAAAATGGTTCAAAACATTGTGGTACTTACGTACGATGGAATATCCCTCAGCCATGAAATCAATGTCATAAGACCAGTAGCAGCAAAGTGAGTGGATTCAGGTACGATGATTCTAAGTGAAATAAGTCACACAGAAAAAAGAAACTTATCATAAGATATCACTTAGGAAGATCCTGTAAACATGGCTACACGTGAACTGAGTTAGGAAAGAGAACAGAGTCTCACATTTAGAAAACACTCTTATGCCTGCATAAAGGGGAATGAGAGGTGGGGTGATGCATAAAACCAGAGTTTGATATAAGCACAGGGACCGTTTCAAAAACCAACTTTGGAATAGACAAGACCTACACCTTTCTCAGTGAAAGAGACTCAAAACCCCATATTTCCCGCAGAGGAATATATCTGACTAGTAACAATCTTAAAACCTATGTATTGATATGTCTCCATAAGGGAATCAAGTGTATCTAGAGTGGCATAAACATGGCAGCGAGAATCAGCTCAAACCCAGTATAAAAAGAATTTCAAAAGCAAAACCAAAAAACAGGGAAATTCTTTACAATTCCTTCAGGGTGTCTGAGGAAACCTGGAAAGACCCTATCTACAATGACTGCTGGATGTGGCATAAGGCTGGACACTTGGGACTGAGAGGATTGGTGAGATTGGGTGAGCAAATGCAGACCCTTTCAAGCAATAATGCATGGCCCCCATTCCATGGGTCCCAACTCTCCAGGTTCAAGGGAATATTACTACAGCTATAACATGTACAGGAAACCTAGAGAATGGACACACTGTGAATACGAAAGGTTTCTAAAACTCAACGAATAGTCCCTCTCCTGGTGCTCCAGTTTGACTTTCCAACTGCCTTACTATCAATCTCCCAACTTGGAGAGACAGGCCCTTTAACCTCCTGGTTTGCACAGGTTCCCAATTTGGCAGAGGATGGAAGGGACGAGGGAGAACCCATGAGAGAGTAGCTGTTAGGCATTTGGACGGGCACATGTCACTCTAATTTCCCGGCAGGAAGAAGAATTAACCAAAGTCTCAGCCACCCACCGGGAACCAGTATAGGACATGATCCAAAATTTTGGACTTGCGTTCAGCTCACAAAAAACGAGTTGAGAAATGGAGCTCAGGGGCACAGCAATTCACAAACTGGCAGAGTGATAAAGGACAACTATCGTCCAAAAATCTGTTGAGGGAAGTCAACGAGGCGGACTTGAAAGCGAGGCAAAATAGCAGGAAACAGATTTCAAGAGGTACCTTGGAATCGCCTGTAAAGCACAGGAAGAGGGGCACAACTTGGACAATGGTGCACTTGGCCAAAAAGGGCGTATGCGTTTTCTCCTGAATATATTCAGGAGAAAACGCATACGCCCTTTTTGGCCAAGCAAGCAAGCGGGCAATGCAAATCTGCACTACAAAGAAGTATCACTTCCCACCGGTCAAAAGGGACATCCACAAAATGTGTAAAAACCAGAAAGGCAAGACAGGCCCTGAGGAACTGTGAGCCTTGTTATGCTGATGGGTGGGATGTAAATTGCCAACTGCCTCACTGGAGGAGTGCATTGTGTTCCCTAAAACAAGTAAACAACAGAGCTACAGAGCCAAGGCCCCTTCCAGTCTAGGGAATATACCTTGGGAAAACTGAAAATCATTAAGAAAGAGCCACCTCCAAATTTAGGGATGCACTGGCTACAAGAACCTCAACTTGGGTACACCTTAAATATCCCAGGAAATATAAAAATGGTTCAAAACATTGTGGTACTTACGTACGATGGAATATCCCTCAGCCATGAAATCAATGTCATAAGACCAGTAGCAACAAAGTGAGTGGATTCAGGTACGATGATTCTAAGTGAAATAAGTCACACAGAAAAAGAAACTTATCATAAGATATCACTTATGAAGATCCTGTAAACATGGCTACACGTGAACTGAGTTAGGAAAGAGAACAGAGTCTCACATTTAGAAAACACTCTTATGCCTGCATAAAGGGGAAGGAGAGGTGGGGTGATGCATAAAACCAGAGTTTGATATAAGCACAGGGACCGTTTCAAAAACCAACTTTGGAATTGACAAGACCGACACCTTCCTCAGTGAAAGAGACTCAAAACCCCATATTTCCCACAGAGGAATATATCTGACTAGTAAGAATCTTAAAACCTATGTATTGATATGTCTCCATAAGGGAATCAAGTGTGTCTAGAGTGGCATAAACATGGCAGCGAGAATCAGCTCAAACCGACTATAAAAAGGAATTTCAAAAGCAAAACCAAAAAACAGGGAAATTCTTTACAATTCCTTCAGGGTGTCTGAGGAAACCTGGAAAGACCCTATCAACAATGACAGCTGGATGTGGCATAAGGCTGGATACTTGGGACTGAGAGGATTGGTGAGATTGGGTGAGCGAATGCAGACCCTTTCAAGCAATAATGCATGGCCCCCATTCCATGGGTCCCAACTCTCCGTGTTCAAGGGAATATTACTACAGCTATAACATGTACAGGAAACCTAGAGAATGGACACACTGTGAATACGAAAGGTTTCTAAAACTCAACGAATAGTCCCTCTCCTGTTGCTCCAGTTTGACTTTCCAACTGCCTTACTATCAATCTCCCAACTTGGAGAGACAGGCCCTTTAACCTCCTGGTTTGCACAGGTTCCCAATTTGGCAGAGGATGGAAGGGACGAGGGAGAACCCATGAGAGAGTAGCTGTTAGGCATTTGGACGGGCACATGTCACTCTAATTTCCCGGCAGGAAGAAGAATTAACCAAAGTCTCAGCCACCCACCGGGAACCAGTATAGGACATGATCCAAAATTTTGGACTTGCGTTCAGCTCACAAAAAACGAGTTGAGAAATGGAGCTCAGGGGCACAGCAATTCACAAACTGGCAGAGTGATAAAGGACAACTATCGTCCAAAAATCTGTTGAGGGAAGTCAACGAGGCGGACTTGAAAGCGAGGCAAAATAGCAGGAAACAGATTTCAAGAGGTACGTTGGAATCGCCTGTAAAGCACAGGAAGAGGGGCACAACTTGGACAATGGTGCACTTGGCCAAAAAGGGCGTATGCGTTTTCTCCTGAATATATTCAGGAGAAAATGCATACACCCTTTTTGGCCAAGCAAGCAAGCGGGCAATGCAAATCTGCACTACAAAGAAGTATCACTTCCCACCGGTCAAAAGGGACATCCACAAAATGTGTAAAAACCAGAAAGGCAAGACAGGCCCTGGAGAACTGGGAGCCTTGTTATGCTGATGGGCGGGATGTAAATTGCCAACTGCCTCACTGGAGGAGTGCATTGTGTTCCCTAAAACAAGTAAACAACAGAGCTACAGAGCCAAGGCCACTTCCAGTCTAGGGAATATACCTTGGGAAAACTGAAAATCAATAAGAAAGAGCCACCTCCAAATTTAGGGCTGCACTGACTACAAGAACCTCAACTTGGGTACACCTTAAATATCCCAGGAAATATAAAAATGGTTCAAAACATTGTGGTACTTACGTACGATGGAATATCCCTCAGCCATGAAATCAATGTCATAAGACCAGTAGCAGCAAAGTGAGTGGATTCAGGTACGATGATTCTAAGTGAAATAAGTCACACAGAAAAAGAAATTTATCATAAGATATCACTTATGAAGATCCTGTAAACATGGCTACACGTGAACTGAGTTAGGAAAGAGAACAGAGTCTCACATTTAGAAAACACTCTTATGCCTGCATAAAGGGGATGGAGAGGTGGGGTGATGCATAAAACCAGAGTTTGATATAAGCACAGGGACCGTTCCAAAAACCAACTTTGGAATAGACAAGACCTACACCTTCCTCAGTGAAAGAGACTCAAAACCCCATATTTCCCGCAGAGGAATATATCTGACTAGTAAGAATCTTAAAACCTATGTATTGATATGACTCCATAAGGGAATCAAGTGTGTCTAGAGTGGCATAAACATGGCAGCGAGAATCAGCTCAAACCCACTATAAAAAGGAATTTCAAAAGCAAAACCAGAAAACAGGGAAATTCTTTACAATTCCTTCAGGGTGTCTGAGGAAACCTGGAAAGACCCTATCTACAATGACAGCTGGATGTGGCATAAGGCTGGACACTTGGGACTGAGAGGATTGGTGAGATTGGGTGAGCAAATGCAGACCCTTTCAAGCAATAATGCATGGCCCCCATTCCATGGGTCCCAACTCTCCAGGTTCAAGGGAATATTACTACAGCTATAACATGTACAGGAAACCTAGAGAATGGACACACTGTGAATACGAAAGGTTTCTAAAACTCAACGAATAGTCCCTCTCCTGGTGCTCCAGTTTGACTTTCCAACTGCCTTACTATCAATCTCCCAACTTGGAGAGACAGGCCCTTTAACCTCCTGGTTTGCACAGGTTCCCAATTTGGCAGAGGATGGAAGGGACGAGGGAGAACCCATGAGAGAGTAGCTGTTAGGCATTTGGACGGGCACATGTCACTCTAATTTCCCGGCAGGAAGAAGAATTAACCAAAGTCTCAGCCACCCACCGGGAACCAGTATAGGACATGATCCAAAATTTTGGACTTGCGTTCAGCTCACAAAAAACGAGTTGAGAAATGGAGCTCAGGGGCACAGCAATTCACAAACTGGCAGACTGATAAAGGACAACTATCGTCCAAAAATCTGTTGAGGGAAGTCAACGAGGCGGACTTGAAAGCGAGGCAAAATAGCAGGAAACAGATTTCAAGAGGTACCTTGGAATCGCCTGTAAAGCACAGGAAGAGGGGCACAATTTGGACAATGGTACACTTGGCCAAAAAGGGCGTATGCGTTTTCTCCTGAATATAATCAGGAGAAAACGCATACGCCCTTTTTGGCCAAGCAAGCAAGCGGGCAATGCAAATCTGCACTACAAATAAGTTTCAGTTCCCACCGGTCAAAAGGGACATCCACAAAATGTGTAAAAACCAGAAAGGCAAGACAGGTCCTGGAGAACAGGGAGCTTCTTTAGGCTAATGGGTGGCATGTAAATTGCTAACTGCCTCTCTGGAGGAGTGCATTGTGTTCCCTAAAACAAATAAACAACAGAGCTACAGAGCAATGGGGTGTTCCAGTCTAGGGAATATATCTTTGAAAACTGAAAATCAATAAGACACAGGCATGCCAAAATTTAAGGCTGCACTGCTTACAAGAACCTCATCGTGGGTACACCTTATATATCCCAGGAAAGACAAAAATATTTCAAGAAACTGTGGTACTTACATACGATGTAATATCCGTTAGCCATGAAATCAATGTCATAAGGCAAGTAGCAGCAAAATGAGTGGATTCACGTACGATGATTCTAAGTGAAATAAGTCACACTGAAAAAGAAACTTATCATAAGATATCACTTATGAAAATCCTGTAAACATCGCTACACATGAACTGAGTTAGGAAAGATAACAGAATAACAAATCTTATCATAAGATATCACTCATAGTGTGAATGTAAACATGAACTGAATTTCAAACACAATAGAGTCATACATTTAGAAAACAATCTTCTGCCTGCTTAAGGGGAAAGGCGAGGTGGGGTGATGCATAAAACCACAGTTTTAAATTAGCACAGATACTGTTACATAAACCAAGTATGTAATAGACAACACCTACTGCCGGAACAATGAACTGGACTTAACGCCCCCTATTCATTGCAGAGGAATATATCTGACTCTAGAATTTTAAAACATATGTATTCTCATGTCTCCATAAAGGTATCATATGTGTGTATAATGGCATGAACACAGCACTGAAATTCAACTAAACCCCCTTATAAAATTAAGTTTCAAAAGCAAAATGCAAAAACAGCGAAACAGAGAGAAAGCCTTAAAAATTACGTTCAGGGCCTGTGATCCCACCTGGATTGACCACCTTTACACCCACAGCTGGATGAGACATAAGACTGGACACTTGGGGCTGACAAGTTTGCTGAGGTTGTGTGAGCAAAAGAACACCACTTAGAGCAATACTGTGTGCTACCCATTCTAGTGGTGCCAACTCTCCAGGTTTAAGGGAATCTTCCTACAGTTAAAACATGCATGGGACACCCAGTGGATGGTACACTGTGCGATTGGGAAAGTTTTCTAAAAGGTACCTCATTTTTCCTTTCGTCGTGCTCGGCTTCACCATTCCATCTGCATTACTAAAAATCTCCTCACTTGGAATGTCAGCGCCTTTACCCTCCTGTATGCACAGTTTGCAAATTGTGCAGAGGATGAAAAGGAAGAGGGGAAACAAATGAGAGATTAGCTGTAGGTGTTTGGATGGGCACATGTCACTCTAGTTTCCCATCAGGAAGAAGAATTAACCAAAGGCTCAGCCTGAAGCCCTGGAACCAGACTAGGCCCTAAAGCCATCCTGCGGTATTGCAGCCAGCTCACAAATAGGCGAGTTGAAAAATGGAGCTCAGGGACACAGCAATTCACAAACTTGCAGAGTTTTAAAGGACAACTATCATCCAGAAATATATTGAGGTAAGGCAGTGAAGAGGATTTGAATGCAAGGCAGAATTGAAGGAAACAGATTTCAAGAGGTACACTGGAGTCATCTTTAAAGCACATGAAAAGCGACAGAACTTCAACAATGTTGCCCTTGACCGAAAAGGGATTATGTGTATTTTCTTGAATATAATTGGGAAAAAATGCATACGCCCTTTTTGGCCAAGCAAGCCATCAGGCATTGAAAATCCACACCACATAGAAGTGTCCCTTACCTCCAGTCAAAAGGGCCATCCACAAACAGTGTAAAAACCACAAATGCAGGACAGGCCATGGAGAAAAGGGAGCCTGGTTACACCGATGGAGAGGATGTAAATTGCCAACAGCCTCTCTGGAGAACTGTATGTTGTTTTCTAAAACAGAGCTACAGAGCATAGCACACTTCCACTCATGGGCGTGTATTTTGGGAAAACTAAAAATCCACAACACACAGCCAGCCCAAAGTTTAGGGCTGCTCTGTTTACAAGAACCTCGACTTTGGTACACTTTAAATATCCCAGGAAAGGAAAAAAATTGATATAGATGTTGTGGTACTTATATACAATGGAATGTCACTCAGACATAAAATCAATGTCATAAGGCCAATAGCAGCATAATGAGTGGCTTTAGGTACGATGATGCTAAGTGAAATGAGCCTCAAAGAAAAAGAAACTTATTGTAATATATCACTTATAGAGGGAATGTAAACATGGCTACACATGAACTGAATTACAAAAGAGAACAGAGTTACACATTTAGAAAACACACTTCTGCCTCCTTAAGGGGAAAGGTGACGTGGGGTGATGTGTAAAAGCAGAGTTTGAAATTAGCACAGATACCATTCCATATACCAAATATGTAATAGACAAGACCTACTCCTTTCTCAATGAACTGGACACAAAACACCCTATTCACTGAAGAGGAATATATCTGACTGGTAATAATCTTGAAACCTATGTATTTATAAGTCTCCATAATGGAATCAAGTGTATGTAGATTGGCATAAACACAGATCAATGGAACAGGACAGAAAGCCCAGAGATAAACCTACATACCTATGGCTATCTCATCTATGACAAAGGAGCTAAGGATATACAATGGAGAAAAGACAGTCTCTTCAGTAATTGGTGCTGGGAAAACTGGACCCCTACACATAAAAGAATGAAATTAGAACACTCCATAACACCATACACAAAAATAAACTCTAAATGGATTAGAGATCTAAATAGAAGACCAGACACTATAAAACACTTAGAGGAAACCATAGGCAGAACACTCTATGACATAAATCACAGCAAGATCCTTTTTGACTCACCTCCTAGAGAAATGGAAATAAAAACAGAAATCAACAAATGGGACCTAATGAAACTTAAAAGCTTTTACACAGTATAGGAAAACATAAACAAGATGCAGAAACAACCCTCAGAATGGGAGAAAATATTTTCAAATGAAGCAATTGACAAAGGATTAATCTCCAAACTTTACAAGCACCACATGTAGCTCAATATCACAAAAACAAACAACCCAATCCAAAAACGGGCAGAAGACTTAAATAGACATTTCTCCAAAGAAGATATACAGATTACCAAGAAACACATGAAAGGATGCTGAACATCACTAATCATTAGAGAAATGCAAATCAAAACTACCGTGAGGTATCACCGCACAGCAGTCAGAGTGGCAATCATCCAAAAAAATCTACAAAACAATAAATGCTGGAGAGGCCTTTATTGGAGAAAAGGGAACACACTTGCACTGTGGGTGGGAATGTAAATTGATATGGGCACTAGGGAGAACACTCCGGAGGTTCCTCTAAATAGCTAACAATAGAGGTACCATACGACACAACAATCCAACTACTGGGCATTTGCCTTGCGAAAACCATAATTCAAAAAGAGTTATGTACAAAAATGTTCATTGCAGCTCTATTTACAATAGCCAGGACATAGAAGCAACCTAAGTGTCCATCGACAGATGAATGGATAAAGAAGATCTGGCACATATATACAATGGAATATTACTCAGCCATAAAAAGAAGCAAAACTGAGTTATTTGTACTGAGGTGGATGGACTTAGAATCTGTCCTACAAAGTGAAGTAAGTCAGAAAGGGAAAAACAAATACTGTATGTTAACAGAGATATACGGAATCTAATGAAGAAAAAAAAAGATTTTGAAGAACCTAGTGGCAGGACAGGATTAAGGACACAGACGTAGAGAAAGGACTTGAGGACACTGGAAGGGGGATGGGTAAGCTGAGACGAAGTGACAGAGTGGCATGGACATAAATACATTACCAAATGTAACACTGATAGCTACTGGAAAGCAGCCACATAGAACAGGGAGATCAGCTCGGTGCTTTGTGACCACATAAAGGGGTGGGATATGGATTGTGGGAGGGAGATGCAAGAGGGAGGGGATCTGGTGATATTTGTATATGTATAGCTGATTCACTTTGTTATACAGCAGAAACTAACACTCCATTGTAAAACAATTATACTCCAATAAACGTGTAAAAGGAAAAAAAAAAAAAGAATGCCCAGGGATAAACCTACACACCTATGGTCAACTAATCTATGACAAAGGAGGCAAGACTATACAATGGAGATAAGACAGTCTCTTCAATCATTGGTGCTGGGAAATATGGACAGCTACATGTAAAAGAATGAAATTAGAACACTCCCCAACACCATACATAAAAATATATTCAAAATGGATTAGAGACCTTAATGTAAGACGGGACAGTATAAAACTCTGAGAGGAAAACTTACGAAGGATACTCTGACGTAAATCACAGCAAGATCTTTTTTGATCCACCTCCTGTAGTAATGAAATAAAAAAGAAAACTAAACAGATGGGACCTAATGAAATGTAAAAGCTTTTACAAAGCAAAGGAAACTACAAACAAGACGAAAAGACAACCCTCAGAATGGCAGAAAATATTTGCAAATGAATCAATGGACAAATAATTAATCTCCAATATATATATATAAACAGCTCATGCAGCTCAATATTAATAAAACAAACAACCCAATACAAAAATGGAAGAAGATCTAAATAGACATTTCTTCCAAGAAGACATAGAGATGGCCAGTATGCACATGAAAATCTGCTCAACATCACTAATTATTAGAGAAATGGAAATCGAAACTACAATGAGGTATCACGTCACACCTGTTAGAATGGGCATCATCAGAAAATCTACAAACAACAAATGCTGGAGACGCTGTGGAGAAAAGGAACCTTCTTCCACTATTGTTGGGAATGTAAATGGATATAGTCTCTATGGAGAACAGTATGGAGGTTCCTTAAAAAACTAAAAATAGAATTACCATATAATCCAGCAATCCCACTACTGGGCATATACCCAGAGAAAACCATAAATCAAAAAGACACATTCACCACAATGTTCATTGCAGCACTATTTACAATAGCCAGGTAATGAAAGCAACCTAAGTGCCCACAGACAGATGAATGGATAAAGATGTGGTACATATATACAATGGAATATTACTCAGCCATACATAGGAATGAAATTGGGTCATTTGTAGAGACCTTGATGGATCTAGAGACTGTCATACAGAGTGAAGTAAGTCAGAAAGAGAAAAACAAATATTGTATGTTAATGCATATATGTGGAACCTAGAAAAATGGTACAGATGAACCGGTTTGCAGGGCAGAGATAGAGACACAGATGTAGAGAACAAACATATGGACACCAAGGGGGTAATGCTATGTGAGGGTGGTGGTGGGATGAATTGGGAGACTGGGATTCACATGTGCACACTTATATGTATAAAATAGATATCCAATAAGAACCTGCTGTATAAAAGAAATAAATAAATTTAAAAAAAATTAAAAATAAATAAATAACATTTAATAAAATAAACCAAAAAAAGTTTTTCCCTTCACATAGACGTCTTTATCTTAATGCATTATTTCCATGTTTATATCTCCAAATTAAAAAAAAGAGGAATAAATAAAATCTACCTTGAACCAAAAATAAAAAAAAAGAAAAAAGAAAAAAACAGAACCCACCAGTTATACAGAGGAAAATCGTATCAGGGCACTTGCTCCAGTGGTAAAAGATTCTTAAGTTGGTCAGAGGTGGGAAATCTTCTCCCATGCAGTCAGCCCCACAAGGAGCAACCTCATTGCAAAGCTGGGGGACTGTGTCGAGGCGTCTGTGAGTCAATGTGAGCTGAGCCCCAGTCCTGCTGCAGCTGAACTCTTCCCACCCTTCCCAGGTAAAACACATGAATATGCACAAGAACTTGCAAGCCTAGAGGAAGGGCTATGGAGCCACACCAGCGACAGCACGCAGGCCGACTTGGTGCCTGCAGGCCAGCCAGGATGGTCCTGGCCTCAGATGCTCTTCTGGAAGCTTTCCATTTCCCTACCTGTGATACCCCTCCTGCCACGGCCCCCACTGCTTTTTTACTTCCTCACCTCTGCCTGGGGAGACATTCCAGTGGCAGGTATGGGTGACACATCCTCTTCTTTAGCAGGTGGCAGCCTGGCAGCTCCTGCAGAAAGTCCAGCAGAGCCCCACTCACAATGGGCCACCCACAAAGCCACGGCCCCTCACTCCCTCCCACCACCCCAGCCCCGACACTGCTGACGGGGCCGAGAATATGGCGTCAGGTACAGCTACAGGGGCTCTTGCTGACTGGAGAGGTGTTTATATTGACCTCAACCAGGCACACGTGGGGAGGGCTGGCAGGCAGCGTCAGGCTGCCCAAATCAGCCAATCCTCACCCCTCAGGGACTCACAGTTGCAGAAAATGAAACTTGCTAAACGGGCCACGCCCAAGGAACAGGTGTGGGCTCTTGAGAGTCAGGATAGACAAGGGGCTGCAGCTGCGGCTTGTTTTCTTCTCATTTTATCTGGTCCATGAGTGGAAAACAACTTCAAGAAGACCCTATACTAATGAGAGGAACCCAGGAGTCAGGGAGAGGAGTGATGGTGGGTGGAGACAGAGGTCTGGTGCCTGGCTGCAGTGGAAGTGTCTGGAAGACCAGGCAGAGAGAGGCTGCACAGAGTGATAGCCAGGGTCACAGACCTGTCAGAGCTGCTGTTTGTTAGTTCAAGTCCTGCTCTGTGGTGTTCTGTGTCAGCTGTGAGCGACAGGTGAGCTGGGGGTTCTCTGCATGGTGGGCTATGTGCACAGTTCCTGTGTTTCCAGCCCTGCTGGGGTACCTGCCCAGGGGAGCTCCGTATCCTGGGAAGGGCCTGACTATGAGAGCCCCATGGGCTGCTGGGTAGCTGCACAGGTGAGCTCCATACCCTGGGAGGGACTTGACCACGAGAGCCCCGTGGGCTGTGGGGTGGGGGTGCAGCCCAGGTGAGCTCCATATCCTGGGATTGGCCTGACCACGAGAGCCCCATGGGCTGCTGGAAACCTGGTAAAGGATATCAGGACAGTCAGTGAAGCCACCGAGGATATACATCCAGTAGCTCCTATTTCCTACACCCTGCTGGTCATTCTACCATCCACCAGGCCATGGCATTCTGTATTAGACTTCAATGATGCCTTCTTCTGTATTCCATTCATCTCAGAGTCACAAGAATTTTTGGCTTGTGAGTGGCAGGACACAACATGCAACCAAAGCAATAATGCTGGGCCGTCCTGTCCCAATGGTTCAAAAATCCCCACACCATCATTGGGGAAATGTCCTCTAAAGACCTAAAAGTTCTACCTCTGTGAAAGGGAACCCTCCTTCAATATGCAGCGGACATTCTGATCGCCAGGCCTACTAAAGACGCCTCTGAACTACCTAGCCAAGAAAGGATAGAAGGTGTCCAAGAAAAAGGCTCAAATATCCCAGGCTAAGGTGACATGCCTGAGCTTCATTCTCACAGATATTTGGAGAAACGCATCCCAGGATAGGGAAGAAGCCATTTGCAGCCTTACCTCTTCTAAACCTAGAGGACAGCTTAGGGGTTCCTGGGGAGGCCAAGGTTTTCTGCATCTGGATCCCTAACTACAGTCTAATAGCTGGGCCTCTACATGAAACACTGACATGAAAAGATGATGATCCTTTTGAATAGAATCCAGTAGCAGCCTCTCAAGAATGGAAAGAGCAGTCAATTCAGACCCTTGCCCAGGAACTCCCTAATTTAGCTAAACCCTTTGACCTTTACATACCCGGTCAAAGGTTAATTGCCCTTGGAGCCTTAGTGCAAAAACTGGGACCACTTGAAATGGAGCAACACAAGAATGCCCTTCAGGTATGATAAACTATGGTCACCAAGGGCTTTGCCCACCGACTCATCAGGCCACGATACTGGGGTATCTAAAAAGATGGAAATCAGCAGCCCACAAGGCCAGCTCCCTCCTAAGGGAAAAGGACCCCACGTGGTGATCCTAACCACGCATCATGCCCTGAAGTTGCAGGGGTCACTCTGTGGACACACTGACCTCGAGTGAGGAGGCCCTCCAACGCCAACCTCCAGAGAGACAAACGGGGGCAACGGGCCACCAAGATGACTCGTGTGACCATCACTTGACCTGGAGTTTCTCTCAGAAAATAACAAGACTGTGCCCCGAAAGAGCAGACTACTGCTTGCAGGACTTACTGCACCCAGAGGGGAGCTAATAAGCTTGGCGGGGGAAATGTATATCCTGCTTTCACCATAGTAAGCTACGATGTAACAGGGATTGAACACATGTAGATCCACAGCAGGATGATATATAAGGCTGGAAGCTATGCAGGCTAAGAGATGTTAGAGAGGCTGGGTGAGGAAATGCAGACCTTTTAAAGTAATACTGCCTGGTACCCATTCCATGGGTCCCAAATCTGCAGGTTCAAGGGAATCTTCTGACAGTGAAAACATGCCTGGGAAACCGAGATGAATGTACACCGTGTGCTCAGGAAAGGTGTCTAAAATGCACCTCATTTTTGATCTCCTGGTGCTGGGGTTCGCCATTCCAGCCACATTACTAACAATCTCCCCACTTGGAGAATCAGCACCTTTAACCTCCTGTTTTACACAGTTTTCAATTTGTGCAGAGGATAAATGGGAAGAGGGGGAACCAATGAGAGATTAGCTGTAGGAGTTTTGACAGGCATATGTCACTCTAATTTCCCATTAGGAAGAAGAATTAACCAAAGGCTCAGCCTGCCTCCCCAGAACCAGAATAGGGCCGGAAGCAATCCAATGGTTTGGCGGCCAGCTCACAAAAAATGCGAGTTGCGAAATGGAGCTCAGGAGCAGACAATTCAAAGACCTGCAAAGATATAAATGATAACCAACGTCCAAAAATATATTCAGGTAAGGCAACGAAGAGGATCTGAATGAGAGGCAGAATTGCAGGAAACAGATTTCAAAAGGTAGATTCTACTCACATTTAAAGCATATGAAAAGCAGCAGAATTTCTAAAATGATGCAGTTGGGCAAAAGTGTGTATGCGTTTTTTTCGTGAATATCTTCAGGGAAAAAACACATACAGAGATTTTGACCAACCAAACAAGAGGGAAATGCAAATCCACACAACAAAGAAATCTCAATTTCCACTGCTCAGAAAGGCCATCCAAAAAATATGTACAAACCAGAAATGCAGGAGAGGCCATGGAAAACAGGGAGCCTAGTCACGCTGATGGGTGGGGTATAAATATCCAAGAGCCATTCTGAAGAGGTGTATGCTGTTTCCTAAAACATCTAAAATACAAAGTTCCCGAGCAAAGGGGACTTCAACTCATGGGCATATAACTTGGGAAGGCTAAATATCAATAAGACACAGGCACCCCAAAGTTTAGGGCTGCTCTGCATAGAAGAACCTCAACTTTGGTACACCTAAAATATCCCAGGAAAAAGAGAAATGTATAAAGAACTTGTGGTAATTTTGTACAACGGAATATCACTCAGACGTGAAATCAATGTATATAAGGCCAGTAGCAGCATAATGAGTTGATTTAGGTATGATGATTCTAAGGGAAATTAATCACAGAGAAAAAGAATCTTATCATAAGATATCAGTTATAGAGGGAAAGTCAATATCACAACACATGAACTGAATTAGGAAAGAGAACAGAGTCTCACATTTAGAAAAAAAACTCTTATGCCTGCTTCAGGGGAAAGGAGAGGTGGGGTGATGCATAAAACTAGAGTTTGATATTAGCACAGGTACCATTCCATAAACCAAATAGAGAATAGACAAGACCTACACCTTCCTCAGTGAACGGGACTCAACACCCCTATTCCCCGCAGAGGAATATATCTGACTAGTAAGAATCTTAAAACCTATGTATTGATATGTCTCCGTAAGGGAATCAATTGTATCTAGACCGGCATAAACACGTCAGTGAAAATCAGCTCAACCCCATTATAAAAATGAATTTCAAAAACAAAACCAAAAAATAGCGTAATTCTTACACAATTCCTTCAGGGGTTCTGATGAAACCTGGAATGACCCTATCTGCAAAGACAGCTGAATGAGACATAAGGCTGGACACTTGGGACTGAGAGGACTGGTGAGATTGGGAGAGAAAATGCAGACCCTTTACAGTAGTAATGCATACAACCATTCCATAGGTCCCAAATCTCCAGGTAGAAGGGAATATCACTACAGTTATGACATGTATGGGAAACCTAGAGAATGGACACCCTGTGATGGCGAAAGGTTTCTAAAACTCTCCTAATTTTTCCTCTCCTTGTGCTCCACTTTGGCATTCCAACTGCTTTACTATCAATCTCCCAGCTTAGGAGAGTCAGCCCCTATAACCTCCTGGTTTGCACAGTTTGCTAATTGTGCAGAGGATGAAAGGGAAGAGGGAGAACCAATCAGAGAGTAGATGTAGGCATTTGGACCGTCACATGTCACTCTAATTTCTCATCAGGAAGAAGAATTAACCAAAGCCTCAGCCACCTGCAGGGAACCAATATAGCCACCCCTGGAACCAGTATAGGTCCTGAAGCAAAACTGTGGATTTGCGGCCAGCTCACAAAAATGGGATTTGAAAATTGGAGCTCAGGGGCACAGCAATTCACAAACCTGCAGAGTTATAAAGGACTACTCTCTTCCAAAAATCTGTTGAGGGAAGGCAATGAAGGGGACTTGAAAATGAGGCAGAATTGCACAAAACATATTTCAATAGGTAAATTGGAATCGCCTTTAAAGCACAGGAAAAGCATCACGACTTGGACAGTGATGCACTTGGCCAAAAAGGGCGTATGCCTTTTCTCCTGAGTATATTCAGGAGAAAACGCATACGCCCTTTTTGGCCAATCAAGCAAGCGTGCAATGCAAATCCACACTACAAAGAATTGTCACTTCCCACCGGTCAAAAGGGACATCCGAATATCTGTAAAAACCAGAAAGGCAAGAGAGAGATGACACGGGCATGAAGCAATGTGATCCCAAAGGTCATGGAGGATTGTGATGACAAGCGCATGGAGCATTGTGGTGACAAGATTATGTAGCATTTTGCTGACAAAGACAAGGAGCATTATGATGACAAGTTTCATGGAGCACTGTGATGACAAGTGTCACAGAGCACTGTGATTACAGGGGTCATGGAGCATTGGGATGACAAGGGCATGGATCATTGTGATGACAAGGGTCATGGAGGATTTTGATGACAAGAGTCCCAGATCATTGTGTTGTCAGGGTTCATGAGGCGTTGTGATGACAGTGGTCATGGAGCACTTTGATTTCATTGTGATGACAATAACCTAAAGCATTATGATGATGGGCATGGTGCATTGTGATGACAGGGTTCATGGAGCATTGTGATGACAAGGGTCATGGAGCCTTGTGATGAAAAGGCTGTGGAACATTTTGATGGCATAGGTCATGGAGCATTGTTATGACAGGGGTAATGGAGCATTGTGATGACAAGGGCATGGAGCATTGGTCTGAAAAGTTGCATGGATTATTGTGATGAAAGCGGGCATGGAGCATTGTGATGACAAGGGCACGGAACACAGTGATACATGTGTCATGGAGGATTGCAATGACAAGGGCATGGAGCATTGTGATGACAAGCATCATGGAGCTTTGTGATCACAACATCATGGAGCAATGTGATGAGAGGTTTCATGGAGCTTTGTGATGACATAGGCCATGGAACATTTTGATGACAAGTGCGTGGTGCATTGTGATGAGAAGGGCAGGGAGCATTGTGATGACAGGGTCATGGAGCAATTGGATGAAAAGCGTCATGGAATATTTTGATGACAGTGTTTATGGAACATTGTGATATCAGGGGTCATGGAGCATTGTGATGAAAAGTGTCATGGAGCATAGCGATGACAGGGGTTATGGAACATTGTGATGTCAGGGGCATGGAGCATTTTGATGATAAGGCATGTAGCATTGTTGTGACAAGAGTCATGAAACATTGTGATGACAGGGGTGAGGGGGTATTGTGATGATTAGTGAAGGAACATTGTCATATCAGTGGTGAGAGAGCATTTCAATGAGAAGTGCATGGAGCATTGTGATAACAAGGTTGTGGAGCATTGTGATGACAAACGCAAGGCACATTGTGTTGATATGTGTCATGGAGCATTGTGCTGACAAACGCATGGAGCATGATGATGACAAGGTTTATGGAGCATTGTGATGACAACGATGTGGAGCATTGTGATGACAAGCACATGGTGCATTGTGATGCCATGGGTCATGGAGTATTGTGCTGACAAAATCATGGAGCATTGTGATGAAATGTTCATGGAGCATTGTGGTGACAATGGACACAGAGCCTTGTGATGACGAGGGCATGGACCATTGGGATGACAAAGGTCATGAAACATTGTGATGACTGGAGTCACAGAGCATTGTGATGACAGGGGTCATAGAGCATTGTGATGAAAGGGCATGGAGCATTGTGATGAGAAGGTCATGGAGTATTGTGAAGACAGGTGTCAGGGAGCATTATGATGACATATGTCATGGTCCATTGTGATGACAATGGAATGGAGCATTGTGATGCCAAGTGTCACGGAGGATTGTGATGACAAAGGTAATGGAGCATTTTGATGACAAGGGCTTGGAGCATTGTGATGACAAGGGTCATGGAGCATTTTGATGACACGGGCCATTGAGAATTTTGATGACAAGTTCATGAAACATTGTGATGACAAGCACATGGAGCTTGCTATGACAGGGGTCATGGAGCATTGCGATGACAAGTGCATAGAGAATTGTGATGACAAAGCATGTACCACTGTGATGAGAAGTGTCATGGAGCATAGTGATGCCAAGAACGTGGAGAATTGTGATGACAGGGGACATGAAGCATTGTGATGACCAGGGCATGGAGCATTGTGATGGCAAGACCGTGGAGCACTGTGATGAGAAGACCATGGATAATTGTGATGACGAGCGTCATGGAGCACTCTAATGAGAAGGGGTATGGATCATTGTGATGACAGGTGTCATGGACCATTGTGATGACAGTGGTCATGGAGCATTGTGATGACCAGGGCATGGAGCATTGTGATGGCAAGAACGTGGAGCATTGTGAGGAGAAGAGCAGGGATAATTGTGATGACGAGCATCATGGAGCACTGTAATGACAAGGGGTATGGAGCATTGTGATTACAAGGGTCATGGAGCATTGTGATGACAAAGGGCATGGAGCATTGGGATGAGAAGGCCATGGAGCGTTCTGATGACATGCATCATGGAGCTTTGTGATGACAAGGTCATGGAGCATTGTGATTACAGGGGTCTTGGAGCACTGTGATGAAAAGGGCATGGATCATTGTGGTGAAAAAGGCACGGAGCCTTGTCATGACAGGGTTCAAGGAGCATACTGATGACAAGTGTCAGGGAGCACTGTGATGACAAGGGTATTGAGCATTGTGATGACCAAGGTCATAGAGCATTGTGATGAGAAGACCATGGATAATTGTGATGACGAGCCTAATGGGGTGTTGTGATGATAAGTGTTATGGAACATTTTGATCACAAGGATTTGGATCACTGTGATGACAGAGGTCATGGAGAATTTTGATTTCATTGTGATGACAATAGCCTGAAGCATTATGATGATGGGCATGGTGCATTGTGATGACAGGGTTCATGGAGCATTGAGATGAAAAGGGGCATGGAACATTCTGATGACATGCGTCATGGAGCTTTGTGATGACAAGGACATGGAGCATTGTGATTACAGGGGTCTTGGGGCATTGTGATGCCAAGGGTCATGGAGCCTTGTGATGACAAGGCTGTGGAACATTGTGATGGCAGGGGTCATGGAGCATTGTTATGACAGGGGTAATGGAGCATTGTGATGACAAGGGCATGGAGCATTGGTCTGAAAAGTTTCATGGATTATTGTGATGAGAGGGGGCAAGGAGCATTGTGATGACAAGGGCATGGAACAGTGTGATACATGGTTCATGGAGGATTGTAATGACAAGGGCATGGAGCATTGTGATAAGAATGGCGTGGAGCATTTTGATGAAAAGCATCATGGAGCCTGTGATGACAAGGGCATAGAACAATGTGATGAGCGGGTTCATGGAGCATTTTGATGACAATGGTATGCAGCACTGTGATGCCAAGGGTCATGGAGCTTTGTGATGACAAAGGTCATGGAGCATTTTGATGACAAGGGTGTGGTGCATTCTGTTGTGAAGGGCAGGGAGCATTGTGATGAGAGGGTCATGGAGCAATTTGATGAAAAGTGTCATGTAACATTTTGATGACAGGGGTTATGGAACATTGAGATATCAGGGGTCATGGAACATTTTCATTACAGGGGTTATGGACCATTGTGATGACAGGGGAGAGGGTGTATTGTGATGACTAGTGAGGGAACATGTTGATATCAGTGGTGAGAGAGCATTTTGATAAGAAGTGCATGGAGCATTGTGATGACAATTTTGTGGAGCATTGTGATCACAATGTTGTGGAGCATTGTGATGACAAGCTCATGGCGCATTGTGATGATATGGGTCGTGGAGCACTGTTCTGGCAAGCGAATGGAGCATTGTGATGACAAGGGTCATGGAGCATTTTGATGAAAAGTTCATGGAGCATTGTGGTGACAAAATTCACAGAGCCTTGTGATGACGAGGGCATGGACCATTGTGATGACACAGGTCATGAAGCCTTGTGATGACTGGAGTCACGGAGCATTGTGATGACTGGGGTCATGGAGCATTGTGATGACAAGGGCATGGAGCTTTGTGATGACAGGGGCATGGAGCATTGTTATGATAACGGGCATTGAGAATTTTGATGAAAAGATCGTGAAGCATTGTGATGACAAAGGTATGGAGCTTGCTATGACAGGGGTCATGGAGCATTGTGATGACAAGGGCATGGAGCTTTGTGATGACAGGGGCATGGAGCATAGGTCTGACAAGTTTCATGGATAATTGTGTTGACAGTGGGCATGGCACATTGTGATGACAAGGGCATGGAGCATTGTGAAGACAAGGTCATGGAGTATTGTGAAGACAGGTGTCAGGGAGCATTGTGATGACATATTTCATGGTCCACTGTGATGACAATGGCATGGAGCATTGGGATGCCAAGTGTTATGGAGGATTGGGATGACAAAGGTAATGGAGCATTGTGATGACAAGGGCTTGGAGCATTTTGATGACAAGGGCATGGAGCATTGTGATGACAACGGCATTGAGAAGTTTGATGAAAAGGTCATGAAGCATTGTGATGACAAAGGCATGGAGCTTGCTATGACAGGGGTCATGGGGCATTGCGATGACAAGTGCATGGATAATTGTGATGACAAAGAATGTAACATTGTGATGAGAACTGTCATGGAGCATTGTGACAACAAGGACGTGGAGAATTGTGATGACAAGGGACATGGAGCATTGCGATGACCAGGGCATTGAGCATTGTGAAGGCAAGGCCGTGGAGCACTGTGATGAGAAGACCATGGATAATTGTGATGACGAGCATCATGGAGCATGTAATGACAAGGGGCATGGAGCATTGTGATGACAGGTGTCATGGAGCATTGTGATGACAGGGGTCATGGATCATGGTGATGACAAGGGTCATGGAGCATTCTGATGACAAGCTTGTGGAGTATTGTGATGACAATGGCATGGAGCATTGTGATGAAAATGGCATGGATCATTGTGATGAAAAAGGCATGGAGACTTGTCATGACAGAGTTCAATGAGCATACTGACGACAAGTTTCAGGGAGCATTGTGATGACAAGTGTATTGAGAATTGTGAAGGCAAATGTCATGGAACATTGTGATGAGAAGTCCATGGATAATTGTGATGACCAGCGTCATGGGGCGTTGTGATGACAAGTGTTATGGAGCATTGTGACCACAAGGGTTTGGAGCATTGTTATGACAGAGGTCATGGAGAATTTTGATTTCATTGTGATGACAATAGCATGAAGTATTATGATGATGGGCATGGTGCATTTTGATGACAGGGTTCATGGAGCATTGAGATGAAAATGGGCATGGAGCATTCTGATGACATGCGTCATGGAGCTTTGTGATGACAAGGGCATGGAGCATTGTGATTACAGGGGTCTTGGGGCATTGTGATGCCAAGGGTCATTGAGCCTTGTGATGACAAGGCTGTGGAACATTGTGATGGCAGGGGTCATGGAGCATTGTTATGACAGGGGTAATGGAGCATTGTGATGACAAGGGCATGGAGCATTGGTCTGAAAAGTTTCATGGATTATTGTGATGAGAGGGTGCAAGGAGCATTGTGATGACAAGGGCATGGAACACTGTGATACATGGGTCATGGAGGATTGTAATGACAAGGGCATGGAGCATTGTGATAAGAATGGCATGGAGCATTGTGATGAAAAGCATCATGGAGCCTGCGATGACAAGGGCATGGAACAATGTGATGAGTGGGTTCATGGAGCATTTTGATGACAATGGTATGCAGCATTGTGATGCCAAGGGTCATGGAGCTTTGTGATGACAAAGGTCATGGAGCATTTTGATGACAAGGGTGTGGTGCATTCTGTTGTGAAGGGCAGGGAACATTGTGATGAGAGGGTCATGGAGCAATTTGATCAAAAGTGTCATGGAACATTTTGATGACAGGGGTTATGGAACATTGAGATGTCAGGGGTCATGGAACATTTTCATGACAGGGGTTATGAACCATTGTGATGACAGGGGAGTGGGTGTATTGTGATGACTAGTGAGGGAACATGTTGATATCAGTGGTGAGAGAGCATTTTGATAAGAATTGCATGGAGCATTGTGATGACAAGGTTTATGGAGCATTGCGATGACAAGGTGTTGGAGCATTGTGATGACAAGCTCATGGCGCATTGTGATGACATGGGTCTTGGAGCACTGTGCTGACAAGCGCATGGAGCATTGTGATGACAAGGGTCATGGAGCATTGAGTTGACATAGGCACGGAGCATTGTGATGACAATTGTCACGGAGCATTGTGATGAAAAGTTCATGGAGCATTGTGGTGACAAAGTTCACAGAGCCTTGTGATGATGAGGCCATGGTCCATTGTGATGACACAGGTCATGAAGCCTTGTGATGACTGGAGTCACGGAGCATTGTGATGACTGGGTTCATGGAGCATTGTGATGACAAGGGCATGGAGCTTTGTGATGACAGGGGCATGGAGCATTGGTCTGACAAATTTCATGGATAATTGTGTTGACAGTGGGCATGGCACATTGTGATGACAAGGGCATGGAGCATTGTGAAGACAAGGTCATGGAGTATTGTGAAGACAGGTGTCAGGGAGCATTGTGATGCCATATTTCATGGTCCATTGTGATGACAATGGCATGGAGCATTGTGATGCCAAGTGTTATGGAGGATTGGGATGACAAAGGTAATGGAGCATTGTGATGACAAGGGCTTGGAGCATTGTGATGACAAGGGCATGGAGCATTGTGATGACAACAGGCATTGAGAATTTTGATGAAAAGGTCATGAAGCATTGTGATGACAAAGGCATGGAGCTTGCTATGATAGGGGCCATGGGGCATTGTGATGACAAGTGCATGGAGAATTGTCATGACAAGAGCATGTAACATTGTGATGAGAACTGTCATGGAGCATTGTGATGACAAGGACGTAGAGAATTGTGATGACAAGGGACATGGAGCATTGTGATGACCAGGGCATGGAGCATTGTGATGGCAAGATCGTGGAGCACTGTGATGAGAAGACCATGGATAATTGTGATGACGAGCATCATGGAGCACTGTAATGACAAGGGGCATGGAGCATTGTAATGACAGGGGTCATGGATCATTGTGATGACAAGGGTCACGGAGCATTCTGATGACAAGCTTGTGAAGTATTGTGATGACAATGGCATGGAACATTGTGATGAAAAGGGCATGGATCATTGTGATGAAAAAGGCATGGAGACTTGTCATGACAGGGTTCAATGAGCATACTAACGACAAGTGTCAGGGAGCATTGTGATGACAAGTGTATTGAGAATTGTGAAGAAAAATGTCATGGAGCATTGTGATGAGAAGTCCATGGATAATTGTGATGACCAGCGTCATGGGGCGTTGTGATGACAAGTGTTATGGAATATTGTGATCACAAGGGTTTGGAGCATTGTTATGACAGAGGTCATGGAGAATTTTGATTTCATTTTGATGATAATAGCATGAAGCATTATGATGATGGGCATGGTGCATTGTGATGACAGGGTTCATGGAACATTGAGATGAAAAGGGGCATGGAGCATTATGATTACAGGGGTCTTGGAGCATTGTGATGACAAGGGTCATGGAGCCTTGTGATGACAAGGCCGTTGAACATTGTGATGGCAGGGGTCATGAAGCATTGTTATGACAGAGGTAATGTAGCATTGTGATGACAAGGGCATGGAGCATTGGTCTGAAAAGTTTCATGGATTATTGTAATGAGAGTGGGCATTGAGCATTGTGATGACAAGGGCACGGAACACTGTGATACATGGTTCATGGAGGATTGCAATGACAAGGGCATGGAGCATTGTGATGAGAAGGGCATCGAGCATTGTGATGACAAGCGTCATGGAGCTTTGTGATGAAAACGTCATGGAGCAATGTGATGAGAGGTTTCATGGAGCTTTGTGATGACAATGGCATGGAGCATTGTGATGCCAAGGGTCATGGAGCTTTGTGATGACATAGGCCATGGAGCATTTTGAAGACAAGGGCGTGATGCATTGTGATGAGAAAGGCAAGGAGCATTGTGATGACAGGGTCATGGAGCAATTGGATGAAAAGGGTCATGGAACATTTTGATGACAGTGTTTATGGAACATTGTGATATCAGGGGTCATGGAACATTGTGATGAAAAGGGTCATGGAGCATTGTGATGACAGGGGTTATGGAACATTGTGATGTCAGGAGCATGGAGCATTTTGATGATAAGGGCATGTAGCATTGTTGTGACAAGAGTCATGGAACATTGTGATGACAGGGCTGAGGGAGTATTGTGATGATTAGTGATGGAACATTGTGATATCAGTGGTGAGAGAGCATTTTGATGAGAAGTGCATGGAGCATTGTGATAACAAGGTTGTGGAGCATTGTGATGACAAACGCATGGCGCATTGTGATGATATGTGTCATGGAGCATTGTGCTGACAAACGCATGGAGCATTGTGATGACAAGGTTTATGGAGCATTGTGATGACAACGATGTGGAGCATTGTGATGACAAGCGCATGGCGTATTGTGATGCCATGCGTCATGGAGTATTGTGCTGACAAAGGCATGGAGCATTGTGATGACAAGAGTCACTGAGCATTGTGATGAAATGTTCATGGATCATTGTGGTGACAATGGTCACAGAGCCTTGTGATGACGAGGGCATGGACCATTGTGATGACAAAGGTCATGAAGCATTGTAATGACTGGAGTCATGGAGCATTGTGATGACAGGGGTCATAGAGCTTTGTGATGAATGGGCATGGAGCATTGTGATGAGAAGGTCATGGAGTACTGTGAAGACAGGTGTCAGGGAGCATTGTGATGACATATGTCATGGTCCATTGCGATGACAATGGAATGGAGCATTGTGATGCCAAGTGTCATGGAGGATTGTGATGACAAAGGTAATGGAGCATTTTGATGACAAGGGCTTGGAGAATTGTGATGACAAGGGTCATGGAACATTCTGATGACAAGGGCATGGAGCATTGTGATGACAAGGAGCATTGAGAATTTTGATGACAAGTTCATGAAGCACTGTGATGACAAGCACATGGAGCTTGCTATGACAGGGGTCATGGAGCATTGCGATGACAAGTGCATAGAGAATTTTAATGACAAAGCATGTAACACTGTGATGAGAAGTGTCATGGAGCATAGTGATGCCAAGAACTTGGAGAATTGTGATGACACGGGACATGGAGCATTGTGATGACCAGTGCATGGAGCATTGTGATGGCAAACCGTGGAGCATTGTGATGAGAAGACCATGGATAATTGTGATGACGAGCGTCATGGAGCACTATAATGACAAGGGGTATGGAGCATTGCGATGACAGGTGTCATGGACCATTGTGATGACATTGGTCATAGAGCATTGTGATGACCAGGGCATGGATCATTGTGATTGCAAGAACGTGGAGCATTGTGATGAGAAGACCATGCATAATTGTGATGACCAGCGTCATGGAGCACTGTAATGACAAGGGGTATGGAGAATTGTGATAACAGGGGTCATGGATCATTGTGATGACAAGGGTCATGGAGCATTCTGATGAGGATCTTGTGGAGTATTTTGATGACAATGGCATGGAGCATTGTGATGAAAACAGCATGGGACATTGTGATGAAAAAGGCATGGAGCCTTGTCATGACAAGGTTCAAGGAGCATACTGACGACAAGTGTCAGGGAGCATTGTGATGACAAGGGTATTAAGCATTGTGATGACAAAGTCATGGAGCATTGTGATGAGAAGACCATGGATAATCGTGATGATGAGTGTCATGGGGTGTTGTGATGATAAGTGTTATGGAACATTTTGATCACAAGGATTTGTGATCACAGAGGTCATGGAGCATTTTGATTTCATTGTGTTGACAATAGACTGAAGCATTATGATGATGGGCATGGTGCATTGTGATGACAAAGTTCATGGAGCATTGAGATGAAAAGGGGCATGGAGCATTCTGATGACATGCGTCATGGAGCTTTGTGAGGACAAGGGCATGGAACGTTGTGATGGCAGGGTTCATAGAGCATTGTTATGACAGGGGTAATGGAGCATTGTGATGGCAAGAGCATGGAGCATGGTGATGAGAACACCATGGAGCATTCTGATGACATGCGTCATGGAGCTTTGTGATGACAAGGGCATGGAGCATTGTGATTACAGTGGTCTTGGAGCATTGTGATGACAAGGGTCATCGAGCCCTGTGATGACAAGGCCGTGGAACGTTGTATTGGCAGGGGTCATGGAGCATTGTTATGACAGGGGTAATGGAGCATTGTGATGACAATGGCATGGAGCATTGGTCTGAAAAGTTTCATGGACTATTGTGATGAGAGTGGGCATGGAGCATTGTGATGACAAGGGCATGGAACACAGTGATAAATGCATCATGGAGGATTGTAATGACAAGGGCATGGAGCATTGTGATGAGAAGGGCATTGAGCAGTGTGATGACAAGCGTCATGGAGCTTTTTGATGACAATTCCATGGAACAATGTGATGAGAGGGTTCAGGTAGCATTGTGATGACAATGGCATGGAGCATTGTGATGCCAAGGGTCATGGAGCATTGTGATGACAAAGTTCATGGAGCATTCTGATGACAAGGGCGTGGTGCATTGTGATGAGAAGGGCAGGGAGCATTGTGATGACAAGGTCATGGAGCAATTTGATGAAAAGGGTCATGGAACATTTTGATGACAGGGGGTATGGAACATTGTGATGTCAGGGGTCATCGAACATTGTGATGATAAGTGCATGTAGCATTGTGATGACAGGAGTCATGGAACATTGTGATGACAGGGGTGAGGGAGTATTGTGATGAATAGTGATGTAACATTGTGATATCAGTGGTGAGAGAGCATTTTGATGAGAAGTACATGGAGCATTGTGATGACTAGGTTTATGGAGCATTATGATGACAAGTTTGTGGAGCACTGTGATGACAAGCACATGGCGCATTGTGATGACATGGGTCATGGAGCATTGTGCTGACAAGCGCATGGAGCATTGTGATGACAAGGGTCATGGAGCATTGTGCTGAGAAAGGCATAGAGCATTGTGATGACAAGGATCAAAGAGCATTGTGATGAAAACTTCATGGAGCATTGTGGTTAAAAAGGTCACAGAGACTGTTGATGAGGAGGGCATGGACTATTGTGATGACAAAGGTCATGAAGCATTGTGATGAGAGGAGTCACGGAGCATTGTGATGAGAGGGGTCATGGAGCATTGTGATGACAAGGGCATGGAGCATTGGTCTAATAAGTTTCATGGATTATTGTGATGACAGTTGGAATGGCGCATTGTGATGACAAAGGCATGGAGCATTGTGATGACCAGGTCATGCAGTATTGTGAAGAGAGATGTCAGGGAGCATTGTGATGACATATGTAATGGCCCATTGTGATGACAATGGCATGGAACATTGTGATGCCACGTGTCATGGAGGATTCTGATGACACAGGTAATGGAGCATTGTGATGACAAGGGTCAGGGAGCATTGTGCTGACAAGTGCATGGAGAATTGTGATGACAAGGGTCATGGAGCATTCTGATGACAAGCTTGTGGAGTAGTTTGATGACAATGGCATGGAGCATTGTGATGAAAACGGCATGAGGCATTGTGATGAAAAAGGCATGGAGCCTTTTTGTGACAGGGTTCAAGGAGCATTCTGACGACAAGTGTCAGGGAGCATTGTGATGACAAGTGTATTGAGAATTGTGATGAAAAAGGTCACGGAGCATTGTGATGAAAAGGGCATGGAGTATTGTGATGACAGGCATCATGGAGCGTTGTGATGACAAGTGTTATGGAACATTGTGATCACAAGGGTTTGGAGCATTGTGATGACAGAAGTCATGGATCATTTTGATTTCAAGGAGCATGGAGCATTGTGATGACAAGGGCATGAAGCAATGTGATCCCAAGGTTCATGGAGGATTGTGATGACAATGGTAAAGGAGTATTGTGATGACAAGCACATAGAGCATTGTAATGACAAGATCATGTAACATTTTGCTGACAAAGGCATGGAGCATTGTGATGACAAGGGTCATGGAGCATCGGGCTGAAAATGTTCATGGAGTATTGTGATGACAGGGGTCATGGAGCATTGTGATGACAAGGGAATGGAGCATTGTGATGACAAGAGTCCCGGATCATTGTGTTGTCAGGTGTCATGGAGTGTTGTGATGACAGTGGTCATGGAGCATTGTGATGATATTGGTCATGGAGCATTGTGATGAGAAGGTCATGGAGCATTGGGCTGAAAATGTTCATGGAGTATTGTGATGACAGGGGTCATGGATCATTGTGATGACAAGGGAATGGAGCATGGTGATGACAAGGTCCTGGAGCAATGTGACGAGAAGGCCATGGAGCCTTGTGATGACATGTCTCATGGAGCATACTGATGAAAAGGGGCATGGGGCATTGTGATTACAGGAGTCTTGGAGCATTGTGATGACAAGGGCATGGAGCATTGTGATGAGAAGGCCATGGAGCATTCTGATGACATGCGTCATTGAGCATTGTGATGACAAGGGCATGGAGCATTGTGATTACAGGGGTCTTGGAGCATTGTGATGAAAAGAGCATGGATCATTGAGATGAAAAAGGCATGGAGCCTTGTCACGACAGGGTTCAAGGAGCATACTGATGACAAGGGTCAGGGAGCATTGTGATGACAAGTGTATTGAGAATTGTGATGAAAAAGGTCACGGAGCATTGTGATGAAAAGGGCATGGAGTATTGTGATGACAGGCATCATGGAGCGTTGTGATGACAAGTGTTATGGAACATTGTGATCACAAGGGTTTGGAGCATTGTGATGACAGAAGTCATGGATCATTTTGATTTCAAGGAGCATGGAGCATTGTGATGACAAGGGCATGAAGCAATGTGATCCCAAGGTTCATGGAGGATTGTGATGACAATGGTAAAGGAGTATTGTGATGACAAGCACATAGAGCATTGTAATGACAAGATCATGTAACATTTTGCTGACAAAGGCATGGAGCATTGTGATGACAAGGGTCATGGAGCATCGGGCTGAAAATGTTCATGGAGTATTGTGATGACAGGGGTCATGGAGCATTGTGATGACAAGGGAATGGAGCATTGTGATGACAAGAGTCCCGGATCATTGTGTTGTCAGGTGTCATGGAGTGTTGTGATGACAGTGGTCATGGAGCATTGTGATGATATTGGTCATGGAGCATTGTGATGAGAAGGTCATGGAGCATTGGGCTGAAAATGTTCATGGAGTATTGTGATGACAGGGGTCATGGATCATTGTGATGACAAGGGAATGGAGCATGGTGATGACAAGGTCCTGGAGCAATGTGACGAGAAGGCCATGGAGCCTTGTGATGACATGTCTCATGGAGCATACTGATGAAAAGGGGCATGGGGCATTGTGATTACAGGAGTCTTGGAGCATTGTGATGACAAGGGCATGGAGCATTGTGATGAGAAGGCCATGGAGCATTCTGATGACATGCGTCATTGAGCATTGTGATGACAAGGGCATGGAGCATTGTGATTACAGGGGTCTTGGAGCATTGTGATGAAAAGAGCATGGATCATTGAGATGAAAAAGGCATGGAGCCTTGTCACGACAGGGTTCAAGGAGCATACTGATGACAAGGGTCAGGGAGTATTGTGATGACAAGTGTATTGATCCTTGTGATGACAAAGGTCATGGAGCATAGTGATGAGAAGACCATGGATAATTGTGATGATGAGCGTCATGCAGTGTTGTGTTGATAAGTGTTATGGAACATTATGATCACAAGGGTTTGGAGCATTGTGATGACAGAGGTCATGGAGCATTTTGATTTCATTGTGATGACAATAACCTGAAGCATTATGATGATGGGCATGGTGCATTGTGATGACAGGGTTCATGGAGCATTGAGATGAAAATGGGCATGGAGCATAGTAATTACAGGGGTCTTGGAGCATTGTGATGACAAGGGTATGGAGCATTGTGATTACAGGGGTCTTGAAGCATTGTGATGACAAGTGTCATGAAGCCTTGTGATGACAAGGCCGTGGAACATTGTGATGGCAGGGGTCATGGAGCATTGTTATGACAGAGGTAATGGAGCATTGTGATGAGAAGGGCATGGAGCATTGGTCTGAAATGTTTCGTTGATTATTGTGATGAGAGTGCGCAAGGAGCATTGTGATGACAAGGGCACGGAACACTGTGATACATGGGTCATGGAGGACTGTAATGACAAGGGCATGGAGCATTGTGATGAGAAGGGCATCGAGCATTGTGATGACAAGTGTCATGGAGCTTTGTGATGACAAGGGCATGGAGCAATGTGATGAGAGGGTTCATGGAGCATTGTGATGACAATGATATGGAGCATTGTGATGCCAAGGGTCATGGAGCTTTGTGATGACAAAGGTCATGGAGCATTTTGATGACAAGGGCGTGGTGCATTGTGATGAGAAGGGAAGGGAGCATTTTGATGACAGGGTCATGCAGCAATTTGATGAAAAGTGTAATGGAACATTTTGATGAGAAGGGTTATAGAACATTGTGATGTCGGGGTCATGGAGCTTTGGGATGAAAAGGGTCATGGAGCATTTTGATGACAGGGGTTATGAAACATTGTGATGTCAGGGGTCATGGAATATTGTGATGATAAGGGGATGTAGCATTGTGATGACAGGGGTCATGGAACATTGTGATTACAGGGGTGAGGGAGTATTGTGATGACTAGTGATGGACCATTGTGATATCTCTGGTAGAGAGCATTTTGATGAGAAGTGCATGGAGCATTATGATTACAAGGTTTATGGAGCATTGCGATGACAAGGTTGTGGACCATTGTGATGAAAAGCGCATGGCACATTGTGATGACAAGGGTCATGGAGCATTGTTCTGACAAAGGCATGGAGCATTGTGATGACAAGGGTCACGGAGCATTGTGATGAAAAGTTCATGGATCATTGTGGTTACAAAGGTCATGGAGCCTTGTGATGATGCGGGCATGGACCATTGTGATGACAAAGGTTATGAAGCATTGTGATGACTGTAGTCACGGAGCATTGTGATGACAGGGATCATGGAGCATTGTGATGACAAGGGCATGGAGCATTGTGATGACAGGGGCTTGGAGCATTGGTCTGACAAGTTTCATAGATTATTGTGATGGCAGTGGGCATGGTGCATTGTGATGACAAGGGCATGGGTCATTGTGATGAGAAGGTCATGGAGTATTGTGAAGACAGGTGTCAGGGAGCATTGTGATGACATATGTCATGGCCCATTGTGGTGACAATGGCATGGAGCATTGTGATGCGCCAAATGTAATGGAGGATTGTGATGACAAATATAATGGAGCATTGTGATGACTAGGGCTTGGAGCATTATGATGACAAGGGCCATTGAGAATTTTCATGACAAGTCGTGAAGCATTGTGATGACAATGTCCTGGAGCATTGTGATGAGAAAACCATGGAGCCTTGTGATGACAAGTCTCATGGAGCATACTGATGAAAAGGGGCATGAAGCATTGTGATTACAGGGGTTTTGGAACATTGTGATGACAAGGGCATGGAGCATTGTGATGAGAAGGCCAAGGAGCATTCTGATGACATGCGTCATTGAGCTATGTGATGACAAGGGAATGGAGCATGGTGATTAAAGGGGTCTTGGAGCATTGTGATGAAAAAGGCATGAAGCCTTGTCATGACAGGGTTCAAGGAGCATACAGACAACAAGCGTCAGGGAGCATTTTGATGACAAGTGTGTTGAGCATTGTGATGACAAAGGTCATGGAGCATTGTGATGAGAAGTCCATGGATAATTGTGATGACGAGCGTCATGGGGCATTGTGATGACAGAGGTCATGGAACATTTTGATTTCATTGTGATTACAATAACATGAAGCATTATGATGATGTGCATGAGTCATTGTGATGACAGGGTTCATGGATCATTGAGATGAAAAGGGGCATGGAGCATCTTGATTACACTGGTTTTGGAGCATTGTGATGAGAAGGGTCATGGAGCCTTGTGATGACAAGGCCATGGAACATCGTGATGGCAGGGGTCACGGAGCATTTTTATGACAGGGGTAATGGAGCATTGTGATGGCAAGGGCATGGAACATTGTGAGGAGAAGACCATGGAACATTCTGATGACACGTCATGGAGCTTTGTGATGACAAGGTCATGGAGCATTGTGATTACAGGGGTCTTGGAGCATTGTGATGACAAGGTTCATGGAGCCTTGTGATGACAAGGCCGTGGAATGTTGTGATGGCAGGGATCATGGAGCATTGTTATGACATGCGTAATGGAGCATTCTGATGACAAGTGCTTGGAGCATTGTTATGACAGGGGTAATGGAGCATTGTGATGACAAGGGCATGGAGCATTGGTCTGAAATGTTTCATGGATTATTGTGATGAGAGTGGGCATGGAGCATTGTGATGACAAGGGCACGGAACACAGTGATACATGGGTCATGGAGGATTGTAATGACAAGGGCATGGGGCATTTTGATGAGAAGGGCATCGAGCAGTGTGATGACAAGCGTCATGGGGCTTTTTGATGACAATTGCCTGGAACAATGTGATGAGAGTGTTCATGGAGCATTGTGATGACAATGGCATGGAGCATTGTGATGCCAAGGGTCATGGAGATTTGTGATGACAAAGGTCATGGAGGATTTTGATGACAAGGGCGTGGTGCATTGTGATGAGAAGGGCAGGGAGCATTGTGATGACAGGGGTGAGGGAGTATTGTGATGAATAGTGATGTAACATTGTGATATCAGTGGTGAGAGAGCATTTTGATGAGAAGTGCATGGAGCATTGTGATGACAAGTTTTATGGAGCATTGTGATGACAAGATTGTGGAGCACTGTGATGATAAGCGCATGGCACAATGTGATGACATGGGTCATGGAGCATTGTGTTGAGAAAGGCATAGAGCATTGTGATGACAAGGGTCAAAGAGCATTGTGATGAAAACTTCATGGAGCATTGTGGTTAAAATGGTCACAGAGACTGTTGATGACGAGAGCATGGACCATTGTGATGACAAAGGTCATGAAGCATTGTGATGACTGGAGTCACAGAGCATTGTGATGACAGGAGTCATGGAGCATTGTGATGACAAGGGCATGGAGCATTGGTCTAATAAGTTTCATGGATTATTGCGATGACAGTTGGAATGGCGCATTATGATGACAAGGGCATGGAGCATTGTGATGACCAGGTCATGCAGTATTGTGAAGACAGATGTCAGGGAGCATTGTGATGACATATGTAATGGCCCATTGTGATGACAATGGCATAGAACATTGTGATGCCAAGTGTCATGGTGGATTCTGATTAGAAAGGTAATGGAGCATTGTGTTGACAAGGGTCAGGGAGCATAGTGCTGACAAGTGAATGGAGAATTGTGATGACAAGGGTAATGGAGCATTCTGATGGCAACCTTGTGGAGTAGTTTGATGACAATGGCATGGAGCACTGTGATGAAAATGGCATGGGGCATTGTGATGAAAAAGGCATGGAGCCTTTTTGTGACAGGTTTCAAGGAGCATTCTGATGACAAGTGTCAGGGAGCATTGTGATGACAAGTGTATTGAGAATTGTGATGAAAAAGGTCATGGAGCACTGTGATGACAGGCATCATGGAGCGTTGTGATGACAAGTGTTATGGAACATTGTGATCACAAGTGTTTGGAGCATTGTGATGACAGAAGTCATGGATCATTTTGATTTCAAGGAGCATGGAGCATTGTGATGACAAGGACATGAAGCAATGTGATCCCAAGGTTCATGGAGGATTGTGATGACAATGGTAAAGGAGTATTGTGATGACAAGCGTATAGAGCATTGTAATGACAATGTCATGTAGCATTTTGCTGACAAAGGAATGGAGAATTGTGATGACAGGTGTCATGGAGCACTGTGATGACAAGCATCACGGAGCATTTTGAATACAGGGGTCATGGAGCATTGGGATGACAAGGGGATGGATCATTGTGATGACAAGGGTCATGGAGCATTGGGCTGAATATGTTCATGGAGTATTGTGATGACCGGGGTCATGGAGCATTGTGATGACTAGGGAATGGAGCACTGTGATGACAAGAGTCCCGGATCATTGTGTTGTCAGGTGTCATGGAGTGTTGTGATGACAGAGGTAATGGAGCATTGTGATGATATTAGTCATGGAGCATTGTGATGAGAAGGTCATGGAGCATTGGGCTGAAAATATTCATGGAGTATTGTGATGACAGGGGTCATGGATCATTGTGATGACAAGGGAATGGAGCATGGTGATGACAAGGTCCTGGAGCAATGTGACGAGAAGACCATGGAGCCTTGTGATGACAAGTCTCATGGAGCATTCTGATGAAAAGGGGCATGGAGCATTGTGATTACAGGGGTCTTGGAGCATTGTGATGACAAGGGCATGGAGCATTGTGATGAGAAGACCATGGAGCATTCTGATGACATGCGTCATGGAGCTTTGTGATGAAAAGTGCATGGATCATTGTGATGAAAAAGGCATGGAGCCTTGTCATGACAGGGTTCAAGGAGCATGCTGACGACAAGGGTCAGGGAGCATTGTGATGACAAGTGTATTGAGCATTGTGATTACAAAGGTCATGGAGCATTGTGATGAGAAGACAATGGATAATTGTTAGGATGAGCGTCATGGTGTGTTGTGTTGATAAGTGTTATGGAACATTGTGATCACAAGGGTTTGGAGCATTGTGATGACAGAGGTCATGGAGCATTTTGATTTCATTGTGATGACAATAGCATGAAGCATTATGATGATGGGCATGGTGCATTGTGATGACAGGTTTCATGGAGCATTGAGATGAAAACGGGCATGGAGCATTGTGATTACAGGGGTCTTGGAGCATTGTGATGACAAGGGCATGGAGCATTGTGATTACAGGGGTGTTGGAGTATTGTGATGACAAGGGCATGGAGCATTATGATGAGAAGGCCATGGAACATTCTGATGACATGCGTTATGGAGGTTTGTGATGACAAGGGTATAGAGCACTGTGATTACACGGGTCTTGGAACATTGTGATAACAAGTGTCATGGAGCCTTGTGATGACAAGGCCGTGGAACATTGTGATGGCAGGGGTCATGGAGCATTGTTATGACAGAGGTAATGGAGCATTGTGATGAGAAGGGCATGGAGCATTGGTCTGAAAAGTTTCATTGATTATTGTGATGAGAGTGGGCATGGAGCATTGTGATGACAAGGGCACGGAACACTGTGATACATGGGTCATGGAGGACTGTAATGACAAGGGCATGGAGCATTGTGATGAGAAGGGCATCGAGCATTTTGATGACAAGTGTCATGGAGCTTTGTGACAACAAGGGCATGGAGCAATGTGATGAGAGGGTTCATGGAGCATTGTGATGACAATGACATGGAGCATTGTGATGCCAAGGGTCATGGAGCTTTGTGATGACAAAGGTCATGGAGCATTTTGATGACAAGGGCGTGGTGCATTGTGATGAGAAGGGAAGGGAGCATTTTGAAGACAGGGTCATGCAGCATTTTGATGAAAAGTGTAATGGAACATTTTGATGAGAGGGGTTATAGAACATTGTGATGTCAGGGGTCATGGAGCTTTGGGATGAAAAGGGTCATGGAGCATTTTGATGACAGGGGTTATGGAACATTGTGATGTCAGGGGTCATGGAACATTGTGATGATAAGGGGATGTAGCATTGTGATGACAGGGGTCATGGATCATTGTGATTACAGGGGTGAGGGAGTATTGTGATGACTAGTGATGGACCATTGTGATATCTCTGGTGAGAGAGCATTTTGATGAGAAGTGCATGGAACATTGTGATTACAAGGTTTCTGGAGCATTGTGATGAGAAGGTTGTGGACCATTGTGATGAAAAGCGCATGGTACATTGTGATGACAAGGGTCACGGAGCATTGTGATGAAAAGTTCATGGAGCATTGTGGTTACAAACGTCACGGAGCCTTATGATGATGCGGGCATGGACCATTGTGATGACAAAGGTTATGAAGCATTGTGATGACTGGAGTCACGGAGCATTGTGATGACCACGGTCATGGAGCATTGAGATGACAAGGGCATGGAGCATTGTGATGACAGGGGCATGGAGCATTGGTCTGACAAGTTTCATAGATTATTGTGATGGCAGTGGGCATGGTGCATTGTGATGACAAGGGCATGGGTCATTGTGATGAGAAGGTCATGGAGTATTGTGAAGACAGGTGTCAGGGAGCATTGTGATGACATATGTCATGGCCCATTGTGGTGACAATGGCTTGGAGCATTGTGATGCCAAATGTAATGGAGGATTGTGATGACAAATATAATGGAGCATTGTGATGACTAGGGCTTGGAGCATTATGATGACAAGGGCCATTGAGAATTTTCATGACAAGTCGTGAAGCATTGTGATGACAATGTCCTGGAGCATTGTGATGAGAAAACCATGGAGCCTTGTGATGACAAGTCTCATGGAGCATTCTGATGAAAAGGGGCATGGGGCATTATGATTACAGGGGTCTTGGAACATTGTGATGACAAGGGCATGGAGAATTGTGATGAGAAGGCCAAGGAGCATTCTGATGACATGCGTCATTGAGCTTTGTGATGACAAGGGCATGGAGCATTGTGATTACAGGGGTCTTGGAGCATTGTGATGAAAAGGGCATGGATTAATGTGATGAAAAATGCATGGAGCCTTGTCATGACAGGGTTCAAGGAGCATACAGACAACAAGCGTCAGGGAGGATTTTGATGACAAGTGTATTGAGCATTGTGATGACAAAGGTCATGGAGCATTGTGATGAGAAGTCCATGGATAATTATGATGATGAGCGTCATGGGGCATTGTGATGACAAGTGTTATGGAATATTGTGATCACAAGGGTTTGACCATTGTTATTACAGAGGTCATGGAGCGTTTTGATTTCATTGTGATGACAATAGCATGAAGCATTATGATGATGGGCATGGTGCATTTTGATGACAGGGTTCATGGATCATTGAGATGAAAAGGGGCATGGAGCATTGTGATTACAGGGGTCTTGGAGCATTGTGATGAGAAGGGTCATGGAGCCTTGTGATGACAAGGCCATGGAACATCATGATGGCAGGGGTCATGGAGAATTGTTATGACAGGGGTAATGGAGCATTGTGATGGCAAGGGCATGGAACATTGTGATGAGAAGGCAATCGAGCATTCTGATGACATGCGTCATGGAGCTTTGTGATGAAAAGTGCATGGAGCATTGTGATTTCATTGGTCTTGGAGCATTGTGATGACAAGGGTCATGGAGCCTTGTGATGACAAGGCCGTGGAACGTTGTGATGGCAGGGTTCATGGAGCATTGTTATGACAGGGGTAATGGAGCATTGTGATGACAAGGGCATGGAGCATTGGTCTGAAATGTTTCATGGATTATTGTGATGAGAGTGGGCATGGAGCATTGTGATGACAAGGGCATGGAACACAGTGATACATGGGTCATGGAGGATTGTAATAACAAGGGCATGGAGCATTTTGATGAGAAGGGCATCGAGCATTGTGATGACAAGCGTCATGGAGCTTTTTGATGACAAGGGCGTGGTGCATTGTGATGAGAAGGGCAGGGAACACTGTGATGACAGGATCATGGACCAATTGGATGAAAAGGGTCATGGAACATTTTGATGACAGGATTTATGGAACATTGTGATGTCAGCGGTCATGGAGCATTTTGATGAAAAGGGTCATGGATCATTTTGATGACAGGGGTTATGGAACATTGTGATTTCAGGGGTCATCGAACATTGTGTTGATAAGTGCATGTAGCATTATGATGACTGGAGTCATAGAACATTGTGATGTCAGGGGTGAGGGATTATTGTAATGAATAGTGATGTAAAATTGTGATATCAGTGGTGAGAGTGCATTTTGATGAGAAGTGCATGGAGCATTGTGATGACAAGGTTTATGGAGCATTGTGATGACAAGATTGTGGAGCACTGTGATGACAAGCACATGGCGCATTTTGATGACATGGGTCATGGAGCATTGTGCTGACAAGTGCATGGAGCATTGTGATGACAATGGTCATGGAGCATTTTGCTGAGAAAAGCATAGAGCAGGGCTTCCATGGTGGCGCAGTGGTTGAGAGTCCGCCTGCCGATGCAGGGGACACGGGTTCGTGACCCGATCCCAGAAGATCCCACATGCCGCGGAGCGGCTGGGCCCGTGAGCCATGGCTGCGGAGCCTGTGTGTCCGGAGCCTGTGCTCCGCAACGGGAGAGGCCACAGCAGTGAGAGGCCCACGTACAGCAAAAAAAAAAAAAAAAAAAAAAAAAAAAAAAAAAAGCATAGAGCATTTTGATGAGAAGGGTCAAAGAGCATTGTGATGAAAACTTCATGGAGCATTGTGGTTAAAAAGGTCACAGAGACTGTTGATGATGAGGGCAAGGACCATTGTGATGACAAAGTCATGAAGCATTGTGAAGACTGGAGTCATGGAGCATTGAGATGACAGGATTCTTGGAGCATTGTGATAACAAGGGCATGGAGCATTGTGATGACAAGGGCATGGAGCATTGTGATGACCAGGGCATGCAGTATTGTGAAGACAGGTTTCAGGGAGCATTGTGATGACATATGTAATGGCCCATTGTGATGACAATGGCATGGAGCATTGCGATGCCAAGTGTCATGGAGGATTCTGATGACAATGGCTTGGAGCATTGTGATGACAATGGTCAGGGAGCATTGTGCTGACAAGTGCATGGAGAATTGTGATGACAAGGGTCATGGAGCATTCTGATGACAAGCTTGTGGAGTAGTTTGATGACAATGGCATGGAGCATTGTGATGAAAACAGCATGAGGCTTTGTTATGAAAAAGGCATGGAGCCTTTTTTTGACAGGGTTCAAGGAGCATTCTGAGGACAAGTGTCAGGGAGCATTGTGATGACAAGTGTATTGAGAATTGTGATGACAAAGGTCATGGAGCATTGTGATGAAAAGGGCATGGAGTATTGTGATGACAGGCATCATGGAGCATTGTGATGACAAGTGTTATGGAACATTGTGATCACAAGGGTTCGGAGCATTGTGATGACAGAGGTCATGGATCATTTTGATTTCAAGGAGCATGGAGCATTGTGATGACAAGGGCATGAAGCAATGTGATCCCAAGGTTCATGGAGGATTGTGATGACAATGGTAAAGGAGTATTGTGATGACAAGCGCATAGAGCATTGTAATGACAAGGTCATGTAGCATTTTGCTGACAAAGGCATGGAACATTGTGATGACAAGGGTCATGGAGCATTGGGCTGAAAATGTTCATGGAGTATTGTGATGACAAGGCTCAAGGAGCATTGTGATGACAAGGGAATGGAGCATGGTGATGACAAGGTCCTGGAGCAATGTGATGAGAAGACCATGGAGCCTTGTGATGACAAGTCTCATGGAGCATTCCGATGAAAAGGGGCATGGAACATTGTGATTACAGGGGTCTTGGAGCATTGTGATGACAAGGGCATGGAGCATCGTGATAAGAAGGCCATGGAGCATTCTGATGACATGCGTCATGGAGCTTTGTGATGACAAGGGCAAGGAGAATTGTAATTACAGGGGTCTTGGTGCATTATGATGAAAAGGGCATGAATAATTGTGATGAAAAATGCATGGAGCCTTGTCATGAAAGGGTTCAAGGAGCATACTGATGGCAAGAGTCAGGGAGCATTGTGATGACAAGTGTAATGAGCATTGTGATGACAAATGTCATGGGGCATTGTGATGAGAAGACCATGGATAATTGTGATGACCAGCATCATGGGGCATTGTGATGACAAGTGTTATGGAACATTGTGATCACAAGGGTTTGGAGAATCGTGATGACAGAGGTCATGGAGCGTTTTGATTTCATTGTGATGACAATAGCCTGAAGCATTATGATGATGGACATAGTGCATTGTGATGACAGGGTTCATGGAGCATTGTGATGAAAAGGGGCATGGAGCATTGGTCTGACAATTTTCAAGGATTATTATGATGACAGTGGGCATGGCACATTGTGGTAAAAAGGGCATGGAGCATTGTGATGACAAGGTCATGGAGTATTGTGAAGACAGGTGTCAGGGAGCATTGTGATGACATATCTCATGTTCCATTGTGATGAAAATAGCACGGAGCATTGTGGTGCCAAGTGTCATGGAGGTTTGTCGTGACAAAGGTAAAGGAGCATTGTGATGACAAGGGCAGGGAGCATTGTGATGACAAGGGCCATTGATACTTTTAATGTCCAGGTCATGAAACATTGTGATGACAAGCGCATGGAGATTCCTATGACAGCAGTCATGAAGCACTGCGATGACAAGTACATAGCGTATTTTGATGACAATGGCATGGAGCATTGTGATGAAAAGGGCATGGATAATTGTGATGAAAAAGGCATGGAGACTTGTCATGACAGGGTTCAATGAGCATACTGACGACAAGTGTCAGGGAGCATTGTGATGACAAGTGTATTGAGAATTGTGAAGACAAATCCCATGGAGCATGGTGAATTGAAGTCCATGGATAATTGTGATGACAAGAGCATGTAACATTGTGATGAGAAGTGTCATGTAGCATTGTGATGACAAGGACGTGGAGAATTGTGATGAAAAGGGACATGGAGCATTGTGATAACCAGGGCATGGAGCATTGTGATGACAGGGGTCATGGAGCATTATTATGACAAGTGCCATGGTGCATTTTGACATAAGATATCACTTATGAAGGTCCTGTAAACATGGCTAAATAAGAACTGAATTAGGAAATAGAACAGAGTCTCAGATTTAGAAAACACACTTATGCCTGCATAAGGGGGAAGGAGAGGTGGGGAGATGCATAAAACAAGCGTTTGATATAAGCACAGGTACCGTACCAAAAACCAACTATAGAAGAGACAAGACCTACACCTTCCTCAGTGAAAGGGACTCAAAACCCCATATTTCCCACAGAGGAATATCTCTGACTAGGAAGAGTTTTAAAACCTATGTATTGATATGTCTATGTAAGGGAATCAAAAGTTTCTAGACTGGCATAAACATGGCAGCGAGAATCAGCTCAAACCCAGTATAAAAATGAATTTCAAAAACAAAAGCAAAAAACAGGGAAATTCTTTACAATTCCTTCAGGGTGTCTGAGGAAACCTGGAAAGACCCTATCTACAATGACAGTTGGATGTGGCATAAGGCGGGACACTTGGGACTGAGAGGATTGGTGAGATTGGGTGAGCAAATGCAGACCCTTTCAAGCAATAATGCATGGCCCCCATTCCATGGGTCCCAACTCTCCAGGTTGAAGGGAATATTACTACAGCTATAACATGTACAGGAAACCTAGAGAATGGACACACTGTGAATACGAAAGGTTTCTAAAACTCAACGAATAGTCCCTCTCCTGGTGCTCCAGTTTGACTTTCCAACTGCCTTACTATCAATCTCCCAACTTGGAGAGACAGGCCCTTTAACCTCCTGGTTTTCACAGGTTCCCAATTTGCCAGAGGATGGAAGGGACGAGGGAGAACCCATGAGAGAGTAGCTGTTAGGCATTTGGACGGGCACATGTCACTCTAATTTCCCGGCAGGAAGAAGAATTAACCAAAGTCTCAGCCACCCACCGGGAACCAGTATAGGATATGATTCAAAATTTTGGACTTGTGTTCAGCTCCCAAAAAACGAGTTGAGAAATGGAGCTCAGGGGCACAGCAATTCACAAACTGGCAGAGTGATAAAGGACAACTATCGTCCAAAAATCTGTTGAGGGAAGTCAACGAGGCGGACTTGAAAGTGAGGCAAATTAGCAGGAAACAGATTTCAAGAGGTACCTTGGAATCGCCTGTAAAGCACAGGAAGAGGGGCACAACTTGGACAATGGTGCACTTGGCCAAAAAGGGCGTATGCGTTTTCTCCTGAATATATTCAGGAGAATACGCATACGCCCTTTTTGGCCAAGCAAGCAAGCGGGCAATGCAAATCTGCACTACAAAGAAGTATCACTTCCCACCGGTCAAAAGGGACATCCACAAAATGTGTAAAAAGCAGAAAGGCAAAACAGGCCCTGGAGAACCTGGAGCCTTGTTATGCTGATGGGCGGGATGTAAATTGCCAACTGCCTCACTGGAGGAGTGCATTGTGTTCCCTAAAAAAAGTAAACAACAGAGCTACAGAGCCAAGGCCACTTCCAGTCTAGGGAATATACCTTGGGAAAACTGAAAATCAATAAGAAAGAGCCACCTCCAAATTTAGGGCTGCACTGACTACAAGAACCTCAACTTGGGTACACCTTAAATATCCCAGGAAATATAAAAATGGTTCAAAACATTGTGGTACTTACGTACGATGGAATATCCCTCAGCCATGAAATCAATGTCATAAGACCAGTAGCAGCAAAGTGAGTGGATTCAGGTACGATGATTCTAAGTGAAATAAGTCACACAGAAAAAGAAACTTATCATAAGATATCACTTATGAAGATCCTGTAAACATGGCTACACGTGAATTGAGTTAGGAAAGAGAACAGAGTCTCACATTTAGAAAACACTCTTATGCCTGCATAAAGGGGAAGGAGAGGTGGGGTGATGCATAAAACCAGAGTTTGATATAAGCACAGGGACCGTTTCAAAAACCAACTTTGGAATTGACAAGACCGACACCTTCCTTAGTGAAAGAGACTCAAAACCCCATATTTCCCACAGAGGAATATATCTGACTAGTAAGAATCTTAAAACCTATGTATTGATATGTCTCCATAAGGGAATCAAGTGTGTCTAGAGTGGCATAAACATGGCAGCGAGAATCAGCTCAAACCCACTATAAAAAGGAATTTCAAAAGCAAAACCAAAAGACAGGGAAATTCTTTACAATTCCTTCAGGGTGTCTGAGGAAACCTGGAAAGACCCTATCTACAATGACAGCTGGATGTGGCATAAGGCTGGACACTTGGGACTGAGAGGATTGGTGAGATTGGGTGAGCAAATGCAGACCCTTTCAAGCAATAATGCATGGCCCCCATTCCATGGGTCCCAACTCTCCATGTTCAAGGGAATATTACTACAGCTATAACATGTACAGGAAACCTAGAGAATGGACACACTGTGAATACGAAAGGTTTCTAAAACTCAACGAATAGTCCCTCTCCTGGTGCTCCAGTTTGACTTTCCAACTGCCTTACTATCAATCTCCCAACTTGGAGAGACAGGCCCTTTAACCTCCTGGTTTGCACAGGTTCCCAATTTGCCAGAGGATGGAAGGAACGAGGGAGAACCCATGAGAGAGTAGCTGTTAGGCATTTGGACGGGCACATGTCACTCTAATTTCCCGGCAGGAAGAAGAATTAACCAAAGTCTCAGCCACCCACAGGGAACCAGTATAGGACATGATCCAAAATTTTGGACTTGCGTTCAGCTCACAAAAAACGAGTTGAGAAATGGAGCTCAGGGGCACAGCAATTCACAAACTGGCAGAGTGATAAAGGACAACTATCGTCCAAAAATCTGTTGAGGGAAGTCAACGAGGCGGACGTGAAAGTGAGGCAAAATAGCAGGAAACAGATTTCAAGAGGTACCTTGGAATCGCCTGTAAAGCACAGGAAGAGGGGCACAACTTGGACAATGGTGCACTTGGCCAAAAAGGGCGTATGCGTTTTCTCCTGAATATATTCAGGAGAAAACGCATACGCCCTTTTTGGCCAAGCAAGCAAGCGGGCAATGCAAATCTGCACTACAAAGAAGTATCACTTCCCACCGGTCAAAAGGGACATCCACAAAATGTGTAAAAACCAGAAAGGCAAAACAGGCCCTGGAGAACTTGGAGCCTTGTTATGCTGATGGGCGGGATGTAAATTGCCAACTGCCTCACTGGAGGAGTTCATTGTGTTCCCTAAAACAAGTAAACAACAGAGCTACAGAGCCAAGGCCACTTCCAGTCTAGGGAATATACCTTGGGAAAACTGAAAATCAATAAGAAAGAGCCACCTCCAAATTTAGGGCTGCACTGACTACAAGAACCTCAACTTGGGTACACCTTAAATATCCCAGGAAATATAAAAATGGTTCAAAACATTGTGGTACTTACGTACGATGGAATATCCCTCAGCCATGAAATCAATGTCATAAGACCAGTAGCAGCAAAGTGAGTGGATTCAGGTACGATGATTCTAAGTGAAATAAGTCACACAGAAAAAGAAACTTATCATAAGATATCACTTATGAAGATCCTGTAAACATGGCTACACGTGAATTGAGTTAGGAAAGAGAACAGAGTCTCACATTTAGAAAACACTCTTATGCCTGCATAAAGGGGAAGGAGAGGTGGGGTGATGCATAAAACCAGAGTTTGATATAAGCACAGGGACCGTTTCAAAAACCAACTTTGGAATTGACAAGACCGACACCTTCCTTAGTGAAAGAGACTCAAAAGCCCATATTTCCCACAGAGGAATATATCTGACTAGTAAGAATCTTAAAACCTATGTATTGATATGTCTCCATAAGGGAATCAAGTGTGTCTAGAGTGGCATAAACATGGCAGCGAGAATCAGCTCAAACCCACTATAAAAAGGAATTTCAAAAGCAAAACCAAAAAACAGGGAAATTCTTTACAATTCCTTCAGGGTGTCTGAGGAAACCTGGAAAGACCCTATCTACAATGACAGCTGGATGTGGCATAAGGCTGGACACTTGGGACTGAGAGGATTGGTGAGATTGGGTGAGCAAATGCAGACCCTTTCAAGCAATAATGCATGGCCCCCATTCCATGGGTCCCAACTCTCCAGGTTCAAGGGAATATTACTACAGCTATAACATGTACAGGAAACCTAGAGAATGGACACACTGTGAATACGAAAGGTTTCTAAAACTCAACGAATAGTCCCTCTCCTGGTGCTCCAGTTTGACTTTCCAACTGCCTTACTATCAATCTCCCAACTTGGAGAGACAGGCCCTTTAACCTCCTGGTTTGCACAGGTTCCCAATTTGCCAGAGGATGGAAGGGACGAGGGAGAACCCATGAGAGAGTAGCTGTTAGGCATTTGGACGGGCACATGTCACTCTAATTTCCCGGCAGGAAGAAGAATTAACCAAAGTCTCAGCCACCCACCGGGAACCAGTATAGGACATGATCCAAAATTTTGGGCTTGTGTTCAGCTCACAAAAAACGAGTTGAGAAATGGAGCTCAGGGGCACAGCAATTCACAAACTGGCAGAGTGATAAAGGACAACTATCGTCCAAAAATCTGTTGAGGGAAGTCAACGAGGCGGACTTGAAAGCGAGGCAAAATAGCAGGAAACAGATTTCAAGAGGTACCTTGGAATCGCCTGTAAAGCACAGGAAGAGGGGCACAACTTGGACAATGGTGCACTTGGCCAAAAAGGGTGTATGCGTTTTCTCCTGAATATATTCAGGAGAAAACGCATACGCCCTTTTTGGCCAAGCAAGCAAGCGGGCAATGCAAATCTGCACTACAAAGAAGTATCACTTCCCACCGGTCAAAAGGGACATCCACAAAATGTGTAAAAACCAGAAAGGCAAAACAGGCCCTGGAGAACTTGGAGCCTTGTTATGCTGATGGGCGGGATGTAAATTGCCAACTGCCTCACTGGAGGAGTGCATTGTGTTCCCTAAAACAAGTAAACAACAGAGCTACAGAGCCAAGGCCACTTCCAGTCTAGGGAATATACCTTGGGAAAACTGAAAATCAATAAGAAAGAGCCACCTCCAAATTTAGGGCTGCACTGACTACAAGAACCTCAACTTGGGTACACCTTAAATATCCCAGGAAATATAAAAATTGTTCAAAACATTGTGGTACTTACGTACGATGGAATATCCCTCAGCCATGAAATCAATGTCATAAGACCAGTAGCAGCAAAGTGAGTGGATTCAGGTACGATGATTCTAAGTGAAATAAGTCACACAGAAAAAGAAACTTATCATAAGATATCACTTATGAAGATCCTGTAAACATGGCTACACGTGAATTGAGTTAGGAAAGAGAACAGAGTCTCACATTTAGAAAACACTCTTATGCCTGCATAAAGGGGAAGGAGAGGTGGGGTGATGCATAAAACCAGAGTTTGATATAAGCACAGGGACCGTTCCAAAAACCAACTTTGGAATTGACAAGACCGACACCTTCCTTAGTGAAAGAGACTCAAAACCCCATATTTCCCACAGAGGAATATATCTGACTAGTAAGAATCTTAAAACCTATGTATTGATATGTCTCCATAAGGGAATCAAGTGTGTCTAGAGTGGCATAAACATGGCAGCGAGAATCAGCTCAAACCCACTATAAAAAGGAATTTCAAAAGCAAAACCAAAAAACAGGGAAATTCTTTACAATTCCTTCAGGGTGTCTGAGGAAACCTGGAAAGTCCCTATCTACAATGACAGCTGGATGTGGCATAAGGCTGGACACTTGGGACTGAGAGGATTGGTGAGATTGGGTGAGCAAATGCAGACCCTTTCAAGCAATAATGCATGGCCCCCATTCCATGGGTCCCAACTCTCCAGGTTCAAGGGAATATTACTACAGCTATAACATGTACAGGAAACCTAGAGAATGGACACACTGTGAATACGAAAGGTTTCTAAAACTCAACGAATAGTCCCTCTCCTGGTGCTCCAGTTTGACTTTCCAACTGCCTTACTATCAATCTCCCAACTTGGAGAGACAGGCCCTTTAACCTCCTGGTTTGCACAGGTTCCCAATTTGGCAGAGGATGGAAGGGACGAGGGAGAACCCATGAGAGAGTAGCTGTTAGGCATTTGGACGGGCACATGTCACTCTAATTTCCCGGCAGGAAGAAGAATTAACCAAAGTCTCAGCCACCCACCGGGAACCAGTATAGGACATGATCCAAAATTTTGGACTTGTGTTCAGCTCACAAAAAACGAGTTGAGAAATGGAGCTCAGGGGCACAGCAATTCACAAACTGGCAGAGTGATAAAGGACAACTATCGTCCAAAAATCTGTTGAGGGAAGTCAACGAGGCGGACTTGAAAGCGAGGCAAAATAGCAGGAAACAGATTTCAAGAGGTACCTTGGAATCGCCTGTAAAGCACAGGAAGAGGGGCACAACTTGGACAATGGTGCACTTGGCCAAAAAGGGCGTATGCGTTTTCTCCTGAATATATTCAGGAGAAAATGCATACGCCCTTTTTGCCCAAGCAAGCAAGTGGGCAATACAAATCTGCACTACAAAGAAGTATCACTTCCCACCGGTCAAAAGGGACATCCACAAAATGTGTAAAAACCAGAAAGGCAAGACAGGCCCTGGAGAACTGGGAGCCTTGTTATGCTGATGGGCGGGATGTAAATTGCCAACTGCCTCACTGGAGGAGTGCATTGTGTTCCCTAAAACAAGTAAACAACAGAGCTACAGAGCCAAGGCCACTTCCAGTCTAGGGAATATACCTTGGGAAAACTGAAAATCAATAAGGAAGAGCCACCTCCAAATTTAGGGCTGCACTGACTACAAGAACCTCAACTTGGGTACACCTTAAATATCCCAGGAAATATAAAAATGGTTCAAAACATTGTGGTACTTACGTACGATGGAATATCCCTCAGCCATGAAATCAATGTCATAAGACCAGTAGCAGCAAAGTGAGTGGATTCAGGTACGATGATTCTAAGTGAAATAAGTCACACAGAAAAAGAAACTTATCATAAGATATCACTTATGAAGATCCTGTAAACATGGCTACACGTGAACTGAGTTAGGAAAGAGAACAGAGTCTCACATTTAGAAAACACTCTTATGCCTGCATAAAGGGGATTGAGAGGTGGGGTGATGCATAAAACCAGAGTTTGATATAAGCACAGGGACCGTTCCAAAAACCAACTTTGGAATAGACAAGACCGACACCTTCCTCAGTGAAAGAGACTCAAAACCCCATATTTCCCGCAGAGGAATATATCTGACTAGTAAGAATCTTAAAACCTATGTATTGATATGACTCCATAAGGGAATAAAGTGTGTCTAGAGTGGCATAAACATGGCAGCGAGAATCAGCTCAAACCCACTATAAAAAGGAATTTCAAAAGCAAAACCAAAAAACAGGGAAATTCTTTACAATTCCTTCAGGGTGTCTGAGGAAACCTGGAAAGACCCTATCTACAATGACAGCTGGATGTGGCATAAGGCTGGACACTTGGGACTGAGAGGATTGGTGAGATTGGGTGAGCAAATGCAGACCCTTTCAAGCAATAATGCATGGCCCCCATTCCATGGGTCCCAACTCTCCAGGTTCAAGGGAATATTACTACAGCTATAACATGTACAGGAAACCTAGAGAATGGACACACTGTGAATACGAAAGGTTTCTAAAACTCAACGAATAGTCCCTCTCCTGGTGCTCCAGTTTGACTTTCCAACTGCCTTACTATCAATCTCCCAACTTGGAGAGACAGGCCCTTTAACCTCCTGGTTTGCACAGGTTCCCAATTTGGCAGAGGATGGAAGGGACGAGGGAGAACCCATGAGAGAGTAGCTGTTAGGCATTTGGACGGGCACATGTCACTCTAATTTCCCGGCAGGAAGAAGAATTAACCAAAGTCTCAGCCACCCACCGGGAACCAGTATAGGACACGATCCAAAATTTTGGACTTGCGTTCAGCTCACAAAAAACGAGTTGAGAAATGGAGCTCAGGGGCACAGCAATTCACAAACTGGCAGAGTGATAAAGGACAACTATCGTCCAAAAATCTGTTGAGGGAAGTCAACGAGGCGGACTTGAAAGTGAGGCAAAATAGCAGGAAACAGATTTCAAGAGGTACCTTGGAATCGCCTGTAAAGCACAGGAAGAGGGGCACAACTTGGACAATGGTGCACTTGGCCAAAAAGGGCGTATGCGTTTTCTCCTGAATATATTCAGGAGAAAACGCATACGCCCTTTTTGGCCAAGCAAGCAAGCGGGCAATGCAAATCTGCACTACAAAGAAGTATCACTTCCCACCGGTCAAAAGGGACATCCACAAAATGTGTAAAAACCAGAAAGGCAAGACAGGCCCTGGAGAACTGGGAGCCTTGTTATGCTGATGGGCGGGATGTAAATTGCCAACTGCCTCACTGGAGGAGTGCATTGTGTTCCCTAAAACAAGTAAACAACAGAGCTACAGAGCCAAGGCCACTTCCAGTCTAGGGAATATACCTTGGGAAAACTGAAAATCAATAAGAAAGAGCCACCTCCAAATTTAGGGCTGCACTGACTACAAGAACCTCAACTTGGGTACACCTTAAATATCCCAGGAAATATAAAAATGGTTCAAAACATTGTGGTACTTACGTACGATGGAATATCCCTCAGCCATGAAATCAATGTCATAAGACCAGTAGCAGCAAAGTGAGTGGATTCAGGTACGATGATTCTAAGTGAAATAAGTCACACAGAAAAAGAAACTTATCATAAGATATCACTTATGAAGATCCTGTAAACATGGCTACACGTGAACTGAGTTAGGAAAGAGAACAGAGTCTCACATTTAGAAAACACTCTTATGCCTGCATAAAGGGGATGGAGAGGTCGGGTGATGCATAAAACCAGAGTTTGATATAAGCACAGGGACCGTTCCAAAAACCAACTTTGGAATAGACAAGACCTACACCTTCCTCAGTGAAAGAGACTCAAAACCCCATATTTCCCGCAGAGGAATATATCTGACTAGTAAGAATCTTAAAACCTATGTATTGATATGTCTCCATAAGGGAATCAAGTGTGTCTAGAGTGGCATGAATATGGCAGCGAGAATCAGCTCAAACCCACTCTAAAAAGGAATTTCAAAAGCAAAATCAAAAAACAGGGAAATTCTTTACAATTCCTTCAGGGTGTCTGAGGAAACCTGGAAAGACCCTATCTACAATGACAGCTGGATGTGGCATAAGGCTGGACACTTGGGACTGAGAGGATTGGTGAGATTGGGTGAGCAAATGCAGACCCTTTCAAGCAATAATGCATGGCCCCCATTCCATGGGTCCCAACTCTCCAGGTTCAAGGGAATATTACTACAGCTATAACATGTACAGGAAACCTAGAGAATGTACACACTGTGAATACGAAAGGTTTCTAAAACTCAACGAATAGTCCCTCTCCTGGTGCTCCAGTTTGACTTTCCAACTGCCTTACTATCAATCTCCCAACTTGGAGAGACAGGCCCTTTAACCTCCTGGTTTGCACAGGTTCCCAAATTGGCAGAGGATGGAAGGGACGAGGGAGAACCCATGAGAGAGTAGTTGTTAGGCATTTGGACGGGCACATGTCACTCTAATTTCCCGGCAGGAAGAAGAATTAACCAAAGTCTCAGCCACCCACCGGGAACCAGTATAGGACATGATCCAAAATTTTGGACTTGCGTTCAGCTCACAAAAAACGAGTTGAGAAATGGAGCTCAGGGGTACAGCAATTCACAAACTGGCAGAGTGATAAAGGACAACTATCGTCCAAAAATCTGTTGAGGGAAGTCAACGAGGCGGACTTGAAAGCGAGGCAAAATAGCAGGAAACAGATTTCAAGAGGTACATTGGAATCGCCTGTAAAGCACAGGAAGAGGGGCACAACTTGGACAATGGTGCACTTGGCCAAAAAGGGCGTATGCGTTTTCTCCTGAATATATTCAGGAGAAAACGCATACGCCCTTTTTGGCCAAGCAAGCAAGCGGGCAATGCAAATCTGCACTACAAAGAAGTATCATTTCCCACCGGTCAAAAGGGACATCCACAAAATGTGTAAAAACCAGAAAGGCAAGACAGGCCCTGGAGAACTGGGAGCCTTGTTATGCTGATGGGCGGGATGTAAATTGCCAACTGCCTCACTGGAGGAGTGCATTGTGTTCCCTAAAAGAAGTAAACAACAGAGTTACAGAGCCAAGGCCACATCCAGTCTAGGGAATATACCTTGGGAAAACTGAAAATCAATAAGAAAGAGCCACCTCCAAATTTAGGGCTGCACTGACTACAAGATCCTCAACTTGGGTACACATTAAATATCCCAGGAAATATAAAAATGGTTCAAAAGATTGTGGTACTTACGTACGATGGAATATCCCTCAGCCATGAAATCAATGTCATAAGACCAGTAGCAGCAAAGTGAGTGGATTCAGGTACGATGATTCTAAGTGAAATAAGTCACAGAAAAAAAGAAACTTATCATAAGATATCACTTATGAAGATCCTGTAAACATGGCTACACATGAATTGAGTTAGGAAAGAGAACAGAGTCTCACATTTAGAAAACACTCTTATGCCTGCATAAAGGGGAAGGAGAGCTGGGGTGATGCATAAAACCAGAGTTTGATATAAGCACAGGGACCGTTCCAAAAACCAACTTTGGAATAGACAAGACGTACACCTTCCTCAGTGAAAGAGACTCAAAACCCCATATTTCCCACAGAGGAATATATCTGACTAGTAAGAATCTTAAAACCTATGTATTGATATGACTCCATAAGGGAATCAAGTGTGTCTAGAGTGGCATAAACATGGCAGCGAGAATCAGCTCAAACCCACTATAAAAAGGAATTTCAAAAGCAAAACCAAAAAACAGGGAAATTCTTTACAATTCCTTCAGGGTGTCTGAGGAAACCTGGAAAGACCCTATCTACAATGACAGCTGGATGTGGCATAAGGCTGGACACTTGGGACTGAGAGGATTGGTGAGATTGGGTGAGCAAATGCAGACCCTTTCAAGCAATAATGCATGGCCCCCATTCCATGGGTCCCAACTCTCCAGGTTCAAGGGAATATTACTACAGCTATAACATGTACAGGAAACCTAGAGAATGGACACACTGTGAATACGAAAGGTTTCTAAAACTCAATGAATAGTCCCTCTCCTGGTGCTCCAGTTTGACTTTCCAACTGCCTTACTATCAATCTCCCAACTTGGAGAGACAGGCCCTTTAACCTCCTGGTTTGCACAGGTTCCCAATTTGCCAGAGGATGGAAGGGACGAGGGAGAACCCATGAGAGAGTAGCTGTTAGGCATTTGGACGGGCACATGTCACTCTAATTTCCCGGCAGGAAGAAGAATTAACCAAAGTCTCAGCCACCCACCGGGAACCAGTATAGGACATGATCCAAAATTTTGGACTTGTGTTCAGCTCACAAAAAACGAGTTGAGAAATGGAGCTCAGCGGCACAGCAATTCACAAACTGGCAGAGTGATAAAGGACAACTATCGTCCAAAAATCTGTTGAGGGAAGTCAACGAGGCGGACTTGAAAGTGAGGCAAAATAGCAGGAAACAAATTTCAAGAGGTACCTTGGAATCGCCTGTAAAGCACAGGAAGAGGGGCACAACTTGGACAATGGTGCACTTGGCCAAAAAGGGCATATGCGTTTTCTCCGGAATATATTCAGGAGAAAACGCATACGCCCTTTTTGGCCAAGCAAGCAAGCGGGCAATGCAAATCTGCACTACAAAAAGTATCACTTCCCACCGGTCAAAAGGGACATCCACAAAATGTGTAAAAACCAGAAAGGCAAGACAGGCCCTGGATAACTGGGAGCCTTGTTATGCTGATGGGCGGGATGTAAATTGCCAACTGCCTCACTGGAGGAGTGCATTGTGTTCCCTAAAACAAGTAAACAACAGAGCTACAGAGCCAAGGCCACTTCCAGTCTAGGGAATATACCTTGGGAAAACTGAAAATCAATAAGAAAGAGCCACCTCCAAATTTAGGGCTGCACTGACTACAAGAACCTCAACTTGGGTACACCTTAAATATCCCAGGAAATATAAAAATGGTTCAAAACATTGTGGTGCTTACGTACGATGGAATATCCCTCAGCCATGAAATCAATGTCATAAGACCAGTAGCAGCAAAGTGAGTGGATTCAGGTACGATGATTCTAAGTGAAATAAGTCACACAGAAAAAAAAAATCTTATCATAAGATATCACTTATGAAGATCCTGTAAACATGGCTACACGTGAACTGAGTTAGGAAAGAGAACAGAGTCTTACATTTAGAAAACACTCTTATGCCTGCATAAAGGGGAAGGAGAGGTGGGGTGATGCATAAAACCAGAGTTTGATATAAGCACAGGGACCGTTTCAAAAACCAACTTTGGAATAGACAAGACCTACACCTTCCTCAGTGAAAGAGACTCAAAACCCCATATTTCCCGCAGAGGAATATATCTGACTAGTAAGAATCTTAAAACCTATGTATTGATATGTCTCCATAAGGGAATCAAGTGTGTCTAGAGTGGCATGAATATGGCAGCGAGAATCAGCTCAAACCCACTCTAAAAAGGAATTTCAAAAGCAAAATCAAAAAACAGGGAAATTCTTTACAATTCCTTCAGGGTGTCTGAGGAAATCTGGAAAGACCCTATCTACAATGACAGCTGGATGTGGCATAAGGCTGGACACTTGGGACTGAGAGGATTGGTGAGATTGGGTGAGCAAATGCAGACCCTTTCAAGCAATAATGCATGGCCCCCATTCCATGGGTCCCAACTCTCCAGGTTGAAGGGAATATTACTACAGCTATAACATGTACAGGAAACCTAGAGAATGTACACACTGTGAATACGAAAGGTTTCTAAAACTCAACGAATAGTCCCTCTCCTGGTGCTCCAGTTTGACTTTCCAACTGCCTTACTATCAATCTCCCAACTTGGAGAGACAGGCCCTTTAACCTCCTGGTTTGCACAGGTTCCCAAATTGGCAGAGGATGGAAGGGACGAGGGAGAACCCATGAGAGAGTAGCTGTTAGGCATTTGGACGGGCACATGTCACTCTAATTTCCCGGCAGGAAGAAGAATTAACCAAAGTCTCAGCCACCCACCGGGAACCAGTATAGGACATGATCCAAAATTTTGGACTTGCGTTCAGCTCACAAAAAACGAGTTGAGAAATGGAGCTCAGGGGTACAGCAATTCACAAACTGGCAGAGTGATAAAGGACAACTATCGTCCAAAAATCTGTTGAGGGAAGTCAACGAGGCGGACTTGAAAGCGAGGCAAAATAGCAGGAAACAGATTTCAAGAGGTACATTGGAATCGCCTGTAAAGCACAGGAAGAGGGGCACAACTTGGACAATGGTGCACTTGGCCAAAAAGGGCGTATGCGTTTTCTCCGGAATATATTCAGGAGAAAACGCATACGCCCTTTTTGTCCAAGCAAGCAAGCGGGCAATGCAAATCTGCACTACAAAGAAGTATCATTTCCCACCGGTCAAAAGGGACATCCACAAAATGTGTAAAAACCAGAAAGGCAAGACAGGCCCTGGAGAACTGGGAGCCTTGTTATGCTGATGGGCGGGATGTAAATTGCCAACTGCCTCACTGGAGGAGTGCATTGTGTTCCCTAAAACAAGTAAACAACAGAGCTACAGAGCCAAGGCCACTTCCAGTCTAGGGAATATACCTTGGGAAAACTGAAAATCAATAAGAAAGAGCCACCTCCAAATTTAGGGCTGCACTGACTACAAGAACCTCAACTTGGGTACACCTTAAATATCCCAGGAAATATAAAAATGGTTCAAAAGATTGTGGTACTTACGTACGATGGAATATCCCTCAGCCATGAAATCAATGTCATAAGACCAGTAGCAGCAAAGTGAGTGGATTCAGGTACGATGATTCTAAGTGAAATAAGTCACAGAAAAAAAGAAACTTATCATAAGATATCACTTATGAAGATCCTGTAAACATGGCTACACATGAAGTGAGTTAGGAAAGAGAACAGAGTCTCACATTTAGAAAACACTCTTATGCCTGCATAAAGGGGAAGGAGAGCTGGGGTGATGCATAAAACCAGAGTTTGATATAAGCACAGGGACCGTTTCAAAAACCAACTTTGGAATAGACAAGACCTACACCTTCCTCAGTGAGAGAGACTCAAAACCCCATATTTCCCGCAGAGGAATATATCTGACTAGTAAGAATCTTAAAACCTATGTATTTTTTTTTTTTTGCGGTATGCGGGCCTCTCACTGTTGTGGCCTCCCCCGTCGCGGAGCACAGGCTCCGGACGCGCAGGCTCCGGACACGCAGGCTCAGCGGCCATGGCTCATGACCCCAGCCGCTCCGCGGCATATGGGATCCTCCCAGACCGGGGCACGAACCCGTATCCCCTGAATCGGCAGGCGGACTCTCAACCACTTGCGCCACCAGGGAGGCCCAAAACTTATGTATTGATATGTCTCCATAAGGGAATCAAGTGTGTCTAGAGTGGCATGAACATGGCAGCGAGAATCAGCTCAAACCCACTATAAAAAGGAATTTCAAAAGCAAAACCAAAAAACAGGGAAATTCTTTACAATTCCTTCAGGGTGTCTGAGGAAACCTGGAAAGACCCTATCTACAATGACAGCTGGATGTGGCATAAGGCTGGACACTTGGGACTGAGAGGATTGGTGAGATTGGGTGAGCAAATGCAGACCCTTTCAAGCAATAATGCATGGCCCCCATTCCATGGGTCCCAACTCTCCAGGTTCAAGGGAATATTACTACAGCTATAACATGTACAGGAAACCTAGAGAATGGACACACTGTGAATACGAAAGGTTTCTAAAACTCAACGAATAGTCCCTCTCCTGGTGCTCCAGTTTGACTTTCCAACTGCTTTACTATCAATCTCCCAACTTGGAGAGACAGGCCCTTTAACCTCCTGGTTTGCACAGGTTCCCAATTTGGCAGAGGATGGAAGGGACGAGGGTGAACCCATGAGAGAGTAGCTGTTAGGCATTTGGACGGGCACATGTCACTCTAATTTCCCGGCAGGAAGAAGAATTAACCAAAGTCTCAGCCACCCACCGGGAACCAGTATAGGACATGATCCAAAATTTTGGACTTGCGTTCAGCTCACAAAAAACGAGTTGAGAAATGGAGCTCAGGGGCACAGCAATTCACAAACTGGCAGAGTGATAAAGGACAACTATCGTCCAAAAATCTGTTGAGGGAAGTCAACGAGGCGGACTTGAAAGCGAGGCAAAATAGCAGGAAACAGATTTCAAGAGGTACGTTGGAATCGCCTGTAAAGCACAGGAAGAGGGGCACAACTTGGACAATGGTGCACTTGGCCAAAAAGGGCGTATGCGTTTTCTCCTGAATATATTCAGGAGAAAACGCATACGCCCTTTTTGGCCAAGCAAGCAAGCGGGCAATGCAAATCTGCACTACAAAGAAGTATCATTTCCCACCGGTCAAAAGGGACATCCACAAAATGTGTAAAAACCAGAAAGGCAAGACAGGCCCTGGAGAACTGGGAGCCTTGTTATGCTGATGGGCGGGATGTAAATTGCCAACTGCCTCACTGGAGGAGTGCATTGTGTTCCCTAAAACAAGTAAACAAAAGAGCTACAGAGCCAAGGCCACTTCCAGTCTAGGGAATATACCTTGGGAAAACTGAAAATCAATAAGAAAGAGCCACCTCCAAATTTAGGGCTGCACTGACTACAAGAACCTCAACTTGGGTACACCTTAAATATCCCAGGAAATATAAAAATGGTTCAAAACATTGTGGTACTTACGTACGATGGAATATCCCTCAGCCATGAAATCAATGTCATAAGACCAGTAGCAGCAAAGTGAGTGGATTCAGGTACGATGATTCTAAGTGAAATAAGTCACACAGAAAAAGAAACTTATCATAAGATATCACTTATGAAGAACCTGTAAACATGGCTACACGTGTACAGAGTTAGGAAAGAGAACAGAGACTCACATTTAGAAAACACTCTTATGCCTGCATAAAGGGGAAGGAGAGGTGGGGTGATGCATAAAAGCAGAGTTTGATATAAGCACAGGGACCGTTTCAAAAACCAACTTTGGAATAGACAAGACCTACACCTTCCTCAGTGAGAGAGACTCAAAACCCCATATTTCCCGCAGAGGAATATATCTGACTAGTAAGAATCTTAAAACCTATGTATTTTTTTTTTTTTTTTGCGGTATGAGGGCCTCTCACTGTTGTGGCCTCCCCCGTCGCGGAGCACAGGCTCCGGACGCGCAGGCTCCGGACACGCAGGCTCAGCGGCCATGGCTCATGGCCCCAGCCGCTCCGTGGCATATGGGATCCTCCCAGACCGGGGTACGAACCCGTAACCCCTGAATCGTCAGGCGGACTCTCAACCACTTGCGCCACCAGGGAGGCCCAAAACCTATGTATTGATATGTCTCCATAAGGGAATCAAGTGTGTCTAGAGTGGCATGAACATGGCAGCGAGAATCAGCTCAAACCCACTCTAAAAATGAATTTCAAAAGCAAAACCAAAAAACAGGGAAATTCTTTACAATTCCTTCAGGGTGTCTGTGGAAACCTGGAAAGACCCTATCTACAATGACAGCTGGATGTGGCATAAGGCTGGACACTTGGGACTGAGAGGATTGGTGAGATTGGGTGAACAAATGCAGACCCTTTCAAGCAATAATGCATGGCCCCCATTCCATGGGTCGCAACTCTCCAGGTTGAAGGGAATATTACTACATCTATAACATGTACAGGAAACCTAGAGAATGTAAACACTGTGAATACGAAAGGTTTCTAAAACTCAACGAATAGTCCCTCTCCTGGTGCTCCAGTTTGACTTTCCAACTGCCTTACTATCAATCTCCCAACTTGGAGAGACAGGCCCTTTAACCTCCTGGTTTGCACAGGTTCCCAATATGGCAGAGGATGGAAGGGACGAGTGAGAACCCATGAGAGAGTAGCTGTTAGGCATTTGGATGGACAAATGTCACTCTAATTTCCCGGCAGGAAGAAGAATTAACCAAAGTCTCAGCCACCAACCGGGAACCAGTATAGGACATGATCCAAAATTTTGGACTTGCGTTCAGCTCACAAAAAACGAGTTGAGAAATGGAGCTCAGGGGCACAGCAATTCACAAACTGGCAGAGTGATAAAGGACAACTATCGTCCAAAAATCTGTTGAGGGAAGTCAACGAGGCGGACTTGAAAGCGAGGCAAAATAGCAGGAAACAGATTTCAAGAGGTACATTGGAATCGCCTGTAAAGCACAGGAAGAGGGGCACAACTTGGACAATGGTGCACTTGGCCAAAAAGGGCGTATGCATTTTCTCCTGAATATATTCAGGAGAAAACGCGTACGCCCTTTTTGGCCAAGCAAGCAAGCGGGCAATGCAAATCTGCACTACAAAGAAGTATCATTTCCCACCGGTCAAAAGGGACATCCACAAAATGTGTAAAAACCAGAAAGGCAAGACAGGCCCTGGAGAACTGGGAGCCTTGTTATGCTGATGGGCGGGATGTAAATTGCCAACTGCCTCACTGGAGGAGTGCATTGTGTTCCCTAAAACAAGTAAACAACAGAGCTACAGAGCCAAGGCCACTTCCAGTCTAGGGAATATACCTTGGGAAAATTGAAAATCAATAAGAAAGAGCCACCTCCAAATTTAGGGCTGCACTGACTACAAGAACCTCAACTTGGGTACACCTTAAATATCCCAGGAAATATAAAAATGGTTCAAAACATTGTGGTATTTACGTACGATGGAATATCCCTCAGCCATGAAATCAATGTCATAAGACCAGTAGCAGCAAAGTGAGTGGATTCAGGTACGATGATTCTAAGTCAAATTAGTCACACAGAAAAAAAAAATCTTATCATAAGATATCACTTATGAAGATCCTGTAAACATGGCTACACGTGAACTGAGTTAGGAAAGAGAACAGAGTCTCACATTTAGAAAACACTCTTATGCCTGCATAAAGGGGATGGAGAGGTGGGGTGATGCATAAAACCAGAGTTTGATATAAGCACAGGGACCGTTCCAAAAACCAACTTTGGAATAGACAAGACCTACACCTTCCTCAGTGAAAGAGACTCAAAACCCCATATTTCCTGCAGAGGAATATATCTGACTAGTAAGAATCTTAAAACCTATGTATTGATAGGACTCCATAAGGGAATCAAGTGTGTCTAGAGTGGCATAAACATGGCAGCGAGAATCAGCTCAAACCCACTATAAAAAGGAATTTCAAAAGCATAACCAAAAAACAGGGAAATTCTTTACAATTCCTTCAGGGTGTCTGAGGAAACCTGGAAAGACCCTATCTACAATGACAGCTGGATGTGGCATAAGGCTGGACACTTGGGACTGAGAGGATTGGTGAGATTGGGTGAGCAAATGCAGACCCTTTCAAGCAATAATGCATGGCCCCCATTCCATGGGTCCCAACTCTCCAGGTTGAAGGGAATATTACTACAGCTATAACATGTACAGGAAACCTAGAGAATGTAAACACTGTGAATACGAAAGGTTTCTAAAACTCAACGAATAGTCCCTCTCCTGGTGCTCCAGTTTGACTTTCCAAGTGCCTTACTATCAATCTCCCAACATAGAGAGACAGGCCCTTTAACCTCCTGGTTTGCACAGGTTCCCAATTTGGCAGAGGATGGAAGGGACGAGGGAGAACCCATGAGAGAGTAGCTGTTAGGCATTTGGACGGGCACATGTCACTCTAATTTCCCGGCAGGAAGAAGAATTAACCAAAGTCTCAGCCACCCACCGGGAACCAGTATAGGACATGATCCAAAATTTTGGACTTGCGTTCAGCTCACAAAAAACGAGTTGAGAAATGGAGCTCAGGGGCACAGCAATTCACAAACTGGCAGAGTGATAAAGGACAACTATCGTCCAAAAATCTGTTGAGGGAAGTCAACGAGGCGGACTTGAAAGCGAGGCAAAATAGCAGGAAACAGATTTCAAGAGGTACATTGGAATCGCCTGTAAAGCACAGGAAGAGGGGCACAACTTGGACAATGGTGCACTTGACCAAAAAGGGCGTATGCGTTTTCTCCTGAATATATTCAGGAGAAAACGCATACGCCCTTTTTGGCCAAGCAAGCAAGCGGGCAATGCAAATCTGCACTACAAAGAAGTATCATTTCCCACCGGTCAAAAGGGACATCCACAAAATGTGTAAAAACCAGAAAGGCAGGACAGGCCCTGGAGAACTGGGAGCCTTGTTATGCTGATGGGCGGGATGTAAATTGCCAACTGCCTCACTGGAGGAGTGCATTGTGTTCCCTAAAACAAGTAAACAACAGAGCTACAGAGCCAAGGCCACTTCCAGTCTAGGGAATATACCTTGGGAAAACTGAAAATCAATAAGAAAGGGCCACCTCCAAATTTAGGGCTGCACTGACTACAAGAACCTCAACTTGGGTACACCTTAAATATCCCAGGAAATATAAAAATGGTTCAAAACATTGTGGTACTTACGTACGATGGAATATCCCTCAGCCATGAAATCAATGTCATAAGACCAGTAGCAGCAAAGTGAGTGGATTCAGGTACGATGATTCTAAGTGAAATAAGTCACACAGAAAAAGAAACTTATCATAAGATATCACTTATGAAGAACCTGTAAACATGGCTACACGTGTACAGAGTTAGGAAAGAGAACAGAGTCTCACATTTAGAAAACACTCTTATGCCTGCATAAAGGGGAAGCAGAGGTGGGGTGATGCATAAAACCAGAGTTTGATATAAGCACAGGGACCGTTTCAAAAACCAACTTTGGAATAGACAAGACCTACACCTTCCTCAGTGAGAGAGACTCAAAACCCCATATTTCCCGCAGAGGAATATATCTGACTAGTAAGAATCTTAAAACCTATGTATTTTTTTTTTTTTTTTGCGGTATGCGGGCCTCTCACTGTTGTGGCCTCCCCCGTCGCGGAGCACAGGCTCCGGATGCGCAGGCTCTGGACACGCAGGCTCAGCGGCCATGGCTCATGGCCCCAGCCCCTCCGCGGCATATGGGATCCTCCCAGACCGGGGCACGAACCCGTATCCCCTGAATCGGCAGGCGGACTCTCAACCACTTGCGCCACCAGGGAGGCCCAAAACCTATGTAATGATATGTCTCCATAAGGGAATCAAGTGTGTCTAGAGTGGCATGAACATGGCAGCGAGAATCAGCTCAAACCCACTATAAAAAGGAATTTCAAAAGCAAAACCAAAAAACAGGGAAATTCTTTACAATTCCTTCAGGGTGTCTGAGGAAACCTGGAAAGACCCTATCTACAATGACAGCTGGATGTGGCATAAGGCTGGACACTTGGGACTGAGAGGATTGGTGAGATTGGGTGAGCAAATGCAGACCCTTTCAAGCAATAATGCATGGCCCCCATTCCATGGGTCCCAACTCTCCAGGTTGAAGGGAATATTACTACAGCTATAACATGTACAGGAAACCTAGAGAATGTAAACACTGTGAATACGAAAGGTTTCTAAAACTCAACGAATAGTCCCTCTACTGGTGCTCCAGTTTGACTTTCCAACTGCCTTACTATCAATCTCCCAACTTGGAGAGACAGGCCCTTTAACCTCCTGGTTTGCACAGGTTCCCAATTTGGCAGAGGATGGAAGGGACGAGGGAGAACCCATGAGAGAGTAGCTGTTAGGCATTTGGACGGGCACATGTCACTCTAATTTCCCGGCAGGAAGAAGAATTAACCAAAGTCTCAGCCACCCACCGGGAACCAGTATAGGACATGATCCAAAATTTTGGACTTGCGTTCAGCTCACAAAAAACGAGTTGAGAAATGGAGCTCAGGGGCACAGCAATTCACAAACTGGCAGAGTGATAAAGGACAACTATCGTCCAAAAATCTGTTGAGGGAAGTCAACGAGGCGGACTTGAAAGCGAGGCAAAATAGCAGGAAACAGATTTCAAGAGGTACATTGGAATCGCCTGTAAAGCACAGGAAGAGGGGCACAACTTGGACAATGGTGCACTTGGCCAAAAAGGGCGTATGCATTTTCTCCTGAATATATTCAGGAGAAAACGCATACGCCCTTTTTGGCCAAGCAAGCAAGCGGGCAATGCAAATCTGCACTACAAAGAAGTATCATTTCCCACCGGTCAAAAGGGACATCCACAAAATGTGTAAAAACCAGAAAGGCAGGACAGGCCCTGGAGAACTGGGAGCCTTGTTATGCTGATGGGCGGGATGTAAATTGCCAACTGCCTCACTGGAGGAGTGCATTGTGTTCCCTAAAACAAGTAAACAACAGAGCTACAGAGCCAAGGCCACTTCCAGTCTAGGGAATATACCTTGGGAAAACTGAAAATCAATAAGAAAGGGCCACCTCCAAATTTAGGGCTGCACTGACTACAAGAACCTCAACTTGGGTACACCTTAAATATCCCAGGAAATATAAAAATGGTTCAAAACATTGTGGTACTTACGTACGATGGAATATCCTTCAGCCATGAAATCAATGTCATAAGACCTGTAGCAGCATAGTGAGTGGATTCAGGTACTATGATTCTAAGTGAAATAAGTCACACAGAAAAAGAAACTTATCATAAGATATCACTTATGAAGATCCTGTAAACATGGCTACACGTGAACTGAGTTAGGAAAGAGAACAGAGTCTCACATTTAGAAAACACTCTTATGCCTGCATAAATGGGAAGGAGAGGTGGGGTGATGCATAAAACCAGAGTTTGATATAAGCACAGGGACCGTTTCAAAAACCAACTTTGGAATAGACAAGACCTACACCTTCCTCAGTGAAAGAGACTCAAAACCCCATATTTCCCGCAGAGGAATATATCTGACTAGTAAGAATCTTAAAACCTATGTATTGATATGACTCCATAAGGGAATCAAGTGTGTCTAGAGTGGCATAAACATAGCAGCGAGAATCAGCTCAAACGCACTATAAAAAGGAATTTCAAAAGCAAAACCAAAAAACAGGGAAATTCTTTACAATTCCTTCAGGGTGTCTGAGGAAACCTGGAAAGACCCTATCTACAATGACAGCTGGATGTGGCATAAGGCTGGACACTTGGGACTGAGAGGATTGGTGAGATTGGGTGAGCAAATGCAGACCCTTTCAAGCAATAATGCATGGCCCCCATTCCATGGGTCCCAACTCTCCAGGTTCAAGGGAATATTACTACAGCTATAACATGTACAGGAAACCTAGAGAATGGACACACTGTGAATACGAAAGGTTTCTAAAACTCAATGAATAGTCCCTCTCCTGGTGCTCCAGTTTGACTTTCCAACTGCCTTACTATCAATCTCCCAACTTGGAGAGACAGGCCCTTTAACCTCTTGGTTTGCACAGGTTCCCAATTTGCCAGAGGATGGAAGGGACGAGGGAGAACCCATGAGAGAGTAGCTGTTAGGCATTTGGACGGGCACATGTCACTCTAATTTCCCGGCAGGAAGAAGAATTAACCAAAGTCTCAGCCACCCACCGGGAACCAGTATAGGACATGATCCAAAATTTTGGACTTGTGTTCAGCTCACAAAAAACGAGTTGAGAAATGGAGCTCAGCGGCACAGCAATTCACAAACTGGCAGAGTGATAAAGGACAACTATCGTCCAAAAATCTGTTGAGGGAAGTCAACGAGGCGGACTTGAAAGTGAGGCAAAATAGCAGGAAACAAATTTCAAGAGGTACCTTGGAATCGCCTGTAAAGCACAGGAAGAGGGGCACAACTTGGACAATGGTGCACTTGGCCAAAAAGGGCGTATGCGTTTTCTCCGGAATATATTCAGGAGAAAACGCATACGCCCTTTTTGGCCAAGCAAGCAAGCGGGCAATGCAAATCTGCACTACAAAAAGTATCACTTCCCACCGGTCAAAAGGGACATCCACAAAATGTGTAAAAACCAGAAAGGCAAGACAGGCCCTGGATAACTGGGAGCCTTGTTATGCTGATGGGCGGGATGTAAATTGCCAACTGCCTCACTGGAGGAGTGCATTGTGTTCCCTAAAACAAGTAAACAACAGAGCTACAGAGCCAAGGCCACTTCCAGTCTAGGGAATATACCTTGGGAAAACTGAAAATCAATAAGAAAGAGCCACCTCCAAATTTAGGGCTGCACTGACTACAAGAACCTCAACTTGGGTACACCTTAAATATCCCAGGAAATATAAAAATGGTTCAAAACATTGTGGTGCTTACGTACGATGGAATATCCCTCAGCCATGAAATCAATGTCATAAGACCAGTAGCAGCAAAGTGAGTGGATTCAGGTACGATGATTCTAAGTGAAATAAGTCACACAGAAAAAAAAAATCTTATCATAAGATATCACTTATGAAGATCCTGTAAACATGGCTACACGTGAACTGAGTTAGGAAAGAGAACAGAGTCTTACATTTAGAAAACACTCTTATGCCTGCATAAAGGGGAAGGAGAGGTGGGGTGATGCATAAAACCAGAGTTTGATATAAGCACAGGGACCGTTTCAAAAACCAACTTTGGAATAGACAAGACCTACACCTTCCTCAGTGAAAGAGACTCAAAACCCCATATTTCCCGCAGAGGAATATATCTGACTAGTAAGAATCTTAAAACCTATGTATTGATATGTCTCCATAAGGGAATCAAGTGTGTCTAGAGTGGCATGAATATGGCAGCGAGAATCAGCTCAAACCCACTCTAAAAAGGAATTTCAAAAGCAAAATCAAAAAACAGGGAAATTCTTTACAATTCCTTCAGGGTGTCTGAGGAAACCTGGAAAGACCCTATCTACAATGACAGCTGGATGTGGCATAAGGCTGGACACTTGGGACTGAGAGGATTGGTGAGATTGGGTGAGCAAATGCAGACCCTTTCAAGCAATAATGCATGGCCCCCATTCCATGGGTCCCAACTCTCCAGGTTCAAGGGAATATTACTACAGCTATAACATGTACAGGAAACCTAGAGAATGGACACACTGTGAATACGAAAGGTTTCTAAAACTCAACGAATAGTCCCTCTCCTGGTGCTCCAGTTTGACTTTCCAACTGCCTTACTATCAATCTCCCAACTTGGAGAGACAGGCCCTTTAACCTCCTGGTTTGCACAGGTTCCCAAATTGGCAGAGGATGGAAGGGACGAGGGAGAACCCATGAGAGAGTAGCTGTTAGGCATTTGGACGGGCACATGTCACTCTAATTTCCCGGCAGGAAGAAGAATTAACCAAAGTCTCAGCCACCCACCGGGAACCAGTATAGGACATGATCCAAAATTTTGGACTTGCGTTCAGCTCACAAAAAACGAGTTGAGAAATGGAGCTCAGGGGTACAGCAATTCACAAACTGGCAGAGTGATAAAGGACAACTATCGTCCAAAAATCTGTTGAGGGAAGTCAACGAGGCGGACTTGAAAGCGAGGCAAAATAGCAGGAAACAGATTTCAAGAGGTACATTGGAATCGCCTGTAAAGCACAGGAAGAGGGGCACAACTTGGACAATGGTGCACTTGGCCAAAAAGGGCGTATGCGTTTTCTCCGGAATATATTCAGGAGAAAACGCATACGCCCTTTTTGGCCAAGCCAGCAAGCGGGCAATGCAAATCTGCACTACAAAGAAGTATCACTTCCAACCGGTCAAAAGGGACATCCACAAAATGTGTAAAAACCAGAAAGGCAAGACAGGCCCTGGAGAACTGGGAGCCTTGTTATGCTGATGGGCGGGATGTAAACTGCCAACTGCCTCACTGGAGGAGTGCATTGTGTTCCCTAAAACAAGTAAACAACAGAGCTACAGAGCCAAGGCCACTTCCAGTCTAGGGAATATACCTTGGGAAAACTGAAAATCAATAAGAAAGAGCCACCTCCAAATTTAGGGCTGCACTGACTACAAGAACCTCAACTTGGGTACACCTTAAATATCCCAGGAAATATAAAAATGGTTCAAAAGATTGTGGTACTTACGTACGATGGAATATCCCTCAGCCATGAAATCAATGTCATAAGACCAGTAGCAGCAAAGTGAGTGGATTCAGGTACGATGATTCTAAGTGAAATAAGTCACAGAAAAAAAGAAACTTATCATAAGATATCACTTATGAAGATCCTGTAAACATGGCTACACATGAAGTGAGTTAGGAAAGAGAACAGAGTCTCACATTTAGAAAACACTCTTATGCCTGCATAAAGAGGAAGGAGAGCTGGGGTGATGCATAAAACCAGAGTTTGATATAAGCACAGGGACCGTTTCAAAAACCAACTTTGGAATAGACAAGACCTACACCTTCCTCAGTGAGAGAGACTCAAAACCCCATATTTCCCGCAGAGGAATATATCTGACTAGTAAGAATCTTAAAACCTATGTATTTTTTTTTTTTTGCGGTATGCGGGCCTCTCACTGTTGTGGCCTCCCCCGTCGCGGAGCACAGGCTCCGGACGCGCAGGCTCCGGACACGCAGGCTCAGCGGCCATGGCTCATGACCCCAGCCGCTCCGCGGCATATGGGATCCTCCCAGACCGGGGCACGAACCCGTATCCCCTGAATCGGCAGGCGGACTCTCAACCACTTGCGCCACCAGGGAGGCCCAAAACTTATGTATTGATATGTCTCCATAAGGGAATCAAGTGTATCTAGAGTGCCATAAACATGGCAGCGAGAATCAGCTCAAACCCACTATAAAAAGGAATTTCAAAAGCAAAACCAAAAAACAGGGAAATTCTTTACAATTCCTTCAGGGTATCTGAGGAAACCTGGAAAGACCCTATCTACAATGACAGCTGGATGTGGCATAAGGCTGGACACTTGGGTCTGAGAGGATTGGTGAGATTGGGTGAGCAAATGCAGACCCTTTCAAGCAATAATGCATGGCCCCCATTCCATGGGTTCCAACTCTCCAGGTTGAAGGGAATATTACTACAGCTATAACATGTACAGGAAACCTAGAGAATGGACACACTGTGAATACGAAAGGTTTCTAAAACTCAACGAATAGTCCCTCTCCTGGTGCTCCAGTTTGACTTTCCAACTGCCTTACTATCAATCTCCAAACTTGGAGAGACAGGCCCTTTAACCTCCTGGTTTGCACAGGTTCCCAATTTGGCAGAGGATGGAAAGGACGAGGGAGAACCCATGAGAGAGTAGCTGTTAGGCATTTGGACGGGCACATGTCACTCTAATTTCCCGGCAGGAAGAAGAATTAACCAAAGTCTCAGCCACCCACCGGGAACCAGTATAGGACATGATCCAAAATTTTGGACTTGCGTTCAGCTCACAAAAAACGAGTTGAGAAATGGAGCTCAGGGGCACAGCAATTCACAAACTGGCAGAGTGATAAAGGACATCTATCGTCCAAAAATCTGTTGAGGGAATTCAACGAGGCGGACTTGAAAGTGAGGCAAAATAGCAGGAAACAGATTTCAAGAGGTACGTGGGAATTACCTGTAAAGCACAGGAAGAGGGGCACAACATGGACAATGGTGCACTTGGCCAAAAGGGCGTATGCGTTTTCTCCTGAATATATTCAGGAGAAAACGCATACGCCCTTTTTGGCCAAGCAAGCAAGCGGGCAATGCAAATCGGCACTGCAAAGAAGTATCATTTCCCACCGGTCAAAAGGGACATCCACAAAATGTGTAAAAACCAGAAAGGCAAGACAGGCCCTGGAGAACAGGGAGCCTTGTTATGCTGATGGGCGGGATGTAAATTGCCAACTGCCTCACTGGAGGAGTGCATTGTGTTCCCTAAAACAAGTAAACAACAGAGCTACAGAGCCAAGGCCACTTCCAGTCTAGGGAATATACCTTGGGAAAATTGAAAATCAATAAGAAAGGGCCACCTCCAAATTTAGGGCTGCACTGACTACAAGAACCTCAACTTGGGTACACCTTAAATATCCCAGGAAATATAAAAATGGTTCAAAACATTGTGGTACTTACGTACGATGGAATATCCCTCAGCCATGAAATCAATGTCATAAGACCAGTAGCAGCAAAGTGAGTGGATTCAGGTACGATGATTCTAAGTGAAATAAGTCACACAGAAAAAGAAACTTATCATAAGATATCACTTATGAAGACCCTGTAAACATGGCTACACGTGAACTGAGTTAGGAAAGAGAACAGAGTCTCACATTTAGAAAACACTCTTATGCCTCCATAAAGGGGATGGAGAGGTGGGGTGATGCATAAAACCATAGTTTGATATAAGCACAGGGACCGTTTCAAAAACCAACTTTGGAATTGACAAGACCGACACCTTCCTCAGTGAAAGAGACTCAAAACCCCATATTTCCCACAGAGGAATATATCTGACTAGTAAGAATCTTAAAACCTATGTATTGATATGTCTCCATAAGGGAATCAAGTGTGTCTAGAGTGGCATAAACATGGCAGCGAGAATCAGCTCAAACCCACTATAAAAAGGAATTTCAAAAGCAAAACCAAAAAACAGGGAAATTCTTTACAATTCCTTCAGGGTGTCTGAGGAAACCTGGAAAGACCCTATCTACCATGACAGCTGGATGTGGCATAAGGCTGTACACTTGGGACTGAGAGGATTGGTGAGATTGGGTGAGCAAATGCAGACCCTTTCAAGCAACTATGCATGGCCCCCATTCCATGGGTCCCAACTCTCCAGGTTCAAGGGAATATTACTACAGCTATAACATGTACAGGAAACCTAGAGAATGGACACACTGTGAATACGAAAAGTTTCTAAAACTCAACGAATAGTCCCTCTCCTGGTGCTCCATTTTGACTTTCCAACTGCCTTACTATCCATCTCCCAACTTGGAGAGACAGGCCCTTTAACCTCCTGGTTTGCACAGGTTCCCAAATTGGCAGAGGATGGAAGGGACGAGGGAGAACCCATGAGAGAGTAGCTGTTAGGCATTTGGACGGGCACATGTCACTCTAATTTCCCCTCAGGAAGAAGAATTAACCAAAGTCTCAGCCACCCACCGGGAACCAGTATAGGACATGATCCAAAATTTTGGACTTGCGTTCAGCTCACAAAAAACGAGTTGAGAAATGGAGCTCAGGGGCACAGCAATTCACAAACTGGCAGAGTGATAAAGGACAACTATCGTCCAAAAATCTGTTGAGGGAAGTCAACGAGGCGGACTTGAAAGCGAGGCAAAATAGCAGGAAACAGATTTCAAGAGGTACCTTGGAATCGCCTGTAAAGCACAGGAAGAGGGGCACAACTTGGACAATGGTGCACTTGGCCAAAAAGGGCGTATGCGTTTTCTCCTGAATATATTCAGGAGAAAACGCATACGCCCTTTTTGGCCAAGCAAGCAAGCGGGCAATGCAAATCTGCACTACAAAGAAGTATCATTTCCCACCGGTCAAAAGGGACATCCACAAAATGTGTAAAAACCAGAAAGGCAAGACAGGCCCTGGAGAACAGGGAGCCTTGTTATGCTGATGGGCGGGATGTAAATTGCCAACTGCCTCACTGGAGGAGTGCATTGTGTTCCCTAAAACAAGTAAACAACAGAGCTACAGAGCCAAGGCCACTTCCAGTCTAGGGAATATACCTTGGGAAAACTGAAAATCAATAAGAAAGAGCCACCTCCAAATTTAGGGCTGCACTGACTACAAGAACCTCAACTTGGGTACACCTTAAATATCCCAGGAAATATAAAAATGGTTCAAAACATTGTGGTACATACGTACGATGGAATATCCCTCAGCCATGAAATCAATGTCATAAGACCAGTAGCAGCAAAGTGAGTGGATTCAGGTACGATGATTCTAAGTGAAATAAGTCACACAGAAAAAGAAACTTATCATAAGATATCACTTATGAAGATCCTGTAAACATGGCTACACGTGAACTGAGTTAGGAAAGAGAACAGAGTCTCACATTTAGAAAACACACTTATGCCTGCATAAAGGGGAAGGAGAGGTGGGGTGATGCATAAAACCAGAGTTTGATATAAGCACAGGGACCGTTTCAAAAACCAACTTTGGTATTGACAAGACCGACACCTTCCTCAGTGAAAGAGACTCAAAACCCCATATTTCCCACAGAGGAATATATCTGACTAGTAAGAATCTTAAAACCTATGTATTGATATGTCCCCATAAGGGAATCAAGTGTGTCTAGAGTGGCATGAACATGGCAGCGAGAATCAGCTCAAACCCACTATAAAAAGGAATTTCAAAAGCAAAACCAAAAAACAGGGAAATTCTTTACAATTCCTTCAGGGTGTCTGAGGAAACCTGGAAAGACCCTATCTACCATGACAGCTGGATGTGGCATAAGGCTGTACACTTGGGACTGAGAGGATTGGTGAGATTGGGTGAGCAAATGCAGACCCTTTCAAGCAACTATGCATGGCCCCCATTCCATGGGTCCCAACTCTCCAGGTTCAAGGGAATATTACTACAGCTATAACATGTACAGGAAACCTAGAGAATGGACACACTGTGAATACGAAAAGTTTCTAAAACTCAACGAATAGTCCCTCTCCTGGTGCTCCATTTTGACTTTCCAACTGCCTTACTATCCATCTCCCAACTTGGAGAGACAGGCCCTTTAACCTCCTGGTTTGCACAGGTTCCCAAATTGGCAGAGGATGGAAGGGACGAGGGAGAACCCATGAGAGAGTAGCTGTTAGGCATTTGGACGGGCACATGTCACTCTAATTTCCCCTCAGGAAGAAGAATTAACCAAAGTCTCAGCCACCCACCGGGAACCAGTATAGGACATGATCCAAAATTTTGGACTTGCGTTCAGCTCACAAAAAACGAGTTGAGAAATGGAGCTCAGGGGCACAGCAATTCACAAACTGGCAGAGTGATAAAGGACAACTATCGTCCAAAAATCTGTTGAGGGAAGTCAACGAGGCGGACTTGAAAGCGAGGCAAAATAGCAGGAAACAGATTTCAAGAGGTACCTTGGAATCGCCTGTAAAGCACAGGAAGAGGGGCACAACTTGGACAATGGTGCACTTGGCCAAAAAGGGCGTATGCGTTTTCTCCTGAATATATTCAGGAGAAAACGCATACGCCCTTTTTGGCCAAGCAAGCAAGCGGGCAATGCAAATCTGCACTACAAAGAAGTATCATTTCCCACCGGTCAAAAGGGACATCCACAAAATGTGTAAAAACCAGAAAGGCAAGACAGGCCCTGGAGAACAGGGAGCCTTGTTATGCTGATGGGCGGGATGTAAATTGCTAACTGCCTCACTGGAGGAGTGCATTGTGTTCCCTAAAACAAGTAAACAACAGAGCTACAGAGCCAAGGCCACTTCCAGTCTAGGGAATATACCTTGGGAAAACTGAAAATCAATAAGAAAGAGCCACCTCCAAATTTAGGGCTGCACTGACTACAAGAACCTCAACTTGGGTACACCTTAAATATCCCAGGAAATATAAAAATGGTTCAAAACATTGTGGTACATACGTACGATGGAATATCCCTCAGCCATGAAATCAATGTCATAAGACCAGTAGCAGCAAAGTGAGTGGATTCAGGTACGATGATTCTAAGTGAAATAAGTCACACAGAAAAAGAAACTTATCATAAGATATCACTTATGAAGATCCTGTAAACATGGCTACACGTGAACTGAGTTAGGAAAGAGAACAGAGTCTCACATTTAGAAAACACACTTATGCCTGCATAAAGGGGAAGGAGAGGTGGGGTGATGCATAAAACCAGAGTTTGATATAAGCACAGGGACCGTTTAAAAAACCAACTTTGGTATTGACAAGACCGACACCTTCCTCAGTGAAAGAGACTCAAAACCCCATATTTCCCACAGAGGAATATATCTGACTAGTAAGAATCTTAAAACCTATGTATTGATATGTCTCCATAAGGGAATCAAGTGTGTCTAGAGTGGCATGAACATGGCAGCGAGAATCAGCTCAAACCCACTATAAAAAGGAATTTCAAAAGCAAAACCAAAAAACAGGGAAATTCTTTACAATTCCTTCAGGGTGTCTGAGGAAACCTGGAAAGACCCTATCTACCATGACAGCTGGATGTGGCCTAAGGCTGGACACTTGGGACTGAGAGGATTGGTGAGATTGGGTGAGCAAATGCAGACCCTTTCAAGCAATAATGCATGGCCCCCATTCCATGGGTCCCAACTCTCCATGTTCAAGGGAATATTACTACAGCTATAACATGTACAGGAAACCTAGAGAATGGACACACTGTGAATACGAAAGGTTTCTAAAACTCAACGAATAGTCCCTCTCCTGGTGCTCCAGTTTGACTTTCCAACTGCCTTACTATCCATCTCCCAACTTGGAGAGACAGGCCCTTTAACCTCCTGGTTTGCACAGTTTCCCAAATTGGCAGAGGATGGAAGGGACGAGGGAGAACCCATGAGAGAGTAGCTGTTAGGCATTTGGACGGGCACATGTCACTCTAATTTCCCCTCAGGAAGAAGAATTAACCAAAGTCTCAGCCACCCACCGGGAACCAGTATAGGACATGATCCAAAATTTTGGACTTGCGTTCAGCTCACAAAAAATGAGTTGAGAAATGGAGCTCAGGGGCACAGCAATTCACAAACTGGCAGAGTGATAAAGGACAACTATCGTCCAAAAATCTGTTGAGGGAATTCAATGAGGCGGACTTGAAAGTGAGGCAAAATAGCAGGAAACAGATTTCAAGAGGTACCTTGGAATCGCCTGTAAAGCACAGGAAGAGGGGCACAACTTGGACAATGGTGCACTTGGCCAAAAAGGGCGTATGCGTTTTCTCCTGAATATATTCAGGAGAAAACGCATACGCCCTTTTTGGCCAAGCAAGCAAGCGGGCAATGCAAATCTGCACTACAAAGAAGTATCATTTCCCACCGGTCAAAAGGGACATCCACAAAATGTGTAAAAACCAGAAAGGCAAGACAGGCCCTGGAGAACTGGGAGCCTTGTTATGCTGATGGGCGGGATGTAAATTGCCAACTGCCTCACTGGAGGAGTGCATTGTGTTCCCTAAAACAAGTAAACAACAGAGCTACAGAGCCAAGGCCACTTCCAGTGTAGGGAATATACCATGGGAAAATTGAAAATCAATAAGAAAGGGCCACCTCCAAATTTAGGGCTGCACTGACTACAAGAACCTCAACTTGGGTAAACCTTAAATATCCCAGGAAATATAAAAATGGTTCAAAACATTGTGGTACTTACGTACGATGGAATATCCCTCAGCCATGAAATCAATGTCATAAGACCAGTAGCAGCAAAGTGAGTGGATTCAGGTACGATGATTCTAAGTGAAATAACTCACACAGAAAAAGAAACTTATCATAAGATATCACTTATGAAGACCCTGTAAACATGGCTACACGTGAACTGAGTTAGGAAAGAGAACAGAGTCTCACATTTAGAAAACACTCTTATGCCTCCATAAAGGGGAAGGAGAGGTGGGGTGATGCATAAAACCAGAGTTTGATATAAGCACAGGGACCGTTTCAAAAACCAACTTTGGAATTGACAAGACCGACACCTTCCTCAGTGAAAGAGACTCAAAACCCCATATTTCCCACAGAGGAATATATCTGACTAGTAAGAATCTTAAATCCTATGTATTGATATGTCTCCATAAGGGAAACAAATGTGTCTAGAGTGGCATAAACATGGCAGCGAGAATCAGCTCAAACCCACTATAAAAAGGAATTTCAAAAGCAAAACCAAAAAACAGGGAAATTCTTTACAATTCCTTCAGGGTGTCTGAGGAAACCTGGAAAGACCCTATCTACCATGACAGCTGGATGTGGCATAAGGCTGTACACTTGGGACTGAGAGGATTGGTGAGATTGGGTGAGCAAATGCAGACCCTTTCAAGCAATAATGCATGGCCCCCATTCCATGGGTCCCAACTCTCCATGTTCAAGGGAATATTACTACAGCTATAACATGTACAGGAAACCTAGAGAATGGACACACTGTGAATACGAAAAGTTTCTAAAACTCAACGAATAGTCCCTCTCCTGGTGCTCCATTTTGACTTTCCAACTGCCTTACTATCCATCTCCCAACTTGGAGAGACAGGCCCTTTAACCTCCTGGTTTGCACAGGTTCCCAAATTGGCAGAGGATGGAAGGGACGAGGGAGAACCCATGAGAGAGTAGCTGTTAGGCATTTGGACGGGCACATGTCACTCTAATTTCCCGGCAGGAAGAAGAATTAACCAAAGTCTCAGCCACCCACCGGGAACCAGTATAGGACATGATCCAAAATTTTGGACTTGCGTTCAGCTCACAAAAAACGAGTTGAGAAATGGAGCTCAGGGGCACAGCAATTCACAAACTGGCAGAGTGATAAAGGACAACTATCGTCCAAAAATCTGTTGAGGGAAGTCAACGAGGCGGACTTGAAAGCGAGGCAAAATAGCAGGAAACAGATTTCAAGAGGTACCTTGGAATCGCCTGTAAGCACAGGAAGAGGGGCACAACTTGGAAAATGATTCACTTGGCCAAAAAGGGCATATGCGTTTTCTCCTGAATATATTCAGGAGAAAACACATACGCCCTTTTTGGCCAAGCAAGCAAGCGGGCAATGCAAATCTGCACTACAAAGAAGTATCACTTCCCACCGGTCAAAAGGGACATCCACAAAATGTGTAAAAACCAGAAAGGCAAGACAGGCCCTGGAGAACAGGGAGCCTTGTCATGCTGATGGGCAGTATGTAATTTGCCAACTGCCTCACTGGAGGAGTGCATTGTGTTCCCTAAAACAAGTAAACAACAGAGCTACAGAGCCAAGGCCACTTCCTGTCTAGGAAATATACCTTGGGAAAACTGAAAATCAATAAGAAAGGGCCACCTCCAAATTTAGGGCTGCACTGACTACAAGAACCTCAACTTGGGTACACCTTAAATATCCCAGGAAATATAAAAATGGTTCAAAACATTGTGGCACATACGTACGATGGAATATCCCTCAGCCATGAAATCAATGTCATAAGACCAGTAGCAGCAAAGTGAGTGGATTCAGGTACGATGATTCTAAGTGAAATAAGTCACACAGAAAAAGGAACTTATCATAAGATATCACTTATGAAGATCCTGTAAACATGGCTACACGTGAACTGAGTTAGGAAAGAGAACAGAGTCTCACATTTAGAAAACACTCTTATGCCTGCATAAAGGGGATGGAGAGGTGGGGTGATGCATAAAACCAGAGTTTGATATAAGCACAGGGACTGTTCCAAAAACCAACTTTGGAATAGACAAGACCGACACCTTCCTCAGTGAAAGAGACTCAAAACCCCATATTTCCCGCAGAGGAATATATCTGACTAGTAAGAATCTTAAAACCTATGTATTGATATGACTCCATAAGGGAATCAAGTGTGTCTAGAGTGGCATAAACATGGCAGCGAGAATCAGCTCAAACCCACTATAAAAAGGAATTTCAAAAGCAAAACCAAAAAACAGGGAAATTCTTTACAATTCCTTCAGGGTGTCTGAGGAAACCTGGAAAGACCCTATCTACAATGACAGCTGGATGTGGCATAAGGCTGGACACTTGGGACTGAGAGGATTGGTGAGATTGGGTGAGCAAATGCAGACCCTTTCAAGCAATAATGCATGGCCCCCATTCCATGGGTCCCAACTCTCCAGGTTCAAGGGAATATTACTACAGCTATAACATGTACAGGAAACCTAGAGAATGTACACACTGTGAATACGAAAGGTTTCTAAATCTTAACGAATAGTCCCTCTCCTGGTGCTCCAGTTTGACTTTCCAACTGCCTTACTATCAATCTCCCAACTTGGAGAGACAGGCCCTTTAACCTCCTGGTTTGCACAGGTTCCCAATTTGGCAGAGGATGGAAGGGACGAGGGAGAACCCATGAGAGAGTAGCTGTTAGGCATTTGGACGGGCACATGTCACTCTAATTTCCCGGCAGGAAGAAGAATTAACCAAAGTCTCAGCCACCCACTGGGAACCAGTATAGGACATGATCCAAAATTTTGGACTTGCGTTCAGCTCACAAAAAACGAGTTGAGAAATGGAGCTCAGGGACACAGCAATTCACAAACTGGCAGAGTGATAAAGGACAACTATCGTCCAAAAATCTGTTGAGGGAAGTCAACGAGGCGGACTTGAAAGCGAGGCAAAATAGCATGAAACAGATTTCAAGAGGTACCTTGGAATCGCCTGTAAAGCACAGGAAGAGGGGCACAACTTGGACAATGGTGCACTTGGCCAAAAAGGGCGTATGTGTTTTCTCCTGAATATATTCAGGAGAAAACGCATACGCCCTTTTTGGCCAAGCAAGCAAGCGGGCAATGCAAATCTGCACTACAAAGAAGTATCACTTCCCACCAGTCAAAAGGGACATCCACAAAATGTGTAAAAACCAGAAAGGCAAGACAGGCCCTGGAGAACAGGGAGCCTTGTTATGCTGATGGGCGGGATGTAAATTGCCAACTGCCTCACTGGAGGAGTGCATTGTGTTCCCTAAAACAAGTAAACAACAGAGCTACAGAGCCAAGGCCACTTCCATTCTAGAGAATATACCTTGGGAAAACTGAAAATCAATAAGAAAGAGCCACCTCCAAATTTAGGGCTGCACTGACTACAAGAACCTCAACTTGGGTACACCTTAAATATCCCAGGAAATATAAAAATGGTTCAAAATATTGTGGTACTTACGTACGATGGAATATCCCTCAGCCATGAAATCAATGTCATAAGACCAGTAGCAGCAAAGTGAGTGGATTCAGGTACGATGATTCTAAGTGAAATAAGTCACACAGAAAAAGAAACTTATCATAAGATATCACTTATGAAGATCCTGTAAACATGGCTATACGTGAACTCAGTTAGGAAAGAGAACAGAGTCTCACATTTAGAAAACAAACTTATGCCTGCATAAAGGGGAAGGAGAGGTGGGGTGATGCATAAAACCAGAGTTTGATATAAGCACAGGGACTGTTTCAAAAACCAACTTTGGAATTGACAAGACCGACACCTTCCTCAGTGAAAGAGACTCAAAACCCCATATTTCCCACAGAGGAATATATCTGACTAGTAAGAATCTTAAAACCTATGTATTGATATGTCTCCATAAGGGAATCAAGTGTGTCTAGAGTGGCATAAAAATGGCAGCGAGAATCAGCTCAAACCCACTATAAAAAGGAATTTCAAAAGCAAAACCAAAAAACAGGGAAATTCTTTACAATTCCTTCAGGGTGTCTGAGGAAACCTGGAAAGACCTTATCTAGCATGACAGCTGTATGTGGCATAAGGCTGGACACTTGGGACTGAGAGGATTGGTGAGATTTGGTGAGCAAATGCAGACCCTTTCAAGCAATAAGGCATGGCCCCCTTTCCATGGGTCCCAACTCTCCAGGTTGAAGGGAATATTACTACAGCTATAACATGTACAGGAAACCTAGAGAATGGACACACTGTGAATATGAAAGGTTTCTAAAACTCAACGAATAGTCCCTCTCCTGGTGCTCCAGTTTGACTTTCCAACTGCCTTACTATCAATCTCCCAACTTGGAGAGACAGGCCCTTTAACCTCCTGGTTTGCACAGGTTCCCAATTTGGCAGAGGATGGAAGGGACGAGGGAGAACCCATGAGAGAGTTGCTGTTAGGCATTTGGACGGGCACATGTCACTCTAATTTCCCGGCAGGAAGAAGAATTAAACAAAGTCTCAGCCACCCACCGGGAACCAGTATAGGACATGATCCAAAATTTTGGACTTGCGTTCAGCTCACAAAAAACGAGTTGAGAAATGGAGCTCAGGGGCACCGCAATTCACAAACTGGCAGAGTGATAAAGGACAACTATCGTCCAAAAATCTGTTGAGGGAAGTCAACGGGGCGGACATGAAAGTGAGGCAAAATAGCAGGAAACAGATTTCAAGAGGTACCTTGGAATCGCCTGTAAAGCACAGGAAGAGGGGCACAACTTGGACAATGATGCACTTGGCCAAAAAGGGTGTATGCGTTTTCTCCTGAATATATTCAGGAGAAAACGCATACGCCCTTTTTGGCCAAGCAAGCAAGCGGGCAATGCAAATCTGCACTACAAAGAAGTATCACTTCCCACCGGTCAAAAGGGACATCCACAAAATGTGTAAAAACCAGAAAGGCAAGACAGGCCCTGGAGAACAGGGAGCCTTCTTATGCTGATGGGCGGGATGTAAATTGCCAACTGCCTCACTGGAGGAGTGCATTGTGTTCCCTAAAACAAGTAAACAACAGAGCTACAGAGCCAAGGCCACTTCCAGTCTAGGGAATATACCTTGGGAAAACTGAAAATCAATAAGAAAGAGCCACCTCCAAATTTAGGGCTGCACTGACTACAAGAACCTCAACTTGGGTACACCTTAAATATCCCAGAAAATATAAAAATGTTTCAAAACATTTTGGTACTTACGTACGATGGAATATCCCTCAGCCATGAAATCAATGTCATAAGACCAGTAGCAGCAAAGTGAGTGGATTCAGGTACGATGATTCTAAGTGAAATAAGTCACACAGAAAAAGAAACTTATCTTAAGATATCACTTATGAAGATCCTGTAAACATGGCTACACATTAAGTGAGTTAGGAAAGAGAACAGAGTCTCACATTTAGAAAACACTCTTATGCCTGCATAAAGGGGAAGGAGAGCTGGGGTGATGCATAAAACCAGAGTTTGATATAAGCACAGGGACCGTTCCAAAAACCAACTTTGGAATAGACAAGACCTACACCTTCCTCAGTGAAAGAGACTCAAAACCCCATATTTCCCGCAGAGGAATATATCTGACTAATAAGTATCTTAAAACCTATGTATTGATATGTCTCCATAAGGGAATCAAGTGTGTCTAGAGTGGCATAAACATGGCAGCGAGAATCAGCTCAAACCCACTCTAAAAAGGAATTTCAAAAGCAAAACAAACAAACAGGGAAATTCTTTACAATACCTTCAGGGTGTCTGAGCAAACCTGGAAAGACCCTATGTACAATGACAGCTGGATGTGGCATAAGGCTGGACATTTGGGACTGAGAGGATTGGTGAGATTGGGTGAGCAAATGCAGACCCTTTCAAGCAATAATGAATGGCCCCCATTCCATGGGTCCCAACTCTCCAGGTTCAAGGGAGTATTACTACAGCTATAACATGTACAGGAAACCTAGGGAATGGACACACTGTGAATACGAAATGTTTCTAAAACTCAACGAATAGTCCCTCTCCTGGTGCTCCAGTTTGACTTTCCAACTGCCTTACTATCAATCTCCCAACTTGGAGAGACAGGCCCTTTAACCTCCTGGTTTGCACAGGTTCCCAATTTGGCAGAGGATGGAAGGGACGAGGGAGAACCCATGAGAGAGTAGCTGTTAGGCATTTGGACGGGCACATGTCACTCTAATTTCCCGGCAGGAAGAAGAATTAACCAAAGTCTCAGCCACCCACCGGGAACCAGTATAGGACATGATCCAAAATTTTGGACTTGCGTTCAGCTCACAAAAAACGAGTTGAGAAATGGAGCTCAGGGGCACAGCAATTCACAAACTGGCAGAGTGATAAAGGACAACTATCGTCCAAAAATCTGTTGAGGGAAGTCAACGGGGCGGACTTGAAAGCGAGGCAAAATAGCAGGAAACAGATTTCAAGAGGTACCTTGGAATCGCCTGTAAAGCACAGGAAGAGGGGCACAACTTGGACAATGATGCACTTGGCCAAAAAGGGCGTATGCGTTTTCTCCTGAATATATTCAGGAGAAAACGCATACGCCCTTTTTGGCCAAGCAAGCAAGCGGGCAATGCAAATCTGCACTACAAAGAAGTATCACTTCCCACCGGTCAAAAGGGACATCCACAAAATGTGTAAAAACCAGAAAGGCAAGACAGGCCCTGGAGAACAGGGAGCCTTGTTATGCTGATGGGCGGGATGTAAATTGCCAACTGCCTCACTGGAGGAGTGCATTGTGTTCCCTAAAACAAGTAAACAACAGAGCTACAGAGCCAAGGCCACTTCCAGTCTAGGGAATATACCTTGGGAAAACTGAAAATCAATAAGAAAGAGCCACCTCCAAATTTAGGGCTGCACTGACTACAAGAACCTCAACTTGGGTACACATTAAATATCCCAGGAAATATAAAAATGTTTCAAAATATTTTGGTACTTACGTATGATGGAATATCCCTCAGCCATGAAATCAATGTCATAAGACCAGTAGCAGCAAAGTGAGTGGATTCAGGTACGATGATTCTAAGTGAAATAAGTCACACAGAAAAAGAAACTTATCATAAGATATCACTTATGAAGATCCTGTAAACATGGCTACACATGAAGTGAGTTAGGAAAGAGAACAGAGTCTCACATTTAGAAAACACTCTTATGCCTGCATAAAGGGGAAGGAGAGCTGGGGTGATGCATAAAACCAGAGTTTGATATAAGCACAGGGACCGTTCCAAAAACCAACTTTGGAATAGACAAGACCTACACCTTCCTCAGTGAAAGAGACTCAAAACCCCATATTTCCCGCAGAGGAATATATCTGACTAATAAGTATCTTAAAACCTATGTATTGATATGTCTCCATAAGGGAATCAAGTGTGTCTAGAGTGGCATAAACATGGCAGTGAGAATCAGCTCAAAACCACTCTAAAAAGGAATTTCAAAAGCAAAACAAACAAACAGGGAAATTCTTTACAATACCTTCAGGGTGTCTGAGCAAACCTGGAAAGACCATATGTACAATGACAGCTGGATGTGGCATAAGGCTGGACACTTGGGACTGAGAGGATTGGTGAGATTGGGTGAGCAAATGCAGACCCTTTCAAGCAATAATGCATGGCCCCCATTCCATGGGTCCCAACTCTCCAGGTTCAAGGGAGTATTACTACAGCTATAACATGTACAGGAAACCTAGGGAATGGACACACAGTGAATACGAAAGGTTTCTAAAACTCAACGAATAGTCCCTCTCCTGGTGCTCCAGTTTGACTTTCAAACTGCCTTACTATCAATCTCCCAACTTGGAGAGACAGGCCCTTTAACCTCCTAGTTTGCACAGGTTCCCAATTTGGCAGAGGATGGAAGGGACGAGGGAGAACCCATGAGAGAGTAGCTGTTAGGCATTTGGACGGGCACATGTCACTCTAATTTCCCGGCAGGAAGAAGAATTAACCAAAGTCTCAGCCACCCACCGGGAACCAGTATAGGACATGATCCAAAATTTTGGACTTGCGTTCAGCTCACAAAAAACGAGTTGAGAAATGGAGCTCAGGGGCACAGCAATTCACAAACTGGCAGAGTGATAAAGGACAACTATCGTCCAAAAATCTGTTGAGGGAAGTCAACGAGGCGGACTTGAAAGCGAGGCAAAATAGCAGGAAACAGATTTCAAGAGGTACGTTGGAAACGCCTGTAAAGCACAGGAAGAGGGGCACAACTTGGACAATGATGCACTTGGCCAAAAAGGGCGTATGCGTTTTCTCCTGAATATATTCAGGAGAAAACGCATACGCCCTTTTTGGCCAAGCAAGCAAGCGGGCAATGCAAATTTGCACTACAAAGAATTATCACTTCCCACCGGTCAAAAGGGACATCCACAAAATGTGTAAAAACCAGAAAGGCAAGACAGGCCCTGGAGAACAGGGAGCCTTGTTATGCTGATGGGCGGGATGTCAATTGCCAACTGCCTCACTGGAGGAGTGCATTGTGTTCCCTAAAACAAGTAAACAACAGAGCTACAGAGCCAAGGCCACTTCCATTCTAGAGAATATACCTTGGGAAAACTGAAAATCAATAAGAAAGAGCCACCTCCAAATTTATGGCTGCACTGACTACAAGAACCTCAACTTGGGTACACCTTAAATATCCCAGGAAATATAAAAATGGTTCAAAACATTGTGGTACTTACGTACGATGGAATATCCCTCAGCCATGAAATCAATGTCATAAGACCAGTAGCAGCAAAGTGAGTTGATTCAGGTACGATGATTCTAAGTGAAATATGTCACACAGAAAAAGAAACTTATCATAAGATATCACTTATGAAGATCCTGTAAACATGGCTACACTTGAACTGAGTTAGGAAAGAGAACAGTGTCTCCCATTTAGAGAACACTCTTATGCCTGCATAAAGGGGAAGGAGAGGTGGGGTGATGCATAAAACCAGAGTTTGATATAAGCACAGGGACCGTTCCAAAAACCAACTTTGGAATAGACAAGACCTACACCTTCCTCAGTGAAAGAGACTCAAAACCCCATATTTCGGGCAGAGGAATATATCTGACTAGTAAGAATCTTAAAACCTATGTATTCATATGTCTCCATAAGGGAATCAAGTGTGTCTAGAGTGGCATAAACATGGCAGCGAGAATCAGCTCAAACCCACTATAAAAAGAAATTTCCAAAGCAAAACCAAAAAACAGGGAAATTCTTTACAATTCCTTCAGGGTGTCTGAGGAAACCTGGAAAGACACTATCTACAATGACAGCTGGATGTGGCTTAAGGCTGGACACTTGGGACTGAGAGGATTGGTGACATTGGGTGAGCAAATGCAGACCCTTTCAAGGAATAATGCATGGCCCCCATTCCATGGGGCCCAACTCTCCAGGTTGAAGGGAATATTACTAAAGCTATAACATGTACAGGAAACCTAGAGGATGTACACACTGTGAATACGAAAGGATTCTAAAACTCAACGAATAGTCCCTCTCCTGGTGCTCCAGTTTGACTTTCCAACTGCCTTACTATCAATCTCCCAACTTGGAGAGACAGGCCCTTTAACCTCCTGGTTTGCACAGGTTCCCAATTTGGCAGAGGATGGAAGGGACGAGGGAGAACCCATGAGAGAGTAGCTGTTAGGCATTTGGAAGGGCACATGTCACTCTAATTTCCCGGCAGGAAGAAGAATTAACCAAAGTCTCAGCCACCCACCGGGAACCAGTATAGGACATGATCCAAAATTTTGGACTTGCGTTCAGCTCACAAAAAACGAGTTGAGAAATGGAGCTCAGGGGCACAGCAATTCACAAACTGGCAGAGTGATAAAGGACAACTATCGTCCAAAAATCTGTTGAGGGAAGTCAACGCGGTGGACTTGAAAGCGAGGCAAAATAGCAGGAAACAGATTTCAAGAGGTACGTTGGAATAGCCTGTAAAGCACAGGAAGAGGGGCACAACTTGGACAATGATGCACTTGGCCAAAAAGGGCGTATGCGTTTTCTCCTGAATATATTCAGGAGAAAACGCATACACCCTTTTTGGCCAAGCAAGCAAGCAGGCAATGCAAATCTGCACTACAAAGAAGTATCACTTCCCACCGGTCAAAAGGGACATCCACAAAATGTGTAAAAACCAGAAAGGCAAGACAGGCCCTGGAGAACAGGGAGCCTTGTTATGCTGATGGGCGGGATGTAAATTGCCAACTGCCTCACTGGAGGAGTGCATTGTGTTCCCTAAAACAAGTAAACAACAGAGCTACAGAGCCAAGGCCACTTCCAGTCTAGGGAATATACCTTGGGAAAACTGAAAATCAATAAGAAAGAGCCACCTCCAAATTTAGGGCTGCACTGACTACAAGAACCTCAACTTGGGTACACATTAAATATCCCAGGAAATATAAAAATGTTTCAAAATATTTTGGTACTTACGTATGATGGAATATCCCTCAGCCATGAAATCAATGTCATAAGACCAGTAGCAGCAAAGTGAGTGGATTCAGGTACGATGATTCTAAGTGAAATAAGTCACACAGAAAAAGAAACTTATCATAAGATATCACTTATGAAGATCCTGTAAACATGGCTACACATGAAGTGAGTTAGGAAAGAGAACAGAGTCTCACATTTAGAAAACACTCTTATGCCTGCATAAAGGGGAAGGAGAGCTGGGGTGATGCATAAAACCAGAGTTTGATATAAGCACAGGGACCGTTCCAAAAACCAACTTTGGAATAGACAAGACCTACACCTTCCTCAGTGAAAGAGACTCAAAACCCCATATTTCCCGCAGAGGAATATATCTGACTAATAAGTATCTTAAAACCTATGTATTGATATGTCTCCATAAGGGAATCAAGTGTGTCTAGAGTGGCATAAACATGGCAGTGAGAATCAGCTCAAAACCACTCTAAAAAGGAATTTCAAAAGCAAAACAAACAAACAGGGAAATTCTTTACAATACCTTCAGGGTGTCTGAGCAAACCTGGAAAGACCATATGTACAATGACAGCTGGATGTGGCATAAGGCTGGACACTTGGGACTGAGAGGATTGGTGAGATTGGGTGAGCAAATGCAGACCCTTTCAAGCAATAATGCATGGCCCCCATTCCATGGGTCCCAACTCTCCAGGTTCAAGGGAGTATTACTACAGCTATAACATGTACAGGAAACCTAGGGAATGGACACACTGTGAATACGAAAGGTTTCTAAAACTCAACGAATAGTCCCTCTCCTGGTGCTCCAGTTTGACTTTCAAACTGCCTTACTATCAATCTCCCAACTTGGAGAGACAGGCCCTTTAACCTCCTAGTTTGCACAGGTTCCCAATTTGGCAGAGGATGGAAGGGACGAGGGAGAACCCATGAGAGAGTAGCTGTTAGGCATTTGGACGGGCACATGTCACTCTAATTTCCCGGCAGGAAGAAGAATTAACCAAAGTCTCAGCCACCCACCGGGAACCAGTATAGGACATGATCCAAAATTTTGGACTTGCGTTCAGCTCACAAAAAACGAGTTGAGAAATGGAGCTCAGGGGCACAGCAATTCACAAACTGGCAGAGTGATAAAGGACAACTATCGTCCAAAAATCTGTTGAGGGAAGTCAACGAGGCGGACTTGAAAGCGAGGCAAAATAGCAGGAAACAGATTTCAAGAGGTACGTTGGAAACGCCTGTAAAGCACAGGAAGAGGGGCACAACTTGGACAATGATGCACTTGGCCAAAAAGGGCGTATGCGTTTTCTCCTGAATATATTCAGGAGAAAACGCATACGCCCTTTTTGGCCAAGCAAGCAAGCGGGCAATGCAAATTTGCACTACAAAGAATTATCACTTCCCACCGGTCAAAAGGGACATCCACAAAATGTGTAAAAACCAGAAAGGCAAGACAGGCCCTGGAGAACAGGGAGCCTTGTTATGCTGATGGGCGGGATGTCAATTGCCAACTGCCTCACTGGAGGAGTGCATTGTGTTCCCTAAAACAAGTAAACAACAGAGCTACAGAGCCAAGGCCACTTCCATTCTAGAGAATATACCTTGGGAAAACTGAAAATCAATAAGAAAGAGCCACCTCCAAATTTATGGCTGCACTGACTACAAGAACCTCAACTTGGGTACACCTTAAATATCCCAGGAAATATAAAAATGGTTCAAAACATTGTGGTACTTACGTACGATGGAATATCCCTCAGCCATGAAATCAATGTCATAAGACCAGTAGCAGCAAAGTGAGTTGATTCAGGTACGATGATTCTAAGTGAAATATGTCACACAGAAAAAGAAACTTATCATAAGATATCACTTATGAAGATCCTGTAAACATGGCTACACTTGAACTGAGTTAGGAAAGAGAACAGTGTCTCCCATTTAGAGAACACTCTTATGCCTGCATAAAGGGGAAGGAGAGGTGGGGTGATGCATAAAACCAGAGTTTGATATAAGCACAGGGACCGTTCCAAAAACCAACTTTGGAATAGACAAGACCTACACCTTCCTCAGTGAAAGAGACTCAAAACCCCATATTTCGGGCAGAGGAATATATCTGACTAGTAAGAATCTTAAAACCTATGTATTCATATGTCTCCATAAGGGAATCAAGTGTGTCTAGAGTGGCATAAACATGGCAGCGAGAATCAGCTCAAACCCACTATAAAAAGAAATTTCCAAAGCAAAACCAAAAAACAGGGAAATTCTTTACAATTCCTTCAGGGTGTCTGAGGAAACCTGGAAAGACACTATCTACAATGACAGCTGGATGTGGCTTAAGGCTGGACACTTGGGACTGAGAGGATTGGTGACATTGGGTGAGCAAATGCAGACCCTTTCAAGGAATAATGCATGGCCCCCATTCCATGGGGCCCAACTCTCCAGGTTGAAGGGAATATTACTAAAGCTATAACATGTACAGGAAACCTAGAGGATGTACACACTGTGAATACGAAAGGATTCTAAAACTCAACGAATAGTCCCTCTCCTGGTGCTCCAGTTTGACTTTCCAACTGCCTTACTATCAATCTCCCAACTTGGAGAGACAGGCCCTTTAACCTCCTGGTTTGCACAGGTTCCCAATTTGGCAGAGGATGGAAGGGACGAGGGAGAACCCATGAGAGAGTAGCTGTTAGGCATTTGGAAGGGCACATGTCACTCTAATTTCCCGGCAGGAAGAAGAATTAACCAAAGTCTCAGCCACCCACCGGGAACCAGTATAGGACATGATCCAAAATTTTGGACTTGCGTTCAGCTCACAAAAAACGAGTTGAGAAATGGAGCTCAGGGGCACAGCAATTCACAAACTGGCAGAGTGATAAAGGACAACTATCGTCCAAAAATCTGTTGAGGGAAGTCAACGCGGTGGACTTGAAAGCGAGGCAAAATAGCAGGAAACAGATTTCAAGAGGTACGTTGGAATAGCCTGTAAAGCACAGGAAGAGGGGCACAACTTGGACAATGATGCACTTGGCCAAAAAGGGCGTATGCGTTTTCTCCTGAATATATTCAGGAGAAAACGCATACACCCTTTTTGGCCAAGCAAGCAAGCAGGCAATGCAAATCTGCACTACAAAGAAGTATCACTTCCCACCGGTCAAAAGGGACATCCACAAAATGTGTAAAAACCAGAAAGGCAAGACAGGCCCTGGAGAACAGGGAGCCTTGTTATGCTGATGGGCGGGATGTAAATTGCCAACTGCCTCACTGGAGGAGTGCATTGTGTTCCCTAAAACAAGTAAACAACAGAGCTACAGAGCCAAGGCCACTTCCAGTCTAGGGAATATACCTTGGGAAAACTGAAAATCAATAAGAAAGAGCCACCTCCAAATTTAGGGCTGCACTGACTACAAGAACCTCAACTTGGGTACACATTAAATATCCCAGGAAATATAAAAATGCTTCAAAACATTTTGGTACTTACATACGATGGAATATCCCTCAGCCATGAAATCAATGTCATAATACCAGTAGCAGCAAAGTGAGTGGATTCAGGTACGATGATTCTAAGTGAAATAAGTCACACAGAAAAAGAAACTTATCATAAGATATCACTTATGAAGATCCTGTAAACATGGCTACACATGAAGTGAGTTAGGAAAGAGAACAGAGTCTCACATTTAGAAAACACTCTTATGCCTGCATAAAGGGGAAGGAGAGCTGGGGTGATGCATAAAACCAGAGTTTGATATAAGCACAGGGACCGTTCCAAAAACCAACTTTGGAATAGACAAGACCTACACCTTCCTCAGTGAAAGAGACTCAAAACCCCATATTTCCCGCAGAGGAATATATCTGACTAATAATTATCTTAAAACCTATGTATTGATATGTCTCCATAAGGGAATCAAGTGTGTCTAGAGTGGCATAAACATGGCAGCGAGAATCAGCTCAAACCCACTCTAAAAGGGAATTTCAAAAGCAAAACAAACAAACAGGGAAATTCTTTACAATAACTTCAGGGTGTCTGAGCAAACCTGGAAAGACCCTATGTACAATGACAGCTGGATGTGGCATAAGGCTGGACACTTGGGACTGAGAGGATTGGTGAGATTGGGTGAGCAAATGCAGACCCTTTCAAGCAATAATGCATGGCCCCCATTCCATGGGTCCCAACTCTCCAGGTTCAAGGGAGTATTACTACAGCTATAACATGTACAGGAAACCTAGAGAATGGACACACTGTGAATACGAAAGGTTTCTAAAACTCAACGAATAGTCCCTCTCCTGGTGCTCCAGTTTGACTTTCCAACTGCCTTACTATCAATCTCCCAATTTGGAGAGACAGGCCCTTTAACCTCCTGGTTTGCACAGGTTCCCAATTTGGCAGAGGATGGAAGGGACGAGGGAGAACCCATGAGAGAGTAGCTGTTAGGCATTTGGACGGGCACATGTCACTCTAATTTCCCGGCAGGAAGAAGAATTAACCAAAGTCTCAGCCACCCACCGGGAACCAGTATAGGACATGATCCAAAATTTTGGACTTGCGTTCAGCTCACAAAAAACGAGTTGAGAAATGGAGCTCAGGGGCACAGCAATTCACAAACTGGCAGAGTGATAAAGGACAACTATCGTCCAAAAATCTGTTGAGGGAAGTCAACGAGGCGGACTTGAAAGTGAGGCAAAAGAGCAGGAAACAGATTTCAAGAGGTACGTTGGAAACGCCTGTAAAGCACAGGAAGAGGGGCACAACTTGGACAATGATGCACTTGGCCAAAAAGGGCGTATGCGTTTTCTCCTGAATATATTCAGGAGAAAACGCATACGCCCTTTTTGGCCAAGCAAGCAAGCGGGCAATGCAAATTTGCACTACAAAGAATTATCACTTCCCACCGGTCAAAAGGGACATCCACAAAATGTGTAAAAGCCAGAAAGGCAAGACAGGCCCTGGAGAACAGGGAGCCTTGTTATGCTGATGGGCGGGATGTAAATTGCCAACTGCCTCACTGGAGGAGTGCATTGTGTTCCCTAAAACAAGTAAACAACAGAGCTACAGAGCCAAGGCCACTTCCAGTCTAGGGAATATACCTTGGGAAAACTGAAAATCAATAAGAAAGAGCCACCTCCAAATTTAGGGCTGCACTGACTACAAGAACCTCAACTTGGGTACACCTTAAGTATCCCAGGAAATATAAAAATGGTTCAAAACATTGTGGTACTTACGTACGATGGAATATTCCTCAGCCACGAAATCAATGTCATAAGACCAGTAGCAGCAAAGTGAGAGGATTCAGGTACGATGATTCTAAGTGAAATAAGTCACACAGAAAAAGAAACTTATCATAAGATATCACTTATGAAGATCCTGTAAACATGGCTACACGTGAACTGAGTTAGGAAAGAGAACAGAGTCTCACATTTAGAAAACACTCTTATGCCTGCTTAAAGGGGAAGGAGAGGTGGGGTGATGCATAAAACCAGAGTTTGATATAAGCACAGGGACCGTTCCAAAAACCAACTTTGGAATAGACAAGACCTACACCTTCCTCAGTGAAAGAGACTCAAAACCCCATATTTCCCACAGAGGAATATATCTGACTAGTAAGAATCTAAAAACCTATGTATTGATATGACTCCATAAGGGAATCAAGTGTGTCTAGAGTGGCATAAACATGGCAGTGAGAATCAGCTCAAACCCACTATAAAAAGGAATTTCAAAATCAAAAGCAAAAAACAGGGAAATTCTTTACAATTCCTTCAGGGTGTCTGAGGAAACCTGGAAAGACCCTATCTACAATGACAGCTGGATGTGGCATAAGGCTGGACACTTGGGACTGAGAGGATTGGTGAGATTGGGTGAGCAAATGCAGAACCTTTCAAGCAATAATGCATGGCCCCCATTCCATGGGTCCCAACTCTCCTGGTTGAAGGGAATATTACTACAGCTATAACATGTACAGGAAACCTAGAGAATGTACACACTGTGAATACAAAAGGTTTCTAAAACTCAACGAATAGTCCCTCTCCTGGTGCTCCAGTTTGACTTTCCAACTGCCTTACTATCAATCTCCCAACTTGGAGAGACAGGCCCTTTAACCTCCTGGTTTGCACAGGTTCCCAATTTGGCAGAGGATGGAAGGGACGAGGGAGAACCCATGAGAGAGTAGCTGTTAGGCATTTGGAAGGGCACATGTCACTCTAATTTCCCGGCAGGAAGAAGAATTAACCAAAGTCTCAGCCACCCACCGGGAACCAGTACAGGACATGATCCAAAATTTTGGACTTGCGTTCAGCTCACAAAAAACGAGTTGAGAAATGGAGCTCAGGGGCACAGCAATTCACAAACTGGCAGAGTGATAAAGGACAACTATCGTCCAAAAATCTGTTGAGGGAAGTCAACGAGGCGGACTTGAAAGCGAGGCAAAATAACAGGAAACAGATTTCAAGAGGTACGTTGGAATCGCCTGTAAAGCACAGGAAAAGGGGCACAACTTGGACAATGATGCACTTGGCCAAAAAGGGCATATGCGTTTTCTCCTGAATATATTCAGGAGAAAACACATACGCCCTTTTTGGCCAAGCAAGCAAGCGGGCAATGCAAATCTGCACTACAAAGAAGTATCACTTCCCACCGGTCAAAAGGGACATCCACAAAATGTGTAAAAACCAGAAAGGCAAGAGAGGCCCTGGAGAACAGGGAGCCTTGTTATGCTGCTGGGCGGGATGTAAATTGCCAACTGCCTCACTGGAGGAGTGCATTGTGTTCCCTAAAATTAGTAAACAACAGAGCTACAGAGCCAAGGCCTCTTCCAGTCTAGGGAATATACCTTGGGAAAATTGAAAATCAATAAGAAAGAGCCACCTCCAAATTTAGGGCTGCACTGACTACAAGAACCTCAACTTGGGTACACCTTAAATATCCCAGGAAATATAAAAATGGTTCAAAACATTGTGGTATTTACGTACGATGGAATATCCCTCAGCCATGAAATCAATGTCATAAGACCAGTAGCAGCAAAGTGAGTTGATTCAGGTACGATGATTCTAAGTGAAATATGTCACACAGAAAAAGAAACTTATCATAAGATATCACTTATGAAGATCCTGTAAACATGGCTACACGTGAACTGAGTTAGGAAAGAGAACAGAGTCTCCCATTTAGAAAACACTCTTATGCCTGCATAAAGGGGAAGGAGAGGTGGGGTGATGCATAAAACCAGAGTTTGATATAAGCACAGGGAACGTTCCAAAAACCAACTTTGGAATAGACATGTCCTACACCTTCCTCAGTGAAAGAGACTCAAAACCCCATATTTCCCGCAGAGGAATATATCTGACTAGTAAGAATCTTAAAACCTATGTATTCATATGTCTCCATAAGGGAATCAAGTGTGTCTAGAGTGGCATAAACATGGCTGCGAGAATCAGCTCAAACTCACTATAAAAAGAAATTTCCAAAGCAAAACCAAAAAACAGGGAAATTCTTTACAATTCCTTCAGGGTGTCTGAGGAAACCTGGAAAGACCCTATCTACAATCACAGCTGGATGTGGCATAAGGCTGGACACTTGGGACGGAGAGGATTGGTGACATTGGGTGAGCAAATGCAGACCCTTTCAAGCAATAATGCATGGCCCCCATTCCATGGGTCCCAACTCTCCAGGTTGAAGGGAATATTACTACAGCTATAACATGTACAGGAAACCTAGAGGATGTACACACTGTGAATACGAAAGGTTTCTAAAACTCAACGAATAGTCCCTCTCCTGGTGCTCCAGTTTGACTTTCCAACTGCCTTACTATCAATCTCCCAACTTGGAGAGACAGGCCCTTTAACCTCCTGGTTTGCACAGGTTCCCAATTTGGCAGAGGATGGAAGGGACGAGGGAGAACCCATGAGAGAGTAGCTGTTAGGCATTTGGACGGGCACATGTCACTCTAATTTCCCGGCAGGAAGAAGAATTAACCAAAGTCTCAGCCACCATTCGGGAACCAGTACAGGACATGATCCAAAATTTTGGACTTGCGTTCAGCTCACAAAAAACGAGTTGAGAAATGGAGCTCAGGGGCACAGCAATTCACAAACTGGCAGAGTGATAAAGGACAACTATCGTCCAAAAATCTGTTGAGGGAAGTCAACGAGGCGGACTTGAAAGCGAGGCAAAATAGCAGGAAACAGATTTCAAGAGGTACCTTGGAATCGCCTGTAAAGCACAGGAAGAGGGGCACAACTTGGACAATGGTGCACTTGGCCAAAAAGGGCGTATGCGTTTTCTCCTGAATATATTCAGGAGAAAACGCATACGCCCTTTTTGGCCAAGCAAGCAAGCGGGCAATGCAAATCGGCACTGCAAAGAAGTATCATTTCCCACCGGTCAAAAGGGACATCCACAAAATGTGTAAAAACCAGAAAGGCAAGACAGGCCCTGGAGAACAGGGAGCCTTGTTATGCTGATGGGCGGGATGTAAATTGCCAACTGCCTCACTGGAGGAGTGCATTGTGTTCCCTAAAACAAGTAAACAACAGAGCTACAGAGCCAAGGCCACTTCCAGTCTAGGGAATATACCTTGGGAAAATTGAAAATCAATAAGAAAGGGCCACCTCCAAATTTAGGGCTGCACTGACTACAAGAACCTCAACTTGGGTACACCTTAAATATCCCAGGAAATATAAAAATGGTTCAAAACATTGTGGTACTTACGTACGATGGAATATCCCTCAGCCATGAAATCAATGTCATAAGACCAGTAGCAGCAAAGTGAGTGGATTCAGGTACGATGATTCTAAGTGAAATAAGTCACACAGAAAAAGAAACTTATCATAAGATATCACTTATGAAGACCCTGTAAACATGGCTACACGTGAACTGAGTTAGGAAAGAGAACAGAGTCTCACATTTAGAAAACACTCTTATGCCTCCATAAAGGGGAAGGAGAGGTGGGGTGATGCATAAAACCAGAGTTTGATATAAGCACAGGGACCGTTTCAAAAACCAACTTTGGAATTGACAAGACCGACACCTTCCTCAGTGAAAGAGACTCAAAACCCCATATTTCCCACAGAGGAATATATCTGACTAGTAAGAATCTTAAAACCTATGTATTGATATGTCTCCATAAGGGAATCAAGTGTGTCTAGAGTGGCATAAACATGGCAGCGAGAATCAGCTCAAACCCACTATAAAAAGGAATTTCAAAAGCAAAACCAAAAAACAGGGAAATTCTTTACAATTCCTTCAGGGTGTCTGAGGAAACCTGGAAAGACCCTATCTACCATGACAGCTGGATGTGGCATAAGGCTGTACACTTGGGACTGAGAGGATTGGTGAGATTGGGTGATCAAATGCAGACCCTTTCAAGCAACTATGCATGGCCCCAATTCCATGGGTCCCAACTCTCCAGGTTCAAGGGAATATTACTACAGCTATAACATGTACAGGAAACCTAGAGAATGGACACACTGTGAATACGAAAAGTTTCTAAAACTCAACGAATAGTCCCTCTCCTGGTGCTCCATTTTGACTTTCCAACTGCCTTACTATCCATCTCCCAACTTGGAGAGACAGGCCCTTTAACCTCCTGGTTTGCACAGGTTCCCAAATTGGCAGAGGATGGAAGGGACGAGGGAGAACCCATGAGAGAGTAGCTGTTAGGCATTTGGACGGGCACATGTCACTCTAATTTCCCCTCAGGAAGAAGAATTAACCAAAGTCTCAGCCACCCACCGGGAACCAGTATAGGACATGATCCAAAATTTTGGACTTGCGTTCAGCTCACAAAAAACGAGTTGAGAAATGGAGCTCAGGGGCACAGCAATTCACAAACTGGCAGAGTGATAAAGGACAACTATCGTCCAAAAATCTGTTGAGGGAAGTCAACGAGGCGGACTTGAAAGCGAGGCAAAATAGCAGGAAACAGATTTCAAGAGGTACCTTGGAATCGCCTGTAAAGCACAGGAAGAGGGGCACAACTTGGACAATGGTGCACATGGCCAAAAAGGGCGTATGCGTTTTCTCCTGAATATATTCAGGAGAAAACGCATACGCCCTTTTTGGCCAAGCAAGCAAGCGGGCAATGCAAATCTGCACTACAAAGAAGTATCATTTCCCACCGGTCAAAAGGGACATCCACAAAATGTGTAAAAACCAGAAAGGCAAGACAGGCCCTGGAGAACAGGGAGCCTTGTTATGCTGATGGGCGGGATGTAAATTGCCAACTGCCTCACTGGAGGAGTGCATTGTGTTCCCTAAAACAAGTAAACAACAGAGCTACAGAGCCAAGGCCACTTCCAGTCTAGGGAATATACCTTGGGAAAACTGAAAATCAATAAGAAAGAGCCACCTCCAAATTTAGGGCTGCACTGACTACAAGAACCTCAACTTGGGTACACCTTAAATATCCCAGGAAATATAAAAATGGTTCAAAACATTGTGGTACATACGTACGATGGAATATCCCTCAGCCATGAAATCAATGTCATAAGACCAGTAGCAGCAAAGTGAGTGGATTCAGGTACGATGATTCTAAGTGAAATAAGTCACACAGAAAAAGAAACTTATCATAAGATATCACTTATGAAGATCCTGTAAACATGGCTACACGTGAACTGAGTTAGGAAAGAGAACAGAGTCTCACATTTAGAAAACACACTTATGCCTGCATAAAGGGGAAGGAGAGGTGGGGTGATGCATAAAACCAGAGTTTGATATAAGCACAGGGACCGTTTCAAAAACCAACTTTGGTATTGACAAGACCGACACCTTCCTCAGTGAAAGAGACTCAAAACCCCATATTTCCCACAGAGGAATATATCTGACTAGTAAGAATCTTAAAACCTATGTATTGATATGTCTCCATAAGGGAATCAAGTGTGTCTAGAGTGGCATGAACATGGCAGCGAGAATCAGCTCAAACCCACTATAAAAAGGAATTTCAAAAGCAAAACCAAAAAACAGGGAAATTCTTTACAATTCCTTCAGGGTGTCTGAGGAAACCTGGAAAGACCCTATCTACCATGACAGCTGGATGTGGCCTAAGGCTGGACACTTGGGACTGAGAGGATTGGTGAGATTGGGTGAGCAAATGCAGACCCTTTCAAGCAATAATGCATGGCCCCCATTCCATGGGTCCCAACTCTCCATGTTCAAGGGAATATTACTACAGCTATAACATGTACAGGAAACCTAGAGAATGGACACACTGTGAATACGAAAGGTTTCTAAAACTCAACGAATAGTCCCTCTCCTGGTGCTCCAGTTTGACTTTCCAACTGCCTTACTATCCATCTCCCAACTTGGAGAGACAGGCCCTTTAACCTCCTGGTTTGCACAGTTTCCCAAATTGGCAGAGGATGGAAGGGACGAGGGAGAACCCATGAGAGAGTAGCTGTTAGGCATTTGGACGGGCACATGTCACTCTAATTTCCCGGCAGGAAGAAGAATTAACCAAAGTCTCAGCCACCCACCGGGAACCAGTATAGGACATGATCCAAAATTTTGGACTTGCGTTCAGCTCACAAAAAACGAGTTGAGAAATGGAGCTCAGGGGCACAGCAATTCACAAACTGGCAGAGTGATAAAGGACAACTATCGTCCAAAAATCTGTTGAGGGAAGTCAACGAGGCGGACTTGAAAGCGAGGCAAAATAGCAGGAAACAGATTTCAAGAGGTACCTTGGAATCGCCTGTAAGCACAGGAAGAGGGGCACAACTTGGAAAATGATTCACTTGGCCAAAAAGGGCATATGCGTTTTCTCCTGAATATATTCAGGAGAAAACACATAAGCCCTTTTTGGCCAAGCAAGCAAGCGGGCAATGCAAATCTGCACTACAAAGAAGTATCACTTCCCACCGGTCAAAAGGGACATCCACAAAATGTGTAAAAACCAGAAAGGCAAGACAGGCCCTGGAGAACAGGGAGCCTTGTCATGCTGATGGGCAGTATGTAATTTGCCAACTGCCTCACTGGAGGAGTGCATTGTGTTCCCTAAAACAAGTAAACAACAGAGCTACAGAGCCAAGGCCACTTCCTGTCTAGGAAATATACCTTGGGAAAACTGAAAATCAATAAGAAAGGGCCACCTCCAAATTTAGGGCTGCACTGACTACAAGAACCTCAACTTGGGTACACCTTAAATATCCCAGGAAATATAAAAATGGTTCAAAACATTGTGGCACATACGTACGATGGAATATCCCTCAGCCATGAAATCAATGTCATAAGACCAGTAGCAGCAAAGTGAGTGGATTCAGGTACGATGATTCTAAGTGAAATAAGTCACACAGAAAAAGGAACTTATCATAAGATATCACTTATGAAGATCCTGTAAACATGGCTACACGTGAACTGAGTTAGGAAAGAGAACAGAGTCTCACATTTAGAAAACACTCTTATGCCTGCATAAAGGGGATGGAGAGGTGGGGTGATGCATAAAACCAGAGTTTGATATAAGCACAGGGACTGTTCCAAAAACCAACTTTGGAATAGACAAGACCGACACCTTCCTCAGTGAAAGAGACTCAAAACCCCATATTTCCCGCAGAGGAATATATCTGACTAGTAAGAATCTTAAAACCTATGTATTGATATGACTCCATAAGGGAATCAAGTGTGTCTAGAGTGGCATAAACATGGCAGCGAGAATCAGCTCAAACCCACTATAAAAAGGAATTTCAAAAGCAAAACCAAAAAACAGGGAAATTCTTTACAATTCCTTCAGGGTGTCTGAGGAAACCTGGAAAGACCCTATCTACAATGACAGCTGGATGTGGCATAAGGCTGGACACTTGGGACTGAGAGGATTGGTGAGATTGGGTGAGCAAATGCAGACCCTTTCAAGCAATAATGCATGGCCCCCATTCCATGGGTCCCAACTCTCCAGGTTCAAGGGAATATTACTACAGCTATAACATGTACAGGAAACCTAGAGAATGTACATACTGTGAATACGAAAGGTTTCTAAATCTTAACGAATAGTCCCTCTCCTGGTGCTCCAGTTTGACTTTCCAACTGCCTTACTATCAATCTCCCAACTTGGAGAGACAGGCCCTTTAACCTCCTGGTTTGCACAGGTTCCCAATTTGGCAGAGGATGGAAGGGACGAGGGAGAACCCATGAGAGAGTAGCTGTTAGGCATTTGGACGGGCACATGTCACTCTAATTTCCCGGCAGGAAGAAGAATTAACCAAAGTCTCAGCCACCCACTGGGAACCAGTATAGGACATGATCCAAAATTTTGGACTTGCGTTCAGCTCACAAAAAACGAGTTGAGAAATGGAGCTCAGGGACACAGCAATTCACAAACTGGCAGAGTGATAAAGGACAACTATCGTCCAAAAATCTGTTGAGGGAAGTCAACGAGGCGGACTTGAAAGCGAGGCAAAATAGCATGAAACAGATTTCAAGAGGTACCTTGGAATCGCCTGTAAAGCACAGGAAGAGGGGCACAACTTGGACAATGGTGCACTTGGCCAAAAAGGGCGTATGTGTTTTCTCCTGAATATATTCAGGAGAAAACGCATACGCCCTTTTTGGCCAAGCAAGCAAGCGGGCAATGCAAATCTGCACTACAAAGAAGTATCACTTCCCACCAGTCAAAAGGGACATCCACAAAATGTGTAAAAACCAGAAAGGCAAGACAGGCCCTGGAGAACAGGGAGCCTTGTTATGCTGATGGGCGGGATGTAAATTGCCAACTGCCTCACTGGAGGAGTGCATTGTGTTCCCTAAAACAAGTAAACAACACAGCTACAGAGCCAAGGCCACTTCCAGTCTAGGGAATATACCTTGGGAAAACTGAAAATCAATAAGAAAGAGCCACCTCCAAATTTAGGGCTGCACTGACTACAAGAACCTCAACTTGGGTACACCTTAAATATCCCAGGAAATATAAAAATGGTTCAAAATATTGTGGTACTTACGTACGATGGAATATCCCTCAGCCATGAAATCAATGTCATAAGACCAGTAGCAGCAAAGTGAGTGGATTCAGGTACGATGATTCTAAGTGAAATAAGTCACACAGAAAAAGAAACTTATCATAAGATATCACTTATGAAGATCCTGTAAACATGGCTATACGTGAACTCAGTTAGGAAAGAGAACAGAGTCTCACATTTAGAAAACAAACTTATGCCTGCATAAAGGGGAAGGAGAGGTGGGGTGATGCATAAAACCAGAGTTTGATATAAGCACAGGGACCGTTTCAAAAACCAACTTTGGAATTGACAAGACCGACACCTTCCTCAGTGAAAGAGACTCAAAACCCCATATTTCCCACAGAGGAATATATCTGACTAGTAAGAATCTTAAAACCTATGTATTGATATGTCTCCATAAGGGAATCAAGTGTGTCTAGAGTGGCATAAAAATGGCAGCGAGAATCAGCTCAAACCCACTATAAAAAGGAATTTCAAAAGCAAAACCAAAAAACAGGGAAATTCTTTACAATTCCTTCAGGGTGTCTGAGGAAACCTGGAAAGAAATTATCTAGCATGACAGCTGTATGTGGCATAAGGCTGGACACTTGGGACTGAGAGGATTGGTGAGATTTGGTGAGCAAATGCAGACCCTTTCAAGCAATAAGGCATGGCCCCCTTTCCATGGGTCCCAACTCTCCAGGTTGAAGGGAATATTACTACAGCTATAACATGTACAGGAAACCTAGAGAATGGACACACTGTGAATATGAAAGGTTTCTAAAACTCAACGAATAGTCCCTCTCCTGGTGCTCCAGTTTGACTTTCCAACTGCCTTACTATCAATCTCCCAACTTGGAGAGACAGGCCCTTTAACCTCCTGGTTTGCACAGGTTCCCAATTTGGCAGAGGATGGAAGGGACGAGGGAGAACCCATGAGAGAGTTGCTGTTAGGCATTTGGACGGGCACATGTCACTCTAATTTCCCGGCAGGAAGAAGAATTAACCAAAGTCTCAGCCACCCACCGGGAACCAGTATAGGACATGATCCAAAATTTTGGACTTGCGTTCAGCTCACAAAAAACGAGTTGAGAAATGGAGCTCAGGGGCACAGCAATTCACAAACTGGCAGAGTGATAAAGGACAACTATCGTCCAAAAATCTGTTGAGGGAAGTCAACGGGGCGGACATGAAAGCGAGGCAAAATAGCAGGAAACAGATTTCAAGAGGTACCTTGGAATCGCCTGTAAAGCACAGGAAGAGGGGCACAACTTGGACAATGATGCACTTGGCCAAAAAGGGCGTATGCGTTTTCTCCTGAATATATTCAGGAGAAAACGCATACGCCCTTTTTGGCCAAGCAAGCAAGCGGGCAATGCAAATCTGCACTACAAAGAAGTATCACTTCCCACCGGTCAAAAGGGACATCCACAAAATGTGTAAAAACCAGAAAGGCAAGACAGGCCCTGGAGAACAGGGAGCCTTCTTATGCTGATGGGCGGGATGTAAATTGCCAACTGCCTCACTGGAGGAGTGCATTGTGTTCCCTAAAACAAGTAAACAACAGAGCTACAGAGCCAAGGCCACTTCCAGTCTAGGGAATATACCTTGGGAAAACTGAAAATCAATAAGAAAGAGCCACCTCCAAATTTAGGGCTGCACTGACTACAAGAACCTCAACTTGGGTACACCTTAAATATCCCAGAAAATATAAAAATGTTTCAAAACATTTTGGTACTTACGTACGATGGAATATCCCTCAGCCATGAAATCAATGTCATAAGACCAGTAGCAGCAAAGTGAGTGGATTCAGGTACGATGATTCTAAGTGAAATAAGTCACACAGAAAAAGAAACTTATCTTAAGATATCACTTATGAAGATCCTGTAAACATGGCTACACATTAAGTGAGTTAGGAAAGAGAACAGAGTCTCACATTTAGAAAACACTCTTATGCCTGCATAAAGGGGAAGGAGAGCTGGGGTGATGCATAAAACCAGAGTTTGATATAAGCACAGGGACCGTTCCAAAAACCAACTTTGGAATAGACAAGACCTACACCTTCCTCAGTGAAAGAGACTCAAAACCCCATATTTCCCGCAGAGGAATATATCTGACTAATAAGTATCTTAAAACCTATGTATTGATATGTCTCCATAAGGGAATCAAGTGTGTCTAGAGTGGCATAAACATGGCAGCGAGAATCAGCTCAAACCCACTCTAAAAAGGAATTTCAAAAGCAAAACAAACAAACAGGGAAATTCTTTACAATACCTTCAGGGTGTCTGAGCAAACCTGGAAAGACCCTATGTACAATGACAGCTGGATGTGGCATAAGGCTGGACACTTGGGACTGAGAGGATTGGTGAGATTGGGTGAGCAAATGCAGACCCTTTCAAGCAATAATGAATGGCCCCCATTCCATGGGTCCCAACTCTCCAGGTTCAAGGGAGTATTACTACAGCTATAACATGTACAGGAAACCTAGGGAATGGACACACTGTGAATACGAAAGGTTTCTAAAACTCAACGAATAGTCCCTCTCCTGGTGCTCCAGTTTGACTTTCCAACTGCCTTACTATCAATCTCCCAACTTGGAGAGACAGGCCCTTTAACCTCCTGGTTTGCACAGGTTCCCAATTTGGCAGAGGATGGAAGGGACGAGGGAGAACCCATGAGAGAGTAGCTGTTAGGCATTTGGACGGGCACATGTCACTCTAATTTCCCGGCAGGAAGAAGAATTAACCAAAGTCTCAGCCACCCACCGGGAACCAGTATAGGACATGATCCAAAATTTTGGACTTGCGTTCAGCTCACAAAAAACGAGTTGAGAAATGGAGCTCAGGGGCACAGCAATTCACAAACTGGCAGAGTGATAAAGGACAACTATCGTCCAAAAATCTGTTGAGGGAAGTCAACGAGGCGGACTTGAAAGCGAGGCAAAATAGCAGGAAACAGATTTCAAGAGGTACCTTGGAATCGCCTGTAAAGCACAGGAAGAGGGGCACAACTTGGACAATGATGCACTTGGCCAAAAAGGGCGTATGCGTTTTCTCCTGAATATATTCAGGAGAAAACGCATACGCCCTTTTTGGCCAAGCAAGCAAGCGGGCAATGCAAATCTGCACTACAAAGAAGTATCACTTCCCACCGGTCAAAAGGGACATCCACAAAATGTGTAAAAACCAGAAAGGCAAGACAGGCCCTGGAGAACAGGGAGCCTTGTTATGCTGATGGGCGGGATGTAAATTGCCAACTGCCTCACTGGAGGAGTGCATTGTGTTCCCTAAAACAAGTAAACAACAGAGCTACAGAGCCAAGGCCACTTCCAGTCTAGGGAATATACCTTGGGAAAACTGAAAATCAATAAGAAAGAGCCACCTCCAAATTTAGGGCTGCACTGACTACAAGAACCTCAACTTGGGTACACATTAAATATCCCAGGAAATATAAAAATGTTTCAAAATATTTTGGTACTTACGTATGATGGAATATCCCTCAGCCATGAAATCAATGTCATAAGACCAGTAGCAGCAAAGTGAGTGGATTCAGGTACGATGATTCTAAGTGAAATAAGTCACACAGAAAAAGAAACTTATCATAAGATATCACTTATGAAGATCCTGTAAACATGGCTACACATGAAGTGAGTTAGGAAAGAGAACAGAGTCTCACATTTAGAAAACACTCTTATGCCTGCATAAAGGGGAAGGAGAGCTGGGGTGATGCATAAAACCAGAGTTTGATATAAGCACAGGGACCGTTCCAAAAACCAACTTTGGAATAGACAAGACCTACACCTTCCTCAGTGAAAGAGACTCAAAACCCCATATTTCCCGCAGAGGAATATATCTGACTAATAAGTATCTTAAAACCTATGTATTGATATGTCTCCATAAGGGAATCAAGTGTGTCTAGAGTGGCATAAACATGGCAGTGAGAATCAGCTCAAAACCACTCTAAAAAGGAATTTCAAAAGCAAAACAAACAAACAGGGAAATTCTTTACAATACCTTCAGGGTGTCTGAGCAAACCTGGAAAGACCATATGTACAATGACAGCTGGATGTGGCATAAGGCTGGACACTTGGGACTGAGAGGATTGGTGAGATTGGGTGAGCAAATGCAGACCCTTTCAAGCAATAATGCATGGCCCCCATTCCATGGGTCCCAACTCTCCAGGTTCAAGGGAGTATTACTACAGCTATAACATGTACAGGAAACCTAGGGAATGGACACACTGTGAATACGAAAGGTTTCTAAAACTCAACGAATAGTCCCTCTCCTGGTGCTCCAGTTTGACTTTCAAACTGCCTTACTATCAATCTCCCAACTTGGAGAGACAGGCCCTTTAACCTCCTAGTTTGCACAGGTTCCCAATTTGGCAGAGGATGGAAGGGACGAGGGAGAACCCATGAGAGAGTAGCTGTTAGGCATTTGGACGGGCACATGTCACTCTAATTTCCCGGCAGGAAGAAGAATTAACCAAAGTCTCAGCCACCCACCGGGAACCAGTATAGGACATGATCCAAAATTTTGGACTTGCGTTCAGCTCACAAAAAACGAGTTGAGAAATGGAGCTCAGGGGCACAGCAATTCACTAACTGGCAGAGTGATAAAGGACAACTATCGTCCAAAAATCTGTTGAGGGAAGTCAACGAGGCGGACTTGAAAGCGAGGCAAAATAGCAGGAAACAGATTTCAAGAGGTACGTTGGAAACGCCTGTAAAGCACAGGAAGAGGGGCACAACTTGGACAATGATGCACTTGGCCAAAAAGGGCGTATGCGTTTTCTCCTGAATATATTCAGGAGAAAACGCATACGCCCTTTTTGGCCAAGCAAGCAAGCGGGCAATGCAAATTTGCACTACAAAGAATTATCACTTCCCACCGGTCAAAAGGGACATCCACAAAATGTGTAAAAACCAGAAAGGCAAGACAGGCCCTGGAGAACAGGGAGCCTTGTTATGCTGATGGGCGGGATGTCAATTGCCAACTGCCTCACTGGAGGAGTGCATTGTGTTCCCTAAAACAAGTAAACAACAGAGCTACAGAGCCAAGGCCACTTCCATTCTAGAGAATATACCTTGGGAAAACTGAAAATCAATAAGAAAGAGCCACCTCCAAATTTATGGCTGCACTGACTACAAGAACCTCAACTTGGGTACACCTTAAATATCCCAGGAAATATAAAAATGGTTCAAAACATTGTGGTACTTACGTACGATGGAATATCCCTCAGCCATGAAATCAATGTCATAAGACCAGTAGCAGCAAAGTGAGTTGATTCAGGTACGATGATTCTAAGTGAAATATGTCACACAGAAAAAGAAACTTATCATAAGATATCACTTATGAAGATCCTGTAAACATGGCTACACTTGAACTGAGTTAGGAAAGAGAACAGAGGCTCCCATTTAGAAAACACTCTTATGCCTGCATAAAGGGGAAGGAGAGGTGGGGTGATGCATAAAACCAGAGTTTGATATAAGCACAGGGACCGTTCCAAAAACCAACTTTGGAATTGACAAGACCGACACCTTCCTCAGTGAAAGAGACTCAAAACCCCATATTTCCCACAGAGGAATATATCTGACTAGTAAGAATCTTAAAACCTATGTATTCATATGTCTCCATAAGGGAATCAAGTGTGTCTAGAGTGGCATAAACATGGCAGCGAGAATCAGCTCAAACCCACTATAAAAAGAAATTTCCAAAGCAAAACCAAAAAACAGGGAAATTCTTTACAATTCCTTCAGGGTGTCTGAGGAAACCTGGAAAGACACTATCTACAATGACAGCTGGATGTGGCTTAAGGCTGGACACTTGGGACTGAGAGGATTGGTGACATTGGGTGAGCAAATGCAGACCCTTTCAAGGAATAATGCATGGCCCCCATTCCATGGGGCCCAACTCTCCAGGTTGAAGGGAATATTACTAAAGCTATAACATGTACAGGAAACCTAGAGGATGTACACACTGTGAATACGAAAGGATTCTAAAACTCAACGAATAGTCCCTCTCCTGGTGCTCCAGTTTGACTTTCCAACTGCCTTACTATCAATCTCCCAACTTGGAGAGACAGGCCCTTTAACCTCCTGGTTTGCACAGGTTCCCAATTTGGCAGACGATTGAAGGGACGAGGGAGAACCCATGAGAGAGTAGCTGTTAGGCATTTGGAAGGGCACATGTCACTCTAATTTCCCGGCAGGAAGAAGAATTAACCAAAGTCTCAGCCACCCACCGGGAACCAGTATAGGACATGATCCAAAATTTTGGACTTGCGTTCAGCTCACAAAAAACGAGTTGAGAAATGGAGCTCAGGGGCACAGCAATTCACAAACTGGCAGAGTGATAAAGGACAACTATCGTCCAAAAATCTGTTGAGGGAAGTCAACGCGGTGGACTTGAAAGCGAGGCAAAATAGCAGGAAACAGATTTCAAGAGGTACGTTGGAATAGCCTGTAAAGCACAGGAAGAGGGGCACAACTTGGACAATGATGCACTTGGCCAAAAAGGGCGTATGCGTTTTCTCCTGAATATATTCAGGAGAAAACGCATACACCCTTTTTGGCCAAGCAAGCAAGCAGGCAATGCAAATCTGCACTACAAAGAAGTATCACTTCCCACCGGTCAAAAGGGACATCCACAAAATGTGTAAAAACCAGAAAGGCAAGACAGGCCCTGGAGAACAGGGAGCCTTGTTATGCTGATGGGCGGGATGTAAATTGCCAACTGCCTCACTGGAGGAGTGCATTGTGTTCCCTAAAACAAGTAAACAACAGAGCTACAGAGCCAAGGCCACTTCCAGTCTAGGGAATATACCTTGGGAAAACTGAAAATCAATAAGAAAGAGCCACCTCCAAATTTAGGGCTGCACTGACTACAAGAACCTCAACTTGGGTACACATTAAATATCCCAGGAAATATAAAAATGCTTCAAAACATTTTGGTACTTACATACGATGGAATATCCCTCAGCCATGAAATCAATGTCATAATACCAGTAGCAGCAAAGTGAGTGGATTCAGGTACGATGATTCTAAGTGAAATAAGTCACACAGAAAAAGAAACTTATCATAAGATATCACTTATGAAGATCCTGTAAACATGGCTACACATGAAGTGAGTTAGGAAAGAGAACAGAGTCTCACATTTAGAAAACACTCTTATGCCTGCATAAAGGGGAAGGAGAGCTGGGGTGATGCATAAAACCAGAGTTTGATATAAGCACAGGGACCGTTCCAAAAACCAACTTTGGAATAGACAAGACCTACACCTTCCTCAGTGAAAGAGACTCAAAACCCCATATTTCCCGCAGAGGAATATATCTGACTAATAATTATCTTAAAACCTATGTATTGATATGTCTCCATAAGGGAATCAAGTGTGTCTAGAGTGGCATAAACATGGCAGCGAGAATCAGCTCAAACCCACTCTAAAAGGGAATTTCAAAAGCAAAACAAACAAACAGGGAAATTCTTTACAATAACTTCAGGGTGTCTGAGCAAACCTGGAAAGACCCTATGTACAATGACAGCTGGATGTGGCATAAGGCTGGACACTTGGGACTGAGAGGATTGGTGAGATTGGGTGAGCAAATGCAGACCCTTTCAAGCAATAATGCATGGCCCCCATTCCATGGGTCCCAACTCTCCAGGTTCAAGGGAGTATTACTACAGCTATAACATGTACAGGAAACCTAGAGAATGGACACACTGTGAATACGAAAGGTTTCTAAAACTCAACGAATAGTCCCTCTCCTGGTGCTCCAGTTTGACTTTCCAACTGCCTTACTATCAATCTCCCAATTTGGAGAGACAGGCCCTTTAACCTCCTGGTTTGCACAGGTTCCCAATTTGGCAGAGGATGGAAGGGACGAGGGAGAACCCATGAGAGAGTAGCTGTTAGGCATTTGGACGGGCACATGTCACTCTAATTTCCCGGCAGGAAGAAGAATTAACCAAAGTCTCAGCCACCCACCGGGAACCAGTATAGGACATGATCCAAAATTTTGGACTTGCGTTCAGCTCACAAAAAACGAGTTGAGAAATGGAGCTCAGGGGCACAGCAATTCACAAACTGGCAGAGTGATAAAGGACAACTATCGTCCAAAAATCTGTTGAGGGAAGTCAACGAGGCGGACTTGAAAGTGAGGCAAAAGAGCAGGAAACAGATTTCAAGAGGTACGTTGGAAATGCCTGTAAAGCACAGGAAGAGGGGCACAACTTGGACAATGATGCACTTGGCCAAAAAGGGCGTATGCGTTTTCTCCTGAATATATTCAGGAGAAAACGCATACGCCCTTTTTGGCCAAGCAAGCAAGCGGGCAATGCAAATTTGCACTACAAAGAATTATCACTTCCCACCGGTCAAAAGGGACATCCACAAAATGTGTAAAAGCCAGAAAGGCAAGACAGGCCCTGGAGAACAGGGAGCCTTGTTATGCTGATGGGCGGGATGTAAATTGCCAACTGCCTCACTGGAGGAGTGCATTGTGTTCCCTAAAACAAGTAAACAACAGAGCTACAGAGCCAAGGCCACTTCCAGTCTAGGGAATATACCTTGGGAAAACTGAAAATCAATAAGAAAGAGCCACCTCCAAATTTAGGGCTGCACTGACTACAAGAACCTCAACTTGGGTACACCTTAAGTATCCCAGGAAATATAAAAATGGTTCAAAACATTGTGGTACTTACGTACGATGGAATATTCCTCAGCCACGAAATCAATGTCATAAGACCAGTAGCAGCAAAGTGAGAGGATTCAGGTACGATGATTCTAAGTGAAATAAGTCACACAGAAAAAGAAACTTATCATAAGATATCACTTATGAAGATCCTGTAAACATGGCTACACGTGAACTGAGTTAGGAAAGAGAACAGAGTCTCACATTTAGAAAACACTCTTATGCCTGCTTAAAGGGGAAGGAGAGGTGGGGTGATGCATAAAACCAGAGTTTGATATAAGCACAGGGACCGTTCCAAAAACCAACTTTGGAATAGACAAGACCTACACCTTCCTCAGTGAAAGAGACTCAAAACCCCATATTTCCCACAGAGGAATATATCTGACTAGTAAGAATCTAAAAACCTATGTATTGATATGACTCCATAAGGGAATCAAGTGTGTCTAGAGTAGCATAAACATGGCAGTGAGAATCAGCTCAAACCCACTATAAAAAGGAATTTCAAAATCAAAAGCAAAAAACAGGGAAATTCTTTACAATTCCTTCAGGGTGTCTGAGGAAACCTGGAAAGACCCTATCTACAATGACAGCTGGATGTGGCATAAGGCTGGACACTTGGGACTGAGAGGATTGGTGAGATTGGGTGAGCAAATGCAGAACCTTTCAAGCAATAATGCATGGCCCCCATTCCATGGGTCCCAACTCTCCTGGTTGAAGGGAATATTACTACAGCTATAACATGTACAGGAAACCTAGAGAATGTACACACTGTGAATACAAAAGGTTTCTAAAACTCAACGAATAGTCCCTCTCCTGGTGCTCCAGTTTGACTTTCCAACTGCCTTACTATCAATCTCCCAACTTGGAGAGACAGGCCCTTTAACCTCCTGGTTTGCACAGGTTCCCAATTTGGCAGAGGATGGAAGGGACGAGGGAGAACCCATGAGAGAGTAGCTGTTAGGCATTTGGAAGGGCACATGTCACTCTAATTTCCCGGCAGGAAGAAGAATTAACCAAAGTCTCAGCCACCCACCGGGAACCAGTACAGGACATGATCCAAAATTTTGGACTTGCGTTCAGCTCACAAAAAACGAGTTGAGAAATGGAGCTCAGGGGCACAGCAATTCACAAACTGGCAGAGTGATAAAGGACAACTATCGTCCAAAAATCTGTTGAGGGAAGTCAACGAGGCGGACTTGAAAGCGAGGCAAAATAACAGGAAACAGATTTCAAGAGGTACGTTGGAATCGCCTGTAAAGCACAGGAAAAGGGGCACAACTTGGACAATGATGCACTTGGCCAAAAAGGGCATATGCGTTTTCTCCTGAATATATTCAGGAGAAAACGCATACGCCCTTTTTGGCCAAGCAAGCAAGCGGGCAATGCAAATCTGCACTACAAAGAAGTATCACTTCCCACCGGTCAAAAGGGACATCCACAAAATGTGTAAAAACCAGAAAGGCAAGAGAGGCCCTGGAGAACAGGGAGCCTTGTTATGCTGCTGGGCGGGATGTAAATTGCCAACTGCCTCACTGGAGGAGTGCATTGTGTTCCCTAAAATTAGTAAACAACAGAGCTACAGAGCCAAGGCCTCTTCCAGTCTAGGGAATATACCTTGGGAAAATTGAAAATCAATAAGAAAGAGCCACCTCCAAATTTAGGGCTGCACTGACTACAAGAACCTCAACTTGGGTACACCTTAAATATCCCAGGAAATATAAAAATGGTTCAAAACATTGTGGTATTTACGTACGATGGAATATCCCTCAGCCATGAAATCAATGTCATAAGACCAGTAGCAGCAAAGTGAGTTGATTCAGGTACGATGATTCTAAGTGAAATATGTCACACAGAAAAAGAAACTTATCATAAGATATCACTTATGAAGATCCTGTAAACATGGCTACACGTGAACTGAGTTAGGAAAGAGAACAGAGTCTCCCATTTAGAAAACACTCTTATGCCTGCATAAAGGGGAAGGAGAGGTGGGGTGATGCATAAAACCAGAGTTTGATATAAGCACAGGGAACGTTCCAAAAACCAACTTTGGAATAGACATGTCCTACACCTTCCTCAGTGAAAGAGACTCAAAACCCCATATTTCCCGCAGAGGAATATATCTGACTAGTAAGAATCTTAAAACCTATGTATTCATATGTCTCCATAAGGGAATCAAGTGTGTCTAGAGTGGCATAAACATGGCAGCGAGAATCAGCTCAAACTCACTATAAAAAGAAATTTCCAAAGCAAAACCAAAAAACAGGGAAATTCTTTACAATTCCTTCAGGGTGTCTGAGGAAACCTGGAAAGACACTATCTACAATCACAGCTGGATGTGGCATAAGGCTGGACACTTGGGACGGAGAGGATTGGTGACATTGGGTGAGCAAATGCAGACCCTTTCAAGCAATAATGCATGGCCCCCATTCCATGGGTCCCAACTCTCCAGGTTGAAGGGAATATTACTACAGCTATAACATGTACAGGAAACCTAGAGGATGTACACACTGTGAATACGAAAGGTTTCTAAAACTCAACGAATAGTCCCTCTCCTGGTGCTCCAGTTTGACTTTCCAACTGCCTTACTATCAATCTCCCAACTTGGAGAGACAGGCCCTTTAACCTCCTGGTTTGCACAGGTTCCCAATTTGGCAGAGGATGGAAGGGACGAGGGAGAACCCATGAGAGAGTAGCTGTTAGGCATTTGGACGGGCACATGTCACTCTAATTTCCCGGCAGGAAGAAGAATTAACCAAAGTCTCAGCCACCCTTCGGGAACCAGTACAGGACATGATCCAAAATTTTGGACTTGCGTTCAGCTCACAAAAAACGAGTTGAGAAATGGAGCTCAGGGGCACAGCAATTCACAAACTGGCAGAGTGATAAAGGACAACTATCGTCCAAAAATCTGTTGAGGGAAGTCAACGAGGCGGACTTGAAAGCGAGGCAAAATAGCAGGAAACAGATTTCAAGAGGTACCTTGGAATCGCCTGTAAAGCACAGGAAGAGGGGCACAACTTGGACAATGGTGCACTTGGCCAAAAAGGGCGTATGCGTTTTCTCCTGAATATATTCAGGAGAAAACGCATACGCCCTTTTTGGCCAAGCAAGCAAGCGGGCAATGCAAATCGGCACTGCAAAGAAGTATCATTTCCCACCGGTCAAAAGGGACATCCACAAAATGTGTAAAAACCAGAAAGGCAAGACAGGCCCTGGAGAACAGGGAGCCTTGTTATGCTGATGGGCGGGATGTAAATTGCCAACTGCCTCACTGGAGGAGTGCATTGTGTTCCCTAAAACAAGTAAACAACAGAGCTACAGAGCCAAGGCCACTTCCAGTCTAGGGAATATACCTTGGGAAAATTGAAAATCAATAAGAAAGGGCCACCTCCAAATTTAGGGCTGCACTGACTACAAGAACCTCAACTTGGGTACACCTTAAATATCCCAGGAAATATAAAAATGGTTCAAAACATTGTGGTACTTACGTACGATGGAATATCCCTCAGCCATGAAATCAATGTCATAAGACCAGTAGCAGCAAAGTGAGTGGATTCAGGTACGATGATTCTAAGTGAAATAAGTCACACAGAAAAAGAAACTTATCATAAGATATCACTTATGAAGACCCTGTAAACATGGCTACACGTGAACTGAGTTAGGAAAGAGAACAGAGTCTCACATTTAGAAAACACTCTTATGCCTCCATAAAGGGGAAGGAGAGGTGGGGTGATGCATAAAACCAGAGTTTGATATAAGCACAGGGACCGTTTCAAAAACCAACTTTGGAATTGACAAGACCGACACCTTCCTCAGTGAAAGAGACTCAAAACCCCATATTTCCCACAGAGGAATATATCTGACTAGTAAGAATCTTAAAACCTATGTATTGATATGTCTCCATAAGGGAATCAAGTGTGTCTAGAGTGGCATAAACATGGCAGCGAGAATCAGCTCAAACCCACTATAAAAAGGAATTTCAAAAGCAAAACCAAAAAACAGGGAAATTCTTTACAATTCCTTCAGGGTGTCTGAGGAAACCTGGAAAGACCCTATCTACCATGACAGCTGGATGTGGCATAAGGCTGTACACTTGGGACTGAGAGGATTGGTGAGATTGGGTGATCAAATGCAGACCCTTTCAAGCAACTATGCATGGCCCCAATTCCATGGGTCCCAACTCTCCAGGTTCAAGGGAATATTACTACAGCTATAACATGTACAGGAAACCTAGAGAATGGACACACTGTGAATACGAAAAGTTTCTAAAACTCAACGAATAGTCCCTCTCCTGGTGCTCCATTTTGACTTTCCAACTGCCTTACTATCCATCTCCCAACTTGGAGAGACAGGCCCTTTAACCTCCTGGTTTGCACAGGTTCCCAAATTGGCAGAGGATGGAAGGGACGAGGGAGAACCCATGAGAGAGTAGCTGTTAGGCATTTGGACGGGCACATGTCACTCTAATTTCCCCTCAGGAAGAAGAATTAACCAAAGTCTCAGCCACCCACCGGGAACCAGTATAGGACATGATCCAAAATTTTGGACTTGCGTTCAGCTCACAAAAAACGAGTTGAGAAATGGAGCTCAGGGGCACAGCAATTCACAAACTGGCAGAGTGATAAAGGACAACTATCGTCCAAAAATCTGTTGAGGGAAGTCAACGAGGCGGACTTGAAAGCGAGGCAAAATAGCAGGAAACAGATTTCAAGAGGTACCTTGGAATCGCCTGTAAAGCACAGGAAGAGGGGCACAACTTGGACAATGGTGCACATGGCCAAAAAGGGCGTATGCGTTTTCTCCTGAATATATTCAGGAGAAAACGCATACGCCCTTTTTGGCCAAGCAAGCAAGCGGGCAATGCAAATCTGCACTACAAAGAAGTATCATTTCCCACCGGTCAAAAGGGACATCCACAAAATGTGTAAAAACCAGAAAGGCAAGACAGGCCCTGGAGAACAGGGAGCCTTGTTATGCTGATGGGCGGGATGTAAATTGCCAACTGCCTCACTGGAGGAGTGCATTGTGTTCCCTAAAACAAGTAAACAACAGAGCTACAGAGCCAAGGCCACTTCCAGTCTAGGGAATATACCTTGGGAAAACTGAAAATCAATAAGAAAGAGCCACCTCCAAATTTAGGGCTGCACTGACTACAAGAACCTCAACTTGGGTACACCTTAAATATCCCAGGAAATATAAAAATGGTTCAAAACATTGTGGTACATACGTACGATGGAATATCCCTCAGCCATGAAATCAATGTCATAAGACCAGTAGCAGCAAAGTGAGTGGATTCAGGTACGATGATTCTAAGTGAAATAAGTCACACAGAAAAAGAAACTTATCATAAGATATCACTTATGAAGATCCTGTAAACATGGCTACACGTGAACTGAGTTAGGAAAGAGAACAGAGTCTCACATTTAGAAAACACACTTATGCCTGCATAAAGGGGAAGGAGAGGTGGGGTGATGCATAAAACCAGAGTTTGATATAAGCACAGGGACCGTTTCAAAAACCAACTTTGGTATTGACAAGACCGACACCTTCCTCAGTGAAAGAGACTCAAAACCCCATATTTCCCACAGAGGAATATATCTGACTAGTAAGAATCTTAAAACCTATGTATTGATATGTCTCCATAAGGGAATCAAGTGTGTCTAGAGTGGCATGAACATGGCAGCGAGAATCAGCTCAAACCCACTATAAAAAGGAATTTCAAAAGCAAAACCAAAAAACAGGGAAATTCTTTACAATTCCTTCAGGGTGTCTGAGGAAACCTGGAAAGACCCTATCTACCATGACAGCTGGATGTGGCCTAAGGCTGGACACTTGGGACTGAGAGGATTGGTGAGATTGGGTGAGCAAATGCAGACCCTTTCAAGCAATAATGCATGGCCCCCATTCCATGGGTCCCAACTCTCCATGTTCAAGGGAATATTACTACAGCTATAACATGTACAGGAAACCTAGAGAATGGACACACTGTGAATACGAAAGGTTTCTAAAACTCAACGAATAGTCCCTCTCCTGGTGCTCCAGTTTGACTTTCCAACTGCCTTACTATCCATCTCCCAACTTGGAGAGACAGGCCCTTTAACCTCCTGGTTTGCACAGTTTCCCAAATTGGCAGAGGATGGAAGGGACGAGGGAGAACCCATGAGAGAGTAGCTGTTAGGCATTTGGACGGGCCCATGTCACTCTAATTTCCCCTCAGGAAGAAGAATTAACCAAAGTCTCAGCCACCCACCGGGAACCAGTATAGGACATGATCCAAAATTTTGGACTTGCGTTCAGCTCACAAAAAATGAGTTGAGAAATGGAGCTCAGGGGCACAGCAATTCACAAACTGGCAGAGTGATAAAGGACAACTATCCTCCAAAAATCTATTGAGGGAATTCAATGAGGCGGACTTGAAAGTGAGGCAAAATAGCAGGAAACAGATTTCAAGAGGTACCTTGGAATCGCCTGTAAAGCACAGGAAGAGGGGCACAACTTGGACAATGGTGCACTTGGCCAAAAAGGGCGTATGCGTTTTCTCCTGAATATATTCAGGAGAAAACGCATACGCCCTTTTTGGCCAAGCAAGCAAGCGGGCAATGCAAATCTGCACTACAAAGAAGTATCATTTCCCACCGGTCAAAAGGGACATCCACAAAATGTGTAAAAACCAGAAAGGCAAGACAGGCTCTGGAGAACAGGGAGCCTTGTTATGCTGATGGGCGGGATGTAAATTGCCAACTGCCTCACTGGAGGAGTGCATTGTGTTCCCTAAAACAAGTAAACAACAGAGCTACAGAGCCAAGGCCACTTCCAGTCTAGGGAATATACCTTGGGAAAATTGAAAATCAATAAGAAAGGGCCACCTCCAAATTTAGGGCTGCACTGACTACAAGAACCTCAACTTGGGTAAACCTTAAATATCCCAGGAAATATAAAAATGGTTCAAAACATTGTGGTACTTACGTACGATGGAATATCCCTCAGCCATGAAATCAATGTCATAAGACCAGTAGCAGCAAAGTGAGTGGATTCAGGTACGATGATTCTAAGTGAAATAAGTCACACAGAAAAAGAAACTTATCATAAGATATCACTTATGAAGACCCTGTAAACATGGCTACACGTGAACTGAGTTAGGAAAGAGAACAGAGTCTCACATTTAGAAAACACTCTTATGCCTCCATAAAGGGGAAGGAGAGGTGGGGTGATGCATAAAACCAGAGTTTGATATAAGCACAGGGACCGTTTCAAAAACCAACTTTGGAATTGACAAGACCGACACCTTCCTCAGTGAAAGAGACTCAAAACCCCATATTTCCCACAGAGGAATATATCTGACTAGTAAGAATCTTAAATCCTATGTATTGATATGTCTCCATAAGGGAATCAAGTGTGTCTAGAGTGGCATAAACATGGCAGCGAGAATCAGCTCAAACCCACTATAAAAAGGAATTTCAAAAGCAAAACCAAAAAACAGGGAAATTCTTTACAATTCCTTCAGGGTGTCTGAGGAAACCTGGAAAGACCCTATCTACCATGACAGCTGGATGTGGCATAAGGCTGTACACTTGGGACTGAGAGGATTGGTGAGATTGGGTGAGCAAATGCAGACCCTTTCAAGCAATAATGCATGGCCCCCATTCCATGGGTCCCAACTCTCCAGGTTCAAGGGAATATTACTACAGCTATAACATGTACAGGAAACCTAGAGAATGGACACACTGAGAATACGAAAAGTTTCTAAAACTCAACGAATAGTCCCTCTCCTGGTGCTCCAGTTTGACTTTCCAACTGCCTTACTATCCATCTCCCAACTTGGAGAGACAGGCCCTTTAACCTCCTGGTTTGCACAGGTTCCCAAATTGGCAAAGGATGGAAGGGACGAGGGAGAACCCATGAGAGAGTAGCTGTTAGGCATTTGGACGGGCACATGTCACTCTAATTTCCCGGCAGGAAGAAGAATTAACCAAAGTCTCAGCCACCCACCGGGAACCAGTATAGGACATGATCCAAAATTTTGGACTTGCGTTCAGCTCACAAAAAACGAGTTGAGAAATGGAGCTCAGGGGCACAGCAATTCACAAACTGGCAGAGTGATAAAGGACAACTATCGTCCAAAAATCTGTTGAGGGAAGTCAACGAGGCGGACTTGAAAGCGAGGCAAAATAGCAGGAAACAGATTTCAAGAGGTACCTTGGAATCGCCTGTAAGCACAGGAAGAGGGGCACAACTTGGAAAATGATTCACTTGGCCAAAAAGGGCGTATGCGTTTTCTCCTGAATATATTCAGGAGAAAACACATACGCCCTTTTTGGCCAAGCAAGCAAGCGGGCAATGCAAATCTGCACTACAAAGAAGTATCACTTCCCACCGGTCAAAAGGGACATCCACAAAATGTGTAAAAACCAGAAAGGCAAGACGGGCCCTGGAGAACAGGGAGCCTTGTCATGCTGATGGGCAGTATGTAATTTGCCAACTGCCTCACTGGAGGAGTGCATTGTGTTCCCTAAAACAAGTAAACAACAGAGCTACAGAGCCAAGGCCACTTCCAGTCTAGGGAATATACCTTGGGAAAACTGAAAATCAATAAGAAAGGGCCACCTCCAAATTTAGGGCTGCACTGACTACAAGAACCTCAACTTGGGTACACCTTAAATATCCCAGGAAATATAAAAATGGTTCAAAACATTGTGGCACATACGTACGATGGAATATCCCTCAGCCATGAAATCAATGTCATAAGACCAGTAGCAGCAAAGTGAGTGGATACAGGTACGATGATTCTAAGTGAAATAAGTCACACAGAAAAAGGAACTTATCATAAGATATCACTTATGAAGATCCTGTAAACATGGCTACACGTGAACTGAGTTAGGAAAGAGAACAGAGTCTCACATTTAGAAAACACTCTTATGCCTGCATAAAGGGGATGGAGAGGTGGGGTGATGCATAAAACCAGAGTTTGATATAAGCACAGGGACTGTTCCAAAAACCAACTTTGGAATAGCCAAGACCGACACCTTCCTCAGTGAAAGAGACTCAAAACCCCATATTTCCCGCAGAGGAATATATCTGACTAGTAAGAATCTTAAAACCTATGTATTGATATGACTCCATAAGGGAATCAAGTGTGTCTAGAGTGGCATAAACATGGCAGCGAGAATCAGCTCAAACCCACTATAAAAAGGAATTTCAAAAGCAAAACCAAAAAACAGGGAAATTCTTTACAATTCCTTCAGGGTGTCTGAGGAAACCTGGAAAGACCCTATCTACAATGACAGCTGGATGTGGCATAAGGCTGGACACTTGGGACTGAGAGGATTGGTGAGATTGGGTGAGCAAATGCAGACCCTTTCAAGCAATAATGCATGGCCCCCATTCCATGGGTCCCAACTCTCCAGGTTCAAGGGAATATTACTACAGCTATAACATGTACAGGAAACCTAGAGAATGTACACACTGTGAATACGAAAGGTTTCTAAAACTTAACGAATAGTCCCTCTCCTGGTGCTCCAGTTTGACTTTCCAACTGCCTTACTATCAATCTCCCAACTTGGAGAGACAGGCCCTTTAACCTCCTGGTTTGCACAGGTTCCCAATTTGGCAGAGGATGGAAGGGACGAGGGAGAACCCATGAGAGAGTAGCTGTTAGGCATTTGGACGGGCACATGTCACTCTAATTTCCCGGCAGGAAGAAGAATTAACCAAAGTCTCAGCCACCCACCGGGAACCAGTATAGGACATGATCCAAAATTTTGGACTTGCGTTCAGCTCACAAAAAACGAGTTGAGAAATGGAGCTCAGGGGCACAGCAATTCACAAACTGGCAGAGTGATAAAGGACAACTATCGTCCAAAAATCTGTTGAGGGAAGTCAACGCGGTGGACTTGAAAGCGAGGCAAAATAGCAGGAAACAGATTTCAAGAGGTACGTTGGAATCGCCTGTAAAGCACAGGAAGAGGGGCACAACTTGGACAATGATGCACTTGGCCAAAAAGGGCGTATGCGTTTTCTCCTGAATATATTCAGGAGAAAACGCATACACCCTTTTTGGCCAAGCAAGCAAGCAGGCAATGCAAATCTGCACTACAAAGAAGTATCACTTCCCACCGGTCAAAAGGGACATCCACAAAATGTGTAAAAACCAGAAAGGCAAGACAGGCCCTGGAGAACAGGGAGCCTTGTTATGCTGATGGGCGGGATGTAAATTGCCAACTGCCTCACTGGAGGAGTGCATTGTGTTCCCTAAAACAAGTAAACAACAGAGCTACAGAGCCAAGGCCACTTCCAGTCTAGGGAATATACCTTGGGAAAACTGAAAAACAATAAGAAAGAGCCACCTCCAAATTTAGGGCTGCACTGACTACAAGAACCTCAACTTGGGTACACATTAAATATCCCAGGAAATATAAAAATGTTTCAAAACATTTTGGTACTTACATACGATGGAATATCCCTCAGCCATGAAATCAATGTCATAATACCAGTAGCAGCAAAGTGAGTGGATTCAGGTACGATGATTCTAAGTGAAATAAGTCACACAGAAAAAGAAACTTATCATAAGATATCACTTATGAAGATCCTGTAAACATGGCTACACATGAAGTGAGTTAGGAAAGAGAACAGAGTCTCACATTTAGAAAACACTCTTATGCCTGCATAAAGGGGAAGGAGAGCTGGGGTGATGCATAAAACCAGAGTTTGATATAAGCACAGGGACCGTTCCAAAAACCAACTTTGGAATAGACAAGACCTACACCTTCCTCAGTGAAAGAGACTCAAAACCCCATATTTCCCGCAGAGGAATATATCTGACTAATAAGTATCTTAAAACCTATGTATTGATATGTCTCCATAAGGGAATCAAGTGTGTCTAGAGTGGCATAAACATGGCAGCGAGAATCAGCTCAAACCCACTCTAAAAGGGAATTTCAAAAGCAAAACAAACAAACAGGGAAATTCTTTACAATAACTTCAGGGTGTCTGAGCAAACCTGGAAAGACCCTATGTACAATGACAGCTGGATGTGGCATAAGGCTGGACACTTGGGACTGAGAGGATTGGTGAGATTGGGTGAGCAAATGCAGACCCTTTCAAGCAATAATGCATGGCCCCCATTCCATGGGTCCCAACTCTCCAGGTTCAAGGGAGTATTACTACAGCTATAACATGTACAGGAAACCTAGAGAATGGACACACTGTGAATACGAAAGGTTTCTAAAACTCAACGAATAGTCCCTCTCCTGGTGCTCCAGTTTGACTTTCCAACTGCCTTACTATCAATCTCCCAACTTGGAGAGACAGGCCCTTTAACCTCCTGGTTTGCACAGGTTCCCAATTTGGCAGAGGATGGAAGGGACGAGGGAGAACCCATGAGAGAGTAGCTGTTAGGCATTTGGACGGGCACATGTCACTCTAATTTCCCGGCAGGAAGAAGAATTAACCAAAGTCTCAGCCACCCACCGGGAACCAGTATAGGACATGATCCAAAATTTTGGACTTGCGTTCAGCTCACAAAAAACGAGTTGAGAAATGGAGCTCAGGGGCACAGCAATTCACAAACTGGCAGAGTGATAAAGGACAACTATCGTCCAAAAATCTGTTGAGGGAAGTCAACGAGGCGGACTTGAAAGCGAGGCAAAATAGCAGGAAACAGATTTCAAGAGGTACGTTGGAAACGCCTGTAAAGCACAGGAAGAGGGGCACAACTTGGACAATGATGCACTTGGCCAAAAAGGGCGTATGCGTTTTCTCCTGAATATATACAGGAGAAAACGCATACGCCCTTTTTGGCCAAGCAAGCAAGCGGGCAATGCAAATTTGCACTACAAAGAATTATCACTTCCCACCGGTCAAAAGGGATATCCACAAAATGTGTAAAAACCAGAAAGGCAAGACAGGCCCTGGAGAACTGGGAGCCTTGTTATGCTGATGGGCGGGATGTCAATTGCCAACTGCCTCACTGGAGGAGTGCATTGTGTTCCCTAAAACAAGTAAACAACAGAGCTACAGAGCCAAGGCCACTTCCAGTCTAGAGAATATACCTTGGGAAAACTGAAAATCAATAAGAAAGAGCCACCTCCAAATTTAAGGCTGCACTGACTACAAGAACCTCAACTTGGGTACACCTTAAATATCCCAGGAAATATAAAAATGGTTCAAAACATTGTGGTACTTACGTACGATGGAATATCCCTCAGCCATGAAATCAATGTCATAAGACCAGTAGCAGCAAAGTGAGTTGATTCAGGTACGATGATTCTAAGTGAAATATGTCACACAGAAAAAGAAACTTATCATAAGATATCACTTATGAAGATCCTGTAAACATGGCTACACTTGAACTGAGTTAGGAAAGAGAACAGAGGCTCCCATTTAGAAAACACTCTTATGCCTGCATAAAGGGGAAGGAGAGGTGGGGTGATGCATAAAACCAGAGTTTGATATAAGCACAGGGACCGTTCCAAAAACCAACTTTGGAATAGACAAGACCTACACCTTCCTCAGTGAAAGAGACTCAAAACCCCATATTTCGGGCAGAGGAATATATCTGACTAGTAAGAATCTTAAAACCTATGTATTCATATGTCTCCATAAGGGAATCAAGTGTGTCTAGAGTGGCATAAACATGGCAGCGAGAATCAGCTCAAACCCACTATAAAAAGAAATTTCCAAAGCAAAACCAAAAAACAGGGAAATTCTTTACAATTCCTTCAGGGTGTCTGAGGAAACCTGGAAAGACACTATCTACAATGACAGCTGGATGTGGCTTAAGGCTGGACACTTGGGACTGAGAGGATTGGTGAGATTGGGTGAGCAAATGCAGACCCTTTCAAGCAATAATGCATGGCCCCCATTTCATGGGGCCCAACTCTCCTGGTTGAAGGGAATATTACTACAGCTATAACATGTACAGGAAACCTAGAGAATGTACACACTGTGAATACAAAAGGTTTCTAAAACTCAACGAATAGTCCCTCTCCTGGTCCTCCAGTTTGACTTTCCAACTGCCTTACTATCAATCTCCAAACTTGGAGAGACAGGCCCTTTAACCTCCTGGTTTGCACAGGTTCCCAATTTGGCAGAGGATGGAAGGGACGAGGGAGAACCCATGAGAGAGTAGCTGTTAGGCATTTGGACGGGCACATGTCACTCTAATTTCCCGGCAGGAAGAAGAATTAACCAAAGTCTCAGCCACCCACCGGGAACCAGTACAGGACATGATCCAAAATTTTGGACTTGCGTTCAGCTCACAAAAAACGAGTTGAGAAATGGAGCTCAGGGGCACAGCATTTCACAAACTGGCAGAGTGATAAAGGACAACTATCGTCCAAAAATCTGTTGAGGGAAGTCAACGAGGCGGACTTGAAAGCGAGGCAAAATAACAGGAAACAGATTTCAAGAGGTACGTTGGAATCGCCTGTAAAGCACAGGAAGAGGGGCACAACTTGGACAATGATGCACTTGGCCAAAAAGGGCATATGCGTTTTCTCCTGAATATATTCAGGAGAAAACGCATACGCCCTTTTTGGCCAAGCAAGCAAGTGGGCAATGCAAATCTGCACTACAAAGAAGTATCACTTCCCACCGGTCAAAAGGGACATCCAGAAAATGTGTAAAAACCAGAAAGGCAAGACAGGCCCTGGAGAACAGGGAACCTTGTTATGCTGATGGGCGGGATGTAAATTGCCAACTGCCTCAATGGAGGAGTGCATTGTGTTCCCTAAAACAAGTAAACAACAGAGCTACAGAGCCAAGGCCACTTCCAGTCTAGGGAATATACCTTGGGAAAACTGAAAATCAATAAGAAAGAGCCACCTCCAAATTTAGGGCTGCACTGACTACAAGAACCTCAACTTGGGTACACCTTAAATATCCCAGGAAATATAAAAATGGTTCAAAACATTGTGGTACTTACGTACGATGGAATATCCCTCAGCCATGAAATCAATGTCATAAGACCAGTAGCAGCAAAGTGAGTGGATTCAGGTACGATGATTCTAAGTGAAATAAGTCACACAGAAAAAGAAACTTATCATAAGATATCACTTATGAAGATCCTGTAAACATGGCTACACGTGAACTGAGTTAGGAAAGAGAACAGAGTCTCACATTTAGAAAACACTCTTATGCCTGCATAAAGGGGATGGAGAGGTGGGTTGATGCATAAAATCAGAGTATGATATAAGCACAGGGACCGTTTCAAAAACCAACTTTGGAATAGACAAGACCTACACCTTCCTCAGTGAAAGAGACTCAAACCCCCATATTTCCCGCAGAGGAATATATCTGACTAGTAAGTATCTAAAAACCTTTGTATTGATATGACTCCATAAGGGAATCAAGTGTGTCTAGAGTGGCATAAACATGGCAGCGAGAATCAGCTCAAACCCACTATAAAAAGGAATTTCAAAATCAAAACCAAAAAACAGGGAAATTCTTTACAATTCCTTCAGGGTATCTGAGGAAACCTGGAAAGACCCTATCTACAATGACAGCTGGATGTGGCATAAGGCTGGACACTTGGGACTGAGAGGATTGGTGAGATTGGGTGAGCAAATGCAGACCCTTTCAAGCAATAATGCATGGCCCCCATTCCATGGGTCCCAACTCTCCTGGTTGAAGGGAATATTACTACAGCTATAACATGTACAGGAAACCTAGAGAATGTACACACCGTGAATACAAAAGGTTTCTAAAACTCAACGAATAGTCCCTCTCCTGGTGCTCCAGTTTGACTTTCCAACTGCCTTACTATCAATCTCCCAACTTGGAGAGACAGGCCCTTTAACCTCCTGGTTTGCACAGGTTCCCAATTTGGCAGAGGATGGAAGGGACGAGGGAGAACCCATGAGAGAGTAGCTGCTAGGCATTTGGACGGGCACATGTCACTCTAATTTCCCGGCAGGAAGAAGAATTAACCAAAGTCTCAGCCACCCACCGGGAACCAGTATAGGACATGATCCAAAATTTTGGACTTGCGTTCAGCTCACAAAAAACGAGTTGAGAAATGGAGCTCAGGGGCACAGCAATTCACAAACTGGCAGAGTGATAAAGGACAACTATCGTCCAAAAATCTGTTGAGGGAAGTCAACGAGGCGGACTTGAAAGCGAGGCAAAATAGCAGGAAACAGATTTCAAGAGGTAACTTGGAATCGCCTGTAAAGCACAGGGAGAGGGGCACAACTTGGACAATGATGCACTTGGCCAAAAAGGGCGTATGCGTTTTCTCCTGAATATATTCAGGAGAAAACGCATACGCCCTTTTTGGCCAAGCAAGCAAGCGGGCAATGCAAATCTGCACTACAAAGAAGTATCACTTCCCACTGGTCAAAAGGGATATCCACAAAATATGTAAAAACCAGAAAGGCAAGAGAGGCCCTGGAGAACAGGGAGCCTTGTTATGCTGATGGGCGGGATGTAAATTGCCAACTGCCTCACTGGAGGAGTGCATTGTGTTCCCTAAAACAAGTAAACAACAGAGCTACAGAGCCAAGGCCACTTCCAGTCTAGGGAATATACCTTGGGAAAATTGAAAATCAATAAGAAAGAGCCACCTCCAAATTTAGGGCTGCACTGACTACAAGAACCTCAACTTGGGTACACCTTAAATATCCCAGGAAATATAAAAATGGTTCAAAACATTGTGGAACTTACGTACGATGGAATATTCCTCAGCCATGAAATCAATGTCATAAGACCAGTAGCAGCAAAGTGAGTGGATTCAGGTACCATGATTGTAAGTGAAATAAGTCACACAGAAAAATAAATTATCATAAGATATCATTTATGAAGATCCTGTAAACATGGCTACACGTGAACTGAGTTAGGAAAGAGAACAGAGTCTCACATTTAGAAAACACTCTTATGCCTGAATAAAGGGGATGGAGAGGTGGCGTGATGCATAAAACCAGAGTTTGATATAAGCACAGGGACCGTTCCAAAAACCAACTTTGGAATAGACAAGACCTACACCTTCCTCACTGAAAGAGACTCAAAACCCCATATTTCGGGCAGAGGAATATATCTGACTATTAAGAATCTTAAAACCTATGTATTGATATGACTCCATAAGGGAATCAAGTGTGTCTAGAGTGGCATAAACATGACAGCGAGAATCAGCTCAAACCCACTATAAAATGGAATTTCAAAAGCAAAACCAAAAAACAGGGAAATTCTTTACAATTCCTTCAGGGTGTCTGAGGAAACCTGGAAAGACCCTATCTACAATGACAGCTGGATGTGGCATAAGGCTGGACACTTGGGATTGAGAGGATTGGTGAAATTGGGTGAGCAAATGCAGACCCTTTCAAGCAATAATGCATGGCCCCCATTCCATGTGTCCCAACTCTCCAGATTCAAGGGAATATTACTACAGCTATAACATGTACAGGAAACCTAGAGAATGGACACACTGTGAATACGAAAGGTTTCTAAAACTCAACGAATAGTCCCTCTCCTGGTGCTCCAGTTTGAATTTCCAACTGCCTTACTATCAATCTCCCAACTTGGAGAGACAGGCCCTTTAACCTCCTGGTTTGCACAGCTTCCCAATTTGGCAGAGGATGGAAGGGACGAGGGAGAACCCATGAGAGAGTAGCTGTTAGGCATTTGGACGGGCACATGTCACTCTAATTTCCCGGCAGGAAGATGAATTAACCAAAGTCTCAGACACCCACCGGGAACCAGTATAGGACATGATCCAAAATTTTGGACTTGCGTTCAGCTCACAAAAAACGAGTTGAGAAATGGAGCTCAGGGGCACAGCAATTCACAAACTGGCAGAGTGATAAAGGACAACTATCGTCCAAAAATCTGTTGAGGGAAGTCAACGAGGCGGACTTGAAAGCGAGGCAAAATAGCAGGAAACAGATTTCAAGAGGTACGTTGGAATCGCCTGTAAAGCACAGGAAGAGGGTCACAACTTGGACAATGATGCACTTGGCCAATAAGGGCGTATGCGTTTTCTCCTGAATATATTCAGGATTAAACGCATACGCCCTTTTTGGCCAAGCAAGCAAGAGGGCAATGCAAATCTGCACTATAAAGAAGTATCACTTCCCACCGGTCAAAAGGGACATCCACAAAATGTGTAAAAACCAGAAAGGCAAGAGAGGCCCTGGAGAACTGGGAGCCTTCTTATGCTGATGGGCGGGATGTCAATTGCCAACTGCCTCACTGGAGGAGTGCATTGTGTTCCCTAAAACAAGTAAACAACAGAGCTACAGAGCCAAGGCCACTTCCAGTCTAGGGAATATACCTTGGGAAAACTGAAAATCAATAAGAAAGAGCCACCTCCAAATTTAGGGCTGCACTGACTACAAGAACCTCAACTTGTGTACACCTTAAATATCCCAGGAAATATAAAAATGGTTCAAAACATTGTGGAACTTACGTACGATGGAATATTCCTCAGCCATGAAATCAATGTCATAAGACCAGTAGCAGCAAAGTGAGTGGATTCAGGTACGATGATTCTAAGTGAAATAAGTCACACAGAAAAAGAAACTTATCATAAGATATCACTTATGAAGATCCTGTAAACATGGCTACACGTGAACTGAGTTAGGAAAGAGAACAGAACAGAGTTTTACATTTAGATAACACTCTTATGCCTGCATAAAGGGGATGGAGAGGTGGGGTGATGCATAAAACCAGAGTTTGATATAAGCACAGGGACCGTTCCAAAAACCAACTTTGGAATAGACAAGACCTACACCTTCCTCAGTGAAAGAGACTCAAAACCCCATATTTCCCGCAGAGGAATATATCTGACTAGTACGAATCTTAAAACCTATGTATTCATATGTCTCCATAAGGGAATCAAGTGTGTCTAGATTGGCATAAACATGGCAGCGAGAATCAGCTCAAACCCACTATAAAAAGGAATTTCAAAAGCAAAACCAAAAAACAGGGAAATTCTTTACAATTCCTTCAGGGTGTCTGAGGAAACCTGGAAAGACCCTATCTACAATGACAGCTGGATGTGGCATAATGCTGTACACTTGGGACTGAGAGGATTGGTGAGATTGGGTGAGCAAATGCAGACCCTTTCAAGCAATAATGCATGGCCCCCATTCCATGTGTCCCAACTCTCCAGATTCAAGGGAATATTACTACAGCTATAACATGTACAGGAAACCTAGAGAATGGACACACTGTGAATACGAAAGGTTTCTAAAACTCAACGAATAGTCCCTCTCCTGGTGCTCCAGTTTGAATTTCCAACTGCCTTACTATCAATCTCCCAACTTGGAGAGACAGGCCCTTTAACCTCCTGGTTTGCACAGCTTCCCAATTTGGCAGAGGATGGAAGGGACGAGGGAGAACCCATGAGAGAGTAGCTGTTAGGCATTTGGACGGGCACATGTCACTCTAATTTCCCGGCAGGAAGATGAATTAACCAAAGTCTCAGACACCCACCGGGAACCAGTATAGGACATTATCCAAAATTTTGGACTTGCGTTCAGCTCACAAAAAACGAGTTGAGAAATGGAGCTCAGGGGCACAGCAATTCACAAACTGGCAGAGTGATAAAGGACAACTATCGTCCAAAAATCTGTTGAGGGAAGTCAACGAGGCGGACTTGAAAGCGAGGCAAAATAGCAGGAAACAGATTTCAAGAGGTACGTTGGAATCGCCTGTAAAGCACAGGAAGAGGGTCACAACTTGGACAATGATGCACTTGGCCAATAAGGGCGTATGCGTTTTCTCCTGAATATATTCAGGATTAAACGCATACGCCCTTTTTGGCCAAGCAAGCAAGAGGGCAATGCAAATCTGCACTATAAAGAAGTATCACTTCCCACCGGTCAAAAGGGACATCCACAAAATGTGTAAAAACCAGAAAGGCAAGAGAGGCCCTGGAGAACTGGGAGCCTTCTTATGCTGATGGGCGGGATGTCAATTGCCAACTGCCTCACTGGAGGAGTGCATTGTGTTCCCTAAAACAAGTAAACAACAGAGCTACAGAGCCAAGGCCACTTCCAGTCTAGGGAATATACCTTGGGAAAACTGAAAATCAATAAGAAAGAGCCACCTCCAAATTTAGGGCTGCACTGACTACAAGAACCTCAACTTGTGTACACCTTAAATATCCCAGGAAATATAAAAATGGTTCAAAACATTGTGGAACTTACGTACGATGGAATATTCCTCAGCCATGAAATCAATGTCATAAGACCAGTAGCAGCAAAGTGAGTGGATTCAGGTACGATGATTCTAAGTGAAATAAGTCACACAGAAAAAGAAACTTATCATAAGATATCACTTATGAAGATCCTGTAAACATGGCTACACGTGAACTGAGTTAGGAAAGAGAACAGAACAGAGTTTTACATTTAGATAACACTCTTATGCCTGCATAAAGGGGATGGAGAGGTGGGGTGATGCATAAAACCAGAGTTTGGTATAAGCACAGGGACCGTTCCAAAAACCAACTTTGGAATAGACAAGACCTACACCTTCCTCAGTGAAAGAGACTCAAAACCCCATATTTCCCGCAGAGGAATATATCTGACTAGTACGAATCTTAAAACCTATGTATTCATATGTCTCCATAAGGGAATCAAGTGTGTCTAGATTGGCATAAACATGGCAGCGAGAATCAGCTCAAACCCACTATAAAAAGGAATTTCAAAAGCAAAACCAAAAAACAGGGAAATTCTTTACAATTCCTTCAGGGTGTCTGAGGAAACCTGGAAAGACCCTATCTACAATGACAGCTGGATGTGGCATAATGCTGTACACTTGGGACTGAGAGGATTGGTGAGATTGGGTGAGCAAATGCAGACCCTTTCAAGCAATAATGCATGGACCCCATTCCATGGGTCCCAACTCTCCAGGTTCAAGGGAATATTACTACAGCTATAACATGTACAGGAAACCTAGAGGATGTACACACTGTGAATACGAAAGGTTTCTAAAACTCAACGAATAGTCCCTCTCCTGGTGCTCCAGTTTGACTTTCCAACTGCCTTACTATCAATCTCCCAACTTGGAGAAACAGGCCCTTTAACCTCCTGGTTTGCACAGGTTCCCAATTTGGCAGAGGATGGAAGGGACGAGGGAGAACCCATGAGAGAGTAGCTGTTAGGCATTTGGACGGGCACATGTCATTCTAATTTCCCGGCAGGAAGAAGAATTAACCAAAGTCTCAGCCACCCACCGGGAACCAGTATAGGACATGATCCAAAATTTTGGACTTGCGTTCAGCTCACAAAAAACGAGTTGAGAAATGGAGCTCAGGGGCACAGCAATTCACAAACTGGCAGAGTGATAAAGGACAACTATCGTCCAAAAATCTGTTGAGGGAAGTCAACGAGGCGGACTTGAAAGCGAGGCAAAATAGCAGGAAACAGATTTCAAGAGGTACCTTGGAATCGCCTGTAAAGCACAGGAAGAGGGGCACAACTTGGACAATGATGCACTTGGCCAAAAAGGGCGTATGCGTTTTCTCCTGAATATATTCAGGAGAAAACGCATACGCCCTTTTTGGCCAAGCAAGCAAGCGGGCAATGCAAATCTGCACTACAAAGAAGTATCACTTCCCACCGGTCAAAAGGGACATCCACAAAATGTGTAAAAACCAGAAAGGCAAGAGAGGCCCTGGAGAACAGGGAGCCTTGTTATGCTGATGGGCGGGATGTAAATTGCCAACTGCCTCACTGGAGGAGTGCACTGTGTTCCCTAAAACAAGTAAACAACAGAGCTACAGAGCCAAGCCCACTTCCAGTCTAGGGAATATACCTTGGGAAAACTGAAAATCAATAAGAAAGAGCCACCTCCAAATTTAGGGCTGCACTGACTACAAGAACCTCAATTTGGGTACACCTTAAATATCCCAGGAAATATAAAAATGGTTCAAAACATTGTGGTACTTACGTACGATGGAATATCCCTCAGCCATGAAATCAATGTCATAAGACCAGTAGCAGCAAAGTGAGTGGATTCAGGTACGATGATTCTAAGTGAAATAAGTCACACAGAAAAAGAAACTTATCATAAGATATCACTTATGAAGATCCTGTAAACATGGCTACACGTGAACTGAGTTAGGAAAGAGAACAGAGTCTCCCATTTAGAAAACACTCTTATGCCTGCATAAAGGGGATGGAGAGGTGGGGTGATGCATAAAACCAGAGTTTGATATAAGCACAGGGACCGTTCCAAAAACCAACTTTGGAATAGACAAGACCTACACCTTCCTCAGTGAAAGAGACTCAAAACCCCATATTTCCCGCAGAGGAATATATCTGACTAGTAAGAATCATAAAACCTATGTATTCATATGTCTCCATAAGGTAATCAAGTGTGTCTAGAGTGGCATATATATGGCAGCGAGAATCAGCTCATACCCACTATAAAAAGGAATTTCCAAAGCAAAACCAAAAAACAGGGAAATTCTTTACAATTCCTTCAGGGTGTCTGAGGAAACCTGGAAAGACCCTATCTACAATGACAGCTGGATGTGGCATAAGGCTGGACACTTGGGACTGAGAGGATTGGTGACATTGGGTGAGCAAATGCAAACCCTTTCAAGCAATAATGCATGGGCCCCATTCCATGTGTCCCAACTCTCCAGGTTCAAGGGAATATTACTACAGCTATAACATGTACAGGAAACCTAGAGAATGTACACACTGTGAATACGAAAGGTTTCTAAAACTCAACGAATAGTCCCTCTCCTGGTGCTCCAGTTTGACTTTCCAACTGCCTTACTATCAATCTCCCAACTTGGAGAGACAGGCCCTTTTACCTCCTGGTTTGCACAGGTTCCCAATTTGGCAGAGGATGGAAGGGACGAGGGAGTACCCATGAGAGAGTATCTGTTAGGCATTTGGACGGGCACATGTCACTCTAATTTCACGGCAGGAAGAAGAATTAACCAAAGTCTCAGCCACCCACCGGGAACCTGTATAGGACATGATCCAAAATTTTGGACTTGCGTTCAGCTCACAAAAAACGAGTTGAGAAATGGAGCTCAGGGGCACAGCAATTTACAAACTGGCAGAGTGATAAAGGACAACTATCGTCCAAAAATCTGTTGAGGGAAGTCAACGAGGCGGACTTGAAAGCGAGGCAAAATAGCAGGAAACAGATTTCAAGAGGTACGTTGGAATCGCCTGTAAAGCACAGGAAGAGGGTCACAACTTGGACAAGGATGCACTTGGCCAAAAAGGGCGTATGCGTTTTCTCCTGAATATATTCAGGAGAAAACGCATACGCCCTTTTTGGCCAAGCAAGCAAGCGGGCAATGCAAATCTGCACTACAAAGAAGTATCACTTCCCACCTGTCAAAAGGGACATCCACAAAATGTGTTAAAACCAGAAAGGCAAGAGAGGCCCTGGAGAACAGGGAGCCTTCTTATGCTGATGGGCGGGATGTAAATTGCCAACTGCCTCACTGGAGGAGTGCATTGTGTTCCCTAAAACAAGTAAACAACAGAGCTACAGAGCCAAGGCCACTTCCAGTCTAGGGAATATACCTTGGGAAAACTGAAAATCAATAAGAAAGAGCCACCTCCAAATTTAGGGCTGCACTGACTACAAGAACCTCAACTTGGGTACACCTTAAATATCCCAGGAAATATAAAAATGGTTCAAAACATTGTGGAACTTACGTACGATGGAATATTCCTCAGCCATGAAATCAATGTCATAAGACCAGTAGCAGCAAAGTGAGTGGATTCAGGTACGATGATTCTAAGTGAAATAAGTCACACAGAAAAATAAACTTATCATAAGATATCACTTATGAAGATCCTGTAAACATGGCTACACCTGAACTGAGTTAGGAAAAAGAACAGAGTTTTACATTTAGATAACACTCTTATGCCTGCATAAAGGAGATGGAGAGGTGGGGTGATGCATAAAACCAGAGTTTGATATAAGCACAGGGACCGTTCCAAAAACCAACTTTGGAATAGACAAGACCTACACCTTCCTCAGTGAAAGAGACTCAAAACCCCATATTTCCCGCAGAGGAATATATCTGACTAGTAAGAATCTTAAAACCTATGTATTCATATGTCTCCATAAGGGAATCAAGTGTGTCTAGAGTGGCATAAACATGGCAGCGAGAATCAGCTCATACCCACTATAAAAAGGAATTTCCAAAACAAAACCAAAAAAAAGGGAAATTCTTTACAATTCCTTCAGGGTGTCTGAGGAAACCTGGAAAGACCCTATCTACAATGACAGCTGGATGTGGCATAAGGCTGGACACATGGGACTGAGAGGATAGGTGACATTGGGTGAGCAAATGCAAACCCTTTCAAGCAATAATGCATGGCCCCCATTCCATGGGTCCCAACTCTCCAGTTTCAAGGGAATATTACTACAGCTATAACATGTACAGGAAACCTAGAGGATGTACACACTGTGAATACGAAAGGTTTCTAAAACTCAACGAATAGTCCCTCTCCTGGTGCTCCAGTTTGACTTTCCAACTGCCTTACTATCAATCTCCCAACTTGGAGAGACAGGCCCTTTAACCTCCTGGTTTGCACAGGTTCCCAATTTGGCAGAGGATGGAAGGGACGAGGGAGTACCCATGAGAGAGTAGCTGTTAGGCATTTGGACGGGCACATGTCACTCTAATTTCCCGGCAGGAAGAAGAATTAACCAAAGTCTCAGCCACCCACCGGGAACCTGCATAGGACATGATCCAAAATTTTGGACTTGCGTTCAGCTCACAAAAAACGAGTTGATAAATGGAGCTCAGGGGCACAGCAATTTACAAACTGGCAGAGTGATAAAGGACAACTATCGTCCAAAAATCTGTTGAGGGAAGTCAACGAGGCGGACTTGAAAGCGAGGCAAAATAGCAGGAAACAGATTTCAAGAGGTACGTTGGAATCGCCTGTAAAGCACAGGAAGAGGGTCACAACTTGGACAAGGATGCACTTGGCCAAAAAGGGCATATGCGTTTTCTCCTGAATATATTCAGGAAAAAACGCATACGCCCTTTTTGGCCAAGCAAGCAAGCGGGCAATGCAAATCTGCACTACCAAGAAGTATCACTTCCCACCGGTCAAAAGGGACATCCACAAAATGTGTTAAAACCAGAAAGGCAAGAGAGGCCCTGGAGAACAGGGAGCCTTCTTATGCTGATGGGCGGGATGTAAATTGCCAACTGCCTCACTGGAGGAGTGCATTGTGTTCCCTAAAACAAGTAAACAACAGAGCTACAGAGCCAAGGCCACTTCCAGTCTAGGGAATATACCTTGGGAAAACTGAAAATCAATAAGAAAGAGCCACCTCCAAAGTTAGGGCTGCACTGACTACAAGAACCTCAACTTGGGTACACCTTAAATATCCCAGGAAATATAAAAATGGTTCAAAACATTGTGGTACTTACGTACGATGGAATATTCCTCAGCCATGAAATCAATGTCATAAGACCAGTAGCAGCAAAGTGAGTGGATTCAGGTATGATGATTCTAAGTGAAATAAGTCACACAGAAAAAGAAACTTATCATAAGATATCACTTATGAAGATCCTGTAAACATGGCTACACGTGAACTGAGTTAGGAAAGAGAACAGAGTTTTACATTTAGATAACACTCTTATGCCTGCATAAAGGGGATGGAGAGGTGGGGTGATGCATAAAACCAGAGTTTGATATAAGCACAGGGACCGTTCCAAAAACCAACTTTGGAATAGACAAGACCTACACCTTCCTCACTGATAGAGACTCAAAACCCCATATTTCGGGCAGAGGAATATATCTGACTAGTAAGAATCTTAAAACCTATGTATTGATATGACTCCATAAGGGAATCAAGTGTGTCTAGAGTGACATAAACATGGCAGCGAGAATCAGCTCAAACCCACTATAAAAAGGAATTTCAAAAGCAAAACCAAAAAACAGGGAAATTCTTTACAATTCCTTCAGGGTGTCTGAGGAAACCTGGAAAGACCCTATCTACAATGACAGCTGGATGTGGCATAAGGCTGGACACTTGGGACTGAGAGGATTGGTGAGATTGGGTGAGCAAATGCAGACCCTTTCAAGCAATAATTCATGGCCCCCATTCCATGGGTCCCAACTCTCCAGGTTCAAGGGAATATTACTACAGCTATAACATGTACAGGAAACCTAGAGAATGTACACACTGTGAATCCGAAAGGTTTCTAAAACTCAACGAATAGTCCCTCTCCTGGTGCTCCAGTTTGAATTTCCAACTGCCTTACTATCAATCTCCCAACTTGGAGAGACAGGCCCTTTAACCTCCTGGTTTGCACAGCTTCCCAATTTGGCAGAGGATGGAAGGGATGAGGGAGAACCCATGAGAGAGTAGCTGTTAGGCATTTGGACGGGCACATGTCACTCTAATTTCCCGGCAGGAAGAAGAATTAACCAAAGTCTCAGCCACCCACCGGGAACAAGTATAGGACATGATCCAAAATTTTGGACTTGCGTTCCGCTCACAAAAAACGAGTTGAGAAATGGAGCTCAGGGGCACAGCAATTCACAAACTGGCAGAGTGATAAAGGATAACTATCGTCCAAAAATCTGTTGAGGGAAGTCAACGAGGCGGACTTGAATGCGAGGCAAAGTAGCAGGAAACAGATTTCAAGACTTACGTTGGAATCGCCTGTAAAGCACAGGAAGAGGGGCACAACTTGGACAAGGATGCACTTGGCCAAAAAGGGCGTATGCGTTTTCTCCTGAATATATTCAGGAGAAAACGCATACGCCCTTTTTGGCCAAGCAAGCAAGCGGGCAATGCAAATCTGCACTACAAAGAAGTATCACTTCCCACCGGTCAAAAGGGACATTCACAAAATGTGTAAAAACCAGAAAGGCAAGACAGGCCCTGGAGAACAGGGAGCCTTCTTATGCTGATGGGCGGGATGTTAATTGCCAACTGCCTCACTGGAGGAGTGCATTGTGTTCCCTAAAACAAGTAAACAACAGAGCTACAGAGCCAAGGCCACTTCCAGTCTAGGGAATATACCTTGGGAAAACTGAAAATCAATAAGAAAGAGCCACCTCCAAATTTAGGGCTGCACTGACTACAAGAACCTCAACTTGGGTACACCTTAAATATCCCAGGAAATATAAAAATGGTTCAAAACATTGTGGTACTTACGTACGATGGAATATCCCTCAGCCATGAAATCAATGTCATAAGACCAGTAGCAGCAAAGTGAGTGGATTCAGGTACGATGATTCTAAGTGAAATATGTCACACAGAAAAAGAAACTTATCATAAGATATCACTTATGAAGATCCTGTAAACATGGCTACACGTGAACTGAGTTAGGAAAGAGAACAGAGTCTCCCATTTCGAAAACACTCTTATGCCTGCATAAAGGGGAAGGAGAGGTGGGGTGATGCATAAAACCAGAGTTTGATATAAGCACAGGGACCGTTCCAAAAACCAACTTTGGAATAGACAAGGCCTACACCTTCCTCACTGAAAGAGACTCAAAACCCCATATTTCCCGCAGAGGAATATATCTGACTAGTAAGAATCTTAAAACCTATGTATTCATATGTCTCCATAAGGGAATCAAGTGTGTCTAGAGTGGCATAAACATGGCAGCGAGAATCAGCTCATACCCACTATAAAAAGGAATTTCAAAAGCAAAACCAAAAAACAGGGAAATTCTTTACAATTCCTTCAGGGTGTCTGAGGAAACCTGGAAAGACCCTATCTACAATGACAGCTGGATGTGGCATAAGGCTGGACACTTGGGACTGAGAGGATTGGTGACATTGGGTGAGCAAATGCAAACCCTTTCAAGCAATAATGCATGGCTCCCATTCCATGGGTCCCAACTCTCCAGGTTCAAGGTAATATTACTACAGCTATAACATGTACAGGAAACCTAGAGAATGTACACACTGTGAATACGAAAGGTTTCTAAAACTCAACGAATAGTCCCTCTCCTGGTGCTCCAGTTTGACTTTCCAACTGCCTTACTATCAATCTCCCAACTTGGAGAGACAGGCCCTTTAACCTCCTGGTTTGCACAGGTTCCCAATTTGGCAGAGGATGGAAGGGACGAGGGAGAACCCATGAGAGAGTAGCTGTTAGGAATTTGGACGGGCACATTTCACTCTAATTTCCCAGCAGGAAGAAAAATTATCCAAAGTCTCAGCCACCCAACGGGAACCAGTATATGCCCTGAACCAAAATTTTGGACTTGCGTTCAGCTCACAAAAAACGAGTTGAAAAATGGAGCTCAGGGGCACAGCAATTCACAAACTGGCAGAGTAATAAAGGACAAGTATCGTCAAAAAATCTGTTGAGGCAAGGCAATGAGGTGGACTTGAATGCGAGGCAGAATAGCAGGAAACAGATTTCAATAGGTACCTTGGAATCGCCTCGAAAGCACAGGAAGAGGGGCACAACTTCAACAATGATGCACTTGGCCAAAAAGGGCGTATGCGTTTTCTCCTGAATATATTCAGGAGAAAACACATACGCCCTTTTTGGCCAAGCAAGCAAGCAGGCAATGCAAATCTGCACTACAAATAAGTTTCAGTTCCCACCGGTCAAAAGGGACATCCACAAAATGTGTAAAGACCAGAAAGGCAAGACAGGCCCTGGAGAACAGGGAGCTTTTTTAGGCTAATGGGTGGCATGTAAATTGCTAACTGCCTCTCTGGAGGAATGCATTGTGTTCCCTAAAACAAATAAACAACAGAGCTACAGAGCAATGGGGTGTTCCAGTCTAGGGAATATATCTTTGGAAAACTGAAAATCAATAAGACACAGGCATGCCAAAATTTAAGTCTGCACTGCTTACAAGAACCTCCTCGTGGGTACACCTTATATATCCCAGGAAAGACAAAAATATTTCAAGAAACTGTGGTACTTACGTTCGATGTAATATCCGTTAGCCATGAAATCAATGTCATAAGGCAAGTAGCAGCAAAATGAGTGGATTCACGTACGATGATTCTAAGTGAAATAAGTCAAACTGAAAAAGAAACTTATCATAAGATATCACTTATGAAAATCCTGTAAACATGGCTACACATGAACTGAGTTAGGAAAGATAACAGAATAACAAATCTTATCATAAGATATCACTCATAGTGTGAATGTAAACATGAACTGAATTTCAAACACAATAGAGTCATACATTTAGAAAACAATCTTCTGCCTGCTTAAGGGGAAAGGCGAGGTGGGGTGATGCATAAAACCACAGTTTTAAATTAGCACAGATACTGTTACATAAACCAAGTATGTAATAGACAACACCTACTGCCGGAACAATGAACTGGACTTAACGCCCCCTATTCATTGCAGAGGAATATATCTGACTCTAGAATTTTAAAACATATGTATTCTCATGTCTCCATAAAGGTATCATATGTCTGTATAATGGCATGAACACAGCACTGAAATTCAGCTAAACCCCCTTATAAAATTAAGTTTCAAAAGCAAAATGCAAAAACAGCGAAACAGAGAGAAAGCCTTAAAAATTACGTTCAGGGCCTCTGATCCCACCTGGATTGACCACCTTTACACCCACAGCTGGATGAGACATAAGACTGGACACTTGGGGCTGACAAGTTTGCTGAGGTTGTGTGAGCAAAAGAACACCACTTAGAGCAATACTGTGTGCTACCCATTCTAGTGGTGCCAACTCTCCAGGTTTAAGGGAATCTTCCTACAGTTAAAACATGCATGGGACACCCAGTGGATGGTACACTGTGCGATTGGGAAAGTTTTCTAAAAGGTACCTCATTTTTCCTTTCGTCGTGCTCGGCTTCACCATTCCATCTGCATTACTAAAAATCTCCTCACTTGGAATGTCAGCGCCTTTACCCTCCTGTATGCACAGTTTGCAAATTGTGCAGAGGATGAAAAGGAAGAGGGGAAACAAATGAGAGATTAGCTGTAGGTGTTTGGATGGGCACATGTCACTCTAGTTTCCCATCAGGGAGAAGAATTAACCAAAGGCTCAGCCTGAAGCCCTGGAACCAGACTAGGCCCTAAAGCCATCCTGCGGTATTGCAGCCAGCTCACAAATAGGCGAGTTGAAAAATGGAGCTCAGGGACACAGCAATTCACAAACTTGCAGAGTTTTAAAGGACAACTATCATCCAGAAATATATTGAGGTAAGGCAGTGAAGAGGATTTGAATGCAAGGCAGAATTGAAGGAAACAGATTTCAAGAGGTACACTGGAGTCATCTTTAAAGCACATGAAAAGCGACAGAACTTCAACAATGTTGCCCTTGACCGAAAAGGGATTATGTGTATTTTCTTGAATATAATTGGGAAAAAATGCATACGCCCTTTTTGGCCAAGCAAGCCATCAGGCATTGAAAATCCACACCACATAGAAGTGTCCCTTACCTCCAGTCAAAAGGGCCATCCACAAACAGTGTAAAAACCACAAATGCAGGACAGGCCATGGAGAAAAGGGAGCCTGGTTACACCGATGGAGAGGATGTAAATTGCCAACAGCCTCTCTGGAGAACTGTATGTTGTTTTCTAAAACAGAGCTACAGAGCATAGCACACTTCCACTCATGGGCGTGTATTTTGGGAAAACTAAAAATCCACAACACACAGCCAGCCCAAAGTTTAGGGCTGCTCTGTTTACAAGAACCTCGACTTTGGTACACTTTAAATATCCCAGGAAAGGAAAAAAATTGATATAGATGTTGTGGTACTTATATACAATGGAATGTCACTCAGACATAAAATCAATGTCATAAGGCCAATAGCAGCAAAATGAGTGGCTTTAGGTACGATGATGCTAAGTGAAATGAGCCTCAAAGAAAAAGAAACTTATTGTAATATATCACTTATAGAGGGAATGTAAACATGGCTACACATGAACTGAATTACAAAAGAGAACAGAGTTACACATTTAGAAAACACACTTATGCCTCCTTAAGGGGAAAGGTGACGTGGGGTGATGTGTAAAAACAGAGTTTGAAATTAGCACAGATACCATTCCATATACCAAATATGTAATAGACAAGACCTACTCCTTTCTCAATGAACTGGACACAAAACACCCTATTCACTGAAGAGGAATATAACTGACTGGTAATAATCTTGATACCTATGTATTTATAAGTCTCCATAATGGAATCAAGTGTATGTAGATTGGCATAAACACAGATCAATGGAACAGGACAGAAAGCCCAGAGATAAACCTACATACCTATGGCTATCTCATCTATGACAAAGGAGCTAAGGATATACAATGGAGAAAAGACAGTCTCTTCAGTAATTGGTGCTGGGAAAACTGGACCCCTACACATAAAAGAATGAAATTAGAACACTCCATAACACCATACACAAAAATAAACTCTAAATGGATTAGAGATCTAAATAGAAGACCAGACACTATAAAACACTTAGAGGAAACCATAGGCAGAACACTCTATGACATAAATCACAGCAAGATCCTTTTTGACTCACCTCCTAGAGAAATGGAAATAAAAACAGAAATCAACAAATGGGACCTAATGAAACTTAAAAGCTTTTACACAGTATAGGAAAACATAAACAAGATGCAGAAACAACCCTCAGAATGGGAGAAAATATTTTCAAATGAAGCAATTGACAAAGGATTAATCTCCAAACTTTACAAGCACCACATGTAGCTCAATATCACAAAAACAAACAACCCAATCCAAAAACGGGCAGAAGACTTAAATAGACATTTCTCCAAAGAAGATATACAGATTACCAAGAAACACATGAAAGGATGCTGAACATCACTAATCATTAGAGAAATGCAAATCAAAACTACCGTGAGGTATCACCACACAGCAGTCAGAGTGGCAATCATCCAAAAAAATCTACAAAACAATAAATGCTGGAGAGGCCTTTATTGGAGAAAAGGGAACACACTTGCACTGTGGGTGGGAATGTAAATTGATATGGGCACTAGGGAGAACACTCCGGAGGTTCCTCTAAATAGCTAACAATAGAGGTACCATACGACACAACAATCCAACTACTGGGCATTTGCCTTGCGAAAACCATAATTCAAAAAGAGTTATGTACAAAAATGTTCATTGCAGCTCTATTTACAATAGCCAGGACATAGAAGCAACCTAAGTGTCCATCGACAGATGAATGGATAAAGAAGATCTGGCACATATATACAATGGAATATTACTCAGCCATAAAAAGAAGCAAAACTGAGTTATTTGTACTGAGGTGGATGGACTTAGAATCTGTCCTACAAAGTGAAGTAAGTCAGAAAGGGAAAAACAAATACTGTATGTTAACAGAGATATACGGAATCTAATGAAGAAAAAAAAAGATTTTGAAGAACCTAGTGGCAGGACAGGATTAAGGAAACAGACGTAGAGAAAGGACTTGAGGACACTGGAAGGGGGATGGGTAAGCTGAGACGAAGTGACAGAGTGGCATGGACATAAATACATTACCAAATGTAACACTGATAGCTACTGGGAAGCAGCCACATAGAACAGGGAGATCAGCTCGGTGCTTTGTGACCACATAAAGGGGTGGGATATGGAGTGTGGGAGGGAGATGCAAGAGGGAGGGGATCTGGTGATATTTGTATATGTATAGCTGATTCACTTTGTTATACAGCAGAAACTAACACTCCATTGTAAAACAATTATACTACAATAAACGTGTAAAAGGAAAAAAAAAAAAAAGAATGCCCAGGGATAAACCTACACACCTATGGTCAACTAATCTATGACAAAGGAGGCAAGACTATACAATGGAGATAAGACAGTCTCTTCAATCATTGGTGCTGGGAAATATGGACAGCTACATGTAAAAGAATGAAATTAGAACACTCCCCAACACCATACATAAAAATATATTCAAAATGGATTAGAGACCTTAATGTAAGACGGGACAGTATAAAACTCTGAGAGGAAAACTTACGAAGGATACTCTGACGTAAATCACAGCAAGATCTTTTTTGATCCACCTCCTGTAGTAATGAAATAAAAAAGAAAACTAAACAGATGGGACCTAATGAAATGTAAAAGCTTTTACAAAGCAAAGGAAACTACAAACAAGACGAAAAGACAACCCTCAGAATGGCAGAAAATATTTGCAAATGAATCAATGGACAAATAATTAATCTCCAATATATATATATAAACAGCTCATGCAGCTCAATATTAATAAAACAAACAACCCAATACAAAAATGGAAGAAGATCTAAATAGACATTTCTTCCAAGAAGACATAGAGATGGCCAGTACGCACATGAAAATCTGCTCAACATCACTAATTATTAGAGAAATGGAAATCGAAACTACAATGAGGTATCACGTCACACCTGTTAGAATGGGCATCATCAGAAAATCTACAAACAACAAATGCTGGAGACGCTGTGGAGAAAAGGAACCTTCTTCCACTATTGTTGGGAATGTAAATGGATATAGTCTCTATGGAGAACAGTATGGAGGTTCCTTAAAAAACTAAAAATAGAATTACCATATAATCCAGCAATCCCACTACTGGGCATATACCCAGAGAAAACCATAAATCAAAAAGACACATTCACCACAATGTTCATTGCAGCACTATTTACAATAGCCAGGTAATGAAAGCAACCTAAGTGCCCACAGACAGATGAATGGATAAAGATGTGGTACATATATACAATGGAATATTACTCAGCCATACATAGGAATGAAATTGGGTCATTTGTAGAGACCTTGATGGATCTAGAGACTGTCATACAGAGTGAAGTAAGTCAGAAAGAGAAAAACAAATATTGTATGTTAATGCATATATGTGGAACCTAGAAAAATGGTACAGATGAACCAGTTTGCAGGGCAGAGATAGAGACACAGATGTAGAGAACAAACATATGGACACCAAGGGGGTAATGCCATGTGAGGGTGGTGGTAGGATGAATTAGGAGACTGGGATTCACATGTGCACACTTATATGTATAAAATAGATATCCAATAAGAACCTGCTGTATAAAAGAAATAAATAAATTTTTAAAAAATTAAAAATAAATAAATAACATTTAATAAAATAAACCAAAAAAAGTTTTTCCCTTCACATAGACGTCTTTATCTTAATGCATTATTTCCATGTTTATATCTCCAAATTAAAAAAAAAGAGGAATAAATAAAATCTACCTTGAACCAAAAATTAAAAAAAAGAAAAAAGAAGAAACAGAACCCACCAGTTATACAGAGGAAAATCGTATCAGGGCACTTGCTCCAGTGGTAAAAGATTCTTAAGTTGGTCAGAGGTGGGAAATCTTCTCCCATGCAGTCAGCCCCACAAGGAGCAACCTCATTGCAAAGCTGGGGGACTGTGTCGAGGCGTCTGTGAGTCAATGTGAGCTGAGCCCCAGTCCTGCTGCAGCTGAACTCTTCCCATCCTTTACAGGTAAAACACATGAATATGCACAAGAACTTGCAAGCCTAGAGGAAGGGCTGTGGAGCCACACCAGCGACAGCACGCAGGCCGACTTGGTGCCTGCAGGCCAGCCAGGATGGTCCTGGCCTCAGATGCTCTTCTGGAAGCTTTCCATTTCCCTACCTGTGATACCCCTCCTGCCACGGCCCCCACTGCTTTTTTACTTCCTCACCTCTGCCTGGGGAGACATTCCAGTGGCAGGTATGGGTGACACATCCTCTTCTTTAGCAGGTGGCAGCCTGGCAACTCCTGCAGAAAGTCCAGCAGAGCCCCACTCACAATGGGCCACCCACAAAGCCATGGCCCCTCACTCCCTCCCACCACCCCAGCCCCAACACTGCTGATGGGGCCGAGAATATGGCGTCAGGTACAGCTACAAGGGCTCTTGCTGACTGGAGAGGTGTTTATATTGACCTCAACCAGGCACAAGTGGGGAGGGCTGGAAGGCAGTGTCAGGCTGCCCAAATCAGCCAATCCTCACCCCTCAGGGACTCACAGTTGCAGAAAATGAACCTTGCTAAACGGGCCACGCCCAAGGAACAGGTGTGGGCTCTTGAGAGTCAGGATAGACAAGGGGCTGCAGCTGCGGCTTGTTTTCTTCTCATTTTATCTGGTCCATGAGTGGAAAACAACTTCAAGAAGACCCTATACTAATGAGAGGAACCCAGGAGTCAGGGAGAGGAGTGATGGTGGGTGGAGACAGAGGTCTGGTGCCTGGCTGCAGTGGAAGTGTCTGGAAGACCAGGCAGAGAGAGGCTGCACAGAGTGATAGCCAGGGTCACAGACCTGTCAGAGCTGCTGTTTGTTAGTTCAAGTCCTGCTCTGTGGTGTTCTGTGTCAGCTGTGAGCGACAGGTGAGCTGGGGGTTCTCTGCATGGTGGGCTATGTGCACAGTTCCTGTGTTTCGAGCCCTGCTGGGGTACCTGCCCAGGGGAGCTCCGTATCCTGGGAAGGGCCTGACTATGAGAGCCCCATGGGCTGCTGGGTAGCTGCACAGGTGAGCTCCATACCCTGGGAGGGACTTGACCACGAGAGCCCCGTGGGCTGTGGGGTGGGGGTGCAGCCCAGGTGAGCTCCATATCCTGGGATTGGCCTGACCACGAGAGCCCCATGGGCTGCTGGAAACCTGGTAAAGGATATCAGGACAGTCAGTGAAGCCACCGAGGATATACATCCAGTAGCTCCTATTTCCTACACCCTGCTGGTCATTCTACCATCCACCAGGCCATGGCATTCTGTATTAGACTTCAATGATGCCTTCTTCTGTATTCCATTCATCTCAGAGTCACAAGAATTTTTGGCTTGTGAGTGGCAGGACACAACATGCAACCAAAGCAATAATGCTGGGCCGTCCTGCCCCAATGGTTCAAAAATCCCCACACCATCATTGGGGAAATGTCCTCTAAAGACCTAAAAGTTCTACCTCTGTGAAAGGGAACCCTCCTTCAATATGCAGCGGACATTCTGATCGCCAGGCCTACTAAAGACGCCTCTGAACTACCTAGCCAAGAAAGGATAGAAGGTGTCCAAGAAAAAGGCTCAAATATCCCAGGCTAAGGTGACATGCCTGAGCTTCATTCTCACAGATATTTGGAGAAATGCATCCCAGGATAGGGAAGAAGCCATTTGCAGCCTTACCTCTTCTAAAACTAGAGGACAGCTTAGGGGTTCCTGGGGAGGACAAGGTTTTTTGCATCTGGATCCCTAACTACAGTCTAATAGCTGGGCCTCTACATGAAACACTGACATGAAAAGATGATGATCCTTTTGAATAGAATCCAGAAGCAGCCTCTCAAGAATGGAAAGAGCAGTCAATTCAGACCCTTGCCCAGGAACTCCCTAATTTAGCTAAACCCTTTGACCTTTACATACTCGGTCAAAGGTTAATTGCCCTTGGAGCCTTAGTGCAAAAACTGGGACCACTTGAAATGGAGCAACACAAGAATGCCCTTCAGGTATGATAAACTATGGTCACCAAGGGCTTTGCCCACCGACTCATCAGGCCAGGATACTGGGGTATCTAAAAAGATGGAAATCAGCAGCCCACAAGGCCAGCTCCCTCCTAAGGGAAAAGGACCCCACGTGGTGATCCTAACCACGCATCATGCCCTGAAGTTGCAGGGGTCACTCTGTGGACACACTGACCTCGAGTGAGGAGGCCCTCCAACGCCAACCTCCAGAGAGACAAACGGGGGCAACGGGCCACCAAGATGACTCGTGTGACCATCACTTGACCTTGGAGTTTCTCTCAGAAAACAACAAGACTGTGCCCCGAAAGAGCAGACTACTGCTTGCAGGACTTACTGCACCCAGAGGGGAGCTAATAAGCTTGGCGGGGGAAACGTATATCATGCTTTCACCATAGAAAACCCTACAGACACCACGGTGATGGTGGCCAATATGACCGGCTGGACTGCTGGCTACTTCTAAAGGCCATTGACTCAGTGGACCTCATGGCCCTGGATCACCACTGGCCCTGGACTGTCTGGGAGTTGTGCAGGCAGGGCTCTCACACATGGTGCTGTTTGTACATTAATTCAGGGACCTAATTAAAGAAAGCACAGACTACTGGTCAGAGCATCTAGGCTGGCAAAATCCGTCAGCCTAAGGTCGCCGTACAAATGTGGGGTGGGGTGAAACCTGCCACCGCAGCATCTCTGCGCATCTCTTTCCCGGACCTTAAAGGTCATTAGAATCTATAACACTTCCAATGCTGGTGCTCAGGCGGACGAGAAGTGAGGCAGGAGGCCTTGGGACAATCAACCTCACCTGGAGGCTGGTGGGGACACATTTTGCCCCTCCCCCTATGTATCAGGGCTCCCACCACAGCATGAAGCAGTTACAAAAGAGGGGTCTGCACCCTCAACACCCCAAGGATGAGGAATGGAACAAAAAGCAGAGGAGGTGTTCATCTCCGGCAACGTTCATTAAAAATTCCTGGGAGATAAAAAGAGAATCTGGGAAATAAAATAAAGTCTAACCTGTTTTTCCTTTGTGCTTTGTCTAATTTCACGTGTTCCTAGGGTTCCACATGCAGAGGTCCCACACCCGTCACTTCAGACCCGATTTCCTAGTGCAGAATGGCTGGGTCGACACCTCAGCTAGCGGGGTCCCATGCAAACTCTGCGGCATAGAGCCCGAGCTGCAGCCAACCCAGCCCTCGAGAGCTCCATCCCCTCCCTCCCACTGACGCTGCCGGGATCCCTACACAGCAGCCCAGCCCACAGCCCGTGGGGCAGTGCACGCTCTCACCTCTCCATTCTGTTTTCAAAATAATGTTTCCTTTGCTTCTGAACCAAACTCAGTCTTGATCTGTTGGCTCCAATGACACTGGGCACGGGGACTCCTGTTGGGGTCCACTCTGGAGGATCAGTAACAGAAATTGAGAACATTGTAACTTCAATGAACAGGTGTGTGAGCCAAACTGTAGTTAACATAGAGCAGTGTATAAGGCTCGGGTAAAGTAAGATGTTTTTAAGACTTACATTTGATATTTCCATCACTTTCCTATAAGCAAGTTCAGTGAAGACGTCTGTCTTATTTGTCAGGTCAACATTAGATAAATGAAGTGATTTATTTCCATGGATGTAGATCGAATACTCTTGGCTGAAGCTTCAATCTTGTTTTGAATGCTTTTCCATTGAAAAGGATACCTTTCTTTCAGCTCCCCCATTTCTGAGAAGTATAAAATCTTATAATTTATTATTACCAAAGGGGAAAGGTAGGAGAAGGGATAAATTAACAGTTTGGGATTAACACATACACACTGCTATGTATAAAATAGATCATCAACAAGGAACTACTGTATAGCCCAGGGAACTACACTGGATATTTTGCAATAACCTATAAGGGGAAATAATCTGAAAAAGAATCGATATTTTTATTGACATCATCTATCAATGACAGATAAAATGTAACCTAAGCAAGGCCGATGGTGAGCGCTTCTGACCCTGAAGATTTCAATCATCTAAAGTTTGGGCTCTGCCTATTTCCCAAGGATCTTAATGGACATACGTGTAGCCGTAGCTTAAAAATTCCCCAGTTTGGGGTTCGGGGAGGCACTGATTTGGAAAAATCCCTGGTGTTCTCCTTACATGCACATGACCCTTCCTACAGCTAAAACATGCCTGTCACACCTAGAGGATGGTACACCATTTGATCGGAAAGAGTTTGGAAAAGGCACCTCATCTCCTCATCGCCTGGTGCTCGGGTTCACCCCGCCAGCATCTTTCCTAACAATCTCCTCACTTGGGGATATCAACACCGTCAACATCCTGTTGCACAGAGTTTGGAATTTGTCCAGAGCATGAAGCGGAAGGATGAGAAAAATTTAGAGACCAGTCTTAGGTGTGTGGACAGGCACATGTCACTCTAATTTCCAATCCGGAAGAAAAATTCATCAAAGGCTAGAATTGCCCACGGAAACAGAATAGGGCTAGAGGAAATCCCGCTGTTTTGTGTCCAGTTTCCAAAAACACAAGTTGAAAAATGGAACTCAGGGGCACTAAAATTCATGAAACTGCAGAGTTGAAAATATCTATCGTCGAAAAATGTCTTGAGGTAAGCCACAGAAAAAGACTTGTAAGCAAGGGAGAGTGGCAGGAAACATATTTGAAGAGGTAGAAAGGACTCCCCATTAAAGCACAAGAAAAGGGGCTGAACATCGCCAATGATGCAGTTGGCCAAAAAGGGCGTATGCATTTTTTCTGAATATATTCAAGTAAAGGCCATACACACTTTTTATCCAACCAAACAGGTGGACACTGGAAATCAATACTACAAAATATATCACTTCACATCAGTCAGAAGGGCCATCCACATAAAGTGTAAACACCAGAAATGCAGGACAGGGCGAGGAGAAAAGGGAGCCCTGTGAGGCTGATAGTGGAAATGTAATTTGCCAATGGCCACTCTGGAGAAGTGTATTGTGTTTGCTAAAACATCTAAAAAATGATCTACAGAGCATAGGGCACTTGCACTCATGGGCATATACCTTGGGAAAAACAAAAATCAAAAGAAAACAGGCACCCCAACGTTTACCACCTCTCTGTTAAAAAGGGCCTCCACTTGGATATAACCTAAATGTCCCTGGAAGGATAAAATGGATAAAAGAGATGGGGTACTTATGTAGAGTGGAATATTACTCATCCAGAAATCAATGAAATAAGGCCAGTTGGAACAACTCTGGAGGAGTTACCTACGATCATTCTAAGTGACATATGTCAGAAAGAAAAAGACACATATCATAAGATGTCACTTAAAGGTGGAATCAAAAATGGCTACACATGAAATAAATTACAAAACAGAAACATACTCAAATATGTAGAAAATAGACATAAGGCTGCTAAATGGGAAAGGTGGGGAATGGTGAGGTATTATCGAGGAGGTTGAAATTAGCAAAGATAACATTCCAAGTACCACATTGAATAACTGACAAGGCCTACACGGTACCTCAAAGAACTGCACTCAGCCCACTCAAGTCACTGGAAAATAATACATAAGACTGGTAAGCATCTGAAAAAGAATTTATTGTTGTCTCACAGTACATGAATCAAGTGGATGTACAGCAGCAAAACACAGAGCTTTGAAAATCAGCTGTAACCAATATAAAAATAAATTTAAAAATATTTATAAAAACAGTGAGACAGACAAAAATTCTTACAACTTTGGTTGAAGGGCTATGATGTAATATGGATTGAACACATGTAGACCCACAGCAGGATGATATATAAGGCTGGAAGCTATGCACGCTAAGAGATGTTAGAGAGGCTGGGTGAGGAAATGCAGACCTTTTAAAGTAATACTGCCTGGTACCCATTCCATGGGTCCCAAATCTGCAGGTTCAAGGGAATCTTCTGACAGCGAATACATGTCTGGGAAACTGAGATGAATGTACACCGTGTGCTCAGGAAAGGTGTCTAAAATGCACCTCATTTTTGATCTCCTGGTGCTGGGGTTCGCCATTCCAGCTACATTACTAACAATCTCCCCACTTGGAGAATCAGCACCTTTAACCTCCTGTTTTACACAGTTTTCAATTTGTGCAGAGGATAAATGGGAAGAGGGGGAACCAATGAGAGATTAGCTGTAGGAGTTTTGACAGGCATATGTCACTCTAATTTCCCATTAGGAAGAAGAATTAACCAAAGGCTCAGCCTGCCTCCCCAGAACCAGAATAGGGCCGGAAGCAATCCAATGGTTTGGCGGCCAGTTCACAAAAAAAGCAAGTTGCAAAATGGAGCTCAGGAGCAGACAATTCAAAGACCTGCAAAGATATAAATGATAACCAACGTCCAAAAATATATTCAGGTAAGGCAACGAAGAGGATCTGAATGAGAGGCAGAATTGCAGGAAACAGATTTCAAAAGGTAGATTCTACTCACATTTAAAGCATATGAAAAGCAGCAGAATTTCTAAAATGATGCAGTTGGGCAAAAGGGTGTATGCGTTTTTTTCGTGAATATCTTCAGGAAAAAAACACATACAGAGATTTTGGCCAACCAAACAAGAGGGAAATGCAAATCCACACAACAAAGAAGTCTCAATTTCCACTGCTCAGAAAGGCCATCCAAAAAATGTGTGCAAACCAGAAATGCAGGAGAGGCCATGGAAAACAGGGAGCCTAGTCACGCTGATGGGTGGGGTATAAATATCCAAGAGCCATTCTGAAGAAGTGTATGCTGTTTCCTAAAACATCTAAAATACAAAGCCCCCAAGCAAAGGGGACTTCAACTCATGGGTATATAACTTGGGAAGATTAAATATCAATAAGACACAGGCACCCCAAAATTTAGGGCTGCTCTGCATACAAGGACCTCAACTTTGGTACACCTAAAATATGCCAGGAAAAAGAGAAATGCATAAAGAACTTGTGGTAATTTTGCACAATGGAATATCACTCAGACGTGAAATCAATGTATATAAGGCAAGTAGCAGCATAAGGAGTGGATTTAGGTATGATGAATCTACGGGAAATTAGTCACACAGAAAAATAATCTTATCATAAGATATCACCTATGAAGATCCTGTAAAAATGGCTACACATGAACTGAGTTAGGAAAGAGAACAGAGTCTCTCATTTAGAAAAAACTCTTATGACTGCTTAAGGGGGAAGTAGAAATGGGGTGATGCATAAAACCAGAGTTTGATATAAGTACAAGTAACGTTCCAGAAACCAACTATGGAACAGACAAGACGTACAACTTCCTCAGTGAAAGGGATTCAAAACCCCATATTTATGGCAGAGGAATATATCTCACTAGTAAGAATCTTAAAACCTATGTATCGATATGTCTGCGTAAGGGAATCAAGTGTGTCTAGACTGGCATAAACATGGCAGCGAGAATCAGCTCAAAACCAATATAAAAAGGAATTTCAAAAAGAAAACAAAAAAACAGGGAAATTCTTTACAATTCCTTCAGGGTCTCTGATGAAACGTGGAATGACCCTATCGACAATGACAGCTGGATGTGGCATAAGGCTGGACACTTGGGACTGAGAGGATTGGTGAGATTGGGTGAGCAAATGCAGACCCTTTCAAGCAATAATGCATGGCCCCCATTCCATGGATCCCAACTCTCCAGGTTGAAGGGAATATTACTACAGCTATAACATGTACAGGAAACCTAGAGAATGTACACACTGTGAATACGAAAGGTTCCTAAAACTCAATGAATAGTCCCTCACCTGGTGCTCCGTTTTGACTTTCCAACTGCTTTACTATCAATCCCCCAACTTGGAGAGACAGCCCCTTAACCTCCTGTTTCACACAGGTTGCCAATTTGGCAGAGGATGAAAGGGAAGAGGGAATACCAATGAGAGAGTAGCTCTTAGGCATTTGGACTAGCATATGTCACTCTAATATCCTGGCAGGGGGAAGAATTTACGAAAGTCTCAGCCACCCACTGGGAACCAGTATAGGTCCTGAACCAAAATTTTGGAAATGCGTTCAGCTCACAAGAAACGAGTGGAAAAATGGAGCTCAGGGTCACAGCAATTCACAAACAGGCAGAGTAATAAAGGACAACTATCGTCCAAAAATCTGTTTAGGGAAGGCAACGAGGCGGACTTGAAAGAGAGGCTGAATAGCAGGAAACAGATTTCTAGAGGTACGTTGCAATCACATTGAAAGCACAGGAAGAGGGGCACAACTTTGACACTGATGCACTTGGCCAAAAAGGCCGTATGCGTATTCTCCTGAATATATTCAGGAGAATACGCATACACCCTTTTTGGCCAAGTAAGCAAGCGGGCAATGTAAATCTGCACTACAAAGAAGTATCACTTCCCACCGGTCAAAAGGGACATCCACAAAATGTGTAAAAACCAGAAAGGCAAGACAGGCCCTGGAGAACAGGGAGCCTTGTTATGCTGATGGGCGGGATGTCAATTGCCAACTGCCTCACTGGAGGAGTGCATTGTGTTCCCTAAAACAAGTAAACAACAGAGCTCCAGAGCCAAGGGCGCTTCCAGTCTAGGGAATATACCTTGGGAAAACTGAAAATCAATAAGAAAGAGCCACCTCCAAATTTAGGGCTGCACTGACTACAAGAACCTCAACTTGGGTACACCTTAAATATCCCAGGAAATATAAAAATGGTTCAAAACATTGTGGTACTTACGTACGATGGAATATCCCTCAGCCATGAAATCAATGTCATAAGACCAGTAGCAGCAAAGTGAGTGGATTCAGGTACGATGATTCTAAGTGAAATAAGTCACACAGAGAAAGGAACTTATCATAAGATATCACTTATGAAGATCCTGTAAACATGGCTACACGTGAACTGAGTTAGGAAAGAGAACAGAGTCTCACATTTAGAAAACACTCTTATGCCTGCATAAAGGGGAAGGAGAGGTGGGGTGATGCATAAAACCAGAGTTTGATATAAGCACAGGGACCGTTCCAAAAACCAACTTTGGAATAGACAAGACCTACACCTTCCTCAGTTAAAGAGACTCAAAACCCCATATTTCCCACAGAGGAATATATCTGACTAGTAAGAATCTTAAAACCTATGTATTGATATGACTCCATAAGGGAATCAAGTGTGTCTAGAGTGGCATAAACATGGCAGCGAGAATCAGCTCAAACCCACTATAAAAAGGAATTTCAAAAGCAAAACCAAAAAACAGGGAAATTCTTTACAATTCCTTCAGGGTGTCTGAGGAAACCTGGAAAGACCCTATCTACAATGACAGCTGGATGTGGCATAAGGCTGGACACTTGGGACTGAGAGGATTGGTGAGATTGGGTGAGCAAATGCAGACCCTTTCAAGCAATAATGCATGGCCCCCATTCCATGGGTCCCAACTCTCCAGGTTCAAGGGAATATTACTACAGCTATAACATGTACAGGAAACCTAGAGAATGGACACACTGTGAATACGAAAGGTTTCTAAAACTCAAAGAATAGTCCCTCTCCTGGTGCTCCTGTTTGACATTCCAACTGCCTTACTATCAATCTCCCAACTTGGAGAGACAGGCCCTTTAACCTCCTGGTTTGCACAGGTTCCCAATTTGGCAGAGGATGGAAGGGACGAGGGAGAACCCATGAGAGAGTAGCTGTTAGGCATTTGGACGGGCACATGTCACTCTAATTTCCCGGCAGGAAGAAGAATTAACCAAAGTCTCAGCCACCCACCGGGAACCAGTATAGGACATGACCCAAAATTTTGGACTTGCTTTCAGCTCACAAAAAACGAGTTGAGAAATGGAGCTCATGGGCACAGCAATTCACAAACTGGCAGAGTGATAAAGGACAACTATCGTCCAAAAATCTGATGAGGGAAGTCAACGATGCGGACTTGAAAGTGAGGCAAAATAGCAGGAAACAGATTTCAGAGGTAACGTGGAATCGCCTGTAAAGCACAGGAAGAGGGGCACAACTTGAACAATGGTGCACTTGGCCAAAAAGGGCGTATGCGTTTTCTCCTGAATATATTCAGGAGAAAACGCATACGCCCTTTTTGGCCAAGCAAACAAGTGGACAATGCAAATCTGCACTACAAAGAAGTATCATTTCCCACCGGTCAAAAGGGACATCCACAAAATGTGTAAAAACCAGAAAGGCAAGACAGGCCCTGGAGAACTGGGAGCCTTGTTATGCTGATGGGCGGAATGTAAATTGCCAACTGCCTCACTGGAGGAGTACATTGTGTTCCCTAAAACAAGTAAAAAACAGAGCTACAGATCCAAGGCCACTTCCAGTCTAGGGAATATACCTTGGGAAAACTGAAAATCAATAAGAAAGAGCCACCTCCAAATTTAGGGCTGCACTGACTACAAGAACCTCAACTTGGGTACACCTTAAATATCCCAGGAAATATAAAAATGGTTCAAAACATTGTGGTACTTACGTACGATGGAATATCCCTCAGCCATGAAATCAATGTCATAAGACCAGTAGCAGCAAAGTGAGTGGATTCAGGTAAGATGATTCTAAGTGAAATAAGTCACACAGAAAAAGGAACTTATCATAAGATATCACTTATGAAGATCCTGTAAACATGGCTACACGTGAACTGAGTTAGGAAAGAGAACAGAGTCTCACATTTAGAAAACACTCTTATGCCTGCATAAAGGGGATGGAGAGGTGGGGTGATGCATAAAACCAGAGTTTGATATAAGCACAGGGACCGTTCCAAAAACCAACTTTGGAATAGACAAGACCTACACCTTCCTCAGTGAAAGAGACTCAAAACCCCATATTTCCCGCAGAGGAATATATCTGACTAGTAAGAATCTTAAAACCTATGTATTGATATGACTCCATAAGGGAATCAAGTGTGTCTAGAGTGGCATAAACATGGCAGCGAGGATCAGCTCAAACCCACTATAAAAAGGAATTTCAAAAGCAAAACCAAAAAACAGGGAAATTCTTTACAATTCCTTCAGGGTGTCTGAGGAAACCTGGAAAGACCCTGTCTACAATGACAGCTGTATGTGGCATAAGGCTGGACACTTGGGACTGAGAGGATTGGTGAGATTGGGTGAGCAAATGCAGACCCTTTCAAGCAATAATGCATGGCCCCCATTCCATGGGTCCCAACTCTTCAGGTTCAAGGGAATATTACTACAGCTATAACATGTACAGGAAACCTAGAGAATGGACACACTGTGAATACGAAAGGTTTCTAAAACTCAACGAATAGTCCCTCTCCTGGTGCTCCAGTTTGACTTTCCAACTGCCTTACTATCAATCTCCCAACTTGGAGAGACAGGCCCTTTAACCTCCTGGTTTGCACAGGTTCCCAATTTGGCAGAGGATGGAAGGGACGAGGGAGAACCCATGAGAGAGTAGCTGTTAGGCATTTGGACGGGCACATGTCACTCTAATTTCCCGGCAGGAAGAAGAATTAACCAAAGTCTCAGCCACCCACCGGGAACCAGTATAGGACATGATCCAAAATTTTGGACTTGCGTTCAGCTCACAAAAAACGAGTTGAGAAATGGAGCTCAGGGGCACAGCAATTCACAAACTGGCAGAGTGATAAAGGACAACTATCGTCCAAAAATCTGTTGAGGGAAGTCAACGAGGCAGACTTGAAAGCGAGGCAAAATAGCAGGAAACAGATTTCAGAGGTACCTTGGAATCGCCTGTAAAGCACAGGAAGAGGGGCACAACTTGGACAATGGTGCACTTGGCCAAAAAGGTCGTATGCGTTTTCTCCTGAATATATTCAGGAGAAAACGCATACGACCTTTTTGGCCAAGCAAGCATGCGGGCAATGCAAACCTGCACTACAAAGATGTATCACATCCCACCGGTCAAAAGGGACATCCACAAAATGTGTAAAAACCAGAAAGGCAAGACAGGCCCTGGAGAACTGGGAGCCTTGTTATGCTGATGGGCGGGATATAAATTGCAAACTGCCTCACTGGAGGAGTGCATTGTGTTCCCTAAAACAAGTAAACAACAGAGCTACAGAGCCAAGGCCACTTCCAGTCTAGGGAATATACCTTGGGAAAACTGAAAATCAATAAGAAAGGGCCACTTCCAAATTTAGGGCTGCACTGACTACAAGAACCTCAACTTGGGTACACCTTAAATATCCCAGGAAATATAAAAATGGTTCAAAACATTGTGGTACTTACGTACGATGGAATATCCCTCAGCCATGAAATCAATGTCATAAGACCAGTAGCAGCAAAGTGAGTGGATTCAGGTACGATGATTCTAAGTGAAATAAGTCACACAGAAAAAGAAACTTATCATAAGATATCACTTAGGAAGATCCTGTAAACATGGCTACACATGAACTGAGTTAGGAAAGAGAACAGAGTCTCACATTTAGAAAACACTCTTATGCCTGCATAAAGGGGAAGGAGAGGTGGGGTGATGCATAAAACCAGAGTTTGATATAAGCACAGAGACAGTTCCAAAAACCAACTCTGGAATAGACAAGACCTACACCTTCCTCAGTGAAAGAGACTCAAAACCCCATATTTCCCACAGAGGAATATATCTGACTAGTAAGAATCTTAAAACCTATGTACAGATATGTCTGCATAAGGGAATCAAGTGTGTCTAGAGTGGCATAAACATGGCAGCGAGAATAAGCTCAAACCCACTATAAAAAGGAATTTCAAAAGCAAAACCAAAAAACAGGGAAATTCTTTACAATTCCTTCAGGGTGTCTGAGGAAACCTGGAAAGACCCTGTCTACAAGGACAGCTGTATGTGGCATAAGGCTGGACACTTGGGACTGAGAGGATTGGTGAGATTGGGTGAGCAAATGCAGACCCTTTCAAGCAATAATGCATGGCCCCCATTCCATGGGTCCCAACTCTCCAGGTTCAAAGGAATATTACTACAGCTATAACATGTACAGGAAACCTAGAGAATGGACACACTGTGAATACGAAAGGTTTCTAAAACTCAACGAATAGTCCCTCTCCTGGTGCTCCAGTTTGACTTTCCAACTGCCTTACTATCAATCTCCCAACTTGGAGAGACAGGCCCTTTAACCTCCTGGTTTGCACAGGTTCCCAATTTGGCAGAGGATGGAAGGGACAAGGGAGAACCCATGAGAGAGTAGCTGTTAGGCATTTGGACGGGCACATGTCACTCTAATTTCCCGGCAGGAAGAAGAATTAACCAAAGTCTCAGCCACCCACCGGGAACCAGTATAGGACATGACCCAAAATTTTGGACTTGCTTTCAGCTCACAAAAAACGAGTTGAGAAATGGAGCTCAGGGGCACAGCAATTCACAAACTGGCAGAGTGATAAAGGACAACTATCGTCCAAAAATCTGATGAGGGAAGTCAACGATGCGGACTTGAAAGTGAGGCAAAATTGCAGGAAACAGATTTCAGAGGTACCTTGGAATCGCCTGTAAAGCACAGGAAGAGGGGCACAACTTGAACAATGGTGCACTTGGCCAAAAAGGGTGTATGCGTTTTCTCCTGAATATATTCAGGAGAAAACGCATACGCCCTTGTTGGCCAAGCAAACAAGCGGACAATGCAAATCTGCACTACAAAGAAGTATCATTTCCCACCGGTCAAAAGGGACATCCACAAAATGTGTAAAAACCAGAAAGGCAAGACCGGCCCTGGAGAACTGGGAGCCTTTTTATGCTGAGGGGCGGAATGTAAATTGCCAACTGCCTCACTGGAGGAGTACATTGTGTTCCCTAAAACAAGTAAACAACAGAGCTACAGAGCCAAGGCCACTTCCAGTCTAGGGAATATACCTGGGGAAAACTGAAAATCAATAAGAAAGAGCCACCTCCAAATTTAGGGCTGCACTGACTACAAGAACCTCAACTTGGGTACACCTTAAATATCCCAGGAAATATAAAAATGGTTCAAAACATTGTGGTACTTACGTACGATGGAATATCCCTCAGCCATGAAATCAATGTCATAAGACCAGTAGCAGCAAAGTGAGTGGATTCAGGTAAGATGATTCTAAGTGAAATAAGTCACACAGAAAAAGGAACTTATCATAAGATATCACTTATGAAGATACTGTAAACATGGCTACACGTGAACTGAGTTAGGAAAGAGAACAGAGTCTCACATTTAGAAAACACTCTTATGCCTGCATAAAGGGGATGGAGAGGTGGGGTGATGCATAAAACCAGAGTTTGATATAAGCACAGGGACCGTTCCAAAAACCAACTTTGGAATAGACAAGACCTACACCTTCCTCAGTGAAAGAGACTCAAAACCCCATATTTCCCACAGAGGAATATATCTGACTAGTAAGAATCTTAAAACCTATGTATTGATATGACTCCATAAGGGAATCAAGTGTGTCTAGAGTGGCATAAACATGGCAGCGAGGATCAGCTCAAACCCACTATAAAAAGGAATTTCAAAAGCAAAACCAAAAAACAGGGAAATTCTTTACAATTCCTTCAGGGTGTCTGAGGAAACCTGGAAAGACCCTATCTACAATGACAGCTGTATGTGGCATAAGGCTGGACACTTGGGACTGAGAGGATTGGTGAGATTGGGTGAGCAAATGCAGACCCTTTCAAGCAATAATGCATGGCCCCCATTCCATGGGTCCCAACTCTCCAGGTTCAAAGGAATATTACTACAGCTATAACATGTACAGGAAACCTAGAGAATGGACACACTGTGAATACGAAAGGTTTCTAAAACTCAACGAATAGTCCCTCTCCTGGTGCTCCAGTTTGACTTTCCAACTGCCTTACTATCAATCTCCCAACTTGGAGAGACAGGCCCTTTAACCTCCTGGTTTGCACAGGTTCCCAATTTGGCAGAGGATGGAAGGGACGAGGGAGAACCCATGAGAGAGTAGCTGTTAGGCATTTGGACGGGCACATGTCACTCTAATTTCCCGGCAGGAAGAAGAATTAACCAAAGTCTCAGCCACCCACCGGGAACCAGTATAGGACATGACCCAAAATTTTGGACTTGCTTTCAGCTCACAAAAAACGAGTTGAGAAATGGAGCTCAGGGGCACAGCAATTCACAAACTGGCAGAGTGATAAAGGACAACTATCGTCCAAAAATCTGATGAGGGAAGTCAACGATGCGGACTTGAAAGTGAGGCAAAATAGCAGGAAACAGATTTCAGAGGTACCTTGGAATCGCCTGTAAAGCACAGGAAGAGGGGCACAACTTGAACAATGGTCCACTTGGCCAAAAAGGGCGTATGCGTTTTCTCCTGAATATATTCAGGAGAAAACGCATACGCCCTTTTTGGCCAAGCAAACAAGCGGACAATGCAAATCTGCACTACAAAGAAGTATCATTTCCCACCGGTCAAAAGGGACATCCACAAAATGTGTAAAAACCAGAAAGGCAAGACCGGCCCTGGAGAACTGGGAGCCTTGTTATGCTGAGGGGCGGGATATAAATTGCCAACTGCCTCACTGGAGGAGTGCATTGTGTTCCCTAAAACAAGTAAACAACAGAGCTACAGAGCCAAGGCCACTTCCAGTCTAGGGAATATACCTTGTGAAAACTGAAAATCAATAAGAAAGGGCCACCTCCAAATTTAGGGCTGCACTGACTACAAGAACCTCAACTTGGGTACACCTTAAATATCCCAGGAAATATAAAAATGGTTCAAAACATTGTGGTACTTACGTACGATGGAATATCCCTCAGCCATGAAATCAATGTCATAAGACCAGTAGCAGCAAAGTGAGTGGATTCAGGTACGATGATTCTAAGTGAAATAAGTCACACAGAAAAAGAAACTTATCATAAGATATCACTTAGGAAGATCCTGTAAACATGGCTACACATGAACTGAGTTAGGAAAGAGAACAGAGTCTCACATTTAGAAAACACTCTTATGCCTGCAAAAAGGGGAAGGAGAGGTGTGGTGATGCATAAAACCAGAGTTTGATATAAGCACAGGGACCGTTCCAAAAACCAACTGTGGAATAGACAAGACCTACACCTTCCTCAGTGAAAGAGCCTCAAAACCCCATATTTCCCACAGAGGAATATATCTGACTAGTAAGAATCTTAAAACCTATGTACAGATATGTCTGCATAAGGGAATCAAGTGTGTCTAGAGTGGCATAAACATGGCAGCGAGAATCAGCTCAAACCCACTATAAAAAGGAATTTCAAAAGCAAAACCAAAAAACAGGGAAATTCTTTACAATTCCTTCAGGGTGTCTGAGGAAACCTGGAAAGACCCTGTCTACAATTACAGCTGTATGTGGCATAAGGCTGGACACTTGGGACTGAGAGGATTGGTGAGATTGGGTGAGCAAATGCAGACCCTTTCAAGCAATAATGCATGGCCCCCATTCCATGGGTCCCAACTCTTCAGGTTCAAGGGAATATTACTACAGCTATAACATGTACAGGAAACCTAGAGAATGGACACACTGTGAATACGAAAGGTTTCTAAAACTCAACGAATAGTCCCTCTCCTGGTGCTCCAGTTTGACTTTCCAACTGCCTTACTATCAATCTCCCAACTTGGACAGACAGGCCCTTTAACCTCCTGGTTTGCACAGGTTCCCAATTTGGCAGAGGATGGAAGGGACGAGGGAGAACCCATGAGAGAGTAGCTGTTAGGCATTTGGACGGGCACATGTCACTCTAATTTCCCGGCAGGAAGAAGAATTAACCAAAGTCTCAGCCACCCACCGGGAACCAGTATAGGACATGATCCAAAATTTTGGACTTGCGTTCAGCTCACAAAAAACGAGTTGAGAAATGGAGCTCAGGGGCACAGCAATTCACAAACTGGCAGAGTGATAAAGGACAACTATCGTCCAAAAATCTGTTGAGGGAAGTCAACGAGGCAGACTTGAAAGCGAGGCAAAATAGCAGGAAACAGATTTCAGAGGTACCTTGGAATCGCCTGTAAAGCACAGGAAGAGGGGCACAACTTGGACAATGGTGCACTTGGCCAAAAAGGTCGTATGCGTTTTCTCCTGAATATATTCAGGAGAAAACGCATACGACCTTTTTGGCCAAGCAAGCATGCGGGCAATGCAAACCTGCACTACAAAGATGTATCACTTCCCACCGGTCAAAAGGGACATCCACAAAATGTGTAAAAACCAGAAAGGCAAGACAGGCCCTGGAGAACTGGGAGCCTTGTTATGCTGATGGGCGGGATATAAATTGCCAACTGCCTCACTGGAGGAGTGCATTGTGTTCCCTAAAACAAGTAAACAACAGAGCTACAGAGCCAAGGCCACTTCCAGTCTAGGGAATATACCTTGGGAAAACTGAAAATCAATAAGAAAGGGCCACCTCCAAATTTAGGGCTGCACTGACTACAAGAACCTCAACTTGGGTACACCTTAAATATCCCAGGAAATATAAAAATGGTTCAAAACATTGTGGTACTTACGTACGATGGAATATCCCTCAGCCATGAAATCAATGTCATAAGACCAGTAGCAGCAAAGTGAGTGGATTCAGGTACGATGATTCTAAGTGAAATAAGTCACACAGAAAAAGAAACTTATCATAAGATATCACTTAGGAAGATCCTGTAAACATGGATACACATGAACTGAGTTAGGAAAGAGAACAGAGTCTCACATTTAGAAAACACTCTTATGCCTGCAAAAAGGGGAAGGAGAGGTGTGGTGATGCATAAAACCAGAGTTTGATATAAGCACAGGGACCGTTCCGAAAACCAACTGTGGAATAGACAAGACCTACACCTTCCTCAGTGAAAGAGCCTCAAAACCCCATATTTCCCACAGAGGAATATATCTGACTAGTAAGAATCTTAAAACCTATGTACAGATATGTCTGCATAAGGGAATCAAGTGTGTCTAGAGTGGCATAAACATGGCAGCGAGAATCAGCTCAAACCCACTATAAAAAGGAATTTCAAAAGCAAAACCAAAAAACAGGGAAATTCTTTACAATTCCTTCAGGGTGTCTGAGGAAACCTGGAAAGACCCTGTCTACAATTACAGCTGTATGTGGCATAAGGCTGGACACTTGGGACTGAGAGGATTGGTGAGATTGGGTGAGCAAATGCAGACCCTTTCAAGCAATAATGCATGGCCCCCATTCCATGGGTCCCAACTCTTCAGGTTCAAGGGAATATTACTACAGCTATAACATGTACAGGAAACCAAGAGAATGGACACACTGTGAATACGAAAGGTTTCTAAAACTCAACGAATAGTCCCTCTCCTGGTGCTCCAGTTTGACTTTCCAACTGCCTTACTATCAATCTCCCAACTTGGACAGACAGGCCCTTTAACCTCCTGGTTTGCACAGGTTCCCAATTTGGCAGAGGATGGAAGGGACGAGGGAGAACCCATGAGAGAGTAGCTGTTAGGCATTTGGACGGGCACATGTCACTCTAATTTCCCGGCAGGAAGAAGAATTAACCAAAGTCTCAGCCACCCACCGGGAACCAGTATAGGACATGATCCAAAATTTTGGACTTGCGTTCAGCTCACAAAAAACGAGTTGAGAAATGGAGCTCAGGGGCACAGCAATTCACAAACTGGCAGAGTGATAAAGGACAACTATCGTCCAAAAATCTGTTGAGGGAAGTCAACGAGGCAGACTTGAAAGCGAGGCAAAATAGCAGGAAACAGATTTCAGAGGTACCTTGGAATCGCCTGTAAAGCACAGGAAGAGGGGCACAACTTGGACAATGGTGCACTTGGCCAAAAAGGTCGTATGCGTTTTCTCCTGAATATATTCAGGAGAAAACGCATACGACCTTTTTGGCAAGCAAGCATGCGGGCAATGCAAACCTGCACTACAAAGAAGTATCACTTCCCACCAGTCAAAAGGGACATCCACAAAATGTGTAAAAACCAGAAAGGCAAGACAGGCCCTGGAGAACTGGGAGCCTTGTTATGCTGATGGGCGGGATATAAATTGCCAACTGCCTCACTGGAGGAGTGCATTGTGTTCCCTAAAACAAGTAAACAACAGAGCTACAGAGCCAAGGCCACTTCCAGTCTAGGGAATATACCTTGGGAAAACTGAAAATCAATAAGAAAGGGCCACCTCCAAATTTAGGGCTGCACTGACTACAAGAACCTCAACTTGGGTACACCTTAAATATCCCAGGAAATATAAAAATGGTTCAAAACATTGTGGTACTTACGTACGATGGAATATCCCTCAGCCATGAAATCAATGTCATAAGACCAGTAGCAGCAAAGTGAGTGGATTCAGGTACGATGATTCTAAGTGAAATAAGTCACACAGAAAAAGAAACTTATCATAAGATATCACTTAGGAAGATCCTGTAAACATGGATACACATGAACTGAGTTAGGAAAGAGAACAGAGTCTCACATTTAGAAAACACTCTTATGCCTGCATAAAGGGGATGGAGAGGTGGGGTGATGCATAAAACCAGAGTTTGATATAAGCACAGGGACCGTTCCAAAAACCAACTTTGGAATAGACAAGACCTACACCTTCCTCAGTGAAAGAGACTCAAAACCCCATATTTCCCGCAGAGGAATATATCTGACTAGTACGAATCTTAAAACCTATGTATTGATATGACTCCATAAGGGAATCAAGTGTGTCTAGAGTGGCATAAACATGGCAGCGAGAATCAGCTCAAACCCACTATAAAAAGGAATTTCAAAAGCAAAACCAAAAAACAGGGAAATTCTTTACAATTCCTTCAGGGTGTCTGAGGAAACCTGGAAAGACACTCTCTACAATGACAGCTGGATGTGGCATAAGGCTGGACACTTGGGACTGAGAGGATTGGTGAGATTGGGTGAGCAAATGCAGACCCTTTCAAGCAATAATGCATGGCCCCCATTCCATGGGTCCCAACTCTCCAGGTTCAAGGGAATATTACTACAGCTATAACATGTACAGGAAACCTAGAGAATGGACACACTGTGAATACGAAAGGTTTCTAAAACTCAACGAATAGTCCCTCTCCTGGTGCTCCAGTTTGACTTTCCAACTGCCTTACTATCAATCTCCCAACATGGAGAGACAGGCCCTTTAACCTCCTGGTTTGCACAGGTTCCCAATTTGCCAGAGGATGGAAGGGACGAGGGAGAACCCATGAGAGAGTAGCTGTTAGGCATTTGGACGGGCACATGTCACTCTAATTTCCCGGCAGGAAGAAGAATTTACCAAAGTCTCAGCCACCCACCGGGAACCAGTATAGGACATGATCCAAAATTTTGGACTTGCGTTCAGCTCACAAAAAACGAGTTGAGAAATGGAGCTCAGGGGCACAGCAATTCACAAACTGGCAGAGTGATAAAGGACAACTATCGTCCAAAAATCTGTTGAGGGAAGTCAACGAGGCGGAATTGAAAGTGAGGCAAAATAGCAGGAAACAGATTTCAAGAGGTACCTTGGAATCGCCTGTAAAGCAGAGGAAGAGGGGCACAACGTGGACAATGGTGCACTTGGCCAAAAAGGGCGTATGCGTTTTCTCCTGAATATATTCAGGAGAAAACGCATACGCCCTTTTTGGCCAAGCAAGCAAGCGGGCAATGCAAATCTGCACTACAAAGAAGTATCATTTCCCACCGGTCAAAAGGGACATCCACAAAATGTGTAAAAACCAGAAAGGCAAGACAGGCCCTGGAGAACAGGGAGCCTTGTTATGCTGATGGGTGGGATGTAAATTGCCAACTGCCTCACTGGAGGAGTGCATTGTGTTCCCTAAAACAAGTAAACAACAGAGCTACAGAGCCAAGGCCACTTCCAGTCTAGGGAATATACCTTGGGAAAACTGAAAATCAATAAGAAAGAGCCACCTCCAAATTTAGGGCTGCACTGGCTACAAGAACCTCAACTTGGGTACACCTTAAATATCCCAGGAAATATAAAAATGGTTCAAAACATTGTGGTAGTTACGTACGATGGAATATCCCTCAGCCATGAAATCAATGTCATAAGACCAGTAGCAGCAAAGTGAGTGGATTCAGGTACGATGATTCTAAGTGAAATAAGTCACACAGAAAAAGGAACTTATCAAAAGATATCACTTATGAAGATCCTGTAAACATGGCTACACGTGAACTGAGTTAGGAAAGAGAACAGAGTCTCACATTTAGAAAACACTCTTATGCCTGCATAAAGGGGATGGAGAGGTGGGGTGATGCATAAAACCAGAGTTTGATATAAGCACAGGGACCGTTCCAAAAACCAACTTTGGAATAGACAAGACCTACACCTTCCTCAGTGAAAGAGACTCAAAACCCCATATTTCCCGCAGAGGAATATATCTGACTAGTAAGAATCTTAAAACCTATGTATTGACATGACTCCATAAGGGAATCAAGTGTGTCTAGAGTGGCATAAACATGGCAGCGAGAATCAGCTCAAACCCACTATAAAAAGGAATTTCAAAAGCAAAACCAAAAAACAGGGAAATTCGTTACAATTCCTTCAGGGTGTCTGATGAAACCTGGAAAGACCCTATCTACAATGACAGCTGGATGTGGCATAAGGCTGGACACTTGGGACTGAGAGGATTGGTGAGATTGGGTGAGCAAATGCAGACGCTTTCAAGCAATAATGCATGGCCCCCATTCCGTGGGTCCCAACTCTCTAGGTTGAAGGGAATATTACTACAGCTATAACATGTACAGCAAACCTAGAGAATGGACACACTGTGAATACGAAAGGTTTCTAAAACTCAACGAATAGTCCCTCTCCTGGTGCTCCAGTTTGACTTTCCAACTGCCTTACTATCAATCTCCCAACTTGGAGAGACAGGCCCTTTAACCTCCTGGTTTGCACAGGTTCCCAAATTGGCAGAGGATGGAAGGGACGAGGGAGAACCCATGAGAGAGTAGCTGTTAGGCATTTGGACGGGCACATGTCACTCTAATTTCCCGGCAGGAAGAAGAATTAACCAAAGTCTCAGCCACCCACCGGGAACCAGTATAGGACATGATCCAAAATTTTGGACTTGCGTTCAGCTCACAAAAAACGAGTTGAGAAATGGAGCTCAGGGGCACAGCAATTCACAAACTGGCAGAGTGATAAAGGACAACTATCGTCCAAAAATCTGTTGAGGGAAGTCAACGAGGCGGACTTGAAAGTGAGGCAAAATAGCAGGAAACAGATTTCAAGAGGTACCTTGGAATCGCCTGTAAAGCACAGGAAGAGGGGCACAACTTGGACAATGGTGCACTTGGCCAAAAAGGGCGTATGCGTTTTCTCCTGAATATATTCAGGAGAAAACGCATACGCCCTTTTTGGCCAAGCAAGCAAGCGGGCAATGCAAATCTGCACTACAAAGAAGTATCACTTCCCACCGGTCAAAAGGGACATCCACAAAATGTGTAAAAACCAGAAAGGCAAGACAGGCCCTGGAGAACAGGGAGCCTTGTTATGCTGATGCGCGTGATGTAAATTGCCAACTGCCTCACTGGAGGAGTGCATTGTGTTCCCTAAAACAAGTAAACAACAGAGCTACAGAGCCAAGGCCATTTCCTGTCTAGGGAATATACCTGGGGAAAACTGAAAATCAATAAGAAAGAGCCACCTCCAAATTTAGGGCTGCACTGGCTACAAGAACCTCAACTTGGGTACACCTTAAATATCCCAGGAAATATAAAAATGGTTCAAAACATTGTGGTAGTTACGTACGATGGAATATCCCTCAGCGATGAAATCAATGTCATAAGACAAGTAGCAGCAAAGTGAGTGGATTCAGGTACGATGATTCTAAGTGAAATAAGTCACACAGAAAAAGGAACTTATCAAAACATATCACTTATGAAGATCCTGTAAACATGGCTACACGTGAACTGAGTTAGGAAAGAGAACAGAGTCTCACATTTAGAAAACACTCTTATGCCTGCATAAAGGGGATGGAGAAGTGGGGTGATGCATAAAACCAGAGTTTGATATAAGCACAGGGACCGTTCCAAAAACCAACTTTGGAATAAACAAGATCTACACCTTCCTCAGTGAAAGAGACTCAAAACCCCATATTTCCCGCAGAGGAATATATCTGACTAGTAAGAATCTTAAAACCTATGTATTGACATGACTCCATAAGGGAATCAAGTGTGTCTAGAGTGGCATAAACATGGCAGCGAGAATCAGCTCAAACCCACTATAAAAAGGAATTTCAAAAGCAAAACCAAAAAACAGGAAAATTCTTTACAATTCCTTCAGGGTGTCTGATGAAACCTGGAAAGACCCTATCTACAATGACAGCTGGATGTGGCATAAGGCTGGACACTTGGGACTGAGAGGATTGGTGAGATTGGGTGAGCAAATGCAGACCCTTTCAAGCAATAATGCATGGCCCCCATTCCATGGGTCCCAACTCTCTAGGTTGAAGGGAATATTACTACAGCTATAACATGTACAGGAAACCTAGAGAATGGACACACTGTGAATACGAAAGGTTTCTAAAACTCAACGAATAGTCCCTCTCCTGGTGCTCCAGTTTGACTTTCCAACTGCCTTACTATCAATCTCCCAACTTGGAGAGACAGGCCCTTTAACCTCCTGGTTTGCACAGGTTCCCAATTTGGCAGAGGATGGAAGGGACGAGGGAGAACCCATGAGAGAGTAGCTGTTAGGCATTTGGACGGGCACATGTCACTCTAATTTCCCGGCAGGAAGAAGAATTAATCAAAGTCTCAGCCACCCACCGGGAACCAGTATAGGACATGATCCAAAATTTTGGACTTGCGTTCAGCTCACAAAAAAACGAGTTGAGAAATGGAGCTCAGGGGCACAGCAATTCACAAACTGGCAGAGTGATAAAGGACAACTATCGTCCAAAAATCTGTTGAGGGAAGTCAACGAGGCGGACTTGAAAGCGAGGCAAAATAGCAGGAAACAGATTTCAAGAGGTACCTTGGAATCGCCTGTAAAGCACAGGAAGAGGGGCACAACTTGGACAATGGTGCACTTGGCCAAAAAGGGCGTATGCGTTTTCTCCTGAATATATTCAGGAGAAAACGCATACGCACTTTTTGGCCAAGCAAGCAAGCGGGCAATGCAAATCTGCACTACAAAGAAGTATCACTTCCCACCGGTCAAAAGGGACATCCATAAAATGTGTAAAAACCAGAAAGGCAAGACAGGCCCTGGAGAACTGGGAGCCTTGTTATGCTGATGGGCGGGATGTAAATTGCCAACTGCCTCACTGGAGGAGTGCATTGTGTTCCCTAAAACAAGTAAACAACAGAGCTACAGAGCCAAGGCCACTTCCAGTCTAGGGAATATACCTTGGGAAAACTGAAAATCAATAAGAAAGAGCCACCTCCAAATTTAGGGCTGCACTGGCTACAAGAACCTCAACTTGGGTACACCTTAAATATCCCAGGAAATATAAAAATGGTTCAAAACATTGTGGTACTTACGTACGATGGAATATCCCTCAGCCATGAAATCAATGTCATAAGACCAGTAGCAGCAAAGTGAGTGGATTCAGGTACGATGATTCTAAGTGAAATAAGTCACACAGAAAAAGAAACTTATCATAAGATATCACTTATGAAGATCCTGTAAACATGGCTACACGTGAACTGAGTTAGGAAAGAGAACAGAGTCTCACATTTAGAAAACACTCTTATGCCTGCATAAAGGGGAAGGAGAGGTGGGGTGATGCATAAAACCAGAGTTTGATATAAGCACAGGGACCGTTTCAAAAACCAACTTTGGAATTGACAAGACCGACACCTTCCTCAGTGAAAGAGACTCAAAACCCCATATTTCCCACAGAGGAATATATCTGACTAGTAAGAATCTTAAAACCTATGTATTGATATGACTCCATAAGGGAATCAAGTGTGTCTAGAGTGGCATAAACATGGCAGCGAGAATCAGCTCAAACCCACTATAAAAAGGAATTTCAAAAGCAAAACCAAAAAACAGGGAAATTCTTTACAATTCCTTCAGGGTGTCTGAGGAAACCTGGAAAGACCCTATCTACAATGACAGCTGGATGTGGCATAAGGCTGGACACTTGGGACTGAGAGGATTGGTGAGATTGGGTGAGCAAATGCAGACCCTTTCAAGCAATAATGCATGGCCCCCATTCCATGGGTCCCAACTCTCCAGGTTCAAGGGAATATTACTACAGCTATAACATGTACAGGAAACCTAGAGAATGGACACACTGTGAATACGAAAGGTTTCTAAAACTCAACGAATAGTCCCTCTCCTGGTGCTCCAGTTTGACTTTCCAACTGCCTTACTATCAATCTCCCAACTTGGAGAGACAGGCCCTTTAACCTACTGGTTTGCACAGGTTCCCAATTTGGCAGAGAATGGAAGGGACGAGGGAGAACCCATGAGAGAGTAGCTGTTAGGCATTTGGACGGGCACATGTCACTCTAATTTCCCGGCAGGAAGAAGAATTAACCAAAGTCTCAGCCACCCACGGGGAACCAGTATAGGACATGATCCAAAATTTTGGACTTGCGTTCAGCTCACAAAAAACGAGTTGAGAAATGGAGCTCAGGGGCACAGCAATTCACAAACTGGCAGAGTGATAAAGGACAACTATCGTCCAAAAATCTGTTGAGGGAAGTCAACGAGGCGGACTTGAAAGCGAGGCAAAATAGCAGGAAACAGATTTCAAGAGGTACCTTGGAATCGCCTGTAAAGCACAGGAAGAGGGGCACAACTTGGACAATGGTGCACTTGGCCAAAAAGGGCGTATGCGTTTTCTCCTGAATATATTCAGGAGAAAACGCATACGCCCTTTTTGGGCAAGCAAGCAAGCGGGCAATGCAAATCTGCACTACAAAGAAGTATCACTTCCCACCGGTCAAAAGGGACATCCACAAAATGTGTAAAAACCAGAAAGGCAAGACAGGCCCTGGAGAACTGGGAGCCTTGTTATGCTGATGGGCGGGATGTAAATTGCCAACTGCCTCACTGGAGGAGTGCATTGTGTTCCCTAAAACAAGTAAACAACAGAGCTACAGAGCCAAGGCCACTTCCAGTCTAGGGAATATACCTTGGGAAAACTGAAAATCAATAAGAAAGAGCCACCTCCAAATTTAGGGCTGCACTGACTACAAGAACCTCAACTTGGGTACACCTTAAATATCCCAGGAAATATAAAAATGGTTCAAAACATTGTGGTACTTACGTACGATGGAATATCCCTCAGCCATGAAATCAATGTCATAAGACCAGTAGCAGCAAAGTGAGTGGATTCAGGTACGATGATTCTAAGTGAAATAAGTCACACAGAAAAAGAAACTTATCATAAGATATCACTTATGAAGATCCTGTAAACATGGCTACACGTGAACTGAGTTAGGAAAGAGAACAGAGTCTCACATTTAGAAAACACTCTTATGCCTGCATAAAGGGGAAGGAGAGGTGGGGTGATGCATAAAACCAGAGTTTGATATAAGCACAGGGACCGTTTCAAAAACCAACTTTGGAACTGAGAAGACCGACACCTTCCTCAGTGAAAGAGACTCAAAACCCCATATTTCCCACAGAGGAATATATCTGACTAGTAAGAATCTTAAAACCTATGTATTGATATGACTCCATAAGGGAATCAAGTGTGTCTATAGTGGCATAAACATGGCAGTGAGAATCAGCTCAAACCCACTATAAAAAGGAATTTCAAAAGCAAAACCAAAAAACAGGGAAATTCTTTACAATTCCTTCAGGGTGTCTGAGGAAACCTGGAAAGACCCTATCTACAATGACAGCTGGATGTGGCATAAGGCTGGACACTTGGGACTGAGAGGACTGGTGAGATTGGGTGAGCAAATGCAGACCCTTTCAAGCAATAATGCATGGCCCCCATTCCATGGGTCCCAACTCTCCAGGTTCAAGGGAATATTACTACAGCTATAACATGTACAGGAAACCTAGAGAATGGACACACTGTGAATACGAAAGGTTTCTAAAACTCAACGAATAGTCCCTCTCCTGGTGCTCCAGTTTGACTTTCCAACTGCCTTACTATCAATCTCCCAACTTGGAGAGACAGGCCCTTTAACCTCCTGGTTTGCACAGGTTCCCAATTTGGCAGAGGATGGAAGGGACGAGGGAGAACCCATGAGAGAGTAGCTGTTAGGCATTTGGACGGGCACATGTCACTCTAATTTCCCGGCAGGAAGAAGAATTAACCAAAGTCTCAGCCACCCACCGGGAACCAGTATAGGACATGATCCAAAATTTTGGACTTGCGTTCAGCTCACAAAAAACGAGTTGAGAAATGGAGCTCAGGGGCACAGCAATTCACAAACTGGCAGAGTGATAAAGGACAACTATCGTCCAAAAATCTGTTGAGGGAAGTCAACGAGGCGGACTTGAAAGTGAGGCAAAATAGCAGGAAACAGATTTCAAGAGGTACGTTGGAATCGCCTGTAAAGCACAGGAAGAGGGGCACAACTTGGACAATGGTGCACTTGGCCAAAAAGGGCGTATGCGTTTTCTCCTGAATATATTCAGGAGAAAACGCATACGCCCTTTTTGGCCAAGCAAGCAAGCGGGCAATGCAAATCTGCACTACAAAGAAGTATCACTTCCCACCGGTCAAAAGGGACATCCACAAAATGTGTAAAAACCAGAAAGGCAAGACAGGCCCTGGAGAACAGGGAGCCTTGTTATGCTGATGGGCGGGATGTAAATTGCCAACTGCCTCACTGGAGGAGTGCATTGTGTTCCCTAAAACACGTAAACAACAGAGCTACAGAGCCAAGGCCACTTCCAGTCTAGGGAATATACCTGGGGAAAACTGAAAATCAATAAGAAAGAGCCACCTCCAAATTTAGGGCTGCACTGGCTACAAGAACCTCAACTTGGGTACACCTTAAATATCCCAGGAAATATAAAAATGGTTCAAAACCTTGTGGTACTTACGTACGATGGAATATCCCTCAGCCATGAAATCAATGTCATAAGACCAGTAGCAGCAAAGTGAGTGGATTCATGTACGATGATTCTAAGTGAAATAAGTCACACAGAAAAAGAAACTTATCATAAGATATCACTTATGAAGATCCTGTAAACATGGCTACACGCGAACTGAGTTAGGAAAGAGAACAGAGTCTCACATTTAGAAAACACTCTTATGCCTGCATAAAGGGGAAGGAGAGGTGGGGTGATGCATAAAACCAGAGTTTGATATAAGCACAGGGACCGTTTCAAAAACCAACTTTGGAATTGACAAGACCGACACCTTCCTCAGTGAAAGAGACTCAAAACCCCATATTTCCCACAGAGGAATATATCTGACTAGTAAGAATCTTAAAACCTATGTACTGATATGTCTCCATAAGGGAATCAAGTGTGTCTAGAGTGGCATAAACATGGCAGCGAGAATCAGCTCAAACCCACTATAAAAAGGAATTTCAAAAGCAAAACCAAAAAACAGGGAAATTCTTTACAATTCCTTCAGGGTGTCTGAGGAAACCTGGAAAGACCCTATCTACAATGACAGCTGGATGTGGCATAAGGCTGGACACTTGGGACTGAGGATTGGTGAGATTGGGTGAGCAAATTCAGACCCTTTCAAGCAATAATGCATGGCCCCCATTCCATGGGTCCCAACTCTCCAGGTTCAAGGGAATATTACTACAGCTATAACATGTACAGGAAACCTAGAGAATGGACACACTGTGAATACGAAAGGTTTCTAAAACTCAACGAATAGTCCCTCTCCTGGTGCTCCAGTTTGACTTTCCAACTGCCTTACTATCAATCTCCCAACTTGGAGAGACAGGCCCTTTAACCTCCTGGTTTGCACAGGTTCCCAAATTGGCAGAGGATGGAAGGGACGAGGGAGAACCCATGAGAGAGTAGCTGTTAGGCATTTGGACGGGCACATGTCACTCTAATTTCCCGGCAGGAAGAAGAATTAACCAAAGTCTCAGCCACCCACCGGGAACCAGTATAGGACATGATCCAAAATTTTGGACTTGCGTTCAGCTCACAAAAAACGAGTTGAGAAATGGAGCTCAGGGGCACAGCAATTCACAAACTGGCAGAGTGATAAAGGACAACTATCGTCCAAAAATCTGTTGAGGGAAGTCAACGAGGCGGACTTGAAAGCGAGGCAAAATAGCAGGAAACAGATTTCAAGAGGTACGTTGGAATCGCCTTTAAAGCACAGGAAGAGGGGCACAACTTGGACAATGATGCACTTGGCCAAAAAGTGCGTATGCGTTTTCTCCTGAATATATTCAGGAGAAAACGCATACGCCCTTTTTGGCCAAGCAAGCAAGCGGGTAATGCAAATCTGCACTACAAAGAAGTATCATTTCCCACCGGTCAAAAGGGACATCCACAAAATGTGTAAAAACCAGAAAGGCAAGACAGGCCCTGGAGAACAGGGAGCCTTGTTATGCTGATGGGCGGGATGTAAATTGCCAACTGCCTCACTGGAGGAGTGCATTGTGTTCCCTAAAACATGTAAACAACAGAGCTACAGAGCCAAGGCCACTTCCAGTCTAGGGAATATACCTTGGGAAAACTGAAAATCAATAAGAAACAGCCACCTCCAAATTTAGGGCGGCACTGGCTACAAGAACCTCAACTTGGGTACACCTTAAATATCCCAGGAAACATAAAAATGGTTCAAAACATTGTGGTACTTACGTACGATGGAATATCCCTCAGCCATGAAATCAATGTCATAAGACCAGTAGCAGCAAAGTGAGTGGATTCAGGTACGATGATTCTAAGTGAAATAAGTCACACAGAAAATGGAACTTATCATAAGATATCACTTATGAAGATCCTGTAAACATGGCTACACGTGAACTGAGTTAGGAAAGAGAACAGAGTCTCACATTTAGAAAACACTCTTATGCCTGCATAAAGGGGAAGGAGAGGTGGGGTGATGCATAAAACCAGAGTTTGATATAAGCACAGGGACCGTTCCAAAAACCAACTTTGGAATAGACAAGACCTACACCTTCATCAGTGAAAGAGACTCAAAACCCCATATTTCCCACAGAGGAATATATCTGACTAGTAAGAATCTTAAAACCTATGTATTGATATGTCTCCATAAGGGAATCAAGTGTGTCTAGAGTGGCATAAACATGGCTGCGAGAATCAGCTCAAACCCAGTATAAAAAGGAATTTCAAAAGCAAAACCAAAAAACAGGGAAATTCTTTACAATTCCTTCAGGGTGTCTGAGGAAACCTGGAAAGACCCTATCTACAATGACAGCTGGATGTGGCATAAGGCTGGACACTTGGGACTGAGAGGACTGGTGAGATTGGGTGAGCAAATGCAGACCCTTTCAAGCAATAATGCATGGCCCCCATTCCATGGGTCCCAACTCTCCAGGTTCAAGGGAATATTACTACAGCTATAACATGTACAGGAAACCTAGAGAATGGACACACTGTGAATACGAAAGGTTTCTAAAACTCAACGAATAGTCCCTCTCCTGGTGCTCCAGTTTGACTTTCCAACTGCCTTACTATCAATCTCCCAACTTGGAGAGACAGGCCCTTTAACCTCCTGGTTTGCACAGGTTCCCAATTTGGCAGAGGATGGAAGGGACGAGGGAGAACCCATGAGAGAGTAGCTGTTAGGCATTTGGACGGGCACATGTCACTCTAATTTCCCGGCAGGAAGAAGAATTAACCAAAGTCTCAGCCACTCACCGGGAACCAGTATAGGACATGATCCAAAATTTTGGACTTGCATTCAGCTCACAAAAAACGAGTTGAGAAATGGAGCTCAGGGGCACAGCAATTCACAAAGTGGCAGAGTGATAAAGGACAACTATCGTCCAAAAATCTGTTGAGGGAAGTCAACGAGGCGGACTTGAAAGTGAGGCAAAATAGCAGGAAACAGATTTCAAGAGGTACGTTGGAATCGCCTGTAAAGCACAGGAAGAGGGGCACAACTTGGACAATGGTGCACTTGGCCAAAAAGGGCGTATGCGTTTTCTCCTGAATATATTCAGGAGAAAACGCATACGCCCTTTTTGGCCAAGCAAGCAAGCGGGCAATGCAAATCTGCACTACAAAGAAGTATCACTTCCCACCGGTCAAAAGGGACATCCACAAAATGTGTAAAAACCAGAAAGGCAAGACAGGCCCTGGAGAACAGGGAGCCTTGTTATGCTGATGGGCGGGATGTAAATTGCCAACTGCCTCACTGGAGGAGTGCATTGTGTTCCCTAAAACAAGTAAACAACAGAGCTACAGAGCCAAGGCCACTTCCAGTCTAGGGAATATACCTGGGGAAAACTGAAAATCAATAAGAAAGAGCCACCTCCAAATTTAGGGCTGCACTGGCTACAAGAACCTCAACTTGGGTACACCTTAAATATCCCAGGAAATATAAAATTGGTTCAAATCATTGTGGTACTTACGTACGATGGAATATCCCTCAGCCATGAAATCAATGTCATAAGACCAGTAGCAGCAAAGTGAGTGGATTCAGGTACGATGATTCTAAGTGAAATAAGTCACACAGAAAAAGAAACTTATCATAAGATATCACTTATGAAGATCCTGTAAACATGGCTACACGTGAACTGAGTTAGGAAAGAGAACAGAGTCTCACATTTAGAAAACACTCTTATGCCTGCATAAAGGGGAAGGAGAGGTGAGGTGATGAATAAAACCAGAGTTTGATATAAGCACAGGGACCGTTTCAAAAACCAACTTTGGAATTGACAAGACCGACACCTTCCTCAGTGAAAGAGACTCAAAACCCCATATTTCCCGCAGAGGAATATATCTGACTAGTAAGAATCTTAAAACCTATGTATTGATATGTCTCCATAAGGGAATCAAGTGTGTCTAGAGTGGCATAAACATGGCAGCGAGAATCAGCTCAAACCCACTATAAAAAGGAATTTCAAAAGCAAAACCAAAAAACAGGGAAATTCTTTACAATTCCTTCAGGGTGTCTGAGGAAACCTGGAAAGACCCTATCTACAATGACAGCTGGATGTGGCATAAGGCTGGACACTTGGGACTGAGGATTGGTGAGATTGGGTGAGCAAATGCAGACCCTTTCAAGCAATAATGCATGGCCCCCATTCCATGGGTCCCAACTCTCCAGGTTCAAGGGAATATTACTACAGCTATAACATGTACAGGAAACCTAGAGAATGGACACACTGTGAATACGAAAGGTTTCTAAAACTCAACGAATAGTCCCTCTCCTGGTGCTCCAGTTTGACTTTCCAACTGCCTTACTATCAATCTCCCAACTTGGAGAGACAGGCCCTTTAACCTCCTGGTTTGCACAGGTTCCCAAATTGGCAGAGGATGGAAGAGACGAGGGAGAACCCATGAGAGAGTAGCTGTTAGGCATTTGGACGGGCACATGTCACTCTAATTTCCCGGCAGGAAGAAGAATTAACCAAAGTCTCAGCCACCCACCGGGAACCAGTATAGGACATGATCCAAAATTTTGGACTTGCGTTCAGCTCACAAAAAACGAGTTGAGAAATGGAGCTCAGGGGCACAGCAATTCACAAACTGGCAGAGTGATAAAGGACAACTATCGTCCAAAAATCTGTTGAGGGAAGTCAACGAGGCGGACTTGAAAGCGAGGCAAAATAGCAGGAAACAGATTTCAAGAGGTACGTTGGAATCGCCTTTAAAGCACAGGAAGAGGGGCACAACTTGGACAATGATGCACTTGGCCAAAAAGGGCGTATGCGTTTTCTCCTGAATATATTCAGGAGAAAACGCATACGCCCTTTTTGGCCAAGCCAGCAAGCGGGTAATGCAAATCTGCACTACAAAGAAGTATCATTTCCCACCGGTCAAAAGGGACATCCACAAAATGTGTAAAAACCAGAAAGGCAAGACAGGCCCTGGAGAACAGGGAGCCTTGTTATGCTGATGGGCGGGATGTCAATTGCCAACTGCCTCACTGGAGGAGTTCATTGTGTTCCCTAAAACATGTAAACAACAGAGCTACAGAGCCAAGGCCACTTCCAGTCTAGGGAATATACCTTGGGAAAACTGAAAATCAATAAGAAACAGCCACCTCCAAATTTAGGGCGGCACTGGCTACAAGAACCTCAACTTGGGTACACCTTAAATATCCCAGGAAACATAAAAATGGTTCAAAACATTGTGGTACTTACGTACGATGGAATATCCCTCAGCCAGGAAATCAATGTCATAAGACCAGTAGCAGCAAAGTGAGTGGATTCAGGTACGATGATTCTAAGTGAAATAAGTCACACAGAAAAAGGAACTTATCAAAAGATATCACTTATGAAGATCCTGTAAACATGGCTACACGTGAACTGAGTTAGGAAAGAGAACAGAGTCTCACATTTAGAAAACACTCTTATGCCTGCATAAAGGGGATGGAGAGGTGGGGTGATGCATAAAACCAGAGTTTGATATAAGCACAGGGACCGTTCCAAAACCAACTTTGGAATTGACAAGACCGACACCTTCCTTAGTGAAAGAGACTCAAAACCCCATATTTCCCACAGAGGAATATATCTGACTAGTAAGAATCTTAAAACCTATGTATTGATATGTCTCCATAAGGGAATAAAGTGTGTCTAGAGTGGCATAAACATGGCAGCGAGAATCAGCTCAAACCCACTATAAAAAGGAATTTCAAAAGCAAAACCAAAAAACAGGGAAATTCTTTACAATTCCTTCAGGATGTCTGAGGAAACCTGGAAAGACCCTATCTACAATGACAGCTGGATGTGGCATAAGGCTGGACACTTGGGACTGAGAGGATTGGTGAGATTGGGTGAGCAAATGCAGACCCTTTCAAGCAATAATGCATGGCCCCCATTCCATGGGTCCCAACTCTCCATGTTCAAGGGAATATTACTACAGCTATAACATGTACAGGAAACCTAGAGAATGTAAACACTGTGAATACGAAAGGTTTCTAAAACTCAACGAATAGTCCCTCTCCTGGTGCTCCAGTTTGACTTTCCAACTGCCTTACTATCAATCTCCCAACTTGGAGAGACAGGCCCTTTAACCTCCTGGTTTGCACAGGTTCCCAATTTGGCAGAGGATGGAAGGGACGAGGGAGAACCCATGAGAGAGTAGCTGTTAGGCGTTTGGACGGGCACATGGCACTCTAATTTCCCGGCAGGAAGAAGAATTAACCAAAGTCCCAGCCACCCACCGGGAATCAGTATAGGACAGGATCCAAAATTTTGGACTTGCGTTCAGCTCACAAAAAACGAGTTGAGAAATGGAGCTCAGGGGCACAGCAATTCACAAACTGGCAGAGTGATAAAGGACAACTATCGTCCAAAAATTTGTTGAGGGAAGTCAACGAGGCGGACTTGAAAGTGAGGCAAAATAGCAGGAAACAGATTTCAAGAGGTACGTTGGAATCGCCTGTAAAGCACAGGAAGAGGGGCACAACTTGGACAATGGTGCACTTGGCCAAAAAGGGCGTATGCGTTTTCTCCTGAATATATTCAGGAGAAAACGCATACGCCCTTTTTGGCCAAGCAAGCAAGCGGGCAATGCAAATCTGCACTACAAAGAAGTATCACTTCCCACCGGTCAAAAGGGACATCCACAAAATGTGTAAAAACCAGAAAGGCAAGACAGGCCCTGGAGAACAGGGAGCCTTGTTATGCTGATGGGCGGGATGTAAATTGCCAACTGCCTCACTGGAGGAGTGCATTGTGTTCCCTAAAACAAGTAAACAACAGAGCTACAGAGCCAAGGCCACTTCCAGTCTAGGGAATATACCTGGGGAAAACTGAAAATCAATAAGAAAGAGCCACCTCCAAATTTAGGGCTGCACTGGCTACAAGAACCTCAACTTGGGTACACCTTAAATATCCCAGGAAATATAAAAATGGTTCAAAACATTGTGGTACTTACGTACGATGGAATATCCCTCAGCCATGAAATCAATGTCATAAGACCAGTAGCAGCAAAGTGAGTGGATTCAGGTACGATGATTCTAAGTGAAATAAGTCACACAGAAAAAGAAACTTATCATAAGATATCACTTATGAAGATCCTGTAAACATGGCTACACGTGAACTGAGTTAGGAAAGAGAACAGAGTCTCACATTTAGAAAACACTCTTATGCCTGCATAAAGGGGAAGGAGAGGTGGGGTGATGCATAAAACCAGAGTTTGATATAAGCACAGGGACCGTTTCAAAAACCAACTTTGGAATTGACAAGACCACACCTTCCTCAGTGAAAGAGACTCAAAACCCCATATTTCCCACAGAGGAATATATCTGACTAGTAAGAATCTTAAAACCTATGTATTGATATGTCTCCATAAGGGAATCAAGTGTGTCTAGAGTGGCATAAACATGGCAGCGAGAATCAGCTCAAACCCACTATAAAAAGGAATTTCAAAAGCAAAACCAAAAAACAGGGAAATTCTTTACAATTCCTTCAGGGTGTCTGAGGAAACCTGGAAAGACCCTATCTACAATGACAGCTGGATGTGGCATAAGGCTGGACACTTGGGACTGAGAGGATTGGTGAGATTGGGTGAGCAAATGCAGACCCTTTCAAGCAATAATGCATGGCCCCCATTCCATGGGTCCCAACTCTCCAGGTTCAAGGGAATATTACTACAGCTATAACATGTACAGGAAACCTAGAGAATGGACACACTGTGAATATGAAAGGTTTCTAAAACTCAACGAATAGTCCCTCTCCTGGTGCTCCAGTTTGACTTTCCAACTGCCTTACTATCAATCTCCCAACTTGGACAGACAGGCCCTTTAACCTCCTGGTTTGCACAGGTTCCCAATTTGGCAGAGGATGGAAGGGACGAGGGAGAACCCATGAGAGAGTAGCTGTTAGGCATTTGGACGGGCACATGTCACTCTAATTTCCCGGCAGGAAGAAGAATTAACCAAAGTCTCAGCCACCCACCGGGAACCAGTATAGGACATGATCCAAAATTTTGGACTTGCGTTCAGCTCACAAAAAACGAGTTGAGAAATGGAGCTCAGGGGCACAGCAATTCACAAACTGGCAGAGTGATAAAGGACAACTATCGTCCAAAAATCTGTTGAGGGAAGTCAACGAGGCGGACTTGAAAGTGAGGCAAAATAGCAGGAAACAGATTTCAAGAGGTACGTTGGAATCGCCTGTAAAGCACAGGAAGAGGGGCACAACTTGGACAATGGTGCACTTGGCCAAAAAGGGCGTATGCGTTTTCTCCTGAATATATTCAGGAGAAAACGCATACGCCCTTTTTGGCCAAGCAAGCAAGCGGGCAATGCAAATCTGCACTACAAAGAAGTATCACTTCCCACCGGTCAAAAGGGACATCCACAAAATGTGTAAAAACCAGAAAGGCAAGACAGGCCCTGGAGAACAGGGAGCCTTGTTATGCTGATGGGCGGGATGTAAATTGCCAACTGCCTCACTGGAGGAGTGCATTGTGTTCCCTAAAACAAGTAAACAACAGAGCTACAGAGCCAAGGCCACTTCCAGTCTAGGGAATATACCTGGGGAAAACTGAAAATCAATAAGAAAGAGCCACCTCCAAATTTAGGGCTGCACTGGCTACAAGAACCTCAACTTGGGTACACCTTAAATATCCCAGGAAATATAAAAATGGTTCAAAACATTGTGGTACTTACGTACGATGGAATATCCCTCAGCCATGAAATCAATGTCATAAGACCAGTAGCAGCAAAGTGAGTGGATTCAGGTACGATGATTCTAAGTGAAATAAGTCACACAGAAAAAGAAACTTATCATAAGATATCACTTATGAAGATCCTGTAAACATGGCTACACGTGAACTGAGTTAGGAAAGAGAACAGAGTCTCACATTTAGAAAACACTCTTATGCCTGCATAAAGGGGAAGGAGAGGTGGGGTGATGCATAAAACCAGAGTTTGATATAAGCACAGGGACCGTTTCAAAAACCAACTTTGGAATTGACAAGACCACACCTTCCTCAGTGAAAGAGACTCAAAACCCCATATTTCCCACAGAGGAATATATCTGACTAGTAAGAATCTTAAAACCTATGTATTGATATGTCTCCATAAGGGAATCAAGTGTGTCTAGAGTGGCATAAACATGGCAGCGAGAATCAGCTCAAACCCACTATAAAAAGGAATTTCAAAAGCAAAACCAAAAAACAGGGAAATTCTTTACAATTCCTTCAGGGTGTCTGAGGAAACCTGGAAAGACCCTATCTACAATGACAGCTGGATGTGGCATAAGGCTGGACACTTGGGACTGAGAGGATTGGTGAGATTGGGTGAGCAAATGCAGACCCTTTCAAGCAATAATGCATGGCCCCCATTCCATGGGTCCCAACTCTCCAGGTTCAAGGGAATATTACTACAGCTATAACATGTACAGGAAACCTAGAGAATGGACACACTGTGAATATGAAAGGTTTCTAAAACTCAACGAATAGTCCCTCTCCTGGTGCTCCAGTTTGACTTTCCAACTGCCTTACTATCAATCTCCCAACTTGGACAGACAGGCCCTTTAACCTCCTGGTTTGCACAGGTTCCCAATTTGGCAGAGGATGGAAGGGACGAGGGAGAACCCATGAGAGAGTAGCTGTTAGGCATTTGGACGGGCACATGTCACTCTAATTTCCCGGCAGGAAGAAGAATTAACCAAAGTCTCAGCCACCCACCGGGAACCAGTATAGGACATGATCCAAAATTTTGGACTTGCGTTCAGCTCACAAAAAACGAGTTGAGAAATGGAGCTCAGGGGCACAGCAATTCACAAACTGGCAGAGTGATAAAGGACAACTATCGTCCAAAAATCTGTTGAGGGAAGTCAACGAGGCGGACTTGAAAGTGAGGCAAAATAGCAGGAAACAGATTTCAAGAGGTACGTTGGAATCGCCTGTAAAGCACAGGAAGAGGGGCACAACTTGGACAATGGTGCACTTGGCCAAAAAGGGCGTATGCGTTTTCTCCTGAATATATTCAGGAGAAAACGCATACGCCCTTTTTGGCCAAGCAAGCAAGCGGGCAATGCAAATCTGCACTACAAAGAAGTATCACTTCCCACCGGTCAAAAGGGACATCCACAAAATGTGTGAAAACCAGAAAGGCAAGACAGGCCCTGGAGAACAGGGAGCCTTGTTATGCTGATGGGCGGGATGTAAATTGCCAACTGCCTCACTGGAGGAGTGCATTGTGTTCCCTAAAACAAGTAAACAACAGAGCTACAGAGCCAAGGCCACTTCCAGTCTAGGGAATATACCTGGGGAAAACTGAAAATCAATAAGAAAGAGCCACCTCCAAATTTAGGGCTGCACTGGCTACAAGAACCTCAACTTGGGTACACCTTAAATATCCCAGGAAATATAAAAATGGTTCAAAACATTGTGGTACTTACGTACGATGGAATATCCCTCAGCCATGAAATCAATGTCATAAGACCAGTAGCAGCAAAGTGAGTGGATTCAGGTACGATGATTCTAAGTGAAATAAGTCACACAGAAAAAGAAACTTATCATAAGATATCACTTATGAAGATCCTGTAAACATGGCTACACGTGAACTGAGTTAGGAAAGAGAACAGAGTCTCACATTTAGAAAACACTCTTATGCCTGCAGAAAGGGGAAGGAGAGGTGGGGTGATGCATAAAACCAGAGTTTGATATAAGCACAGGGACCGTTCCAAAAACCAACTTTGGAATAGACAAGACCTACACCTTCCTCAGTGAAAGAGACTCCAAACCCCATATTTCCCGCAGAGGAATATATCTGACTAGTAAGAATCTTAAAACCTATGTATTGATATGACTCCATAAGGGAATCAAGTGTGTCTAGAGTGGCATAAACATGGCAGCGAGAATCAGCTCAAACCCACTATAAAAAGGAATTTCAAAAGCAAAACCAAAAAACAGGGAAATTCTTTACAATTCATTCAGGGTGTCTGAGGAAACCTGGAAAGACCCTGTCTACAATGACAGCTGGATGTGGCATAAGGCTGGACACTTGGGACTGAGAGGATTGGTGAGATTGGGTGAGCAAATGCAGACCCTTTCAAGCAATAATGCATGGCCCCCATTCCATGGGTCCCAACTCTCCAGGTTCAAGGGAATATTACTACAGCTATAACATGTACAGGAAACCTAGAGAATGGACACACTGTGAATATGAAAGGTTTCTAAAACTCAACGAATAGTCCCTCTCCTGGTGCTCCAGTTTGACTTTCCAACTGCCTTACTATCAATCTCCCAACTTGGACAGACAGGCCCTTTAACCTCCTGGTTTGCACAGGTTCCCAATTTGGCAGAGGATGGAAGGGACGAGGGAGAACCCATGAGAGAGTAGCTGTTAGGCATTTGGACGGGCACATGTCACTCTAATTTCCCGGCAGGAAGAAGAATTAACCAAAGTCTCAGCCACCCACCGGGAACCAGTATAGGACATGATCCAAAATTTTGGACTTGCGTTCAGCTCACAAAAAACGAGTTGAGAAATGGAGCTCAGGGGCACAGCAATTCACAAACTGGCAGAGTGATAAAGGACAACTATCGTCCAAAAATCTGTTGAGGGAAGTCAACGAGGCGGACTTGAAAGTGAGGCAAAATAGCAGGAAACAGATTTCAAGAGGTACCTTGGAATCGCCTGTAAAGCACAGGAAGAGGGGCACAACTTGGACAATGGTGCACTTGGCCAAAAAGGGCGTATGCGTTTTCTCCTGAATATATTCAGGAGAAAACGCATACGCCCTTTTTGGCCAAGCAAGCAAGCGGGCAATGCAAATCTGCACTACAAAGAAGTATCACTTCCCACCGGTCAAAAGGGACATCCACAAAATGTGTAAAAACCAGAAAGGCAAGACAGGCCCTGGAGAACAGGGAGCCTTGTTATGCTGATGGGCGGGATGTAAATTGCCAACTGCCTCACTGGAGGAGTGCATTGTGTTCCCTAAAACAAGTAAACAACAGAGCTACAGAGCCAAGGCCACTTCCAGTCTAGGGAATATACCTGGGGAAAACTGAAAATCAATAAGAAAGAGCCACCTCCAAATTTAGGGCTGCACTGGCTACAAGAACCTCAACTTGGGTACACCTTAAATATCCCAGGAAATATAAAAATGGTTCAAAACATTGTGGTACTTACGTACGATGGAATATCCCTCAGCCATGAAATCAATGTCATAAGACCAGTAGCAGCAAAGTGAGTCGATTCAGGTACGATGATTCTAAGTGAAATAAGTCACACAGAAAAAGAAACTTATCATAAGATATCACTTATGAAGATCCTGTAAACATGGCTACACGTGAACTGAGTTAGGAAAGAGAACAGAGTCTCACATTTAGAAAACACTCTTATGCCTGCAGAAAGGGGAAGGAGAGGTGGGGTGATGCATAAAACCAGAGTTTGATATAAGCACAGGGACCGTTCCAAAAACCAACTTTGGAATAGACAAGACCTACACCTTCCTCAGTGAAAGAGACTCCAAACCCCATATTTCCCGCAGAGGAATATATCTGACTAGTAAGAATCTTAAAACCTATGTATTGATATGACTCCATAAGGGAATCAAGTGTGTCTAGAGTGGCATAAACATGGCAGCGAGAATCAGCTCAAACCCACTATAAAAAGGAATTTCAAAAGCAAAACCAAAAAACAGGGAAATTCTTTACAATTCATTCAGGGTGTCTGAGGAAACCTGGAAAGACCCTGTCTACAATGACAGCTGGATGTGGCATAAGGCTGGACACTTGGGACTGAGAGGATTGGTGAGATTGGGTGAGCAAATGCAGACCCTTTCAAGCAATAATGCATGGCCCCCATTCCATGGGTCCCAACTCTCCAGGTTCAAGGGAATATTACTACAGCTATAACATGTACAGGAAACCTAGAGAATGGACACACTGTGAATATGAAAGGTTTCTAAAACTCAACGAATAGTCCCTCTCCTGGTGCTCCAGTTTGACTTTCCAACTGCCTTACTATCAATCTCCCAACTTGGACAGACAGGCCCTTTAACCTCCTGGTTTGCACAGGTTCCCAATTTGGCAGAGGATGGAAGGGACGAGGGAGAACCCATGAGAGAGTAGCTGTTAGGCATTTGGACGGGCACATGTCACTCTAATTTCCCGGCAGGAAGAAGAATTAACCAAAGTCTCAGCCACCCACCGGGAACCAGTATAGGACATGATCCAAAATTTTGGACTTGCGTTCAGCTCACAAAAAACGAGTTGAGAAATGGAGCTCAGGGGCACAGCAATTCTCAAACTGGCAGAGTGATAAAGGACAACTATCGTCCAAAAATCTGTTGAGGGAAGTCAACGAGGCGGACTTGAAAGCGAGGCAAAATAGCAGGAAACAGATTTCAAGAGGTACCTTGGAATCGCCTGTAAAGCACAGGAAGAGGGGCACAACTTGGACAATGGTGCACTTGGCCAAAAAGGGCGTATGCGTTTTCTCCTGAATATATTCAGGAGAAAACGCATACGCCCTTTTTGGCCAAGCAAGCAAGCTGGCAATGCAAATCTGCACTACAAAGAAGTATCACTTCCCACCTGTCAAAAGGGACATCCACAAAATGTGTAAAAAACAGAAAGGCAAGACAGGCCCTGGAGAACAGGGAGCCTTGTTATGCTGATGGGCGGGATGTAAATTGCCAACTGCCTCACTGGAGGAGTGCATTGTGTTCCCTAAAACAAGTAAACAACAGAGCTACAGAGCCAAGGCCACTTCCAGTCTAGGGAATATACCTGGGGAAAACTGAAAATCAATAAGAAAGAGCCACCTCCAAATTTAGGGCTGCACTGGCTACAAGAACCTCAACTTGGGTACACCTTAAATATCCCAGGAAATATAAAAATGGTTCAAAACATTGTGGTACTTATGTACGATGGAATATCCCTCAGCCATGAAATCAATGTTATAAGACCAGTAGCAGCAAAGTGAGTGGATTCAGGTACGATGATTCTAAGTGAAATAAGTCACACAGAAAAAGAAACTTATCATAAGATATCACTTATGAAGATCCTGTAAACATGGCTACACGTGAACTGAGTTAGGAAAGAGAACAGAGTCTCACATTTAGAAAACACTCTTATGCCTGCATAAAGGGGAAGGAGAGGTGGGGTGATGCATAAAACCAGAGTTTGATATAAGCACAGGGACCGTTTCAAAAACCAACTTTGGAATTGACAAGACCACACCTTCCTCAGTGAAAGAGACTCAAAACCCCATATTTCCCACAGAGGAATATATCTGACTAGTAAGAATCTTAAAACCTATGTATTGATATGTCTCCATAAGGGAATCAAGTGTGTCTAGAGTGGCATAAACATGGCAGCGAGAATCAGCTCAAACCCACTATAAAAAGGAATTTCAAAAGCAAAACCAAAAAACAGGGAAATTCTTTACAATTCCTTCAGGGTGTCTGAGGAAACCTGGAAAGACCCTATCTACAATGACAGCTGGATGTGGCATAAGGCTGGACACTTGGGACTGAGAGGATTGGTGAGATTGGGTGAGCAAATGCAGACCCTTTCAAGCAATAATGCATGGCCCCCATTCCATGGGTCCCAACTCTCCAGGTTCAAGGGAATATTACTACAGCTATAACATGTACAGGAAACCTAGAGAATGGACACACTGTGAATATGAAAGGTTTCTAAAACTCAACGAATAGTCCCTCTCCTGGTGCTCCAGTTTGACTTTCCAACTGCCTTACTATCAATCTCCCAACTTGGAGAGACAGGCCCTTTAACCTCCTGGTTTGCACAGGTTCCCAATTTGGCAGAGGATGGAAGGGACGAGGGAGAACCCATGAGAGAGTAGCTGTTAGGCATTTGGATGGGCACATGTCACTCTAATTTCCCGGCAGGAAGAAGAATTAACCAAAGTCTCAGCCACCCACCGGGAACCAGTATAGGACATGATCCAAAATTTTGGACTTGCGTTCAGCTCACAAAAAACGAGTTGAGAAATGGAGCTCAGGGGCACAGCAATTCACAAACTGGCAGAGTGATAAAGGACAACTATCGTCCAAAAATCTGTTGAGGGAAGTCAACGAGGCGGACTTGAAAGTGAGGCAAAATAGCAGGAAACAGATTTCAAGAGGTACCTTGGAATCGCCTGTAAAGCACAGGAAGAGGGGCACAACTTGGACAATGGTGCACTTGGCCAAAAAGGGCGTATGCGTTTTCTCCTGAATATATTCAGGAGAAAACGCATACGCCCTTTTTGGCCAAGCAAGCAAGCGGGCAATGCAAATCTGCACTACAAAGAAGTATCACTTCCCACCGGTCAAAAGGGACATCCACAAAATGTGTAAAAACCAGAAAGGCAAGACAGGCCCTGGAGAACAGGGAGCCTTGTTATGCTGATGGGCGGGATGTAAATTGCCAACTGCCTCACTGGAGGAGTGCATTGTGTTCCCTAAAACAAGTAAACAACAGAGCTACAGAGCCAAGGCCACTTCCAGTCTAGGGAATATACCTGGGGAAAACTGAAAATCAATAAGAAAGAGCCACCTCCAAATTTAGGGCTGCACTGGCTACAAGAACCTCAACTTGGGTACACCTTAAATATCCCAGGAAATATAAAAATGGTTCAAAACATTGTGGTACTTATGTACGATGGAATATCCCTCAGCCATGAAATCAATGTCATAAGACCAGTAGCAGCAAAGTGAGTGGATTCAGGTACGATGATTCTAAGTGAAATAAGTCACACAGAAAAAGAAACTTATCATAAGATATCACTTATGAAGATCCTGTAAACATGGCTACACGTGAACTGAGTTAGGAAAGAGAACAGAGTCTCACATTTAGAAAACACGCTTATGCCTGCATAAAGGGGAAGGAGAGGTGGGGTGATGCATAAAACCAGAGTTTGATATAAGCACAGGGACCGTTTCAAAAACCAACTTTGGAATTGACAAGACCGACACCTTCCTCAGTGAAAGAGACTCAAAACCCCATATTTCCCACAGAGGAATATATCTGACTAGTAAGAATCTTAAAACCTATGTATTGATATGTCTCCATAAGGGAATCAAGTGTGTCTAGAGTGGCATAAACATGGCAGCGAGAATCAGCTCAAACCCACTATAAAAAGGAATTTCAAAAGCAAAACCAAAAAACAGGGAAATTCTTTACAATTCCTTCAGGGTGTCTGAGGAAACCTGGAAAGACCCTATCTACCATGACAGCTTGATGTGGCATAAGGCTGGACACTTGGGACTGAGAGGATTGGTGAGATTGGGTGAGCAAATACAGACCCTTTCAAGCAATAATGCATGGCCCCCATTCCATGGGTCCCAACTCTCCAGGTTCAAGGGAATATTACTACAGCTATAACATGTACAGGAAACCTAGAGAATGGACACACTGTGAATACGAAAGGTTTCTAAAACTCAACAAATAGTCCCTCTCCTGGTGCTCCAGTTTGACTTTCCAACTGCCTTACTATCAATCTCCCAACTTGGAGAGACAGGCCCTTTAACCTCCTGGTTTGCACAGGTTCCCAATTTGGCAGAGGATGGAAGGGACGAGGGAGAACCCATGAGAGAGTAGCTGTTAGGCATTTGGACGGGCACATGTCACTCTAATTTCCCGGCAGGAAGAAGAATTAACCAAAGTCTCAGCCACCCACCGGGAACCAGTATAGGACATGATCCAAAATTTTGGACTTGCGTTCAGCTCCCAAAAAACGAGTTGAGAAATGGAGCTCAGGGGCACAGCAATTCACATACTAGCAGAGTGATAAAGGACAACTATCTTCCAAAAATCTGTTGAGGGAAGTCAACGAGGCGGACTTGAAAGTGAAGCAAAATAGCAGGAAACAGATTTCAAGAGGTACGTTGGAATCGCCTGTAAAGCACAGGAAGAGGGGCACAACTTGGACAATGGTGCACTTGGCCAAAAAGGGCGTATGCGTTTTCTCCTGAATATATTCAGGAGAAAACGCATACGCCCTTTTTGGCCAAGCAAGCAAGCGGGCAATGCAAATCTGCACTACAAAGAAGTATCACTTCCCACCGGTCAAAAGGGACATCCACAAAATGTGTAAAAACCAGAAAGGCAAGACAGGCCCTGGAGAACAGGGAGCCTTGTTATGCTGATGGGCGGGATGTAAATTGCCAACTGCCTCACTGGAGGAGTGCATTGTGTTCCCTAAAACACGTAAACAACAGAGCTACAGAGCCAAGGCCACTTCCAGTCTAGGGAATATACCTGGGGAAAACTGAAAATCAATAAGAAAAAGCCACCTCAAAATTTAGGGCTGCACTGGTTACAAGAACCTCAACTTGGGTACACCTTAAATATCCCAGGAAATATAAAAATGGTTCAAAACATTGTGGTACTTACGTACGATGGAATATCCCTCAGCGATGAAATCAATGTCATAAAACCAGTAGCAGCAAAGTGAGTGGATTCAGGTACGATGATTCTAAGTGAAATAAGTCACACAGAAAAAGAAACTTATCATAAGATATCACTTATGAAGATCCTGTAAACATGGCTACACGTGAACTGAGTTAGGAAAGAGAACAGAGTCTCACATTTAGAAAACACTCTTATGCCTGCATAAAGGGGATGGAGAGGTCGGGTGATGCATAAAACCAGAGTTTGATATAAGCACAGGGACCGTTCCAAAAACCAACTTTGGAATAGACAAGACCTACACCTTCCTCAGTGAAAGAGACTCAAAACCCCATATTTCCCGCAGAGGAATATATCTGACTAGTAAGAATCTTAAAACCTATGTATTGATATGACTCCATAAGGGAATCAAGTGTGTCTAGAGTGGCATAAACATGGCAGCGAGAATCAGCTCAAACCCACTATAAAAAGGAATTTCAAAAGCAAACCCAAAAAACAGGGAAATTCTTTACAATTCCTTCAGGGTGTCTGAGGAAACCTGGAAAGACCCTATCTACAATGACAGCTGGATGTGGCATAAGGCTGGACACTTGGGATTGAGAGGATTGGTGAGATTGGGTGAGCAAATGCAGACCCTTTCAAGCAATAATGCATGGCCCCCATTCCATGGGTCCCAACTCTCCAGGTTCAAGGGAATATTACTACAGCTATAACATGTACAGGAAACCTAGAGAATGGACACACTGTGAATATGAAAGGTTTCTAAAACTCAACGAATAGTCCCTCTCCTGGTGCTCCAGTTTGACTTTCCAACTGCCTTACTATCAATCTCCCAACTTGGAGAGACAGGCCCTTTAACCTCCTGGTTTGCACAGGTTCCCAATTTGGCAGAGGATGGAAGGGACGAGGGAGAACCCATGAGAGAATAGCTGTTAGGCATTTGGACGGGCACATGTCACTCTAATTTCCCGGCAGGAAGAAGAATTAACCAAAGTCTCAGCCACCCACCGGGAACCAGTATAGAACAGGATCCAAAATTTTGGATTTGTGTTCAGCTCACAAAAAACGAGTTGAGAAATGGAGCTCAGGGTCACAGCAATTCACAAACTGGCAGAGTGATAAAGGACAACTATAGTCCAAAAATCTGTTGAGGGAAGTCAACGAGGCGGACTTGAAAGCGAGGCAAAATAGCAGGAAACAGATTTCAAGAGGTACCTTGGAATCGCCTGTAAAGCACAGGAAGAGGGGCACAACTTGGACAATGGTGCACTTGGCCAAAAAGGGCGTATGCGTTTTCTCCTGAATATATTCAGGAGAAAACGCATACGCCCTTTTTGGCCAAGCAAGCAAGCGGGCAATGCAAATCTGCACTACAAAGAAGTATCATTTCCCACCGGTCAAAAGGGACATCAACAAAATGTGTAAAAACCAGAAAGGCAAGACAGGCCCTGAGGAACTGGGAGCCTTGTTATGCTGATGGGTGGGATGTAAATTGCCAACTGCCTCACTGGAGGAGTGCATTGTGTTCCCTAAAACAAGTAAACAACAGAGCTACAGAGCCAAGGCCACTTCCAGTCTAGGGAATATACCTTGGGAAAACTGAAAATCAATAAGAAAGAGCCACCTCCAAATTTAGGGCTGCACTGACTACAAGAACCTCAACTTGGGTACACCTTAAATATCCCAGGAAATATAAAAATGGTTCAAAACATTGTGGTACTTACGTACGATGGAATATCCCTCAGCCATGAAATCAATGTCATAAGACCAGTAGCAACAAAGTGAGTGGATTCAGGTACGATGATTCTAAGTGAAATAAGTCACACAGAAAAAGAAACTTATCATAAGATATCACTTATGAAGATCCTGTAAACATGGCTACACGTGAACTGAGTTAGGAAAGAGAACAGAGTCTCACATTTAGAAAACACTCTTATGCCTGCATAAAGGGGAAGGAGAGGTGGGGTGATGCATAAAACCAGAGTGTGATATAAGCACAGGGACCGTTTCAAAAACCAACTTTGGAATTGACAAGACCGACACCTTCCTCAGTGAAAGAGACTCAAAACCCCATATTTCCCACAGAGGAATATATCTGACTAGTAAGAATCTTAAAACCTATGTATTGATATGTCTCCATAAGGGAATCAAGTGTGTCTAGAGTGGCATAAACATGGCAGCGAGAATCAGCTCAAACCCACTATAAAAAGGAATTTCAAAAGCAAAACCAAAAAACAGGGAAATTCTTTACAATTCCTTCAGGGTGTCTGAGGAAACCTGGAAAGACCCTATCTACAATGACAGCTGTATGTGGCATAAGGGTGGACACTTGGGACTGAGAGGATTGGTGAGATTGGGTGAGCGAATGCAGACCCTTTCAAGCAATAATGCATGGCCCCCATTCCATGGGTCCCAACTCTCCATGTTCAGGGGAATATTACTACAGCTATAACATGTACAGGAAACCTAGAGAATGGACACACTGTGAATACGAAAGGTTTCTAAAACTCAACGAATAGTCCCTCTCCTGGTGCTCCAGTTTGACTTTCCAACTGCCTTACTATCAATCTCCCAACTTGGAGAGACAGGCCCTTTAACCTCCTGGTTTGCACAGGTTCCCAATTTGGCAGTGGATGGAAGGGACGAGAGAGAACCCATGAGAGAGTAGCTGTTAGGCATTTGGACGGGCACATGTCACTCTTATTTCCCGGCAGGAAGAAGAATTAACCAAAGTCTCAGCCACCCACCGGGAACCAGTATAGGACATGATCCAAAATTTTGGACTTGCGTTCAGCTCACAAAAAACGAGTTGAGAAATGGAGCTCAGGGGCACAGCAATTCACAAACTGGCAGAGTGATAAAGGACAACTATCGTCCAAAAATCTGTTGAGGGAAGTCAACGAGGCGGACTTGAAAGCGAGGCAAAATAGCAGGAAATAGATTTCAAGAGGTACGTTGGAATCGCCTGTAAAGCACAGGAAGAGGGGCACAACTTGGAAAATGGTGCACTTGGCCAAAAAAGGGCGTATGCGTTTTCTCCTGAATATATTCAGGAGAAAACGCATACGCCCTTTTTGGCCAAGCAAGTAAGCAGGCAATGCAAATCTGCACTACAAAGAAGTATCATTTCCCACCGGTCAAACGGGACATCCACAAAATGTGTAAAAACCAGAAAGGCAAGACAGGCCCTGGAGAACTGGGAGCCTTGTTATGCTGATGGGCGGGATGTAAATTGCCAACTGCCTCACTGGAGGAGTGCATTGTGTTCCCTAAAACAAGTAAACAACAGAGCTACAGAGCCAAGGCCACTTCCAGTCTAGGGAATATACCTGGGGAAAACTGAAAATCAATAAGAAAGAGCCACCTCCAAATTTAGGGCTACACTGACTACAAGAACCTCAACTTGGGTACACCTTAAATATCCCAGGAAATATAAAAATGGTTCAAAACATTGTGGTACTTACGTACGATGGAATATCCCTCAGCCATGAAATCAATGTCATAAGACCAGTAGCAGCAAAGTGAGTGGATTCAGCTACGATGATTCTAAGTGAAATAAGTCACACAGAAAAAGAAACTTATCATAAGATATCACTTATGAAGATCCTGTAAACATGGCTACACGTGAACTGAGTTAGGAAAGAGAACAGAGTCTCACATTTAGAAAACACTCTTATGCCTGCATAAAGGGGAAGGAGAGGTGGGGTGATGCATAAAACCAGAGTTTGATATAAGCACAGGGACCGTTTCAAAAACCAACTTTGGAATTGACAAGACCGACACCTTCCTTAGTGAAAGAGACTCAAAACCCCATATTTCCCACAGAGGAATATATCTGACTAGTAAGAATCTTAAAACCTATGTATTGATATGTCTCCATAAGGGAATCAAGTGTGTCTAGAGTGGCATAAACATGGCAGCGAGAATCAGCTCAAACCCACTATAAAAAGGAATTTCAAAAGCAAAACCAAAAAACAGGGAAATTCTTTACAATTCCTTCAGGGTGTCTGAGGAAACCTGGAAAGACCCTATCTACATTGACAGCTGGATGTGGCATAAGGCTGGACACTTGGGACTGAGAGGATTGGTGAGATTGGGTGAGCAAATGCAGACCCTTTCAAGCAATAATGCATGGCCCCCATTCCATGGGTCCCAACTCTCCAGGTTCAAGGGAATATTACTACAGCTATAACATGTACAGGAAACCTAGAGAATGGACACACTGTGAATACGAAAGGTTTCTAAAACTCAACGAATAGTCCCTCTCCTGGTGCTCCAGTTTGACTTTCCAACTGCCTTACTATCAATCTCCCAACTTGGAGAGACAGGCCCTTTAACCTCCTGGTTTGCACAGGTTCCCAATTTGGCAGAGGATGGAAGGGACGAGGGAGAACCCATGAGAGAGTAGCTGTTAGGCATTTGGAAGGGCACATGTCACTCTAATTTCCCGGCAGGAAGAAGAATTAACCAAAGTCTCAGCCACCCACCGGGAACCAGTATAGGACATGATCCAAAATTTTGGACTTGCGTTCAGCTCACAAAAAACGAGTTGAGAAATGGAGCTCAGGGGCACAGCAATTCACAAACTGTCAGAGTGAAAAAGGACAACTATCGTCCAAAAATCTGTTGAGGGAAGTCAACGAGGCGGACTTGAAAGCGAGGCAAAATAGCAGGAAACAGATTTCAAGAGGTACCTTGGAATCGCCTGTAAAGCACAGGAAGAGGGGCACAACTTGGACAATGGTGCACTTGGCCAAAAAGGGCGTATGCGTTTTCTCCTGAATATATTCAGGAGAAAACGCATACGCCCTTTTTGGCCAAGCAAGCAAGCGGGCAATGCAAATCTGCACTACAAAGAAGTATCACTTCCCACCGGTCAAAAGGGACATCCACAAAATGTGTAAAAACCAGAAAGGCAAGAGAGGCCCTGGAGAACTAGGAGCCTTGTTATGCTGATGGGTGGGATGTAAACTGCCAACTGCCTCACTGGAGGAGTGCATTGTGTTCCCTAAAACAAGTAAACAACAGAGCTACAGAGCCAAGGCCACTTCCAGTCTAGGGAATATACCTTGAGAAAACTGAAAATCAATAAGAAAGAGCCACCTCCAAATTTAGGGCTGCACTGACTACAAGAACCTCAACTTGGGTACACCTTAAATATCCCAGGAAATATAAAAATGGTTCAAAACATTGTGGTACATACGTATGATGGAATATCCTTCAGCCATGAAATCAATGTCATAAGACCTGTAGCAGCAAAGTGAGTGGATTCAGGTACGATGATTCTAAGTGAAATAAGTCACACAGAAAAAGAAACTTATCATAAGATATCACTTATGAAGATCCTGTAAACATGGCTACACGTGAACTGAGTTAGGAAAGAGAACAGAGTCTCACATTTAGAAAACACTCTTATGCCTGCATAAAGGGGAAGGAGAGGTGGGGTGATGCATAAAACCAGAGTTTGATATAAGCACAGGGACCGTTCCAAAAACCAACTTTGGAATAGACAAGACCTACACCTTCCTCAGTGAAAGAGACTCAAAACCCCATATTTCCCGCAGAGGAATATATCTGACTAGTAAGAATCTTAAAACCTATGTATTGATATGACTCCATAAGGGAATCAAGTGTGTCTAGAGTGGCATAAACATGGCAGCGAGAATCAGCTCAAACCCACTATAAAAAGGAATTTCAAAAGCAAAACCAAAAAACAGGGAAATTCTTTACAATTCCTTCAGGGTGTCTGAGGAAACCTGGAAAGACCCTATCTACAATGACAGCTGGATGTGGCATAAGGCTGGACACTTGGGACTGAGAGGATTGGTGAGATTGGGTGAGCAAATGCAGACCCTTTCAAGCAATAATGCATGGCCCCCATTCCATGGGTCCCAACTCTCCAGGTTCAAGGGAATATTACTACAGCTATAACATGTACAGGAAACCTAGAGAATGGACACACTGTGAATACGAAAGGTTTCTAAAACTCAACGAATAGTCCCTCTCCTGGTGCTCCAGTTTGACTTTCCAACTGCCTTACTATCAATTTCCCAACTTGGAGAGACAGGCCCTTTAACCTCCTGGTTTGCACAGGTTCCCAATTTGCCAGAGGATGGAAGGGACGAGGGAGAACCCATGAGAGAGTAGCTGTTAGGCATTTGGACGGGCACATGTCACTCTAATTTCCCGGCAGGAAGAAGAATTAACCAAAGTCTCAGCCACCCACCGGGAACCAGTATAGGACATGATCCAAAATTTTGGACTTGCGTTCAGCTCACAAAAAACGACTTGAGAAATGGAGCTCAGGGGCACAGCAATTCACAAACTGGCAGAGTGATAAAGGACAACTATCGTCCAAAAATCTGTTGAGGGAAGTCAACGAGGCGGACTTGAATGTGAGGCAAAATAGCAGGAAACAGATTTCAAGAGGTACGTTGGAATCGCCTGTAAAGCACAGGAAGAGGGGCACAACTTGGACAATGGTGCACTTGGCCAAAAAGGGCGTATGCGTTTTCTCCTGAATATATTCAGGAGAAAACGCATACGCCCTTTTTGGCCAAGCAAGCAAGCGGGCAATGCAAATCTGCACTACAAAGAAGTATCACTTCCCACCGGTCAAAAGGGACATCCACAAAATGTGTAAAAACCAGAAAGGCAAGACAGGCCCTGGAGAACTGGGAGCCTTGTTATGCTGATGGGCGGGATGTAAACTGCCAACTGCCTCACTGGAGGAGTGCATTGTGTTCCCTAAAACAAGTAAACAACAGAGCTACAGAGCCAAGGCCACTTCCAGTCTAGGGAATATACCTTGGGAAAACTGAAAATCAATAAGAAAGAGCCACCTCCAAATTTAGGGCTGCACTGACTACAAGAACCTCAACTTGGGTACACCTTAAATATCCCAGGAAATATAAAAATGGTTCAAAACATTGTGGTACTTACGTACGATGGAATATCCCTCAGCCATGAAATCAATGTCATAAGACCAGTAGCAACAAAGTGAGTGGATTCAGGTACGATGATTCTAAGTGAAATAAGTCACACAGAAAAAGAAACTTATCATAAGATATCACTTATGAAGATCCTGTAAACATGGCTACACGTGAACTGAGTTAGGAAAGAGAACAGAGTCTCACATTTAGAAAACACTCTTATGCCTGCATAAAGGGGAAGGAGAGGTGGGGTGATGCATAAAACCAGAGTTTGATATAAGCACAGGGACCGTTTCAAAAACCAACTTTGGAATAGACAAGACCTACACCTTCCTCAGTGAAAGAGACTCAAAACCCCATATTTCCCTCAGAGGAATATATCTGACTAGTAAGAATCTTAAAACCTATGTATTGATATGTCTCCATAAGGGAATCAAGTGTGTCTAGAGTGGCATAAACATGGCAGCGAGAATCAGCTCAAACCCACTATAAAAAGGAATTTCAAAAGCAAAACCAAAAAACAGGGAAATTCTTTACAATTCCTTCAGGGTGTCTGAGGAAACCTGGAAAGACCCTATCTACAATGACAGCTGGATGTGGCATAAGGCTGGACACTTGGGACTGAGAGGATTGGTGAGATTGGGTGAGCAAATGCAGACCCTTTCAAGCAATAATGCATGGCCCCCATTCCATGGGTCCCAACTCTCCAGGTTCAAGGGAATATTACTACAGCTATAACATGTACAGGAAACCTAGAGAATGGACACACTGTGAATACGAAAGGTTTCTAAAACTCAACGAATAGTCCCTCTCCTGGTGCTCCAGTTTGACTTTCCAACTGCCTTACTATCAATCTCCCAACTTGGAGAGACAGGCCCTTTAACCTCCTGGTTTGCACAGGTTCCCAATTTGGCAGAGGATGGAAGGGACGAGGGAGAACCCATGAGAGAGTAGCTGTTAGGCATTTGGACGGGCACATGTCACTCTAATTTCCCGGCAGGAAGAAGAATTAACCAAAGTCTCAGCCACCCACCGGGAACCAGTATAGGACATGATCCAAAATTTTGGACTTGCGTTCAGCTCACAAAAAACGACTTGAGAAATGGAGCTCAGGGGCACAGCAATTCACAAACTGTCAGAGTGAAAAAGGACAACTATCGTCCAAAAATCTGTTGAGGGAAGTCAACGAGGCGGACTTGAAAGTGAGGCAAAATAGCAGGAAACAGATTTCAAGAGGTACCTTGGAATCGCCTGTAAAGCACAGGAAGAGGGGCACAACTTGGACAATGGTGCACTTGGCCAAAAAGGGCGTATGCGTTTTCTCCTGAATATATTCAGGAGAAAACGCATACGCCCTTTTTGGCCAAGCAAGCAAGCGGGCAATGCAAATCTGCACTACAAAGAAGTATCACTTCCCACCGGTCAAAAGGGACATTCACAAAATGTGTAAAAACCAGAAAGGCAAGACAGGCCCTGGAGAACTGGGAGCCTTGTTATGCTGATGGGCGGGATGTAAACTGCCAACTGCCTCACTGGAGGAGTGCATTGTGTTCCCTAAAACAAGTAAACAACAGAGCTACAGAGCCAAGGCCACTTCCAGTCTAGGGAATATACCTGGGGAAAACTGAAAATCAATAAGAAAGAGCCACCTCCAAATGTAGGGCTGCACTGACTACAAGAACCTCAACTTGGGTACACCTTAAATATCCCAGGAAATATAAAAATGGTTCAAAACATTGTGGTACTTACGTACGATGGTATATCCCTCAGCCATGAAATCAATGTCATAAGACCAGTAGCAGCAAAGTGAGTGGATTCAGGTACAATGATTCTAAGTGAAATAAGTCACACAGAAAAAGAAACTTATCATAAGATATCACTTATGAAGATCCTGTAAACATGGCTACACGTGAACTGAGTTAGGAAAGAGAACAGAGTCTCACATTTAGAAAACACTCTTATGCCTGCATAAAGGGGAAGGAGAGGTGGGGTGATGCATAAAACCAGAGTTTGATATAAGCACAGGGACCGTTCCAAAAACCAACTTTGGAATAGACAAGACCTACACCTTCCTCAGTGAAAGAGAATCAAAACCCCATATTTCCCGCAGAGGAATATATCTGACTAGTAAGAATCTTAAAACCTATGTATTGATATGTCTCCATAAGGGAATCAAGTATGTCTAGAGTGGCATAAACATGGCAGCGAGAATCAGCTCAAACCCACTATAAAAAGGAATTTCAAAAGCAAAACCAAAAAACAGGGAAATTCTTTACAATTCCTTCAGGGTGTCTGAGGAAACCTGGAAAGACCCTATCTACAATGACAGCTGGATGTGGCATAAGGCTGGACACTTGGGACTGAGAGGATTGGTGAGATTGGGTGAGCGAATGCAGACCCTTTCAAGCAATAATGCATGGCCCCCATTCCTTGGGTCCCAACTCTCCATGTTCAAGGGAATATTACTACAGCTATAACATGTACAGGAAACCTAGAGAATGGACACACTGTGAATACGAAAGGTTTCTAAAACTCAACGAATAGTCCCTCTCCTGGTGCTCCAGTTTGACTTTCCAACTGCCTTACTATCAATCTCCCAACTTGGAGAGACAGGCCCTTTAACCTCCTGGTTTGCACAGGTTCCCAATTTGGCAGAGGATGGAAGGGACGAGGGAGAACCCATGAGAGAGTAGCTGTTAGGCATTTGGACGGGCACATGTCACTCTAATTTCCCGGCAGGAAGAAGAATTAACCAAAGTCTCAGCCACCCACCGGGAACCAGTATAGGACATGATCCAAAATTTTGGACTTGCGTTCAGCTCACAAAAAACGACTTGAGAAATGGAGCTCAGGGGCACAGCAATTCACAAACTGGCAGAGTGATAAAGGACAACTATCGTCCAAAAATCTGTTGAGGGAAGTCAACGAGGCGGACTTGAAAGTGAGGCAAAATAGCAGGAAACAGATTTCAAGAGGTACGTTGGAATCGCCTGTAAAGCACAGGAAGAGGGGCACAACTTGGACAATGGTGCACTTGGCCAAAAAGGGCGTATGCGTTTTCTCCTGAATATATTCAGGAGAAAACGCATACGCACTTTTTGGCCAAGCAAGCAAGCGGGCAATGCAAATCTGCACTACAAAGAAGTATCACTTCCCACCGGTCAAAAGGGACATCCACAAAATGTGTAAAAACCAGAAAGGCAAGACAGGCCCTGGAGAACTGGGAGCCTTGTTATGCTGATGGGCGGGATGTAAACTGCCAACTGCCTCACTGGAGGAGTGCATTGTGTTCTCTAAAACAAGTAAACAACAGAGCTACAGAGCCAAGGCCACTTCCAGTCTAGGGAATATACCTTGGGAAAACTGAAAATCAATAAGAAAGAGCCACCTCCAAATTTAGGGCTGCACTGACTACAAGAACCTCAACTTGGGTACACCTTAAATATCCCAGGAAATATAAAAATGGTTCAAAACATTGTGGTACTTACGTACAATGGAATATCCCTCAGCCATGAAATCAATGTCATAAGACCAGTAGCAACAAAGTGAGTGGATTCAGGTACGATGATTCTAAGTGAAATAAGTCACACAGAAAAAGAAACTTATCATAAGATATCACTTATGAAGATCCTGTAAACATGGCTACACGAGAACTGAGTTAGGAAAGAGAACAGAGTCCGACATTTAGAAAACACTCTTATGCCTGCATAAAGGGGAAGGAGAGGTGGGGTGATGCATAAAACCAGAGTTTGATATAAGCACAGAGACCGTTTCAAAAACCAACTTTGGAATTGACAAGACCGACACCTTCCTCAGTGAAAGAGACTCAAAACCCCATATTTCCCACAGAGGAATATATCTGACTAGTAAGAATCTTAAAACCTATGTATTGATATGTCTCCATAAGGGAATCAAGTATGTCTAGAGTGGCATAAACATGGCAGCGAGAATCAGCTCAAACCCACTATGAAAAGGAATTTCAAAAGCAAAACCAAAAAACAGGGAGATTCTTTACAATTCCTTCAGGGTGTCTGAGGAAACCTGGAAAGACCCTATCTACAATGACAGCTGGATGTGGCATAAGGCTGGACACTTGGGACTGAGAGGATTGGTGAGATTGGGTGAGCAAATGCAGACCCTTTCAAGCAATAATGCATGGCCCCCATTCCATGGGTCCCAACTCTCCAGGTTCAAGGGAATATTACTACAGCTATAACATGTACAGCAAACCTAGAGAATGGACACACTGTGAATACGAAAGGTTTCTAAAACTCAACGAATAGTCCCTCTCCTGGTGCTCCAGTTTGACTTTCCAACTGCCTTACTATCAATCTCCCAACTTGGAGAGACAGGCCCTTTAACCTCCTGGTTTGCACAGGTTCCCAATTTGGCAGAGGATGGAAGGGACGAGGGAGAACCCATGAGAGAGTAGCTGTTAGGCATTTGGACGGGCACATGTCACTCTAATTTCCCGGCAGGAAGAAGAATTAACCAAAGTCTCAGCCACCCACCGGGAACCAGTATAGGACATGATCCAAAATTTTGGACTTGCGTTCAGCTCACAAAAAACGACTTGAGAAATGGAGCTCAGGGGCACAGCAATTCACAAACTGGCAGAGTGATAAAGGACAACTATCGTCCAAAAATCTGTTGAGGGAAGTCAACGAGGCGGACTTGAAAGCGAGGCAAAATAGCAGGAAACCGATTTCAAGAGGTACCTTGGAATCGCCTGTAAAGCACAGGAAGAGGGGCACAACTTGGACAATGGTGCACTTGGCCAAAAAGGGCGTATGCGTTTTCTCCTGAATATATTCAAGAGAAAACGCATACGCCCTTTTTGGCCAAGCAAGCAAGCGGGCAATGCAAATCTGCACTACAAAGAAGTATCACTTCCCACCGGTCAAAAGGGACATCCACAAAATGTGTAAAAACCAGAAAGGCAAGACAGGCCCTGGAGAACTGGGAGCCTTGTTATGCTGATGGGCGGGATGTAAACTGCCAACTGCCTCACTGGAGGAGTGCATTGTGTTCCCTAAAACAAGTAAACAACAGAGCTACAGAGCCAAGGCCACTTCCAGTCTAGGGAATATACCTTGGGAAAACTGAAAATCAATAAGAAAGAGCCACCTCCAAATTTAGGGCTGCACTGACTACAAGAACCTCAACTTGGGTACACCTTAAATATCCCAGGAAATATAAAAATGGTTCAAAACATTGTGGTACTTACGTATGATGGAATATCCTTCAGCCATGAAATCAATGTCATAAGACCTGTAGCAGCAAAGTGAGTGGATTCAGGTACGATGATTCTAAGTGAAATAAGTCACACAGAAAAAGAAACTTATCATAAGATATCACTTATGAAGATCCTGTAAACATGGCTACACGTGAACTGAGTTAGGAAAGAGAACAGAGTCTCACATTTAGAAAACACTCTTATGCCTGCATAAAGGGGAAGGAGAGGTGGGGTGATGCATAAAACCAGAGTTTGATATAAGCACACGGACCGTTCCAAAAACCAACTTTGGAATAGACAAGACCTACACCTTCCTCAGTGAAAGAGAATCAAAACCCCATATTTCCCGCAGAGGAATATATCTGACTAGTAAGAATCTTAAAACCTATGTATTGATATGACTCCATAAGGGAATCAAGTGTGTCTAGAGTGGCATAAACATGGCAGCGAGAATCAGCTCAAACCCACTATAAAAAGGAATTTCAAAAGCAAAACCAAAAAACACGGAAATTCTTTACAATTCCTTCAGGGTGTCTGAGGAAACCTGGAAAGACCCTATCTACCATGACAGCTGGATGTGGCATAAGGCTGGACACTTGGGACTGAGAGGATTGGTGAGATTGGGTGAGCAAATGCAGACCCTTTCAAGCAATAATGCATGGCCCCCATTCCATGGGTCCCAACTCTCCAGGTTCAAGGGAATATTACTACAGCTATAACATGTACAGGAAACCTAGAGAATGGACACACTGTGAATACGAAAGGTTTCTAAAACTCAACGAATAGTCCCTCTCCTGGTGCTCCAGTTTGACTTTCCAACTGCCTTACTATCAATCTCCCAACTTGGAGAGACAGGCCCTTTAACCTCCTGGTTTGCACAGGTTCCCAATTTGGCAGAGGATGGAAGGGACGAGGGAGAACCCATGAGAGAGTAGCTGTTAGGCATTTGGACGGGCACATGTCACTCTAGTTTCCCGGCAGGAAGAAGAATTAACCAAAGTCTCAGCCACCCACCGGGAACCAGTATAGGACATGATCCAAAATTTTGGACTTGCGTTCAGCTCACAAAAAACGAGTTGAGAAATGGAGCTCAGGGGCACAGCAATTCACAAACTGGCAGAGTGATAAAGGACAACTATCGTCCAAAAATCTGTTGAGGGAAGTCAACGAGGCGGACTTGAAAGTGAGGCAAAATAGCAGGAAACAGATTTCAAGAGGTACGTTGGAATCGCCTGTAAAGCACAGGAAGAGGGGCACAACTTGGACAATGGTGCACTTGGTCAAAAAGGGCGTATGCGTTTCCTCCTGAATATATTCAGGAGAAAACGCATACGCCCTTTTTGGCCAAGCAAGCAAGCGTGCAATGCAAATGTGCACTACAAAGAAGTATCACTTCCCACCGGTCAAAAGGGACATCCACAAAATGTGTAAAAACCAGAAAGGCAAGACAGGCCCTGGAGAACTGGGAGCCTTGTTATGCTGATGGGCGGGATGTAAATTGCCAACTGCCTCACTGGAGGAGTGCATTGTGTTCCCTAAAACAAGTAAACAACAGAGCTACAGAGCCAAGGCCACTTCCAGTCTAGGGAATATACCTTGGGAAAACTGAAAATCAATAAGAAAGAGCCACCTCCAAATTTAGGGCTGCACTGACTACAAGAACCTCAACTTGGGTACACCTTAAATATCCCAGGAAATATAAAAATGGTTCAAAACATTGTGGTACTTACGTACGATGGAATATCCCTCAGCCATGAAATCAATGTCATAAGACCAGTAGCAGCAAAGTGAGTGGATTCAGGTACGATGATTCTAAGTGAAATAAGTCACACGGAAAAAGAAACTTATCATAAGATATCACTTAGGAAGATCCTGTAAACATGGCTACACGTGAACTGAGTTAGGAAAGAGAACAGAGTCTCACATTTAGAAAACACTCTTATGCCTGCATAAAGGGGAAGGAGAGGTGGGGTGATGCATAAAACCAGAGTTTGATATAAGCTCAGGGACCGTTTCAAAAACCAACTTTGGAATAGACAAGACCTACACCTTCCTCAGTGAAAGAGACTCAAAACCCCATATTTCCCACAGAGGAATATATCTGACTAGTAAGAATCTTAAAACCTATGTATTGATATGTCTCCATAAGGGAATCAAGTGTGTCTAGAGTGGCATAAACATGGCAGCGAGAATCAGCTCAAACCCACTATAAAAAGGAATTTCAAAAGCAAAACCAAAAAACAGGGAAATTCTTTACAATTCCTTCAGGGTGTCTGAGGAAACCTGGAAAGACCCTATCTACAATGACAGCTGGATGTGGCATAAGGCTGGACACTTGGGACTGAGAGGATTGGTGAGATAGGGTGAGCAAATGCAGACCCTTTCAAGCAATAATGCATGGCCCCCATTCCATGGGTCCCAACTCTCCAGGTTCAAGGGAATATTACTACAGCTATAACATGTACAGGAAACCTAGAGAATGGACACACTGTGAATACGAAAGGTTTCTAAAACTCAACGAATAGTCCCTCTCCTGGTGCTCCAGTTTGACTTTCCAACTGCCTTACTATCAATCTCCCAACTTGGAGAGACAGGCCCTTTAACCTCCTGGTTTGCACAGGTTCCCAATTTGGCAGAGGATGGAAGGGACGAGGGAGAACCCATGAGAGAGTAGCTGTTAGGCATTTGGACCGGCACATGTCACTCTAATTTCCCGGCAGGAAGAAGAATTAACCAAAGGCTCAGCCACCCACCGGGAACCAGTATAGGACATGATCCAAAATTTTGGACTTGCGTTCAGCTCACAAAAAACGAGTTGAGAAATGGAGCTCAGGGGCACAGCAATTCACAAACTGGCAGAGTGATAAAGGACAACTATCGTCCAAAAATCTGTTGAGGGAAGTCAACGAGGCGGACTTGAAAGTGAGGCAAAATAGCAGGAAACAGATTTCAAGAGGTACCTTGGAATCGCCTGTAAAGCACAGGAAGAGGGGCACAACTTGGACAATGGTGCACTTGGCAAAAAAGGGCGTATGCGTTTTCTCCTGAATATATTCAGGAGAAAACGCATACGCCCCCTTTTTTGGCCAAGCAAGCAAGCGGGCAATGCAAATCTGCACTACACAGAAGTATCACTTCCCACCGGTCAAAAGGGACATCCACAAAATGTGTAAAAACCAGAAAGGCAAGACAGGCCCTGGAGAACTGGGAGCCTTGTTATGCTGATGGGCGGGATGTAAACTGCCAACTGCCTCACTGGAGGAGTGCATTGTGTTCCCTAAAACAAGTAAACAACAGAGCTACAGAGCCAAGGCCACTTCCAGTCTAGGGAATATACCTTGGGAAAACTGAAAATCAATAAGAAAGAGCCACCTCCAAATTTAGGGCTGCACTGACTACAAGAACCTCAACTTGGGTACACCTTAAATATCCCAGGAAATATAAAAATGGTTCAAAACATTGTGGTACTTACGTACGATGGAATATCCCTCAGCCATGAAATCAATGTCATAAGACCAGTAGCAGCCAAGTGAGTGGATTCAGGTACGATGATTCTAAGTGAAATAAGTCACACAGAAAAAGAAACTTATCATAAGATATCACTTAGGAAGATCCTGTAAACATGGCTACACGTGAACTGAGTTAGGAAAGAGAACAGAGTCTCACATTTAGAAAACACTCTTATGCCTGCATAAAGGGGAAGGAGAGGTGGGGTGATGCATAAAACCAGAGTTTGATATAAGCACAGGGACCGTTTCAAAAACCAACTTTGGAATAGACAAGACCTACACCTTCCTCAGTGAAAGAGACTCAAAACCCCATATTTCCCACAGAGGAATATATCTGACTAGTAAGAATCTTAAAACCTATGTATTGATATGTCTCCATAAGGGAATCAAGTGTGTCTAGAGTGGCATAAACATGGCAGCGAGAATCAGCTCAAACCCACTATAAAAAGGAATTTCAAAAGCAAAACCAAAAAACAGGGAAATTCTTTACAATTCCTTCAGGGTGTCTGAGGAAACCTGGAAAGACACTATCTACAATGACAGCTGGATGTGGCATAAGGCTGGACACTTGGGACTGAGAGGATTGGTGAGATTGGGTGAGCAAATGCAGACCCTTTCAAGCAATAATGCATGGCCCCCATTCCATGGGTCCCAACTCTCCAGGTTCAAGGGAATATTACTACAGCTATAACATGTACAGGAAACCTAGAGAATGGACACACTGTGAATACGAAATGTTTCTAAAACTCAACGAATAGTCCCTCTCCTGGTGCTCCAGTTTGACTTTCCAACTGCCTTACTATCAATCTCCCAACTTGGAGAGACAGGCCCTTTAACCTCCTGGTTTGCACAGGTTCCCAATTTGCCAGAGGATGGAAGGGACGAGGGAGAACCCATGAGAGAGTAGCTGTTAGGCAATTGGACGGGCACATGTCACTCTAATTTCCCGGCAGGAAGAAGAATTAACAAAAGTCTCAGCCACCCACCGGAAACCAGTATAGGACATGATCCAAAATTTTGGACTTGCGTTCAGCTCACAAAAAACGAGTTGAGAAATGGAGCTCAGGGGCACAGCAATTCACAAAGTGGCAGAGTGATAAAGGACAACTATCGTCCAAAAATCTGTTGAGGGAAGTCAACGAGGCGGAATTGAAAGTGAGGCAAAATAGCAGGAAACAGATTTCAAGAGGTACGTTGGAATCGCCTGTAAAGCACAGGAAGAGGGGCACAACTTGGACAATGGTGCACTTGGCCAAAAAGGGCGTATGCGTTTTCTCCTGAATATATTCAGGAGAAAACGCATACGCCCCCTTTTTTGGCCAAGCAAGCAAGCGGGCAATGCAAATCTGCACTACAAAGAAGTATCACTTCCCACCGGTCAAAAGGGACATCCACAAAAAGTGTAAAAACCAGAAAGGCAAGACAGGCCCTGGAGAACAGGGAGCCTTGTTATGCTGATGGGCGGGATGTAAACTGCCAACTGCCTCACTGGAGGAGTGCATTGTGTTCCCTAAAACAAGTAAACAACAGAGCTACAGAGCCAAGGCCACTTCCAGTCTAGGGAATATACCTTGGGAAAACTGAAAATCAATAAGAAAGAGCCACCTCCAAATTTAGGGCTGCACTGACTACAAGAACCTCAACTTGGGTACACCTTAAATATCCCAGGAAATATAAAAATGGTTCAAAACATTGTGGTACTTACGTACGATGGAATATCCCTCAGCCATGAAATCAATGTCATAAGACCAGTAGCAGCAAAGTGAGTGGATTCATGTACGATGATTCTAAGTGAAATAAGTCACACAGAAAAAGAAACTTATCATAAGATATCACTTATGAAGATCCTGTAAACATGGCTACACGTGAACTGAGTTAGGAAAGAGAACAGAGTCTCACATTTAGAAAACACTCTTATGCCTGCATAAAGGGGATGGAGAGGTGGGGTGATGCATAAAACCAGAGTTTGATATAAGCACAGGGACCGTTCCAAAAACCAACTTTGGAATAGACAAGACCTACACCTTCCTCAGTGAAAGAGACTCAAAACCCCATATTTCCCGCAGAGGAATATATCTGACTACTAGGAATCTTAAAACCTATGTATTGATATGACACCATAAGGGAATCAAGTGTGTCTAGAGTGGCATAAACATGGCAGCGAGAATCAGCTCAAACCCACTATTAAAAGGAATTTCAAAAGCAAAACCAAAAAACAGGGAAATTCTTTACAATTCCTTCAGGGTGTCTGAGGAAACCTGGAAAGACCCTATCTACAATGACAGCTGGATGTGGCATAAGGCTGGACACTTGGGACTGAGAGGATTGGTGAGATTGGGTGAGCAAATGCAGACCCTTTCAAGCAATAATGCATGGCCCCCATTCCATGGGTCCCAACTCTCCAGGTTCAAGGGAATATTACTACAGCTATAACATGTACAGGAAACCTAGAGAATAGACACACTGTGAATACGAAAGGTTTCTAAAACTCAACGAATAGTCCCTCTCCTGGTGCTCCAGTTTGACTTTCCAACTGCCTTACTATCAATCTCCCAACTTGGAGAGACAGGCCCTTTAACCTCCTGGTTTGCACAGGTTCCCAATTTGGCAGAGGATGGAAGGGATGAGGGAGAACCCATGAGAGAGTAGCTGTTAGGCATTTAGACGGGCACATGTCACTCTAATTTCCCGGCAGGAAGAAGAATTAACCAAAGTCTCAGCCACCCACCGGGAACCAGTATAGGACATGATCCAAAATTTTGGACTTGCGTTCAGCTCACAAAAAACGAGTTGAGAAATGGAGCTCAGGGGCACAGCAATTCACAAACTGGCAGAGTGATAAAGGACAACTATCGTCCAAAAATCTGTTGAGGGAAGTCAACGAGGCGGACTTGAAAGCGAGGCAAAATAGCAGGAAACAGATTTCAAGAGGTACCTTGGAATCGCCTGTAAAGCACAGGAAGAGGGGCACAACTTGGACAATGGTGCACTTGGCCAAAAAGGGCGTATGCGTTTTCTCCTGAATATATTCAGGAGAAAACGCATACGCCCTTTTTGGCCAAGCAAGCAAGCGGGCAATGCAAATCTGCACTACAAAGAAGTATCATTTCCCACCGGTCAAAAGGGACATCCACAAAATGTGTAAAAACCAGAAAGGCAAGACAGGCCCTGAGGAACTGGGAGCCTTGTTATGCTGATGGGTGGGTTGTAAATTGCCAACTGCCTCACTGGAGGAGTGCATTGTGTTCCCTAAAACAAGTAAACAACAGAGCTACAGAGCCAAGGCCACTTCCAGTCTAGGGAATATACCTTGGGAAAACTGAAAATCAATAAGAAAGAGCCACCTCCAAATTTAGGGCTGCACTAACTACAAGAACCTCAACTTGGGTACACCTTAAATATCCCAGGAAATATAAAAATGGTTCAAAACATTGTGGTACTTTCGTACGATGGAATATCCCTCAGCCATGAAATCAATGTCATAAGACCAGTAGCAACAAAGTGAGTGGATTCAGGTACGATGATTCTAAGTGAAATAAGTCACACAGAAAAAGAAACTTATCATAAGATATCACTTATGAAGATCCTGTAAACATGGCTACACGTGAACTGAGTTAGGAAAGAGAACAGAGTCTCACATTTAGAAAACACTCTTATGCCTGCATAAAGGGGAAGGAGAGGTGGGGTGATGCATAAAACCAGAGTTTGATATAAGCACAGGGACCGTTTTAAAAACCAACTTTGGAATTGACAAGACCGACACCTTCCTCAGTGAAAGAGACTCAAAACCCCATATTTCCCACAGAGGAATATATCTGACTAGTAAGAATCTTAAAACCTATGTATTGATATGTCTCCATAAGGGAATCAAGTGTGTCTAGAGTGGCATAAACATGGCAGCGAGAATCAGCTCAAACCCACTATAAAAAGGAATTTCAAAAGCAAAACCAAAAAACAGGGAAATTCTTTACAATTCCTTCAGGGTGTCTGAGGAAACCTGGAAAGACCCTATTTAAAATGACAGCTGGATGTGGCATAAGGCTGGACACTTGGGACTGAGAGGATTGGTGAGATTGGGTGAGCGAATGCAGACCCTTTCAAGCAATAATGCATGGCCCCCATTCCATGGGTCCCAACTCTCCATGTTCAAGGGAATATTACTACAGCTATAACATGTACAGGAAACCTAGAGAATGGACACACTGTGAATACGAAAGGTTTCTAAAACCCAACGAATAGTCCCTCTCCTGGTGCTCCAGTTTGACTTTCCAACTGCCTTACTATCAATCTCCCAACTTGGAGAGACAGGCCCTTTAACCTCATGGTTTGCACAGGTTCCCAATTTGGCAGAGGATGGAAGGGACGATAGAGAACCCATGAGAGAGTAGCTGTTAGGCATTTGGACGGGCACATGTCACTCTAATTTCCCGGCAGGAAGAAGAATTAACCAAAGTCTCAGCCACCCACCGGGAACCAGTATAGGACATGATCCAAAATTTTGGACTTGCGTTCAGCTCACAAAAAACGAGTTGAGAAATGGAGCTCAGGGGCACAGCAATTCACAAACTGGCAGAGTGATAAAGGACAACTATCGTCCAAAAATCTGTTGAGGGAAGTCAACGAGGCGGACTTGAAAGCGAGGCAAAATAGCAGGAAACAGATTTCAAGAGGTACGTTGGAATCGCCTGTAAAGCACAGGAAGAGGGGCACAACTTGGACAATGGTGCACTTGGCCAAAAAGGGCGTATGCGTTTTCTCCTGAATATATTCAGGAGAAAACGCATACGCCCTTTTTGGCCAAGCAAGCAAGCGGGCAATGCAAGTCTGCACTACAAAGAAGTATCACTTCCCACCGGTCAAAAGGGACATCCACAAAATGTGTAAAAACCAGAAAGGCAAGACAGGCCCTGGAGAACTGGGAGCCTTGTTATGCTGATGGGCAGGATGTAAATTGCCAACTGCCTCACTGGAGGAGTGCATTGTGTTCCCTAAAACAAGTAAACAACAGAGCTACAGAGCCAAGGCCACTTCCAGTCTAGGGAATATACCTTGGGAAAACTGAAAATCAATAAGAAAGAGCCACCTCCAAATTTAGGGCTGCACTGACTACAAGAACCTCAACTTGGGTACACCTTAAATATCCCAGGAAATATAAAAATGGTTCAAAACATTGTGGTACTTACGTACGATGGAATATCCCTCAGCAATGAAATCAATGTCATAAGACCAGTAGCAGCAAAGTGAGTGGATTCAGGTACGATGATTCTAAGTGAAATAAGTCACACAGAAAAAGAAACTTATTATAAGATATCACTTAGGAAGATCCTGTAAACATGGCTACACGTGAACTGAGTTAGGAAAGAGAACAGAGTCTCACATTTAGAAAACACTCTTATGCCTGCATAAAGGGGAAGGAGAGGTGGGGTGATGCATAAAACCAGAGTTTGATATAAGCACAGGGACCGTTTCAAAAACCAACTTTGGAATAGACAAGACCTACACCTTCCTCAGTGAAAGAGACTCAAAACCCCATATTTCCCACAGAGGAATATATCTGACTAGTAAGAATCTTAAAACCTATGTATTGATATGTCTCCATAAGGGAATCAAGTGTGTCTAGAGTGGCATAAACATGGCAGCGAGAATCAGCTCAAACCCACTATAAAAAGGAATTTCAAAAGCAAAACCAAAAAACAGGGAAATTCTTTACAATTCCTTCAGGGTGTCTGAGGAAACCTGGAAAGACCCTATCTACAATGACAGCTGGATGTGTTATAAGGCTGGACACTTGGGACTGAGAGGATTGGTGAGATTGGGTGAGCAAATGCAGACCCTTTCAAGCAATAATGCATGGCCCCCATTCCATGGGTCCCAACTCTCCAGGTTCAAGGGAATATTACTACAGCTATAACATGTACAGGAACGCTAGAGAGTGGACACACTGTGAATACGAAAGGTTTCTAAAACTCAACGAATAGTCCCTCTCCTGGTGCTCCAGTTTGACTTTCCAACTGCCTTACTATCAAACTCCCAATTTGGAGAGACAGGCCCTTTAACCTCCTGGTTTGCACAGGTTCCCAATTTGGCAGAGGATGGAAGGGACGAGGGAGAACCCATGAGAGAGTAGCTGTTAGGCATTTGGACGGGCACATGTCACTCTAATTTCCCGGCAGGAAGAAGAATTAACCAAAGTCTCAGCCACCCACCGGAAACCAGTATAGGACATGATCCAAAATTTTGGACTTGCGTTCAGCTCACAAAAAACGAGTTGAGAAATGGAGCTCAGGGGCACAGCAATTCACAAACTGGCAGAGTGACAAAGGACAACTATCGTCCAAAAATCTTTTGAGGGAAGTCAACGAGGCGGAATTGAAAGCGAGGCAAAATAGCAGGAAACAGATTTCAAGAGGTACGTTGGAATCGCCTGTAAAGCACAGGAAGAGGGGCACAACTTGGACAATGGTGCACTTGGCCAAAAAGGGCGTATGCGTTTTCTCCTGAATATATTCAGGAGAAAACGCATACGCCCTTTTTGGCCAAGCCAGCAAGCGGGCAATGCAAATCTGCACTACAAAGAAGTATCACTTCCAACCGGTCAAAAGGGACATCCACAAAATGTGTAAAAACCAGAAAGGCAAGACAGGCCCTGGAGAACTGGGAGCCTTGTTATGCTGATGGGCGGGATGTAAACTGCCAACTGCCTCACTGGAGGAGTGCATTGTGTTCCCTAAAACAAGTAAACAACAGAGCTACAGAGCCAAGGCCACTTCCAGTCTAGGGAATATACCTTGGGAAAACTGAAAATCAATAAGAAAGAGCCACCTCCAAATTTAGGGCTGCACTGACTACAAGAACCTCAACTTGGGTACACCTTAAATATCCCAGGAAATATAAAAATGGTTCAAAACATTGTGGTACTTACGTACGATGGAATATCCCTCAGCCATGAAATCAATGTCATAAGACCAGTAGCAGCAAAGTGAGTGGATTCATGTACGATGATTCTAAGTGAAATAAGTCACACAGAAAAAGAAACTTATCATAAGATATCACTTATGAAGATCCTGTAAACATGGCTACACGTGAACTGAGTTAGGAAAGAGAACAGAGTCTCACATTTAGAAAACACTCTTATGCCTGCATAAAGGGGATGGAGAGGTGGGGTGATGCATAAAACCAGAGTTTGATATAAGCACAGGGACCGTTCCAAAAACCAACTTTGGAATAGACAAGACCTACACCTTCCTCAGTGAAAGAGACTCAAAACCCCATATTTCCCGCAGAGGAATATATCTGACTAGTAAGAATCTTAAAACCTATGTATTGATATGACACCATAAGGGAATCAAGTGTGTCTAGAGTGGCATAAACATGGCAGCGAGAATCAGCTCAAACCCACTATAAAAAGGAATTTCAAAAGCAAAACCAAAAAACAGGGAAATTCTTTACAATTCCTTCAGGGTGTCTGAGGAAACCTGGAAAGACCCTATCTACAATGACAGCTGGATGTGGCATAAGGCTGGACACTTGGGACTGAGAGGATTGGTGAGATTGGGTGAGCAAATGCAGACCCTTTCAAGCAATAATGCATGGCCCCCATTCCATTGGTGCCAACTCTCCAGGTTCAAGGGAATATTACTACAGCTATAACATGTACAGGAAACCTAGAGAATAGACACACTGTGAATACGAAAGGTTTCTAAAACTCAACGAATAGTCCCTCTCCTGGTGCTCCAGTTTGACTTTCCAACTGCCTTACTATCAATCTCCCAACTTGGAGAGACAGGCCCTTTAACCTCCTGGTTTGCACAGGTTCCCAATTTGGCAGAGGATGGAAGGGATGAGGGAGAACCCATGAGAGAGTAGCTGTTAGGCATTTGGACGTGCACATGTCACTCTAATTTCCCGGCAGGAAGAAGAATTAACCAAAGTCTCAGCCACCCACCGGGAACCAGTATAGGACATGATCCAAAATTTTGGACTTGCGTTCAGCTCACAAAAAACGAGTTGAGAAATGGAGCTCAGGGGCACAGCAATTCACAAACTGGCAGAGTGATAAAGGACAACTATCGTCCAAAAATCTGTTGAGGGAAGTCAACGAGGCGGACTTGAAAGCGAGGCAAAATAGCAGGAAACAGATTTCAAGAGGTACCTTGGAATCGCCTCTAAAGCACAGGAAGAGGGGCACAACTTGGACAATGGTGCACTTGGCCAAAAAGGGCGTATGCGTTTTCTCCTGAATATATTCAGGAGAAAACGCATACGCCCTTTTTGGCCAAGCAAGCAAGCGGGCAATGCAAATCTGCACTACAAAGAAGTATCATTTCCCACCGGTCAAAAGGGACATCCACAAAATATGTAAAAACCAGAAAGGCAAGACAGGCCCTGAGGAACTGGGAGCCTTGTTATGCTGATGGGTGGGATGTAAATTGCCAACTGCCTCACTGGAGGAGTGCATTGTGTTCCCTAAAACAAGTAAACAACAGAGCTACAGAGCCAAGGCCACTTCCAGTCTAGGGAATATACCTTGGGAAAACTGAAAATCAATAAGAAAGAGCCACCTCCAAATTTAGGGCTGCACTGACTACAAGAACCTCAACTTGGGTACACCTTAAATATCCCAGGAAATATAAAAATGGTTCAAAACATTGTGGTACTTACGTACGATGGAATATCCCTCAGCCATGAAATCAATGTCATAAGACCAGTAGCAACAAAGTGAGTGGATTCAGGTACGATGATTCTAAGTGAAATAAGTCACACAGAAAAAGAAACTTATCATAAGATATCACTTATGAAGATCCTGTAAACATGGCTACACGTGAACTGAGTTAGGAAAGAGAACAGAGTCTCACATTTAGAAAACACTCTTATGCCTGCATAAAGGGGAAGGAGAGGTGGTGTGATGCATAAAACCAGAGTTTGATATAAGCACAGGGACCGTTTCAAAAACCAACTTTGGAATTGACAAGACCGACACCTTCCTCAGTGAAAGAGACTCAAAACCCCATATTTCCCACAGAGGAATATATCTGACTAGTAAGAATCTTAAAACCTATGTATTGATATGTCTCCATAAGGGAATCAAGTGTGTCTAGAGTGGCATAAACATGGCAGCGAGAATCAGCTCAAACCCACTATAAAAAGGAATTTCAAAAGCAAAACCAAAAAACAGGGAAATTCTTTACAATTCCTTCAGGGTGTCTGAGGAAACCTGGAAAGACCCTATTTAAAATGACAGCTGGATGTGGCATAAGGCTGGACACTTGGGACTGAGAGGATTGGTGAGAATGGGTGAGCGAATGCAGACCCTTTCAAGCAATAATGCATGGCCCCCATTCCATGGGTCCCAACTCTCCATGTTCAAGGGAATATTACTACAGCTATAACATGTACAGGAAACCTAGAGAATGGACACACTGTGAATACGAAAGGTTTCTAAAACCCAACGAATAGTCCCTCTCCTGGTGCTCCAGTTTGACTTTCCAACTGCCTTACTATCAATCTCCCAACTTGGAGAGACAGGCCCTTTAACCTCATGGTTTGCACAGGTTCCCAATTTGGCAGAGGATGGAAGGGACGAGAGAGAACCCATGAGAGAGTAGCTGTTAGGCATTTGGACGGGCACATGTCACTCTAATTTCCCGGCAGGAAGAAGAATTAACCAAAGTCTCAGCCACCCACCGGGAACCAGTATAGGACATGATCCAAAATTTTGGACTTGCGTTCAGCTCACAAAAAACGAGTTGAGAAATGGAGCTCAGGGGCACAGCAATTCACAAACTGGCAGAGTGATAAAGGACAACTATCGTCCAAAAATCTGTTGAGGGAAGTCAACGAGGCGGACTTCAAAGCGAGGCAAAATAGCAGGAAACAGATTTCAAGAGGTACGTTGGAATCGCCTGTAAAGCACAGGAAGAGGGGCACAACTTGGACAATGGTGCACTTGGCCACAAAGGGCGTATGCGTTTTCTCCTGAATATATTCAGGAGAAAACGCATACGCCCTTTTTGGCCAAGCAAGCAAGCGGGCAATGCAAGTCTGCACTACAAAGAAGTATCACTTCCCACCGGTCAAAAGGGACATCCACAAAATGTGTAAAAACCAGAAAGGCAAGACAGGCCCTGGAGAACTGGGAGCCTTGTTATGCTGATGGGCAGGATGTAAATTGCCAACTGCCTCACTGGAGGAGTGCATTGTGTTCCCTAAAACAAGTAAACAACAGAGCTACAGAGCCAAGGCCACTTCCAGTCTAGGGAATATACCTTGGGAAAACTGAAAATCAATAAGAAAGAGCCACCTCCAAATTTAGGGCTACACTGACTACAAGAACCTCAACTTGGGTACACCTTAAATATCCCAGGAAATATAAAAATGGTTCAAAACATTGTGGTACTTACGTACGATGGAATATCCCTCAGCCATGAAATCAATGTCATAAGACCAGTAGCAACAAAGTGAGTGGATTCAGGTACGATGATTCTAAGTGAAATAAGTCACACAGAGAAAGAAACTTATCATAAGATATCACTTATGAAGATCCTGTAAACATGGCTACACGTGAACTGAGTTAGGAAAGAAAACAGAGTCTCACATTTAGAAAACACTCTTATGCCTGCATAAAGGGGATGGAGAGGTCGGGTGATGCATAAAACCAGAGTTTGATATAAGCACAGGGACCGTTCCAAAAACCAACTTTGGAATAGACAAGACCTACACCTTCCTCAGTGAAAGAGACTCAAAACCCCATATTTCCCGCAGAGGAATATATCTGACTAGTAAGAATCTTAAAACCTATGTATTGATATGACTCCATAAGGGAATCAAGTGTTTCTAGAGTGGCATAAACATGGCAGCGAGAATCAGCTCAAACCCACTATAAAAAGGAATTTCAAAAGCAAAACCAAAAAACAGGGAAATTCTTTACAATTATTTCAGGGTGTCTGAGGAAACCTGGAAAGACCCTATCTACAATGACAGCTGGATGTGGCATAAGGCTGGACACTTGGGACTGAGAGGATTGGTGAGATTGGGTGAGTGAATGCAGACTCTTTCAAGCAATAATGCATGGCCCCCATTCCATGGGTCCCAACTCTCCATGTTCAAGGGAATATTACTACAGCTATAACATGTACAGGAAACCTAGAGAATGGACACACTGTGAATACGAAAAGTTTCTAAAACCCAACGAATAGTCCCTCTCCTGGTGCTCCAGTTTGACTTTCCAACTGCCTTACTATCAATCTCCCAACTTGGAGAGACAGGCCCTTTAACCTCCTGGTTTGCACAGGTTCCCAATTTGGCAGAGGATGGAAGGGACGAGAGAGAACCCATGAGAGAGTAGCTGTTAGGCATTTGGACGGGCACATGTCACTCTAATTTCCCGGCAGGAAGAAGAATTAACCAAAGTCTCAGCCACCCACCGGGAACCAGTATAGGACATGATCCAAAATTTTGGACTTGCGTTCAGCTCACAAAAAACGAGTTGAGAAATGGAGCTCAGGGGCACAGCAATTCACAAACTGGCAGAGTGATAAAGGACAACTATCGTCCAAAAATCTGTTGAGGGAAGTCAACGAGGCGGACTTGAAAGCGAGGCAAAATAGCAGGAAACAGATTTCAAGAGGTACGTTGGAATCGCCTGTAAAGCACAGGAAGAGGGGCACAACTTGGACAATGGTGCACTTGGCCAAAAAGGGCGTATGCGTTTTCTCCTGAATATATTCAGGAGAAAACGCATACGCCCTTTTTGGCCAAGCAAGCAAGCGGGCAATGCAAATCTGCACTACAAAGAAGTATCACTTCCCACCGGTCAAAAGGGACATCCACAAAATGTGTAAAAACCAGAAAGGCAAGACAGGCCCTGGAGAACTGGGAGCCTTGTTATGCTGATGGGCGGGATGTAAATTGCCAACTGCCTCACTGGAGGAGTGCATTGTGTTCCCTAAAACAAGTAAACAACAGAGCTACAGAGCCAAGGCCACTTCCAGTCTAGGGAATATACCTTGGGAAAACTGAAAATCAATAAGAAAGAGCCACCTCCAAATTTAGGGCTGCACTGACTACAAGAACCTCAACTTGGGTACACCTTAAATATCCCAGGAAATATAAAAATGGTTCAAAACATTGTGGTACTTACGTACGATGGAATATCCCTCAGCCATGAAATCAATGTCATAAGACCAGTAGCAGCAAAGTGAGTGGATTCAGGTACGATGATTCTAAGTGAAATAAGTCACACAGAAAAAGAAACTTATTATAAGATATCACTTAGGAAGATCCTGTAAACATGGCTACACGTGAACTGAGTTAGGAAAGAGAACAGAGTCTCACATTTAGAAAACACTCTTATGCCTGCATAAAGGGGAAGGAGAGGTGGGGTGATGCATAAAACCAGAGTTTGATATAAGCACAGGGACCGTTTCAAAAACCAACTTTGGAATAGACAAGACCTACACCTTCCTCAGTGAAAGAGACTCAAAACCCCATATTTCCCACAGAGGAATATATCTGACTAGTAAGAATCTTAAAACCTATGTATTGATATGTCTCCATAAGGGAATCAAGTGTGTCTAGAGTGGCATAAACATGGCAGCGAGAATCAGCTCAAACCCACTATAAAAAGGAATTTCAAAAGCAAAACCAAAAAACAGGGAAATTCTTTACAATTCCTTCAGGGTGTCTGAGGAAACCTGGAAAGACCCTATCTACAATGACAGCTGGATGTGGCATAAGGCTGGACACTTGGGACTGAGAGGATTGGTGAGATTGGGTGAGCAAATGCAGACCCTTTCAAGCAATAATGCATGGCCCCCATTCCATGGGTCCCAACTCTCCAGGTTCAGGGGAATATTACTACAGCTATAACATGTACAGGAACCCTAGAGAGTGGACACACTGTGAATACGAAAGGTTTCTAAAACTCAACGAATAGTCCCTCTCCTGGTGCTCCAGTTTGACTTTCCAACTGCCTTACTATCAAACTCCCAATTTGGAGAGACAGGCCCTTTAACCTCCTGGTTTGCACAGGTTCCCAATTTGGCAGAGGATGGAAGGGACGAGGGAGAACCCATGAGAGAGTAGCTGTTAGGCATTTGGACGGGCACATGTCACTCTAATTTCCCGGCAGGAAGAAGAATTAACCAAAGTCTCAGCCACCCACCGGAAACCAGTATAGGACATGATCCAAAATTTTGGACTTGCGTTCAGCTCACAAAAAACGAGTTGAGAAATGGAGCTCAGGGGCACAGCAATTCACAAACTGGCAGAGTGACAAAGGACAACTACCGTCCAAAAATCTGTTGAGGGAAGTCAACGAGGCGGAATTGAAAGCGAGACAAAATAGCAGGAAACAGATTTCAAGAGGTACGTTGGAATCGCCTGTAAAGCACAGGAAGAGGGGCACAACTTGGACAATGGTGCACTTGGCCAAAAAGGGCGTATGCGTTTTCTCCTGAATATATTCAGGAGAAAACGCATACGCCCTTTTTGGCCAAGCCAGCAAGCAGGCAATGCAAATCTGCACTACAAAGAAGTATCACTTCCCACCGGTCAAAAGGGACATCCACAAAATGTGTAAAAACCAGAAAGGCAAGACAGGCCCTGGAGAACTGGGAGCCTTGTTATGCTGATGGGCGGGATGTAAACTGCCAACTGCCTCACTGGAGGAGTGCATTGTGTTCCCTAAAACAAGTAAACAACAGAGCTACAGAGCCAAGGCCACTTCCAGTCTAGGGAATATACCTTGGGAAAACTGAAAATCAATAAGAAAGAGCCACCTCCAAATTTAGGGCTGCACTGACTACAAGAACCTCAACTTGGGTACACCTTAAATATCCCAGGAAATATAAAAATGGTTCAAAACATTGTGGTACTTACGTACGATGGAATATCCCTCAGCCATGAAATCAATGTCATAAGACCAGTAGCAGCAAAGTGAGTGGATTCATGTACGATGATTCTAAGTGAAATAAGTCACACAGAAAAAGAAACTTATCATAAGATATCACTTATGAAGATTCTGTAAACATGGCTACACGTGAACTGAGTTAGGAAAGAGAACAGAGTCTCACATTTAGAAAACACTCTTATGCCTGCATAAAGGGGATGGAGAGGTGGGGTGATGCATAAAACCAGAGTTTGATATAAGCACAGGGACCGTTCCAAAAACCAACTTTGGAATAGACAAGACCTACACCTTCCTCAGTGAAAGAGACTCAAAACCCCATATTTCCCACAGAGGAATATATCTGACTAGTAAGAATCTTAAAACCTATGTATTGATATGACACCATAAGGGAATCAAGTGTGTCTAGAGTGGCATAAACATGGCAGCGAGAATCAGCTCAAACCCACTATAAAAAGGAATTTCAAAAGCAAAACCAAAAAACAGGGAAATTCTTTACAATTCCTTCAGGTTGTCTGAGGAAACCTGGAAAGACCCTATCTACAATGACAGCTGGATGTGGCATAAGGCTGGACACTTGGGACTGAGAGGATTGGTGAGATTGGGTGAGCAAATGCAGACCCTTTCAAGCAATAATGCATGGCCCCCATTCCATGGGTGCCAACTCTCCAGGTTCAAGGGAATATTACTACAGCTATAACATGTACAGGAAACCTAGAGAATAGACACACTGTGAATACGAAAGGTTTCTAAAACTCAACGAATATTCCCTCTCCTGGTGCTCCAGTTTGACTTTCCAACTGCCTTACTATCAATCTCCCAACTTGGAGAGACAGGCCCTTTAACCTCCTGGTTTGCACAGGTTCCCAATTTGGCAGAGGATGGAAGGGATGAGGGAGAACCCATGAGAGAGTAGCTGTTAGGCATTTGGACGGGCACATGTCACTCTAATTTCCCGGCAGGAAGAAGAATTAACCAAAGTCTCAGCCACCCACCGGGAACCAGTATAGGACATGATCCAAAATTTTGGACTTGCGTTCAGCTCACAAAAAACGAGTTGAGAAATGGAGCTCAGGGGCACAGCAATTCACAAACTGGCAGAGTGATAAAGGACAACTATCGTCCAAAAATCTGTTGAGGGAAGTCAACGAGGCGGACTTGAAAGCGAGGCAAAATAGCAGGAAACAGATTTCAAGAGGTACCTTGGAATCGCCTGTAAAGCACAGGAAGAGGGGCACAACTTGGACAATGGTGCACTTGGCCAAAAAGGGCGTATGCGTTTTCTCCTGAATATATTCAGGAGAAAACGCATACGCCCTTTTTGGCCAAGCAAGCAAGCGGGCAATGCAAATCTGCACTACAAAGAAGTATCATTTCCCACCGGTCAAAAGGGACATCCACAAAATATGTAAAAACCAGAAAGGCAAGACAGGCCCTGAGGAACTGGGAGCCTTGTTATGCTGATGGGTGGGATGTAAATTGCCAACTGCCTCACTGGAGGAGTGCATTGTGTTCCCTAAAACAAGTAAACAACAGAGCTACAGAGCCAAGGCCACTTCCAGTCTAGGGAATATACCTTGGGAAAACTGAAAATCAATAAGAAAGAGCCACCTCCAAATTTAGGGCTGCACTGACTACAAGAACCTCAACTTGGGTACACCTTAAATATCCCAGGAAATATAAAAATGGTTCAAAACATTGTGGTACTTACGTACGATGGAATATCCCTCAGCCATGAAATCAATGTCATAAGACCAGTAGCAACAAAGTGAGTGGATTCAGGTACGATGATTCTAAGTGAAATAAGTCACACAGAAAAAGAAACTTATCATAAGATATCACTTATGAAGATCCTGTAAACATGGCTACACGTGAACTGAGTTAGGAAAGAGAACAGAGTCTCACATTTAGAAAACACTCTTATGCCTGCATAAAGGGGAAGGAGAGGTGGTGTGATGCATAAAACCAGAGTTTGATATAAGCACAGGGACCGTTTCAAAAACCAACTTTGGAATTGACAAGACCGACACCTTCCTCAGTGAAAGAGACTCAAAACCCCATATTTCCCACAGAGGAATATATCTGACTAGTAAGAATCTTAAAACCTATGTATTGATATGTCTCCATAAGGGAATCAAGTGTGTCTAGAGTGGCATAAACATGGCAGCGAGAATCAGCTCAAACCCACTATAAAAAGGAATTTCAAAAGCAAAACCAAAAAACAGGGAAATTCTTTACAATTCCTTCAGGGTGTCTGAGGAAACCTGGAAAGACCCTATTTAAAATGACAGCTGGATGTGGCATAAGGCTGGACACTTGGGAGTGAGAGGATTGGTGAGAATGGGTGAGCGAATGCAGACCCTTTCAAGCAATAATGCATGGCCCCCATTCCATGGGTCCCAACTCTCCATGTTCAAGGGAATATTACTACAGCTATAACATGTACAGGAAACCTAGAGAATGGACACACTGTGAATACGAAAGGTTTCTAAAACCCAACGAATAGTCCCTCTCCTGGTGCTCCAGTTTGACTTTCCAACTGCCTTACTATCAATCTCCCAACTTGGAGAGACAGGCCCTTTAACCTCGTGGTTTGCACAGGTTCCCAATTTGGCAGAGGATGGAAGGGACGAGAGAGAACCCAAGAGAGAGTAGCTGTTAGGCAGTTGGACGGGCACATGTCACTCTAATTTCCCGGCAGGAAGAAGAATTAACCAAAGTCTCAGCCACCCACCGGGAACCAGTATAGGACATGATCCAAAATTTTGGACTTGCGTTCAGCTCACAAAAAACGAGTTGAGAAATGGAGCTCAGGGGCACAGCAATTCACAAACTGGCAGAGTGATAAAGGACAACTATCGTCCAAAAATCTGTTGAGGGAAGTCAACGAGGCGGACTTGAAAGCGAGGCAAAATAGCAGGAAACAGATTTCAAGAGGTACGTTGGAATCGCCTGTAAAGCACAGGAAGAGGGGCACAACTTGGACAATGGTGCACTTGGCCAAAAAGGGCGTATGTGTTTTCTCCTGAATATATTCAGGAGAAAACGCATACGCCCTTTTTGGCCAAGCAAGCAAGCGGGCAATGCAAATCTGCACTACAAAGAAGTATCACTTCCCACCGGTCAAAAGGGACATCCACAAAATGTGTAAAAACCAGAAAGGCAAGACAGGCCCTGGAGAACTGGGAGCCTTGTTATGCTGATGGGCAGGATGTAAATTGCCAACTGCCTCACTGGAGGAGTGCATTGTGTTCCCTAAAACAAGTAAACAACAGAGCTACAGAGCCAAGGCCACTTCCAGTCTAGGGAATATACCTTGGGAAAACTGAAAATCAATAAGAAAGAGCCACCTCCAAATTTAGGGCTGCACTGACTACAAGAACCTCAACTTGGGTACACCTTAAATATCCCAGGAAATATAAAAATGGTTCAAAACATTGTGGTACTTACGTACGATGGAATATCCCTCAGCCATGAAATCAATGTCATAAGACCAGTAGCAGCAAAGTGAGTGGATTCAGGTACGATGATTCTAAGTGAAATAAGTCACACAGAGAAAGAAACTTATCATAAGATTTCACTTATGAAGATCCTCTAAACATGGCTACACGTGAACTGAGTTAGGAAAGAGAACAGAGTCTCACATTTAGAAAACACTCTTATGCCTGCATAAAGGGGAAGGAGAGGTGGGGTGATGCATAAAACCAGAGTTTGATATAAGCACAGGGACCGTTTCAAAAACCAACTTTGGAATTGACAAGACCGACACCTTCCTCAGTGAAAGAGACTCAAAACCCCATATTTCCCACAGAGGAATATATCTGACTAGTAAGAATCTTAAAACCTATGTATTGATATGTCTCCATAAGGGAATCAAGTGTGTCTAGAGTGGCATAAACATGGCAGCGAGAATCAGCTCAAACCCACTATAAAAAGGAATTTCAAAAGCAAAACCAAAAAACAGGGAAATTCTTTACAATTCCTTCAGGGTGTCTGAGGAAACCTGGAAAGACCCTATTTAAAATGACAGCTGGATGTGGCATAAGGCTGGACACTTGGGAGTGAGAGGATTGGTGAGAATGGGTGAGCGAATGCAGACCCTTTCAAGCAATAATGCATGGCCCCCATTCCATGGGTCCCAACTCTCCATGTTCAAGGGAATATTACTACAGCTATAACATGTACAGGAAACCTAGAGAATGGACACACTGTGAATACGAAAGGTTTCTAAAACCCAACGAATAGTCCCTCTCCTGGTGCTCCAGTTTGACTTTCCAACTGCCTTACTATCAATCTCCCAACTTGGAGAGACAGGCCCTTTAACCTCGTGGTTTGCACAGGTTCCCAATTTGGCAGAGGATGGAAGGGACGAGAGAGAACCCATGAGAGAGTAGCTGTTAGGCAGTTGGACGGGCACATGTCACTCTAATTTCCCGGCAGGAAGAAGAATTAACCAAAGTCTCAGCCACCCACCGGGAACCAGTATAGGACATGATCCAAAAGTTTGGACTTGCGTTCAGCTCACAAAAAACGAGTTGAGAAATGGAGCTCAGGGGCACAGCAATTCACAAACTGGCAGAGTGATAAAGGACAACTATCGTCCAAAAATCTGTTGAGGGAAGTCAACGAGGCGGACTTGAAAGCGAGGCAAAATAGCAGGAAACAGATTTCAAGAGGTACGTTGGAATCGCCTGTAAAGCACAGGAAGAGGGGCACAACTTGGACAATGGTGCACTTGGCCAAAAAGGGCGTATGTGTTTTCTCCTGAATATATTCAGGAGAAAACGCATACGCCCTTTTTGGCCAAGCAAGCAAGCGGGCAATGCAAATCTGCACTACAAAGAAGTATCACTTCCCACCGGTCAAAAGGGACATCCACAAAATGTGTAAAAACCAGAAAGGCAAGACAGGCCCTGGAGAACTGGGAGCCTTGTTATGCTGATGGGCAGGATGTAAATTGCCAACTGCCTCACTGGAGGAGTGCATTGTGTTCCCTAAAACAAGTAAACAACAGAGCTACAGAGCCAAGGCCACTTCCAGTCTAGGGAATATACCTTGGGAAAACTGAAAATCAATAAGAAAGAGCCACCTCCAAATTTAGGGCTGCACTGACTACAAGAACCTCAACTTGGGTACACCTTAAATATCCCAGGAAATATAAAAATGGTTCAAAACATTGTGGTACTTACGTACGATGGAATATCCCTCAGCCATGAAATCAATGTCATAAGACCAGTAGCAACAAAGTGAGTGGATTCAGGTACGATGATTCTAAGTGAAATAAGTCACACAGAGAAAGAAACTTATCATAAGATATCACTTATGAAGATCCTGTAAACATGGCTACACGTGAACTGAGTTAGGAAAGAGAACAGAGTCTCACATTTAGAAAACACTCTTATGCCTGCATAAAGGGGATGGAGAGGTCGGGTGATGCATAAAACCAGAGTTTGATATAAGCACAGGGACCGTTCCAAAAACCAACTTTGGAATAGACAAGACCTACACCTTCCTCAGTGAAAGAGACTCAAAACCCCATATTTCCCGCAGAGGAATATATCTGACTAGTAAGAATCTTAAAACCTATGTATTGATATGACTCCATAAGGGAATCAAGTGTGTCTAGAGTGGCATAAACATGGCAGCGAGAATCAGCTCAAACCCACTATAAAAAGGAATTTCAAAAGCAAAACCAAAAAACAGGGAAATTCTTTACAATTCCTTCAGGGTGTCTGAGGAAACCTGGAAAGACCCTATCTACAATGACAGCTGGATGTGGCATAAGGCTGGACACTTGGGACTGAGAGGATTGGTGAGATTGGGTGAGCAAATGCAGACCCTTTCAAGCAATAATGCATGGCCCCCATTCCATGGGTCCCAACTCTCCAGGTTCAAGGGAATATTACTACAGCTATAACATGTACAGGAAACCTAGAGAATGGACACACTGTGAATACGAAAGGTTTCTAAAACTCAACGAATAGTCCCTCTCCTGGTGCTCCAGTTTGACTTTCCAACTGCCTTACTATCAATCTCCCAACTTGGAGAGACAGGCCCTTTAACCTCCTGGTTTGCACAGGTTCCCAATTTGGCAGAGGATGGAAGGGACGAGGGAGAACCCATGAGAGAGTAGCTGTTAGGCATTTGGACGGGCACATGTCACTCTAATTTCCCGGCAGGAAGAAGAATTAACCAAAGTCTCAGCCACCCACCGGGAACCAGTATAGGACAGGATCCAAAATTTTGGACTTGCGTTCAGCTCACAAAAAACGAGTTGAGAAATGGAGCTCAGGGGCACAGCAATTCACAAACTGGCAGAGTGATAAAGGACAACTATCGTCCAAAAATCTGTTGAGGGAAGTCAACGAGGCGGACTTGAAAGTGAGGCAAAATAGCAGGAAACAGATTTCAAGAGGTACGTTGGAATCGCCTGTAAAGCACAGGAAGAGGGGCACAACTTGGACAATGGTGCACTTGGCCAAAAAGGGCGTATGCGTTTTCTCCTGAATATATTCAGGAGAAAACGCATACGCCCTTTTTGGCCAAGCAAGCAAGCGGGCAATGCAAATCTGCACTACAAAGAAGTATCACTTCCCACCGGTCAAAAGGGACATCCACAAAATGTGTAAAAACCAGAAAGGCAAGACAGGCCCTGGAGAACAGGGAGCCTTGTTATGCTGATGGGCGGGATGTAAATTGCCAACTGCCTCACTGGAGGAGTGCATTGTGTTCCCTAAAACAAGTAAACAACAGAGCTACAGAGCCAAGGCCACTTCCAGTCTAGGGAATATACCTGGGGAAAACTGAAATTCAATAAGAAAGAGCCACCTCCAAATTTAGGGCTGCACTGGCTACAAGAACCTCAACTTGGGTACACCTTAAATATCCCAGGAAATATAAAAATGGTTCAAAACATTGTGGTACTTACGTACGATGGAATATCCCTCAGCCATGAAATCAATGTCATAAGACCAGTAGCAGCAAAGTGAGTGGATTCAGGTACGATGATTCTAAGTGAAATAAGTCACACAGAAAAAGAAACTTATCATAAGATATCACTTAGGAAGATCCTGTAAACATGGCTACACGTGAACTGAGTTAGGAAAGAGAACAGAGTCTCACATTTAGAAAACACTCTTATGCCTGCATAAAGGGGAAGGAGAGGTGGGGTGATGCATAAACCCAGAGTTTGATATAAGCACAGGGACCGTTTCAAAAACCAACTTTGGAATTGACAAGACCGACACCTTCCTCAGTGAAAGAGACTCAAAACCCCATATTTCCCACAGAGGAATATATCTGACTAGTAAGAATCTTAAAACCTATGTATTGATATGACTCCATAAGGGAATCAAGTGTGTCTAGAGTGGCATAAACATGGCAGCGAGAATCAGCTCAAACCCACTATAAAAAGGAATTTCAAAAGCAAAACCAAAAAACAGGGAAATTCTTTACAATTCCTTCAGGGTGTCTGAGGAAACCTGGAAAGACCCTATCTACAATGACAGCTGGATGTGGCATAAGGCTGGACACTTGGGACTGAGAGGATTGGTGAGATTGGGTGAGCAAATGCAGACCCTTTCAAGCAATAATGCATGGCCCCCATTCCATGGGTCCCAACTCTCCAGGTTCAAGGGAATATTACTACAGCTATAACATGTACAGGAAACCTAGAGAATGGACACACTGTGAATACGAAAGGTTTCTAAAACTCAACGAATAGTCCCTCTCCTGGTGCTCCAGTTTGACTTTCCAACTGCCTTACTATCAATCTCCCAACTTGGAGAGACAGGCCCTTTAACCTCCTGGTTTGCACAGGTTCCCAATTTGGCAGAGGATGGAAGGGACGAGGGAGAACCCATGAGAGAGTAGCTGTTAGGCATTTGGACGGGCACATGTCACTCTAATTTCCCGGCAGGAAGAAGAATTAACCAAAGTCTCAGCCACCCACCGGGAACCAGTATAGGACATGATCCAAAATTTTGGACTTGCGTTCAGCTCACAAAAAACGACTTGAGAAATGGAGCTCAGGGGCACAGCAATTCACAAACTGGCAGAGTGATAAAGGACAACTATCGTCCAAAAATCTGTTGAGGGAAGTCAACGAGGCGGACTTGAAAGTGAGGCAAAATAGCAGGAAACAGATTTCAAGAGGTACCTTGGAATCGCCTGTAAAGCACAGGAAGAGGGGCACAACTTGGACAATGGTGCACTTGGCCAAAAAGGGCGTATGCGTTTTCTCCTGAATATATTCAGGAGAAAACGCATACACCCTTTTTGGCCAAGCAAGCAAGCGGGCAATGCAAATCTGCACTACAAATAAGTTTCAGTTCCCACCGGTCAAAAGGGACATCCACAAAATGTGTAAAAACCAGAAAGGCAAGACAGGTCCTGGAGAACAGGGAGCTTTTTTAGGCTAATGGGTGGCATGTAAATTGCTAACTGCCTCTCTGGAGGAGTGCATTGTGTTCCCTAAAACAAATAAACAACAGAGCTACAGAGCAATGGGGTGTTCCAGTCTAAGGAATATATCTTTGGAAAACTGAAAATCAATAAGACACAGGCATGCCAAAATTTAAGGCTGCACTGCTTACAAGAACCTCATCGTGGGTACACCTTATATATCCCAGGAAAGACAAAAATATTTCAAGAAACTGTGGTACTTACGTACGATGTAATATCCGTTAGCCATGAAATCAATGTCATAAAGCAAGTAGCAGCAAAATGAGTGGATTCACGTACGATGATTCTAAGTGAAATAAGTCACACTGAAAAAGAAACTTATCATAAGATATCACTTATGAAAATCCTGTAAACATGGCTACACATGAACTGAGTTAGGAAAGATAACAGAATAACAAATCTTATCATAAGATATCACTCATAGTGTGAATGTAAACATGAACTGAATTTCAAACACAATAGAGTCATACATTTAGAAAACAATCTTCTGCCTGCTTAAGGGGAAAGGCGAGCTGGGGTGATGCATAAAACCACAGTTCTAAATTAGCACAGATACTGTTACATAAACCAAGTATGTAATAGACAACACCTACTGCCGGAACAATGAACTGGACTTAACGCCCCCTATTCATTGCAGAGGAATATATCTGACTCTAGAATTTTAAAACATATGTATTCTCATGTCTCCATAAAGGTATCATATGTGTGTATAATGGCATGAACACAGCACTGAAATTCAACTAAACCCCCTTATAAAATTAAGTTTCAAAAGCAAAATGCAAAAACAGCGAAACAGAGAGAAAGCCTTAAAAATTACGTTCAGGGCCTGTGATCCCACCTGGATTGACCACCTTTACACCCACAGCTGGATGAGACATAAGACTGGACACTTGGGGCTGACAAGTTTGCTGAGGTTGTGTGAGCAAAAGAACACCACTTAGAGCAATACTGTGTGCTACCCATTCTAGTGGTGCCAACTCTCCAGGTTTAAGGGAATCTTCCTACAGTTAAAACATGCATGGGACACCCAGTGGATGGTACACTGTGCGATTGGGAAAGTTTTCTAAAAGGTACCTCATTTTTCCTTTCGTCGTGCTCGGCTTCACCATTCCATCTGCATTACTAAAAATCTCCTCACTTGGAATGTCAGCGCCTTTACCCTCCTGTATGCACAGTTTGCAAATTGTGCAGAGGATGAAAAGGAAGAGGGGAAACAAATGAGAGATTAGCTGTAGGTGTTTGGATGGGCACATGTCACTCTAGTTTCCCATCAGGAAGAAGAATTAACCAAAGGCTCAGCCTGAAGCCCTGGAACCAGACTAGGCCCTAAAGCCATCCTGCGGTATTGCAGCCAGCTCACAAATAGGCGAGTTGAAAAATGGAGCTCAGGGACACAGCAATTCACAAACTTGCAGAGTTTTAAAGGACAACTATCATCCAGAAATATATTGAGGTAAGGCAGTGAAGAGGATTTGAATGCAAGGCAGAATTGAAGGAAACAGATTTCAAGAGGTACACTGGAGTCATCTTTAAAGCACATGAAAAGCGACAGAACTTCAACAATGTTGCCCTTGACCGAAAAGGGATTATGTGTATTTTCTTGAATATAATTGGGAAAAAATGCATACGCCCTTTTTGGCCAAGCAAGCCATCAGGCATTGAAAATCCACACCACATAGAAGTGTCCCTTACCTCCAGTCAAAAGGGCCATCCACAAACAGTGTAAAAACCACAAATGCAGGACAGGCCATGGAGAAAAGGGAGCCTGGTTACACCGATGGAGAGGATGTAAATTGCCAACAGCCTCTCTGGAGAACTGTATGTTGTTTTCTAAAACAGAGCTACAGAGCATAGCACACTTCCACTCATGGGCGTGTATTTTGGGAAAACTAAAAATCCACAACACACAGCCAGCCCAAAGTTTAGGGCTGCTCTGTTTACAAGAATCTCGACTTTGGTACACTTTAAATATCCCAGGTAAGGAAAAAAATTGATATAGATGTTGTGGTACTTATATACAATGGAATGTCACTCAGACATAAAATCAATGTCATAAGGCCAATAGCAGCATAATGAGTGGCTTTAGGTACGATGATGCTAAGTGAAATGAGCCTCAAAGAAAAAGAAACTTATTGTAATATATCACTTATAGAGGGAATGTAAACATGGCTACACATGAACTGAATTACAAAAGAGAACAGAGTTACACATTTAGAAAACACACTTATGCCTCCTTAAGGGGAAAGGTGACGTGGGGTGATGTGTAAAAGCAGAGTTTGAAATTAGCACAGATACCATTCCATATACCAAATATGTAATAGACAAGACCTACTCCTTTCTCAATGAACTGGACACAAAACACCCTATTCACTGAAGAGGAATATATCTGACTGGTAATAATCTTGAAACCTATGTATTTATAAGTCTCCATAATGGAATCAAGTGTATGTAGATTGGCATAAACACAGATCAATGGAACAGGACAGAAAGCCCAGAGATAAACCTACATACCTATGGCTATCTCATCTATGACAAAGGAGCTAAGGATATACAATGGAGAAAAGACAGTCTCTTCAGTAATTGGTGCTGGGAAAACTGGACCCCTACACATAAAAGAATGAAATTAGAACACTCCATAACACCATACACAAAAATAAACTCTAAATGGAGTAGAGATCTAAATAGAAGACCAGACACTATAAAACACTTAGAGGAAACCATAGGCAGAACACTCTATGACATAAATCACAGCAAGATCCTTTTTGACTCACCTCCTAGAGAAATGGAAATAAAACCAGAAATCAACAAATGGGACCTAATGAAACTTAAAAGCTTTTACACAGTATAGGAAAACATAAACAAGATGCAGAAACAACCCTCAGAATGGGAGAAAATATTTTCAAATGAAGCAATTGACAAAGGATTAATCTCCAAACTTTACAAGCACCACATGTAGCTCAATATCACAAAAACAAACAACCCAATCCAAAAACGGGCAGAAGACTTAAATAGACATTTCTCCAAAGAAGATATACAGATTACCAAGAAACACATGAAAGGATGCTGAACATCACTAATCATTAGAGAAATGCAAATCAAAACTACCGTGAGGTATCACCGCACAGCAGTCAGAGTGGCAATCATCCAAAAAAATCTACAAAACAATAAATGCTGGAGAGGCCTTTATTGGAGAAAAGGGAACACACTTGCACTGTGGGTGGGAATGTAAATTGATATGGGCACTAGGGAGAACACTCCAGAGGTTCCTCTAAATAGCTAACAATAGAGGTACCATACGACACAACAATCCAACTACTGGGCATTTGCCTTGCGAAAACCATAATTCAAAAAGAGTTATGTACAAAAATGTTCATTGCAGCTCTATTTACAATAGCCAGGACATAGAAGCAACCTAAGTGTCCATCGACAGATGAATGGATAAAGAAGATCTGGCACATATATACAATGGAATATTACTCAGCCATAAAAAGAAGCAAAACTGAGTTATTTGTACTGAGGTGGATGGACTTAGAATCTGTCCTACAAAGTGAAGTAAGTCAGAAAGGGAAAAACAAATACTGTATGTTAACAGAGATATACGGAATCTAATGAAGAAAAAAAAAAGATTTTGAAGAACCTAGTGGCAGGACAGGATTAAGGACACAGACGTAGAGAAAGGACTTGAGGACACTGGAAGGGGGATGGGTAAGCTGAGACGAAGTGACAGAGTGGCATGGACATAAATACATTACCAAATGTAACACTGATAGCTACTGGAAAGCAGCCACATAGAACAGGGAGATCAGCTCGGTGCTTTGTGACCACATAAAGGGGTGGGATATGGAGTGTGGGAGGGAGATGCAAGAGGGAGGGGATCTGGTGATATTTGTATATGTATAGCTGATTCACTTTGTTATACAGCAGAAACTAACACTCCATTGTAAAACAATTATACTCCAATAAACGTGTAAAAGGAAAAAAAAAAGAATGCCCAGGGATAAACCTACACACCTATGGTCAACTAATCTATGACAAAGGAGGCAAGACTATACAATGGAGATAAGACAGTCTCTTCAATCATTGGTGCTGGGAAATATGGACAGCTACATGTAAAAGAATGAAATTAGAACACTCCCCAACACCATACATAAAAATATATTCAAAATGGATTAGAGACCTTAATGTAAGACGGGACAGTATAAAACTCTGAGAGGAAAACTTACGAAGGATACTCTGACGTAAATCACAGCAAGATCTTTTTTGATCCACCTCCTGTAGTAATGAAATAAAAAAGAAAACTAAACAGATGGGACCTAATGAAATGTAAAAGCTTTTACAAAGCAAAGGAAACTACAAACAAGACGAAAAGACAACCCTCAGAATGGCAGAAAATATTTGCAAATGAATCAATGGACAAATAATTAATCTCCAATATATATATATATAAACAGCTCATGCAGCTCAATATTAATAAAACAAACAACCCAATACAAAAATGGAAGAAGATCTAAATAGACATTTCTTCCAAGAAGACATAGAGATGGCCAGTACGCACATGAAAATCTGCTCAACATCACTAATTATTAGAGAAATGGAAATCGAAACTACAATGAGGTATCACGTCACACCTGTTAGAATGGGCATCATCAGAAAATCTACAAACAACAAATGCTGGAGACGCTGTGGAGAAAAGGAACCTTCTTCCACTATTGTTGGGAATGTAAATTGATATAGTCTCTATGGAGAACAGTATGGAGGTTCCTTAAAAAACTAAAAATAGAATTACCATATAATCCAGCAATCCCACTACTGGGCATATACCCAGAGAAAACCATAAATCAAAAAGACACATTCACCACAATGTTCATTGCAGCACTATTTACAATAGCCAGGTAATGAAAGCAACCTAAGTGCCCACAGACAGATGAATGGATAAAGATGTGGTACATATATACAATGGAATATTACTCAGCCATACATAGGAATGAAATTGGGTCATTTGTAGAGACCTTGATGGATCTAGAGACTGTCATACAGAGTGAAGTAAGTCAGAAAGAGAAAAACAAATATTGTATGTTAATGCATATATGTGGAACCTAGAAAAATGGTACAGATGAACCGGTTTGCAGGGCAGAGATAGAGACACAGATGTAGAGAACAAACATATGGACACCAAGGGGGTAATGCTATGTGAGGGTGGTGGTGGGATGAATTGGGAGACTGGGATTCACATGTGCACACTTATATGTATAAAATAGATATCCAATAAGAACCTGCTGTATAAAAGAAATAAATAAATTTTAAAAAAATTAAAAATAAATAAATAACATTTAATAAAATAAACCAAAAAAAGTTTTTCCCTTCACATAGACGTCTTTATCTTAATGCATTATTTCCATGTTTATATCTCCAAATTAAAAAAAAGAGGAATAAATAAAATCTACCTTGAACCAAAAATAAAAAAAAAGAAAAAAGAAAAAAACAGAACCCACCAGTTATACAGAGGAAAATCGTATCAGGGCACTTGCTCCAGTGGTAAAAGATTCTTAAGTTGGTCAGAGGTGGGAAATCTTCTCCCATGCAGTCAGCCCCACAAGGAGCAACCTCATTGCAAAGCTGGGGGACTGTGTCGAGGCGTCTGTGAGTCAATGTGAGCTGAGCCCCAGTCCTGCTGCAGCTGAACTCTTCCCACCCTTTCCAGGTAAAACACATGAATATGCACAAGAACTTGCAAGCCTAGAGGAAGGGCTGTGGAGCCACACCAGCGACAGCACGCAGGCCGACTTGGTGCCTGCAGGCCAGCCAGGATGGTCCTGGCCTCAGATGCTCTTCTGGAAGCTTTCCATTTCCCTACCTGTGATACCCCTCCTGCCACGGCCCCCACTGCTTTTTTACTTCCTCACCTCTGCCTGGGGAGACATTCCAGTGGCAGGTATGGGTGACACATCCTCTTCTTTAGCAGGTGGCAGCCTGGCAACTCCTGCAGAAAGTCCAGCAGAGCCCCACTCACAATGGGCCAACCACAAAGCCACGGCCCCTCACTCCCTCCCACCACCCCAGCCCCGACACTGCTGACGGGGCCGAGAATATGGCGTCAGGTACAGCTACAGGGGCTCTTGCTGACTGGAGAGGTGTTTATATTGACCTCAACCAGGCACACGTGGGGAGGGCTGGCAGGCAGCGTCAGGCTGCCCAAATCAGCCAATCCTCACCCCTCAGGGACTCACAGTTGCAGAAAATGAACCTTGCTAAACGGGCCACGCCCAAGGAACAGGTGTGGGCTCTTGAGAGTCAGGATAGACAAGGGGCTGCAGCTGCGGCTTGTTTTCTTCTCATTTTATCTGGTCCATGAGTGGAAAACAACTTCAAGAAGACCCTATACTAATGAGAGGAACCCAGGAGTCAGGGAGAGGAGTGATGGTGGGTGGAGACAGAGGTCTGGTGCCTGGCTGCAGTGGAAGTGTCTGGAAGACCAGGCAGAGAGAGGCTGCACAGAGTGATAGCCAGGGTCACAGACCTGTCAGAGCTGCTGTTTGTTAGTTCAAGTCCTGCTCTGTGGTGTTCTGTGTCAGCTGTGAGCGACAGGTGAGCTGGGGGTTCTCTGCATGGTGGGCTATGTGCACAGTTCCTGTGTTTCCAGCCCTGCTGGGTTACCTGCCCAGGGGAGCTCCGTATCCTGGGAAGGGCCTGACTATGAGAGCCCCATGGGCTGCTGGGTAGCTGCACAGGTGAGCTCCATACCCTGGGAGGGACTTGACCACGAGAGCCCCGTGGGCTGTGGGGTGGGGGTGCAGCCCAGGTGAGCTCCATATCCTGGGATTGGCCTGACCACGAGAGCCCCATGGGCTGCTGAAAACCTGGTAAAGGATATCAGGACAGTCAGTGAAGCCACCGAGGATATACATCCAGTAGCTCCTATTTCCTACACCCTGCTGGTCATTCTACCATCCACCAGGCCATGGCATTCTGTATTAGACTTCAATGATGCCTTCTTCTGTATTCCATTCATCTCAGAGTCACAAGAATTTTTGGCTTGTGAGTGGCAGGACACAACATGCAACCAAAGCAATAATGCTGGGCCGTCCTGCCCCAATGGTTCAAAAATCCCCACACCATCATTGGGGAAATGTCTTCTAAAGACCTAAAAGTTCTACCTCTGTGAAAGGGAACCCTCCTTCAATATGCAGCGGACATTCTGATCGCCAGGCCTACTAAAGACGCCTCTGAACTACCTAGCCAAGAAAGGATAGAAGGTGTCCAAGAAAAAGGCTCAAATATCCCAGGCTAAGGTGACATGCCTGAGCTTCATTCTCACAGATATTCGGAGAAACGCATCCCAGGATAGGGAAGAAGCCATTTGCAGCCTTACCTCTTCTAAACCTAGAGGACAGCTTAGGGGTTCCTGGGGAGGCCAAGGTTTTCTGCATCTGGATCCCTAACTACAGTCTAATAGCTGGGCCTCTACATGAAACACTGACATGAAAAGATGATGATCCTTTTGAATAGAATCCAGAAGCAGCCTCTCAAGAATGGAAAGAGCAGTCAATTCAGACCCTTGCCCAGGAACTCCCTAATTTAGCTAAACCCTTTGACCTTTACATACCCGGTCAAAGGTTAATTGCCCTTGGAGCCTTAGTGCAAAAACTGGGACCACTTGAAATGGAGCAACACAAGAATGCCCTTCAGGTATGATAAACTATGGTCACCAAGGGCTTTGCCCACCGACTCATCAGGCCAGGATACTGGGGTATCTAAAAAGATGGAAATCAGCAGCCCACAAGGCCAGCTCCCTCCTAAGGGAAAAGGACCCCACGTGGTGATCCTAACCACGCATCATGCCCTGAAGTTGCAGGGGTCACTCTGTGGACACACTGACCTCGAGTGAGGAGGCCCTCCAACGCCAACCTCCAGAGAGACAAACGGGGGCAACGGGCCACCAAGATGACTCGTGTGACCATCACTTGACCTGGAGTTTCTCTCAGAAAACAACAAGACTGTGCCCCGAAAGAGCAGACTACTGCTTGCAGGACTTACTGCACCCAGAGGGGAGCTAATAAGCTTGGCGGGGGAAATGTATATCATGCTTTCACCATAGAAAACCCTACAGACACCACGGTGATGGTGGCCAATATGACCGGCTGGACTGCTGGCTACTTCTAAAGGCCGTTGACTCAGTGGACCTCATGGCCCTGGATCACCACTGGCCCTGGACTGTCTGGGAGTTGTGCAGGCAGGGCTCTCACACATGGTGCTGTTTGTACATTAATTCAGGGACCTAATTAAAGAAAGCACAGACTACTGGTCAGAGCATCTAGGCTGGCAAAATCCGTCAGCCTAAGGTCGCCGAACAAATGTGGGGTGGGGTGAAACCTGCCACCGCAGCATCTCTGCGCATCTCTTTCCCGGACCTTAAAGGTCATTAGAATCTATAACACTTCCAATGCTGGTGCTCAGGCGGACGAGAAGTGAGGCAGGAGGCCTTGGGACAATCAACCTCACCTGGAGGCTGGTGGGGAGACATTTTGCCCCTCCCCCCATGTATCAGGGCTCCCACCACAGCATGAAGCAGTTACAAAAGAGGGGTCTGCACCCTCAACACCCCAAGGATGAGGAATGGAACAAAAAGCAGAGGAGGTGTTCATCTCCGGCAACGTTCATTAAAAATTCCTGGGAGATAAAAAGAGAATCTGGGCAATAAAATAAAGTCTAACCTGTTTTTCCTTTGTGCTTTGTCTAATTTCACGTGTTCCTAGGGTTCCACATGCAGAGGTCCCACACCCGTCACTTCAGACCCGATTTCCTAGTGCAGAATGGCTGGGTCGACACCTCAGCTAGCGGGGTCCCATGCAAACTCTGCGGCATAGAGCCCGAGCTGCAGCCAACCCAGCCCTCGAGAGCTCCATCCCCTCCCTCCCACTGACGCTGCCGGGATCCCTACACAGCAGCCCAGCCCACAGCCCGTGGGGCAGTGCACGTTCTCACCTCTCCATTCTGTTTTCAAAATAATGTTTCCTTTGCTTCTGAACCAAACTCAGTCTTGATCTGTTGGCTCCAATGACACTGGGCACGGGGACTCCTGTTGGGGTCCACTCTGGAGGATCAGTAACAGAAATTGAGAACATTGTAACTTCAATGAACAGGTGTGTGAGCCAAACTGTAGTTAACATAGAGCAGTGTATAATGCTCGGGTAAAATAAGATGTTTTTAAGACTTACATTTGATATTTCCATCACTTTCCTATAAGCAAGTTCAGTGAAGACGTCTGTCTTATTTGTCAGGTCAACATTAGATAAATGAAGTGATTTATTTCCATGGATGTAGATCGAATACTCTTGGCTGAAGCTTCAATCTTGTTTTGAATGCTTTTCCATTGAAAAGGATACCTCTCTTTCAGCTCCCCCATTTCTGAGAAGTATAAAATCTTATAATTTATTATTACCAAAGGGGAAAGGTAGGAGAAGGGATAAATTAACAGTTTGGGATTAACACATACACACTGCTATGTATAAAATAGATCATCAACAAGGAACTACTGTATAGCCCAGGGAACTACACTGAATATTTTGCAATAACCTATAAGGGGAAATAATCTGAAAAAGAATCGATATTTTTATTGACATCATCTATCAATGACAGATAAAATGTAACCTAAGCAAGGCCGATGGTGAGCGCTTCTGACCCTGAAGATTTCAATCATCTAAAGTTTGGGCTCTGCCTATTTCCCAAGGATCTTAATGGACATACGTGTAGCCGTAGCTTAAAAATTCCCCAGTTTGGGGTTCGGGGAGGCACTGATTTGGAAAAATCCCTGGTGTTCTCCTTACATGCACATGACCCTTCCTACAGCTAAAACATGCCTGTCACACCTAGAGGATGGTACACCATTTGATCGGAAAGAGTTTGGAAAAGGCACCTCATCTCCTCATCGCCTGGTGCTCGGGTTCACCCCGCCAGCATCTTTCCTAACAATCTCCTCACTTGGGGATATCAACACCGTCAACATCCTGTTGCACAGAGTTTGGAATTTGTCCAGAGCATGAAGCGGAAGGATGAGAAAAATTTAGAGACCAGTCTTAGGTGTGCGGACAGGCACATGTCACTCTAATTTCCAATCCGGAAGAAAAATTCATCAAAGGCTAGAATTGCCCACGGAAACAGAATAGGGCTAGAGGAAATCCCGCTGTTTTGTGTCCTGTTTCCAAAAACACAAGTTGAAAAATGGAACTCAGGGGCACTAAAATTCATGAAACTGCAGAGTTGAAAATATCTATCGTCGAAAAATGTCTTGAGGTAAGCCACAGAAAAAGACTTGTAAGCAAGGGAGAGTGGCAGGAAACATATTTGAAGAGGTAGAAAGGACTCCCCATTAAAGCACAAGAAAAGGGGCTGAACGTCGCCAATGATGCAGTTGGCCAAAAAGGGCGTATGCATTTTTTCTGAATATATTCAAGTAAAGGCCATACACACTTTTTATCCAACCAAACAGGTGGACACTGGAAATCAATACTACAAAATATATCACTTCACATCAGTCAGAAGGGCCATCCACATAAAGTGTAAACACCAGAAATGCAGGACAGGGAGAGGAGAAAAGGGAGCCCTGTGAGGCTGATAGTGGAAATGTAATTTGCCAATGGCCACTCTGGAGAAGTGTATTGTGTTTGCTAAAACATCTAAAAAATGATCTACAGAGCATAGGGCACTTGCACTCATGCGCATATACCTTGGGAAAAACAAAAATCAAAAGAAAACAGGCACCCCAACGTTTACCACCTCTCTGTTAAAAAGGGCCTCCACTTGGATATAACCTAAATGTCCCTGGAAGGATAAAATGGATAAAAGAGATGGGGTACTTATGTAGAGTGGAATATTACTCATCCAGAAATCAATGAAATAAGGCCAGTTGGAACAACTCTGGAGGAGTTACCTACGATCATTCTAAGTGACATATGTCAGAAAGAAAAAGACACATATCATAAGATGTCACTTAAAGGTGGAATCAAAAATGGCTACACATGAAATAAATTACAAAACAGAAACATACTCAAATATGTAGAAAATAGACATAAGGCTGCTAAATGGGAAAGGTGGGGAATGGTGAGGTATTATCGAGGAGGTTGAAATTAGCAAAGATACCATTCCAAGTACCACATTGAATAACTGACAAGGCCTACACGGTACCTCAAAGAACTGCACTCAGCCCACTCAAGTCACTGGAAAATAATACATAAGACTGGTAAGCATCTGAAAAAGAATTTATTGTTGTCTCACAGTACATGAATCAAGTGGATGTACAGCAGCAAAACACAGAGCTTTGAAAATCAGCTGTAACCAATATAAAAATAAATTTAAAAATATTTATAAAAACAGTGAGACAGACAAAAATTCTTACAACTTTTGTTGAAGGGCTACGATGTAATATGGATTGAACACATGTAGACCCACAGCAGGATGATATATAAGGCTGGAAGCTATGCACGCTAAGAGATGTTAGAGAGGCTGGGTGAGGAAATCCAGACCTTTTAAAGTAATACTGCCTGGTACCCATTCCATGGGTCCCAAATCTGCAGGTTCAAGGGAATCTTCTGACAGTGAATACATGCCTGGGAAACCGAGATGAATGTACACCGTGTGCTCAGGAAAGGTGTCTAAAATGCACCTCATTTTTGATCTCCTGGTGCTGGGGTTCGCCATTCCAGCTACATTACTAACAATCTCCCCACTTGGAGAATCAGCACCTTTAACCTCCTGTTTTACACAGTTTTCAATTTGTGCAGAGGATAAATGGGAAGAGGGGGAACCAATGAGAGATTAGCTGTAGGAGTTTTGACAGGCATATGTCACTCTAATTTCCCATTAGGAAGAAGAATTAACCAAAGGCTCAGCCTGCCTCCCCAGAACCAGAATAGGGCCGGAAGCAATCCAATGGTTTGGCGGCCAGCTCACAAAAAAAGCGAGTTGCAAAATGTAGCTCAGGAGCAGACAATTCAAAGACCTGCAAAGATATAAATGATAACCAACGTCCAAAAATATATTCAGGTAAGGCAACGAAGAGGATCTGAATGAGAGGCAGAATTGCAGGAAACAGATTTCAAAAGGTAGATTCTACTCACATTTAAAGCATATGAAAAGCAGCAGAATTTCTAAAATGATGCAGTTGGGCAAAAGGGTGTATGCGTTTTTTTCGTGAATATCTTCAGGAAAAAAACACATACAGAGATTTTGGCCAACCAAACAAGAGGGAAATGCAAATCCACACAACAAAGAAGTCTCAATTTCCACTGCTCAGAAAGGCCATCCAAAAAATGTGTGCAAACCAGAAATGCAGGAGAGGCCATGGAAAACAGGGAGCCTAGTCACGCTGATGGGTGGGGTATAAATATCCAAGAGCCATTCTGAAGAAGTGTATGCTGTTTCCTAAAACATCTAAAATACAAAGCCCCCGAGCAAAGGGGACTTCAACTCATGGGTATATAACTTGGGAAGATTAAATATCAATAAGACACAGGCACCCCAAAATTTAGGGCTGCTCTGCATACAAGGACCTCAACTTTGGTACACCTAAAATATGCCAGGAAAAAGAGAAATGCATAAAGAACTTGTGGTAATTTTGCACAATGGAATATCACTCAGACATGAAATCAATGTATATAAGGCCAGTAGCAGCATAAGGAGTGGATTTAGGTATGATGAATCTAAGGGAAATTAGTCACACAGAAAAATAATCTTATCATAAGATATCACTTATGAAGATCCTGTAAACATGGCTACACATGAACTGAGTTAGGAAAGAGAACAGAGTCTCTCATTTAGTAAAAACTCTTATGACTGCTTAAGGGGGAAGGAGAGGTGGGGTGATGCATAAAACCAGAGTTTGATATAAGTACAAATAACGTTCCAGAAACCAACTATGGAACAGACAAGACCTACAACTTCCTCAGTGAAAGGGACTCAAAACCCCATATTTACCGCAGAGGAATATATCTCACTAGTAAGAATCTTAAAACCTATGTATTGATATGTCTGCGTAAGGGAATCAAGTGTGTCTAGACTGGCAAAAACATGGCAGCGAGAATCAGCTCAAACCCACTATAAAAAGGAATTTCAAAAACAAAACAAAAAAACAGGGAAATTCTTTACAAATCCTTCAGGGTCTCTGATGAAACGTGGAATGACCCTATCGACAATGACAGCTGGATGTGGCATAAGGCTGGACACTTGGGACTGAGAGGATTGGTGAGATTGGGTGAGCAAATGCAGACCCTTTCAAGCAATAAGGCATGGCACCCATTCCTTGGGTCCCAACTCTCCAGGTTGAAGGGAATATTACAACAGCTATAACATGTACGAAAAACCTAGAGAATGGACACAGGGTGAATAGGAAAGGTTTCTAAACCTCAATGAATAGTCCCTCACCTGGTGCTCCGTTTTGAATTTCCAACTGCTTTACTATCAATCCCACAACTTGGAGAGACAGCCCCTTAACCTCCTGGTTCAAACAGGTTGCCAATTTGGCAGAGGATGAAAGGGAAGAGGGAGTACCAATGAGAGAGTAGCTCTTAGGCATTTGGACTAGCACATGTCACTCTAATATCCTGGCAGGAAGAAGAATTTACCAAAATCAAAGCCACCCACTGGGAACCAGTATAGGTCCTGAACCAAAATTTTGGACTTGCGTTCAGCTCACAAAAAACGAGTGGAAAAATGGAGCTCAGGGGCACAGCAATTCACAAACTGGCAGAGTAATAAAGGACAACTATCGTCCAAAAATCTGTTTAGGGAAGGCAACGAGGCAGACTTGAAAGCGAGGCTGAATAGCAGGAAACAGATTTCAAGAGGTACGTTGCAATCACATTGAAAGCACAGGAAGAAGGGCACAACTTTGACACTGATGCACTTGGCCAAAATGGCCGTATGTGTATTCTCCTGAATATATTCAGGAGAAAACGCATACACCCTTTTTGGCCAAGCAAGCAAGCGGGCAATGCAAATCTGCACTACAAAGAAGTATCAGTTCCCACTGGTCAAAAGGGACATCCACAAAATGTGTAAAAACCAGAAAGGCAAGACAGGCCCTGGAGAACAGGGAGCCTTGTTATGCTGATGGGCAGGATGTAAATTGCCAACTGCCTCACTGGAGGAGTGCATTGTGTTCCCTAAAACAAGTAAACAACAGAGCTACAGAGCCAAGGGCGCCTCCAGTCTAGGGAATATACCTTGGGAAAACTGAAAATCAATAAGACAGAGCCACGCCAAAATTTAGGGCTGAATTGCTTACAAGAACCTAAACTTGGGTACACCTTAAATATCCCAGGAAATATAAAAATGGTTCAAAAAATTGTGGTACTTACATACGATGGAATATCCCTCAGCCATGAAATGAATGTCATAAGACCAGTAGCAGCAAAATGAGTGGATGCAGGTACGATGATTCTAAGTCAAATAAGTCACGCAGAAAAAGAAACTTATCATAAGATATCACTTATGAAGATCCTGTAAACATGGCTACACATGAACTGAGTTAGGAAAGAGAACAGAGTCTCACATTTAGAAAACACTCTTATGCCTGCATAAAGGGGAAGGAGAGGTGGGGTGATGCATAAAACCAGAGTTTGATATAAGCACAGGGATCGTTCCAAAAACCAACTTTGGAATAGACAAGACCGACACCTTCCTCAGTGAAAGAGACTCAAAACCCCATATTTCCCACAGAGGAATATATCTGACTAGTAAGAATCTTAAAACCTATGTATTGATATGTCTCCATAAGGGAATCAAGTGTGTCTAGAGTGGCATAAACATGGCAGCGAGAATCAGCTCAAACCCACTATAAAAAGGAATTTCAAAAGCAAAACCAAAAAACAGGGAAATTCTTTACAATTCCTTCAGGGTGTCTGAGGAAACCTGGAAAGACCCTATCTACAATGACAGCTGGATGTGGCATAAGGCTGGACACTTGGGACTGAGAGGATTGGTGAGATTGGGTGAGCAAATGCAGACCCTTTCAAGCAATAATGCATGGCCCCCATTCCATGGGTCCCAACTCTCCAGGTTCAAGGGAATATTACTACAGCTATAACATGTACAGGAAACCTAGAGAATGGACACACTGTGAATACGAAAGGTTTCTAAAACTCAACGAATAGTCCCTCTCCTGGTGCTCCAGTTTGACTTTCCAACTGCCTTACTATCAATCTCCCAACTTGGAGAGACAGGCCCTTTAACCTCCTGGTTTGCACAGGTTCCCAATTTGGCAGAGGATGGAAGGGACGAGGGAGAACCCATGAGAGAGTAGCTGTTAGGCATTTGGACGGGCACATGTCACTCTAATTTCCCGGCAGGAAGAAGAATTAACCAAAGTCTCAGCCACCCACCGGGAACCAGTATAGGACAGGATCCAAAATTTTGGACTTGCGTTCAGCTCACAAAAAACGAGTTGAGAAATGGAGCTCAGGGGCACAGCAATTCACAAACTGGCAGAGTGATAAAGGACAACTATCGTCCAAAAATCTGTTGAGGGAAGTCAACGAGGCGGACTTGAAAGCGAGGCAAAATAGCAGGAAACATATTTCAAGAGGTACGTTGGAATCGCCTGTAAAGCACAGGAAGAGGGGCACAACTTGGACAATGGTGCACTTGGCCAAAAAGGGCGTATGCGTTTTCTCCTGAATATATTCAGGAGAAAACGCATACGCCCTTTTTGGCCAAGCAAGCAAGCGGGCAATGCAAATCTGCACTACAAAGAAGTATCACTTCCCACCGGTCAAAAGGGACATCCACAAAATGTGTAAAAACCAGAAAGGCAAGACAGGCCCTGGAGAACTGGGAGCCTTGTTATGCTGATGGGCGGGATGTAAACTGCCAACTGCCTCACTGGAGGAGTGCATTGTGTTCCCTAAAACAAGTAAACAACAGAGCTACAGAGCCAAGGCCACTTCCAGGCTAGGGAATATACCTTGGGAAAACTGAAAATCAATAAGAAAGAGCCACCTCCAAATTTAGGGCTGCACTGGCTACAAGAACCTCAACTTGGGTACACCTTAAATATCCCAGGAAATATAAAAATGGTTCAAAACATTGTGGTACTTACGTACGATGGAATATCCCTCAGCCATGAAATCAATGTCATAAGACCAGTAGCAGCAAAGTGAGTGGATTCAGGTACGATGATTCTAAGTGAAATAAGTCACACAGAAAAAGAAACTTATCATAAGATATCACTTATGAAGATCCTGTAAACATGGCTACACGTGAACTGAGTTAGGAAAGAGAACAGAGTCTCACATTTAGAAAACACTCTTATGCCTGCATAAAGGGGAAGGAGAGGTGGGGTGATGCATAAAACCAGAGTTTGATATAAGCACAGGGACCGTTTCAAAAACCAACTTTGGAATTGACAAAACCGACACCTTCCTCAGTGAAAGAGACTCAAAACCCCATATTTCCCACAGAGGAATATATCTGACTAGTAAGAATCTTAAAACCTATGTATTGATATGTCTCCATAAGGGAATCAAGTGTGTCTAGAGTGGCATAAACATGGCAGCGAGAATCAGCTCAAACCCACTATAAAAAGGAATTTCAAAAGCAAAACCAAAAAACAGGGAAATTCTTTACAATTCCTTCAGGGTGTCTGAGGAAACCTGGAAAGACCCTATCTACAATGACAGCTGGATGTGGCATAAGGCTGGACACTTGGGACTGAGAGGATTGGTGAGATTGGGTGAGCAAATGCAGACCCTTTCAAGCAATAATGCATGGCCCCCATTCCATGGGTCCCAACTCTCCAGGTTCAAGGGAATATTACTACAGCTATAACATGTACAGGAAACCTAGAGAATGGACACACTGTGAATACGAAAGGTTTCTAAAACTCAACGAATAGTCCCTCTCCTGGTGCTCCAGTTTGACATTCCAACTGCCTTACTATCAATCTCCCAACTTGGAGAGACAGGCCCTTTAACCTCCTGGTTTGCACAGGTTCCCAATTTGGCAGAGGATGGAAGGGACGAGGGAGAACCCATGAGAGAGTAGCTGTTAGGCATTTGGACGGGCACATGTCACTCTAATTTCCCGGCAGGAAGAAGAATTAACCAAAGTCTCAGCCACCCACCGGGAACCAGTATAGGACAGGATCCAAAATTTTGGACTTGCGTTCAGCTCCCAAAAAACGAGCTGAGAAATGGAGCTCAGGGGCACAGCAATTCACAAACTGGCAGAGTGATAAAGGACAACTATCGTCCAAAAATCTGTTGAGGGAAGTCAACGAGGCGGACTTGAAAGTGAGGCAAAATAGCAGGAAACAGATTTCAAGAGGTACGTTGGAATCGCCTGTAAAGCACAGGAAGAGGGGCACAACTTGGACAATGGTGCACTTGGCCAAAAAGGGCGTATGCGTTTTCTCCTGAATATATTCAGGAGAAAACGCATACGCCCTTTTTGGCCAAGCAAGCAAGCGGGCAATGCAAATCTGCACTACAAAGAAGTATCACTTCCCACCGGTCAAAAGGGACATCCACAAAATGTGTAAAAACCAGAAAGGCAAGACAGGCCCTGGAGAACAGGGAGCCTTGTTATGCTGATGGGCGGGATGTAAATTGCCAACTGCCTCACTGGAGGAGTGCATTGTGTTCCCTAAAACAAGTAAACAACAGAGCTACAGAGCCAAGGCCACTTCCAGTCTAGGGAATATACCTGGGGAAAACTGAAAATCAATAAGAAAGAGCCACCTCCAAATTTAGGGCTGCACTGGCTACAAGAACCTCAACTTGGGTACACCTTCAATATCCCAGGAAATATAAAAATGGTTCAAAACATTGTGGTACTTACGTACGATTGAATATCCCTCAGCCATGAAATCAATGTCATAAGACCAGTAGCAGCAAAGTGAGTGGATTCAGGTACGATGATTCTAAGTGAAATAAGTCACACAGAAAAAGAAACTTATCATAAGATATCACTTATGAAGATCCTGTAAACATGGCTACACGTGAACTGAGTTAGGAAAGAGAACAGAGTCTCACATTTAGAAAACACTCTTATGCCTGCATAAAGGGGAAGGAGAGGTGGGGTGATGCATAAAACCAGAGTTTGATATAAGCACAGGGACCGTTCCAAAAACCAACTTTGGAATAGAGAAGACCTAAACCTTCCTCAGTGAAAGAGACTCAAAACCCCATATTTCCCGCAGAGGAATATATCTGACTAGTAAGAATCTTAAAACCTATGTATTGATATGACTCCATAAGGGAATCAAGTGTGTCTAGAGTGGCATAAACATGGCAGCGAGAATCAGCTCAAACCCACTATAAAAAGGAATTTCAAAAGCAAAACCAAAAAACAGGGAAATTCTTTACAATTCCTTCAGGGTGTCTGAGGAAACCTGGAAAGACCCTATCTACAATGACAGCTGGATGTGGCATAAGGCTGGACACTTGGGACTGAGAGGATTGGTGAGATTGGGTGAGCAAATGCAGACCCTTTCAAGCAATAATGCATGGCCCCCATTCCATGGGTCCCAACTCTCCAGGTTCAAGGGAATATTACTACAGCTATAACATGTACAGGAAACCTAGAGAATGGACACACTGTGAATACGAAAGGTTTCTAAAACTCAACGAATAGTCCCTCTCCTGGTGCTCCAGTTTGACTTTCCAACTGCCTTACTATCAATCTCCCAACTTGGAGAGACAGGCCCTTTAACCTCCTGGTTTGCACAGGTTCCCAATTTGGCAGAGGATGGAAGGGACGAGGGAGAACCCATGAGAGAGTAGCTGTTAGGCATTTGGACGGGCACATGTCACTCTAATTTCCCGGCAGGAAGAAGAATTAACCAAAGTCTCAGCCACCCACCGGGAACCAGTATAGGACAGGATCCAAAATTTTGGACTTGCGTTCAGCTCACAAAAAACGAGTTGAGAAATGGAGCTCAGGGGCACAGCAATTCACAAACTGGCAGAGTGATAAAGGACAACTATCGTCCAAAAATCTGTTGAGGGAAGTCAACGAGGCGGACTTGAAAGTGAGGCAAAATAGCAGGAAACAGATTTCAAGAGGTACGTTGGAATCGCCTGTAAAGCACAGGAAGAGGGGCACAACTTGGACAATGGTGCACTTGGCCAAAAAGGGCGTATGCGTTTTCTCCTGAATATATTCAGGAGAAAACGCATACACCCTTTTTGGCCAAGCAAGCAAGCGGGCAATGCAAATCTGCACTACAAAGAAGTATCACTTCCCACCGGTCAAAAGGGACATCCACAAAATGTGTAAAAACCAGAAAGGCAAGACAGGCCCTGGAGAACAGGGAGCCTTGTTATGCTGATGGGCGGGATGTAAATTGCCAACTGCCTCACTGGAGGAGTGCATTGTGTTCCCTAAAACAAGTAAACAACAGAGCTACAGAGCCAAGGCCACTTCCAGTCTAGGGAATATACCTGGGGAAAACTGAAAATCAATAAGAAAGAGCCACCTCCAAATTTAGGGCTGCACTGGCTACAAGAACCTCAACTTGGGTACACCTTAAATATCCCAGGAAATATAAAAATGGTTCAAAACATTGTGGTACTTACGTACGATGGAATATCCCTCAGCCATGAAATCAATGTCATAAGACCAGTAGCAGCAAAGTGAGTGGATTCAGGTACGATGATTCTAAGTGAAATAAGTCACACAGAAAAAGAAACTTATCATAATATATCACTTAGGAAGATCCTGTAAACATGGCTACACGTGAACTGAGTTAGGAAAGAGAACAGAGTCTCACATTTAGAAAACACTCTTATGCCTGCATAAAGGGGAAGGAGAGGTGGGGTGATGCATAAAACCAGAGTTTGATATAAGCACAGGGACCGTTTCAAAAACCAACTTTGGAATTGACAAGACCGACACCTTCCTCAGTGAAAGAGACTCAAAACCCCATATTTCCCACAGAGGAATATATCTGACTAGTAAGAATCTTAAAACCTATGTATTGATATGTCTCCATAAGGGAATCAAGTGTGTCTAGAGTGGCATAAACATGGCAGCGAGAATCAGCTCAAACCCACTATAAAAAGGAATTTCAAAAGCAAAACCAAAAAACAGGGAAATTCTTTACAATTCCTTCAGGGTGTCTGAGGAAACCTGGAAAGACCCTATCTACAATGACAGCTGGATGTGGCATAAGGCTGGACACTTGGGACTGAGAGGATTGGTGAGATTGGGTGAGCAAATGCAGACCCTTTCAAGCAATAATGCATGGCCCCCATTCCATGGGTCCCAACTCTCCAGGTTCAAGGGAATATTACTACAGCTATAACATGTACAGGAAACCTAGAGAATGGACACACTGTGAATACGAAAGGTTTCTAAAACTCAACGAATAGTCCCTCTCCTGGTGCTCCAGTTTGACTTTCCAACTGCCTTACTATCAATCTCCCAACTTGGAGAGACAGGCCCTTTAACCTCCTGGTTTGCACAGGTTCCCAATATGGCAGAGGATGGAAAGGACGAGGGAGAACCCATGAGAGAGTAGCTGTTAGGCATTTGGACGGGCACATGTCACTCTAATTTCCCGGCAGGAAGAAGAATTAACCAAAGTCTCAGCCACCCACCGGGAACCAGTATAGGACAGGATCCAAAATTTTGGACTTGCGTTCAGCTCCCAAAAAACGAGCTGAGAAATGGAGCTCAGGGGAACAGCAATTCACAAACTGGCAGAGTGATAAAGGACAACTATCGTCCAAAAATCTGTTGAGGGAAGTCAACGAGGCGGACTTGAAAGTGAGGCAAAATAGCAGGAAACAGATTTCAAGAGGTACGTTGGAATCGCCTGTAAAGCACAGGAAGAGGGGCACAACTTGGACAATGGTGCACTTGGCCAAAAAGGGTGTATGCGTTTTCTCCTGAATATATTCAGGAGAAAACGCATACGCCCTTTTTGGCCAAGCAAGCAAGCGGGCAATGCAAATCTGCACTACAAAGAAGTATCACTTCCCACCGGTCAAAAGGGACATCCACAAAATGTGTAAAAACCAGAAAGGCAAGACAGGCCCTGGAGAACAGGGAGCCTTGTTATGCTGATGGGCGGGATGTAAATTGCCAACTGCCTCACTGGAGGAGTGCATTGTGTTCCCTAAAACAAGTAAACAACAGAGCTACAGAGCCAAGGCCACTTCCAGTCTAGGGAATATACCTGGGGAAAACTGAAAATCAATAAGAAAGAGCCACCTCCAAATTTAGGGCTGCACTGGCTACAAGAACCTCAACTTGGGTACACCTTCAATATCCCAGGAAATATAAAAATGGTTCAAAACATTGTGGTAATTACGTACGATTGAATATCCCTCAGCCATGAAATCAATGTCATAAGACCAGTAGCAGCAAAGTGAGTGGATTCAGGTACGATGATTCTAAGTGAAATAAGTCACACAGAAAAAGAAACTTATCATAAGATATCACTTATGAAGATCCTGTAAACATGGCTACACGTGAACTGAGTTAGGAAAGAGAACAGAGTCTCACATTTAGAAAACACTCTTATGCCTGCATAAAGGGGAAGGAGAGGTGGGGTGATGCATAAAACCAGAGTTTGATATAAGCACAGGGACCGTTCCAAAAACCAACTTTGGAATAGAGAAGACCTAAACCTTCCTCAGTGAAAGAGACTCAAAACCCCATATTTCCCGCAGAGGAATATATCTGACTAGTAAGAATCTTAAAACCTATGTATTGATATGACTCCATAAGGGAATCAAGTGTGTCTAGAGTGGCATAAACATGGCAGCGAGAATCAGCTCAAACCCACTATAAAAAGGAATTTCAAAAGCAAAACCAAAAAACAGGGAAATTCTTTACAATTCCTTCAGGGTGTCTGAGGAAACCTGGAAAGACCCTATCTACAATGACAGCTGGATGTGGCATAAGGCTGGACACTTGGGACTGAGAGGATTGGTGAGATTGGGTGAGCAAATGCAGACCCTTTCAAGCAATAATGCATGGCCCCCATTCCATGGGTCCCAACTCTCCAGGTTCAAGGGAATATTACTACAGCTATAACATGTACAGGAAACCTAGAGAATGGACACACTGTGAATACGAAAGGTTTCTAAAACTCAACGAATAGTCCCTCTCCTGGTGCTCCAGTTTGACTTTCCAACTGCCTTACTATCAATCTCCCAACTTGGAGAGACAGGCCCTTTAACCTCCTGGTTTGCACAGGTTCCCAATTTGGCAGAGGATGGAAGGGACGAGGGAGAACCCATGAGAGAGTAGCTGTTAGGCATTTGGACGGGCACATGTCACTCTAATTTCCCGGCAGGAAGAAGAATTAACCAAAGTCTCAGCCACCCACCGGGAACCAGTATAGGACAGGATCCAAAATTTTGGACTTGCGTTCAGCTCACAAAAAACGAGTTGAGAAATGGAGCTCAGGGGCACAGCAATTCACAAACTGGCAGAGTGATAAAGGACAACTATCGTCCAAAAATCTGTTGAGGGAAGTCAACGAGGCGGACTTGAAAGTGAGGCAAAATAGCAGGAAACAGATTTCAAGAGGTACGTTGGAATCGCCTGTAAAGCACAGGAAGAGGGGCACAACTTGGACAATGGTGCACTTGGCCAAAAAGGGCGTATGCGTTTTCTCCTGAATATATTCAGGAGAAAACGCATACGCCCTTTTTGGCCAAGCAAGCAAGCGGGCAATGCAAATCTGCACTACAAAGAAGTATCACTTCCCACCGGTCAAAAGGGACATCCACAAAATGTGTAAAAACCAGAAAGGCAAGACAGGCCCTGGAGAACAGGGAGCCTTGTTATGCTGATGGGCGGGATGTAAATTGCCAACTGCCTCACTGGAGGAGTGCATTGTGTTCCCTAAAACAAGTAAACAACAGAGCTACAGAGCCAAGGCCACTTCCAGTCTAGGGAATATACCTGGGGAAAACTGAAAATCAATAAGAAAGAGCCACCTCCAAATTTAGGGCTGCACTGGCTACAAGAACCTCAACTTGGGTACACCTTAAATATCCCAGGAAATATAAAAATGGTTCAAAACATTGTGGTACTTACGTACGATGGAATATCCCTCAGCCATGAAATCAATGTCATAAGACCAGTAGCAGCAAAGTGAGTGGATTCAGGTACGATGATTCTAAGTGAAATAAGTCACACAGAAAAAGAAACTTATCATAAGATATCACTTATGAAGATCCTGTAAACATGGCTACACGTGAACTGAGTTAGGAAAGAGAACAGAGTCTCACATTTAGAAAACACTCTTATGCCTGCAAAAAGGGGAAGGAGAGGTGGGGTGATGCATAAAACCAGAGTTTGATATAAGCACAGGGACCGTTCCAAAAACCAACTTTGGAATAGACAAGACCTACACCTTCCTCAGTGAAAGAGACTCAAAACCCCATATTTCCCACAGAGGAATATATCTGACTAGTAAGAATCTTAAAACCTATGTATTGATATGTCTCCATAAGGGAATCAAGTGTGTCTAGAGTGGCATAAACATGGCAGCGAGAATCAGCTCAAACCCACTATAAAAAGGAATTTCAAAAGCAAAACCAAAAAACAGGGAAATTCTTTACAATTCCTTCAGGGTGTCTGAGGAAACCTGGAAAGACCCTATCTACAATGACAGCTGGATGTGGCATAAGGCTGGACACTTGGGACTGAGAGGATTGGTGAGATTGGGTGAGCAAATGCAGACCCTTTCAAGCAATAATGCATGGCCCCCATTCCATGGGTCCCAACTCTCCAGGTTCAAGGGAATATTACTACAGCTATAACATGTACAGGAAACCTAGAGAATGGACACACTGTGAATACGAAAGGTTTCTAAAACTCAACGAATAGTCCCTCTCCTGGTGCTCCAGTTTGACTTTCCAACTGCCTTACTATCAATCTCCCAACTTGGAGAGACAGGCCCTTTAACCTCCTGGTTTGCACAGGTTCCCAATTTGGCAGAGGATGGAAGGGACGAGGGAGAACCCATGAGAGAGTAGCTGTTAGGCATTTGGACGGGCACATGTCACTCTAATTTCCCGGCAGGAAGAAGAATTAACCAAAGTCTCAGCCACCCACCGGGAACCAGTATAGGACATGATCCAAAATTTTGGACTTGCGTTCAGCTCACAAAAAAACGAGTTGAGAAATGGAGCTCAGGGGCACAGCAATTCACAAACTGGCAGAGTGATAAAGGACAACTATCGTCCAAAAATCTGTTGAGGGAAGTCAACGAGGCGGACTTGAAAGTGAGGCAAAATAGCAGGAAACAGATTTCAAGAGGTACGTTGGAATCGCCTGTAAAGCACAGGAAGAGGGGCACAACTTGGACAATGGTGCACTTGGCCAAAAAGGGCGTATGCGTTTTCTCCTGAATATATTCAGGAGAAAACGCATACGCCCTTTTTGGCCAAGCAAGCAAGCGGGCAATGCAAATCTGCACTACAAAGAAGTATCACTTCCCACCGGTCAAAAGGGACATCCACAAAATGTGTAAAAACCAGAAAGGCAAGACAGGCCCTGGAGAACAGGGAGCCTTGTTATGCTGATGGGCGGGATGTAAATTGCCAACTGCCTCACTGGAGGAGTGCATTGTGTTCCCTAAAACAAGTAAACAACAGAGCTACAGAGCCAAGGCCACTTCCAGTCTAGGGAATATACCTGGGGAAAACTGAAAATCAATAAGAAAGAGCCACCTCCAAATTTAGGGCTGCACTGGCTACAAGAACCTCAACTTGGGTACACCTTAAATATCCCAGGAAATATAAAAATGGTTCAAAACATTGTGGTACTTACGTACGATGGAATATCCCTCAGCCATGAAATCAATGTCATAAGACCAGTAGCAGCAAAGTGAGTGGATTCAGGTACGATGATTCTAAGTGAAATAAGTCACACAGAAAAAGAAACTTATCATAAGATATCACTTATGAAAATCCTGTAAACATGGCTACACGTGAACTGAGTTAGGAAAGAGAACAGAGTCTCACATTTAGAAAACACTCTTATGCCTGCATAAAGGGGAAGGAGAGGTGGGGTGATGCATAAAACCAGAGTTTGATATAAGCACAGGGACCGTTTCAAAAACCAACTTTGGAATTGACAAGACCGACACCTTCCTCAGTGAAAGAGACTCAAAACCCCATATTTCCCACAGAGGAATATATCTGACTAGTAAGAATCTTAAAACCTATGTATTGATATGTCTCCATAAGGGAATCAAGTGTGTCTAGAGTGGCATAAACATGGCAGCGAGAATCAGCTCAAACCCAGTATAAAAAGGAATTTCAAAAGCAAAACCAAAAAACAGGGAAATTCTTTACAATTCCTTCAGGGTGTCTGAGGAAACCTGGAAAGACCCTATCTACAATGACAGCTGGATGTGGCATAAGGCTGGACACCTGGGACTGAGAGGATTGGTGAGATTGGGTGAGCAAATGCAGACCCTTTCAAGCAATAATGCATGGCCCCCATTCCATGGGTCCCAACTCTCCATGTTCAAGGGAATATTACTACAGCTATAACATGTACAGGAAACCTAGAGAATGGACACACTGTGAATACGAAAGGTTTCTAAAACTCAACGAATAGTCCCTCTCCTGGTGCTCCAGTTTGACTTTCCAACTGCCTTACTATCAATCTCCCAACTTGGAGAGACAGGCCCTTTAACCTCCTGGTTTGCACAGGTTCCCAATTTGGCAGAGGATGGAAGGGACGAGGGAGAACCCATGAGAGAGTAGCTGTTAGGCATTTGGACGGGCACATGTCACTCTAATTTCCCGGCAGGAAGAAGAATTAACCAAAGTCTCAGCCACCCACCGGGAACCAGTATAGGACAGGATCCAAAATTTTGGACTTGCGTTCAGCTCACAAAAAACGAGTTGAGAAATGGAGCTCAGGGGCACAGCAATTCACAAACTGGCAGAGTGATAAAGGACAACTATCGTCCAAAAATCTGTTGAGGGAAGTCAACGAGGCGGACTTGAAAGTGAGGCAAAATAGCAGGAAACAGATTTCAAGAGGTACGTTGGAATCGCCTGTAAAGCACAGGAAGAGGGGCACAACTTGGACAATGGTGCTCTTGGCCAAAAAGGGCGTATGCGTTTTCTCCTGAATATATTCAGGAGAAAACGCATACGCCCTTTTTGGCCAAGCAAGCAAGCGGGCAATGCAAATCTGCACTACAAAGAAGTATCACTTCCCACCGGTCAAAAGGGACATCCACAAAATGTGTAAAAACCAGAAAGGCAAGACAGGCCCTGGAGAACAGGGAGCCTTGTTATGCTGATGGGCGGGATGTAAATTGCCAACTGCCTCACTGGAGGAGTGCATTGTGTTCCCTAAAACAAGTAAACAACAGAGCTACAGAGCCAAGGCCACTTCCAGTCGAGGGAATATACCTGGGGAAAACTGAAAATCAATAAGAAAGAGCCACCTCCAAATTTAGGGCTGCACTGGCTACAAGAACCTCAACTTGGGTACACCTTAAATGTCCCAGGAAATATAAAAATGGTTCAAAACAATGTGGTACTTACGTACGATGGAATATCCCTCAGCCATGAAATCAATGTCATAAGACCAGTAGCAGCAAAGTGAGTGGATTCAGGTACGATGATTCTAAGTCAAATAAGTCACACAGAAAAAGAAACTTATCATAAGATATCACTTATGAAGATCCTGTAAACATGGCTACACGTGAACTGAGTTAGGAAAGAGAACAGAGTCTCACGTTTAGAAAACACTCTTATGCCTGCATAAAGGGGAAGGAGAGGTGGGGTGATGCATAAAACCAGAGTTTGATATAAGCTCAGGGACCGTTTCAAAAACCAACTTTGGAATTGACAAGACCGACACCTTCCTCAGTGAAAGAGACTGAGAACCCCATATTTCCCACAGAGGAATATATCTGACTAGTAAGAATCTTAAAACCTATGTATTGATATGTCTCCATAAGGGAATCAAGTGTGTCTAGAGTGGCATAAACATGGCAGCGAGAATCAGCTCAAACCCACTATAAAAAGGAATTTCAAAAGCAAAACCAAAAAACAGGGAAATTCTTTACAATTCCTTCAGGGTGTCTGAGGAAACCTGGAAAGACCCTATCTACAATGACAGCTGGATGTGGCATAAGGCTGGACACTTGGGACTGAGAGGATTGGTGAGATTGGGTGAGCAAATGCAGACCCTTTCAAGCAATAATGCATGGCCCCCATTCCATGGGTCCCAACTCTCCAGGTTCAAGGGAATATTACTACAGCTATAACATGTACAGGAAACCTAGAGAATGGACACACTGTGAATACGAAAGGTTTCTAAAACTCAACGAATAGTCCCTCTCCTGGTGCTCCAGTTTGACTTTCCAACTGCCTTACTATCAATCTCCCAACTTGGAGAGACAGGCCCTTTAACCTCCTGGTTTGCACAGGTTCCCAATTTGGCAGAGGATGGAAGGGACGAGGGAGAACCCATGAGAGAGTAGCTGTTAGGCATTTGGACGGGCACATGTCACTCTAATTTCCCGGCAGGAAGAAGAATTAACCAAAGTCTCAGCCACCCACCGGGAACCAGTATAGGACAGGATCCAAAATTTTGGACTTGCGTTCAGCTCACAAAAAACGAGTTGAGAAATGGAGCTCAGGGGCACAGCAATTCACAAACTGGCAGAGTGATAAAGGACAACTATCGTCCAAAAATCTGTTGAGGGAAGTCAACGAGGCGGACTTGAAAGTGAGGCAAAATAGCAGGAAACAGATTTCAAGAGGTACGTTGGAATCGCCTGTAAAGCACAGGAAGAGGGGCATAACTTGGACAATGGTGCACTTGGCCAAAAAGGGCGTATGCGTTTTCTCCTGAATATATTCAGGAGAAAACGCATACGCCCTTTTTGGCCAAGCAAGCAAGCGGGCAATGCAAATCTGCACTACAAAGAAGTATCACTTCCCACCGGTCAAAAGGGACATCCACAAAATGTGTAAAAACCAGAAAGGCAAGACAGGCCCTGGAGAACAGGGAGCCTTGTTATGTTGATGGGCGGGATGTAAATTGCCAACTGCCTCACTGGAGGAGTGCATTGTGTTCCGTAAAACAAGTAAACAACAGAGCTACAGAGCCAAGGCCACTTCCAGTCTAGGGAATATACCTGGGGAAAACTGAAAATCAATAAGAAAGAGCCACCTCCAAATTTAGGGCTGCACTGGCTACAAGAACCTCAACTTGGGTACACCTTAAATATCCCAGGAAATATAAAAATGGTTCAAAACATTGTGGTACTTACGTACGATGGAATATCCCTCAGCCATGAAATCAATGTCATAAGACCAGTAGCAGCAAAGTGAGTGGATTCAGGTACGATGATTCTAAGTGAAATAAGTCACACAGAAAAAGAAACTTATCATAAGATATCACTTATGAAGATCCTGTAAACATGGCTACACGTGAACTGAGTTAGGAAAGAGAACAGAGTCTCACATTTAGAAAACACTCTTATGCCTGCATAAAGGGGAAGGAGAGGTGGGGTGATGCATAAAACCAGAGTTTGATATAAGCACAGGGACCGTTCCAAAAACCAACTTTGGAATAGACAAGACCGACACCTTCCTCAGTGAAAGAGACTCAAAACCCCATATTTCCCGCAGAGGAATATATCTGACTAGTAAGAATCTTAAAACCTATGTATTGATATGACTCCATAAGGGAATCAAGTGTGTCTAGAGTGGCATAAACATGGCAGCGAGAATCAGCTCAAACCCACTATAAAAAGGAATTTCAAAAGCAAAACCAAAAAACAGGGAAATTCTTTTTTTTTTTTTTTTTTTTTTTTTTTTTTGCGGTATGCGGGCCTCTCACTGTTGTGGCCTCCCCCGTTGTGGAGCACAGGCTGCGGACGCGCAGGCTCCGGACGCGCAGGCTCAGCGGCCATGGCTCACGGGCCCAGCCACTCCGCGGCATATGGGATCCTCCCAGACCGGGGCACGAACCCGTATCCCCTGCATCGGCAGGCGGACTCTCAACCACTTGCGCCACCAGGGAGGCCCAGGGAAATTCTTTACAATTCCTTCAGGGTGTCTGAGGAAACCTGGAAAGACCCTGTCTACAATGACAGCTGGATGTGGCATAAGGCTGGACACTTGGGACTGAGAGGATTGGTGAGATTGGGTGAGCAAATGCAGACCCTTTCAAGCAATAATGCATGGCCCCCATTCCATGGGTCCCAACTCTCCAGGTTCAAGGGAATATTACTACAGCTATAACATGTACAGGAAACCTAGAGAATGGACACACTGTGAATACGAAAGGTTTCTAAAACTCAACGAATAGTCCCTCTCCTGGTGCTCCAGTTTGACTTTCCAACTGCCTTACTATCAATCTCCCAACTTGGAGAGACAGGCCCTTTAACCTCCTGGTTTGCGCAGGTTCCCAATTTGGCAGAGGATGGAAGGGACGAGGGAGAACCCATGAGAGAGTAGCTGTTAGGCATTTGGACGGGCACATGTCACTCTAATTTCCCGGCAGGAAGAAGAATTAACCAAAGTCTCAGCCACCCACCGGGAACCAGTATAGGACAGGATCCAAAATTTTGGACTTGCGTTCAGCTCACAAAAAACGAGTTGAGAAATGGAGCTCAGGGGCACAGCAATTCACAAACTGGCAGAGTGATAAAGGACAACTATCGTCCAAAAATCTGTTGAGGGAAGTCAACGAGGCGGACTTGAAAGCGAGGCAAAATAGCAGGAAACAGATTTCAAGAGGTACCTTGGAATCGCCTGTAAAGCACAGGAAGAGGGGCACAACTTGGACAATGGTGCACTTGGCCAAAAAGGGCGTATGCGTTTTCTCCTGAATATATTCAGGAGAAAACGCAAACGCCCTTTTTGGCCAAGCAAGCAAGCGGGCAATGCAAATCTGCACTACAAAGAAGTATCACTTCCCACCGGTCAAAAGGGACATCCACAAAATGTGTAAAAACCAGAAAGGCAAGACAGGCCCTGGAGAACAGGGAGCCTTGTTATGCTGATGGGCGGTATGTAAATTGCCAACTGCCTCACTGGAGGAGTGCATTGTGTTCCGTAAAACAAGTAAACAACAGAGCTACAGAGCCAAGGCCACTTCCAGTCGAGGGAATATACCTGGGGAAAACTGAAAATCAATAAGAAAGAGCCACCTCCAAATTTAGGGCTGCACTGGCTACAAGAACCTCAACTTGGGTACACCTTAAATATCCCAGGAAATATAAAAATGGTTCAAAACATTGTGGTACTTACGTACGATGGAATATCCCTCAGCCATGAAATCAATGTCATAAGACCAGTAGCAGCAAAGTGAGTGGATTCAGGTACGATGATTCTAAGTGAAATAAGTCACACAGAAAAAGAAACTTATCATAAGATATCACTTATGAAGATCCTGTAAACATGGCTACACGTGAACTGAGTTAGGAAAGAGAACAGAGTCTCACATTTAGAAAACACTCTTATGCCTGCATAAAGGGGAAGGAGAGGTGGGGTGATGCATAAAACCAGAGTTTGATATAAGCACAGGGACCGTTTCAAAAACCAACTTTGGAATTGACAAGACCGACACCTTCCTCAGTGAAAGAGACTCAAAACCCCATATTTCCCACAGAGGAATATATCTGACTAGTAAGAATCTTAAAACCTATGTATTGATATGTCTCCATAAGGGAATCAAGTGTGTCTAGAGTGGCATAAACATGGCAGCGAGAATCAGCTCAAACCCACTATAAAAAGGAATTTCAAAAGCAAAACCAAAAAACAGGGAAATTCTTTACAATTCCTTCAGGGTGTCTGAGGAAACCTGGAAAGACCCTATCTACAATGACAGCTGGATGTGGCATAAGGCTGGACACTTGGGACTGAGAGGATTGGTGAGATTGGGTGAGCAAATGCAGACCCTTTCAAGCAATAATGCATGGCCCCCATTCCATGGGTCCCAACTCTCCAGGTTCAAGGGAATATTACTACAGCTATAACATGTACAGGAAACCTAGAGAATGGACACACTGTGAATACGAAAGGTTTCTAAAACTCAACGAATAGTCCCTCTCCTGGTGCTCCAGTTTGACTTTCCAACTGCCTTACTATCAATCTCCCAACTTGGAGAGACAGGCCCTTTAACCTCCTGGTTTGCACAGGTTCCCAATTTGGCAGAGGATGGAAGGGACGAGGGAGAACCCATGAGAGAGTAGCTGTTAGGCATTTGGACGGGCACATGTCACTCTAATTTCCCGGCAGGAAGAAGAATTAACCAACGTCTCAGCCACCCACCGGGAACCAGTATAGTACATGATCCAAAATTTAGGACTTGCGTTCAGCTCACAAAAAACGAGTTGAGAAATGGAGCTCAGGGGCACAGCAATTCACAAACTGGCAGAGTGATAAAGGACAACTATCGTCCAAAAATCTGTTGAGGGAAGTCAACGAGGCAGACTTGAATGTGAGGCAAAATAGCAGGAAACAGATTTCAAGAGGTACGTTGGAATCGCCTGTAAAGCACAGGAAGAGGGGCACAACTTGGACAATGGTGCACTTGGCCAAAAAGGGCGTATGCGTTTTCTCCTGAATATATTCAGGAGAAAACGCATACGCCCTTTTTGGCCAAGCAAGCAAGCGGGCAATGCAAATCTGCACTACAAAGAAGTATCACTTCCCACCGGTCAAAAGGGACATCCACAAAATGTGTAAAAACCAGAAAGGCAAGACAGGCCCTGGAGAACAGGGAGCCTTGTTATGCTGATGGGCGGGATGTAAATTACCAACTGCCTCACTGGAGGAGTGCATTGTGTTCCCTAAAACAAGTAAACAACAGAGCTACAGAGCCAAGGCCACTTCCAGTCTAGGGAATATACCTGGGGAAAACTGAAAATCAATAAGAAAGAGCCACCTCCAAATTTAGGGCTGCACTGACTACAAGAACCTCAACTTGGGTACACCTTAAATATCCCAGGAAATATAAAAATGGTTCAAAACATTGTGGTACTTACGTACGATGGAATATCCCTCAGCCATGAAATCAATGTCATAAGACCAGTAGCAGCAAAGTGAGTGGATTCAGGTACGATGATTCTAAGTGAAATAAGTCACACAGAAAAAGAAACTTATCATAAGATATCACTTATGAAGATCCTGTAAACATGGCTACACGTGAACTGAGTTAGGAAAGAGAACAGAGTCTCACATTTAGAAAACACTCTTATGCCTGCATAAAGGGGAAGAAGAGGTGGGGTGATGCATAAAACCAGAGTTTGATATAAGCACAGGGACTGTTCCAAAAACCAACTTTGGAATAGACAAGACCTACACCTTCCTCAGTGAAAGAGACTCAAAACCCCATATTTCCCGCAGAGGAATATATCTGACTAGTAAGAATCTTAAAACCTATGTATTGATATGACTCCATAAGGGAATCAAGTGTGTCTAGAGTGGCATAAACATGGCAGCGAGAATCAGCTCAAACCCACTATAAAAAGGAATTTCAAAAGCAAAACCAAAAAACAGGGAAATTCTTTACAATTCCTTCAGGGTGTCTGAGGAAACCTGGAAAGACCCTGTCTACAATGACAGCTGGATGTGGCATAAGGCTGGACACTTGGGACTGAGAGGATTGGTGAGATTGGGTGAGCAAATGCAGACCCTTTCAAGCAATAATGCATGGCCCCCATTCCATGGGTCCCAACTCTCCAGGTTCAAGGGAATATTACTACAGCTATAACATGTACAGGAAACCTAGAGAATGGACACACTGTGAATACGAAAGGTTTCTAAAACTCAACGAATAGTCCCTCTCCTGGTGCTCCAGTTTGACTTTCCAACTGCCTTACTATCAATCTCCCAACTTGGACAGACAGGCCCTTTAACCTCCTGGTTTGCACAGGTTCCCAATTTGGCAGAGGATGGAAGGGACGAGGGAGAACCCATGAGAGAGTAGCTGTTAGGCATTTGGACGGGCACATGTCACTCTAATTTCCCGGCAGGAAGAAGAATTAACCAAAGTCTCAGCCACCCACCGGGAACCAGTATAGGACATGATCCAAAATTTTGGACTTGCGTTCAGCTCACAAAAAACGAGTTGAGAAATGGAGCTCAGGGGCACAGCAATTCACAAACTGGCAGAGTGATAAAGGACAACTATCGTCCAAAAATCTGTTGAGGGAAGTCAACGAGGCGGACTTGAAAGCGAGGCAAAATAGCAGGAAACAGATTTCAAGAGGTACCTTGGAATCGCCTGTAAAGCACAGGAAGAGGGGCACAACTTGGACAATGGTGCACTTGGCCAAAAAGGGCGTATGCGTTTTCTCCTGAATATATTCAGGAGAAAACGCATACGCCCTTTTTGGCCAAGCAAGCAAGCGGGCAATGCAAATCTGCACTACAAAGAAGTATCACTTCCCACCGGTCAAAAGGGACATCCACAAAATGTGTAAAAACCAGAAAGGCAAGACAGGCCCTGGAGAACAGGGAGCCTTGTTATGCTGATGGGCGGGATGTAAATTACCAACTGCCTCACTGGAGGAGTGCATTGTGTTCCCTAAAACAAGTAAACAACAGAGCTACAGAGCCAAGGCCACTTCCAGTCTAGGGAATATACCTGGGGAAAACTGAAAATCAATAAGAAAGAGCCACCTCCAAATTTAGGGCTGCACTGACTACAAGAACCTCAACTTGGGTACACCTTAAATATCCCAGGAAATATAAAAATGGTTCAAAACATTGTGGTACTTACGTACGATGGAATATCCCTCAGCCATGAAATCAATGTCATAAGACCAGTAGCAGCAAAGTGAGTGGATTCAGGTACGATGATTCTAAGTGAAATAAGTCACACAGAAAAAGAAACTTATCATAAGATATCACTTATAAAGATCCTGTAAACATGGCTACACGTGAACTGAGTTAGGAAAGAGAACAGAGTCTCACATTTAGAAAACACTCTTATGCCTGCATAAAGGGGAAGGAGAGGTGGGGTGATGCATAAAACCAGAGTTTGATATAAGCACAGGGACCGTTCCAAAAACCAACTTTGGAATAGACAAGACCTACACCTTCCTCAGTGAAAGAGACTCAAAACCCCATATTTCCCGCAGAGGAATATATCTGACTAGTAAGAATCTTAAAACCTATGTATTGATATGACTCCATAAGGGAATCAAGTGTGTCTAGAGTGGCATAAACATGGCAGCGAGAATCAGCTCAAACCCACTATAAAAAGGAATTTCAAAAGCAAAACCAAAAAACAGGGAAATTCTTTACAATTCCTTCAGGGTGTCTGAGGAAACCTGGAAAGACCCTGTCTACAATGACAGCTGGATGTGGCATAAGGCTGGACACTTGGGACTGAGAGGATTGGTGAGATTGGGTGAGCAAATGCAGACCCTTTCAAGCAATAATGCATGGCCCCCATTCCATGGGTCCCAACTCTCCAGGTTCAAGGGAATATTACTACAGCTATAACATGTACAGGAAACCTAGAGAATGGACACACTGTGAATACGAAAGGTTTCTAAAACTCAACGAATAGTCCCTCTCCTGGTGCTCCAGTTTGACTTTCCAACTGCCTTACTATCAATCTCCCAACTTGGACAGACAGGCCCTTTAACCTCCTGGTTTGCACAGGTTCCCAATTTGGCAGAGGATGGAAGGGACGAGGGAGAACCCATGAGAGAGTAGCTGTTAGGCATTTGGACGGGCACATGTCACTCTAATTTCCCGGCAGGAAGAAGAATTAACCAAAGTCTCAGCCACCCACCGGGAACCAGTATAGGACATGATCCAAAATTTTGGACTTGCGTTCAGCTCACAAAAAACGAGTTGAGAAATGGAGCTCAGGGGCACAGCAATTCACAAACTGGCAGAGTGATAAAGGACAACTATCGTCCAAAAATCTGTTGAGGGAAGTCAACGAGGCGGACTTGAAAGCGAGGCAAAATAGCAGGAAACAGATTTCAAGAGGTACCTTCGAATCGCCTGTAAAGCACAGGAAGAGGGGCACAACTTGGACAATGGTGCACTTGGCCAAAAAGGGCGTATGCGTTTTCTCCTGAATATATTCAGGAGAAAACGCATACGCCCTTTTTGGCCAAGCAAGCAAGCGGGCAATGCAAATCTGCACTACAAAGAAGTATCACTTCCCACCGGTCAAAAGGGACATCCACAAAATGTGTAAAAACCAGAAAGGCAAGACAGGCCCTGGAGAACTGGGAGCCTTGTTATGCTGATGGGCGGGATGTAAATTGCCAACTGCCTCACTGGAGGAGTGCATTGTGTTCCCTAAAACAAGTAAACAACAGAGCTACAGAGCCAAGGCCACTTCCAGTCTAGGGAATATACCTTGGGAAAACTGAAAATCAATAAGAAAGAGCCACCTCCAAATTTAGGGCTGCACTGGCTACAAGAACCTCAACTTGGGTACAGCTTAAATATCCCAGGAAATATAAAAATGGTTCAAAACATTGTGGTACTTACGTACGATGGAATATCCCTCAGCCATGAAATCAATGTCATAAGACCAGTAGCAGCAAAGTGAGTGGATTCAGGTACGATGATTCTAAGTGAAATAAGTCACACAGAAAAAGAAACTTATCATAAGATATCACTTATGAAGATCCTGTAAACATGGCTACACGTGAACTGAGTTAGGAAAGAGAACAGAGTCTCACATTTAGAAAACACTCTTATGCCTGCATAAAGGGGAAGGAGAGGTGGGGTGATGCATAAAACCAGAGTTTGATATAAGCACAGGGACCGTTTCAAAAACCAACTTTGGAATTGACAAGACCGACACCTTCCTCAGTGAAAGAGACTCAAAACCCCATATTTCCCACAGAGGAATATATCTGACTAGTAAGAATCTTAAAACCTATGTATTGATATGTCTCCATAAGGGAATCAAGTGTGTCTAGAGTGGCATAAACATGGCAGCGAGAATCAGCTCAAACCCACTATAAAAAGGAATTTCAAAAGCAAAACCAAAAAACAGGGAAATTCTTTACAATTCCTTCAGGGTGTCTGAGGAAACCTGGAAAGACCCTATCTACAATGACAGCTGGATGTGGCATAAGGCTGGACACTTGGGACTGAGAGGATTGGTGAGATTGGGTGAGTAAATGCAGACCCTTTCAAGCAATAATGCATGGCCCCCATTCCATGGGTCCCAACTCTCCAGGTTCAAGGGAATATTACTACAGCTATAACATGTACAGGAAACCTAGGGAATGGACACACTGTGAATACGAAAGGTTTCTAAAACTCAACGAATAGTCCCTCTCCTGGTGCTCCAGTTTGACTTTCCAACTGCCTTACTATCAATCTCCCAACTTGGAGAGACAGGCCCTTAACCTCCTGGTTTGAACAGGTTCCCAATTTGGCAGAGGATGGAAGGGACGTGGGAGAACCCATGAGAGAGTAGCTGTTAGGCATTTGGACGGGCACATGTCACTCTAATTTCCCGGCAGGAAGAAGAATTAACCAAAGTCTCAGCCACCCACCGGGAACCAGTATAGGACATGATCCAAAATTTTGGACTTGCGTTCAGCTCACAAAAAACGAGTTGAGAAATGGAGCTCAGGGGCACAGCAATTCACAAACTGGCAGAGTGATAAAGGACAACTATCGTCCAAAAATCTGTTGAGGGAAGTCAACGAGGCGGACTTGAAAGTGAGGCAAAATAGCAGGAAACAGATTTCAAGAGGTACCTTGGAATCGCCTGTAAAGCACAGGAAGAGGGGCACAACTTGGACAATGGTGCACTTGGCCAAAAAGGGCGTATGCGTTTTCTCCTGAATATATTCAGGAGAAAACGCATACGCCCTTTTTGGCCAAGCAAGCAAGCGGGCAATGCAAATCTGCACTACAAAGAAGTATCACTTCCCACCGGTCAAAAGGGACATCCACAAAATGTGTAAAAACCAGAAAGGCAAGACAGGCCCTGGAGAACAGGGAGCCTTGTTATGCTGATGGGCGGGATGTAAATTGCCAACTGCCTCACTGGAGGAGTGCATTGTGTTTCCTAAAACAAGTAAACAACAGAGCTACAGAGCCAAGGCCACTTCCAGTCTAGGGAATATACCTTGGGAAAACTGAAAATCAATAAGAAAGAGCCACCTCCAAATTTAGGGCTGCACTGGCTACAAGAACCTCAACTTGGGTACACCTTAAATATCCCAGGAAATATAAAAATGGTTCAAAACATTGTGGTACTTACGTACGATGGAATATCCCTCAGCCATGAAATCAATGTCATAAGACCAGTAGCAGCAAAGTGAGTGGATTCAGGTACGATGATTCTAAGTCAAATAAGTCACACAGAAAAAGAAACTTATCATAAGATATCACTTATGAAGATCCTGTAAACATGGCTACACGTGAACTGAGTTAGGAAAGAGAACAGAGTCTCACATTTAGAAAACACTCTTATGCCTGCATAAAGGGTAAGGAGAGGTGGGGTGATGCATAAAACCAGAGTTTGATATAAGCACAGGGACCGTTCCAAAAACCAACTTTGGAATAGACAAGACCTACACCTTCCTCAGTGAAAGAGACTCAAAACCCCATATTTCCCGCAGAGGAATATAACTGACTAGTAAGAATCTTAAAACCTATGTATTGATATGACTCCATAAGGGAATCAAGTGTGTCTAGAGTGGCATAAACATGGCAGCGAGAATCAGCTCAAACCCACTATAAAAAGGAATTTCAAAAGCAAAACCAAAAAACAGGGAAGTTCTTTACAATTCCTTCAGGGTGTCTGAGGAAACCTGGAAAGACCCTATCTACAATGACAGCTGGATGTGGCATAAGGCTGGACACTTGGGACTGAGAGGATTGGTGAGATTGGGTGAGCAAATGCAGACCCTTTCAAGCAATAATGCATGGCCCCCATTCCATGGGTCCCAACTCTCCAGGTTCAAGGGAATATTACTACAGCTATAACATGTACAGGAAACCTAGAGAATGGACACACTGTGAATACGAAAGGTTTCTAAAACTCAACGAATAGTCCCTCTCCTGGTGCTCCAGTTTGACTTTCCAACTGCCTTACTATCAATCTCCCAACTTGGACAGACAGGCCCTTTAACCTCCTGGTTTGCACAGGTTCCCAATTTGGCAGAGGATGGAAGGGACGAGGGAGAACCCATGAGAGAGTAGCTGTTAGGCATTTGGACGGGCACATGTCACTCTAATTTCCCGGCAGGAAGAAGAATTAACCAAAGTCTCAGCCACCCACCGGGAACCAGTATAGGACATGATCCAAAATTTTGGACTTGCGTTCAGCTCACAAAAAACGAGTTGAGAAATGGAGCTCAGGGGCACAGCAATTCACAAACTGGCAGAGTGATAAAGGACAACTATCGTCCAAAAATCTGTTGAGGGAAGTCAACGAGGCGGACTTGAAAGCGAGGCAAAATAGCAGGAAACAGATTTCAAGAGGTACCTTGGAATCGCCTGTAAAGCACAGGAAGAGGGGCACAACTTGGACAATGGTGCACTTGGCCAAAAAGGGCGTATGCGTTTTCTCCTGAATATATTCAGGAGAAAACGCATACGCCCTTTTTGGCCAAGCAAGCAAGCGGGCAATGCAAATCTGCACTACAAAGAAGTATCACTTCCCACCGGTCAAAAGGGACATCCACAAAATGTGTAAAAACCAGAAAGGCAAGACAGGCCCTGGAGAACTGGGAGCCTTGTTATGCTGATGGGCGGGATGTAAATTGCCAACTGCCTCACTGGAGGAGTGCATTGTGTTCCGTAAAACAAGTAAACAACAGAGCTACAGAGCCAAGGCCACTTCCAGTCTAGGGAATATACCTGGGGAAAACTGAAAATCAATAAGAAAGAGCCACCTCCAAATTTAGGGCTGCACTGGCTACAAGAACCTCAACTTGGGTACACCTTAAATATCCCAGGAAATATAAAAATGGTTCAAAACATTGTGGTACTTACGTACGATGGAATATCCCTCAGCCATGAAATCAATGTCATAAGACCAGTAGCAGCAAAGTGAGTGGATTCAGGTACGATGATTCTAAGTCAAATAAGTCACACAGAAAAAGAAACTTATCATAAGATATCACTTATGAAGATCCTGTAAACATGGCTACACGTGAACTGAGTTAGGAAAGAGAACAGAGTCTCACATTTAGAAAACACTCTTATGCCTGCATAAAGGGGAAGGAGAGGTGGGGTGATGCATAAAACCAGAGTTTGATATAAGCACAGGGACCGTTTCAAAAACCAACTTTGGAATTGACAAGACCGACACCTTCCTCAGTGAAAGAGACTCAAAACCCCATATTTCCCACAGAGGAATATATCTGACTAGTAAGAATCTTAAAACCTATGTATTGATATGTCTCCATAAGGGAATCAAGTGTGTCTAGAGTGGCATAAACATGGCAGCGAGAATCAGCTCAAACCCACTATAAAAAGGAATTTCAAAAGCAAAACCAAAAAACAGGGAAATTCTTTACAATTCCTTCAGGGTGTCTGAGGAAACCTCGAAAGACCCTGTCTACAATGACAGCTGGATGTGGCATAAGGCTGGACACTTGGGACTGAGAGGATTGGTGAGATTGGGTGAGCAAATGCAGACCCTTTCAAGCAATAATGCATGGCCCCCATTCCATGGGTCCCAACTCTCCATGTTCAAGGGAATATTACTACAGCTATAACATGTACAGGAAACCTAGAGAATGGACACACTGTGAATACGAAAGGTTTCTAAAACTCAACGAATAGTCCCTCTCCTGGTGCTCCAGTTTGACTTTCCAACTGCCTTACTATCAATCTCCCAACTTGGAGAGACAGGCCCTTAACCTCCTGGTTTGAACAGGTTCCCAATTTGGCAGAGGATGGAAGGGACGAGGGAGAACCCATGAGAGAGTAGCTGTTAGGCATTTGGACGGGCACATGTCAATCTAATTTCCCGGCAGGAAGAAGAATTAACCAAAGTCTCAGCCACCCACCGGGAACCAGTATAGGACATGATCCAAAATTTTGGACTTGCGTTCAGCTCACAAAAAACGAGTTGAGAAATGGAGCTCAGGGGCACAGCAATTCACAAACTGGCAGAGTGATAAAGGACAACTATCGTCCAAAAATCTGTTGAGGGAAGTCAACGAGGGGGACTTGAAAGTGAGGCAAAATAGCAGGAAACAGATTTCAAGAGGTACGTTGGAATCGCCTTTAAAGCACAGGAAGAGGGGCACAACTTGGACAATGGTGCACTTGGCCAAAAAGGGCGTATGCGTTTTCTCCTGAATATATTCAGGAGAAAACGCATACGCCCTTTTTGGCCAAGCAAGCAAGCGGGCAATGCAAATCTGCACTACAAAGAAGTATCACTTCCCACCGGTCAAAAGGGACATCCACAAAATGTGTAAAAACCAGAAAGGCAAGACAGGCCCTGGAGAACAGGGAGCCTTGTTATGCTGATGGGCGGGATGTAAATTGCCAACTGCCTCACTGGAGGAGTGCATTGTGTTTCCTAAAACAAGTAAACAACAGAGCTACAGAGCCAAGGCCACTTCCAGTCTAGGGAATATACCTGGGGAAAACTGAAAATCAATAAGAAAGAGCCACCTCCAAATTTAGGGCTGCACTGGCTACAAGAACCTCAACTTGGGTACACCTTAAATATCCCAGGAAATATAAAAATGGTTCAAAACATTGTGGTACTTACGTACGATGGAATATCCCTCAGCCATGAAATCAATGTCATAAGACCAGTAGCAGCAAAGTGAGTGGATTCAGGTACGATGATTCTAAGTCAAATAAGTCACACAGAAAAAGAAACTTATCATAAGATATCACTTATGAAGATCCTGTAAACATGGCTACACGTGAACTGAGTTAGGAAAGAGAACAGAGTCTCACATTTAGAAAACACTCTTATGCCTGCATAAAGGGGAAGGAGAGGTGGGGTGATGCATAAAACCAGAGTTTGATATAAGCACAGGGACCGTTCCAAAAACCAACTTTGGAATAGACAAGACCTACACCTTCCTCAGTGAAAGAGACTCAAAACCCCATATTTCCCGCAGAGGAATATAACTGACTAGTAAGAATCTTAAAACCTATGTATTGATATGACTCCATAAGGGAATCAAGTGTGTCTAGAGGGGCATAAACATGGCAGCGAGAATCAGCTCAAACCCACTATAAAAAGGAATTTCAAAAGCAAAACCAAAAAACAGGGAAGTTCTTTACAATTCCTTCAGGGTGTCTGAGGAAACCTGGAAAGACCCTATCTACAATGACAGCTGGATGTGGCATAAGGCTGGACACTTGGGACTGAGAGGATTGGTGAGATTGGGTGAGCAAATGCAGACCCTTTCAAGCAATAATGCATGGCCCCCATTCCATGGGTCCCAACTCTCCAGGTTCAAGGGAATATTACTACAGCTATAACATGTACAGGAAACCTAGAGAATGGACACACTGTGAATACGAAAGGTTTCTAAAACTCAACGAATAGTCCCTCTCCTGGTGCTCCAGTTTGACTTTCCAACTGCCTTACTATCAATCTCCCAACTTGGAGAGACAGGCCCTTTAACCTCCTGGTTTGCACAGGTTCCCAATTTGGCAGAGGATGGAAGGGACGAGGGAGAACCCATGAGTGAGTAGCTGTTAGGCATTTGGACGGGCACATGTCACTCTAATTTCCCGGCAGGAAGAAGAATTAACCAAAGTCTCAGCCACCCACCGGGAACCAGTATAGGACATGATCCAAAATTTTGGACTTGCGTTCAGCTCACAAAAAACGAGTTGAGAAATGGAGCTCAGGGGCACAGCAATTCACAAACTGGCAGAGTGATAAAGGACAACTATCGTCCAAAAATCTGTTGAGGGAAGTCAACGAGGCGGACTTGAAAGCGAGGCAAAATAGCAGGAAACAGATTTCAAGAGGTACCTTGGAATCGCCTGTAAAGCACAGGAAGAGGGGCACAACTTGGACAATGGTGCACTTGGCCAAAAAGGGCGTATGCGTTTTCTCCTGAATATATTCAGGAGAAAACGCATACGCCCTTTTTGGCCAAGCAAGCAAGCGGGCAATGCAAATCTGCACTACAAAGAAGTATCACTTCCCACCGGTCAAAAGGGACATCCACAAAATGTGTAAAAACCAGAAAGGCAAGACAGGCCCTGGAGAACTGGGAGCCTTGTTATGCTGATGGGCGGGATGTAAATTGCCAACTGCCTCACTGGAGGAGTGCATTGTGTTCCCTAAAACAAGTAAACAACAGAGCTACAGAGCCAAGGCCACTTCCAGTCTAGGGAATATACCTGGGGAAAACTGAAAATCAATAAGAAAGAGCCACCTCCAAATTTAGGGCTGCACTGGCTACAAGAACCTCAACTTGGGTACAGCTTAAATATCCCAGGAAATATAAAAATGGTTCAAAAGATTGTGGTACTTACGTACGATGGAATATCCCTCAGCCATGAAATCAATGTCATAAGACCAGTAGCAGCAAAGTGAGTGGATTCAGGTACGATGATTCTAAGTGAAATAAGTCACACAGAAAAAGAAACTTATCATAAGATATCACTTATGAAGATCCTGTAAACATGGCTACACGTGAACTGAGTTAGGAAAGAGAACAGAGTCTCACATTTAGAAAACACTCTTATGCCTGCATAAAGGGGAAGGAGAGGTGGGGTGATGCATAAAACCAGAGTTTGATATAAGCACAGGGACCGTTTCAAAAACCAACTTTGGAATTGACAAGACCGACACCTTCCTCAGTGAAAGAGACTCAAAACCCCATATTTCCCACAGAGGAATATATCTGACTAGTAAGAATCTTAAAACCTATGTATTGATATGTCTCCATAAGGGAATCAAGTGTGTCTAGAGTGGCATAAACATGGCAGCGAGAATCAGCTCAAACCCACTATAAAAAGGAATTTCAAAAGCAAAACCAAAAAACAGGGAAATTCTTTACAATTCCTTCAGGGTGTCTGAGGAAACCTGGAAAGACCCTGTCTACAATGACAGCTGGATGTGGCATAAGGCTGGACACTTGGGACTGAGAGGATTGGTGAGATTGGGTGAGCAAATGCAGACCCTTTCAAGCAATAATGCATGGCCCCCATTCCATGGGTCCCAACTCTCCATGTTCAAGGGAATATTACTACAGCTATAACATGTACAGGAAACCTAGAGAATGGACACACTGTGAATACGAAAGGTTTCTAAAACTCAACGAATAGTCCCTCTCCTGGTGCTCCAGTTTGACTTTCCAACTGCCTTACTATCAATCTCCCAACTTGGAGAGACAGGCCCTTAACCTCCTGGTTTGAACAGGTTCCCAATTTGGCAGAGGATGGAAGGGACGTGGGAGAACCCATGAGAGAGTAGCTGTTAGGCATTTGGACGGGCACATGTCACTCTAATTTCCCGGCAGGAAGAAGAATTAACCAAAGTCTCAGCCACCCACCGGGAACCAGTATAGGACATGATCCAAAATTTTGGACTTGCGTTCAGCTCACAAAAAACGAGTTGAGAAATGGAGCTCAGGGGCACAGCAATTCACAAACTGGCAGAGTGATAAAGGACAACTATCGTCCAAAAATCTGTTGAGGGAAGTCAACGAGGCGGACTTGAAAGCGAGGCAAAATAGCAGGAAACAGATTTCAAGAGGTACGTTGGAATCGCCTGTAAAGCACAGGAAGAGGGGCACAACTTGGACAATGGTGCACTTGGCCAAAAAGGGCGTATGCGTTTTCTCCTGAATATATTCAGGAGAAAACGCATACGCCCTTTTTGGCCAAGCAAGCAAGCGGGCAATGCAAATCTGCACTACAAAGAAGTATCACTTCCCACCGGTCAAAAGGGACATCCACAAAATGTGTAAAAACCAGAAAGGCAAGACAGGCCCTGGAGAACAGGGAGCCTTGTTATGCTGATGGGCGGGATGTAAATTGCCAACTGCCTCACTGGAGGAGTGCATTGTGTTTCCTAAAACAAGTAAACAACAGAGCTACAGAGCCAAGGCCACTTCCAGTCTAGGGAATATACCTTGGGAAAACTGAAAATCAATAAGAAAGAGCCACCTCCAAATTTAGGGCTGCACTGGCTACAAGAACCTCAACTTGGGTACACCTTAAATATCCCAGGAAATATAAAAATGGTTCAAAACATTGTGGTACTTACGTACGATGGAATATCCCTCAGCCATGAAATCAATGTCATAAGACCAGTAGCAGCAAAGTGAGTGGATTCTGGTACGATGATTCTAAGTCAAATAAGTCACACAGAAAAAGAAACTTATCATAAGATATCACTTATGAAGATCCTGTAAACATGGCTACACGTGAACTGAGTTAGGAAAGAGAACAGAGTCTCACATTTAGAAAACACTCTTATGCCTGCATAAAGGGTAAGGAGAGGTGGGGTGATGCATAAAACCAGAGTTTGATATAAGCACAGGGACCGTTCCAAAAACCAACTTTGGAATAGACAAGACCTACACCTTCCTCAGTGAAAGAGACTCAAAACCCCATATTTCCCGCAGAGGAATATAACTGACTAGTAAGAATCTTAAAACCTATGTATTGATATGACTCCATAAGGGAATCAAGTGTGTCTAGAGTGGCATAAACATGGCAGCGAGAATCAGCTCAAACCCACTATAAAAAGGAATTTCAAAAGCAAAACCAAAAAACAGGGAAGTTCTTTACAATTCCTTCAGGGTGTCTGAGGAAACCTGGAAAGACCCTATCTACAATGACAGCTGGATGTGGCATAAGGCTGGACACTTGGGACTGAGAGGATTGGTGAGATTGGGTGAGCAAATGCAGACCCTTTCAAGCAATAATGCATGGCCCCCATTCCATGGGTCCCAACTCTCCAGGTTCAAGGGAATATTACTACAGCTATAACATGTACAGGAAACCTAGAGAATGGACACACTGTGAATACGAAAGGTTTCTAAAACTCAACGAATAGTCCCTCTCCTGGTGCTCCAGTTTGACTTTCCAACTGCCTTACTATCAATCTCCCAACTTGGACAGACAGGCCCTTTAACCTCCTGGTTTGCACAGGTTCCCAATTTGGCAGAGGATGGAAGGGACGAGGGAGAACCCATGAGAGAGTAGCTGTTAGGCATTTGGACGGGCACATGTCACTCTAATTTCCCGGCAGGAAGAAGAATTAACCAAAGTCTCAGCCACCCACCGGGAACCAGTATAGGACATGATCCAAAATTTTGGACTTGCGTTCAGCTCACAAAAAACGAGTTGAGAAATGGAGCTCAGGGGCACAGCAATTCACAAACTGGCAGAGTGATAAAGGACAACTATCGTCCAAAAATCTGTTGAGGGAAGTCAACGAGGCGGACTTGAAAGCGAGGCAAAATAGCAGGAAACAGATTTCAAGAGGTACCTTGGAATCGCCTGTAAAGCACAGGAAGAGGGGCACAACTTGGACAATGGTGCACTTGGCCAAAAAGGGCGTATGCGTTTTCTCCTGAATATATTCAGGAGAAAACGCATACGCCCTTTTTGGCCAAGCAAGCAAGCGGGCAATGCAAATCTGCACTACAAAGAAGTATCACTTCCCACCGGTCAAAAGGGACATCCACAAAATGTGTAAAAACCAGAAAGGCAAGACAGGCCCTGGAGAACTGGGAGCCTTGTTATGCTGATGGGCGGGATGTAAATTGCCAACTGCCTCACTGGAGGAGTGCATTGTGTTCCCTAAAACAAGTAAACAACAGAGCTACAGAGCCAAGGCCACTTCCAGTCTAGGGAATATACCTGGGGAAAACTGAAAATCAATAAGAAAGAGCCACCTCCAAATTTAGGGCTGCACTGGCTACAAGAACCTCAACTTGGGTACACCTTAAATATCCCAGGAAATATAAAAATGGTTCAAAACATTGTGGTACTTACGTACGATGGAATATCCCTCAGCCATGAAATCAATGTCATAAGACCAGTAGCAGCAAAGTGAGTGGATTCAGGTACGATGATTCTAAGTGAAATAAGTCACACAGAAAAAGAAACTTATCATAAGATATCACTTATGAAGATCCTGTAAACATGGCTACACGTGAACTGAGTTAGGAAAGAGAACAGAGTCTCACATTTAGAAAACACTCTTATGCCTGCATAAAGGGGAAGGAGAGGTGGGGTGATGCATAAAACCAGAGTTTGATATAAGCACAGGGACCGTTTCAAAAACCAACTTTGGAATTGACAAGACCGACACCTTCCTCAGTGAAAGAGACTCAAATCCCCATATTTCCCACAGAGGAATATATCTGACTAGTAAGAATCTTAAAACCTATGTATTGATATGTCTCCATAAGGGAATCAAGTGTGTCTAGAGTGGCATAAACATGGCAGCGAGAATCAGCTCAAACCCACTATAAAAAGGAATTTCAAAAGCAAAACCAAAAAACAGGGAAATTCTTTACAATTCCTTCAGGGTGTCTGAGGAAACCTCGAAAGACCCTGTCTACAATGACAACTGGATGTGGCATAAGGCTGGACACTTGGGACTGAGAGGATTGGTGAGATTGGGTGAGCAAATGCAGACCCTTTCAAGCAATAATGCATGGCCCCCATTCCATGGGTCCCAACTCTCCATGTTCAAGGGAATATTACTACAGCTATAACATGTACAGGAAACCTAGAGAATGGACACACTGTGAATACGAAAGGTTTCTAAAACTCAACGAATAGTCCCTCTCCTGGTGCTCCAGTTTGACTTTCCAACTGCCTTACTATCAATCTCCCAACTTGGAGAGACAGGCCCTTTAACCTCCTGGTTTGAACAGGTTCCCAATTTGGCAGATGATGGAAGGGACGAGGGAGAACCCATGAGAGAGTAGCTGTTAGGCATTTGGACGGGCACATGTCAATCTAATTTCCCGGCAGGAAGAAGAATTAACCAAAGTCTCAGCCACCCACCGGGAACCAGTATAGGACATGATCCAAAATTTTGGACTTGCGTTCAGCTCACAAAAAACGAGTTGAGAAATGGAGCTCAGGGGCACAGCAATTCACAAACTGGCAGAGTGATAAAGGACAACTATCGTCCAAAAATCTGTTGAGGGAAGTCAACGAGGCGGACTTGAAAGTGAGGCAAAATAGCAGGAAACAGATTTCAAGAGGTACGTTGGAATCGCCTGTAAAGCACAGGAAGAGGGGCACAACTTGGACAATGGTGCACTTGGCCAAAAAGGGCGTATGCGTTTTCTCCTGAATATATTCAGGAGAAAACGCATACGCCCTTTTTGGCCAAGCAAGCAAGCGGGCAATGCAAATCTGCACTACAAAGAAGTATCACTTCCCACCGGTCAAAAGGGACATCCACAAAATGTGTAAAAACCAGAAAGGCAAGACAGGCCCTGGAGAACAGGGAGCCTTGTTATGCTGATGGGCGGGATGTAAATTGCCAACTGCCTCACTGGAGGAGTGCATTGTGTTTCCTAAAACAAGTAAACAACAGAGCTACAGAGCCAAGGCCACTTCCAGTCTAGGGAATATACCTGGGGAAAACTGAAAATCAATAAGAAAGAGCCACCTCCAAATTTAGGGCTGCACTGGCTACAAGAACCTCAACTTGGGTACACCTTAAATATCCCAGGAAATATAAAAATGGTTCAAAACATTGTGGTACTTACGTACGATGGAATATCCCTCAGCCATGAAATCAATGTCATAAGACCAGTAGCAGCAAAGTGAGTGGATTCAGGTACGATGATTCTAAGTCAAATAAGTCACACAGAAAAAGAAACTTATCATAAGATATCACTTATGAAGATCCTGTAAACATGGCTACACGTGAACTGAGTTAGGAAAGAGAACAGAGTCTCACATTTAGAAAACACTCTTATGCCTGCATAAAGGGTAAGGAGAGGTGGGGTGATGCATAAAACCAGAGTTTGATATAAGCACAGGGACCGTTCCAAAAACCAACTTTGGAATAGACAAGACCTACACCTTCCTCAGTGAAAGAGACTCAAAACCCCATATTTCCCGCAGAGGAATATAACTGACTAGTAAGAATCTTAAAACCTATGTATTGATATGACTCCATAAGGGAATCAAGTGTGTCTAGAGGGGCATAAACATGGCAGCGAGAATCAGCTCAAACCCACTATAAAAAGGAATTTCAAAAGCAAAACCAAAAAACAGGGAAGTTCTTTACAATTCCTTCAGGGTGTCTGAGGAAACCTGGAAAGACCCTATCTACAATGACAGCTGGATGTGGCATAAGGCTGGACACTTGGGACTGAGAGGATTGGTGAGATTGGGTGAGCAAATGCAGACCCTTTCAAGCAATAATGCATGGCCCCCATTCCATGGGTCCCAACTCTCCAGGTTCAAGGGAATATTACTACAGCTATAACATGTACAGGAAACCTAGAGAATGGACACACTGTGAATACGAAAGGTTTCTAAAACTCAACGAATAGTCCCTCTCCTGGTGCTCCAGTTTGACTTTCCAACTGCCTTACTATCAATCTCCCAACTTGGAGAGACAGGCCCTTTAACCTCCTGGTTTGCACAGGTTCCCAATTTGGCAGAGGATGGAAGGGACGAGGGAGAACCCATGAGAGAGTAGCTGTTAGGCATTTGGACGGGCACATGTCAATCTAATTTCCCGGCAGGAAGAAGAATTAACCAAAGTCTCAGCCACCCACCGGGAACCAGTATAGGACATGATCCAAAATTTTGGACTTGCGTTCAGCTCACAAAAAACGAGTTGAGAAATGGAGCTCAGGGGCACAGCAATTCACAAACTGGCAGAGTGATAAAGGACAACTATCGTCCAAAAATCTGTTGAGGGAAGTCAACGAGGCGGACTTGAAAGCGAGGCAAAATAGCAGGAAACAGATTTCAAGAGGTACCTTGGAATCGCCTGTAAAGCACAGGAAGAGGGGCACAACTTGGACAATGGTGCACTTGGCCAAAAAGGGCGTATGCGTTTTCTCCTGAATATATTCAGGAGAAAACGCATACGCCCTTTTTGGCCAAGCAAGCAAGCGGGCAATGCAAATCTGCACTACAAAGAAGTATCACTTCCCACCGGTCAAAAGGGACATCCACAAAATGTGTAAAAACCAGAAAGGCAAGACAGGCCCTGGAGAACAGGGAGCCTTGTTATGCTGATGGGCGGGATGTAAATTGCCAACTGCCTCACTGGAGGAGTGCATTGTGTTCCCTAAAACAAGTAAACAACAGAGCTACAGAGCCAAGGCCACTTCCAGTCTAGGGAATATACCTTGGGAAATCTGAAAATCAATAAGAAAGAGCCACCTCCAAATTTAGGGCTGCACTGACTACAAGAACCTCAACTTGGGTACACCTTAAATATCCCAGGAAATATAAAAATGGTTCAAAACATTGTGGTACTTACGTACGATGGAATATCCCTCAGCCATGAAATCAATGTCATAAGACCAGTAGCAGCAAAGTGAGTGGATTCAGGTACGATGATTCTAAGTGAAATAAGTCACACAGAAAAAGAAACTTATCATAAGATATCACTTATGATGATCCTGTAAACATGGCTACACATGAACTGAGTTAGGAAAGGGAACAGAGTCTCACATTTAGAAAACACGCTTATGCCTGCATAAAGGGGAAGGAGAGGTGGGGTGATGCATAAAACCAGAGTTTGATATAAGCACAGGGACCGTTTCAAAAACCAACTTTGGAATTGACAAGACCGACACCTTCCTCAGTGAAAGAGACTCAAAACCCCATATTTCCCACAGAGGAATATATCTGACTAGTAAGAATCTTAAAACCTATGTATTGATATGTCTCCATAAGGGAATCAAGTGTGTCTAGAGTGGCATAAACATGGCAGCGAGAATCAGCTCAAACCCACTATAAAAAGGAATTTCAAAAGCAAAATCAAAAAACAGGGAAATTCTTTACAATTCCTTCAGGGTGTCTGAGGAAACCTGGAAAGACCCTATCTACAATGACAGCTGTATGTGGCATAAGGCTGGACACTTGGGACTGAGAGGATTGGTGAGATTGGGTGAGCAAATGCAGACCCTTTCAAGCAATAATGCATGGCCCCCATTCCATGGGTCCCAACTCTCCAGGTTCAAGGGAATATTACTACAGCTATAACATGTACAGGAAACCTAGAGAATGGACACACTGTGAATACGAAAGGTTTCTAAAACTCAACGAATAGTCCCTCTCCTGGTGCTCCAGTTTGACTTTCCAACTGCCTTACTATCAATCTCCCAACTTGGAGAGACAGGCCCTTTAACCTCCTGGTTTGCACAGGTTCCCAATTTGGCAGAGGATGGAAGGGACGAGGGAGAACCCATGAGAGAGTAGCTGTTAGGCATTTGGACGGTCACATGTCACTCTAATTTCCCGGCAGGAAGAAGAATTAACCAAAGTCTCAGCCACCCACCGGGAACCAGTATAGGACATGATCTAAAATTTTGGACTTGCGTTCAGCTCACAAAAAACGAGTTGAGAAATGGAGCTCAGGGGCACAGCAATTCACAAACTGGCAGAGTGATAAAGGACAACTATTGTCCAAAAATCTGTTGAGGGAAGTCAACGAGGCGGACTTGAAAGCGAGGCAAAATAGCAGGAAACAGATTTCAAGAGGTACCTTGGAATCGCCTGTAAAGCACAGGAAGAGGGGCACAACTTGGACAATGGTGCACTTGGCCAAAAAGGGCGTATGCGTTTTCTCCTGAATATATTCAGGAGAAAACGCATACGCCCTTTTTGGCCAAGCAAGCAAGCGGGCAATGCAAATCTGCACTACAAAGAAGTATCACTTCCCACCGGTCAAAAGGGACATCCACAAAATGTGTAAAAACCAGAAAGGCAAGACAGGCCCTAGAGAACAGGGAGCCTTGTTATGCTGATGGGCGGGATGTAAATTGCCAACTGCCTCACTGGAGGAGTGCATTGTGTTCCCTAAAACAAGTAAACAACAGAGCTACAGAGCCAAGGCCACTTCCAGTCTAGGGAATATACCTTGGGAAATCTGAAAATCAATAAGAAAGAGCCACCTCCAAATTTAGGGCTGCACTGACTACAAGAACCTCAACTTGGGTACACCTTAAATATCCCAGGAAATATAAAAATGGTTCAAAACATTGTGGTACTTACGTACGATGGAATATCCCTCAGCCATGAAATCAATGTCATAAGACCAGTAGCAGCAAAGTGAGTGGATTCAGGTACGATGATTCTAAGTGAAATAAGTCACACAGAAAAAGAAACTTATCATAAGATATCACTTATGAAGATCCTGTAAACATGGCTACACGTGAACTGAGTTAGGAAAGAGAACAGAGTCTCACATTTAGAAAACACTCTTATGCCTGCTTAAAGGGGAAGGAGAGGTGGGGTGATGCATAAAACCAGAGTTTGATATAAGCACAGGGATCGTTCCAAAAACCAACTTTGGAATAGACAAGATCGACACCTTCCTCAGTGAAAGAGACTCAAAACCCCATATTTCCCGCAGAGGAATATATCTGACTAGTAAGAATATTAAAACCTATGTATTGATATGTCTCCATAAGGGAATCAAGTGTGTCTAGAGTGGCATAAACATGGCAGCGAGAATCAGCTCAAACCCACTATAAAAGGGAATTTCAAAAGCAAAACCAAAAAACACGGAAATTCTTTACAATTCCTTCAGGGTGTCTGAGGAAACCTGGAAAGACCCTATCTACCATGACAGCTGGATGTGGCATAAGGCTGGACACTTGGGACTGAGAGGATTGGTGAGATTGGGTGAGCAAATGCAGACCCTTTCAAGCAATAATGCATGGCCCCCATTCCATGGGTCCCAACTCTCCAGGTTCAAGGGAATATTACTACAGCTATAACATGTACAGGAAACCTAGAGAATGGACACACTGTGAATACGAAAGGTTTCTAAAACTCAACGAATAGTCCCTCTCCTGGTGCTCCAGTTTGACTTTCCAACTGCCTTACTATCAATCTCCCAACTTGGAGAGACAGGCCCTTTAACCTCCTGGTTTGCACAGGTTCCCAATTTGGCAGAGGATGGAAGGGACGAGGGAGAACCCATGAGAGAGTAGCTGTTAGGCATTTGGACGGTCACATGTCACTCTAATTTCCCGGCAGGAAGAAGAATTAACCAAAGTCTCAGCCACCCACCGGGAACCAGTATAGGACATGATCCAAAATTTTGGACTTGCGTTCAGCTCCCAAAAAACGAGTTGAGAAATGGAGCTCAGGGGCACAGCAATTCACATACTGGCAGAGTGATAAAGGACAACTATCGTCCAAAAATCTGTTGAGGGAAGTCAAAGAGGCGGACTTAAAAGTGAGGCAAAATAGCAGGAAACAGATTTCAAGAGGTACGTTGGAATCGCCTGTAAAGCACAGGAAGAGGGGCACAACTTGGACAATGGTGCACTTGGCCAAAAAGGGCGTATGCGTTTTCTCCTGAATATATTCAGGAGAAAACGCATACGCCCTTTTTGGCCAAGCAAGCAAGCGGGCAATGCAAATCTGCACTACAAAGAAGTATCACTTCCCACCGGTCAAAAGGGACATCCACAAAATGTGTAAAAACCAGAAAGGCAAGACAGGCCCTGGAGACCTGGGAGCCTTGTTATGCTGATGGGCGGGATGTAAACTGCCAACTGCCTCACTGGAGGAGTGCATTGTGTTCCCTAAAACAAGTAAACAACAGAGCTACAGAGCCAAGGCCACTTCCAGTCTAGGGAATATACCTTGGGAAAACTGAAAATCAATAAGAAAGAGCCACCTCCAAATTTAGGGCTGCACTGACTACAAGAACCTCAACTTGGGTACACCTTAAATATCCCAGGAAATATAAAAATGGTTCAAAACATTGTGGTACTTACGTACGATGGAATATCCCTCAGCCATGAAATCAATGTCATAAGACCAGTAGCAGCAAAGTGAGTGGATTCAGGTACGATGATTCTAAGTGAAATAAGTCACACAGAAAAAGAAACTTATCATAAGATATCACTTATGAAGATCCTGTAAACATGGCTACACGTGAACTGAGTTAGGAAAGAGAACAGAGTCTCACATTTAGAAAACACTCTTATGCCTGCATAAAGGGGATGGAGAGGTGGGGTGATGCATAAAACCAGAGTTTGATATAAGCACAGGGACCGTTCCAAAAACCAACTTTGGAATAGACAAGACCTACACCTTCCTCAGTGAAAGAGACTCAAAACCCCATATTTCCCGCAGAGGAATATATCTGACTAGTAAGAATCTTAAAACCTATGTATTGATATGACTCCATAAGGGAATCAAGTGTGTCTAGAGTGGCATAAACATGGCAGCGAGAATCAGCTCAAACCCACTATAAAAAGGAATTTCAAAAGCAAAACCAAAAAACAGGGAAATTCTTTACAATTCCTTCAGGGTGTCTGAGGAAACCTGGAAAGACCCTATCTACAATGACAGCTGGATGTGGCATAAGGCTGGACACTTGGGACTGAGAGGATTGGTGAGATTGGGTGAGCAAATGCAGACCCTTTCAAGCAATAATGCATGGCCCCCATTCCATGGGTCCCAACTCTCCAGGTTCAAGGGAATATTACTACAGCTATAACATGTACAGGAAACCTAGAGAATGGACACACTGTGAATACGAAAGGTTTCTAAAACTCAACGAATAGTCCCTCTCCTGGTGCTCCAGTTTGACTTTCCAACTGCCTTACTATCAATCTCCCAACTTGGAGAGACAGGCCCTTTAACCTCCTGGTTTGCACAGGTTCCCAATTTGGCAGAGGATGGAAGGGACGAGGGAGAACCCATGAGAGAGTAGCTGTTAGGCATTTGGACGGGCACATGTCAATCTAATTTCCCGGCAGGAAGAAGAATTAACCAAAGTCTCAGCCACCCACCGGGAACCAGTATAGGACATGATCCAAAATTTTGGACTTGCGTTCAGCTCACAAAAAACGAGTTGAGAAATAGAGCTCAGGGGCACAGCAATTCACAAACTGGCAGAGTGATAAAGGACAACTATCGTCCAAAAATCTGTTGAGGGAAGTCAACGAGGCGGACTTGAAAGTGAGGCAAAATAGCAGGAAACAGATTTCAAGAGGTACGTTGGAATCGCCTGTAAAGCACAGGAAGAGGGGCACAACTTGGACAATGGTGCACTTGGCCAAAAAGGGCGTATGCGTTTTCTCCTGAATATATTCAGGAGAAAACGCATACGCCCTTTTTGGCCAAGCAAGCAAGCGGGCAATGCAAATCTGCACTACAAAGAAGTATCACTTCCCACCGGTCAAAAGGGACATCCACAAAATGTGTAAAAACCAGAAAGGCAAGACAGGCCCTGGAGAACAGGGAGCCTTGTTATGCTGATGGGCGGGATGTAAATTGCCAACTGCCTCACTGGAGGAGTGCATTGTGTTCCCTAAAACAAGTAAACAACAGAGCTACAGAGCCAAGGCCACTTCCAGTCTAGGGAATATACCTTGGGAAATCTGAAAATCAATAAGAAAGAGCCACCTCCAAATTTAGGGCTGCACTGACTACAAGAACCTCAACTTGGGTACACCTTAAATATCCCAGGAAATATAAAAATGGTTCAAAACATTGTGGTACTTACGTACGATGGAATATCCCTCAGCCATGAAATCAATGTCATAAGACCAGTAGCAGCAAAGTGAGTGGATTCAGGTACGATGATTCTAAGTGAAATAAGTCACACAGAAAAAGAAACTTATCATAAGATATCACTTATGAAGATCCTGTAAACATGGCTACACATGAACTGAGTTAGGAAAGGGAACAGAGTCTCACATTTAGAAAACACGCTTATGCCTGCATAAAGGGGAAGGAGAGGTGGGGTGATGCATAAAACCAGAGTTTGATATAAGCACAGGGACCGTTTCAAAAACCAACTTTGGAATTGACAAGACCGACACCTTCCTCAGTGAAAGAGACTCAAAACCCCATATTTCCCACAGAGGAATATATCTGACTAGTAAGAATCTTAAAACCTATGTATTGATATGTCTCCATAAGGGAATCAAGTGTGTCTAGAGTGGCATAAACATGGCAGCGAGAATCAGCTCAAACCCACTATAAAAAGGAATTTCAAAAGCAAAATCAAAAAACGGGAAATTCTTTACAATTCCTTCAGGGTGTCTGAGGAAACCTGGAAAGACCCTATCTACCATGACAGCTGGATGTGGCATAAGGCTGGACACTTGGGACTGAGAGGATTGGTGAGATTGGGTGAGCAAATGCAGACCCTTTCAAGCAATAATGCATGGCCCCCATTCCATGGGTCCCAACTCTCCAGGTTCAAGGGAATATTACTACAGCTATAACATGTACAGGAAACCTAGAGAATGGACACACTGTGAATACGAAAGGTTTCTAAAACTCAACGAATAGTCCCTCTCCTGGTGCTCCAGTTTGACTTTCCAACTGCCTTACTATCAATCTCCCAACTTGGAGAGACAGGCCCTTTAACCTCCTGGTTTGCACAGGTTCCCAATTTGGCAGAGGATGGAAGGGACGAGGGAGAACCCATGAGAGAGTAGCTGTTAGGCATTTGGACGGGCACATGTCACTCTAATTTCCCGGCAGGAAGAAGAATTAACCAAAGTCTCAGCCACCCACCGGGAACCAGTATAGGACATGATCCAAAATTTTGGACTTGCGTTCAGCTCCCAAAAAACGAGTTGAGAAATGGAGCTCAGGGGCACAGCAATTCACATACTGGCAGAGTGATAAAGGACAACTATCGTCCAAAAATCTGTTGAGGGAAGTCAACGAGGCGGACTTAAAAGTGAGGCAAAATAGCAGGAAACAGATTTCAAGAGGTACGTTGGAATCGCCTGTAAAGCACAGGAAGAGGGGCACAACTTGGACAATGGTGCACTTGGCCAAAAAGGGCGTATGCGTTTTCTCCTGAATATATTCAGGAGAAAACGCATACGCCCTTTTTGGCCAAGCAAGCAAGCGGGCAATGCAAATCTGCACTACAAAGAAGTATCACTTCCCACCAGTCAAAAGGGACATCCACAAAATGTGTAAAAACCAGAAAGGCAAGACAGGCCCTGGAGACCTGGGAGCCTTGTTATGCTGATGGGCGGGATGTAAACTGCCAATTGCCTCACTGGAGGAGTGCATTGTGTTCCCTAAAACAAGTAAACAACAGAGCTACAGAGCCAAGGCCACTTCCAGTCTAGGGAATATACCTTGGGAAAACTGAAAATCAATAAGAAAGAGCCACCTCCAAATTTAGGGCTGCACTGACTACAAGAACCTCAACTTGGGTACACCTTAAATATCCCAGGAAATATAAAAATGGTTCAAAACATTGTGGTACTTACGTACGATGGAATATCCCTCAGCCATGAAATCAATGTCATAAGACCAGTAGCAGCAAAGTGAGTGGATTCAGGTACGATGATTCTAAGTGAAATAAGTCACACAGAAAAAGAAACTTATCATAAGATATCACTTATGAAGATCCTGTAAACATGGCTACACGTGAACTGAGTTAGGAAAGAGAACAGAGTCTCACATTTAGAAAACACTCTTATGCCTGCATAAAGGGGATGGAGAGGTGGGGTGATGCATAAAACCAGAGTTTGATATAAGCACAGGGACCGTTCCAAAAACCAACTTTGGAATAGACAAGACCTACACCTTCCTCAGTGAAAGAGACTCAAAACCCCATATTTCCCGCAGAGGAATATATCTGACTAGTAAGAATCTTAAAACCTATGTATTGATATGACTCCATAAGGGAATCAAGTGTGTCTAGAGTGGCATAAACATGGCAGCGAGAATCAGCTCAAACCCACTATAAAAAGGAATTTCAAAAGCAAAACCAAAAAACAGGGAAATTCTTTACAATTCCTTCAGGGTGTCTGAGGAAACCTGGAAAGACCCTATCTACAATGACAGCTGGATGTGGCATAAGGCTGGACACTTGGGACTGAGAGGATTGGTGAGATTGGGTGAGCAAATGCAGACCCTTTCAAGCAATAATGCATGGCCCCCATTCCATGGGTCCCAACTCTCCAGGTTCAAGGGAATATTACTACAGCTATAACATGTACAGGAAACCTAGAGAATGGACACACTGTGAATACGAAAGGTTTCTAAAACTCAACGAATAGTCCCTCTCCTGGTGCTCCAGTTTGACTTTCCAACTGCCTTACTATCAATCTCCCAACTTGGAGAGACAGGCCCTTTAACCTCCTGGTTTGCACAGGTTCCCAATTTGGCAGAGGATGGAAGGGACGAGGGAGAACCCATGAGAGAGTAGCTGTTAGGCATTTGGACGGGCACATGTCACTCTAATTTCCCGGCAGGAAGAAGAATTAACCAAAGTCTCAGCCACCCACCGGGAACCAGTATAGGACATGATCCAAAATTTTGGACTTGCGTTCAGCTCCCAAAAAACGAGTTGAGAAATGGAGCTCAGGGGCACAGCAATTCACATACTGGCAGAGTGATAAAGGACAACTATCGTCCAAAAATCTGTTGAGGGAAGTCAACGAGGCGGACTTGAAAGTGAGGCAAAATAGCAGGAAACAGATTTCAAGAGGTACCTTGGAATCGCCTGTAAAGCACAGGAAGAGGGGCACAACTTGGACAATGGTGCACTTGGCCAAAAAGGGCGTATGCGTTTTCTCCTGAATATATTCAGGAGAAAACGCATACGCCCTTTTTGGCCAAGCAAGCAAGCGGGCAATGCAAATCTGCACTACAAAGAAGTATCACTTCCCACCGGTCAAAAGGGACATCCACAAAATGTGTAAAAACCAGAAAGGCAAGACAGGCCCTGGAGACCTGGGAGCCTTGTTATGCTGATGGGCGGGATGTAAACTGCCAACTGCCTCAGTGGAGGAGTGCATTGTGTTCCCTAAAACAAGTAAACAACAGAGCTACAGAGCCAAGGCCACTTCCAGTCTAGGGAATATACCTTGGGAAAACTGAAAATCAATAAGAAAGAGCCACCTCCAAATTTAGGGCTGCACTGACTACAAGAACCTCAACTTGGGTACACCTTAAATATCCCAGGAAATATAAAAATGGTTCAAAACATTGTGGTACTTACGTACGATGGAATATCCCTCAGCCATGAAATCAATGTCATAAGACCAGTAGCAGCAAAGTGAGTGGATTCAGGTACGATGATTCTAAGTGAAATAAGTCACACAGAAAAAGAAACTTATCATAAGATATCACTTATGAAGATCCTGTAAACATGGCTACACGTGAACTGAGTTAGGAAAGAGAACAGAGTCTCACATTTAGAAAACACTCTTATGCCTGCATAAAGGGGATGGAGAGGTGGGGTGATGCATAAAACCAGAGTTTGATATAAGCACAGGGACCGTTCCAAAAACCAACTTTGGAATAGACAAGACCTACACCTTCCTCAGTGAAAGAGACTCAAAACCCCATATTTCCCGCAGAGGAATATATCTGACTAGTAAGAATCTTAAAACCTATGTATTGATATGACTCCATAAGGGAATCAAGTGTGTCTAGAGTGGCATAAACATGGCAGCGAGAATCAGCTCAAACCCACTATAAAAAGGAATTTCAAAAGCAAAACCAAAAAACAGGGAAATTCTTTACAATTCCTTCAGGGTGTCTGAGGAAACCTGGAAAGACCCTATCTACAATGACAGCTGGATGTGGCATAAGGCTGGACACTTGGGACTGAGAGGATTGGTGAGATTGGGTGAGCAAATGCAGACCCTTTCAAGCAATAATGCATGGCCCCCATTCCATGGGTCCCAACTCTCCAGGTTCAAGGGAATATTACTACAGCTATAACATGTACAGGAAACCTAGAGAATGGACACACTGTGAATACGAAAGGTTTCTAAAACGCAACGAATAGTCCCTCTCCTGGTGCTCCAGTTTGACTTTCCAACTGCCTTACTATCAATCTCCCAACTTGGAGAGACAGGCCCTTTAACCTCCTGGTTTGCACAGGTTCCCAATTTGGCAGAGGATGGAAGGGACGAGGGAGAACCCATGAGAGAGTAGCTGTTAGGCATTTGGACGGGCACATGTCAATCTAATTTCCCGGCAGGAAGAAGAATTAACCAAAGTCTCAGCCACCCACCGGGAACCAGTATAGGACATGATCCAAAATTTTGGACTTGCGTTCAGCTCACAAAAAACGAGTTGAGAAATAGAGCTCAGGGGCACAGCAATTCACAAACTGGCAGAGTGATAAAGGACAACTATCGTCCAAAAATCTGTTGAGGGAAGTCAACGAGGCGGACTTGAAAGTGAGGCAAAATAGCAGGAAACAGATTTCAAGAGGTACGTTGGAATCGCCTGTAAAGCACAGGAAGAGGGGCACAACTTGGACAATGGTGCACTTGGCCAAAAAGGGCGTATGCGTTTTCTCCTGAATATATTCAGGAGAAAACGCATACGCCCTTTTTGGCCAAGCAAGCAAGCGGGCAATGCAAATCTGCACTACAAAGAAGTATCACTTCCCACCGGTCAAAAGGGACATCCACAAAATGTGTAAAAACCAGAAAGGCAAGACAGGCCCTGGAGAACTGGGAGCCTTGTTATGCTGATGGGCGGGATGTAAATTGCCAACTGCCTCACTGGAGGAGTGCATTGTGTTCCCTAAAACAAGTAAACAACAGAGCTACAGAGCCAAGGCCACTTCCAGTCTAGGGAATATACCTGGGGAAAACTGAAAATCAATAAGAAAGAGCCACCTCCAAATTTAGGGCTGCACTGGCTACAAGAACCTCAACTTGGGTACACCTTAAATATCCCAGGAAATATAAAAATGGTTCAAAACATTGTGGTACTTACGTACGATGGAATATCCCTCAGCCATGAAATCAATGTCATAAGACCAGTAGCAGCAAAGTGAGTGGATTCAGGTACGATGATTCTAAGTGAAATAAGTCACACAGAAAAAGAAACTTATCATAAGATATCACTTATGAAGATCCTGTAAACATGGCTACACGTGAACTGAGTTAGGAAAGAGAACAGAGTCTCACATTTAGAAAACACTCTTATGCCTGCTTAAAGGGGAAGGAGAGGTGGGGTGATGCATAAAACCAGAGTTTGATATAAGCACAGGGACCGTTCCAAAAACCAACTTTGGAATAGACAAGATCGACACCTTCCTCAGTGAAAGAGACTCAAAACCCCATATTTCCCGCAGAGGAATATATCTGACTAGTAAGAATCTTAAAACCTATGTATTGATATGTCTCCATAAGGGAATCAAGTGTGTCTAGAGTGGCATAAACATGGCAGCGAGAATCAGCTCAAACCCACTATAAAAAGGAATTTCAAAAGCAAAACCAAAAAACACGGAAATTCTTTACAATTCCTTCAGGGTGTCTGAGGAAACCTGGAAAGACCCTATCTACCATGACAGCTGGATGTGGCATAAGGCTGGACACTTGGGACTGAGAGGATTGGTGAGATTGGGTGAGCAAATGCAGACCCTTTCAAGCAATAATGCATGGCCCCCATTCCATGGGTCCCAACTCTCCAGGTTCAAGGGAATATTACTACAGCTATAACATGTACAGGAAACCTAGAGAATGGACACACTGTGAATACGAAAGGTTTCTAAAACTCAACGAATAGTCCCTCTCCTGGTGCTCCAGTTTGACTTTCCAACTGCCTTACTATCAATCTCCCAACTTGGAGAGACAGGCCCTTTAACCTCCTGGTTTGCACAGGTTCCCAATTTGGCAGAGGATGGAAGGGACGAGGGAGAACCCATGAGAGAGTAGCTGTTAGGCATTTGGACGGGCACATGTCACTCTAATTTCCCGGCAGGAAGAAGAATTAACCAAAGTCTCAGCCACCCACCGGGAACCAGTATAGGACATGATCCAAAATTTTGGACTTGCGTTCAGCTCCCAAAAAACGAGTTGAGAAATGGAGCTCAGGGGCACAGCAATTCACAAACTGGCAGAGTGATAAAGGACAACTATCGTCCAAAAATCTGTTGAGGGAAGTCAACGAGGCGGACTTGAAAGTGAGGCAAAATAGCAGGAAACAGATTTCAAGAGGTACGTTGGAATCGCCTGTAAAGCACAGGAAGAGGGGCACAACTTGGACAATGGTGCACTTGGCCAAAAAGGGCGTATGCGTTTTCTCCTGAATATATTCAGGAGAAAACGCATACGCCCTTTTTGGCCAAGCAAGCAAGCGGGCAATGCAAATCTGCACTACAAAGAAGTATCACTTCCCACCGGTCAAAAGGGACATCCACAAAATGTGTAAAAACCAGAAAGGCAAGACAGGCCCTGGAGACCTGGGAGCCTTGTTATGCTGATGGGCGGGATGTAAACTGCCAACTGCCTCAGTGGAGGAGTGCATTGTGTTCCCTAAAACAAGTAAACAACAGAGCTACAGAGCCAAGGCCACTTCCAGTCTAGGGAATATACCTTGGGAAAACTGAAAATCAATAAGAAAGAGCCACCTCCAAATTTAGGGCTGCACTGACTACAAGAACCTCAACTTGGGTACACCTTAAATATCCCAGGAAATATAAAAATGGTTCAAAACATTGTGGTACTTACGTACGATGGAATATCCCTCAGCCATGAAATCAATGTCATAAGACCAGTAGCAGCAAAGTGAGTGGATTCAGGTACGATGATTCTAAGTGAAATAAGTCACACAGAAAAAGAAACTTATCATAAGATATCACTTATGAAGATCCTGTAAACATGGCTACACGTGAACTGAGTTAGGAAAGAGAACAGAGTCTCACATTTAGAAAACACTCTTATGCCTGCATAAAGGGGATGGAGAGGTGGGGTGATGCATAAAACCAGAGTTTGATATAAGCACAGGGACCGTTCCAAAAACCAACTTTGGAATAGACAAGACCTACACCTTCCTCAGTGAAAGAGACTCAAAACCCCATATTTCCCGCAGAGGAATATATCTGACTAGTAAGAATCTTAAAACCTATGTATTGATATGACTCCATAAGGGAATCAAGTGTGTCTAGAGTGGCATAAACATGGCAGCGAGAATCAGCTCAAACCCACTATAAAAAGGAATTTCAAAAGCAAAACCAAAAAACAGGGAAATTCTTTACAATTCCTTCAGGGTGTCTGAGGAAACCTGGAAAGACCCTATCTACAATGACAGCTGGATGTGGCATAAGGCTGGACACTTGGGACTGAGAGGATTGGTGAGATTGGGTGAGCAAATGCAGACCCTTTCAAGCAATAATGCATGGCCCCCATTCCATGGGTCCCAACTCTCCAGGTTCAAGGGAATATTACTACAGCTATAACATGTACAGGAAACCTAGAGAATGGACACACTGTGAATACGAAAGGTTTCTAAAACGCAACGAATAGTCCCTCTCCTGGTGCTCCAGTTTGACTTTCCAACTGCCTTACTATCAATCTCCCAACTTGGAGAGACAGGCCCTTTAACCTCCTGGTTTGCACAGGTTCCCAATTTGGCAGAGGATGGAAGGGACGAGGGAGAACCCATGAGAGAGTAGCTGTTAGGCATTTGGACGGGCACATGTCAATCTAATTTCCCGGCAGGAAGAAGAATTAACCAAAGTCTCAGCCACCCACCGGGAACCAGTATAGGACATGATCCAAAATTTTGGACTTGCGTTCAGCTCACAAAAAACGAGTTGAGAAATAGAGCTCAGGGGCACAGCAATTCACAAACTGGCAGAGTGATAAAGGACAACTATCGTCCAAAAATCTGTTGAGGGAAGTCAACGAGGCGGACTTGAAAGTGAGGCAAAATAGCAGGAAACAGATTTCAAGAGGTACGTTGGAATCGCCTGTAAAGCACAGGAAGAGGGGCACAACTTGGACAATGGTGCACTTGGCCAAAAAGGGCGTATGCGTTTTCTCCTGAATATATTCAGGAGAAAACGCATACGCCCTTTTTGGCCAAGCAAGCAAGCGGGCAATGCAAATCTGCACTACAAAGAAGTATCACTTCCCACCGGTCAAAAGGGACATCCACAAAATGTGTAAAAACCAGAAAGGCAAGACAGGCCCTGGAGAACTGGGAGCCTTGTTATGCTGATGGGCGGGATGTAAATTGCCAACTGCCTCACTGGAGGAGTGCATTGTGTTCCCTAAAACAAGTAAACAACAGAGCTACAGAGCCAAGGCCACTTCCAGTCTAGGGAATATACCTGGGGAAAACTGAAAATCAATAAGAAAGAGCCACCTCCAAATTTAGGGCTGCACTGGCTACAAGAACCTCAACTTGGGTACACCTTAAATATCCCAGGAAATATAAAAATGGTTCAAAACATTGTGGTACTTACGTACGATGGAATATCCCTCAGCCATGAAATCAATGTCATAAGACCAGTAGCAGCAAAGTGAGTGGATTCAGGTACGATGATTCTAAGTGAAATAAGTCACACAGAAAAAGAAACTTATCATAAGATATCACTTATGAAGATCCTGTAAACATGGCTACACGTGAACTGAGTTAGGAAAGAGAACAGAGTCTCACATTTAGAAAACACTCTTATGCCTGCTTAAAGGGGAAGGAGAGGTGGGGTGATGCATAAAACCAGAGTTTGATATAAGCACAGGGACCGTTCCAAAAACCAACTTTGGAATAGACAAGACCTACACCTTCCTCAGTGAAAGAGACTCAAAACCCCATATTTCCCGCAGAGGAATATATCTGACTAGTAAGAATCTTAAAACCTATGTATTGATATGACTCCATAAGGGAATCAAGTGTGTCTAGAGTGGCATAAACATGGCAGCGAGAATCAGCTCAAACCCACTATAAAAAGGAATTTCAAAAGCAAAACCAAAAAACAGGGAAATTCTTTACAATTCCTTCAGGGTGTCTGAGGAAACCTGGAAAGACCCTATCTACAATGACAGCTGGATGTGGCATAAGGCTGGACACTTGGGACTGAGAGGATTGGTGAGATTGGGTGAGCAAATGCAGACCCTTTCAAGCAATAATGCATGGCCCCCATTCCATGGGTCCCAACTCTCCAGGTTCAAGGGAATATTACTACAGCTATAACATGTACAGGAAACCTAGAGAATGGACACACTGTGAATACGAAAGGTTTCTAAAACGCAACGAATAGTCCCTCTCCTGGTGCTCCAGTTTGACTTTCCAACTGCCTTACTATCAATCTCCCAACTTGGAGAGACAGGCCCTTTAACCTCCTGGTTTGCACAGGTTCCCAATTTGGCAGAGGATGGAAGGGACGAGGGAGAACCCATGAGAGAGTAGCTGTTAGGCATTTGGACGGGCACATGTCAATCTAATTTCCCGGCAGGAAGAAGAATTAACCAAAGTCTCAGCCACCCACCGGGAACCAGTATAGGACATGATCCAAAATTTTGGACTTGCGTTCAGCTCACAAAAAACGAGTTGAGAAATAGAGCTCAGGGGCACAGCAATTCACAAACTGGCAGAGTGATAAAGGACAACTATCGTCCAAAAATCTGTTGAGGGAAGTCAACGAGGCGGACTTGAAAGTGAGGCAAAATAGCAGGAAACAGATTTCAAGAGGTACGTTGGAATCGCCTGTAAAGCACAGGAAGAGGGGCACAACTTGGACAATGGTGCACTTGGCCAAAAAGGGCGTATGCGTTTTCTCCTGAATATATTCAGGAGAAAACGCATACGCCCTTTTTGGCCAAGCAAGCAAGCGGGCAATGCAAATCTGCACTACAAAGAAGTATCACTTCCCACCGGTCAAAAGGGACATCCACAAAATGTGTAAAAACCAGAAAGGCAAGACAGGCCCTGGAGAACTGGGAGCCTTGTTATGCTGATGGGCGGGATGTAAATTGCCAACTGCCTCACTGGAGGAGTGCATTGTGTTCCCTAAAACAAGTAAACAACAGAGCTACAGAGCCAAGGCCACTTCCAGTCTAGGGAATATACCTGGGGAAAACTGAAAATCAATAAGAAAGAGCCACCTCCAAATTTAGGGCTGCACTGGCTACAAGAACCTCAACTTGGGTACACCTTAAATATCCCAGGAAATATAAAAATGGTTCAAAACATTGTGGTACTTACGTACGATGGAATATCCCTCAGCCATGAAATCAATGTCATAAGACCAGTAGCAGCAAAGTGAGTGGATTCAGGTACGATGATTCTAAGTGAAATAAGTCACACAGAAAAAGAAACTTATCATAAGATATCACTTATGAAGATCCTGTAAACATGGCTACACGTGAACTGAGTTAGGAAAGAGAACAGAGTCTCACATTTAGAAAACACTCTTATGCCTGCTTAAAGGGGAAGGAGAGGTGGGGTGATGCATAAAACCAGAGTTTGATATATGCACAGGGACCGTTCCAAAAACCAACTTTGGAATAGACAAGATCGACACCTTCCTCAGTGAAAGAGACTCAAAACCCCATATTTCCCGCAGAGGAATATATCTGACTAGTAAGAATCTTAAAACCTATGTATTGATATGTCTCCATAAGGGAATCAAGTGTGTCTAGAGTGGCATAAACATGGCAGCGAGAATCAGCTCAAACCCACTATAAAAAGGAATTTCAAAAGCAAAACCAAAAAACAGGGAAATTCTTTACAATTCCTTCAGGGTGTCTGAGGAAACCTGGAAAGACCCTATCTACCATGACAGCTGGATGTGGCATAAGGCTGGACACTTGGGACTGAGAGGATTGGTGAGATTGGGTGAGCAAATGCAGACCCTTTCAAGCAATAATGCATGGCCCCCATTCCATGGGTCCCAACTCTCCAGGTTCAAGGGAATATTACTACAGCTATAACATGTACAGGAAACCTAGAGAATGGACACACTGTGAATACGAAAGGTTTCTAAAACTCAACGAATAGTCCCTCTCCTGGTGCTCCAGTTTGACTTTCCAACTGCCTTACTATCAATCTCCCAACTTGGAGAGACAGGCCCTTTAACCTCCTGGTTTGCACAGGTTCCCAATTTGGCAGAGGATGGAAGGGACGAGGGAGAACCCATGAGAGAGTAGCTGTTAGGCATTTGGACGGGCACATGTCACTCTAATTTCCCGGCAGGAAGAAGAATTAACCAAAGTCTCAGCCACCCACCGGGAACCAGTATAGGACATGATCCAAAATTTTGGACTTGCATTCAGCTCCCAAAAAACGAGTTGAGAAATGGAGCTCAGGGGCACAGCAATTCACAAACTGGCAGAGTGATAAAGGACAACTATCGTCCAAAAATCTGTTGAGGGAAGTCAACGAGGCGGACTTGAAAGTGAGGCAAAATAGCAGGAAACAGATTTCAAGAGGTACGTTGGAATCGCCTGTAAAGCACAGGAAGAGGGGCACAACTTGGACAATGGTGCACTTGGCCAAAAAGGGCGTATGCGTTTTCTCCTGAATATATTCAGGAGAAAACGCATACGCCCTTTTTGGCCAAGCAAGCAAGCGGGCAATGCAAATCTGCACTACAAAGAAGTATCACTTCCCACCGGTCAAAAGGGACATCCACAAAATGTGTAAAAACCAGAAAGGCAAGACAGGCCCTGGAGAACTGGGAGCCTTGTTATGCTGATGGGCGGGATGTAAACTGCCAACTGCCTCACTGGAGGAGTGCATTGTGTTCCCTAAAACAAGTAAACAACAGAGCTACAGAGCCAAGGCCACTTCCAGTCTAGGGAATATACCTGGGGAAAACTGAAAATCAATAAGAAAGAGCCACCTCCAAATTTAGGGCTGCACTGGCTACAAGAACCTCAACTTGGGTACACCTTAAATATCCCAGGAAATATAAAAATGGTTCAAAACATTGTGGTACTTACGTACGATGGAATATCCCTCAGCCATGAAATCAATGTCATAAGACCAGTAGCAGCAAAGTGAGTGGATTCAGGTACGATGATTCTAAGTGAAATAAGTCACACAGAAAAAGAAACTTATCATAAGATATCACTTATGAAGATCCTGTAAACATGGCTACACGTGAACTGAGTTAGGAAAGAGAACAGAGTCTCACATTTAGAAAACACTCTTATGCCTGCTTAAAGGGGAAGGAGAGGTGGGGTGATGCATAAAACCAGAGTTTGATATAAGCACAGGGACCGTTCCAAAAACCAACTTTGGAATAGACAACACCTACACCTTCCTCAGTGAAAGAGACTCAAAACCCCATATTTCCCACAGAGGAATATATCTGACTAGTAAGAATCTTAAAACCTATGTATTGATATGTCTCCATAAGGGAATCAAGTGTGTCTAGAGTGGCATAAACATGGCAGCGAGAATCAGCTCAAACCCACTATAAAAAGGAATTTCAAAAGCAAAACCAAAAAACAGGGAAATTCTTTACAATTCCTTCAGGGTGTCTGAGGAAACCTGGAAAGACCCTATCTACAATGACAGCTGGATGTGGCATAAGGCTGGACACTTGGGACTGAGAGGATTGGTGAGATTGGGTGAGCAAATGCAGACCCTTTCAAGCAATAATGCATGGCCCCCATTCCATGGGTCCCAACTCTCCAGGTTCAAGGGAATATTACTACAGCTATAACATGTACAGGAAACCTAGAGAATGGACACACTGTGAATACGAAAGGTTTCTAAAACTCAACGAATAGTCCCTCTCCTGGTGCTCCAGTTTGACTTTCCAACTGCCTTACTATCAATCTCCCAACTTGGAGAGACAGGCCCTTTAACCTCCTGGTTTGCACAGGTTCCCAATTTGGCAGAGGATGGAAGGGACGAGGGAGAACCCATGAGAGAGTAGCTGTTAGGCATTTGGACGGGCACATGTCACTCTAATTTCCCGGCAGGAAGAAGAATTAACCAAAGTCTCAGCCACCCACCGGGAACCAGTATAGGACATGATCCAAAATTTTGGACTTGCGTTCAGCTCACAAAAAACGAGTTGAGAAATGGAGCTCAGGGGCACAGCAATTCACAAACTGGCAGAGTGATAAAGGACAACTATCGTCCAAAAATCTGTTGAGGGAAGTCAACGAGGCGGACTTGAAAGCGAGGCAAAATAGCAGGAAACAGATTTCAAGAGGTACCTTGGAATCGCCTGTAAAGCACAGGAAGAGGGGCACAACTTGGACAATGGTGCACTTGGCCAAAAAGGGCGTATGCGTTTTCTCCTGAATATATTCAGGAGAAAACGCATACGCCCTTTTTGGCCAAGCAAGCAAGCGGGCAATGCAAATCTGCACTACAAAGAAGTATCACTTCCCACCGGTCAAAAGGGACATCCACAAAATGTGTAAAAACCAGAAAGGCAAGACAGGCCCTGGAGAACAGGGAGCCTTGTTATGCTGATGGGCGGGATGTAAATTGCCAACTGCCTCACTGGAGGAGTGCATTGTGTTCCCTAAAACAAGTAAACAACAGAGCTACAGAGCCAAGGCCACTTCCAGTCTAGGGAATATACCTGGGGAAAACTGAAAATCAATAAGAAAGAGCCACCTCCAAATTTAGGGCTGCACTGGCTACAAGAACCTCAACTTGGGTACACCTTAAATATCCCAGGAAATATAAAAATGGTTCAAAACATTGTGGTACTTACGTACGATGGAATATCCCTCAGCCATGAAATCAATGTCATAAGACCAGTAGCAGCAAAGTGAGTGGATTCAGGTACGATGATTCTAATTGAAATAAGTCACACAGAAAAAGAAACTTATCATAAGATATCACTTATGAAGATCCTGTAAACATGGCTACACGTGAACTGAGTTAGGAAAGAGAACAGAGTCTCACATTTAGAAAACACTCTTATGCCTGCATAAAGGGGAAGGAGAGGTGGGGTGATGCATAAAACCAGAGTTTGATATAAGCACAGGGACCGTTTCAAAAACCAACTTTGGAATTGTCAAGACCGACACCTTCCTCAGTGAAAGAGACTCAAAACCCCATATTTCCCACAGAGGAATATATCTGACTAGTAAGAATCTTAAAACCTATGTATTGATATGTCTCCATAAGGGAATCAAGTGTGTCTAGAGTGGCATAAACATGGCAGCGAGAATCAGCTCAAACCCACTATAAAAAGGAATTTCAAAAGCAAAACCAAAAAACAGGGAAATTCTTTACAATTCCTTCAGGGTGTCTGAGGAAACCTGGAAAGACCCTGTCTACAATGACAGCTGGATGTGGCATAAGGCTGGACACTTGGGACTGAGAGGATTGATGAGATTGGGTGAGCAAATGCAGACCCTTTCAAGCAATAATGCATGGCCCCCATTCCATGGGTCCCAACTCTCCATGTTCAAGGGAATATTACTACAGCTATAACATGTACAGGAAACCTAGAGAATGGACACACTGTGAATACGAAAGGTTTCTAAAACTCAACGAATAGTCCCTCTCCTGGTGCTCCAGTTTGACTTTCCAACTGCCTTACTATCAATCTCCCAACTTGGAGAGACAGGCCCTTAACCTCCTTGTTTGAACAGGTTCCCAATTTGGCAGAGGATGGAAGGGACGAGGGAGAACCCATGAGAGAGTAGCTGTTAGGCATTTGGACGGGCACATGTCACTCTAATTTCCCGGCAGGAAGAAGAATTAACCAAAGTCTCAGCCACCCACCGGGAACCAGTATAGGACATGATCCAAAATTTTGGACTTGCGTTCAGCTCACAAAAAACGAGTTGAGAAATGGAGCTCAGGGGCACAGCAATTCACAAACTGGCAGAGTGATAAAGGACAACTATCGTCCAAAAATCTGTTGAGGGAAGTCAACGAGGCGGACTTGAAAGCGAGGCAAAATAGCAGGAAACAGATTTCAAGAGGTACCTTGGAATCGCCTGTAAAGCACAGGAAGAGGGGCACAACTTGGACAATGGTGCACTTGGCCAAAAAGGGCGTATGCGTTTTCTCCTGAATATATTCAGGAGAAAACGCATACGCCCTTTTTGGCCAAGCAAGCAAGCGGGCAATGCAAATCTGCACTACAAAGACGTATCACTTCCCACCGGTCAAAAGGGACATCCACAAAATGTGTAAAAACCAGAAAGGCAAGACAGGCCCTGGAGAACAGGGAGCCTTGTTATGCTGATGGGCGGGATGTAAATTGCCAACTGCCTCACTGGAGGAGTGCATTGTGTTTCCTAAAACAAGTAAACAACAGAGCTACAGAGCCAAGGCCACTTCCAGTCTAGGGAATATACCTGGGGAAAACTGAAAATCAATAATAAAGAGCCACCTCCAAATTTAGGGCTGCACTGGCTACAAGAACCTCAACTTGGGTACACCTTAAATATCCCAGGAAATATAAAAATGGTTCAAAACATTGTGGTACTTACGTACGATGGAATATCCCTCAGCCATGAAATCAATGTCATAAGACCAGTAGCAGCAAAGTGAGTGGATTCAGGTACGATGATTCTAAGTCAAATAAGTCACACAGAAAAAGAAACTTATCATAAGATATCACTTATGAAGATCCTGTAAACATGGCTACACGTGAACTGAGTTAGGAAAGAGAACAGAGTCTCACATTTAGAAAACACTCTTATGCCTGCATAAAGGGTAAGGAGAGGTGGGGTGATGCATAAAACCAGAGTTTGATATAAGCACAGGGACCGTTCCAAAAACCAACTTTGGAATAGACATGACCTACACCTTCCTCAGTGAAAGAGACTCAAAACCCCATATTTCCCGCAGAGGAATATAACTGACTAGTAAGAATCTTAAAACCTATGTATTGATATGACTCCATAAGGGAATCAAGTGTGTCTAGAGTGGCATAAACATGGCAGCGAGAATCAGCTCAAACCCACTATAAAAAGGAATTTCAAAAGCAAAACCAAAAAACAGGGAAATTCTTTACAATTCCTTCAGGGTGTCTGAGGAAACCTGGAAAGACCCTATCTACAATGACAGCTGGATGTGGCATAAGGCTGGACACTTGGGACTGAGAGGATTGGTGAGATTGGGTGAGCAAATGCAGACCCTTTCAAGCAATAATGCATGGCCCCCATTCCATGGGTCCCAACTCTCCAGGTTGAAGGGAATATTACTACAGCTATAACATGTACAGGAAACCTAGAGAATGGACACACTGTGAATACGAAAGGTTTCTAAAACTCAACAAATAGTCCCTCTCCTGGTGCTCCAGTTTGACTTTCCAACTGCCTTACTATCAATCTCCCAACTTGGACAGACAGGCCCTTTAACCTCCTGGTTTGCACAGGTTCCCAATTTGGCAGAGGATGGAAGGGACGAGGGAGAACCCATGAGAGAGTAGCTGTTAGGCATTTGGACGGGCACATGTCACTCTAATTTCCCGGCAGGAAGACGAATTAACCAAAGTCTCAGCCACCCACCGGGAACCAGTATAGGACATGATCCAAAATTTTGGACTTGCGTTCAGCTCACAAAAAACGAGTTGAGAAATGGAGCTCAGGGGCACAGCAATTCACAAACTGGCAGAGTGATAAAGGACAACTATTGTCCAAAAATCTGTTGAGGGAAGTCAACGAGGCGGACTTGAAAGCGAGGCAAAATAGCAGGAAACAGATTTCAAGAGGTACGTTGGAATCGCCTGTAAAGCACAGGAAGAGGGGCACAACTTGGACAATGGTGCACTTGGCCAAAAAGGGCGTATGCGTTTTCTCCTGAATATATTCAGGAGAAAATGCATACGCCCTTTTTGGCCAAGCAAGCAAGCGGGCAATGCAAATCTGCACTACAAAGAAGTATCACTTCCCACCGGTCAAAAGGGACATCCACAAAATGTGTAAAAACCAGAAAGGCAAGACTGGCCCTGGAGAACTGGGAGCCTTGTTATGCTGATGGGCGGGATGTAAACTGCCAACTGCCTCACTGGAGGAGTGCATTGTGTTCCCTAAAACAAGTAAACAACAGAGCTACAGAGCCAAGGCCACTTCCAGTCTAGGGAATATACCTTGGGAAAACTGAAAATCAATAAGAAAGAGCCACCTCCAAATTTAGGGCTGCACTGACTACAAGAACCTCAACTTGGGTACACCTTAAATATCCCAGGAAATATAAAAATGGTTCAAAACATTGTGGTACTTACGTATGATGGAATATCCCTCAGCGATGAAATCAATGTCATAAGACCAGTAGCAGCAAAGTGAGTGGATTCAGGTACGATGATTCTAAGTGAAATAAGTCACACAGAAAAAGAAACTTATCATAAGATATCACTTATGAAGATCCTGTAAACATGGCTACACGTGAACTGAGTTAGGAAAGAGAACAGAGTCTCACATTTAGAAAACACTCTTATGCCTGCATAAAGGGGATGGAGAGGTGGGGTGATGCATAAAACCAGAGTTTGATATAAGCACAGGGACCGTTCCAAAAACCAACTTTGGAATAGACAAGACCTACACCTTCCTCAGTGAAAGAGACTCAAAACCCCATATTTCCCACAGAGGAATATATCTGACTAGTAAGAATCTTAAAACCTATGTATTGATATGACTCCATAAGGGAATCAAGTGTGTCTAGAGTGGCATAAACATGGCAGCGAGAATCAGCTCAAACCCACTATAAAAAGGAATTTCAAAAGCAAAACCAAAAAACAGGGAAATTCTTTACAATTCCTTCAGGGTGTCTGAGGAAACCTGGAAAGACCCTATCTATAATGACAGCTGGATGTGGCATAAGGCTGGACACTTGGGACTGAGAGGATTGGTGAGATTGGGTGAGCAAATGCAGACCCTTTCAAGCAATAATGCATGGCCCCCATTCCATGGGTCCCAACTCTCCAGGTTCAAGGGAATATTACTACAGCTATAACATGTACAGGAAACCTAGAGAATGGACACACTGTGAATACGAAAGGTTTCTAAAACTCAACGAATAGTCCCTCTCCTGGTGCTCCAGTTTGACTTTCCAACTGCCTTACTATCAATCTCCCAACTTGGAGAGACAGGCCCTTTAACCTCCTGGTTTGCACAGGTTCCCAATTTGGCAGAGGATGGAAGGGACGAGGGAGAACCCATGAGAGAGTAGCTGTTAGGCATTTGGACGGGCACATGTCACTCTAATTTCCCGGCAGGAAGAAGAATTAACCAAAGTCTCAGCCACCCACCGGGAACCAGTATAGGACATGATCCAAAATTTTGGACTTGCGTTCAGCTCACAAAAAACGAGTTGAGAAATGGAGCTCAGGGGCACAGCAATTCACAAACTGGCAGAGTGATAAAGGACAACTATCGTCCAAAAATCTGTTGAGGGAAGTCAACGAGGCGGACTTGAAAGCGAGGCAAAATAGCAGGAAACAGATTTCAAGAGGTACCTTGGAATCGCCTGTAAAGCACAGGAAGAGGGGCACAACTTGGACAATGGTGCACTTGGCCAAAAAGGGCGTATGCGTTTTCTCCTGAATATATTCAGGAGAAAACGCATACGCCCTTTTTGGCCAAGCAAGCAAGCGGGCAATGCAAATCTGCACTACAAAGACGTATCACTTCCCACCGGTCAAAAGGGACATCCACAAAATGTGTAAAAACCAGAAAGGCAAGACAGGCCCTGGAGAACAGGGAGCCTTGTTATGCTGATGGGCGGGATGTAAATTGCCAACTGCCTCACTGGAGGAGTGCATTGTGTTTCCTAAAACAAGTAAACAACAGAGCTACAGAGCCAAGGCCACTTCCAGTCTAGGGAATATACCTGGGGAAAACTGAAAATCAATAATAAAGAGCCACCTCCAAATTTAGGGCTGCACTGGCTACAAGAACCTCAACTTGGGTACACCTTAAATATCCCAGGAAATATAAAAATGGTTCAAAACATTGTGGTACTTACGTACGATGGAATATCCCTCAGCCATGAAATCAATGTCATAAGACCAGTAGCAGCAAAGTGAGTGGATTCAGGTACGATGATTGTAAGTCAAATAAGTCACACAGAAAAAGAAACTTATCATAAGATATCACTTATGAAGATCCTGTAAACATGGCTACACGTGAACTGAGTTAGGAAAGAGAACAGAGTCTCACATTTAGAAAACACTCTTATGCCTGCATAAAGGGTAAGGAGAGGTGGGGTGATGCATAAAACCAGAGTTTGATATAAGCACAGGGACCGTTCCAAAAACCAACTTTGGAATAGACATGACCTACACCTTCCTCAGTGAAAGAGACTCAAAACCCCATATTTCCCGCAGAGGAATATAACTGACTAGTAAGAATCTTAAAACCTATGTATTGATATGACTCCATAAGGGAATCAAGTGTGTCTAGAGTGGCATAAACATGGCAGCGAGAATCAGCTCAAACCCACTATAAAAAGGAATTTCAAAAGCAAAACCAAAAAACAGGGAAATTCTTTACAATTCCTTCAGGGTGTCTGAGGAAACCTGGAAAGACCCTATCTACAATGACAGCTGGATGTGGCATAAGGCTGGACACTTGGGACTGAGAGGATTGGTGAGATTGGGTGAGCAAATGCAGACCCTTTCAAGCAATAATGCATGGCCCCCATTCCATGGGTCCCAACTCTCCAGGTTGAAGGGAATATTACTACAGCTATAACATGTACAGGAAACCTAGAGAATGGACACACTGTGAATACGAAAGGTTTCTAAAACTCAACAAATAGTCCCTCTCCTGGTGCTCCAGTTTGACTTTCCAACTGCCTTACTATCAATCTCCCAACTTGGACAGACAGGCCCTTTAACCTCCTGGTTTGCACAGGTTCCCAATTTGGCAGAGGATGGAAGGGACGAGGGAGAACCCATGAGAGAGTAGCTGTTAGGCATTTGGACGGGCACATGTCACTCTAATTTCCCGGCAGGAAGACGAATTAACCAAAGTCTCAGCCACCCACCGGGAACCAGTATAGGACATGATCCAAAATTTTGGACTTGCGTTCAGCTCACAAAAAACGAGTTGAGAAATGGAGCTCAGGGGCACAGCAATTCACAAACTGGCAGAGTGATAAAGGACAACTATTGTCCAAAAATCTGTTGAGGGAAGTCAACGAGGCGGACTTGAAAGCGAGGCAAAATAGCAGGAAACAGATTTCAAGAGGTACGTTGGAATCGCCTGTAAAGCACAGGAAGAGGGGCACAACTTGGACAATGGTGCACTTGGCCAAAAAGGGCGTATGCGTTTTCTCCTGAATATATTCAGGAGAAAACGCATACGCCCTTTTTGGCCAAGCAAGCAAGCGGGCAATGCAAATCTGCACTACAAAGAAGTATCACTTCCCACCGGTCAAAAGGGACATCCACAAAATGTGTAAAAACCAGAAAGGCAAGACAGGCCCTGGAGAACTGGGAGCCTTGTTATGCTGATGGGCAGGATGTAAATTGCCAACTGCCTCACTGGAGGAGTGCATTGTGTTCCCTAAAACAAGTAAACAACAGAGCTACAGAGCCAAGGCCACTTCCAGTCTAGGGAATATACCTTGGGAAATCTGAAAATCAATAAGAAAGAGCCACCTCCAAATTTAGGGCTGCACTGACTACAAGAACCTCAACTTGGGTACACCTTAAATATCCCAGGAAATATAAAAATGGTTCAAAACATTGTGGTACTTACGTACGATGGAATATCCCTCAGCCATGAAATCAATGTCATAAGACCAGTAGCAGCAAAGTGAGTGGATTCAGGTACGATGATTCTAAGTGAAATAAGTTACACAGAAAAAGAAACTTATCATAAGATATCACTTATGAAGATCCTGTAAACATGGCTACACGTGAACTGAGTTAGGAAAGAGAACAGAGTCTCACATTTAGAAAACACGCTTATGCCTGCATAAAGGGTAAGGAGAGGTGGGGTGATGCATAAAACCAGAGTTTGATATAAGCACAGGGACCGTTTCAAAAACCAACTTTGGAATTGACAAGACCGACACCTTCCTCAGTGAAAGAGACTCAAAACCCCATATTTCCCACAGAGGAATATATCTGACTAGTAAGAATCTTAAAACCTATGTATTGATATGGCTCCATAAGGGAATCAAGTGTGTCTAGAGTGGCATAAACATGGCAGCGAGAATCAGCTCAAACCCACTATAAAAAGGAATTTCAAAAGCAAAATCAAAAAACAGGGAAATTCTTTACAATTCCTTCAGGGTGTCTGAGGAAACCTGGAAAGACCCTATCTACAATGACAGCTGGATGTGGCATAAGGCTGGACACTTGGGACTGAGAGGATTGGTGAGATTGGGTGAGCAAATGCAGACCCTTTCAAGCAATAATGCATGGCCCCCATTCCATGGGTCCCAACTCTCCAGGTTGAAGGGAATATTACTACAGCTATAACATGTACAGGAAACCTAGAGAATGGACACACTGTGAATACGAAAGGTTTCTAAAACTCAACAAATAGTCCCTCTCCTGGTGCTCCAGTTTGACTTTCCAACTGCCTTACTATCAATCTCCCAACTTGGACAGACAGGCCCTTTAACCTCCTGGTTTGCACAGGTTCCCAATTTGGCAGAGGATGGAAGGGACGAGGGAGAACCCATGAGACAGTAGCTGTTAGGCATTTGGACGGGCACATGTCACTCTAATTTCCCGGCAGGAAGACGAATTAACCAAAGTCTCAGCCACCCACCGGGAACCAGTATAGGACATGATCCAAAATTTTGGACTTGCGTTCAGCTCACAAAAAACGAGTTGAGAAATGGAGCTCAGGGGCACAGCAATTCACAAACTGGCAGAGTGATAAAGGACAACTATCGTCCAAAAATCTGTTGAGGGAAGTCAACGAGGCGGACTTGAAAGTGAGGCAAAATAGCAGGAAACAGATTTCAAGAGGTACGTTGGAATCGCCTGTAAAGCACAGGAAGAGGGGCACAACTTGGACAATGGTGCACTTGGCCAAAAAGGGCATATGCGTTTTCTCCTGAATATATTCAGGAGAAAACGCATACGCCCTTTTTGGCCAAGCAAGCAAGCGGGCAATGCAAATCTGCACTACAAATAAGTATCACCTCCCACCGGTCAAAAGGGACATCCACAAAATGTGTAAAAACCAGAAAGGCAAGACAGGCCCTGGAGAACAGGGAGCCTTGTTATGCTGATGGGCGGGATGTAAATTGCCAACTGCCTCACTGGAGGAGTGCATTGTGTTCCCTAAAACAAGTAAACAACAGAGCTACAGAGCAAAGGCCACTTCCAGTCTAGGGAATATACCTGGGGAAAACTGAAAATCAATAAGAAAGAGCCACCTCCAAATTTAGGGCTGCACTGACTACAAGAACGTCAACTTGGGTACACCTTAAATATCCCAGGAAATATAAAAATGGTTCAAAACATTGTGGTACTTACGTACGATGGAATATCCCTCAGCCATGAAATCAATGTCATAAGACCAGTAGCAGCAAAGTGAGTGGATTCAGGTACGATGATTCTAAGTGAAATAAGTCACACAGAAAAAGAAACTTATCATAAGATATCACTTATGAAGATCCTGTAAACATGGCTACACGTGAACTGAGTTAGGAAAGAGAACAGAGTCTCACATTTAGAAAACACTCTTATGCCTGCATAAAGGGTAAGGAGAGGTGGGGTGATGCATAAAACCAGAGTTTGATATAAGCACAGGGACCGTTTCAAAAACCAACTTTGGAATTGACAAGACCGACACCTTCCTCAGTGAAAGAGACTCAAAACCCCATATTTCCCACAGAGGAATATATCTGACTAGTAAGAATCTTAAAACCTATGTATTGATATGTCTCCATAAGGGAATCAAGTGTGTCTAGAGTGGCATAAACATGGCAGCGAGAATCAGCTCAAACCCACTATAAAAAGGAATTTCAAAAGCAAAACCAAAAAACAGGGAAATTCTTTACAATTCCTTCAGGGTGTCTGAGGAAACCTGGAAAGACCCTATCTACAATGACAGCTGGATGTGGCATAAGGCTGGACACTTGGGACTGAGAGGATTGGTGAGATTGGGTGAGCAAATGCAGACCCTTTCAAGCAATAATGCATGGCCCCCATTCCATGGGTCCCAACTCTCCAGGTTCAAGGGAATATTACTACAGCTATAACATGTACAGGAAACCTAGAGAATGGACACACTGTGAATACGAAAGGTTTCTAAAACTCAACGAATAGTCCCTCTCCTGGTGCTCCAGTTTGACTTTCCAACTGCCTTACTATCAATCTCCCAACTTGGAGAGACAGGCCCTTTAACCTCCTGGTTTGCACAGGTTCCCAATTTGGCAGAGGATGGAAGGGACGAGGGAGAACCCATGAGAGAGTAGCTGTTAGGCATTTGGACGGGCACATGTCACTCTAATTTCCCGGCAGGAAGAAGAATTAACCAAAGTCTCAGCCACCCACCGGGAACCAGTATAGGACATGATCCAAAATTTTGGACTTGCGTTCAGCTCACAAAAAACGAGTTGAGAAATGGAGCTCAGGGGCACAGCAATTCACAAACTGGCAGAGTGATAAAGGACAACTATCGTCCAAAAATCTGTTGAGGGAAGTCAACGAGGCGGACTTGAAAGTGAGGCAAAATAGCAGGAAACAGATTTCAAGAGGTACGTTGGAATCGCCTGTAAAGCACAGGAAGAGGGGCACAACTTGGACAATGGTGCACTTGGCCAAAAAGGGCGTATGCGTTTTCTCCTGAATATATTCAGGAGAAAACGCATACGCCCTTTTTGGCCAAGCAAGCAAGCGGGCAATGCAAATCTGCACTACAAAGAAGTATCACTTCCCACCGGTCAAAAGGGACATCCACAAAATGTGTAAAAACCAGAAAGGCAAGACAGGCCCTGGAGAACTGGGAGCCTTTTTATGCTGATGGGCGGGATGTAAATTGCCAACTGCCTCACTGGAGGAGTGCATTGTGTTCCCTAAAACAAGTAAACAACAGAGCTACAGAGCCAAGGCCACTTCCAGTCTAGGGAATATACCTGGGGAAAACTGAAAATCAATAAGAAAGAGCCACCTCCAAATTTAGGGCTGCACTGGCTACAAGAACCTCAACTTGGGTACACCTTAAATATCCCAGGAAATATAAAAATGGTTCAAAACATTGTGGTACTTACGTACGATGGAATATCCCTCAGCCATGAAATCAATGTCATAAGACCAGTAGCAGCAAAGTGAGTGGATTCAGGTACGATGATTCTAAGTGAAATAAGTCACACAGAAAAAGAAACTTATCATAAGATATCACTTATGAAGATCCTGTAAACATGGCTACACGTGAACTGAGTTAGGAAAGAGAACAGAGTCTCACATTTAGAAAACACTCTTATGCCTGCTTAAAGGGGAAGGAGAGGTGGGGTGATGCATAAAACCAGAGTTTGATATAAGCACAGGGACCGTTTCAAACACCAACTTTGGAATAGACAAGATCGACACCTTCCTCAGTGAAAGAGACTCAAAACCCCATATTTCCCGCAGAGGAATATATCTGACTAGTAAGAATCTTAAAACCTATGTATTGATATGTCTCCATAAGGGAATCAAGTGTGTCTAGAGTGGCATAAACATGGCAGCGAGAATCAGCTCAAACCCACTATAAAAAGGAATTTCAAAAGCAAAACCAAAAAACACGGAAATTCTTTACAATTCCTTCAGGGTGTCTGAGGAAACCTGGAAAGACCCTATCTACCATGACAGCTGGATGTGGCATAAGGCTGGACACTTGGGACTGAGAGGATTGGTGAGATTGGGTGAGCAAATGCAGACCCTTTCAAGCAATAATGCATGGCCCCCATTCCATGGGTCCCAACTCTCCAGGTTCAAGGGAATATTACTACAGCTATAACATGTACAGGAAACCTAGAGAATGGACACACTGTGAATACGAAAGGTTTCTAAAACTCAACGAATAGTCCCTCTCCTGGTGCTCCAGTTTGACTTTCCAACTGCCTTACTATCAATCTCCCAACTTGGAGAGACAGGCCCTTTAACCTCCTGGTTTGCACAGGTTCCCAATTTGGCAGAGGATGGAAGGGACGAGGGAGAACCCATGAGAGAGTAGCTGTTAGGCATTTGGACGGGCACATGTCACTCTAATTTCCCGGCAGGAAGAAGAATTAACCAAAGTCTCAGCCACCCACCGGGAACCAGTATAGGACATGATCCAAAATTTTGGACTTGCGTTCAGCTCACAAAAAACGAGTTGAGAAATGGAGCTCAGGGGCACAGCAATTCACAAACTGGCAGAGTGATAAAGGACAACTATCGTCCAAAAATCTGTTGAGGGAAGTCAACGAGGCGGACTTGAAAGTGAGGCAAAATAGCAGGAAACAGATTTCAAGAGGTACGTTGGAATTGCCTGTAAAGCACAGGAAGAGGGGCACAACTTGGACAATGGTGCACTTGGCCAAAAAGGGCGTATGCGTTTTCTCCTGAATATATTCAGGAGAAAACGCATACGCCCTTTTTGGCCAAGCAAGCAAGCGGGCAATGCAAATCTGCACTACAAAGAAGTATCACTTCCCACCGGTCAAAAGGGACATCCACAAAATGTGTAAAAACCAGAAAGGCAAGACAGGCCCTGGAGAACTGGGAGCCTTGTTATGCTGATGGGCGTGATGTAAATTGCCAACTGCCTCACTGGAGGAGTGCATTGTGTTCCCTAAAACAAGTAAACAACAGAGCTACAGAGCCAAGGCCACTTCCAGTCTAGGGAATATACCTGGGGAAAACTGAAAATCAATAAGAAAGAGCCACCTCCAAATTTAGGGCTGCACTGGCTACAAGAACCTCAACTTGGGTACACCTTAAATATCCCAGGAAATATAAAAATGGTTCAAAACATTGTGGTACTTACGTACGATGGAATATCCCTCAGCCATGAAATCAATGTCATAAGACCAGTAGCAGCAAAGTGAGTGGATTCAGGTACGATGATTCTAAGTGAAATAAGTCACACAGAAAAAGAAACTTATCATAAGATATCACTTATGAAGATCCTGTAAACATGGCTACACGTGAACTGAGTTAGGAAAGAGAACAGAGTCTCACATTTAGAAAACACTCTTATGCCTGCTTAAAGGGGAAGGAGAGGTGGGGTGATGCATAAAACCAGAGTTTGATATAAGCACAGGGACCGTTCCAAAAACCAACTTTGGAATAGACAAGATCGACACCTTCCTCAGTGAAAGAGACTCAAAACCCCATATTTCCCGCAGAGGAATATATCTGACTAGTAAGAATCTTAAAACCTATGTATTGATATGTCTCCATAAGGGAATCAAGTGTGTCTAGAGTGGCATAAACATGGCAGCGAGAATCAGCTCAAACCCACTATAAAAAGGAATTTCAAAAGCAAAACCAAAAAACACGGAAATTCTTTACAATTCCTTCAGGGTGTCTGAGGAAACCTGGAAAGACCCTATCTACCATGACAGCTGGATGTGGCATAAGGCTGGACACTTGGGACTGAGAGGATTGGTGAGATTGGGTGAGCAAATGCAGACCCTTTCAAGCAATAATGCATGGCCCCCATTCCATGGGTCCCAACTCTCCAGGTTCAAGGGAATATTACTACAGCTATAACATGTACAGGAAACCTAGAGAATGGACACACTGTGAATACGAAAGGTTTCTAAAACTCAACGAATAGTCCCTCTCCTGGTGCTCCAGTTTGACTTTCCAACTGCCTTACTATCAATCTCCCAACTTGGAGAGACAGGCCCTTTAACCTCCTGGTTTGCACAGGTTCCCAATTTGGCAGAGGATGGAAGGGACGAGGGAGAACCCATGAGAGAGTAGCTGTTAGGCATTTGGACGGGCACATGTCACTCTAATTTCCCGGCAGGAAGAAGAATTAACCAAAGTCTCAGCCACCCACCGGGAACCAGTATAGGACATGATCCAAAATTTTGGACTTGCGTTCAGCTCACAAAAAACGAGTTGAGAAATGGAGCTCAGGGGCACAGCAATTCACAAACTGGCAGAGTGATAAAGGACAACTATCGTCCAAAAATCTGTTGAGGGAAGTCAACGAGGCGGACTTGAAAGTGAGGCAAAATAGCAGGAAACAGATTTCAAGAGGTACGTTGGAATCGCCTGTAAAGCACAGGAAGAGGGGCACAACTTGGACAATGGTGCACTTGGCCAAAAAGGGCGTATGCGTTTTCTCCTGAATATATTCAGGAGAAAACGCATACGCCCTTTTTGGCCAAGCAAGCAAGCGGGCAATGCAAATCTGCACTACAAAGAAGTATCACTTCCCACCGGTCAAAAGGGACATCCACAAAATGTGTAAAAACCAGAAAGGCAAGACTGGCCCTGGAGAACTGGGAGCCTTGTTATGCTGATGGGCGGGATGTAAATTGCCAACTGCCTCACTGGAGGAGTGCATTGTGTTCCCTAAAACAAGTAAACAACAGAGCTACAGAGCCAAGGCCACTTCCAGTCTAGGGAATATACCTGGGGAAAACTGAAAATCAATAAGAAAGAGCCACCTCCAAATTTAGGGCTGCACTGGCTACAAGAACCTCAACTTGGGTACACCTTAAATATCCCAGGAAATATAAAAGTGGTTCAAAACATTGTGGTACTTACGTACGATGGAATATCCCTCAGCCATGAAATCTATGTCATAAGACCAGTAGCAGCAAAGTGAGTGGATTCAGGTACGATGATTCTAAGTGAAATAAGTCACACAGAAAAAGAAACTTATCATAAGATATCACTTATGAAGATCCTGTAAACATGGCTACACGTGAACTGAGTTAGGAAAGAGAACAGAGTCTCACATTTAGAAAACACTCTTATGCCTGCATAAAGGGGATGGAGAGGTGGGGTGATGCATAAAACCAGAGTTTGATATAAGCACAGGGACCGTTCCAAAAACCAACTTTGGAATAGACAAGACCTACACCTTCCTCAGTGAAAGAGACTCAAAACCCCATATTTCCCGCAGAGGAATATATCTGACTAGTAAGAATCTTAAAACCTATGTATTGATATGACTCCATAAGGGAATCAAGTGTGTCTAGAGTGGCATAAACATGGCAGCGAGAATCAGCTCAAACCCACTATAAAAAGGAATTTCAAAAGCAAAACCAAAAAACAGGGAAATTCTTTACAATTCCTTCAGGGTGTCTGAGGAAACCTGGAAAGACCCTATCTACAATGACAGCTGGATGTGGCATAAGGCTGGACACTTGGGACTGAGAGGATTGGTGAGATTGGGTGAGCAAATGCAGACCCTTTCAAGCAATAATGCATGGCCCCCATTCCATGGGTCCCAACTCTCCAGGTTCAAGGGAATATTACTACAGCTATAACATGTACAGGAAACCTAGAGAATGGACACACTGTGAATACGAAAGGTTTCTAAAACTCAACGAATAGTCCCTCTCCTGGTGCTCCAGTTTGACTTTCCAACTGCCTTACTATCAATCTCCCAACTTGGAGAGACAGGCCCTTTAACCTCCTGGTTTGCACAGGTTCCCAATTTGGCAGAGGATGGAAGGGACGAGGGAGAACCCATGAGAGAGTAGCTGTTAGGCATTTGGACGGGCACATGTCACTCTAATTTCCCGGCAGGAAGACGAATTAACCAAAGTCTCAGCCACCCACCGGGAACCAGTATAGGACATGATCCAAAATTTTGGACTTGCGTTCAGCTCACAAAAAACGAGTTGAGAAATGGAGCTCAGGGGCACAGCAATTCACAAACTGGCAGAGTGATAAAGGACAACTATCGTCCAAAAATCTGTTGAGGGAAGTCAACGAGGCGGACTTGAAAGTGAGGCAAAATAGCAGGAAACAGATTTCAAGAGGTACGTTGGAATCGCCTGTAAAGCACAGGAAGAGGGGCACAACTTGGACAATGGTGCACTTGGCCAAAAAGGGCGTATGCGTTTTCTCCTGAATATATTCAGGAGAAAACGCATACGCCCTTTTTGGCCAAGCAAGAAAGCGGGCAATGCAAATCTGCACTACAAAGAAGTATCACTTCCCACCGGTCAAAAGGGACATCCACAAAATGTGTAAAAACCAGAAAGGCAAGACAGGCCCTGGAGAACAGGGAGCCTTGTTATGCTGACGGGCGGGATGTAAATTGCCAACTGCCTCACTGGAGGAGTGCATTGTGTTCCCTAAAACAAGTAAACAACAGAGCTACAGAGCCAAGGCCACTTCGAGTGTAGGGAATATACCTTGGGAAAACTGAAAATCAATAAGAAAGGGCCACCTCCAAATTTAGAGCTGCACTGACTACAAGAACCTCAACTTGGGTACACCTTAAATATCCCAGGAAATATAAAAATGGTTCAAAACATTGTGGTACTTACGTATGATGGAATATCCCTCAGCGATGAAATCAATGTCATAAGACCAGTAGCAGCAAAGTGAGTGGATTCAGGTACGATGATTCTAAGTGAAATAAGTCACACAGAAAAAGAAACTTATCATAAGATATCACTTATGAAGATCCTGTAAACATGGCTACACGTGAACTGAGTTAGGAAAGAGAACAGACTCTCACATTTAGAAAACACTCTTATGCCTGCATAAAGGGGAAGGAGAGGTGAGGTGATGCATAAAACCAGAGTTTGATATAAGCACAGGGACCGTTCCAAAAACCAACTTTGGAATAGACAAGACCTACACCTTCCTCAGTGAAAGAGACTCAAAACCCCATATTTCCCGCAGAGGAATATATCTGACTAGTAAGAATCTTAAAACCTATGTATTGATATGACTCCATAAGGGAATCAAGTGTGTCTAGAGTGGCATAAACATGGCAGCGAGAATCAGCTCAAACCCAGTATAAAAATTAATTTCAAAAGCAAAACCAAAAAACAGGGAAAATCTTTACAATTCCTTCAGGGTGTCTGAGGAAACCTGGAAAGACCCTATCTACAATGACAGCTGGATGTGGCATAAGGCTGGACACTTGGGACTGAGAGGATTGGTGAGATTGGGTGAGCAAATGCAGACCCTTTCAAGCAATAATGCATGGCCCCCATTCCATGGGTCCCAACTCTCCAGGTTCAAGGGAATATTACTACAGCTATAACATGTACAGGAAACCTAGAGAATGGACACACTGTGAATACGAAAGGTTTCTAAAGCTCAACGAATAGTCCCTCTCCTGGTGCTCCAGTTTGACTTTCCAACTGCCTTACTATCAATCTCCCAACTTGGAGAGACAGGCCCTTTAACCTCCTGGTTTGCACAGGTTCCCAATTTGGCAGAGGATGGAAGGGACGAGGGAGAACCCATGAGAGAGTAGCTGTTAGGCATTTGGACGGGCACAGGTCACTCTAATTTCCCGGCAGGAAGAAGAATTAACCAAAGTCTCATCCACCCACCAGGAACCAGTATAGGACATGATCCAAAATTTTCGACTTGCGTTCAGCTCACAAAAAACGAGTTGAGAAATGGAGCTCAGGGGCACAGCAATTCACAAACTGGCAGAGTGATAAAGGACAACTATCGTCCAAAAATCTGTTGAGGGAAGTCAACGAGGCGGACTTGAAAGTGAGGCAAAATAGCAGGAAACAGATTTCAAGAGGTACGTTGGAATCGCCTGTAAAGCACAGGAAGAGGGGCACAACTTGGACAATGGTGCACTTGGCCAAAAAGGGCGTATGCGTTTTCTCCTGAATATATTCAGGAGAAAACGCATACGCCCTTTTTGGCCAAGCAAGCAAGCGGGCAATGCAAATCTGCACTACAAAGAAGTATCACTTCCCACCGGTCAAAAGGGACATCCACAAAATGTGTAAAAACCAGAAAGGCAAGACTGGCCCTGGAGAACTGGGAGCCTTGTTATGCTGATGGGCGGGATGTAAATTGCCAACTGCCTCACTGGAGGAGTGCATTGTGTTCCCTAAAACAAGTAAACAACAGAGCTACAGAGCCAAGGCCACTTCCAGTCTAGGGAATATACCTGGGGAAAACTGAAAATCAATAAGAAAGAGCCACCTCCAAATTTAGGGCTGCACTGGCTACAAGAACCTCAACTTGGGTACACCTTAAATATCCCAGGAAATATAAAAGTGGTTCAAAACATTGTGGTACTTACGTACGATGGAATATCCCTCAGCCATGAAATCTATGTCATAAGACCAGTAGCAGCAAAGTGAGTGGATTCAGGTACGATGATTCTAAGTGAAATAAGTCACACAGAAAAAGAAACTTATCATAAGATATCACTTATGAAGATCCTGTAAACATGGCTACACGTGAACTGAGTTAGGAAAGAGAACAGAGTCTCACATTTAGAAAACACTCTTATGCCTGCATAAAGGGGATGGAGAGGTGGGGTGATGCATAAAACCAGAGTTTGATATAAGCACAGGGACCGTTCCAAAAACCAACTTTGGAATAGACAAGACCTACACCTTCCTCAGTGAAAGAGACTCAAAACCCCATATTTCCCGCAGAGGAATATATCTGACTAGTAAGAATCTTAAAACCTATGTATTGATATGACTCCATAAGGGAATCAAGTGTGTCTAGAGTGGCATAAACATGGCAGCGAGAATCAGCTCAAACCCACTATAAAAAGGAATTTCAAAAGCAAAACCAAAAAACAGGGAAATTCTTTACAATTCCTTCAGGGTGTCTGAGGAAACCTGGAAAGACCCTATCTACAATGACAGCTGGATGTGGCATAAGGCTGGACACTTGGGACTGAGAGGATTGGTGAGATTGGGTGAGCAAATGCAGACCCTTTCAAGCAATAATGCATGGCCCCCATTCCATGGGTCCCAACTCTCCAGGTTCAAGGGAATATTACTACAGCTATAACATGTACAGGAAACCTAGAGAATGGACACACTGTGAATACGAAAGGTTTCTAAAACTCAACGAATAGTCCCTCTCCTGGTGCTCCAGTTTGACTTTCCAACTGCCTTACTATCAATCTCCCAACTTGGAGAGACAGGCCCTTTAACCTCCTGGTTTGCACAGGTTCCCAATTTGGCAGAGGATGGAAGGGACGAGGGAGAACCCATGAGAGAGTAGCTGTTAGGCATTTGGACGGGCACATGTCACTCTAATTTCCCGGCAGGAAGACGAATTAACCAAAGTCTCAGCCACCCACCGGGAACCAGTATAGGACATGATCCAAAATTTTGGACTTGCGTTCAGCTCACAAAAAACGAGTTGAGAAATGGAGCTCAGGGGCACAGCAATTCACAAACTGGCAGAGTGATAAAGGACAACTATCGTCCAAAAATCTGTTGAGGGAAGTCAACGAGGCGGACTTGAAAGTGAGGCAAAATAGCAGGAAACAGATTTCAAGAGGTACGTTGGAATCGCCTGTAAAGCACAGGAAGAGGGGCACAACTTGGACAATGGTGCACTTGGCCAAAAAGGGCGTATGCGTTTTCTCCTGAATATATTCAGGAGAAAACGCATACGCCCTTTTTGGCCAAGCAAGAAAGCGGGCAATGCAAATCTGCACTACAAAGAAGTATCACTTCCCACCGGTCAAAAGGGACATCCACAAAATGTGTAAAAACCAGAAAGGCAAGACAGGCCCTGGAGAACAGGGAGCCTTGTTATGCTGACGGGCGGGATGTAAATTGCCAACTGCCTCACTGGAGGAGTGCATTGTGTTCCCTAAAACAAGTAAACAACAGAGCTACAGAGCCAAGGCCACTTCGAGTGTAGGGAATATACCTTGGGAAAACTGAAAATCAATAAGAAAGGGCCACCTCCAAATTTAGAGCTGCACTGACTACAAGAACCTCAACTTGGGTACACCTTAAATATCCCAGGAAATATAAAAATGGTTCAAAACATTGTGGTACTTACGTATGATGGAATATCCCTCAGCGATGAAATCAATGTCATAAGACCAGTAGCAGCAAAGTGAGTGGATTCAGGTACGATGATTCTAAGTGAAATAAGTCACACAGAAAAAGAAACTTATCATAAGATATCACTTATGAAGATCCTGTAAACATGGCTACACGTGAACTGAGTTAGGAAAGAGAACAGAGTCTCACATTTAGAAAACACTCTTATGCCTGCATAAAGGGGAAGGAGAGGTGGGGTGATGCATAAAACCAGAGTTTGATATAAGCACAGGGACCGTTCCAAAAACCAACTTTGGAATAGACAAGACCTACACCTTCCTCAGTGAAAGAGACGCAAAACCCCATATTTCCCGCAGAGGAATATATCTGACTAGTAAGAATCTTAAAACCTATGTATTGATATGACTCCATAAGGGAATCAAGTGAGTCTAGAGTGGCATAAACATGGCAGCGAGAATCAGCTCAAACCCAGTATAAAAAGGAATTTCAAAAGCAAAACCAAAAAACAGGGAAATTCTTTACAATTCCTTCAGGGTGTCTGAGGAAACCTGGAAAGACCCTATCTACAATGACAGCTGGATGTGGCATAAGGCTGGACACTTGGGACTGAGAGGATTGGTGAGATTGGGTGAGCAAATGCAGACCCTTTCAAGCAATAATGCATGGCCCCCATTCCATGGGTCCCAACTCTCCAGGTTCAAGGGAATATTACTACAGCTATAACATGTACAGGAAACCTAGAGAATGGACACACTGTGAATACGAAAGGTTTCTAAAGCTCAACGAATAGTCCCTCTCCTGGTGCTCCAGTTTGACTTTCCAACTGCCTTACTATCAATCTCCCAACTTGGAGAGACAGGCCCTTTAACCTCCTGGTTCGCACAGGTTCCCAATTTGGCAGAGGATGGAAGGGACGAGGGAGAACCCATGAGAGAGTAGCTGTTAGGCATTTGGACGGGCACAGGTCACTCTAATTTCCCGGCAGGAAGAAGAATTAACCAAAGTCTCATCCACCCACCTGGAACCAGTATAGGACATGATCCAAAATTTTCGACTTGCGTTCAGCTCACAAAAAACGAGTTGAGAAATGGAGCTCAGGGGCACAGCAATTCACAAACTGGCAGAGTGATAAAGGACAACTATCGTCCAAAAATCTGTTGAGGGAAGTCAACGAGGCGGACTTGAAAGCGAGGCAAAATAGCAGGAAACAGATTTCAAGAGGTACCTTGGAATCGCCTGTAAAGCACAGGAAGAGGGGCACAACTTGGACAATGGTGCACTTGGCCAAAAAGGGCGTATGCGTTTTCTCCTGAATATATTCAGGAGAAAACGCATACGCCCTTTTTGGCCAAGCATGCAAGCGGGCAATGCAAATCTGCACTACAAAGAAGTATCATTTCCCACCGGTTAAAAGGGACATCCACAAAATGTGTAAAAACCAGAAAGGCAAGACAGGCCCTGGAGAACTGGGAGCCTTGTTATGCTGATTGGCGGGATGTAAATTGCCAACTGCCTCACTGGAGGAGTGCATTGTGTTCCCTAAAACAAGTAAACAACAGAGCTACAGAGCCAAGGCCACTTCCAGTCTAGGGAATATACCTTGGGAAAACTGAAAATCAATAAGAAAGAGCCACCTCCAAATTTAGGGCTGCACTGACTACAAGAACCTCAACTTGGGTACACCTTAAATATCCCAGGAAATATAAAAATGGTTCAAAACTTTGTGGTACTTACGTACGATGGAATATCCCTCAGCCATGAAATCAATGTCATACGACCAGTAGCAGGAAAGTCAGTGGATTCAGGTACGATGATTCTAAGTGAAATAAGTCACACAGAAAAAGAAACTTATCATAAGATATCACTTATGAAGATCCTGTAAACATGGCTACACGTGAACTGAGTTAGGAAAGAGAACAAAGTCTCACATTTAGAAAACACTCTTATGCCTGCATAAAGGGGAAGGAGAGGTGGGGTGATGCATAAAACCAGTGTTTGATATAAGCACAGGGACCGTTCCAAAAACCAACTTTGGAATAGACAAGACCTACACCTTCCTCAGTGAAAGAGACTCAAAACCCCATATTTCCCGCAGAGGAATATATCTGACTAGTAAGAATCTTAAAACCTATGTATTGATATGACTCCATAAGGGAATCAAGTGTGTCTAGAGTGGCATAAACATGGCAGCGAGAATCAGCTCAAACCCAGTATAAAAAGGAATTTCAAAAGCAAAACCAAAAAACAGGGAAATTCTTTACAATTCCTTCAGGGTGTCAGAGGAAACCTGGAAAGACCCTATCTACAATGACAGCTGGATGTGGCATAAGGCTGGACACTTGGGACTGAGAGGATTGGTGAGATTGGGTGAGCAAATGCAGACCCTTTCAAGCAATAATGCATGGCTCCCATTCCATGGGTCCCAACTCTCCAGGTTCAAGGGAATATTACTACAGCTATAACATGTACAGGAAACCTAGAGAATGGACACACTGTGAATACGAAAGGTTTCTAAAGCTCAACGAATAGTCCCTCTCCTGGTGCTCCAGTTTGACTTTCCAACTGCCTTACTATCAATCTCCCAACTTGGAGAGACAGGCCCTTTAACCTCCTGGTTTGCACAGGTTCCCAATTTGGCAGAGGATGGAAGGGACGAGGGAGAACCCATGAGAGAGTAGCTGTTAGTCATTTGGACGGGCACATGTCACTCTAATTTCCCGGCAGGAAGAAGAATTAACCAAAGTCTCATCCACCCACCAGGAACCAGTATAGGACATGATCCAAAATTTTCGACTTGCGTTCAGCTCACAAAAAACGAGTTGAGAAATGGAGCTCAGGGGCACAGCAATTCACAAACTGGCAGAGTGATAAAGGACAACTATCGTCCAAAAATCTGTTGAGGGAAGTCAACGAGGCGGACTTGAAAGCGAGGCAAAATAGCAGGAAACAGATTTCAAGAGGTACCTTGGAATCGCCTGTAAAGCACAGGAAGAGGGGCACAACTTGGACAATGGTGCACTTGGCCAAAAAGGGCGTATGCGTTTTCTCCTGAATATATTCAGGAGAAAACGCATACGCCCTTTTTGGCCAAGCATGCAAGCGGGGAATGCAAATCTGCACTACAAAGAAGTATCATTTCCCACCGGTCAAAAGGGACATCCACAAAATGTGTAAAAACCAGAAAGGCAAGACAGGCCCTGGAGAACTGGGAGCCTTGTTATGCTGATGGGCGGGATGTAAATTGCCAACTGCCTCACTGGAGGAGTGCATTGTGTTCCCTAAAACAAGTAAACAACAGAGCTACAGAGCCAAGGCCACTTCCAGTCTAGGGAATATACCTTGGGAAAACTGAAAATCAATAAGAAAGAGCCACCTCCAAATTTAGGGCTGCACTGACTACAAGAACCTCAACTTGGGTACACCTTAAATATCCCAGGAAATATAAAAATGGTTCAAAACATTGTGGTACTTACGTACGATGGAATATCCCTCAGCCATGAAATCAATGTCATAAGACCAGTAGCAGCAAAGTGAGTGGATTCAGGTACGATGATTCTAAGTGAAATAAGTCACACAGAAAAAGAAACTTATCATAAGATATCACTTATGAAGATCCTGTAAACATGGCTACACGTGAACTGAGTTAGGAAAGAGAACAGAGTCTCACATTTAGAAAACACTCTTATGCCTGCATAAAGGGGAAGGAGAGGTGGGGTGATGCATAAAACCAGAGTTTGATATAAGCACAGGGACCGTTTCAAAAACCAACTTTGGAACTGACAAGACCGACACCTTCCTCAGTGAAAGAGACTCAAAACCCCATATTTCCCACAGAGGAATATATCTGACTAGTAAGAATCTTAAAACCTATGTATTGATATGTCTCCATAAGGGAATCAAGTGTGTCTAGAGTGGCATAAACATGGCAGCGAGTATCAGCTCAAACCCACTATAAAAATGAATTTCAAAAGCAAAACCAAAAAACAGGGAAATTCTTTACAATTCCTTCAGGGTGTCTGAGGAAACCTGGAAAGACCCTATCTACAATGACAGCTGGATGTGGCATAAGGCTGGACACTTGGGACTGAGAGGATTGGTGAGATTGGGTGAGCGAATGCAGACCCTTTCAAGCAATAATGCATGGCCCCCATTCCATGGGTCCCAACTCTCCAGGTTCAAGGGAATATTACTACAGCTATAACATGTACAGGAAACCTAGAGAATGGACACACTGTGAATACGAAAGGTTTCTAAAACTCAACGAATAGTCCCTCTCCTGGTGCTCCAGTTTGACTTTCCAACTGCCTTACTATCAATCTCCCAACTTGGAGAGACAGGCCCTTTAACCTCCTGGTTTGCACAGGTTCCCAATTTGGCAGAGGATGGAAGGGAAGAGGGAGAACCCATGAGAGAGTAGCTGTTAGGCATTTGGACGGGCACATGTCACTCTAATTTCCCGGCAGGAAGAAGAATTAACCAAAGTCTCAGCCACCCACCGGGAACCAGTATAGGACATGATCCAAAATTTTGGACTTGCGTTCAGCTCACAAAAAACGAGTTGAGAAATGGAGCTCAGGGGCACAGCAATTCACAAACTGGCAGAGTGATAAAGGTCAAATATCGTCCAAAAATCTGTTGAGGGAATTCAACGAGGTGGACTTGAAAGTGAGGCAAAATAGCAGGAAACAGATTTCAAGAGGTACGTTGGAATCGCCTGTAAAGCACAGGAAGAGGGGCACAACTTGGACAATGGTGCACTTGGCCAAAAAGGGCGTATGCGTTTTCTCCTGAATATATTCAGGAGAAAAATCATACGCCCTTTTTGGCCAAGGAAGCAAGTGGGAAATGCAAATCTGCACTACAAAGAAGTATCACTTCCCACCGGTCAAAAGGGACATCCACAAAATGTGTAAAAACCAGAAAGGCAAGACAGGCCCTGGAGAACAGGGAGCCTTGTCATGCTGATGGGCGGGATGTCAATTGCCAACTGCCTCACTGGAGGAGTGCATTGTGTTCGCTAAAACAAGTAAACAACAGAGCTACAGAGCCAAGGCCACTTCCAGTCTAGGGAATATACCTTGTGAAAACTGAAAATCAATAAGAAAGTGCCACCTCCAAATTTAGGGCTGCACTGACTACAAGAACCTCAACTTGGGTACACCTTAAATATCCCAGGAAATATAAAAATGGTTCAAAACTTTGTGGTACTTACGTACGATGGAATATCCCTCAGCGATGAAATCAATGTCATAAGACCAGAAGCAGCAAAGTGAGTGGATTCAGGTACGATGATTCTAAGTGAAATAAGTCACAAAGAAAAACAAACTTATCATAAGATATCACTTATGAAGATCCTGTAAACATGGCTACACGTGAACTGAGTTAGGAAAGAGAACAGAGTCTCACATTTAGAAAACACTCTTATGCCTGCATAAAGGGGAAGGAGAGGTGGGGTGATGCATAAAACCAGAGTTTGATATAAGCACAGGGACCGTTCCAAAAACCAACTTTGGAATAGACAAGACCTACACCTTCCTCAGTGAAAGAGACTCAAAACCCCATATTTCCCACAGAGGAATATATCTGACTAGTAAGAATCTTAAAACCTATGTATTGATATGACTCCATAAGGGAATCAAGTGTGTCTAGAGTGGCATAAACATGGCAGCGAGAATCAGCTCAAACCCACTATAAAAAGGAATTTCAAAAGCAAAACGAAAAAACAGGGAAATTCTTTACAATTCCTTCAGGGTGTCTGAGGAAACCTGGAAAGACCCTATCTACAATGACAGCTGGATGTGGCATAAGGCTGGACACTTGGGACTGAGAGGATTGGTGAGATTGGGTGAGCAAATGCAGACCCTTTCAAGCAATAATGCATGGCCCCCATTCCATGGGTCCCAACTCTCCAGGTTCTAGGGAATATTACTACAGCTATAACATGTACAGGAAACCTAGAGAATGGACACACTGTGAATACGAAAGGTTTCTAAAACTCAACGAATAGTCCCTCTCCTGGTGCTCCAGTTTGACTTTCCAACTGCCTTACTATCAATCTCCCAACTTGGAGAGACAGGCCCTTTAACCTCCTGGTTTGCACAGGTTCCCAATTTGGCAGAGGATGGAAGGGACGAGGGAGAACCCATGAGAGAGTAGCTGTTAGGCATTTGGACGGGCACATGTCACTCTAATTTCCCGGCAGGAAGAAGAATTAACCAAAGTCTCAGCCACCCACCGGGAACCAGTATAGGACATGATCCAAAATTTTGGACTTGCGTTCAGCTCACAAAAAACGACTTGAGAAATGGAGCTCAGGGGCACAGCAATTCACAAACTGGCAGAGTGATAAAGGACAACTATCGTCCAAAAATCTGTTGAGGGAAGTCAACGAGGCGGACTTGAAAGTGAGGCAAAATAGCAGGAAACAGATTTCAAGAGGTACCTTGGAATTGCGTGTAAAGCACAGGAAGAGGGGCACAACTTGGACAATGGTGCACTTGGCCAAAAAGGGCGTATGCGTTTTCTCCTGAATATATTCAGGAGAAAACGCATACGCCCTTTTTGGCCAAGCAAGCAAGCGGGCAATGCAAATCTGCACTACAAATAAGTTTCAGTTCCCACCGGTCAAAAGGGACATCCACAAAATGTGTAAAAACCAGAAAGGCAAGACAGGTCCTGGAGAACAGGGAGCTTTTTTAGGCTAATGGGTGGCATGTAAATTGCTAACTGCCTCTCTGGAGGAGTGCATTGTGTTCCCTAAAACAAATAAACAACAGAGCTACAGAGCAATGGGGTGTTCCAGTCTAAGGAATATATCTTTGGAAAACTGAAAATCAATAAGACACAGGCATGCCAAAATTTAAGGCTGCACTGCTTACAAGAACCTCATCGTGGGTACACCTTATATATCCCAGGAAAGACAAAAATATTTCAAGAAACTGTGGTACTTACGTACGATGTAATATCCGTTAGCCATGAAATCAATGTCATAAAGCAAGTAGCAGCAAAATGAGTGGATTCACGTACGATGATTCTAAGTGAAATAAGTCACACTGAAAAAGAAACTTATCATAAGATATCACTTATGAAAATCCTGTAAACATGGCTACACATGAACTGAGTTAGGAAAGATAACAGAATAACAAATCTTATCATAAGATATCACTCATAGTGTGAATGTAAACATGAACTGAATTTCAAACACAATAGAGTCATACATTTAGAAAACAATCTTCTGCCTGCTTAAGGGGAAAGGCGAGCTGGGGTGATGCATAAAACCACAGTTCTAAATTAGCACAGATACTGTTACATAAACCAAGTATGTAATAGACAACACCTACTGCCGGAACAATGAACTGGACTTAACGCCCCCTATTCATTGCAGAGGAATATATCTGACTCTAGAATTTTAAAACATATGTATTCTCATGTCTCCATAAAGGTATCATATGTGTGTATAATGGCATGAACACAGCACTGAAATTCAACTAAACCCCCTTAAAAAATTAAGTTTCAAAAGCAAAATGCAAAAACAGCGAAACAGAGAGAAAGCCTTAAAAATTACGTTCAGGGCCTCTGATCCCACCTGGATTGACCACCTTTACACCCACAGCTGGATGAGACATAAGACTGGACACTTGGGGCTGACAAGTTTGCTGAGGTTGTGTGAGCAAAAGAACACCACTTAGAGCAATACTGTGTGCTACCCATTCTAGTGCTGCCAACTCTCCAGGTTTAAGGGAATCTTCCTACAGTTAAAACATGCATGGGACACCCAGTGGATGGTACACTGTGCGATTGGGAAAGTTTTCTAAAAGGTACCTCATTTTTCCTTTCGCCGTGCTCGGCTTCACCATTCCATCTGCATTACTAAAAATCTCCTCACTTGGAATGTCAGCGCCTTTACCCTCCTGTATGCACAGTTTGCAAATTGTGCAGAGGATGAAAAGGAAGAGGGGAAACAAATGAGAGATTAGCTGTAGGTGTTTGGATGGGCACATGTCACTCTAGTTTCCCATCAGGAAGAAGAATTAACCAAAGGCTCAGCCTGAAGCCCTGGAACCAGACTAGGCCCTAAAGCCATCCTGCGGTATTGCAGCCAGCTCACAAATAGGCGAGTTGAAAAATGGAGCTCAGGGACACAGCAATTCACAAACTTGCAGAGTTTTAAAGGACAACTATCATCCAGAAATATATTGAGGTAAGGCAGTGAAGAGGATTTGAATGCAAGGCAGAATTGAAGGAAACAGATTTCAAGAGGTACACTGGAGTCATCTTTAAAGCACATGAAAAGCGACAGAACTTCAACAATGTTGCCCTTGACCGAAAAGGGATTATGTGTATTTTCTTGAATATAATTGGGAAAAAATGCATACGCCCTTTTTGGCCAAGCAAGCCATCAGGCATTGAAAATCCACACCACATAGAAGTGTCCCTTACCTCCAGTCAAAAGGGCCATCCACAAACAGTGTAAAAACCACAAATGCAGGACAGGCCATGGAGAAAAGGGAGCCTGGTTACACCGATGGAGAGGATGTAAATTGCCAACAGCCTCTCTGGAGAACTGTATGTTGTTTTCTAAAACAGAGCTACAGAGCATAGCACACTTCCACTCATGGGCGTGTATTTTGGGAAAACTAAAAATCCACAACACACAGCCAGCCCAAAGTTTAGGGCTGCTCTGTTTACAAGAATCTCGACTTTGGTACACTTTAAATATCCCAGGAAAGGAAAAAAATTGATATAGATGTTGTGGTACTTATATACAATGGAATGTCACTCAGACATAAAATCAATGTCATAAGGCCAATAGCAGCATAATGAGTGGCTTTAGGTACGATGATGCTAAGTGAAATGAGCCTCAAAGAAAAAGAAACTTATTGTAATATATCACTTATAGAGGGAATGTAAACATGGCTACACATGAACTGAATTACAAAAGAGAACAGAGTTACACATTTAGAAAACACACTTATGCCTCCTTAAGGGGAAAGGTGACGTGGGGTGATGTGTAAAAGCAGAGTTTGAAATTAGCACAGATACCATTCCATATACCAAATATGTAATAGACAAGACCTACTCCTTTCTCAATGAACTGGACACAAAACACCCTATTCACTGAAGAGGAATATATCTGACTGGTAATAATCTTGAAACCTATGTATTTATAAGTCTCCATAATGGAATCAAGTGTATGTAGATTGGCATAAACACAGATCAATGGAACAGGACAGAAAGCCCAGAGATAAACCTACATACCTATGGCTATCTCATCTATGACAAAGGAGCTAAGGATATACAATGGAGAAAAGACAGTCTCTTCAGTAATTGGTGCTGGGAAAACTGGACCCCTACACATAAAAGAATGAAATTAGAACACTCCATAACACCATACACAAAAATAAACTCTAAATGGAGTAGAGATCTAAATAGAAGACCAGACACTATAAAACACTTAGAGGAAACCATAGGCAGAACACTCTATGACATAAATCACAGCAAGATCCTTTTTGACTCACCTCCTAGAGAAATGGAAATAAAACCAGAAATCAACAAATGGGACCTAATGAAACTTAAAAGCTTTTACACAGTATAGGAAAACATAAACAAGATGCAGAAACAACCCTCAGAATGGGAGAAAATATTTTCAAATGAAGCAATTGACAAAGGATTAATCTCCAAACTTTACAAGCACCACATGTAGCTCAATATCACAAAAACAAACAACCCAATCCAAAAACGGGCAGAAGACTTAAATAGACATTTCTCCAAAGAAGATATACAGATTACCAAGAAACACATGAAAGGATGCTGAACATCACTAATCATTAGAGAAATGCAAATCAAAACTACCGTGAGGTATCACCGCACAGCAGTCAGAGTGGCAATCATCCAAAAAAATCTACAAAACAATAAATGCTGGAGAGGCCTTTATTGGAGAAAAGGGAACACACTTGCACTGTGGGTGGGAATGTAAATTGATATGGGCACTAGGGAGAACACTCCAGAGGTTCCTCTAAATAGCTAACAATAGAGGTACCATACGACACAACAATCCAACTACTGGGCATTTGCCTTGCGAAAACCATAATTCAAAAAGAGTTATGTACAAAAATGTTCATTGCAGCTCTATTTACAATAGCCAGGACATAGAAGCAACCTAAGTGTCCATCGACAGATGAATGGATAAAGAAGATCTGGCACATATATACAATGGAATATTACTCAGCCATAAAAAGAAGCAAAACTGAGTTATTTGTACTGAGGTGGATGGACTTAGAATCTGTCCTACAAAGTGAAGTAAGTCAGAAAGGGAAAAACAAATACTGTATGTTAACAGAGATATACGGAATCTAATGAAGAAAAAAAAAGATTTTGAAGAACCTAGTGGCAGGACAGGATTAAGGACACAGACGTAGAGAAAGGACTTGAGGACACTGGAAGGGGGATGGGTAAGCTGAGACGAAGTGACAGAGTGGCATGGACATAAATACATTACCAAATGTAACACTGATAGCTACTGGAAAGCAGCCACATAGAACAGGGAGATCAGCTCGGTGCTTTGTGACCACATAAAGGGGTGGGATATGGAGTGTGGGAGGGAGATGCAAGAGGGAGGGGATCTGGTGATATTTGTATATGTATAGCTGATTCACTTTGTTATACAGCAGAAACTAACACTCCATTGTAAAACAATTATACTCCAATAAACGTGTAAAAGGAAAAAAAAAAGAATGCCCAGGGATAAACCTACACACCTATGGTCAACTAATCTATGACAAAGGAGGCAAGACTATACAATGGAGATAAGACAGTCTCTTCAATCATTGGTGCTGGGAAATATGGACAGCTACATGTAAAAGAATGAAATTAGAACACTCCCCAACACCATACATAAAAATATATTCAAAATGGATTAGAGACCTTAATGTAAGACGGGACAGTATAAAACTCTGAGAGGAAAACTTACGAAGGATACTCTGACGTAAATCACAGCAAGATCTTTTTTGATCCACCTCCTGTAGTAATGAAATAAAAAAGAAAACTAAACAGATGGGACCTAATGAAATGTAAAAGCTTTTACAAAGCAAAGGAAACTACAAACAAGACGAAAAGACAACCCTCAGAATGGCAGAAAATATTTGCAAATGAATCAATGGACAAATAATTAATCTCCAATATATATATATATAAACAGCTCATGCAGCTCAATATTAATAAAACAAACAACCCAATACAAAAATGGAAGAAGATCTAAATAGACATTTCTTCCAAGAAGACATAGAGATGGCCAGTACGCACATGAAAATCTGCTCAACATCACTAATTATTAGAGAAATGGAAATCGAAACTACAATGAGGTATCACGTCACACCTGTTAGAATGGGCATCATCAGAAAATCTACAAACAACAAATGCTGGAGACGCTGTGGAGAAAAGGAACCTTCTTCCACTATTGTTGGGAATGTAAATTGATATAGTCTCTATGGAGAACAGTATGGAGGTTCCTTAAAAAACTAAAAATAGAATTACCATATAATCCAGCAATCCCACTACTGGGCATATACCCAGAGAAAACCATAAATCAAAAAGACACATTCACCACAATGTTCATTGCAGCACTATTTACAATAGCCAGGTAATGAAAGCAACCTAAGTGCCCACAGACAGATGAATGGATAAAGATGTGGTACATATATACAATGGAATATTACTCAGCCATACATAGGAATGAAATTGGGTCATTTGTAGAGACCTTGATGGATCTAGAGACTGTCATACAGAGTGAAGTAAGTCAGAAAGAGAAAAACAAATATTGTATGTTAATGCATATATGTGGAACCTAGAAAAATGGTACAGATGAACCGGTTTGCAGGGCAGAGATAGAGACACAGATGTAGAGAACAAACATATGGACACCAAGGGGGTAATGCTATGTGAGGGTGGTGGTGGGATGAATTGGGAGACTGGGATTCACATGTGCACACTTATATGTATAAAATAGATATCCAATAAGAACCTGCTGTATAAAAGAAATAAATAAATTTTAAAAAAATTAAAAATAAATAAATAACATTTAATAAAATAAACCAAAAAAAGTTTTTCCCTTCACATAGACGTCTTTATCTTAATGCATTATTTCCATGTTTATATCTCCAAATTAAAAAAAAGAGGAATAAATAAAATCTACCTTGAACCAAAAATAAAAAAAAAGAAAAAAGAAAAAAACAGAACCCACCAGTTATACAGAGGAAAATCGTATCAGGGCACTTGCTCCAGTGGTAAAAGATTCTTAAGTTGGTCAGAGGTGGGAAATCTTCTCCCATGCAGTCAGCCCCACAAGGAGCAACCTCATTGCAAAGCTGGGGGACTGTGTCGAGGCGTCTGTGAGTCAATGTGAGCTGAGCCCCAGTCCTGCTGCAGCTGAACTCTTCCCACCCTTTCCAGGTAAAACACATGAATATGCACAAGAACTTGCAAGCCTAGAGGAAGGGCTGTGGAGCCACACCAGCGACAGCACGCAGGCCGACTTGGTGCCTGCAGGCCAGCCAGGATGGTCCTGGCCTCAGATGCTCTTCTGGAAGCTTTCCATTTCCCTACCTGTGATACCCCTCCTGCCACGGCCCCCACTGCTTTTTTACTTCCTCACCTCTGCCTGGGGAGACATTCCAGTGGCAGGTATGGGTGACACATCCTCTTCTTTAGCAGGTGGCAGCCTGGCAACTCCTGCAGAAAGTCCAGCAGAGCCCCACTCACAATGGGCCAACCACAAAGCCACGGCCCCTCACTCCCTCCCACCACCCCAGCCCCGACACTGCTGACGGGGCCGAGAATATGGCGTCAGGTACAGCTACAGGGGCTCTTGCTGACTGGAGAGGTGTTTATATTGACCTCAACCAGGCACACGTGGGGAGGGCTGGCAGGCAGCGTCAGGCTGCCCAAATCAGCCAATCCTCACCCCTCAGGGACTCACAGTTGCAGAAAATGAACCTTGCTAAACGGGCCACGCCCAAGGAACAGGTGTGGGCTCTTGAGAGTCAGGATAGACAAGGGGCTGCAGCTGCGGCTTGTTTTCTTCTCATTTTATCTGGTCCATGAGTGGAAAACAACTTCAAGAAGACCCTATACTAATGAGAGGAACCCAGGAGTCAGGGAGAGGAGTGATGGTGGGTGGAGACAGAGGTCTGGTGCCTGGCTGCAGTGGAAGTGTCTGGAAGACCAGGCAGAGAGAGGCTGCACAGAGTGATAGCCAGGGTCACAGACCTGTCAGAGCTGCTGTTTGTTAGTTCAAGTCCTGCTCTGTGGTGTTCTGTGTCAGCTGTGAGCGACAGGTGAGCTGGGGGTTCTCTGCATGGTGGGCTATGTGCACAGTTCCTGTGTTTCCAGCCCTGCTGGGTTACCTGCCCAGGGGAGCTCCGTATCCTGGGAAGGGCCTGACTATGAGAGCCCCATGGGCTGCTGGGTAGCTGCACAGGTGAGCTCCATACCCTGGGAGGGACTTGACCACGAGAGCCCCGTGGGCTGTGGGGTGGGGGTGCAGCCCAGGTGAGCTCCATATCCTGGGATTGGCCTGACCACGAGAGCCCCATGGGCTGCTGAAAACCTGGTAAAGGATATCAGGACAGTCAGTGAAGCCACCGAGGATATACATCCAGTAGCTCCTATTTCCTACACCCTGCTGGTCATTCTACCATCCACCAGGCCATGGCATTCTGTATTAGACTTCAATGATGCCTTCTTCTGTATTCCATTCATCTCAGAGTCACAAGAATTTTTGGCTTGTGAGTGGCAGGACACAACATGCAACCAAAGCAATAATGCTGGGCCGTCCTGCCCCAATGGTTCAAAAATCCCCACACCATCATTGGGGAAATGTCTTCTAAAGACCTAAAAGTTCTACCTCTGTGAAAGGGAACCCTCCTTCAATATGCAGCGGACATTCTGATCGCCAGGCCTACTAAAGACGCCTCTGAACTACCTAGCCAAGAAAGGATAGAAGGTGTCCAAGAAAAAGGCTCAAATATCCCAGGCTAAGGTGACATGCCTGAGCTTCATTCTCACAGATATTCGGAGAAACGCATCCCAGGATAGGGAAGAAGCCATTTGCAGCCTTACCTCTTCTAAACCTAGAGGACAGCTTAGGGGTTCCTGGGGAGGCCAAGGTTTTCTGCATCTGGATCCCTAACTACAGTCTAATAGCTGGGCCTCTACATGAAACACTGACATGAAAAGATGATGATCCTTTTGAATAGAATCCAGAAGCAGCCTCTCAAGAATGGAAAGAGCAGTCAATTCAGACCCTTGCCCAGGAACTCCCTAATTTAGCTAAACCCTTTGACCTTTACATACCCGGTCAAAGGTTAATTGCCCTTGGAGCCTTAGTGCAAAAACTGGGACCACTTGAAATGGAGCAACACAAGAATGCCCTTCAGGTATGATAAACTATGGTCACCAAGGGCTTTGCCCACCGACTCATCAGGCCAGGATACTGGGGTATCTAAAAAGATGGAAATCAGCAGCCCACAAGGCCAGCTCCCTCCTAAGGGAAAAGGACCCCACGTGGTGATCCTAACCACGCATCATGCCCTGAAGTTGCAGGGGTCACTCTGTGGACACACTGACCTCGAGTGAGGAGGCCCTCCAACGCCAACCTCCAGAGAGACAAACGGGGGCAACGGGCCACCAAGATGACTCGTGTGACCATCACTTGACCTGGAGTTTCTCTCAGAAAACAACAAGACTGTGCCCCGAAAGAGCAGACTACTGCTTGCAGGACTTACTGCACCCAGAGGGGAGCTAATAAGCTTGGCGGGGGAAATGTATATCATGCTTTCACCATAGAAAACCCTACAGACACCACGGTGATGGTGGCCAATATGACCGGCTGGACTGCTGGCTACTTCTAAAGGCCGTTGACTCAGTGGACCTCATGGCCCTGGATCACCACTGGCCCTGGACTGTCTGGGAGTTGTGCAGGCAGGGCTCTCACACATGGTGCTGTTTGTACATTAATTCAGGGACCTAATTAAAGAAAGCACAGACTACTGGTCAGAGCATCTAGGCTGGCAAAATCCGTCAGCCTAAGGTCGCCGAACAAATGTGGGGTGGGGTGAAACCTGCCACCGCAGCATCTCTGCGCATCTCTTTCCCGGACCTTAAAGGTCATTAGAATCTATAACACTTCCAATGCTGGTGCTCAGGCGGACGAGAAGTGAGGCAGGAGGCCTTGGGACAATCAACCTCACCTGGAGGCTGGTGGGGAGACATTTTGCCCCTCCCCCCATGTATCAGGGCTCCCACCACAGCATGAAGCAGTTACAAAAGAGGGGTCTGCACCCTCAACACCCCAAGGATGAGGAATGGAACAAAAAGCAGAGGAGGTGTTCATCTCCGGCAACGTTCATTAAAAATTCCTGGGAGATAAAAAGAGAATCTGGGCAATAAAATAAAGTCTAACCTGTTTTTCCTTTGTGCTTTGTCTAATTTCACGTGTTCCTAGGGTTCCACATGCAGAGGTCCCACACCCGTCACTTCAGACCCGATTTCCTAGTGCAGAATGGCTGGGTCGACACCTCAGCTAGCGGGGTCCCATGCAAACTCTGCGGCATAGAGCCCGAGCTGCAGCCAACCCAGCCCTCGAGAGCTCCATCCCCTCCCTCCCACTGACGCTGCCGGGATCCCTACACAGCAGCCCAGCCCACAGCCCGTGGGGCAGTGCACGTTCTCACCTCTCCATTCTGTTTTCAAAATAATGTTTCCTTTGCTTCTGAACCAAACTCAGTCTTGATCTGTTGGCTCCAATGACACTGGGCACGGGGACTCCTGTTGGGGTCCACTCTGGAGGATCAGTAACAGAAATTGAGAACATTGTAACTTCAATGAACAGGTGTGTGAGCCAAACTGTAGTTAACATAGAGCAGTGTATAATGCTCGGGTAAAATAAGATGTTTTTAAGACTTACATTTGATATTTCCATCACTTTCCTATAAGCAAGTTCAGTGAAGACGTCTGTCTTATTTGTCAGGTCAACATTAGATAAATGAAGTGATTTATTTCCATGGATGTAGATCGAATACTCTTGGCTGAAGCTTCAATCTTGTTTTGAATGCTTTTCCATTGAAAAGGATACCTCTCTTTCAGCTCCCCCATTTCTGAGAAGTATAAAATCTTATAATTTATTATTACCAAAGGGGAAAGGTAGGAGAAGGGATAAATTAACAGTTTGGGATTAACACATACACACTGCTATGTATAAAATAGATCATCAACAAGGAACTACTGTATAGCCCAGGGAACTACACTGAATATTTTGCAATAACCTATAAGGGGAAATAATCTGAAAAAGAATCGATATTTTTATTGACATCATCTATCAATGACAGATAAAATGTAACCTAAGCAAGGCCGATGGTGAGCGCTTCTGACCCTGAAGATTTCAATCATCTAAAGTTTGGGCTCTGCCTATTTCCCAAGGATCTTAATGGACATACGTGTAGCCGTAGCTTAAAAATTCCCCAGTTTGGGGTTCGGGGAGGCACTGATTTGGAAAAATCCCTGGTGTTCTCCTTACATGCACATGACCCTTCCTACAGCTAAAACATGCCTGTCACACCTAGAGGATGGTACACCATTTGATCGGAAAGAGTTTGGAAAAGGCACCTCATCTCCTCATCGCCTGGTGCTCGGGTTCACCCCGCCAGCATCTTTCCTAACAATCTCCTCACTTGGGGATATCAACACCGTCAACATCCTGTTGCACAGAGTTTGGAATTTGTCCAGAGCATGAAGCGGAAGGATGAGAAAAATTTAGAGACCAGTCTTAGGTGTGCGGACAGGCACATGTCACTCTAATTTCCAATCCGGAAGAAAAATTCATCAAAGGCTAGAATTGCCCACGGAAACAGAATAGGGCTAGAGGAAATCCCGCTGTTTTGTGTCCTGTTTCCAAAAACACAAGTTGAAAAATGGAACTCAGGGGCACTAAAATTCATGAAACTGCAGAGTTGAAAATATCTATCGTCGAAAAATGTCTTGAGGTAAGCCACAGAAAAAGACTTGTAAGCAAGGGAGAGTGGCAGGAAACATATTTGAAGAGGTAGAAAGGACTCCCCATTAAAGCACAAGAAAAGGGGCTGAACGTCGCCAATGATGCAGTTGGCCAAAAAGGGCGTATGCATTTTTTCTGAATATATTCAAGTAAAGGCCATACACACTTTTTATCCAACCAAACAGGTGGACACTGGAAATCAATACTACAAAATATATCACTTCACATCAGTCAGAAGGGCCATCCACATAAAGTGTAAACACCAGAAATGCAGGACAGGGAGAGGAGAAAAGGGAGCCCTGTGAGGCTGATAGTGGAAATGTAATTTGCCAATGGCCACTCTGGAGAAGTGTATTGTGTTTGCTAAAACATCTAAAAAATGATCTACAGAGCATAGGGCACTTGCACTCATGCGCATATACCTTGGGAAAAACAAAAATCAAAAGAAAACAGGCACCCCAACGTTTACCACCTCTCTGTTAAAAAGGGCCTCCACTTGGATATAACCTAAATGTCCCTGGAAGGATAAAATGGATAAAAGAGATGGGGTACTTATGTAGAGTGGAATATTACTCATCCAGAAATCAATGAAATAAGGCCAGTTGGAACAACTCTGGAGGAGTTACCTACGATCATTCTAAGTGACATATGTCAGAAAGAAAAAGACACATATCATAAGATGTCACTTAAAGGTGGAATCAAAAATGGCTACACATGAAATAAATTACAAAACAGAAACATACTCAAATATGTAGAAAATAGACATAAGGCTGCTAAATGGGAAAGGTGGGGAATGGTGAGGTATTATCGAGGAGGTTGAAATTAGCAAAGATACCATTCCAAGTACCACATTGAATAACTGACAAGGCCTACACGGTACCTCAAAGAACTGCACTCAGCCCACTCAAGTCACTGGAAAATAATACATAAGACTGGTAAGCATCTGAAAAAGAATTTATTGTTGTCTCACAGTACATGAATCAAGTGGATGTACAGCAGCAAAACACAGAGCTTTGAAAATCAGCTGTAACCAATATAAAAATAAATTTAAAAATATTTATAAAAACAGTGAGACAGACAAAAATTCTTACAACTTTTGTTGAAGGGCTACGATGTAATATGGATTGAACACATGTAGACCCACAGCAGGATGATATATAAGGCTGGAAGCTATGCACGCTAAGAGATGTTAGAGAGGCTGGGTGAGGAAATGCAGACCTTTTAAAGTAATACTGCCTGGTACCCATTCCATGGGTCCCAAATCTGCAGGTTCAAGGGAATCTTCTGACAGTGAATACATGCCTGGGAAACCGAGATGAATGTACACCGTGTGCTCAGGAAAGGTGTCTAAAATGCACCTCATTTTTGATCTCCTGGTGCTGGGGTTCGCCATTCCAGCTACATTACTAACAATCTCCCCACTTGGAGAATCAGCACCTTTAACCTCCTGTTTTACACAGTTTTCAATTTGTGCAGAGGATAAATGGGAAGAGGGGGAACCAATGAGAGATTAGCTGTAGGAGTTTTGACAGGCATATGTCACTCTAATTTCCCATTAGGAAGAAGAATTAACCAAAGGCTCAGCCTGCCTCCCCAGAACCAGAATAGGGCCGGAAGCAATCCAATGGTTTGGCGGCCAGCTCACAAAAAAAGCGAGTTGCAAAATGTAGCTCAGGAGCAGACAATTCAAAGACCTGCAAAGATATAAATGATAACCAACGTCCAAAAATATATTCAGGTAAGGCAACGAAGAGGATCTGAATGAGAGGCAGAATTGCAGGAAACAGATTTCAAAAGGTAGATTCTACTCACATTTAAAGCATATGAAAAGCAGCAGAATTTCTAAAATGATGCAGTTGGGCAAAAGGGTGTATGCGTTTTTTTCGTGAATATCTTCAGGAAAAAAACACATACAGAGATTTTGGCCAACCAAACAAGAGGGAAATGCAAATCCACACAACAAAGAAGTCTCAATTTCCACTGCTCAGAAAGGCCATCCGAAAAATGTGTGCAAACCAGAAATGCAGGAGAGGCCATGGAAAACAGGGAGCCTAGTCACGCTGATGGGTGGGGTATAAATATCCAAGAGCCATTCTGAAGAAGTGTATGCTGTTTCCTAAAACATCTAAAATACAAAGCCCCCGAGCAAAGGGGACTTCAACTCATGGGTATATAACTTGGGAAGATTAAATATCAATAAGACACAGGCACCCCAAAATTTAGGGCTGCTCTGCATACAAGGACCTCAACTTTGGTACACCTAAAATATGCCAGGAAAAAGAGAAATGCATAAAGAACTTGTGGTAATTTTGCACAATGGAATATCACTCAGACATGAAATCAATGTATATAAGGCCAGTAGCAGCATAAGGAGTGGATTTAGGTATGATGAATCTAAGGGAAATTAGTCACACAGAAAAATAATCTTATCATAAGATATCACTTATGAAGATCCTGTAAACATGGCTACACATGAACTGAGTTAGGAAAGAGAACAGAGTCTCTCATTTAGTAAAAACTCTTATGACTGCTTAAGGGGGAAGGAGAGGTGGGGTGATGCATAAAACCAGAGTTTGATATAAGTACAAATAACGTTCCAGAAACCAAATATGGAACAGACAAGACCTACAACTTCCTCAGTGAAAGGGACTCAAAACCCCATATTTACCGCAGAGGAATATATCTCACTAGTAAGAATCTTAAAACCTATGTATTGATATGTCTGCGTAAGGGAATCAAGTGTGTCTAGACTGGCAAAAACATGGCAGCGAGAATCAGCTCAAACCCACTATAAAAAGGAATTTCAAAAACAAAACAAAAAAACAGGGAAATTCTTTACAAATCCTTCAGGGTCTCTGATGAAACGTGGAATGACCCTATCGACAATGACAGCTGGATGTGGCATAAGGCTGGACACTTGGGACTGAGAGGATTGGTGAGATTGGGTGAGCAAATGCAGACCCTTTCAAGCAATAAGGCATGGCACCCATTCCTTGGGTCCCAACTCTCCAGGTTGAAGGGAATATTACAACAGCTATAACATGTACGAAAAACCTAGAGAATGGACACAGGGTGAATAGGAAAGGTTTCTAAACCTCAATGAATAGTCCCTCACCTGGTGCTCCGTTTTGAATTTCCAACTGCTTTACTATCAATCCCACAACTTGGAGAGACAGCCCCTTAACCTCCTGGTTCAAACAGGTTGCCAATTTGGCAGAGGATGAAAGGGAAGAGGGAGTACCAATGAGAGAGTAGCTCTTAGGCATTTGGACTAGCACATGTCACTCTAATATCCTGGCAGGAAGAAGAATTTACCAAAATCTCAGCCACCCACTGGGAACCAGTATAGGTCCTGAACCAAAATTTTGGACTTGCGTTCAGCTCACAAAAAACGAGTGGAAAAATGGAGCTCAGGGGCACAGCAATTCACAAACTGGCAGAGTAATAAAGGACAACTATCGTCCAAAAATCTGTTTAGGGAAGGCAACGAGGCGGACTTGAAAGCGAGGCTGAATAGCAGGAAACAGATTTCAAGAGGTACGTTGCAATCACATTGAAAGCACAGGAAGAAGGGCACAACTTTGACACTGATGCACTTGGCCAAAATGGCCGTATGTGTATTCTCCTGAATATATTCAGGAGAAAACGCATACACCCTTTTTGGCCAAGCAAGCAAGCGGGCAATGCAAATCTGCACTACAAAGAAGTATCAGTTCCCACTGGTCAAAAGGGACATCCACAAAATGTGTAAAAACCAGAAAGGCAAGACAGGCCCTGGAGAACAGGGAGCCTTGTTATGCTGATGGGCAGGATGTAAATTGCCAACTGCCTCACTGGAGGAGTGCATTGTGTTCCCTAAAACAAGTAAACAACAGAGCTACAGAGCCAAGGGCGCCTCCAGTCTAGGGAATATACCTTGGGAAAACTGAAAATCAATAAGACAGAGCCACGCCAAAATTTAGGGCTGAATTGCTTACAAGAACCTAAACTTGGGTACACCTTAAATATCCCAGGAAATATAAAAATGGTTCAAAAAATTGTGGTACTTACATACGATGGAATATCCCTCAGCCATGAAATGAATGTCATAAGACCAGTAGCAGCAAAATGAGTGGATGCAGGTACGATGATTCTAAGTCAAATAAGTCACGCAGAAAAAGAAACTTATCATAAGATATCACTTATGAAGATCCTGTAAACATGGCTACACATGAACTGAGTTAGGAAAGAGAACAGAGTCTCACATTTAGAAAACACTCTTATGCCTGCATAAAGGGGAAGGAGAGGTGGGGTGATGCATAAAACCAGAGTTTGATATAAGCACAGGGATCGTTCCAAAAACCAACTTTGGAATAGACAAGACCGACACCTTCCTCAGTGAAAGAGACTCAAAACCCCATATTTCCCACAGAGGAATATATCTGACTAGTAAGAATCTTAAAACCTATGTATTGATATGTCTCCATAAGGGAATCAAGTGTGTCTAGAGTGGCATAAACATGGCAGCGAGAATCAGCTCAAACCCACTATAAAAAGGAATTTCAAAAGCAAAACCAAAAAACAGGGAAATTCTTTACAATTCCTTCAGGGTGTCTGAGGAAACCTGGAAAGACCCTATCTACAATGACAGCTGGATGTGGCATAAGGCTGGACACTTGGGACTGAGAGGATTGGTGAGATTGGGTGAGCAAATGCAGACCCTTTCAAGCAATAATGCATGGCCCCCATTCCATGGGTCCCAACTCTCCAGGTTCAAGGGAATATTACTACAGCTATAACATGTACAGGAAACCTAGAGAATGGACACACTGTGAATACGAAAGGTTTCTAAAACTCAACGAATAGTCCCTCTCCTGGTGCTCCAGTTTGACTTTCCAACTGCCTTACTATCAATCTCCCAACTTGGAGAGACAGGCCCTTTAACCTCCTGGTTTGCACAGGTTCCCAATTTGGCAGAGGATGGAAGGGACGAGGGAGAACCCATGAGAGAGTAGCTGTTAGGCATTTGGACGGGCACATGTCACTCTAATTTCCCGGCAGGAAGAAGAATTAACCAAAGTCTCAGCCACCCACCGGGAACCAGTATAGGACAGGATCCAAAATTTTGGACTTGCGTTCAGCTCACAAAAAACGAGTTGAGAAATGGAGCTCAGGGGCACAGCAATTCACAAACTGGCAGAGTGATAAAGGACAACTATCGTCCAAAAATCTGTTGAGGGAAGTCAACGAGGCGGACTTGAAAGCGAGGCAAAATAGCAGGAAACATATTTCAAGAGGTACGTTGGAATCGCCTGTAAAGCACAGGAAGAGGGGCACAACTTGGACAATGGTGCACTTGGCCAAAAAGGGCGTATGCGTTTTCTCCTGAATATATTCAGGAGAAAACGCATACGCCCTTTTTGGCCAAGCAAGCAAGCGGGCAATGCAAATCTGCACTACAAAGAAGTATCACTTCCCACCGGTCAAAAGGGACATCCACAAAATGTGTAAAAACCAGAAAGGCAAGACAGGCCCTGGAGAACTGGGAGCCTTGTTATGCTGATGGGCGGGATGTAAACTGCCAACTGCCTCACTGGAGGAGTGCATTGTGTTCCCTAAAACAAGTAAACAACAGAGCTACAGAGCCAAGGCCACTTCCAGGCTAGGGAATATACCTTGGGAAAACTGAAAATCAATAAGAAAGAGCCACCTCCAAATTTAGGGCTGCACTGGCTACAAGAACCTCAACTTGGGTACACCTTAAATATCCCAGGAAATATAAAAATGGTTCAAAACATTGTGGTACTTACGTACGATGGAATATCCCTCAGCCATGAAATCAATGTCATAAGACCAGTAGCAGCAAAGTGAGTGGATTCAGGTACGATGATTCTAAGTGAAATAAGTCACACAGAAAAAGAAACTTATCATAAGATATCACTTATGAAGATCCTGTAAACATGGCTACACGTGAACTGAGTTAGGAAAGAGAACAGAGTCTCACATTTAGAAAACACTCTTATGCCTGCATAAAGGGGAAGGAGAGGTGGGGTGATGCATAAAACCAGAGTTTGATATAAGCACAGGGACCGTTTCAAAAACCAACTTTGGAATTGACAAAACCGACACCTTCCTCAGTGAAAGAGACTCAAAACCCCATATTTCCCACAGAGGAATATATCTGACTAGTAAGAATCTTAAAACCTATGTATTGATATGTCTCCATAAGGGAATCAAGTGTGTCTAGAGTGGCATAAACATGGCAGCGAGAATCAGCTCAAACCCACTATAAAAAGGAATTTCAAAAGCAAAACCAAAAAACAGGGAAATTCTTTACAATTCCTTCAGGGTGTCTGAGGAAACCTGGAAAGACCCTATCTACAATGACAGCTGGATGTGGCATAAGGCTGGACACTTGGGACTGAGAGGATTGGTGAGATTGGGTGAGCAAATGCAGACCCTTTCAAGCAATAATGCATGGCCCCCATTCCATGGGTCCCAACTCTCCAGGTTCAAGGGAATATTACTACAGCTATAACATGTACAGGAAACCTAGAGAATGGACACACTGTGAATACGAAAGGTTTCTAAAACTCAACGAATAGTCCCTCTCCTGGTGCTCCAGTTTGACATTCCAACTGCCTTACTATCAATCTCCCAACTTGGAGAGACAGGCCCTTTAACCTCCTGGTTTGCACAGGTTCCCAATTTGGCAGAGGATGGAAGGGACGAGGGAGAACCCATGAGAGAGTAGCTGTTAGGCATTTGGACGGGCACATGTCACTCTAATTTCCCGGCAGGAAGAAGAATTAACCAAAGTCTCAGCCACCCACCGGGAACCAGTATAGGACAGGATCCAAAATTTTGGACTTGCGTTCAGCTCCCAAAAAACGAGCTGAGAAATGGAGCTCAGGGGCACAGCAATTCACAAACTGGCAGAGTGATAAAGGACAACTATCGTCCAAAAATCTGTTGAGGGAAGTCAACGAGGCGGACTTGAAAGTGAGGCAAAATAGCAGGAAACAGATTTCAAGAGGTACGTTGGAATCGCCTGTAAAGCACAGGAAGAGGGGCACAACTTGGACAATGGTGCACTTGGCCAAAAAGGGCGTATGCGTTTTCTCCTGAATATATTCAGGAGAAAACGCATACGCCCTTTTTGGCCAAGCAAGCAAGCGGGCAATGCAAATCTGCACTACAAAGAAGTATCACTTCCCACCGGTCAAAAGGGACATCCACAAAATGTGTAAAAACCAGAAAGGCAAGACAGGCCCTGGAGAACAGGGAGCCTTGTTATGCTGATGGGCGGGATGTAAATTGCCAACTGCCTCACTGGAGGAGTGCATTGTGTTCCCTAAAACAAGTAAACAACAGAGCTACAGAGCCAAGGCCACTTCCAGTCTAGGGAATATACCTGGGGAAAACTGAAAATCAATAAGAAAGAGCCACCTCCAAATTTAGGGCTGCACTGGCTACAAGAACCTCAACTTGGGTACACCTTCAATATCCCAGGAAATATAAAAATGGTTCAAAACATTGTGGTACTTACGTACGATTGAATATCCCTCAGCCATGAAATCAATGTCATAAGACCAGTAGCAGCAAAGTGAGTGGATTCAGGTACGATGATTCTAAGTGAAATAAGTCACACAGAAAAAGAAACTTATCATAAGATATCACTTATGAAGATCCTGTAAACATGGCTACACGTGAACTGAGTTAGGAAAGAGAACAGAGTCTCACATTTAGAAAACACACTTATGCCTGCATAAAGGGGAAGGAGAGGTAGGGTGATGCATAAAACCAGAGTTTGATATAAGCACAGGGACCGTTCCAAAAACCAACTTTGGAATAGAGAAGACCTAAACCTTCCTCAGTGAAAGAGACTCAAAACCCCATATTTCCCACAGAGGAATATATCTGACTAGTAAGAATCTTAAAACCTATGTATTGATATGACTCCATAAGGGAATCAAGTGTGTCTAGAGTGGCATAAACATGGCAGCGAGAATCAGCTCAAACCCACTATAAAAAGGAATTTCAAAAGCAAAACCAAAAAACAGGGAAATTCTTTACAATTCCTTCAGGGTGTCTGAGGAAACCTGGAAAGACCCTATCTACAATGACAGCTGGATGTGGCATAAGGCTGGACACTTGGGACTGAGAGGATTGGTGAGATTGGGTGAGCAAATGCAGACCCTTTCAAGCAATAATGCATGGCCCCCATTCCATGGGTCCCAACTCTCCAGGTTCAAGGGAATATTACTACAGCTATAACATGTACAGGAAACCTAGAGAATGGACACACTGTGAATACGAAAGGTTTCTAAAACTCAACGAATAGTCCCTCTCCTGGTGCTCCAGTTTGACTTTCCAACTGCCTTACTATCAATCTCCCAACTTGGAGAGACAGGCCCTTTAACCTCCTGGTTTGCACAGGTTCCCAATTTGGCAGAGGATGGAAGGGACGAGGGAGAACCCATGAGAGAGTAGCTGTTAGGCATTTGGACGGGCACATGTCACTCTAATTTCCCGGCAGGAAGAAGAATTAACCAAAGTCTCAGCCACCCACCGGGAACCAGTATAGGACAGGATCCAAAATTTTGGACTTGCGTTCAGCTCCCAAAAAACGAGCTGAGAAATGGAGCTCAGGGGCACAGCAATTCACAAACTGGCAGAGTGATAAAGGACAACTATCGTCCAAAAATCTGTTGAGGGAAGTCAACGAGGCGGACTTGAAAGTGAGGCAAAATAGCAGGAAACAGATTTCAAGAGGTACGTTGGAATCGCCTGTAAAGCACAGGAAGAGGGGCACAACTTGGACAATGGTGCACTTGGCCAAAAAGGGCGTATGCGTTTTCTCCTGAATATATTCAGGAGAAAACGCATACGCCCTTTTTGGCCAAGCAAGCAAGCGGGCAATGCAAATCTGCACTACAAAGAAGTATCACTTCCCACCGGTCAAAAGGGACATCCACAAAATGTGTAAAAACCAGAAAGGCAAGACAGGCCCTGGAGAACAGGGAGCCTTGTTATGCTGATGGGCGGGATGTAAATTGCCAACTGCCTCACTGGAGGAGTGCATTGTGTTCCCTAAAACAAGTAAACAACAGAGCTACAGAGCCAAGGCCACTTCCAGTCTAGGGAATATACCTGGGGAAAACTGAAAATCAATAAGAAAGAGCCACCTCCAAATTTAGGGCTGCACTGGCTACAAGAACCTCAACTTGGGTACACCTTCAATATCCCAGGAAATATAAAAATGGTTCAAAACATTGTGGTACTTACGTACGATTGAATATCCCTCAGCCATGAAATCAATGTCATAAGACCAGTAGCAGCAAAGTGAGTGGATTCAGGTACGATGATTCTAAGTGAAATAAGTCACACAGAAAAAGAAACTTATCATAAGATATCACTTATGAAGATCCTGTAAACATGGCTACACGTGAACTGAGTTAGGAAAGAGAACAGAGTCTCACATTTAGAAAACACACTTATGCCTGCATAAAGGGGAAGGAGAGGTGGGGTGATGCATAAAACCAGAGTTTGATATAAGCACAGGGACCGTTCCAAAAACCAACTTTGGAATAGAGAAGACCTAAACCTTCCTCAGTGAAAGAGACTCAAAACCCCATATTTCCCGCAGAGGAATATATCTGACTAGTAAGAATCTTAAAACCTATGTATTGATATGACTCCATAAGGGAATCAAGTGTGTCTAGAGTGGCATAAACATGGCAGCGAGAATCAGCTCAAACCCACTATAAAAAGGAATTTCAAAAGCAAAACCAAAAAACAGGGAAATTCTTTACAATTCCTTCAGGGTGTCTGAGGAAACCTGGAAAGACCCTATCTACAATGACAGCTGGATGTGGCATAAGGCTGGACACTTGGGACTGAGAGGATTGGTGAGATTGGGTGAGCAAATGCAGACCCTTTCAAGCAATAATGCATGGCCCCCATTCCATGGGTCCCAACTCTCCAGGTTCAAGGGAATATTACTACAGCTATAACATGTACAGGAAACCTAGAGAATGGACACACTGTGAATACGAAAGGTTTCTAAAACTCAACGAATAGTCCCTCTCCTGGTGCTCCAGTTTGACTTTCCAACTGCCTTACTATCAATCTCCCAACTTGGAGAGACAGGCCCTTTAACCTCCTGGTTTGCACAGGTTCCCAATTTGGCAGAGGATGGAAGGGACGAGGGAGAACCCATGAGAGAGTAGCTGTTAGGCATTTGGACGGGCACATGTCACTCTAATTTCCCGGCAGGAAGAAGAATTAACCAAAGTCTCAGCCACCCACCGGGAACCAGTATAGGACAGGATCCAAAATTTTGGACTTGCGTTCAGCTCACAAAAAACGAGTTGAGAAATGGAGCTCAGGGGCACAGCAATTCACAAACTGGCAGAGTGATAAAGGACAACTATCGTCCAAAAATCTGTTGAGGGAAGTCAACGAGGCGGACTTGAAAGTGAGGCAAAATAGCAGGAAACAGATTTCAAGAGGTACGTTGGAATCGCCTGTAAAGCACAGGAAGAGGGGCACAACTTGGACAATGGTGCACTTGGCCAAAAAGGGCGTATGCGTTTTCTCCTGAATATATTCAGGAGAAAACGCATACACCCTTTTTGGCCAAGCAAGCAAGCGGGCAATGCAAATCTGCACTACAAAGAAGTATCACTTCCCACCGGTCAAAAGGGACATCCACAAAATGTGTAAAAACCAGAAAGGCAAGACAGGCCCTGGAGAACAGGGAGCCTTGTTATGCTGATGGGCGGGATGTAAATTGCCAACTGCCTCACTGGAGGAGTGCATTGTGTTCCCTAAAACAAGTAAACAACAGAGCTACAGAGCCAAGGCCACTTCCAGTCTAGGGAATATACCTGGGGAAAACTGAAAATCAATAAGAAAGAGCCACCTCCAAATTTAGGGCTGCACTGGCTACAAGAACCTCAACTTGGGTACACCTTAAATATCCCAGGAAATATAAAAATGGTTCAAAACATTGTGGTACTTACGTACGATGGAATATCCCTCAGCCATGAAATCAATGTCATAAGACCAGTAGCAGCAAAGTGAGTGGATTCAGGTACGATGATTCTAAGTGAAATAAGTCACACAGAAAAAGAAACTTATCATAATATATCACTTAGGAAGATCCTGTAAACATGGCTACACGTGAACTGAGTTAGGAAAGAGAACAGAGTCTCACATTTAGAAAACACTCTTATGCCTGCATAAAGGGGAAGGAGAGGTGGGGTGATGCATAAAACCAGAGTTTGATATAAGCACAGGGACCGTTTCAAAAACCAACTTTGGAATTGACAAGACCGACACCTTCCTCAGTGAAAGAGACTCAAAACCCCATATTTCCCACAGAGGAATATATCTGACTAGTAAGAATCTTAAAACCTATGTATTGATATGTCTCCATAAGGGAATCAAGTGTGTCTAGAGTGGCATAAACATGGCAGCGAGAATCAGCTCAAACCCACTATAAAAAGGAATTTCAAAAGCAAAACCAAAAAACAGGGAAATTCTTTACAATTCCTTCAGGGTGTCTGAGGAAACCTGGAAAGACCCTATCTACAATGACAGCTGGATGTGGCATAAGGCTGGACACTTGGGACTGAGAGGATTGGTGAGATTGGGTGAGCAAATGCAGACCCTTTCAAGCAATAATGCATGGCCCCCATTCCATGGGTCCCAACTCTCCAGGTTCAAGGGAATATTACTACAGCTATAACATGTACAGGAAACCTAGAGAATGGACACACTGTGAATACGAAAGGTTTCTAAAACTCAACGAATAGTCCCTCTCCTGGTGCTCCAGTTTGACTTTCCAACTGCCTTACTATCAATCTCCCAACTTGGAGAGACAGGCCCTTTAACCTCCTGGTTTGCACAGGTTCCCAATATGGCAGAGGATGGAAAGGACGAGGGAGAACCCATGAGAGAGTAGCTGTTAGGCATTTGGACGGGCACATGTCACTCTAATTTCCCGGCAGGAAGAAGAATTAACCAAAGTCTCAGCCACCCACCGGGAACCAGTATAGGACAGGATCCAAAATTTTGGACTTGCGTTCAGCTCCCAAAAAACGAGCTGAGAAATGGAGCTCAGGGGAACAGCAATTCACAAACTGGCAGAGTGATAAAGGACAACTATCGTCCAAAAATCTGTTGAGGGAAGTCAACGAGGCGGACTTGAAAGTGAGGCAAAATAGCAGGAAACAGATTTCAAGAGGTACGTTGGAATCGCCTGTAAAGCACAGGAAGAGGGGCACAACTTGGACAATGGTGCACTTGGCCAAAAAGGGCGTATGCGTTTTCTCCTGAATATATTCAGGAGAAAACGCATACGCCCTTTTTGGCCAAGCAAGCAAGCGGGCAATGCAAATCTGCACTACAAAGAAGTATCACTTCCCACCGGTCAAAAGGGACATCCACAAAATGTGTAAAAACCAGAAAGGCAAGACAGGCCCTGGAGAACAGGGAGCCTTGTTATGCTGATGGGCGGGATGTAAATTGCCAACTGCCTCACTGGAGGAGTGCATTGTGTTCCCTAAAACAAGTAAACAACAGAGCTACAGAGCCAAGGCCACTTCCAGTCTAGGGAATATACCTGGGGAAAACTGAAAATCAATAAGAAAGAGCCACCTCCAAATTTAGGGCTGCACTGGCTACAAGAACCTCAACTTGGGTACACCTTCAATATCCCAGGAAATATAAAAATGGTTCAAAACATTGTGGTAATTACGTACGATTGAATATCCCTCAGCCATGAAATCAATGTCATAAGACCAGTAGCAGCAAAGTGAGTGGATTCAGGTACGATGATTCTAAGTGAAATAAGTCACACAGAAAAAGAAACTTATCATAAGATATCACTTATGAAGATCCTGTAAACATGGCTACACGTGAACTGAGTTAGGAAAGAGAACAGAGTCTCACATTTAGAAAACACTCTTATGCCTGCATAAAGGGGAAGGAGAGGTGGGGTGATGCATAAAACCAGAGTTTGATATAAGCACAGGGACCGTTCCAAAAACCAACTTTGGAATAGAGAAGACCTAAACCTTCCTCAGTGAAAGAGACTCAAAACCCCATATTTCCCGCAGAGGAATATATCTGACTAGTAAGAATCTTAAAACCTATGTATTGATATGACTCCATAAGGGAATCAAGTGTGTCTAGAGTGGCATAAACATGGCAGCGAGAATCAGCTCAAACCCACTATAAAAAGGAATTTCAAAAGCAAAACCAAAAAACAGGGAAATTCTTTACAATTCCTTCAGGGTGTCTGAGGAAACCTGGAAAGACCCTATCTACAATGACAGCTGGATGTGGCATAAGGCTGGACACTTGGGACTGAGAGGATTGGTGAGATTGGGTGAGCAAATGCAGACCCTTTCAAGCAATAATGCATGGCCCCCATTCCATGGGTCCCAACTCTCCAGGTTCAAGGGAATATTACTACAGCTATAACATGTACAGGAAACCTAGAGAATGGACACACTGTGAATACGAAAGGTTTCTAAAACTCAACGAATAGTCCCTCTCCTGGTGCTCCAGTTTGACTTTCCAACTGCCTTACTATCAATCTCCCAACTTGGAGAGACAGGCCCTTTAACCTCCTGGTTTGCACAGGTTCCCAATTTGGCAGAGGATGGAAGGGACGAGGGAGAACCCATGAGAGAGTAGCTGTTAGGCATTTGGACGGGCACATGTCACTCTAATTTCCCGGCAGGAAGAAGAATTAACCAAAGTCTCAGCCACCCACCGGGAACCAGTATAGGACATGATCCAAAATTTTGGACTTGCGTTCAGCTCACAAAAAAACGAGTTGAGAAATGGAGCTCAGGGGCACAGCAATTCACAAACTGGCAGAGTGATAAAGGACAACTATCGTCCAAAAATCTGTTGAGGGAAGTCAACGAGGCGGACTTGAAAGTGAGGCAAAATAGCAGGAAACAGATTTCAAGAGGTACGTTGGAATCGCCTGTAAAGCACAGGAAGAGGGGCACAACTTGGACAATGGTGCACTTGGCCAAAAAGGGCGTATGCGTTTTCTCCTGAATATATTCAGGAGAAAACGCATACGCCCTTTTTGGCCAAGCAAGCAAGCGGGCAATGCAAATCTGCACTACAAAGAAGTATCACTTCCCACCGGTCAAAAGGGACATCCACAAAATGTGTAAAAACCAGAAAGGCAAGACAGGCCCTGGAGAACAGGGAGCCTTGTTATGCTGATGGGCGGGATGTAAATTGCCAACTGCCTCACTGGAGGAGTGCATTGTGTTCCCTAAAACAAGTAAACAACAGAGCTACAGAGCCAAGGCCACTTCCAGTCTAGGGAATATACCTGGGGAAAACTGAAAATCAATAAGAAAGAGCCACCTCCAAATTTAGGGCTGCACTGGCTACAAGAACCTCAACTTGGGTACACCTTAAATATCCCAGGAAATATAAAAATGGTTCAAAACATTGTGGTACTTACGTACGATGGAATATCCCTCAGCCATGAAATCAATGTCATAAGACCAGTAGCAGCAAAGTGAGTGGATTCAGGTACGATGATTCTAAGTGAAATAAGTCACACAGAAAAAGAAACTTATCATAAGATATCACTTATGAAAATCCTGTAAACATGGCTACACGTGAACTGAGTTAGGAAAGAGAACAGAGTCTCACATTTAGAAAACACTCTTATGCCTGCATAAAGGGGAAGGAGAGGTGGGGTGATGCATAAAACCAGAGTTTGATATAAGCACAGGGACCGTTTCAAAAACCAACTTTGGAATTGACAAGACCGACACCTTCCTCAGTGAAAGAGACTCAAAACCCCATATTTCCCACAGAGGAATATATCTGACTAGTAAGAATCTTAAAACCTATGTATTGATATGTCTCCATAAGGGAATCAAGTGTGTCTAGAGTGGCATAAACATGGCAGCGAGAATCAGCTCAAACCCACTATAAAAAGGAATTTCAAAAGCAAAACCAAAAAACAGGGAAATTCTTTACAATTCCTTCAGGGTGTCTGAGGAAACCTGGAAAGACCCTATCTACAATGACAGCTGGATGTGGCATAAGGCTGGACACCTGGGACTGAGAGGATTGGTGAGATTGGGTGAGCAAATGCAGACCCTTTCAAGCAATAATGCATGGCCCCCATTCCATGGGTCCCAACTCTCCATGTTCAAGGGAATATTACTACAGCTATAACATGTACAGGAAACCTAGAGAATGGACACACTGTGAATACGAAAGGTTTCTAAAACTCAACGAATAGTCCCTCTCCTGGTGCTCCAGTTTGACTTTCCAACTGCCTTACTATCAATCTCCCAACTTGGAGAGACAGGCCCTTTAACCTCCTGGTTTGCACAGGTTCCCAATTTGGCAGAGGATGGAAGGGACGAGGGAGAACCCATGAGAGAGTAGCTGTTAGGCATTTGGACGGGCACATGTCACTCTAATTTCCCGGCAGGAAGAAGAATTAACCAAAGTCTCAGCCACCCACCGGGAACCAGTATAGGACAGGATCCAAAATTTTGGACTTGCGTTCAGCTCACAAAAAACGAGTTGAGAAATGGAGCTCAGGGGCACAGCAATTCACAAACTGGCAGAGTGATAAAGGACAACTATCGTCCAAAAATCTGTTGAGGGAAGTCAACGAGGCGGACTTGAAAGTGAGGCAAAATAGCAGGAAACAGATTTCAAGAGGTACGTTGGAATCGCCTGTAAAGCACAGGAAGAGGGGCACAACTTGGACAATGGTGCTCTTGGCCAAAAAGGGCGTATGCGTTTTCTCCTGAATATATTCAGGAGAAAACGCATACGCCCTTTTTGGCCAAGCAAGCAAGCGGGCAATGCAAATCTGCACTACAAAGAAGTATCACTTCCCACCGGTCAAAAGGGACATCCACAAAATGTGTAAAAACCAGAAAGGCAAGACAGGCCCTGGAGAACAGGGAGCCTTGTTATGCTGATGGGCGGGATGTAAATTGCCAACTGGCTCACTGGAGGAGTGCATTGTGTTCCCTAAAACAAGTAAACAACAGAGCTACAGAGCCAAGGCCACTTCCAGTCGAGGGAATATACCTGGGGAAAACTGAAAATCAATAAGAAAGAGCCACCTCCAAATTTAGGGCTGCACTGGCTACAAGAACCTCAACTTGGGTACACCTTAAATGTCCCAGGAAATATAAAAATGGTTCAAAACAATGTGGTACTTACGTACGATGGAATATCCCTCAGCCATGAAATCAATGTCATAAGACCAGTAGCAGCAAAGTGAGTGGATTCAGGTACGATGATTCTAAGTCAAATAAGTCACACAGAAAAAGAAACTTATCATAAGATATCACTTATGAAGATCCTGTAAACATGGCTACACGTGAACTGAGTTAGGAAAGAGAACAGAGTCTCACGTTTAGAAAACACTCTTATGCCTGCATAAAGGGGAAGGAGAGGTGGGGTGATGCATAAAACCAGAGTTTGATATAAGCTCAGGGACCGTTTCAAAAACCAACTTTGGAATTGACAAGACCGACACCTTCCTCAGTGAAAGAGACTGAGAACCCCATATTTCCCACAGAGGAATATATCTGACTAGTAAGAATCTTAAAACCTATGTATTGATATGTCTCCATAAGGGAATCAAGTGTGTCTAGAGTGGCATAAACATGGCAGCGAGAATCAGCTCAAACCCACTATAAAAAGGAATTTCAAAAGCAAAACCAAAAAACAGGGAAATTCTTTACAATTCCTTCAGGGTGTCTGAGGAAACCTGGAAAGACCCTATCTACAATGACAGCTGGATGTGGCATAAGGCTGGACACTTGGGACTGAGAGGATTGGTGAGATTGGGTGAGCAAATGCAGACCCTTTCAAGCAATAATGCATGGCCCCCATTCCATGGGTCCCAACTCTCCAGGTTCAAGGGAATATTACTACAGCTATAACATGTACAGGAAACCTAGAGAATGGACACACTGTGAATACGAAAGGTTTCTAAAACTCAACGAATAGTCCCTCTCCTGGTGCTCCAGTTTGACTTTCCAACTGCCTTACTATCAATCTCCCAACTTGGAGAGACAGGCCCTTTAACCTCCTGGTTTGCACAGGTTCCCAATTTGGCAGAGGATGGAAGGGACGAGGGAGAACCCATGAGAGAGTAGCTGTTAGGCATTTGGACGGGCACATGTCACTCTAATTTCCCGGCAGGAAGAAGAATTAACCAAAGTCTCAGCCACCCACCGGGAACCAGTATAGGACAGGATCCAAAATTTTGGACTTGCGTTCAGCTCACAAAAAACGAGTTGAGAAATGGAGCTCAGGGGCACAGCAATTCACAAACTGGCAGAGTGATAAAGGACAACTATCGTCCAAAAATCTGTTGAGGGAAGTCAACGAGGCGGACTTGAAAGTGAGGCAAAATAGCAGGAAACAGATTTCAAGAGGTACGTTGGAATCGCCTGTAAAGCACAGGAAGAGGGGCATAACTTGGACAATGGTGCACTTGGCCAAAAAGGGCGTATGCGTTTTCTCCTGAATATATTCAGGAGAAAACGCATACGCCCTTTTTGGCCAAGCAAGCAAGCGGGCAATGCAAATCTGCACTACAAAGAAGTATCACTTCCCACCGGTCAAAAGGGACATCCACAAAATGTGTAAAAACCAGAAAGGCAAGACAGGCCCTGGAGAACAGGGAGCCTTGTTATGTTGATGGGCGGGATGTAAATTGCCAACTGCCTCACTGGAGGAGTGCATTGTGTTCCGTAAAACAAGTAAACAACAGAGCTACAGAGCCAAGGCCACTTCCAGTCTAGGGAATATACCTGGGGAAAACTGAAAATCAATAAGAAAGAGCCACCTCCAAATTTAGGGCTGCACTGGCTACAAGAACCTCAACTTGGGTACACCTTAAATATCCCAGGAAATATAAAAATGGTTCAAAACATTGTGGTACTTACGTACGATGGAATATCCCTCAGCCATGAAATCAATGTCATAAGACCAGTAGCAGCAAAGTGAGTGGATTCAGGTACGATGATTCTAAGTGAAATAAGTCACACAGAAAAAGAAACTTATCATAAGATATCACTTATGAAGATCCTGTAAACATGGCTACACGTGAACTGAGTTAGGAAAGAGAACAGAGTCTCACATTTAGAAAACACTCTTATGCCTGCATAAAGGGGAAGGAGAGGTGGGGTGATGCATAAAACCAGAGTTTGATATAAGCACAGGGACCGTTCCAAAAACCAACTTTGGAATAGACAAGACCGACACCTTCCTCAGTGAAAGAGACTCAAAACCCCATATTTCCCGCAGAGGAATATATCTGACTAGTAAGAATCTTAAAACCTATGTATTGATATGACTCCATAAGGGAATCAAGTGTGTCTAGAGTGGCATAAACATGGCAGCGAGAATCAGCTCAAACCCACTATAAAAAGGAATTTCAAAAGCAAAACCAAAAAACAGGGAAATTCTTTTTTTTTTTTTTTTTTTTTTTTTTTTGCGGTATGCGGGCCTCTCACTGTTGTGGCCTCCCCCGTTGTGGAGCACAGGCTGCGGACGCGCAGGCTCCGGACGCGCAGGCTCAGCGGCCATGGCTCACGGGCCCAGCCACTCCGCGGCATATGGGATCCTCCCAGACCGGGGCACGAACCCGTATCCCCTGCATCGGCAGGCGGACTCTCAACCACTTGCGCCACCAGGGAGGCCCAGGGAAATTCTTTACAATTCCTTCAGGGTGTCTGAGGAAACCTGGAAAGACCCTGTCTACAATGACAGCTGGATGTGGCATAAGGCTGGACACTTGGGACTGAGAGGATTGGTGAGATTGGGTGAGCAAATGCAGACCCTTTCAAGCAATAATGCATGGCCCCCATTCCATGGGTCCCAACTCTCCAGGTTCAAGGGAATATTACTACAGCTATAACATGTACAGGAAACCTAGAGAATGGACACACTGTGAATACGAAAGGTTTCTAAAACTCAACGAATAGTCCCTCTCCTGGTGCTCCAGTTTGACTTTCCAACTGCCTTACTATCAATCTCCCAACTTGGACAGACAGGCCCTTTAACCTCCTGGTTTGCGCAGGTTCCCAATTTGGCAGAGGATGGAAGGGACGAGGGAGAACCCATGAGAGAGTAGCTGTTAGGCATTTGGACGGGCACATGTCACTCTAATTTCCCGGCAGGAAGAAGAATTAACCAAAGTCTCAGCCACCCACCGGGAACCAGTATAGGACAGGATCCAAAATTTTGGACTTGCGTTCAGCTCACAAAAAACGAGTTGAGAAATGGAGCTCAGGGGCACAGCAATTCACAAACTGGCAGAGTGATAAAGGACAACTATCGTCCAAAAATCTGTTGAGGGAAGTCAACGAGGCGGACTTGAAAGCGAGGCAAAATAGCAGGAAACAGATTTCAAGAGGTACCTTGGAATCGCCTGTAAAGCACAGGAAGAGGGGCACAACTTGGACAATGGTGCACTTGGCCAAAAAGGGCGTATGCGTTTTCTCCTGAATATATTCAGGAGAAAACGCAAACGCCCTTTTTGGCCAAGCAAGCAAGCGGGCAATGCAAATCTGCACTACAAAGAAGTATCACTTCCCACCGGTCAAAAGGGACATCCACAAAATGTGTAAAAACCAGAAAGGCAAGACAGGCCCTGGAGAACAGGGAGCCTTGTTATGCTGATGGGCGGTATGTAAATTGCCAACTGCCTCACTGGAGGAGTGCATTGTGTTCCGTAAAACAAGTAAACAACAGAGCTACAGAGCCAAGGCCACTTCCAGTCGAGGGAATATACCTGGGGAAAACTGAAAATCAATAAGAAAGAGCCACCTCCAAATTTAGGGCTGCACTGGCTACAAGAACCTCAACTTGGGTACACCTTAAATATCCCAGGAAATATAAAAATGGTTCAAAACATTGTGGTACTTACGTACGATGGAATATCCCTCAGCCATGAAATCAATGTCATAAGACCAGTAGCAGCAAAGTGAGTGGATTCAGGTACGATGATTCTAAGTGAAATAAGTCACACAGAAAAAGAAACTTATCATAAGATATCACTTATGAAGATCCTGTAAACATGGCTACACGTGAACTGAGTTAGGAAAGAGAACAGAGTCTCACATTTAGAAAACACTCTTATGCCTGCATAAAGGGGAAGGAGAGGTGGGGTGATGCATAAAACCAGAGTTTGATATAAGCACAGGGACCGTTTCAAAAACCAACTTTGGAATTGACAAGACCGACACCTTCCTCAGTGAAAGAGACTCAAAACCCCATATTTCCCACAGAGGAATATATCTGACTAGTAAGAATCTTAAAACCTATGTATTGATATGTCTCCATAAGGGAATCAAGTGTGTCTAGAGTGGCATAAACATGGCAGCGAGAATCAGCTCAAACCCACTATAAAAAGGAATTTCAAAAGCAAAACCAAAAAACAGGGAAATTCTTTACAATTCCTTCAGGGTGTCTGAGGAAACCTGGAAAGACCCTATCTACAATGACAGCTGGATGTGGCATAAGGCTGGACACTTGGGACTGAGAGGATTGGTGAGATTGGGTGAGCAAATGCAGACCCTTTCAAGCAATAATGCATGGCCCCCATTCCATGGGTCCCAACTCTCCAGGTTCAAGGGAATATTACTACAGCTATAACATGTACAGGAAACCTAGAGAATGGACACACTGTGAATACGAAAGGTTTCTAAAACTCAACGAATAGTCCCTCTCCTGGTGCTCCAGTTTGACTTTCCAACTGCCTTACTATCAATCTCCCAACTTGGAGAGACAGGCCCTTTAACCTCCTGGTTTGCACAGGTTCCCAATTTGGCAGAGGATGGAAGGGACGAGGGAGAACCCATGAGAGAGTAGCTGTTAGGCATTTGGACGGGCACATGTCACTCTAATTTCCCGGCAGGAAGAAGAATTAACCAACGTCTCAGCCACCCACCGGGAACCAGTATAGTACATGATCCAAAATTTAGGACTTGCGTTCAGCTCACAAAAAACGAGTTGAGAAATGGAGCTCAGGGGCACAGCAATTCACAAACTGGCAGAGTGATAAAGGACAACTATCGTCCAAAAATCTGTTGAGGGAAGTCAACGAGGCAGACTTGAATGTGAGGCAAAATAGCAGGAAACAGATTTCAAGAGGTACGTTGGAATCGCCTGTAAAGCACAGGAAGAGGGGCACAACTTGGACAATGGTGCACTTGGCCAAAAAGGGCGTATGCGTTTTCTCCTGAATATATTCAGGAGAAAACGCATACGCCCTTTTTGGCCAAGCAAGCAAGCGGGCAATGCAAATCTGCACTACAAAGAAGTATCACTTCCCACCGGTCAAAAGGGACATCCACAAAATGTGTAAAAACCAGAAAGGCAAGACAGGCCCTGGAGAACAGGGAGCCTTGTTATGCTGATGGGCGGGATGTAAATTACCAACTGCCTCACTGGAGGAGTGCATTGTGTTCCCTAAAACAAGTAAACAACAGAGCTACAGAGCCAAGGCCACTTCCAGTCTAGGGAATATACCTGGGGAAAACTGAAAATCAATAAGAAAGAGCCACCTCCAAATTTAGGGCTGCACTGACTACAAGAACCTCAACTTGGGTACACCTTAAATATCCCAGGAAATATAAAAATGGTTCAAAACATTGTGGTACTTACGTACGATGGAATATCCCTCAGCCATGAAATCAATGTCATAAGACCAGTAGCAGCAAAGTGAGTGGATTCAGGTACGATGATTCTAAGTGAAATAAGTCACACAGAAAAAGAAACTTATCATAAGATATCACTTATGAAGATCCTGTAAACATGGCTACACGTGAACTGAGTTAGGAAAGAGAACAGAGTCTCACATTTAGAAAACACTCTTATGCCTGCATAAAGGGGAAGAAGAGGTGGGGTGATGCATAAAACCAGAGTTTGATATAAGCACAGGGACTGTTCCAAAAACCAACTTTGGAATAGACAAGACCTACACCTTCCTCAGTGAAAGAGACTCAAAACCCCATATTTCCCGCAGAGGAATATATCTGACTAGTAAGAATCTTAAAACCTATGTATTGATATGACTCCATAAGGGAATCAAGTGTGTCTAGAGTGGCATAAACATGGCAGCGAGAATCAGCTCAAACCCACTATAAAAAGGAATTTCAAAAGCAAAACCAAAAAACAGGGAAATTCTTTACAATTCCTTCAGGGTGTCTGAGGAAACCTGGAAAGACCCTGTCTACAATGACAGCTGGATGTGGCATAAGGCTGGACACTTGGGACTGAGAGGATTGGTGAGATTGGGTGAGCAAATGCAGACCCTTTCAAGCAATAATGCATGGCCCCCATTCCATGGGTCCCAACTCTCCAGGTTCAAGGGAATATTACTACAGCTATAACATGTACAGGAAACCTAGAGAATGGACACACTGTGAATACGAAAGGTTTCTAAAACTCAACGAATAGTCCCTCTCCTGGTGCTCCAGTTTGACTTTCCAACTGCCTTACTATCAATCTCCCAACTTGGACAGACAGGCCCTTTAACCTCCTGGTTTGCACAGGTTCCCAATTTGGCAGAGGATGGAAGGGACGAGGGAGAACCCATGAGAGAGTAGCTGTTAGGCATTTGGACGGGCACATGTCACTCTAATTTCCCGGCAGGAAGAAGAATTAACCAAAGTCTCAGCCACCCACCGGGAACCAGTATAGGACATGATCCAAAATTTTGGACTTGCGTTCAGCTCACAAAAAACGAGTTGAGAAATGGAGCTCAGGGGCACAGCAATTCACAAACTGGCAGAGTGATAAAGGACAACTATCGTCCAAAAATCTGTTGAGGGAAGTCAACGAGGCGGACTTGAAAGCGAGGCAAAATAGCAGGAAACAGATTTCAAGAGGTACCTTGGAATCGCCTGTAAAGCACAGGAAGAGGGGCACAACTTGGACAATGGTGCACTTGGCCAAAAAGGGCGTATGCGTTTTCTCCTGAATATATTCAGGAGAAAACGCATACGCCCTTTTTGGCCAAGCAAGCAAGCGGGCAATGCAAATCTGCACTACAAAGAAGTATCACTTCCCACCGGTCAAAAGGGACATCCACAAAATGTGTAAAAACCAGAAAGGCAAGACAGGCCCTGGAGAACAGGGAGCCTTGTTATGCTGATGGGCGGGATGTAAATTACCAACTGCCTCACTGGAGGAGTGCATTGTGTTCCCTAAAACAAGTAAACAACAGAGCTACAGAGCCAAGGCCACTTCCAGTCTAGGGAATATACCTGGGGAAAACTGAAAATCAATAAGAAAGAGCCACCTCCAAATTTAGGGCTGCACTGACTACAAGAACCTCAACTTGGGTACACCTTAAATATCCCAGGAAATATAAAAATGGTTCAAAACATTGTGGTACTTACGCACGATGGAATATCCCTCAGCCATGAAATCAATGTCATAAGACCAGTAGCAGCAAAGTGAGTGGATTCAGGTACGATGATTCTAAGTGAAATAAGTCACACAGAAAAAGAAACTTATCATAAGATATCACTTATAAAGATCCTGTAAACATGGCTACACGTGAACTGAGTTAGGAAAGAGAACAGAGTCTCACATTTAGAAAACACTCTTATGCCTGCATAAAGGGGAAGGAGAGGTGGGGTGATGCATAAAACCAGAGTTTGATATAAGCACAGGGACCGTTCCAAAAACCAACTTTGGAATAGACAAGACCTACACCTTCCTCAGTGAAAGAGACTCAAAACCCCATATTTCCCGCAGAGGAATATATCTGACTAGTAAGAATCTTAAAACCTATGTATTGATATGACTCCATAAGGGAATCAAGTGTGTCTAGAGTGGCATAAACATGGCAGCGAGAATCAGCTCAAACCCACTATAAAAAGGAATTTCAAAAGCAAAACCAAAAAACAGGGAAATTCTTTACAATTCCTTCAGGGTGTCTGAGGAAACCTGGAAAGACCCTGTCTACAATGACAGCTGGATGTGGCATAAGGCTGGACACTTGGGACTGAGAGGATTGGTGAGATTGGGTGAGCAAATGCAGACCCTTTCAAGCAATAATGCATGGCCCCCATTCCATGGGTCCCAACTCTCCAGGTTCAAGGGAATATTACTACAGCTATAACATGTACAGGAAACCTAGAGAATGGACACACTGTGAATACGAAAGGTTTCTAAAACTCAACGAATAGTCCCTCTCCTGGTGCTCCAGTTTGACTTTCCAACTGCCTTACTATCAATCTCCCAACTTGGACAGACAGGCCCTTTAACCTCCTGGTTTGCACAGGTTCCCAATTTGGCAGAGGATGGAAGGGACGAGGGAGAACCCATGAGAGAGTAGCTGTTAGGCATTTGGACGGGCACATGTCACTCTAATTTCCCGGCAGGAAGAAGAATTAACCAAAGTCTCAGCCACCCACCGGGAACCAGTATAGGACATGATCCAAAATTTTGGACTTGCGTTCAGCTCACAAAAAACGAGTTGAGAAATGGAGCTCAGGGGCACAGCAATTCACAAACTGGCAGAGTGATAAAGGACAACTATCGTCCAAAAATCTGTTGAGGGAAGTCAACGAGGCGGACTTGAAAGCGAGGCAAAATAGCAGGAAACAGATTTCAAGAGGTACCTTCGAATCGCCTGTAAAGCACAGGAAGAGGGGCACAACTTGGACAATGGTGCACTTGGCCAAAAAGGGCGTATGCGTTTTCTCCTGAATATATTCAGGAGAAAACGCATACGCCCTTTTTGGCCAAGCAAGCAAGCGGGCAATGCAAATCTGCACTACAAAGAAGTATCACTTCCCACCGGTCAAAAGGGACATCCACAAAATGTGTAAAAACCAGAAAGGCAAGACAGGCCCTGGAGAACTGGGAGCCTTGTTATGCTGATGGGCGGGATGTAAATTGCCAACTGCCTCACTGGAGGAGTGCATTGTGTTCCCTAAAACAAGTAAACAACAGAGCTACAGAGCCAAGGCCACTTCCAGTCTAGGGAATATACCTTGGGAAAACTGAAAATCAATAAGAAAGAGCCACCTCCAAATTTAGGGCTGCACTGGCTACAAGAACCTCAACTTGGGTACAGCTTAAATATCCCAGGAAATATAAAAATGGTTCAAAACATTGTGGTACTTACGTACGATGGAATATCCCTCAGCCATGAAATCAATGTCATAAGACCAGTAGCAGCAAAGTGAGTGGATTCAGGTACGATGATTCTAAGTGAAATAAGTCACACAGAAAAAGAAACTTATCATAAGATATCACTTATGAAGATCCTGTAAACATGGCTACACGTGAACTGAGTTAGGAAAGAGAACAGAGTCTCACATTTAGAAAACACTCTTATGCCTGCATAAAGGGGAAGGAGAGGTGGGGTGATGCATAAAACCAGAGTTTGATATAAGCACAGGGACCGTTTCAAAAACCAACTTTGGAATTGACAAGACCGACACCTTCCTCAGTGAAAGAGACTCAAAACCCCATATTTCCCACAGAGGAATATATCTGACTAGTAAGAATCTTAAAACCTATGTATTGATATGTCTCCATAAGGGAATCAAGTGTGTCTAGAGTGGCATAAACATGGCAGCGAGAATCAGCTCAAACCCACTATAAAAAGGAATTTCAAAAGCAAAACCAAAAAACAGGGAAATTCTTTACAATTCCTTCAGGGTGTCTGAGGAAACCTGGAAAGACCCTATCTACAATGACAGCTGGATGTGGCATAAGGCTGGACACTTGGGACTGAGAGGATTGGTGAGATTGGGTGAGTAAATGCAGACCCTTTCAAGCAATAATGCATGGCCCCCATTCCATGGGTCCCAACTCTCCAGGTTCAAGGGAATATTACTACAGCTATAACATGTACAGGAAACCTAGGGAATGGACACACTGTGAATACGAAAGGTTTCTAAAACTCAACGAATAGTCCCTCTCCTGGTGCTCCAGTTTGACTTTCCAACTGCCTTACTATCAATCTCCCAACTTGGAGAGACAGGCCCTTAACCTCCTGGTTTGAACAGGTTCCCAATTTGGCAGAGGATGGAAGGGACGTGGGAGAACCCATGAGAGAGTAGCTGTTAGGCATTTGGACGGGCACATGTCACTCTAATTTCCCGGCAGGAAGAAGAATTAACCAAAGTCTCAGCCACCCACCGGGAACCAGTATAGGACATGATCCAAAATTTTGGACTTGCGTTCAGCTCACAAAAAACGAGTTGAGAAATGGAGCTCAGGGGCACAGCAATTCACAAACTGGCAGAGTGATAAAGGACAACTATCGTCCAAAAATCTGTTGAGGGAAGTCAACGAGGCGGACTTGAAAGTGAGGCAAAATAGCAGGAAACAGATTTCAAGAGGTACCTTGGAATCGCCTGTAAAGCACAGGAAGAGGGGCACAACTTGGACAATGGTGCACTTGGCCAAAAAGGGCGTATGCGTTTTCTCCTGAATATATTCAGGAGAAAACGCATACGCCCTTTTTGGCCAAGCAAGCAAGCGGGCAATGCAAATCTGCACTACAAAGAAGTATCACTTCCCACCGGTCAAAAGGGACATCCACAAAATGTGTAAAAACCAGAAAGGCAAGACAGGCCCTGGAGAACAGGGAGCCTTGTTATGCTGATGGGCGGGATGTAAATTGCCAACTGCCTCACTGGAGGAGTGCATTGTGTTTCCTAAAACAAGTAAACAACAGAGCTACAGAGCCAAGGCCACTTCCAGTCTAGGGAATATACCTTGGGAAAACTGAAAATCAATAAGAAAGAGCCACCTCCAAATTTAGGGCTGCACTGGCTACAAGAACCTCAACTTGGGTACACCTTAAATATCCCAGGAAATATAAAAATGGTTCAAAACATTGTGGTACTTACGTACGATGGAATATCCCTCAGCCATGAAATCAATGTCATAAGACCAGTAGCAGCAAAGTGAGTGGATTCAGGTACGATGATTCTAAGTCAAATAAGTCACACAGAAAAAGAAACTTATCATAAGATATCACTTATGAAGATCCTGTAAACATGGCTACACGTGAACTGAGTTAGGAAAGAGAACAGAGTCTCACATTTAGAAAACACTCTTATGCCTGCATAAAGGGTAAGGAGAGGTGGGGTGATGCATAAAACCAGAGTTTGATATAAGCACAGGGACCGTTCCAAAAACCAACTTTGGAATAGACAAGACCTACACCTTCCTCAGTGAAAGAGACTCAAAACCCCATATTTCCCGCAGAGGAATATAACTGACTAGTAAGAATCTTAAAACCTATGTATTGATATGACTCCATAAGGGAATCAAGTGTGTCTAGAGTGGCATAAACATGGCAGCGAGAATCAGCTCAAACCCACTATAAAAAGGAATTTCAAAAGCAAAACCAAAAAACAGGGAAGTTCTTTACAATTCCTTCAGGGTGTCTGAGGAAACCTGGAAAGACCCTATCTACAATGACAGCTGGATGTGGCATAAGGCTGGACACTTGGGACTGAGAGGATTGGTGAGATTGGGTGAGCAAATGCAGACCCTTTCAAGCAATAATGCATGGCCCCCATTCCATGGGTCCCAACTCTCCAGGTTCAAGGGAATATTACTACAGCTATAACATGTACAGGAAACCTAGAGAATGGACACACTGTGAATACGAAAGGTTTCTAAAACTCAACGAATAGTCCCTCTCCTGGTGCTCCAGTTTGACTTTCCAACTGCCTTACTATCAATCTCCCAACTTGGACAGACAGGCCCTTTAACCTCCTGGTTTGCACAGGTTCCCAATTTGGCAGAGGATGGAAGGGACGAGGGAGAACCCATGAGAGAGTAGCTGTTAGGCATTTGGACGGGCACATGTCACTCTAATTTCCCGGCAGGAAGAAGAATTAACCAAAGTCTCAGCCACCCACCGGGAACCAGTATAGGACATGATCCAAAATTTTGGACTTGCGTTCAGCTCACAAAAAACGAGTTGAGAAATGGAGCTCAGGGGCACAGCAATTCACAAACTGGCAGAGTGATAAAGGACAACTATCGTCCAAAAATCTGTTGAGGGAAGTCAACGAGGCGGACTTGAAAGCGAGGCAAAATAGCAGGAAACAGATTTCAAGAGGTACCTTGGAATCGCCTGTAAAGCACAGGAAGAGGGGCACAACTTGGACAATGGTGCACTTGGCCAAAAAGGGCGTATGCGTTTTCTCCTGAATATATTCAGGAGAAAACGCATACGCCCTTTTTGGCCAAGCAAGCAAGCGGGCAATGCAAATCTGCACTACAAAGAAGTATCACTTCCCACCGGTCAAAAGGGACATCCACAAAATGTGTAAAAACCAGAAAGGCAAGACAGGCCCTGGAGAACTGGGAGCCTTGTTATGCTGATGGGCGGGATGTAAATTGCCAACTGCCTCACTGGAGGAGTGCATTGTGTTCCGTAAAACAAGTAAACAACAGAGCTACAGAGCCAAGGCCACTTCCAGTCTAGGGAATATACCTGGGGAAAACTGAAAATCAATAAGAAAGAGCCACCTCCAAATTTAGGGCTGCACTGGCTACAAGAACCTCAACTTGGGTACACCTTAAATATCCCAGGAAATATAAAAATGGTTCAAAACATTGTGGTACTTACGTACGATGGAATATCCCTCAGCCATGAAATCAATGTCATAAGACCAGTAGCAGCAAAGTGAGTGGATTCAGGTACGATGATTCTAAGTCAAATAAGTCACACAGAAAAAGAAACTTATCATAAGATATCACTTATGAAGATCCTGTAAACATGGCTACACGTGAACTGAGTTAGGAAAGAGAACAGAGTCTCACATTTAGAAAACACTCTTATGCCTGCATAAAGGGGAAGGAGAGGTGGGGTGATGCATAAAACCAGAGTTTGATATAAGCACAGGGACCGTTTCAAAAACCAACTTTGGAATTGACAAGACCGACACCTTCCTCAGTGAAAGAGACTCAAAACCCCATATTTCCCACAGAGGAATATATCTGACTAGTAAGAATCTTAAAACCTATGTATTGATATGTCTCCATAAGGGAATCAAGTGTGTCTAGAGTGGCATAAACATGGCAGCGAGAATCAGCTCAAACCCACTATAAAAAGGAATTTCAAAAGCAAAACCAAAAAACAGGGAAATTCTTTACAATTCCTTCAGGGTGTCTGAGGAAACCTCGAAAGACCCTGTCTACAATGACAGCTGGATGTGGCATAAGGCTGGACACTTGGGACTGAGAGGATTGGTGAGATTGGGTGAGCAAATGCAGACCCTTTCAAGCAATAATGCATGGCCCCCATTCCATGGGTCCCAACTCTCCATGTTCAAGGGAATATTACTACAGCTATAACATGTACAGGAAACCTAGAGAATGGACACACTGTGAATACGAAAGGTTTCTAAAACTCAACGAATAGTCCCTCTCCTGGTGCTCCAGTTTGACTTTCCAACTGCCTTACTATCAATCTCCCAACTTGGAGAGACAGGCCCTTAACCTCCTGGTTTGAACAGGTTCCCAATTTGGCAGAGGATGGAAGGGACGAGGGAGAACCCATGAGAGAGTAGCTGTTAGGCATTTGGACGGGCACATGTCAATCTAATTTCCCGGCAGGAAGAAGAATTAACCAAAGTCTCAGCCACCCACCGGGAACCAGTATAGGACATGATCCAAAATTTTGGACTTGCGTTCAGCTCACAAAAAACGAGTTGAGAAATGGAGCTCAGGGGCACAGCAATTCACAAACTGGCAGAGTGATAAAGGACAACTATCGTCCAAAAATCTGTTGAGGGAAGTCAACGAGGGGGACTTGAAAGTGAGGCAAAATAGCAGGAAACAGATTTCAAGAGGTACGTTGGAATCGCCTGTAAAGCACAGGAAGAGGGGCACAACTTGGACAATGGTGCACTTGGCCAAAAAGGGCGTATGCGTTTTCTCCTGAATATATTCAGGAGAAAACGCATACGCCCTTTTTGGCCAAGCAAGCAAGCGGGCAATGCAAATCTGCACTACAAAGAAGTATCACTTCCCACCGGTCAAAAGGGACATCCACAAAATGTGTAAAAACCAGAAAGGCAAGACAGGCCCTGGAGAACAGGGAGCCTTGTTATGCTGATGGGCGGGATGTAAATTGCCAACTGCCTCACTGGAGGAGTGCATTGTGTTTCCTAAAACAAGTAAACAACAGAGCTACAGAGCCAAGGCCACTTCCAGTCTAGGGAATATACCTGGGGAAAACTGAAAATCAATAAGAAAGAGCCACCTCCAAATTTAGGGCTGCACTGGCTACAAGAACCTCAACTTGGGTACACCTTAAATATCCCAGGAAATATAAAAATGGTTCAAAACATTGTGGTACTTACGTACGATGGAATATCCCTCAGCCATGAAATCAATGTCATAAGACCAGTAGCAGCAAAGTGAGTGGATTCAGGTACGATGATTCTAAGTCAAATAAGTCACACAGAAAAAGAAACTTATCATAAGATATCACTTATGAAGATCCTGTAAACATGGCTACACGTGAACTGAGTTAGGAAAGAGAACAGAGTCTCACATTTAGAAAACACTCTTATGCCTGCATAAAGGGGAAGGAGAGGTGGGGTGATGCATAAAACCAGAGTTTGATATAAGCACAGGGACCGTTCCAAAAACCAACTTTGGAATAGACAAGACCTACACCTTCCTCAGTGAAAGAGACTCAAAACCCCATATTTCCCGCAGAGGAATATAACTGACTAGTAAGAATCTTAAAACCTATGTATTGATATGACTCCATAAGGGAATCAAGTGTGTCTAGAGGGGCATAAACATGGCAGCGAGAATCAGCTCAAACCCAGTATAAAAAGGAATTTCAAAAGCAAAACCAAAAAACAGGGAAGTTCTTTACAATTCCTTCAGGGTGTCTGAGGAAACCTGGAAAGACCCTATCTACAATGACAGCTGGATGTGGCATAAGGCTGGACACTTGGGACTGAGAGGATTGGTGAGATTGGGTGAGCAAATGCAGACCCTTTCAAGCAATAATGCATGGCCCCCATTCCATGGGTCCCAACTCTCCAGGTTCAAGGGAATATTACTACAGCTATAACATGTACAGGAAACCTAGAGAATGGACACACTGTGAATACGAAAGGTTTCTAAAACTCAACGAATAGTCCCTCTCCTGGTGCTCCAGTTTGACTTTCCAACTGCCTTACTATCAATCTCCCAACTTGGAGAGACAGGCCCTTTAACCTCCTGGTTTGCACAGGTTCCCAATTTGGCAGAGGATGGAAGGGACGAGGGAGAACCCATGAGTGAGTAGCTGTTAGGCATTTGGACGGGCACATGTCACTCTAATTTCCCGGCAGGAAGAAGAATTAACCAAAGTCTCAGCCACCCACCGGGAACCAGTATAGGACATGATCCAAAATTTTGGACTTGCGTTCAGCTCACAAAAAACGAGTTGAGAAATGGAGCTCAGGGGCACAGCAATTCACAAACTGGCAGAGTGATAAAGGACAACTATCGTCCAAAAATCTGTTGAGGGAAGTCAACGAGGCGGACTTGAAAGCGAGGCAAAATAGCAGGAAACAGATTTCAAGAGGTACCTTGGAATCGCCTGTAAAGCACAGGAAGAGGGGCACAACTTGGACAATGGTGCACTTGGCCAAAAAGGGCGTATGCGTTTTCTCCTGAATATATTCAGGAGAAAACGCATACGCCCTTTTTGGCCAAGCAAGCAAGCGGGCAATGCAAATCTGCACTACAAAGAAGTATCACTTCCCACCGGTCAAAAGGGACATCCACAAAATGTGTAAAAACCAGAAAGGCAAGACAGGCCCTGGAGAACTGGGAGCCTTGTTATGCTGATGGGCGGGATGTAAATTGCCAACTGCCTCACTGGAGGAGTGCATTGTGTTCCCTAAAACAAGTAAACAACAGAGCTACAGAGCCAAGGCCACTTCCAGTCTAGGGAATATACCTGGGGAAAACTGAAAATCAATAAGAAAGAGCCACCTCCAAATTTAGGGCTGCACTGGCTACAAGAACCTCAACTTGGGTACAGCTTAAATATCCCAGGAAATATAAAAATGGTTCAAAAGATTGTGGTACTTACGTACGATGGAATATCCCTCAGCCATGAAATCAATGTCATAAGACCAGTAGCAGCAAAGTGAGTGGATTCAGGTACGATGATTCTAAGTGAAATAAGTCACACAGAAAAAGAAACTTATCATAAGATATCACTTATGAAGATCCTGTAAACATGGCTACACGTGAACTGAGTTAGGAAAGAGAACAGAGTCTCACATTTAGAAAACACTCTTATGCCTGCATAAAGGGGAAGGAGAGGTGGGGTGATGCATAAAACCAGAGTTTGATATAAGCACAGGGACCGTTTCAAAAACCAACTTTGGAATTGACAAGACCGACACCTTCCTCAGTGAAAGAGACTCAAAACCCCATATTTCCCACAGAGGAATATATCTGACTAGTAAGAATCTTAAAACCTATGTATTGATATGTCTCCATAAGGGAATCAAGTGTGTCTAGAGTGGCATAAACATGGCAGCGAGAATCAGCTCAAACCCACTATAAAAAGGAATTTCAAAAGCAAAACCAAAAAACAGGGAAATTCTTTACAATTCCTTCAGGGTGTCTGAGGAAACCTGGAAAGACCCTGTCTACAATGACAGCTGGATGTGGCATAAGGCTGGACACTTGGGACTGAGAGGATTGGTGAGATTGGGTGAGCAAATGCAGACCCTTTCAAGCAATAATGCATGGCCCCCATTCCATGGGTCCCAACTCTCCATGTTCAAGGGAATATTACTACAGCTATAACATGTACAGGAAACCTAGAGAATGGACACACTGTGAATACGAAAGGTTTCTAAAACTCAACGAATAGTCCCTCTCCTGGTGCTCCAGTTTGACTTTCCAACTGCCTTACTATCAATCTCCCAACTTGGAGAGACAGGCCCTTAACCTCCTGGTTTGAACAGGTTCCCAATTTGGCAGAGGATGGAAGGGACGTGGGAGAACCCATGAGAGAGTAGCTGTTAGGCATTTGGACGGGCACATGTCACTCTAATTTCCCGGCAGGAAGAAGAATTAACCAAAGTCTCAGCCACCCACCGGGAACCAGTATAGGACATGATCCAAAATTTTGGACTTGCGTTCAGCTCACAAAAAACGAGTTGAGAAATGGAGCTCAGGGGCACAGCAATTCACAAACTGGCAGAGTGATAAAGGACAACTATCGTCCAAAAATCTGTTGAGGGAAGTCAACGAGGCGGACTTGAAAGCGAGGCAAAATAGCAGGAAACAGATTTCAAGAGGTACGTTGGAATCGCCTGTAAAGCACAGGAAGAGGGGCACAACTTGGACAATGGTGCACTTGGCCAAAAAGGGCGTATGCGTTTTCTCCTGAATATATTCAGGAGAAAACGCATACGCCCTTTTTGGCCAAGCAAGCAAGCGGGCAATGCAAATCTGCACTACAAAGAAGTATCACTTCCCACCGGTCAAAAGGGACATCCACAAAATGTGTAAAAACCAGAAAGGCAAGACAGGCCCTGGAGAACAGGGAGCCTTGTTATGCTGATGGGCGGGATGTAAATTGCCAACTGCCTCACTGGAGGAGTGCATTGTGTTTCCTAAAACAAGTAAACAACAGAGCTACAGAGCCAAGGCCACTTCCAGTCTAGGGAATATACCTTGGGAAAACTGAAAATCAATAAGAAAGAGCCACCTCCAAATTTAGGGCTGCACTGGCTACAAGAACCTCAACTTGGGTACACCTTAAATATCCCAGGAAATATAAAAATGGTTCAAAACATTGTGGTACTTACGTACGATGGAATATCCCTCAGCCATGAAATCAATGTCATAAGACCAGTAGCAGCAAAGTGAGTGGATTCTGGTACGATGATTCTAAGTCAAATAAGTCACACAGAAAAAGAAACTTATCATAAGATATCACTTATGAAGATCCTGTAAACATGGCTACACGTGAACTGAGTTAGGAAAGAGAACAGAGTCTCACATTTAGAAAACACTCTTATGCCTGCATAAAGGGTAAGGAGAGGTGGGGTGATGCATAAAACCAGAGTTTGATATAAGCACAGGGACCGTTCCAAAAACCAACTTTGGAATAGACAAGACCTACACCTTCCTCAGTGAAAGAGACTCAAAACCCCATATTTCCCGCAGAGGAATATAACTGACTAGTAAGAATCTTAAAACCTATGTATTGATATGACTCCATAAGGGAATCAAGTGTGTCTAGAGTGGCATAAACATGGCAGCGAGAATCAGCTCAAACCCACTATAAAAAGGAATTTCAAAAGCAAAACCAAAAAACAGGGAAGTTCTTTACAATTCCTTCAGGGTGTCTGAGGAAACCTGGAAAGACCCTATCTACAATGACAGCTGGATGTGGCATAAGGCTGGACACTTGGGACTGAGAGGATTGGTGAGATTGGGTGAGCAAATGCAGACCCTTTCAAGCAATAATGCATGGCCCCCATTCCATGGGTCCCAACTCTCCAGGTTCAAGGGAATATTACTACAGCTATAACATGTACAGGAAACCTAGAGAATGGACACACTGTGAATACGAAAGGTTTCTAAAACTCAACGAATAGTCCCTCTCCTGGTGCTCCAGTTTGACTTTCCAACTGCCTTACTATCAATCTCCCAACTTGGACAGACAGGCCCTTTAACCTCCTGGTTTGCACAGGTTCCCAATTTGGCAGAGGATGGAAGGGACGAGGGAGAACCCATGAGAGAGTAGCTGTTAGGCATTTGGACGGGCACATGTCACTCTAATTTCCCGGCAGGAAGAAGAATTAACCAAAGTCTCAGCCACCCACCGGGAACCAGTATAGGACATGATCCAAAATTTTGGACTTGCGTTCAGCTCACAAAAAACGAGTTGAGAAATGGAGCTCAGGGGCACAGCAATTCACAAACTGGCAGAGTGATAAAGGACAACTATCGTCCAAAAATCTGTTGAGGGAAGTCAACGAGGCGGACTTGAAAGCGAGGCAAAATAGCAGGAAACAGATTTCAAGAGGTACCTTGGAATCGCCTGTAAAGCACAGGAAGAGGGGCACAACTTGGACAATGGTGCACTTGGCCAAAAAGGGCGTATGCGTTTTCTCCTGAATATATTCAGGAGAAAACGCATACGCCCTTTTTGGCCAAGCAAGCAAGCGGGCAATGCAAATCTGCACTACAAAGAAGTATCACTTCCCACCGGTCAAAAGGGACATCCACAAAATGTGTAAAAACCAGAAAGGCAAGACAGGCCCTGGAGAACTGGGAGCCTTGTTATGCTGATGGGCGGGATGTAAATTGCCAACTGCCTCACTGGAGGAGTGCATTGTGTTCCCTAAAACAAGTAAACAACAGAGCTACAGAGCCAAGGCCACTTCCAGTCTAGGGAATATACCTGGGGAAAACTGAAAATCAATAAGAAAGAGCCACCTCCAAATTTAGGGCTGCACTGGCTACAAGAACCTCAACTTGGGTACACCTTAAATATCCCAGGAAATATAAAAATGGTTCAAAACATTGTGGTACTTACGTACGATGGAATATCCCTCAGCCATGAAATCAATGTCATAAGACCAGTAGCAGCAAAGTGAGTGGATTCAGGTACGATGATTCTAAGTGAAATAAGTCACACAGAAAAAGAAACTTATCATAAGATATCACTTATGAAGATCCTGTAAACATGGCTACACGTGAACTGAGTTAGGAAAGAGAACAGAGTCTCACATTTAGAAAACACTCTTATGCCTGCATAAAGGGGAAGGAGAGGTGGGGTGATGCATAAAACCAGAGTTTGATATAAGCACAGGGACCGTTTCAAAAACCAACTTTGGAATTGACAAGACCGACACCTTCCTCAGTGAAAGAGACTCAAATCCCCATATTTCCCACAGAGGAATATATCTGACTAGTAAGAATCTTAAAACCTATGTATTGATATGTCTCCATAAGGGAATCAAGTGTGTCTAGAGTGGCATAAACATGGCAGCGAGAATCAGCTCAAACCCACTATAAAAAGGAATTTCAAAAGCAAAACCAAAAAACAGGGAAATTCTTTACAATTCCTTCAGGGTGTCTGAGGAAACCTGGAAAGACCCTATCTACAATGACAGCTGTATGTGGCATAAGGCTGGACACTTGGGACTGAGAGGATTGGTGAGATTGGGTGAGCAAATGCAGACCCTTTCAAGCAATAATGCATGGCCCCCATTCCATGGGTCCCAACTCTCCAGGTTCAAGGGAATATTACTACAGCTATAACATGTACAGGAAACCTAGAGAATGGACACACTGTGAATACGAAAGGTTTCTAAAACTCAACGAATAGTCCCTCTCCTGGTGCTCCAGTTTGACTTTCCAACTGCCTTACTATCAATCTCCCAACTTGGAGAGACAGGCCCTTTAACCTCCTGGTTTGCACAGGTTCCCAATTTGGCAGAGGATGGAAGGGACGAGGGAGAACCCATGAGAGAGTAGCTGTTAGGCATTTGGACGGTCACATGTCACTCTAATTTCCCGGCAGGAAGAAGAATTAACCAAAGTCTCAGCCACCCACCGGGAACCAGTATAGGACATGATCTAAAATTTTGGACTTGCGTTCAGCTCACAAAAAACGAGTTGAGAAATGGAGCTCAGGGGCACAGCAATTCACAAACTGGCAGAGTGATAAAGGACAACTATTGTCCAAAAATCTGTTGAGGGAAGTCAACGAGGCGGACTTGAAAGCGAGGCAAAATAGCAGGAAACAGATTTCAAGAGGTACCTTGGAATCGCCTGTAAAGCACAGGAAGAGGGGCACAACTTGGACAATGGTGCACTTGGCCAAAAAGGGCGTATGCGTTTTCTCCTGAATATATTCAGGAGAAAACGCATACGCCCTTTTTGGCCAAGCAAGCAAGCGGGCAATGCAAATCTGCACTACAAAGAAGTATCACTTCCCACCGGTCAAAAGGGACATCCACAAAATGTGTAAAAACCAGAAAGGCAAGACAGGCCCTAGAGAACAGGGAGCCTTGTTATGCTGATGGGCGGGATGTAAATTGCCAACTGCCTCACTGGAGGAGTGCATTGTGTTCCCTAAAACAAGTAAACAACAGAGCTACAGAGCCAAGGCCACTTCCAGTCTAGGGAATATACCTTGGGAAATCTGAAAATCAATAAGAAAAAGCCACCTCCAAATTTAGGGCTGCACTGACTACAAGAACCTCAACTTGGGTACACCTTAAATATCCCAGGAAATATAAAAATGGTTCAAAACATTGTGGTACTTACGTACGATGGAATATCCCTCAGCCATGAAATCAATGTCATAAGACCAGTAGCAGCAAAGTGAGTGGATTCAGGTACGATGATTCTAAGTGAAATAAGTCACACAGAAAAAGAAACTTATCATAAGATATCACTTATGAAGATCCTGTAAACATGGCTACACGTGAACTGAGTTAGGAAAGAGAACAGAGTCTCACATTTAGAAAACACTCTTATGCCTGCTTAAAGGGGAAGGAGAGGTGGGGTGATGCATAAAACCAGAGTTTGATATAAGCACAGGGATCGTTCCAAAAACCAACTTTGGAATAGACAAGATCGACACCTTCCTCAGTGAAAGAGACTCAAAACCCCATATTTCCCGCAGAGGAATATATCTGACTAGTAAGAATATTAAAACCTATGTATTGATATGTCTCCATAAGGGAATCAAGTGTGTCTAGAGTGGCATAAACATGGCAGCGAGAATCAGCTCAAACCCACTATAAAAGGGAATTTCAAAAGCAAAACCAAAAAACACGGAAATTCTTTACAATTCCTTCAGGGTGTCTGAGGAAACCTGGAAAGACCCTATCTACCATGACAGCTGGATGTGGCATAAGGCTGGACACTTGGGACTGAGAGGATTGGTGAGATTGGGTGAGCAAATGCAGACCCTTTCAAGCAATAATGCATGGCCCCCATTCCATGGGTCCCAACTCTCCAGGTTCAAGGGAATATTACTACAGCTATAACATGTACAGGAAACCTAGAGAATGGACACACTGTGAATACGAAAGGTTTCTAAAACTCAACGAATAGTCCCTCTCCTGGTGCTCCAGTTTGACTTTCCAACTGCCTTACTATCAATCTCCCAACTTGGAGAGACAGGCCCTTTAACCTCCTGGTTTGCACAGGTTCCCAATTTGGCAGAGGATGGAAGGGACGAGGGAGAACCCATGAGAGAGTAGCTGTTAGGCATTTGGACGGGCACATGTCACTCTAATTTCCCGGCAGGAAGAAGAATTAACCAAAGTCTCAGCCACCCACCGGGAACCAGTATAGGACATGATCCAAAATTTTGGACTTGCGTCAGCTCCCAAAAAACGAGTTGAGAAATGGAGCTCAGGGGCACAGCAATTCACATACTGGCAGAGTGATAAAGGACAACTATCGTCCAAAAATCTGTTGAGGGAAGTCAAAGAGGCGGACTTAAAAGTGAGGCAAAATAGCAGGAAACAGATTTCAAGAGGTACGTTGGAATCGCCTGTAAAGCACAGGAAGAGGGGCACAACTTGGACAATGGTGCACTTGGCCAAAAAGGGCGTATGCGTTTTCTCCTGAATATATTCAGGAGAAAACGCATACGCCCTTTTTGGCCAAGCAAGCAAGCGGGCAATGCAAATCTGCACTACAAAGAAGTATCACTTCCCACCGGTCAAAAGGGACATCCACAAAATGTGTAAAAACCAGAAAGGCAAGACAGGCCCTGGAGACCTGGGAGCCTTGTTATGCTGATGGGCGGGATGTAAACTGCCAACTGCCTCACTGGAGGAGTGCATTGTGTTCCCTAAAACAAGTAAACAACAGAGCTACAGAGCCAAGGCCACTTCCAGTCTAGGGAATATACCTTGGGAAAACTGAAAATCAATAAGAAAGAGCCACCTCCAAATTTAGGGCTGCACTGACTACAAGAACCTCAACTTGGGTACACCTTAAATATCCCAGGAAATATAAAAATGGTTCAAAACATTGTGGTACTTACGTACGATGGAATATCCCTCAGCCATGAAATCAATGTCATAAGACCAGTAGCAGCAAAGTGAGTGGATTCAGGTACGATGATTCTAAGTGAAATAAGTCACACAGAAAAAGAAACTTATCATAAGATATCACTTATGAAGATCCTGTAAACATGGCTACACGTGAACTGAGTTAGGAAAGAGAACAGAGTCTCACATTTAGAAAACACTCTTATGCCTGCATAAAGGGGATGGAGAGGTGGGGTGATGCATAAAACCAGAGTTTGATATAAGCACAGGGACCGTTCCAAAAACCAACTTTGGAATAGACAAGACCGACACCTTCCTCAGTGAAAGAGACTCAAAACCCCATATTTCCCGCAGAGGAATATATCTGACTAGTAAGAATCTTAAAACCTATGTATTGATATGACTCCATAAGGGAATCAAGTGTGTCTAGAGTGGCATAAACATGGCAGCGAGAATCAGCTCAAACCCACTATAAAAAGGAATTTCAAAAGCAAAACCAAAAAACAGGGAAATTCTTTACAATTCCTTCAGGGTGTCTGAGGAAACCTGGAAAGACCCTATCTACAATGACAGCTGGATGTGGCATAAGGCTGGACACTTGGGACTGAGAGGATTGGTGAGATTGGGTGAGCAAATGCAGACCCTTTCAAGCAATAATGCATGGCCCCCATTCCATGGGTCCCAACTCTCCAGGTTCAAGGGAATATTACTACAGCTATAACATGTACAGGAAACCTAGAGAATGGACACACTGTGAATACGAAAGGTTTCTAAAACTCAACGAATAGTCCCTCTCCTGGTGCTCCAGTTTGACTTTCCAACTGCCTTACTATCAATCTCCCAACTTGGAGAGACAGGCCCTTTAACCTCCTGGTTTGCACAGGTTCCCAATTTGGCAGAGGATGGAAGGGACGAGGGAGAACCCATGAGAGAGTAGCTGTTAGGCATTTGGACGGGCACATGTCAATCTAATTTCCCGGCAGGAAGAAGAATTAACCAAAGTCTCAGCCACCCACCGGGAACCAGTATAGGACATGATCCAAAATTTTGGACTTGCGTTCAGCTCACAAAAAACGAGTTGAGAAATAGAGCTCAGGGGCACAGCAATTCACAAACTGGCAGAGTGATAAAGGACAACTATCGTCCAAAAATCTGTTGAGGGAAGTCAACGAGGCGGACTTGAAAGTGAGGCAAAATAGCAGGAAACAGATTTCAAGAGGTACGTTGGAATCGCCTGTAAAGCACAGGAAGAGGGGCACAACTTGGACAATGGTGCACTTGGCCAAAAAGGGCGTATGCGTTTTCTCCTGAATATATTCAGGAGAAAACGCATACGCCCTTTTTGGCCAAGCAAGCAAGCGGGCAATGCAAATCTGCACTACAAAGAAGTATCACTTCCCACCGGTCAAAAGGGACATCCACAAAATGTGTAAAAACCAGAAAGGCAAGACAGGCCCTGGAGAACAGGGAGCCTTGTTATGCTGATGGGCGGGATGTAAATTGCCAACTGCCTCACTGGAGGAGTGCATTGTGTTCCCTAAAACAAGTAAACAACAGAGCTACAGAGCCAAGGCCACTTCCAGTCTAGGGAATATACCTTGGGAAATCTGAAAATCAATAAGAAAGAGCCACCTCCAAATTTAGGGCTGCACTGACTACAAGAACCTCAACTTGGGTACACCTTAAATATCCCAGGAAATATAAAAATGGTTCAAAACATTGTGGTACTTACGTACGATGGAATATCCCTCAGCCATGAAATCAATGTCATAAGACCAGTAGCAGCAAAGTGAGTGGATTCAGGTACGATGATTCTAAGTGAAATAAGTCACACAGAAAAAGAAACTTATCATAAGATATCACTTATGAAGATCCTGTAAACATGGCTACACATGAACTGAGTTAGGAAAGGGAACAGAGTCTCACATTTAGAAAACACGCTTATGCCTGCATAAAGGGGAAGGAGAGGTGGGGTGATGCATAAAACCAGAGTTTGATATAAGCACAGGGACCGTTTCAAAAACCAACTTTGGAATTGACAAGACCGACACCTTCCTCAGTGAAAGAGACTCAAAACCCCATATTTCCCACAGAGGAATATATCTGACTAGTAAGAATCTTAAAACCTATGTATTGATATGTCTCCATAAGGGAATCAAGTGTGTCTAGAGTGGCATAAACATGGCAGCGAGAATCAGCTCAAACCCACTATAAAAAGGAATTTCAAAAGCAAAATCAAAAAACGGGAAATTCTTTACAATTCCTTCAGGGTGTCTGAGGAAACCTGGAAAGACCCTATCTACCATGACAGCTGGATGTGGCATAAGGCTGGACACTTGGGACTGAGAGGATTGGTGAGATTGGGTGAGCAAATGCAGACCCTTTCAAGCAATAATGCATGGCCCCCATTCCATGGGTCCCAACTCTCCAGGTTCAAGGGAATATTACTACAGCTATAACATGTACAGGAAACCTAGAGAATGGACACACTGTGAATACGAAAGGTTTCTAAAACTCAACGAATAGTCCCTCTCCTGGTGCTCCAGTTTGACTTTCCAACTGCCTTACTATCAATCTCCCAACTTGGAGAGACAGGCCCTTTAACCTCCTGGTTTGCACAGGTTCCCAATTTGGCAGAGGATGGAAGGGACGAGGGAGAACCCATGAGAGAGTAGCTGTTAGGCATTTGGACGGGCACATGTCACTCTAATTTCCCGGCAGGAAGAAGAATTAACCAAAGTCTCAGCCACCCACCGGGAACCAGTATAGGACATGATCCAAAATTTTGGACTTGCGTTCAGCTCCCAAAAAACGAGTTGAGAAATGGAGCTCAGGGGCACAGCAATTCACATACTGGCAGAGTGATAAAGGACAACTATCGTCCAAAAATCTGTTGAGGGAAGTCAACGAGGCGGACTTAAAAGTGAGGCAAAATAGCAGGAAACAGATTTCAAGAGGTACGTTGGAATCGCCTGTAAAGCACAGGAAGAGGGGCACAACTTGGACAATGGTGCACTTGGCCAAAAAGGGCGTATGCGTTTTCTCCTGAATATATTCAGGAGAAAACGCATACGCCCTTTTTGGCCAAGCAAGCAAGCGGGCAATGCAAATCTGCACTACAAAGATGTATCACTTCCCACCAGTCAAAAGGGACATCCACAAAATGTGTAAAAACCAGAAAGGCAAGACAGGCCCTGGAGACCTGGGAGCCTTGTTATGCTGATGGGCGGGATGTAAACTGCCAACTGCCTCACTGGAGGAGTGCATTGTGTTCCCTAAAACAAGTAAACAACAGAGCTACAGAGCCAAGGCCACTTCCAGTCTAGGGAATATACCTTGGGAAAACTGAAAATCAATAAGAAAGAGCCACCTCCAAATTTAGGGCTGCACTGACTACAAGAACCTCAACTTGGGTACACCTTAAATATCCCAGGAAATATAAAAATGGTTCAAAACATTGTGGTACTTACGTACGATGGAATATCCCTCAGCCATGAAATCAATGTCATAAGACCAGTAGCAGCAAAGTGAGTGGATTCAGGTACGATGATTCTAAGTGAAATAAGTCACACAGAAAAAGAAACTTATCATAAGATATCACTTATGAAGATCCTGTAAACATGGCTACACGTGAACTGAGTTAGGAAAGAGAACAGAGTCTCACATTTAGAAAACACTCTTATGCCTGCATAAAGGGGATGGAGAGGTGGGGTGATGCATAAAACCAGAGTTTGATATAAGCACAGGGACCGTTCCAAAAACCAACTTTGGAATAGACAAGACCTACACCTTCCTCAGTGAAAGAGACTCAAAACCCCATATTTCCCGCAGAGGAATATATCTGACTAGTAAGAATCTTAAAACCTATGTATTGATATGACTCCATAAGGGAATCAAGTGTGTCTAGAGTGGCATAAACATGGCAGCGAGAATCAGCTCAAACCCACTATAAAAAGGAATTTCAAAAGCAAAACCAAAAAACAGGGAAATTCTTTACAATTCCTTCAGGGTGTCTGAGGAAACCTGGAAAGACCCTATCTACAATGACAGCTGGATGTGGCATAAGGCTGGACACTTGGGACTGAGAGGATTGGTGAGATTGGGTGAGCAAATGCAGACCCTTTCAAGCAATAATGCATGGCCCCCATTCCATGGGTCCCAACTCTCCAGGTTCAAGGGAATATTACTACAGCTATAACATGTACAGGAAACCTAGAGAATGGACACACTGTGAATACGAAAGGTTTCTAAAACTCAACGAATAGTCCCTCTCCTGGTGCTCCAGTTTGACTTTCCAACTGCCTTACTATCAATCTCCCAACTTGGAGAGACAGGCCCTTTAACCTCCTGGTTTGCACAGGTTCCCAATTTGGCAGAGGATGGAAGGGACGAGGGAGAACCCATGAGAGAGTAGCTGTTAGGCATTTGGACGGGCACATGTCACTCTAATTTCCCGGCAGGAAGAAGAATTAACCAAAGTCTCAGCCACCCACCGGGAACCAGTATAGGACATGATCCAAAATTTTGGACTTGCGTTCAGCTCCCAAAAAACGAGTTGAGAAATGGAGCTCAGGGGCACAGCAATTCACATACTGGCAGAGTGATAAAGGACAACTATCGTCCAAAAATCTGTTGAGGGAAGTCAACGAGGCGGACTTGAAAGTGAGGCAAAATAGCAGGAAACAGATTTCAAGAGGTACCTTGGAATCGCCTGTAAAGCACAGGAAGAGGGGCACAACTTGGACAATGGTGCACTTGGCCAAAAAGGGCGTATGCGTTTTCTCCTGAATATATTCAGGAGAAAACGCATACGCCCTTTTTGGCCAAGCAAGCAAGCGGGCAATGCAAATCTGCACTACAAAGAAGTATCACTTCCCACCGGTCAAAAGGGACATCCACAAAATGTGTAAAAACCAGAAAGGCAAGACAGGCCCTGGAGACCTGGGAGCCTTGTTATGCTGATGGGCGGGATGTAAACTGCCAACTGCCTCAGTGGAGGAGTGCATTGTGTTCCCTAAAACAAGTAAACAACAGAGCTACAGAGCCAAGGCCACTTCCAGTCTAGGGAATATACCTTGGGAAAACTGAAAATCAATAAGAAAGAGCCACCTCCAAATTTAGGGCTGCACTGACTACAAGAACCTCAACTTGGGTACACCTTAAATATCCCAGGAAATATAAAAATGGTTCAAAACATTGTGGTACTTACGTACGATGGAATATCCCTCAGCCATGAAATCAATGTCATAAGACCAGTAGCAGCAAAGTGAGTGGATTCAGGTACGATGATTCTAAGTGAAATAAGTCACACAGAAAAAGAAACTTATCATAAGATATCACTTATGAAGATCCTGTAAACATGGCTACACGTGAACTGAGTTAGGAAAGAGAACAGAGTCTCACATTTAGAAAACACTCTTATGCCTGCATAAAGGGGATGGAGAGGTGGGGTGATGCATAAAACCAGAGTTTGATATAAGCACAGGGACCGTTCCAAAAACCAACTTTGGAATAGACAAGACCTACACCTTCCTCAGTGAAAGAGACTCAAAACCCCATATTTCCCGCAGAGGAATATATCTGACTAGTAAGAATCTTAAAACCTATGTATTGATATGACTCCATAAGGGAATCAAGTGTGTCTAGAGTGGCATAAACATGGCAGCGAGAATCAGCTCAAACCCACTATAAAAAGGAATTTCAAAAGCAAAACCAAAAAACAGGGAAATTCTTTACAATTCCTTCAGGGTGTCTGAGGAAACCTGGAAAGACCCTATCTACAATGACAGCTGGATGTGGCATAAGGCTGGACACTTGGGACTGAGAGGATTGGTGAGATTGGGTGAGCAAATGCAGACCCTTTCAAGCAATAATGCATGGCCCCCATTCCATGGGTCCCAACTCTCCAGGTTCAAGGGAATATTACTACAGCTATAACATGTACAGGAAACCTAGAGAATGGACACACTGTGAATACGAAAGGTTTCTAAAACGCAACGAATAGTCCCTCTCCTGGTGCTCCAGTTTGACTTTCCAACTGCCTTACTATCAATCTCCCAACTTGGAGAGACAGGCCCTTTAACCTCCTGGTTTGCACAGGTTCCCAATTTGGCAGAGGATGGAAGGGACGAGGGAGAACCCATGAGAGAGTAGCTGTTAGGCATTTGGACGGGCACATGTCAATCTAATTTCCCGGCAGGAAGAAGAATTAACCAAAGTCTCAGCCACCCACCGGGAACCAGTATAGGACATGATCCAAAATTTTGGACTTGCGTTCAGCTCACAAAAAACGAGTTGAGAAATAGAGCTCAGGGGCACAGCAATTCACAAACTGGCAGAGTGATAAAGGACAACTATCGTCCAAAAATCTGTTGAGGGAAGTCAACGAGGCGGACTTGAAAGTGAGGCAAAATAGCAGGAAACAGATTTCAAGAGGTACGTTGGAATCGCCTGTAAAGCACAGGAAGAGGGGCACAACTTGGACAATGGTGCACTTGGCCAAAAAGGGCGTATGCGTTTTCTCCTGAATATATTCAGGAGAAAACGCATACGCCCTTTTTGGCCAAGCAAGCAAGCGGGCAATGCAAATCTGCACTACAAAGAAGTATCACTTCCCACCGGTCAAAAGGGACATCCACAAAATGTGTAAAAACCAGAAAGGCAAGACAGGCCCTGGAGAACTGGGAGCCTTGTTATGCTGATGGGCGGGATGTAAATTGCCAACTGCCTCACTGGAGGAGTGCATTGTGTTCCCTAAAACAAGTAAACAACAGAGCTACAGAGCCAAGGCCACTTCCAGTCTAGGGAATATACCTGGGGAAAACTGAAAATCAATAAGAAAGAGCCACCTCCAAATTTAGGGCTGCACTGGCTACAAGAACCTCAACTTGGGTACACCTTAAATATCCCAGGAAATATAAAAATGGTTCAAAACATTGTGGTACTTACGTACGATGGAATATCCCTCAGCCATGAAATCAATGTCATAAGACCAGTAGCAGCAAAGTGAGTGGATTCAGGTACGATGATTCTAAGTGAAATAAGTCACACAGAAAAAGAAACTTATCATAAGATATCACTTATGAAGATCCTGTAAACATGGCTACACGTGAACTGAGTTAGGAAAGAGAACAGAGTCTCACATTTAGAAAACACTCTTATGCCTGCTTAAAGGGGAAGGCGAGGTGGGGTGATGCATAAAACCAGAGTTTGATATAAGCACAGGGACCGTTCCAAAAACCAACTTTGGAATAGACAAGATCGACACCTTCCTCAGTGAAAGAGACTCAAAACCCCATATTTCCCGCAGAGGAATATATCTGACTAGTAAGAATCTTAAAACCTATGTATTGATATGTCTCCATAAGGGAATCAAGTGTGTCTAGAGTGGCATAAACATGGCAGCGAGAATCAGCTCAAACCCACTATAAAAAGGAATTTCAAAAGCAAAACCAAAAAACACGGAAATTCTTTACAATTCCTTCAGGGTGTCTGAGGAAACCTGGAAAGACCCTATCTACCATGACAGCTGGATGTGGCATAAGGCTGGACACTTGGGACTGAGAGGATTGGTGAGATTGGGTGAGCAAATGCAGACCCTTTCAAGCAATAATGCATGGCCCCCATTCCATGGGTCCCAACTCTCCAGGTTCAAGGGAATATTACTACAGCTATAACATGTACAGGAAACCTAGAGAATGGACACACTGTGAATACGAAAGGTTTCTAAAACTCAACGAATAGTCCCTCTCCTGGTGCTCCAGTTTGACTTTCCAACTGCCTTACTATCAATCTCCCAACTTGGAGAGACAGGCCCTTTAACCTCCTGGTTTGCACAGGTTCCCAATTTGGCAGAGGATGGAAGGGACGAGGGAGAACCCATGAGAGAGTAGCTGTTAGGCATTTGGACGGGCACATGTCACTCTAATTTCCCGGCAGGAAGAAGAATTAACCAAAGTCTCAGCCACCCACCGGGAACCAGTATAGGACATGATCCAAAATTTTGGACTTGCATTCAGCTCCCAAAAAACGAGTTGAGAAATGGAGCTCAGGGGCACAGCAATTCACAAACTGGCAGAGTGATAAAGGACAACTATCGTCCAAAAATCTGTTGAGGGAAGTCAACGAGGCGGACTTGAAAGTGAGGCAAAATAGCAGGAAACAGATTTCAAGAGGTACGTTGGAATCGCCTGTAAAGCACAGGAAGAGGGGCACAACTTGGACAATGGTGCACTTGGCCAAAAAGGGCGTATGCGTTTTCTCCTGAATATATTCAGGAGAAAACGCATACGCCCTTTTTGGCCAAGCAAGCAAGCGGGCAATGCAAATCTGCACTACAAAGAAGTATCACTTCCCACCGGTCAAAAGGGACATCCACAAAATGTGTAAAAACCAGAAAGGCAAGACAGGCCCTGGAGACCTGGGAGCCTTGTTATGCTGATGGGCGGGATGTAAACTGCCAACTGCCTCAGTGGAGGAGTGCATTGTGTTCCCTAAAACAAGTAAACAACAGAGCTACAGAGCCAAGGCCACTTCCAGTCTAGGGAATATACCTTGGGAAAACTGAAAATCAATAAGAAAGAGCCACCTCCAAATTTAGGGCTGCACTGACTACAAGAACCTCAACTTGGGTACACCTTAAATATCCCAGGAAATATAAAAATGGTTCAAAACATTGTGGTACTTACGTACGATGGAATATCCCTCAGCCATGAAATCAATGTCATAAGACCAGTAGCAGCAAAGTGAGTGGATTCAGGTACGATGATTCTAAGTGAAATAAGTCACACAGAAAAAGAAACTTATCATAAGATATCACTTATGAAGATCCTGTAAACATGGCTACACGTGAACTGAGTTAGGAAAGAGAACAGAGTCTCACATTTAGAAAACACTCTTATGCCTGCATAAAGGGGATGGAGAGGTGGGGTGATGCATAAAACCAGAGTTTGATATAAGCACAGGGACCGTTCCAAAAACCAACTTTGGAATAGACAAGACCTACACCTTCCTCAGTGAAAGAGACTCAAAACCCCATATTTCCCGCAGAGGAATATATCTGACTAGTAAGAATCTTAAAACCTATGTATTGATATGACTCCATAAGGGAATCAAGTGTGTCTAGAGTGGCATAAACATGGCAGCGAGAATCAGCTCAAACCCACTATAAAAAGGAATTTCAAAAGCAAAACCAAAAAACAGGGAAATTCTTTACAATTCCTTCAGGGTGTCTGAGGAAACCTGGAAAGACCCTATCTACAATGACAGCTGGATGTGGCATAAGGCTGGACACTTGGGACTGAGAGGATTGGTGAGATTGGGTGAGCAAATGCAGACCCTTTCAAGCAATAATGCATGGCCCCCATTCCATGGGTCCCAACTCTCCAGGTTCAAGGGAATATTACTACAGCTATAACATGTACAGGAAACCTAGAGAATGGACACACTGTGAATACGAAAGGTTTCTAAAACGCAACGAATAGTCCCTCTCCTGGTGCTCCAGTTTGACTTTCCAACTGCCTTACTATCAATCTCCCAACTTGGAGAGACAGGCCCTTTAACCTCCTGGTTTGCACAGGTTCCCAATTTGGCAGAGGATGGAAGGGACGAGGGAGAACCCATGAGAGAGTAGCTGTTAGGCATTTGGACGGGCACATGTCAATCTAATTTCCCGGCAGGAAGAAGAATTAACCAAAGTCTCAGCCACCCACCGGGAACCAGTATAGGACATGATCCAAAATTTTGGACTTGCGTTCAGCTCACAAAAAACGAGTTGAGAAATAGAGCTCAGGGGCACAGCAATTCACAAACTGGCAGAGTGATAAAGGACAACTATCGTCCAAAAATCTGTTGAGGGAAGTCAACGAGGCGGACTTGAAAGTGAGGCAAAATAGCAGGAAACAGATTTCAAGAGGTACGTTGGAATCGCCTGTAAAGCACAGGAAGAGGGGCACAACTTGGACAATGGTGCACTTGGCCAAAAAGGGCGTATGCGTTTTCTCCTGAATATATTCAGGAGAAAACGCATACGCCCTTTTTGGCCAAGCAAGCAAGCGGGCAATGCAAATCTGCACTACAAAGAAGTATCACTTCCCACCGGTCAAAAGGGACATCCACAAAATGTGTAAAAACCAGAAAGGCAAGACAGGCCCTGGAGAACTGGGAGCCTTGTTATGCTGATGGGCGGGATGTAAATTGCCAACTGCCTCACTGGAGGAGTGCATTGTGTTCCCTAAAACAAGTAAACAACAGAGCTACAGAGCCAAGGCCACTTCCAGTCTAGGGAATATACCTGGGGAAAACTGAAAATCAATAAGAAAGAGCCACCTCCAAATTTAGGGCTGCACTGGCTACAAGAACCTCAACTTGGGTACACCTTAAATATCCCAGGAAATATAAAAATGGTTCAAAACATTGTGGTACTTACGTACGATGGAATATCCCTCAGCCATGAAATCAATGTCATAAGACCAGTAGCAGCAAAGTGAGTGGATTCAGGTACGATGATTCTAAGTGAAATAAGTCACACAGAAAAAGAAACTTATCATAAGATATCACTTATGAAGATCCTGTAAACATGGCTACACGTGAACTGAGTTAGGAAAGAGAACAGAGTCTCACATTTAGAAAACACTCTTATGCCTGCTTAAAGGGGAAGGAGAGGTGGGGTGATGCATAAAACCAGAGTTTGATATAAGCACAGGGACCGTTCCAAAAACCAACTTTGGAATAGACAAGACCTACACCTTCCTCAGTGAAAGAGACTCAAAACCCCATATTTCCCGCAGAGGAATATATCTGACTAGTAAGAATCTTAAAACCTATGTATTGATATGACTCCATAAGGGAATCAAGTGTGTCTAGAGTGGCATAAACATGGCAGCGAGAATCAGCTCAAACCCACTATAAAAAGGAATTTCAAAAGCAAAACCAAAAAACAGGGAAATTCTTTACAATTCCTTCAGGGTGTCTGAGGAAACCTGGAAAGACCCTATCTACAATGACAGCTGGATGTGGCATAAGGCTGGACACTTGGGACTGAGAGGATTGGTGAGATTGGGTGAGCAAATGCAGACCCTTTCAAGCAATAATGCATGGCCCCCATTCCATGGGTCCCAACTCTCCAGGTTCAAGGGAATATTACTACAGCTATAACATGTACAGGAAACCTAGAGAATGGACACACTGTGAATACGAAAGGTTTCTAAAACTCAACGAATAGTCCCTCTCCTGGTGCTCCAGTTTGACTTTCCAACTGCCTTACTATCAATCTCCCAACTTGGAGAGACAGGCCCTTTAACCTCCTGGTTTGCACAGGTTCCCAATTTGGCAGAGGATGGAAGGGACGAGGGAGAACCCATGAGAGAGTAGCTGTTAGGCATTTGGACGGGCACATGTCAATCTAATTTCCCGGCAGGAAGAAGAATTAACCAAAGTCTCAGCCACCCACCGGGAACCAGTATAGGACATGATCCAAAATTTTGGACTTGCGTTCAGCTCACAAAAAACGAGTTGAGAAATAGAGCTCAGGGGCACAGCAATTCACAAACTGGCAGAGTGATAAAGGACAACTATCGTCCAAAAATCTGTTGAGGGAAGTCAACGAGGCGGACTTGAAAGTGAGGCAAAATAGCAGGAAACAGATTTCAAGAGGTACGTTGGAATCGCCTGTAAAGCACAGGAAGAGGGGCACAACTTGGACAATGGTGCACTTGGCCAAAAAGGGCGTATGCGTTTTCTCCTGAATATATTCAGGAGAAAACGCATACGCCCTTTTTGGCCAAGCAAGCAAGCGGGCAATGCAAATCTGCACTACAAAGAAGTATCACTTCCCACCGGTCAAAAGGGACATCCACAAAATGTGTAAAAACCAGAAAGGCAAGACAGGCCCTGGAGAACTGGGAGCCTTGTTATGCTGATGGGCGGGATGTAAATTGCCAACTGCCTCACTGGAGGAGTGCATTGTGTTCCCTAAAACAAGTAAACAACAGAGCTACAGAGCCAAGGCCACTTCCAGTCTAGGGAATATACCTGGGGAAAACTGAAAATCAATAAGAAAGAGCCACCTCCAAATTTAGGGCTGCACTGGCTACAAGAACCTCAACTTGGGTACACCTTAAATATCCCAGGAAATATAAAAATGGTTCAAAACATTGTGGTACTTACGTACGATGGAATATCCCTCAGCCATGAAATCAATGTCATAAGACCAGTAGCAGCAAAGTGAGTGGATTCAGGTACGATGATTCTAAGTGAAATAAGTCACACAGAAAAAGAAACTTATCATAAGATATCACTTATGAAGATCCTGTAAACATGGCTACACGTGAACTGAGTTAGGAAAGAGAACAGAGTCTCACATTTAGAAAACACTCTTATGCCTGCTTAAAGGGGAAGGAGAGGTGGGGTGATGCATAAAACCAGAGTTTGATATAAGCACAGGGACCGTTCCAAAAACCAACTTTGGAATAGACAAGATCGACACCTTCCTCAGTGAAAGAGACTCAAAACCCCATATTTCCCGCAGAGGAATATATCTGACTAGTAAGAATCTTAAAACCTATGTATTGATATGTCTCCATAAGGGAATCAAGTGTGTCTAGAGTGGCATAAACATGGCAGCGAGAATCAGCTCAAACCCACTATAAAAAGGAATTTCAAAAGCAAAACCAAAAAACAGGGAAATTCTTTACAATTCCTTCAGGGTGTCTGAGGAAACCTGGAAAGACCCTATCTACCATGACAGCTGGATGTGGCATAAGGCTGGACACTTGGGACTGAGAGGATTGGTGAGATTGGGTGAGCAAATGCAGACCCTTTCAAGCAATAATGCATGGCCCCCATTCCATGGGTCCCAACTCTCCAGGTTCAAGGGAATATTACTACAGCTATAACATGTACAGGAAACCTAGAGAATGGACACACTGTGAATACGAAAGGTTTCTAAAACTCAACGAATAGTCCCTCTCCTGGTGCTCCAGTTTGACTTTCCAACTGCCTTACTATCAATCTCCCAACTTGGAGAGACAGGCCCTTTAACCTCCTGGTTTGCACAGGTTCCCAATTTGGCAGAGGATGGATGGGACGAGGGAGAACCCATGAGAGAGTAGCTGTTAGGCATTTGGACGGGCACATGTCACTCTAATTTCCCGGCAGGAAGAAGAATTAACCAAAGTCTCAGCCACCCACCGGGAACCAGTATAGGACATGATCCAAAATTTTGGACTTGCATTCAGCTCCCAAAAAACGAGTTGAGAAATGGAGCTCAGGGGCACAGCAATTCACAAACTGGCAGAGTGATAAAGGACAACTATCGTCCAAAAATCTGTTGAGGGAAGTCAACGAGGCGGACTTGAAAGTGAGGCAAAATAGCAGGAAACAGATTTCAAGAGGTACGTTGGAATCGCCTGTAAAGCACAGGAAGAGGGGCACAACTTGGACAATGGTGCACTTGGCCAAAAAGGGCGTATGCGTTTTCTCCTGAATATATTCAGGAGAAAACGCATACGCCCTTTTTGGCCAAGCAAGCAAGCGGGCAATGCAAATCTGCACTACAAAGAAGTATCACTTCCCACCGGTCAAAAGGGACATCCACAAAATGTGTAAAAACCAGAAAGGCAAGACAGGCCCTGGAGAACTGGGAGCCTTGTTATGCTGATGGGCGGGATGTAAATTGCCAACTGCCTCACTGGAGGAGTGCATTGTGTTCCCTAAAACAAGTAAACAACAGAGCTACAGAGCCAAGGCCACTTCCAGTCTAGGGAATATACCTGGGGAAAACTGAAAATCAATAAGAAAGAGCCACCTCCAAATTTAGGGCTGCACTGGCTACAAGAACCTCAACTTGGGTACACCTTAAATATCCCAGGAAATATAAAAATGGTTCAAAACATTGTGGTACTTACGTACGATGGAATATCCCTCAGCCATGAAATCAATGTCATAAGACCAGTAGCAGCAAAGTGAGTGGATTCAGGTACGATGATTCTAAGTGAAATAAGTCACACAGAAAAAGAAACTTATCATAAGATATCACTTATGAAGATCCTGTAAACATGGCTACACGTGAACTGAGTTAGGAAAGAGAACAGAGTCTCACATTTAGAAAACACTCTTATGCCTGCTTAAAGGGGAAGGAGAGGTGGGGTGATGCATAAAACCAGAGTTTGATATAAGCACAGGGACCGTTCCAAAAACCAACTTTGGAATAGACAACACCTACACCTTCCTCAGTGAAAGAGACTCAAAACCCCATATTTCCCACAGAGGAATATATCTGACTAGTAAGAATCTTAAAACCTATGTATTGATATGTCTCCATAAGGGAATCAAGTGTGTCTAGAGTGGCATAAACATGGCAGCGAGAATCAGCTCAAACCCACTATAAAAAGGAATTTCAAAAGCAAAACCAAAAAACACGGAAATTCTTTACAATTCCTTCAGGGTGTCTGAGGAAACCTGGAAAGACCCTATCTACCATGACAGCTGGATGTGGCATAAGGCTGGACACTTGGGACTGAGAGGATTGGTGAGATTGGGTGAGCAAATGCAGACCCTTTCAAGCAATAATGCATGGCCCCCATTCCATGGGTCCCAACTCTCCAGGTTCAAGGGAATATTACTACAGCTATAACATGTACAGGAAACCTAGAGAATGGACACACTGTGAATACGAAAGGTTTCTAAAACTCAACGAATAGTCCCTCTCCTGGTGCTCCAGTTTGACTTTCCAACTGCCTTACTATCAATCTCCCAACTTGGAGAGACAGGCCCTTTAACCTCCTGGTTTGCACAGGTTCCCAATTTGGCAGAGGATGGAAGGGACGAGGGAGAACCCATGAGAGAGTAGCTGTTAGGCATTTGGACGGGCACATGTCACTCTAATTTCCCGGCAGGAAGAAGAATTAACCAAAGTCTCAGCCACCCACCGGGAACCAGTATAGGACATGATCCAAAATTTTGGACTTGCATTCAGCTCCCAAAAAACGAGTTGAGAAATGGAGCTCAGGGGCACAGCAATTCACAAACTGGCAGAGTGATAAAGGACAACTATCGTCCAAAAATCTGTTGAGGGAAGTCAACGAGGCGGACTTGAAAGTGAGGCAAAATAGCAGGAAACAGATTTCAAGAGGTACGTTGGAATCGCCTGTAAAGCACAGGAAGAGGGGCACAACTTGGACAATGGTGCACTTGGCCAAAAAGGGCGTATGCGTTTTCTCCTGAATATATTCAGGAGAAAACGCATACGCCCTTTTTGGCCAAGCAAGCAAGCGGGCAATGCAAATCTGCACTACAAAGAAGTATCACTTCCCACCGGTCAAAAGGGACATCCACAAAATGTGTAAAAACCAGAAAGGCAAGACAGGCCCTGGAGACCTGGGAGCCTTGTTATGCTGATGGGCGGGATGTAAACTGCCAACTGCCTCAGTGGAGGAGTGCATTGTGTTCCCTAAAACAAGTAAACAACAGAGCTACAGAGCCAAGGCCACTTCCAGTCTAGGGAATATACCTTGGGAAAACTGAAAATCAATAAGAAAGAGCCACCTCCAAATTTAGGGCTGCACTGACTACAAGAACCTCAACTTGGGTACACCTTAAATATCCCAGGAAATATAAAAATGGTTCAAAACATTGTGGTACTTACGTACGATGGAATATCCCTCAGCCATGAAATCAATGTCATAAGACCAGTAGCAGCAAAGTGAGTGGATTCAGGTACGATGATTCTAAGTGAAATAAGTCACACAGAAAAAGAAACTTATCATAAGATATCACTTATGAAGATCCTGTAAACATGGCTACACGTGAACTGAGTTAGGAAAGAGAACAGAGTCTCACATTTAGAAAACACTCTTATGCCTGCATAAAGGGGAAGGAGAGGTGGGGTGATGCATAAAACCAGAGTTTGATATAAGCACAGGGACCGTTCCAAAAACCAACTTTGGAATAGACAAGACCTACACCTTCCTCAGTGAAAGAGACTCAAAACCCCATATTTCCCGCAGAGGAATATATCTGACTAGTAAGAATCTTAAAACCTATGTATTGATATGACTCCATAAGGGAATCAAGTGTGTCTAGAGTGGCATAAACATGGCAGCGAGAATCAGCTCAAACCCACTATAAAAAGGAATTTCAAAAGCAAAACCAAAAAACAGGGAAATTCTTTACAATTCCTTCAGGGTGTCTGAGGAAACCTGGAAAGACCCTATCTACAATGACAGCTGGATGTGGCATAAGGCTGGACACTTGGGACTGAGAGGATTGGTGAGATTGGGTGAGCAAATGCAGACCCTTTCAAGCAATAATGCATGGCCCCCATTCCATGGGTCCCAACTCTCCAGGTTCAAGGGAATATTACTACAGCTATAACATGTACAGGAAACCTAGAGAATGGACACACTGTGAATACGAAAGGTTTCTAAAACGCAACGAATAGTCCCTCTCCTGGTGCTCCAGTTTGACTTTCCAACTGCCTTACTATCAATCTCCCAACTTGGAGAGACAGGCCCTTTAACCTCCTGGTTTGCACAGGTTCCCAATTTGGCAGAGGATGGAAGGGACGAGGGAGAACCCATGAGAGAGTAGCTGTTAGGCATTTGGACGGGCACATGTCAATCTAATTTCCCGGCAGGAAGAAGAATTAACCAAAGTCTCAGCCACCCACCGGGAACCAGTATAGGACATGATCCAAAATTTTGGACTTGCGTTCAGCTCACAAAAAACGAGTTGAGAAATAGAGCTCAGGGGCACAGCAATTCACAAACTGGCAGAGTGATAAAGGACAACTATCGTCCAAAAATCTGTTGAGGGAAGTCAACGAGGCGGACTTGAAAGTGAGGCAAAATAGCAGGAAACAGATTTCAAGAGGTACGTTGGAATCGCCTGTAAAGCACAGGAAGAGGGGCACAACTTGGACAATGGTGCACTTGGCCAAAAAGGGCGTATGCGTTTTCTCCTGAATATATTCAGGAGAAAACGCATACGCCCTTTTTGGCCAAGCAAGCAAGCGGGCAATGCAAATCTGCACTACAAAGAAGTATCACTTCCCACCGGTCAAAAGGGACATCCACAAAATGTGTAAAAACCAGAAAGGCAAGACAGGCCCTGGAGAACTGGGAGCCTTGTTATGCTGATGGGCGGGATGTAAATTGCCAACTGCCTCACTGGAGGAGTGCATTGTGTTCCCTAAAACAAGTAAACAACAGAGCTACAGAGCCAAGGCCACTTCCAGTCTAGGGAATATACCTGGGGAAAACTGAAAATCAATAAGAAACAGCCACCTCCAAATTTAGGGCTGCACTGGCTACAAGAACCTCAACTTGGGTACACCTTAAATATCCCAGGAAATATAAAAATGGTTCAAAACATTGTGGTACTTACGTACGATGGAATATCCCTCAGCCATGAAATCAATGTCATAAGACCAGTAGCAGCAAAGTGAGTGGATTCAGGTACGATGATTCTAAGTGAAATAAGTCACACAGAAAAAGAAACTTATCATAAGATATCACTTATGAAGATCCTGTAAACATGGCTACACGTGAACTGAGTTAGGAAACAGAACAGAGTCTCACATTTAGAAAACACTCTTATGCCTGCTTAAAGGGGAAGGAGAGGTGGGGTGATGCATAAAACCAGAGTTTGATATAAGCACAGGGACCGTTCCAAAAACCAACTTTGGAATAGACAAGATCGACACCTTCCTCAGTGAAAGAGACTCAAAACCCCATATTTCCCGCAGAGGAATATATCTGACTAGTAAGAATCTTAAAACCTATGTATTGATATGTCTCCATAAGGGAATCAAGTGTGTCTAGAGTGGCATAAACATGGCAGCGAGAATCAGCTCAAACCCACTATAAAAAGGAATTTCAAAAGCAAAACCAAAAAACACGGAAATTCTTTACAATTCCTTCAGGGTGTCTGAGGAAACCTGGAAAGACCCTATCTACCATGACAGCTGGATGTGGCATAAGGCTGGACACTTGGGACTGAGAGGATTGGTGAGATTGGGTGAGCAAATGCAGACCCTTTCAAGCAATAATGCATGGCCCCCATTCCATGGGTCCCAACTCTCCAGGTTCAAGGGAATATTACTACAGCTATAACATGTACAGGAAACCTAGAGAATGGACACACTGTGAATACGAAAGGTTTCTAAAACTCAACGAATAGTCCCTCTCCTGGTGCTCCAGTTTGACTTTCCAACTGCCTTACTATCAATCTCCCAACTTGGAGAGACAGGCCCTTTAACCTCCTGGTTTGCACAGGTTCCCAATTTGGCAGAGGATGGAAGGGACGAGGGAGAACCCATGAGAGAGTAGCTGTTAGGCATTTGGACGGGCACATGTCACTCTAATTTCCCGGCAGGAAGAAGAATTAACCAAAGTCTCAGCCACCCACCGGGAACCAGTATAGGACATGATCCAAAATTTTGGACTTGCGTTCAGCTCCCAAAAAACGAGTTGAGAAATGGAGCTCAGGGGCACAGCAATTCACATACTGGCAGAGTGATAAAGGACAACTATCGTCCAAAAATCTGTTGAGGGAAGTCAACGAGGCGGACTTGAAAGTGAGGCAAAATAGCAGGAAACAGATTTCAAGAGGTACGTTGGAATCGCCTGTAAAGCACAGGAAGAGGGGCACAACTTGGACAATGGTGCACTTGGCCAAAAAGGGCGTATGCGTTTTCTCCTGAATATATTCAGGAGAAAACGCATACGCCCTTTTTGGCCAAGCAAGCAAGCGGGCAATGCAAATCTGCACTACAAAGAAGTATCACTTCCCACCGGTCAAAAGGGACATCCACAAAATGTGTAAAAACCAGAAAGGCAAGACAGGCCCTGGAGACCTGGGAGCCTTGTTATGCTGATGGGCGGGATGTAAACTGCCAACTGCCTCAGTGGAGGAGTGCATTGTGTTCCCTAAAACAAGTAAACAACAGAGCTACAGAGCCAAGGCCACTTCCAGTCTAGGGAATATACCTTGGGAAAACTGAAAATCAATAAGAAAGAGCCACCTCCAAATTTAGGGCTGCACTGGCTACAAGAACCTCAACTTGGGTACACCTTAAATATCCCAGGAAATATAAAAATGGTTCAAAACATTGTGGTACTTACGTACGATGGAATATCCCTCAGCCATGAAATCAATGTCATAAGACCAGTAGCAGCAAAGTGAGTGGATTCAGGTACGATGATTCTAAGTGAAATAAGTCACACAGAAAAAGAAACTTATCATAAGATATCACTTATGAAGATCCTGTAAACATGGCTACACGTGAACTGAGTTAGGAAAGAGAACAGAGTCTCACATTTAGAAAACACTCTTATGCCTGCATAAAGGGGATGGAGAGGTGGGGTGATGCATAAAACCAGAGTTTGATATAAGCACAGGGACCGTTCCAAAAACCAACTTTGGAATAGACAAGACCTACACCTTCCTCAGTGAAAGAGACTCAAAACCCCATATTTCCCGCAGAGAAATATATCTGACTAGTAAGAATCTTAAAACCTATGTATTGATATGACTCCATAAGGGAATCAAGTGTGTCTAGAGTGGCATAAACATGGCAGCGAGAATCAGCTCAAACCCACTATAAAAAGGAATTTCAAAAGCAAAACCAAAAAACAGGGAAATTCTTTACAATTCCTTCAGGGTGTCTGAGGAAACCTGGAAAGACCCTATCTACAATGACAGCTGGATGTGGCATAAGGCTGGACACTTGGGACTGAGAGGATTGGTGAGATTGGGTGAGCAAATGCAGACCCTTTCAAGCAATAATGCATGGCCCCCATTCCATGGGTCCCAACTCTCCAGGTTCAAGGGAATATTACTACAGCTATAACATGTACAGGAAACCTAGAGAATGGACACACTGTGAATACGAAAGGTTTCTAAAACGCAACGAATAGTCCCTCTCCTGGTGCTCCAGTTTGACTTTCCAACTGCCTTACTATCAATCTCCCAACTTGGAGAGACAGGCCCTTTAACCTCCTGGTTTGCACAGGTTCCCAATTTGGCAGAGGATGGAAGGGACGAGGGAGAACCCATGAGAGAGTAGCTGTTAGGCATTTGGACGGGCACATGTCAATCTAATTTCCCGGCAGGAAGAAGAATTAACCAAAGTCTCAGCCACCCACCGGGAACCAGTATAGGACAGGATCCAAAATTTTGGACTTGCGTTCAGCTCACAAAAAACGAGTTGAGAAATGGAGCTCAGGGGCACAGCAATTCACAAACTGGCAGAGTGATAAAGGACAACTATCGTCCAAAAATCTGTTGAGGGAAGTCAACGAGGCGGACTTGAAAGCGAGGCAAAATAGCAGGAAACAGATTTCAAGAGGTACCTTGGAATCGCCTGTAAAGCACAGGAAGAGGGGCACAACTTGGACAATGGTGCACTTGGCCAAAAAGGGCGTATGCGTTTTCTCCTGAATATATTCAGGAGAAAACGCATACGCCCTTTTTGGCCAAGCAAGCAAGCGGGCAATGCAAATCTGCACTACAAAGAAGTATCACTTCCCACCGGTCAAAAGGGACATCCACAAAATGTGTAAAAACCAGAAAGGCAAGACAGGCCCTGGAGAACTGGGAGCCTTGTTATGCTGATGGGCGGGATGTAAATTGCCAACTGCCTCACTGGAGGAGTGCATTGTGTTCCGTAAAACAAGTAAACAACAGAGCTACAGAGCCAAGGCCACTTCCAGTCGAGGGAATATACCTGGGGAAAACTGAAAATCAATAAGAAAGAGCCACCTTCAAATTTAGGGCTGCACTGGCTACAAGAACCTCAACTTGGGTACACCTTAAATATCCCAGGAAATATAAAAATGGTTCAAAACATTGTGGTACTTACGTACGATGGAATATCCCTCAGCCATGAAATCAATGTCATAAGACCAGTAGCAGCAAAGTGAGTGGATTCAGGTACGATGATTCTAAGTGAAATAAGTCACACAGAAAAAGAAACTTATCATAAGATATCACTTATGAAGATCCTGTAAACATGGCTACACGTGAACTGAGTTAGGAAAGAGAACAGAGTCTCACATTTAGAAAACACTCTTATGCCTGCATAAAGGGGAAGGAGAGGTGGGGTGATGCATAAAACCAGAGTTTGATATAAGCACAGGGACCGTTCCAAAAACCAACTTTGGAATAGACAAGACCTACACCTTCCTCAGTGAAAGAGCCTGAAAACACCATATTTCCCACAGAGGAGTATATCTGACTAGTAAGAATCTTAAAACCTATGTATTGATATGTCTCCATAAGGGAATCAAGTGTGTCTAGAGTGGCATAAACATGGCAGCGAGAATCAGCTCAAACCCACTATAAAAAGGAATTTCAAAAGCAAAACCAAAAAACAGGGAAATTCTTTACAATTCCTTCAGGGTGTCTGAGGAAACCTGGAAAGACCCTATCTACAATGACAGCTGGATGTGGCATAAGGCTGGACACCTGGGACTGAGAGGATTGGTGAGATTGGGTGAGCAAATGCAGACCCTTTCAAGCAATAATGCATGGCCCCCATTCCATGGGTCCCAACTCTCCATGTTCAAGGGAATATTACTACAGCTATAACATGTACAGGAAACCTAGAGAATGGACACACTGTGAATACGAAAGGTTTCTAAAACTCAACGAATAGTCCCTCTCCTGGTGCTCCAGTTTGACTTTCCAACTGCCTTACTATCAATCTCCCAACTTGGAGAGACAGGCCCTTTAACCTCCTGGTTTGCACAGGTTCCCAATTTGGCAGAGGATGGAAGGGACGAGGGAGAACCCATGAGAGAGTAGCTGTTAGGCATTTGGACGGGCACATGTCACTCTAATTTCCCGGCAGGAAGAAGAATTAACCAAAGTCTCAGCCACCCACCGGGAACCAGTATAGGACATGATCCAAAATTTTGGACTTGCGTTCAGCTCACAAAAAACGAGTTGAGAAATGGAGCTCAGGGGCACAGCAATTCACAAACTGGCAGAGTGATAAAGGACAACTATCGTCCAAAAATCTGTTGAGGGAAGTCAACGAGGCGGACTTGAAAGTGAGGCAAAATAGCAGGAAACAGATTTCAAGAGGTACGTTGGAATCGCCTGTAAAGCACAGGAAGAGGGGCACAACTTGGACAATGGTGCACTTGGCCAAAAAGGGCGTATGCGTTTTCTCCTGAATATATTCAGGAGAAAACGCATACGACCTTTTTGGCCAAGCAAGCAAGCGGGCAATGCAAATCTGCACTACAAAGAAGTATCACTTCCCACCGGTCAAAAGGGACATCCACAAAATGTGTAAAAACCAGAAAGGCAAGACAGGCCCTGGAGAACAGGGAGCCTTGTTATGCTGATGGGCGGGATGTAAATTGCCAACTGCCTCACTGGAGGAGTGCATTGTGTTCCCTAAAACAAGTAAACAACAGAGCTACAGAGCCAAGGCCACTTCCAGTCTAGGGAATATACCTGGGGAAAATTGAAAATCAATAAGAAAGAGCCACCTCCAAATTTAGGGCTGCACTGGCTACAAGAACCTCAACTTGGGTACACCTTAAATATCCCAGGAAATATAAAAATGGTTCAAAACATTTTGGTACTTACGTACGATGGAATATCCCTCAGCCATGAAATCAATGTCATAAGACCAGTAGCAGCAAAGTGAGTGGATTCAGGTACGATGATTCTAAGTGAAATAAGTCACAGAGAAAAAGAAACTTATCATAAGATATCACATATGAAGATCCTGTAAACATGGCTACACGTGAACTGAGTTAGGAAAGAGAACAGAGTCTCACATTTAGAAAACACTCTTATGCCTGCATAAAGGGGAAGGAGAGGTGGGGTGATGCATAAAACCAGAGTTTGATATAAGCACAGGGACCGTTCCAAAAACCAACTTTGGAATAGACAAGACCTACACCTTCCTCAGTGAAAGAGACTCAAAACCCCATATTTCCCGCAGAGGAATATATCTGACTAGTAAGAATCTTAAAACCTATGTATTGATATGACTCCATAAGGGAATCAAGTGTGTCTAGAGTGGCATAAACATGGCAGCGAGAATCAGCTCAAACCCACTATAAAAAGGAATTTCAAAAGCAAAACCAAAAAACAGGGAAATTCTTTACAATTCCTTCAGGGTGTCTGAGGAAACCTGGAAAGACCCTGTCTACAATGACAGCTGGATGTGGCATAAGGCTGGACACTTGGGACTGAGAGGATTGGTGAGATTGGGTGAGCAAATGCAGACCCTTTCAAGCAATAATGCATGGCCCCCATTCCATGGGTCCCAACTCTCCAGGTTCAAGGGAATATTACTACAGCTATAACATGTACAGGAAACCTAGAGAATGGACACACTGTGAATACGAAAGGTTTCTAAAACTCAACGAATAGTCCCTCTCCTGGTGCTCCAGTTTGACTTTCCAACTGCCTTACTATCAATCTCCCAACTTGGAGAGACAGGCCCTTTAACCTCCTGGTTTGCACAGGTTCCCAATTTGGCAGAGGATGGAAGGGACGAGGGAGAACCCATGAGAGAGTAGCTGTTAGGCATTTGGACGGGCACATGTCACTCTAATTTCCCGGCAGGAAGAAGAATTAACCAAAGTCTCAGCCACCCACCGGGAACCAGTATAGGACATGATCCAAAATTTTGGACTTGCGTTCAGCTCACAAAAAACGAGTTGAGAAATGGAGCTCAGGGGCACAGCAATTCACAAACTGGCAGAGTGATAAAGGACAACTATCGTCCAAAAATCTGTTGAGGGAAGTCAACGAGGCGGAGTTGAAAGCGAGGCAAAATAGCAGGAAACAGATTTCAAGAGGTACCTTGGAATCGCCTGTAAAGCACAGGAAGAGGGGCACAACTTGGACAATGGTGCACTTGGCCAAAAAGGGCGTATGCGTTTTCTCCTGAATATATTCAGGAGAAAACGCATACGCCCTTTTTGGCCAAGCAAGCAAGCGGGCAATGCAAATCTGCACTACAAAGAAGTATCACTTCCCACCGGTCAAAAGGGACATCCACAAAATGTGTAAAAACCAGAAAGGCAAGACAGGCCCTGGAGAACTGGGAGCCTTGTTATGCTGATGGGCAGGATGTAAATTGCCAACTGCCTCACTGGAGGAGTGCATTGTGTTCCCTAAAACAAATAAACAACAGAGCTACAGAGCCAAGGCCACTTCCAGTCTAGGGAATATACCTGGGGAAAACTGAAAATCAATAAGAAAGAGCCACCTCCAAATTTAGGGCTGCACTGGCTACAAGAACCTCAACTTGGGTACACCTTAAATATCCCAGGAAATATAAAAATGGTTCAAAACATTGTGGTACTTACGTACGATGGAATATCCCTCAGCCATGAAATCAATGTCATAAGACCAGTAGCAGCAAAGTGAGTGGATTCAGGTACGATGATTCTAAGTGAAATAAGTCACACAGAAAAAGAAACTTATCATAAGATATCACTTATGAAGATCCTGTAAACATGGCTACACGTGAACTGAGTTAGGAAAGAGAACAGAGTCTCACATTTAGAAAACACTCTTATGCCTGCATAAAGGGTAAGGAGAGGTGGGGTGATGCATAAAACCAGAGTTTGATATAAGCACAGGGACCGTTTCAAAAACCAACTTTGGAATTGACAAGACCGACACCTTCCTCAGTGAAAGAGACTCAAAACCCCATATTTCCCACAGAGGAATATATCTGACTAGTAAGAATCTTAAAACCTATGTATTGATATGTCTCCATAAGGGAATCAAGTGTGTCTAGAGTGGCATAAACATGGCAGCGAGAATCAGCTCAAACCCACTATAAAAAGGAATTTCAAAAGCAAAACCAAAAAACAGGGAAATTCTTTACAATTCCTTCAGGGTGTCTGAGGAAACCTGGAAAGACCCTGTCTACAATGACAGCTGGATGTGGCATAAGGCTGGACACTTGGGACTGAGAGGATTGATGAGATTGGGTGAGCAAATGCAGACCCTTTCAAGCAATAATGCATGGCCCCCATTCCATGGGTCCCAACTCTCCATGTTCAAGGGAATATTACTACAGCTATAACATGTACAGGAAACCTAGAGAATGGACACACTGTGAATACGAAAGGTTTCTAAAACTCAACGAATAGTCCCTCTCCTGGTGCTCCAGTTTGACTTTCCAACTGCCTTACTATCAATCTCCCAACTTGGAGAGACAGGCCCTTAACCTCCTGGTTTGAACAGGTTCCCAATTTGGCAGAGGATGGAAGGGACGAGGGAGAACCCATGAGAGAGTAGCTGTTAGGCATTTGGACGGGCACATGTCAATCTAATTTCCCGGCAGGAAGAAGAATTAACCAAAGTCTCAGCCACCCACCGGGAACCAGTATAGGACATGATCCAAAATTTTGGACTTGCGTTCAGCTCACAAAAAACGAGTTGAGAAATGGAGCTCAGGGGCACAGCAATTCACAAACTGGCAGAGTGATAAAGGACAACTATCGTCCAAAAATCTGTTGAGGGAAGTCAACGAGGCGGACTTGAAAGTGAGGCAAAATAGCAGGAAACAGATTTCAAGAGGTACGTTGGAATCGCCTGTAAAGCACAGGAAGAGGGGCACATCTTGGACAATGGTGCACTTGGCCAAAAAGGGCGTATGCGTTTTCTCCTGAATATATTCAGGAGAAAACGCATACGCCCTTTTTGGCCAAGCAAGCAAGCGGGCAATGCAAATCTGCACTACAAAGAAGTATCACTTCCCACCGGTCAAAAGGGACATCCACAAAATGTGTAAAAACCAGAAAGGCAAGACAGGCCCTGGAGAACAGGGAGCCTTGTTATGCTGATGGGCGGGATGTAAATTGCCAACTGCCTCACTGGAGGAGTGCATTGTGTTTCCTAAAACAAGTAAACAACAGAGCTACAGAGCCAAGGCCACTTCCAGTCTAGGGAATATACCTGGGGAAAACTGAAAATCAATAAGAAAGAGCCACCTCCAAATTTAGGGCTGCACTGACTACAAGAACCTCAACTTGGGTACACCTTAAATATCCCAGGAAATATAAAAATGGTTCAAAACATTGTGGTACTTACGTACGATGGAATATCCCTCAGCCATGAAATCAATGTCATTAGACCAGTAGCAGCAAAGTGAGTGGATTCAGGTACGATGATTCTAAGTGAAATAAGTCACACAGAAAAAGAAACTTATCATAAGATATCACTTATGAAGATCCTGTAAACATGGCTACACGTGAACTGAGTTAGGAAAGAGAACAGAGTCTCACATTTAGAAAACACTCTTATGCCTGCATAAAGGGGAAGGAGAGGTGGGGTGATGCATAAAACCAGAGTTTGATATAAGCACAGGGACCGTTCCAAAAACCAACTTTGGAATAGACATGACCTACACCTTCCTCAGTGAAAGAGACTCAAAACCCCATATTTCCCGCAGAGGAATATAACTGACTAGTAAGAATCTTAAAACCTATGTATTGATATGACTCCATAAGGGAATCAAGTGTGTCTAGAGTGGCATAAACATGGCAGCGAGAATCAGCTCAAACCCACTATAAAAAGGAATTTCAAAAGCAAAACCAAAAAACAGGGAAATTCTTTACAATTCCTTCAGGGTGTCTGAGGAAACCTGGAAAGACCCTATCTACAATGACAGCTGGATGTGGCATAAGGCTGGACACTTGGGACTGAGAGGATTGGTGAGATTGGGTGAGCAAATGCAGACCCTTTCAAGCAATAATGCATGGCCCCCATTCCATGGGTCCCAACTCTCCAGGTTGAAGGGAATATTACTACAGCTATAACATGTACAGGAAACCTAGAGAATGGACACACTGTGAATACGAAAGGTTTCTAAAACTCAACAAATAGTCCCTCTCCTGGTGCTCCAGTTTGACTTTCCAACTGCCTTACTATCAATCTCCCAACTTGGACAGACAGGCCCTTTAACCTCCTGGTTTGCACAGGTTCCCAATTTGGCAGAGGATGGAAGGGACGAGGGAACCCATGAGAGAGTAGCTGTTAGGCATTTGGAAGGGCACATGTCACTCTAATTTCCCGGCAGGAAGACGAATTAACCAAAGTCTCAGCCACCCACCGGGAACCAGTATAGGACATGATCCAAAATTTTGGACTTGCGTTCAGCTCACAAAAAACGAGTTGAGAAATGGAGCTCAGGGGCACAGCAATTCACAAACTGGCAGAGTGATAAAGGACAACTATTGTCCAAAAATCTGTTGAGGGAAGTCAACGAGGCGGACTTGAAAGCGAGGCAAAATAGCAGGAAACAGATTTCAAGAGGTACGTTGGAATCGCCTGTAAAGCACAGGAAGAGGGGCACAACTTGGACAATGGTGCACTTGGCCAAAAAGGGCGTATGCGTTTTCTCCTGAATATATTCAGGAGAAAACGCATACGCCCTTTTTGGCCAAGCAAGCAAGCGGGCAATGCAAATCTGCACTACAAAGAAGTATCACTTCCCACCGGTCAAAAGGGACATCCACAAAATGTGTAAAAACCAGTAAGGCAAGACAGGCCCTGGAGAACTGGGAGCCTTGTTATGCTGATGGGCGGGATGTAAATTGCCAACTGCCTCACTGGAGGAGTGCATTGTGTTCCCTAAAACAAGTAAACAACAGAGCTACAGAGCCAAGGCCACTTCCAGTCTAGGGAATATACCTGGGGAAAACTGAAAATCAATAAGAAAGAGCCACCTCCAAATTTAGGGCTGCACTGACTACAAGAACCTCAACTTGGGTACACCTTAAATATCCCAGGAAATATAAAAATGGTTCAAAACATTGTGGTACTTACGTACGATGGAATATCCCTCAGCCATGAAATCAATGTCATAAGACCAGTAGCAGCAAAGTGAGTGGATTCAGGTACGATGATTCTAAGTGAAATAAGTCACACAGAAAAAGAAACTTATCATAAGATATCACTTATAAAGATCCTGTAAACATGGCTACACGTGAACTGAGTTAGGAAAGAGAACAGAGTCTCACATTTAGAAAACACTCTTATGCCTGCATAAAGGGGAAGGAGAGGTGGGGTGATGCATAAAACCAGAGTTTGATATAAGTACAGGGACCGTTCCAAAAACCAACTTTGGAATAGACAAGACCTACACCTTCCTCAGTGAAAGAGACTCAAAACCCCATATTTCCCGCAGAGGAATATATCTGACTAGTAAGAATCTTAAAACCTATGTATTGATATGACTCCATAAGGGAATCAAGTGTGTCTAGAGTGGCATAAACATGGCAGCGAGAATCAGCTCAAACCCACTATAAAAAGGAATTTCAAAAGCAAAACCAAAAAACAGGGAAATTCTTTACAATTCCTTCAGGGTGTCTGAGGAAACCTGGAAAGACCCTGTCTACAATGACAGCTGGATGTGGCATAAGGCTGGACACTTGGGACTGAGAGGATTGGTGAGATTGGGTGAGCAAATGCAGACCCTTTCAAGCAATAATGCATGGCCCCCATTCCATGGGTCCCAACTCTCCAGGTTCAAGGGAATATTACTACAGCTATAACATGTACAGGAAACCTAGAGAATGGACACACTGTGAATACGAAAGGTTTCTAAAACTCAACGAATAGTCCCTCTCCTGGTGCTCCAGTTTGACTTTCCAACTGCCTTACTATCAATCTCCCAACTTGGAGAGACAGGCCCTTTAACCTCCTGGTTTGCACAGGTTCCCAATTTGGCAGAGGATGGAAGGGACGAGGGAGAACCCATGAGAGAGTAGCTGTTAGGCATTTGGACGGGCACATGTCACTCTAATTTCCCGGCAGGAAGAAGAATTAACCAAAGTCTCAGCCACCCACCGGGAACCAGTATAGGACATGATCCAAAATTTTGGACTTGCGTTCAGCTCACAAAAAACGAGTTGAGAAATGGAGCTCAGGGGCACAGCAATTCACAAACTGGCAGAGTGATAAAGGACAACTATCGTCCAAAAATCTGTTGAGGGAAGTCAACGAGGCGGACTTGAAAGCGAGGCAAAATAGCAGGAAACAGATTTCAAGAGGTACCTTGGAATCGCCTGTAAAGCACAGGAAGAGGGGCACAACTTGGACAATGGTGCACTTGGCCAAAAAGGGCGTATGCGTTTTCTCCTGAATATATTCAGGAGAAAACGCATACGCCCTTTTTGGCCAAGCAAGCAAGCGGGCAATGCAAATCTGCACTACAAAGAAGTATCACTTCCCACCGGTCAAAAGGGACATCCACAAAATGTGTAAAAACCAGAAAGGCAAGACAGGCCCTGGAGAACTGGGAGCCTTGTTTTGCTGATGGGCGGGATGTAAATTGCCAACTGCCTCACTGGAGGAGTGCATTGTGTTCCCTAAAACAAGTAAACAACAGAGCTACAGAGCCAAGGCCACTTCCAGTCTAGGGAATATACCTGGGGAAAACTGAAAATCAATAAGAAAGAGCCACCTCCAAATTTAGGGCTGCACTGGCTACAAGAACCTCAACTTGGGTACACCTTAAATATCCCAGGAAATATAAAAATGGTTCAAAACATTGTGGTACTTACGTACGATGGAATATCCCTCAGCCATGAAATCAATGTCATAAGACCAGTAGCAGCAAAGTGAGTGGATTCAGGTACGATGATTCTAAGTGAAATAAGTCACACAGAAAAAGAAACTTATCATAAGATATCACTTATGAAGATCCTGTAAACATGGCTACACGTGAACTGAGTTAGGAAAGAGAACAGAGTCTCACATTTAGAAAACACTCTTATGCCTGCATAAAGGGGAAGGAGAGGTGGGGTGATGCATAAAACCAGAGTTTGATATAAGCACAGGGACCGTTTCAAAAACCAACTTTGGAATTGACAAGACCGACACCTTCCTCAGTGAAAGAGACTCAAAACCCCATATTTCCCACAGAGGAATATATCTGACTAGTAAGAATCTTAAAACCTATGTATTGATATGTCTCCATAAGGGAATCAAGTGTGTCTAGAGTGGCATAAACATGGCAGCGAGAATCAGCTCAAACCCACTATAAAAAGGAATTTCAAAAGCAAAACCAAAAAACAGGGAAATTCTTTACAATTCCTTCAGGGTGTCTGAGGAAACCTGGAAAGACCCTGTCTACAATGACAGCTGGATGTGGCATAAGGCTGGACACTTGGGACTGAGAGGATTGGTGAGATTGGGTGAGCAAATGCAGACCCTTTCAAGCAATAATGCATGGCCCCCATTCCATGGGTCCCAACTCTCCATGTTCAAGGGAATATTACTACAGCTATAACATGTACAGGAAACCTAGAGAATGGACACACTGTGAATACGAAAGGTTTCTAAAACTCAACGAATAGTCCCTCTCCTGGTGCTCCAGTTTGACTTTCCAACTGCCTTACTATCAATCTCCCAACTTGGAGAGACAGGCCCTTAACCTCCTGGTTTGAACAGGTTCCCAACTTGGCAGAGGATGGAAGGGACGAGGGAGAACCCATGAGAGAGTAGCTGTTAGGCATTTGGACGGGCACATGTCAATCTAATTTCCCGGCAGGAAGAAGAATTAACCAAAGTCTCAGCCACCCACCGGGAACCAGTATAGGACATGATCCAAAATTTTGGACTTGCGTTCAGCTCACAAAAAACGAGTTGAGAAATGGAGCTCAGGGGCACAGCAATTCACAAACTGGCAGAGTGATAAAGGACAACTATCGTCCAAAAATCTGTTGAGGGAAGTCAACGAGGCGGACTTGAAAGTGAGGCAAAATAGCAGGAAACAGATTTCAAGAGGTACGTTGGAATCGCCTGTAAAGCACAGGAAGAGGGGCACAACTTGGACAATGGTGCACTTGGCCAAAAAGGGCGTATGCGTTTTCTCCTGAATATATTCAGGAGAAAACGCATACGCCCTTTTTGGCCAAGCAAGCAAGCGGGCAATGCAAATCTGCACTACAAAGAAGTATCACTTCCCACCGGTCAAAAGGGACATCCACAAAATGTGTAAAAACCAGAAAGGCAAGACAGGCCCTGGAGAACAGGGAGCCTTGTTATGCTGATGGGCGGGATGTAAATTGCCAACTGCCTCACTGGAGGAGTGCATTGTGTTTCCTAAAACAAGTAAACAACAGAGCTACAGAGCCAAGGCCACTTCCAGTCTAGGGAATATACCTGGGGAAAACTGAAAATCAATAAGAAAGAGCCACCTCCAAATTTAGGGCTGCACTGGCTACAAGAACCTCAACTTGGGTACACCTTAAATATCCCAGGAAATATAAAAATGGTTCAAAACATTGTGGTACTTACGTACGATGGAATATCCCTCAGCCATGAAATCAATGTCATAAGACCAGTAGCAGCAAAGTGAGTGGATTCAGGTACGATGATTCTAAGTCAAATAAGTCACACAGAAAAAGAAACTTATCATAAGATATCACTTATGAAGATCCTGTAAACATGGCTACACGTGAACTGAGTTAGGAAAGAGAACAGAGTCTCACATTTAGAAAACACTCTTATGCCTGCATAAAGGGGAAGGAGAGGTGGGGTGATGCATAAAACCAGAGTTTGATATAAGCACAGGGACCGTTCCAAAAACCAACTTTGGAATAGACATGACCTACACCTTCCTCAGTGAAAGAGACTCAAAACCCCATATTTCCCGCAGAGGAATATAACTGACTAGTAAGAATCTTAAAACCTATGTATTGATATGACTCCATAAGGGAATCAAGTGTGTCTAGAGTGGCATAAACATGGCAGCGAGAATCAGCTCAAACCCACTATAAAAAGGAATTTCAAAAGCAAAACCAAAAAACAGGGAAATTCTTTACAATTCCTTCAGGGTGTCTGAGGAAACCTGGAAAGACCCTATCTACAATGACAGCTGGATGTGGCATAAGGCTGGACACTTGGGACTGAGAGGATTGGTGAGATTGGGTGAGCAAATGCAGACCCTTTCAAGCAATAATGCATGGCCCCCATTCCATGGGTCCCAACTCTCCAGGTTGAAGGGAATATTACTACAGCTATAACATGTACAGGAAACCTAGAGAATGGACACACTGTGAATACGAAAGGTTTCTAAAACTCAACAAATAGTCCCTCTCCTGGTGCTCCAGTTTGACTTTCCAACTGCCTTACTATCAATCTCCCAACTTGGACAGACAGGCCCTTTAACCTCCTGGTTTGCACAGGTTCCCAATTTGGCAGAGGATGGAAGGGACGAGGGAACCCATGAGAGAGTAGCTGTTAGGCATTTGGATGGGCACATGTCACTCTAATTTCCCGGCCGGAAGACGAATTAACCAAAGTCTCAGCCACCCACCGGGAACCAGTATAGGACATGATCCAAAATTTTGGACTTGCGTTCAGCTCACAAAAAACGAGTTGAGAAATGGAGCTCAGGGGCACAGCAATTCACAAACTGGCAGAGTGGTAAAGGACAACTATTGTCCAAAAATCTGTTGAGGGAAGTCAACGAGGCGGACTTGAAAGCGAGGCAAAATAGCAGGAAACAGATTTCAAGAGGTACGTTGGAATCGCCTGTAAAGCACAGGAAGAGGGGCACAACTTGGACAATGGTGCACTTGGCCAAAAAGGGCGTATGCGTTTTCTCCTGAATATATTCAGGAGAAAACGCATACGCCCTTTTTGGCCAAGCAAGCAAGCGGGCAATGCAAATCTGCACTACAAAGAAGTATCACTTCCCACCGGTCAAAAGGGACATCCACAAAATGTGTAAAAACCAGTAAGGCAAGACAGGCCCTGGAGAACTGGGAGCCTTGTTATGCTGATGGGCGGGATGTAAATTGCCAACTGCCTCACTGGAGGAGTGCATTGTGTTCCCTAAAACAAGTAAATAACAGAGCTACAGAGCCAAGGCCACTTCCAGTCTAGGGAATATACCTTGGGAAATCTGAAAATCAAAAAGAAAGAGCCACCTCCAAATTTAGGGCTGCACTGACTACAAGAACCTCAACTTGGGTACACCTTAAATATCCCAGGAAATATAAAAATGGTTCAAAACATTGTGGTACTTACGTACGATGGAATATCCCTCAGCCATGAAATCAATGTCATAAGACCAGTAGCAGCAAAGTGAGTGGATTCAGGTACGATGATTCTAAGTGAAATAAGTTACACAGAAAAAGAAACTTATCATAAGATATCACTTATGAAGATCCTGTAAACATGGCTACACGTGAACTGAGTTAGGAAAGAGAACAGAGTCTCACATTTAGAAAACACGCTTATGCCTGCATAAAGGGGAAGGAGAGGTGGGGTGATGCATAAAACCAGAGTTTGATATAAGCACAGGGACCGTTTCAAAAACCAACTTTGGAATTGACAAGACCGACACCTTCCTCAGTGAAAGAGACTCAAAACCCCATATTTCCCACAGAGGAATATATCTGACTAGTAAGAATCTTAAAACCTATGTATTGATATGTCTCCATAAGGGAATCAAGTGTGTCTAGAGTGGCATAAACATGGCAGCGAGAATCAGCTCAAACCCACTATAAAAAGGAATTTCAAAAGCAAAATCAAAAAACAGGGAAATTCTTTACAATTCCTTCAGGGTGTCTGAGGAAACCTGGAAAGACCCTATCTACAATGACAGCTGGATGTGGCATAAGGCTGGACACTTGGGACTGAGAGGATTGGTGAGATTGGGTGAGCAAATGCAGACCCTTTCAAGCAATAATGCATGGCCCCCATTCCATGGGTCCCAACTCTCCAGGTTCAAGGGAATATTACTACAGCTATAACATGTACAGGAAACCTAGAGAATGGACACACTGTGAATACGAAAGGTTTCTAAAACTCAACGAATAGTCCTTCTCCTGGTGCTCCAGTTTGACTTTCCAACTGCCTTACTATCAATCTCCCAACTTGGAGAGACAGGCCCTTTAACCTCCTGGTTTGCACAGGTTCCCAATTTGGCAGAGGATGGAAGGGACGAGGGAGAACCCATGAGAGAGTAGCTGTTAGGCATTTGGACGGGCACATGTCACTCTAATTTCCCGGCAGGAAGAAGAATTAACCAAAGTCTCAGCCACCCACCGGGAACCAGTATAGGACATGATCCAAAATTTTGGACTTGCGTTCAGCTCACAAAAAACGAGTTGAGAAATGGAGCTCAGGGGCACAGCAATTCACAAACTGGCAGAGTGATAAAGGACAACTATCGTCCAAAAATCTGTTGAGGGAAGTCAACGAGGCGGACTTGAAAGTGAGGCAAAATAGCAGGAAACAGATTTCAAGAGGTACGTTGGAATCGCCTGTAAAGCACAGGAAGAGGGGCACAACTTGGACAATGGTGCACTTGGCCAAAAAGGGCGTATGCGTTTTCTCCTGAATATATTCAGGAGAAAACGCATACGCCCTTTTTGGCCAAGCAAGCAAGCGGGCAATGCAAATCTGCACTACAAAGAAGTATCACCTCCCACCGGTCAAAAGGGACATCCACAAAATGTGTAAAAACCAGAAAGGCAAGACAGGCCCTGGAGAACAGGGAGCCTTGTTATGCTGATGGGCGGGATGTAAATTGCCAACTGCCTCACTGGAGGAGTGCATTGTGTTCCCTAAAACAAGTAAACAACAGAGCTACAGAGCCAAGGCCACTTCCAGTCTAGGGAATATACCTGGGGAAAACTGAAAATCAATAAGAAAGAGCCACCTCCAAATTTAGGGCTGCACTGGCTACAAGAACCTCAACTTGGGTACACCTTAAATATCCCAGGAAATATAAAAATGGTTCAAAACATTGTGGTACTTACGTACGATGGAATATCCCTCAGCCATGAAATCAATGTCATAAGACCAGTAGCAGCAAAGTGAGTGGATTCAGGTACGATGATTCTAAGTGAAATAAGTCACACAGAAAAAGAAACTTATCATAAGATATCACTTATGAAGATCCTGTAAACATGGCTACACGTGAACTGAGTTAGGAAAGAGAACAGAGTCTCACATTTAGAAAACACTCTTATGCCTGCATAAAGGGGATGGAGAGGTGGGGTGATGCATAAAACCAGAGTTTGATATAAGCACAGGGACCGTTCCAAAAACCAACTTTGGAATAGACAAGACCTACACCTTCCTCAGTGAAAGAGACTCAAAACCCCATATTTCCCGCAGAGGAATATATCTGACTAGTAAGAATCTTAAAACCTATGTATTGATATGACTCCATAAGGGAATCAAGTGTGTCTAGAGTGGCATAAACATGGCAGCGAGAATCAGCTCAAACCCACTATAAAAAGGAATTTCAAAAGCAAAACCAAAAAACAGGGAAATTCTTTACAATTCCTTCAGGGTGTCTGAGGAAACCTGGAAAGACCCTATCTACAATGACAGCTGGATGTGGCATAAGGCTGGACACTTGGGACTGAGAGGATTGGTGAGATTGGGTGAGCAAATGCAGACCCTTTCAAGCAATAATGCATGGCCCCCATTCCATGGGTCCCAACTCTCCAGGTTCAAGGGAATATTACTACAGCTATAACATGTACAGGAAACCTAGAGAATGGACACACTGTGAATACGAAAGGTTTCTAAAACTCAACGAATAGTCCCTCTCCTGGTGCTCCAGTTTGACTTTCCAACTGCCTTACTATCAATCTCCCAACTTGGAGAGACAGGCCCTTTAACCTCCTGGTTTGCACAGGTTCCCAATTTGGCAGAGGATGGAAGGGACGAGGGAGAACCCATGAGAGAGTAGCTGTTAGGCATTTGGACGGGCACATGTCACTCTAATTTCCCGGCAGGAAGAAGAATTAACCAAAGTCTCAGCCACCCACCGGGAACCAGTATAGGACATGATCCAAAATTTTGGACTTGCGTTCAGCTCACAAAAAACGAGTTGAGAAATGGAGCTCAGGGGCACAGCAATTCACAAACTGGCAGAGTGATAAAGGACAACTATCGTCCAAAAATCTGTTGAGGGAAGTCAACGAGGCGGACTTGAAAGCGAGGCAAAATAGCAGGAAACAGATTTCAAGAGGTACCTTGGAATCGCCTGTAAAGCACAGGAAGAGGGGCACAACTTGGACAATGGTGCACTTGGCCAAAAAGGGCGTATGCGTTTTCTCCTGAATATATTCAGGAGAAAACGCATACGCCCTTTTTGGCCAAGCAAGCAAGCGGGCAATGCAAATCTGCACTACAAAGAAGTATCACTTCCCACCGGTCAAAAGGGACATCCACAAAATGTGTAAAAACCAGAAAGGCAAGACAGGCCCTGGAGAACAGGGAGCCTTGTTATGCTGATGGGCGGGATGTAAATTGCCAACTGCCTCACTGGAGGAGTGCATTGTGTTCCCTAAAACAAGTAAACAACAGAGCTACAGAGCCAAGGCCACTTCCAGTCTAGGGAATATACCTGGGGAAAACTGAAAATCAATAAGAAAGAGCCACCTCCAAATTTAGGGCTGCACTGGCTACAAGAACCTCAACTTGGGTACACCTTAAATATCCCAGGAAATATAAAAATGGTTCAAAACATTGTGGTACTTACGTACGATGGAATATCCCTCAGCCATGAAATCAATGTCATAAGACCAGTAGCAGCAAAGTGAGTGGATTCAGGTACGATGATTCTAATTGAAATAAGTCACACAGAAAAAGAAACTTATCATAAGATATCACTTATGAAGATCCTGTAAACATGGCTACACGTGAACTGAGTTAGGAAAGAGAACAGAGTCTCACATTTAGAAAACACTCTTATGCCTGCATAAAGGGGAAGGAGAGGTGGGGTGATGCATAAAACCAGAGTTTGATATAAGCACAGGGACCGTTTCAAAAACCAACTTTGGAATTGTCAAGACCGACACCTTCCTCAGTGAAAGAGACTCAAAACCCCATATTTCCCACAGAGGAATATATCTGACTAGTAAGAATCTTAAAACCTATGTATTGATATGTCTCCATAAGGGAATCAAGTGTGTCTAGAGTGGCATAAACATGGCAGCGAGAATCAGCTCAAACCCACTATAAAAAGGAATTTCAAAAGCAAAACCAAAAAACAGGGAAATTCTTTACAATTCCTTCAGGGTGTCTGAGGAAACCTGGAAAGACCCTGTCTACAATGACAGCTGGATGTGGCATAAGGCTGGACACTTGGGACTGAGAGGATTGATGAGATTGGGTGAGCAAATGCAGACCCTTTCAAGCAATAATGCATGGCCCCCATTCCATGGGTCCCAACTCTCCATGTTCAAGGGAATATTACTACAGCTATAACATGTACAGGAAACCTAGAGAATGGACACACTGTGAATACGAAAGGTTTCTAAAACTCAACGAATAGTCCCTCTCCTGGTGCTCCAGTTTGACTTTCCAACTGCCTTACTATCAATCTCCCAACTTGGAGAGACAGGCCCTTAACCTCCTGGTTTGAACAGGTTCCCAATTTGGCAGAGGATGGAAGGGACGAGGGAGAACCCATGAGAGAGTAGCTGTTAGGCATTTGGACGGGCACATGTCAATCTAATTTCCCGGCAGGAAGAAGAATTAACCAAAGTCTCAGCCACCCACCGGGAACCAGTATAGGACATGATCCAAAATTTTGGACTTGCATTCAGCTCACAAAAAACGAGTTGAGAAATGGAGCTCAGGGGCACAGCAATTCACAAACTGGCAGAGTGATAAAGGACAACTATCGTCCAAAAATCTGTTGAGGGAAGTCAACGAGGCGGACTTGAAAGTGAGGCAAAATAGCAGGAAACAGATTTCAAGAGGTACGTTGGAATCGCCTGTAAAGCACAGGAAGAGGGGCACAACTTGGACAATGGTGCACTTGGCCAAAAAGGGCGTATGCGTTTTCTCCTGAATATATTCAGGAGAAAACGCATACGCCCTTTTTGGCCAAGCAAGCAAGCGGGCAATGCAAATCTGCACTACAAAGAAGTATCACTTCCCACCGGTCAAAAGGGACATCCACAAAATGTGTAAAAACCAGAAAGGCAAGACAGGCCCTGGAGAACAGGGAGCCTTGTTATGCTGATGGGCGGGATGTAAATTGCCAACTGCCTCACTGGAGGAGTGCATTGTGTTTCCTAAAACAAGTAAACAACAGAGCTACAGAGCCAAGGCCACTTCCAGTCTAGGGAATATACCTGGGGAAAACTGAAAATCAATAATAAAGAGCCACCTCCAAATTTAGGGCTGAACTGGCTACAAGAACCTCAACTTGGGTACACCTTAAATATCCCAGGAAATATAAAAATGGTTCAAAACATTGTGGTACTTACGTACGATGGAATATCCCTCAGCCATGAAATCAATGTCATAAGACCAGTAGCAGCAAAGTGAGTGGATTCAGGTACGATGATTCTAAGTCAAATAAGTCACACAGAAAAAGAAACTTATCATAAGATATCACTTATGAAGATCCTGTAAACATGGCTACACGTGAACTGAGTTAGGAAAGAGAACAGAGTCTCACATTTAGAAAACACTCTTATGCCTGCATAAAGGGTAAGGAGAGGTGGGGTGATGCATAAAACCAGAGTTTGATATAAGCACAGGGACCGTTCCAAAAACCAACTTTGGAATAGACATGACCTACACCTTCCTCAGTGAAAGAGACTCAAAACCCCATATTTCCCGCAGAGGAATATAACTGACTAGTAAGAATCTTAAAACCTATGTATTGATATGACTCCATAAGGGAATCAAGTGTGTCTAGAGTGGCATAAACATGGCAGCGAGAATCAGCTCAAACCCACTATAAAAAGGAATTTCAAAAGCAAAACCAAAAAACAGGGAAATTCTTTACAATTCCTTCAGGGTGTCTGAGGAAACCTGGAAAGACCCTATCTACAATGACAGCTGGATGTGGCATAAGGCTGGACACTTGGGACTGAGAGGATTGGTGAGATTGGGTGAGCAAATGCAGACCCTTTCAAGCAATAATGCATGGCCCCCATTCCATGGGTCCCAACTCTCCAGGTTGAAGGGAATATTACTACAGCTATAACATGTACAGGAAACCTAGAGAATGGACACACTGTGAATACGAAAGGTTTCTAAAACTCAACAAATAGTCCCTCTCCTGGTGCTCCAGTTTGACTTTCCAACTGCCTTACTATCAATCTCCCAACTTGGACAGACAGGCCCTTTAACCTCCTGGTTTGCACAGGTTCCCAATTTGGCAGAGGATGGAAGGGACGAGGGAGAACCCATGAGAGAGTAGCTGTTAGGCATTTGGACGGGCACATGTCACTCTAATTTCCCGGCAGGAAGAAGAATTAACCAAAGTCTCAGCCACCCACCGGGAACCAGTATAGGACATGATCCAAAATTTTGGACTTGCGTTCAGCTCACAAAAAACGAGTTGAGAAATGGAGCTCAGGGGCACAGCAATTCACAAACTGGCAGAGTGATAAAGGACAACTATCGTCCAAAAATCTGTTGAGGGAAGTCAACGAGGCGGACTTGAAAGTGAGGCAAAATAGCAGGAAACAGATTTCAAGAGGTACGTTGGAATCGCCTGTAAAGCACAGGAAGAGGGGCACAACTTGGACAATGGTGCACTTGGCCAAAAAGGGCGTATGCGTTTTCTCCTGAATATATTCAGGAGAAAACGCATACGCCCTTTTTGGCCAAGCAAGCAAGCGGGCAATGCAAATCTGCACTACAAAGAAGTATCACTTCCCACCGGTCAAAAGGGACATCCACAAAATGTGTAAAAACCAGAAAGGCAAGACTGGCCCTGGAGAACTGGGAGCCTTGTTATGCTGATGGGCGGGATGTAAACTGCCAACTGCCTCACTGGAGGAGTGCATTGTGTTCCCTAAAACAAGTAAACAACAGAGCTACAGAGCCAAGGCCACTTCCAGTCTAGGGAATATACCTTGGGAAAACTGAAAATCAATAAGAAAGAGCCACCTCCAAATTTAGGGCTGCACTGACTACAAGAACCTCAACTTGGGTACACCTTAAATATCCCAGGAAATATAAAAATGGTTCAAAACATTGTGGTACTTACGTATGATGGAATATCCCTCAGCGATGAAATCAATGTCATAAGACCTGTAGCAGCAAAGTGAGTGGATTCAGGTACGATGATTCTAAGTGAAATAAGTCACACAGAAAAAGAAACTTATCATAAGATATCACTTATGAAGATCCTGTAAACATGGCTACACGTGAACTGAGTTAGGAAAGAGAACAGAGTCTCACATTTAGAAAACACTCTTATGCCTGCATAAAGGGGATGGAGAGGTGGGGTGATGCATAAAACCAGAGTTTGATATAAGCACAGGGACCGTTCCAAAAACCAACTTTGGAATAGACAAGACCTACACCTTCCTCAGTGAAAGAGACTCAAAACCCCATATTTCCCACAGAGGAATATATCTGACTAGTAAGAATCTTAAAACCTATGTATTGATATGACTCCATAAGGGAATCAAGTGTGTCTAGAGTGGCATAAACATGGCAGCGAGAATCAGCTCAAACCCACTATAAAAAGGAATTTCAAAAGCAAAACCAAAAAACAGGGAAATTCTTTACAATTCCTTCAGGGTGTCTGAGGAAACCTGGAAAGACCCTATCTATAATGACAGCTGGATGTGGCATAAGGCTGGACACTTGGGACTGAGAGGATTGGTGAGATTGGGTGAGCAAATGCAGACCCTTTCAAGCAATAATGCATGGCCCCCATTCCATGGGTCCCAACTCTCCAGGTTCAAGGGAATATTACTACAGCTATAACATGTACAGGAAACCTAGAGAATGGACACACTGTGAATACGAAAGGTTTCTAAAACTCAACGAATAGTCCCTCTCCTGGTGCTCCAGTTTGACTTTCCAACTGCCTTACTATCAATCTCCCAACTTGGAGAGACAGGCCCTTTAACCTCCTGGTTTGCACAGGTTCCCAATTTGGCAGAGGATGGAAGGGACGAGGGAGAACCCATGAGAGAGTAGCTGTTAGGCATTTGGACGGGCACATGTCACTCTAATTTCCCGGCAGGAAGAAGAATTAACCAAAGTCTCAGCCACCCACCGGGAACCAGTATAGGACATGATCCAAAATTTTGGACTTGCGTTCAGCTCACAAAAAACGAGTTGAGAAATGGAGCTCAGGGGCACAGCAATTCACAAACTGGCAGAGTGATAAAGGACAACTATCGTCCAAAAATCTGTTGAGGGAAGTCAACGAGGCGGACTTGAAAGCGAGGCAAAATAGCAGGAAACAGATTTCAAGAGGTACCTTGGAATCGCCTGTAAAGCACAGGAAGAGGGGCACAACTTGGACAATGGTGCACTTGGCCAAAAAGGGCGTATGCGTTTTCTCCTGAATATATTCAGGAGAAAACGCATACGCCCTTTTTGGCCAAGCAAGCAAGCAGGCAATGCAAATCTGCACTACAAAGACGTATCACTTCCCACCGGTCAAAAGGGACATCCACAAAATGTGTAAAAACCAGAAAGGCAAGACAGGCCCTGGAGAACAGGGAGCCTTGTTATGCTGATGGGCGGGATGTAAATTGCCAACTGCCTCACTGGAGGAGTGCATTGTGTTTCCTAAAACAAGTAAACAACAGAGCTACAGAGCCAAGGCCACTTCCAGTCTAGGGAATATACCTGGGGAAAACTGAAAATCAATAATAAAGAGCCACCTCCAAATTTAGGGCTGCACTGGCTACAAGAACCTCAACTTGGGTACACCTTAAATATCCCAGGAAATATAAAAATGGTTCAAAACATTGTGGTACTTACGTACGATGGAATATCCCTCAGCCATGAAATCAATGTCATAAGACCAGTAGCAGCAAAGTGAGTGGATTCAGGTACGATGATTGTAAGTCAAATAAGTCACACAGAAAAAGAAACTTATCATAAGATATCACTTATGAAGATCCTGTAAACATGGCTACACGTGAACTGAGTTAGGAAAGAGAACAGAGTCTCACATTTAGAAAACACTCTTATGCCTGCATAAAGGGTAAGGAGAGGTGGGGTGATGCATAAAACCAGAGTTTGATATAAGCACAGGGACCGTTCCAAAAACCAACTTTGGAATAGACATGACCTACACCTTCCTCAGTGAAAGAGACTCAAAACCCCATATTTCCCGCAGAGGAATATAACTGACTAGTAAGAATCTTAAAACCTATGTATTGATATGACTCCATAAGGGAATCAAGTGTGTCTAGAGTGGCATAAACATGGCAGCGAGAATCAGCTCAAACCCACTATAAAAAGGAATTTCAAAAGCAAAACCAAAAAACAGGGAAATTCTTTACAATTCCTTCAGGGTGTCTGAGGAAACCTGGAAAGACCCTATCTACAATGACAGCTGGATGTGGCATAAGGCTGGACACTTGGGACTGAGAGGATTGGTGAGATTGGGTGAGCAAATGCAGACCCTTTCAAGCAATAATGCATGGCCCCCATTCCATGGGTCCCAACTCTCCAGGTTGAAGGGAATATTACTACAGCTATAACATGTACAGGAAACCTAGAGAATGGACACACTGTGAATACGAAAGGTTTCTAAAACTCAACAAATAGTCCCTCTCCTGGTGCTCCAGTTTGACTTTCCAACTGCCTTACTATCAATCTCCCAACTTGGACAGACAGGCCCTTTAACCTCCTGGTTTGCACAGGTTCCCAATTTGGCAGAGGATGGAAGGGACGAGGGAGAACCCATGAGAGAGTAGCTGTTAGGCATTTGGACGGGCACATGTCACTCTAATTTCCCGGCAGGAAGACGAATTAACCAAAGTCTCAGCCACCCACCGGGAACCAGTATAGGACATGATCCAAAATTTTGGACTTGCGTTCAGCTCACAAAAAACGAGTTGAGAAATGGAGCTCAGGGGCACAGCAATTCACAAACTGGCAGAGTGATAAAGGACAACTATTGTCCAAAAATCTGTTGAGGGAAGTCAACGAGGCGGACTTGAAAGCGAGGCAAAATAGCAGGAAACAGATTTCAAGAGGTACGTTGGAATCGCCTGTAAAGCACAGGAAGAGGGGCACAACTTGGACAATGGTGCACTTGGCCAAAAAGGGCGTATGCGTTTTCTCCTGAATATATTCAGGAGAAAACGCATACGCCCTTTTTGGCCAAGCAAGCAAGCGGGCAATGCAAATCTGCACTACAAAGAAGTATCACTTCCCACCGGTCAAAAGGGACATCCACAAAATGTGTAAAAACCAGAAAGTCAAGACAGGCCCTGGAGAACTGGGAGCCTTGTTATGCTGATGGGCAGGATGTAAATTGCCAACTGCCTCACTGGAGGAGTGCATTGTGTTCCCTAAAACAAGTAAACAACAGAGCTACAGAGCCAAGGCCACTTCCAGTCTAGGGAATATACCTTGGGAAATCTGAAAATCAATAAGAAAGAGCCACCTCCAAATTTAGGGCTGCACTGACTACAAGAACCTCAACTTGGGTACACCTTAAATATCCCAGGAAATATAAAAATGGTTCAAAACATTGTGGTACTTACGTACGATGGAATATCCCTCAGCCATGAAATCAATGTCATAAGACCAGTAGCAGCAAAGTGAGTGGATTCAGGTACGATGATTCTAAGTGAAATAAGTTACACAGAAAAAGAAACTTATCATAAGATATCACTTATGAAGATCCTGTAAACATGGCTACACGTGAACTGAGTTAGGAAAGAGAACAGAGTCTCACATTTAGAAAACACGCTTATGCCTGCATAAAGGGTAAGGAGAGGTGGGGTGATGCATAAAACCAGAGTTTGATATAAGCACAGGGACCGTTTCAAAAACCAACTTTGGAATTGACAAGACCGACACCTTCCTCAGTGAAAGAGACTCAAAACCCCATATTTCCCACAGAGGAATATATCTGACTAGTAAGAATCTTAAAACCTATGTATTGATATGGCTCCATAAGGGAATCAAGTGTGTCTAGAGTGGCATAAACATGGCAGCGAGAATCAGCTCAAACCCACTATAAAAAGGAATTTCAAAAGCAAAATCAAAAAACAGGGAAATTCTTTACAATTCCTTCAGGGTGTCTGAGGAAACCTGGAAAGACCCTATCTACAATGACAGCTGGATGTGGCATAAGGCTGGACACTTGGGACTGAGAGGATTGGTGAGATTGGGTGAGCAAATGCAGACCCTTTCAAGCAATAATGCATGGCCCCCATTCCATGGGTCCCAACTCTCCAGGTTGAAGGGAATATTACTACAGCTATAACATGTACAGGAAACCTAGAGAATGGACACACTGTGAATACGAAAGGTTTCTAAAACTCAACAAATAGTCCCTCTCCTGGTGCTCCAGTTTGACTTTCCAACTGCCTTACTATCAATCTCCCAACTTGGACAGACAGGCCCTTTAACCTCCTGGTTTGCACAGGTTCCCAATTTGGCAGAGGATGGAAGGGACGAGGGAGAACCCATGAGACAGTAGCTGTTAGGCATTTGGACGGGCACATGTCACTCTAATTTCCCGGCAGGAAGACGAATTAACCAAAGTCTCAGCCACCCACCGGGAACCAGTATAGGACATGATCCAAAATTTTGGACTTGCGTTCAGCTCACAAAAAACGAGTTGAGAAATGGAGCTCAGGGGCACAGCAATTCACAAACTGGCAGAGTGATAAAGGACAACTATCGTCCAAAAATCTGTTGAGGGAAGTCAACGAGGCGGACTTGAAAGTGAGGCAAAATAGCAGGAAACAGATTTCAAGAGGTACGTTGGAATCGCCTGTAAAGCACAGGAAGAGGGGCACAACTTGGACAATGGTGCACTTGGCCAAAAAGGGCATATGCGTTTTCTCCTGAATATATTCAGGAGAAAACGCATACGCCCTTTTTGGCCAAGCAAGCAAGCGGGCAATGCAAATCTGCACTACAAAGAAGTATCACCTCCCACCGGTCAAAAGGGACATCCACAAAATGTGTAAAAACCAGAAAGGCAAGACAGGCCCTGGAGAACAGGGAGCCTTGTTATGCTGATGGGCGGGATGTAAATTGCCAACTGCCTCACTGGAGGAGTGCATTGTGTTCCCTAAAACAAGTAAACAACAGAGCTACAGAGCAAAGGCCACTTCCAGTCTAGGGAATATACCTGGGGAAAACTGAAAATCAATAAGAAAGAGCCACCTCCAAATTTAGGGCTGCACTGACTACAAGAACGTCAACTTGGGTACACCTTAAATATCCCAGGAAATATAAAAATGGTTCAAAACATTGTGGTACTTACGTACGATGGAATATCCCTCAGCCATGAAATCAATGTCATAAGACCAGTAGCAGCAAAGTGAGTGGATTCAGGTACGATGATTCTAAGTGAAATAAGTCACACAGAAAAAGAAACTTATCATAAGATATCACTTATGAAGATCCTGTAAACATGGCTACACGTGAACTGAGTTAGGAAAGAGAACAGAGTCTCACATTTAGAAAACACTCTTATGCCTGCTTAAAGGGGAAGGAGAGGTGGGGTGATGCATAAAACCAGAGTTTGATATAAGCACAGGGACCGTTTCAAACACCAACTTTGGAATAGACAAGATCGACACCTTCCTCAGTGAAAGAGACTCAAAACCCCATATTTCCCGCAGAGGAATATATCTGACTAGTAAGAATCTTAAAACCTATGTATTGATATGTCTCCATAAGGGAATCAAGTGTGTCTAGAGTGGCATAAACATGGCAGCGAGAATCAGCTCAAACCCACTATAAAAAGGAATTTCAAAAGCAAAACCAAAAAACACGGAAATTCTTTACAATTCCTTCAGGGTGTCTGAGGAAACCTGGAAAGACCCTATCTACCATGACAGCTGGATGTGGCATAAGGCTGGACACTTGGGACTGAGAGGATTGGTGAGATTGGGTGAGCAAATGCAGACCCTTTCAAGCAATAATGCATGGCCCCCATTCCATGGGTCCCAACTCTCCAGGTTCAAGGGAATATTACTACAGCTATAACATGTACAGGAAACCTAGAGAATGGACACACTGTGAATACGAAAGGTTTCTAAAACTCAACGAATAGTCCCTCTCCTGGTGCTCCAGTTTGACTTTCCAACTGCCTTACTATCAATCTCCCAACTTGGAGAGACAGGCCCTTTAACCTCCTGGTTTGCACAGGTTCCCAATTTGGCAGAGGATGGAAGGGACGAGGGAGAACCCATGAGAGAGTAGCTGTTAGGCATTTGGACGGGCACATGTCACTCTAATTTCCCGGCAGGAAGAAGAATTAACCAAAGTCTCAGCCACCCACCGGGAACCAGTATAGGACATGATCCAAAATTTTGGACTTGCGTTCAGCTCACAAAAAACGAGTTGAGAAATGGAGCTCAGGGGCACAGCAATTCACAAACTGGCAGAGTGATAAAGGACAACTATCGTCCAAAAATCTGTTGAGGGAAGTCAACGAGGCGGACTTGAAAGTGAGGCAAAATAGCAGGAAACAGATTTCAAGAGGTACGTTGGAATCGCCTGTAAAGCACAGGAAGAGGGGCACAACTTGGACAATGGTGCACTTGGCCAAAAAGGGCGTATGCGTTTTCTCCTGAATATATTCAGGAGAAAACGCATACGCCCTTTTTGGCCAAGCAAGCAAGCGGGCAATGCAAATCTGCACTACAAAGAAGTATCACTTCCCACCGGTCAAAAGGGACATCCACAAAATGTGTAAAAACCAGAAAGGCAAGACTGGCCCTGGAGAACTGGGAGCCTTGTTATGCTGATGGGCGGGATGTAAATTGCCAACTGCCTCACTGGAGGAGTGCATTGTGTTCCCTAAAACAAGTAAACAACAGAGCTACAGAGCCAAGGCCACTTCCAGTCTAGGGAATATACCTGGGGAAAACTGAAAATCAATAAGAAAGAGCCACCTCCAAATTTAGGGCTGCACTGGCTACAAGAACCTCAACTTGGGTACACCTTAAATATCCCAGGAAATATAAAAGTGGTTCAAAACATTGTGGTACTTACGTACGATGGAATATCCCTCAGCCATGAAATCTATGTCATAAGACCAGTAGCAGCAAAGTGAGTGGATTCAGGTACGATGATTCTAAGTGAAATAAGTCACACAGAAAAAGAAACTTATCATAAGATATCACTTATGAAGATCCTGTAAACATGGCTACACGTGAACTGAGTTAGGAAAGAGAACAGAGTCTCACATTTAGAAAACACTCTTATGCCTGCATAAAGGGGATGGAGAGGTGGGGTGATGCATAAAACCAGAGTTTGATATAAGCACAGGGACCGTTCCAAAAACCAACTTTGGAATAGACAAGACCTACACCTTCCTCAGTGAAAGAGACTCAAAACCCCATATTTCCCGCAGAGGAATATATCTGACTAGTAAGAATCTTAAAACCTATGTATTGATATGACTCCATAAGGGAATCAAGTGTGTCTAGAGTGGCATAAACATGGCAGCGAGAATCAGCTCAAACCCACTATAAAAAGGAATTTCAAAAGCAAAACCAAAAAACAGGGAAATTCTTTACAATTCCTTCAGGGTGTCTGAGGAAACCTGGAAAGACCCTATCTACAATGACAGCTGGATGTGGCATAAGGCTGGACACTTGGGACTGAGAGGATTGGTGAGATTGGGTGAGCAAATGCAGACCCTTTCAAGCAATAATGCATGGCCCCCATTCCATGGGTCCCAACTCTCCAGGTTCAAGGGAATATTACTACAGCTATAACATGTACAGGAAACCTAGAGAATGGACACACTGTGAATACGAAAGGTTTCTAAAACTCAACGAATAGTCCCTCTCCTGGTGCTCCAGTTTGACTTTCCAACTGCCTTACTATCAATCTCCCAACTTGGAGAGACAGGCCCTTTAACCTCCTGGTTTGCACAGGTTCCCAATTTGGCAGAGGATGGAAGGGACGAGGGAGAACCCATGAGAGAGTAGCTGTTAGGCATTTGGACGGGCACATGTCACTCTAATTTCCCGGCAGGAAGAAGAATTAACCAAAGTCTCAGCCACCCACCGGGAACCAGTATAGGACATGATCCAAAATTTTGGACTTGCGTTCAGCTCACAAAAAACGAGTTGAGAAATGGAGCTCAGGGGCACAGCAATTCACAAACTGGCAGAGTGATAAAGGACAACTATCGTCCAAAAATCTGTTGAGGGAAGTCAACGAGGCGGACTTGAAAGTGAGGCAAAATAGCAGGAAACAGATTTCAAGAGGTACGTTGGAATCGCCTGTAAAGCACAGGAAGAGGGGCACAACTTGGACAATGGTGCACTTGGCCAAAAAGGGCGTATGCGTTTTCTCCTGAATATATTCAGGAGAAAACGCATACGCCCTTTTTGGCCAAGCAAGCAAGCGGGCAATGCAAATCTGCACTACAAAGAAGTATCACTTCCCACCGGTCAAAAGGGACATCCACAAAATGTGTAAAAACCAGAAAGGCAAGACAGGCCCTGGAGAACTGGGAGCCTTTTTATGCTGATGGGCGGGATGTAAATTGCCAACTGCCTCACTGGAGGAGTGCATTGTGTTCCCTAAAACAAGTAAACAACAGAGCTACAGAGCCAAGGCCACTTCCAGTCTAGGGAATATACCTGGGGAAAACTGAAAATCAATAAGAAAGAGCCACCTCCAAATTTAGGGCTGCACTGGCTACAAGAACCTCAACTTGGGTACACCTTAAATATCCCAGGAAATATAAAAATGGTTCAAAACATTGTGGTACTTACGTACGATGGAATATCCCTCAGCCATGAAATCAATGTCATAAGACCAGTAGCAGCAAAGTGAGTGGATTCAGGTACGATGATTCTAAGTGAAATAAGTCACACAGAAAAAGAAACTTATCATAAGATATCACTTATGAAGATCCTGTAAACATGGCTACACGTGAACTGAGTTAGGAAAGAGAACAGAGTCTCACATTTAGAAAACACTCTTATGCCTGCTTAAAGGGGAAGGAGAGGTGGGGTGATGCATAAAACCAGAGTTTGATATAAGCACAGGGACCGTTTCAAACACCAACTTTGGAATAGACAAGATCGACACCTTCCTCAGTGAAAGAGACTCAAAACCCCATATTTCCCGCAGAGGAATATATCTGACTAGTAAGAATCTTAAAACCTATGTATTGATATGTCTCCATAAGGGAATCAAGTGTGTCTAGAGTGGCATAAACATGGCAGCGAGAATCAGCTCAAACCCACTATAAAAAGGAATTTCAAAAGCAAAACCAAAAAACAGGGAAATTCTTTACAATTCCTTCAGGGTGTCTGAGGAAACCTGGAAAGACCCTATCTACCATGACAGCTGGATGTGGCATAAGGCTGGACACTTGGGACTGAGAGGATTGGTGAGATTGGGTGAGCAAATGCAGACCCTTTCAAGCAATAATGCATGGCCCCCATTCCATGGGTCCCAACTCTCCAGGTTCAAGGGAATATTACTACAGCTATAACATGTACAGGAAACCTAGAGAATGGACACACTGTGAATACGAAAGGTTTCTAAAACTCAACGAATAGTCCCTCTCCTGGTGCTCCAGTTTGACTTTCCAACTGCCTTACTATCAATCTCCCAACTTGGAGAGACAGGCCCTTTAACCTCCTGGTTTGCACAGGTTCCCAATTTGGCAGAGGATGGAAGGGACGAGGGAGAACCCATGAGAGAGTAGCTGTTAGGCATTTGGACGGGCACATGTCACTCTAATTTCCCGGCAGGAAGAAGAATTAACCAAAGTCTCAGCCACCCACCGGGAACCAGTATAGGACATGATCCAAAATTTTGGACTTGCGTTCAGCTCACAAAAAACGAGTTGAGAAATGGAGCTCAGGGGCACAGCAATTCACAAACTGGCAGAGTGATAAAGGACAACTATCGTCCAAAAATCTGTTGAGGGAAGTCAACGAGGCGGACTTGAAAGTGAGGCAAAATAGCAGGAAACAGATTTCAAGAGGTACGTTGGAATTGCCTGTAAAGCACAGGAAGAGGGGCACAACTTGGACAATGGTGCACTTGGCCAAAAAGGGCGTATGCGTTTTCTCCTGAATATATTCAGGAGAAAACGCATACGCCCTTTTTGGCCAAGCAAGCAAGCGGGCAATGCAAATCTGCACTACAAAGAAGTATCACTTCCCACCGGTCAAAAGGGACATCCACAAAATGTGTAAAAACCAGAAAGGCAAGACAGGCCCTGGAGAACTGGGAGCCTTGTTATGCTGATGGGCGTGATGTAAATTGCCAACTGCCTCACTGGAGGAGTGCATTGTGTTCCCTAAAACAAGTAAACAACAGAGCTACAGAGCCAAGGCCACTTCCAGTCTAGGGAATATACCTGGGGAAAACTGAAAATCAATAAGAAAGAGCCACCTCCAAATTTAGGGCTGCACTGGCTACAAGAACCTCAACTTGGGTACACCTTAAATATCCCAGGAAATATAAAAATGGTTCAAAACATTGTGGTACTTACGTACGATGGAATATCCCTCAGCCATGAAATCAATGTCATAAGACCAGTAGCAGCAAAGTGAGTGGATTCAGGTACGATGATTCTAAGTGAAATAAGTCACACAGAAAAAGAAACTTATCATAAGATATCACTTATGAAGATCCTGTAAACATGGCTACACGTGAACTGAGTTAGGAAAGAGAACAGAGTCTCACATTTAGAAAACACTCTTATGCCTGCTTAAAGGGGAAGGAGAGGTGGGGTGATGCATAAAACCAGAGTTTGATATAAGCACAGGGACCGTTCCAAAAACCAACTTTGGAATAGACAAGATCGACACCTTCCTCAGTGAAAGAGACTCAAAACCCCATATTTCCCGCAGAGGAATATATCTGACTAGTAAGAATCTTAAAACCTATGTATTGATATGTCTCCATAAGGGAATCAAGTGTGTCTAGAGTGGCATAAACATGGCAGCGAGAATCAGCTCAAACCCACTATAAAAAGGAATTTCAAAAGCAAAACCAAAAAACACGGAAATTCTTTACAATTCCTTCAGGGTGTCTGAGGAAACCTGGAAAGACCCTATCTACCATGACAGCTGGATGTGGCATAAGGCTGGACACTTGGGACTGAGAGGATTGGTGAGATTGGGTGAGCAAATGCAGACCCTTTCAAGCAATAATGCATGGCCCCCATTCCATGGGTCCCAACTCTCCAGGTTCAAGGGAATATTACTACAGCTATAACATGTACAGGAAACCTAGAGAATGGACACACTGTGAATACGAAAGGTTTCTAAAACTCAACGAATAGTCCCTCTCCTGGTGCTCCAGTTTGACTTTCCAACTGCCTTACTATCAATCTCCCAACTTGGAGAGACAGGCCCTTTAACCTCCTGGTTTGCACAGGTTCCCAATTTGGCAGAGGATGGAAGGGACGAGGGAGAACCCATGAGAGAGTAGCTGTTAGGCATTTGGACGGGCACATGTCACTCTAATTTCCCGGCAGGAAGAAGAATTAACCAAAGTCTCAGCCACCCACCGGGAACCAGTATAGGACATGATCCAAAATTTTGGACTTGCGTTCAGCTCACAAAAAACGAGTTGAGAAATGGAGCTCAGGGGCACAGCAATTCACAAACTGGCAGAGTGATAAAGGACAACTATCGTCCAAAAATCTGTTGAGGGAAGTCAACGAGGCGGACTTGAAAGTGAGGCAAAATAGCAGGAAACAGATTTCAAGAGGTACGTTGGAATCGCCTGTAAAGCACAGGAAGAGGGGCACAACTTGGACAATGGTGCACTTGGCCAAAAAGGGCGTATGCGTTTTCTCCTGAATATATTCAGGAGAAAACGCATACGCCCTTTTTGGCCAAGCAAGCAAGCGGGCAATGCAAATCTGCACTACAAAGAAGTATCACTTCCCACCGGTCAAAAGGGACATCCACAAAATGTGTAAAAACCAGAAAGGCAAGACTGGCCCTGGAGAACTGGGAGCCTTGTTATGCTGATGGGCGGGATGTAAATTGCCAACTGCCTCACTGGAGGAGTGCATTGTGTTCCCTAAAACAAGTAAACAACAGAGCTACAGAGCCAAGGCCACTTCCAGTCTAGGGAATATACCTGGGGAAAACTGAAAATCAATAAGAAAGAGCCACCTCCAAATTTAGGGCTGCACTGGCTACAAGAACCTCAACTTGGGTACACCTTAAATATCCCAGGAAATATAAAAGTGGTTCAAAACATTGTGGTACTTACGTACGATGGAATATCCCTCAGCCATGAAATCTATGTCATAAGACCAGTAGCAGCAAAGTGAGTGGATTCAGGTACGATGATTCTAAGTGAAATAAGTCACACAGAAAAAGAAACTTATCATAAGATATCACTTATGAAGATCCTGTAAACATGGCTACACGTGAACTGAGTTAGGAAAGAGAACAGAGTCTCACATTTAGAAAACACTCTTATGCCTGCATAAAGGGGATGGAGAGGTGGGGTGATGCATAAAACCAGAGTTTGATATAAGCACAGGGACCGTTCCAAAAACCAACTTTGGAATAGACAAGACCTACACCTTCCTCAGTGAAAGAGACTCAAAACCCCATATTTCCCGCAGAGGAATATATCTGACTAGTAAGAATCTTAAAACCTATGTATTGATATGACTCCATAAGGGAATCAAGTGTGTCTAGAGTGGCATAAACATGGCAGCGAGAATCAGCTCAAACCCACTATAAAAAGGAATTTCAAAAGCAAAACCAAAAAACAGGGAAATTCTTTACAATTCCTTCAGGGTGTCTGAGGAAACCTGGAAAGACCCTATCTACAATGACAGCTGGATGTGGCATAAGGCTGGACACTTGGGACTGAGAGGATTGGTGAGATTGGGTGAGCAAATGCAGACCCTTTCAAGCAATAATGCATGGCCCCCATTCCATGGGTCCCAACTCTCCAGGTTCAAGGGAATATTACTACAGCTATAACATGTACAGGAAACCTAGAGAATGGACACACTGTGAATACGAAAGGTTTCTAAAACTCAACGAATAGTCCCTCTCCTGGTGCTCCAGTTTGACTTTCCAACTGCCTTACTATCAATCTCCCAACTTGGAGAGACAGGCCCTTTAACCTCCTGGTTTGCACAGGTTCCCAATTTGGCAGAGGATGGAAGGGACGAGGGAGAACCCATGAGAGAGTAGCTGTTAGGCATTTGGACGGGCACATGTCACTCTAATTTCCCGGCAGGAAGACGAATTAACCAAAGTCTCAGCCACCCACCGGGAACCAGTATAGGACATGATCCAAAATTTTGGACTTGCGTTCAGCTCACAAAAAACGAGTTGAGAAATGGAGCTCAGGGGCACAGCAATTCACAAACTGGCAGAGTGATAAAGGACAACTATCGTCCAAAAATCTGTTGAGGGAAGTCAACGAGGCGGACTTGAAAGTGAGGCAAAATAGCAGGAAACAGATTTCAAGAGGTACGTTGGAATCGCCTGTAAAGCACAGGAAGAGGGGCACAACTTGGACAATGGTGCACTTGGCCAAAAAGGGCGTATGCGTTTTCTCCTGAATATATTCAGGAGAAAACGCATACGCCCTTTTTGGCCAAGCAAGAAAGCGGGCAATGCAAATCTGCACTACAAAGAAGTATCACTTCCCACCGGTCAAAAGGGACATCCACAAAATGTGTAAAAACCAGAAAGGCAAGACAGGCCCTGGAGAACAGGGAGCCTTGTTATGCTGACGGGCGGGATGTAAATTGCCAACTGCCTCACTGGAGGAGTGCATTGTGTTCCCTAAAACAAGTAAACAACAGAGCTACAGAGCCAAGGCCACTTCGAGTGTAGGGAATATACCTTGGGAAAACTGAAAATCAATAAGAAAGGGCCACCTCCAAATTTAGAGCTGCACTGACTACAAGAACCTCAACTTGGGTACACCTTAAATATCCCAGGAAATATAAAAATGGTTCAAAACATTGTGGTACTTACGTATGATGGAATATCCCTCAGCGATGAAATCAATGTCATAAGACCAGTAGCAGCAAAGTGAGTGGATTCAGGTACGATGATTCTAAGTGAAATAAGTCACACAGAAAAAGAAACTTATCATAAGATATCACTTATGAAGATCCTGTAAACATGGCTACACGTGAACTGAGTTAGGAAAGAGAACAGACTCTCACATTTAGAAAACACTCTTATGCCTGCATAAAGGGGAAGGAGAGGTGAGGTGATGCATAAAACCAGAGTTTGATATAAGCACAGGGACCGTTCCAAAAACCAACTTTGGAATAGACAAGACCTACACCTTCCTCAGTGAAAGAGACTCAAAACCCCATATTTCCCGCAGAGGAATATATCTGACTAGTAAGAATCTTAAAACCTATGTATTGATATGACTCCATAAGGGAATCAAGTGTGTCTAGAGTGGCATAAACATGGCAGCGAGAATCAGCTCAAACCCAGTATAAAAAGGAATTTCAAAAGCAAAACCAAAAAACAGGGAAATTCTTTACAATTCCTTCAGGGTGTCTGAGGAAACCTGGAAAGACCCTATCTACAATGACAGCTGGATGTGGCATAAGGCTGGACACTTGGGACTGAGAGGATTGGTGAGATTGGGTGAGCAAATGCAGACCCTTTCAAGCAATAATGCATGGCCCCCATTCCATGGGTCCCAACTCTCCAGGTTCAAGGGAATATTACTACAGCTATAACATGTACAGGAAACCTAGAGAATGGACACACTGTGAATACGAAAGGTTTCTAAAGCTCAACGAATAGTCCCTCTCCTGGTGCTCCAGTTTGACTTTCCAACTGCCTTACTATCAATCTCCCAACTTGGAGAGACAGGCCCTTTAACCTCCTGGTTTGCACAGGTTCCCAATTTGGCAGAGGATGGAAGGGACGAGGGAGAACCCATGAGAGAGTAGCTGTTAGGCATTTGGACGGGCACAGGTCACTCTAATTTCCCGGCAGGAAGAAGAATTAACCAAAGTCTCATCCACCCACCAGGAACCAGTATAGGACATGATCCAAAATTTTCGACTTGCGTTCAGCTCACAAAAAACGAGTTGAGAAATGGAGCTCAGGGGCACAGCAATTCACAAACTGGCAGAGTGATAAAGGACAACTATCGTCCAAAAATCTGTTGAGGGAAGTCAACGAGGCGGACTTGAAAGTGAGGCAAAATAGCAGGAAACAGATTTCAAGAGGTACGTTGGAATCGCCTGTAAAGCACAGGAAGAGGGGCACAACTTGGACAATGGTGCACTTGGCCAAAAAGGGCGTATGCGTTTTCTCCTGAATATATTCAGGAGAAAACGCATACGCCCTTTTTGGCCAAGCAAGCAAGCGGGCAATGCAAATCTGCACTACAAAGAAGTATCACTTCCCACCGGTCAAAAGGGACATCCACAAAATGTGTAAAAACCAGAAAGGCAAGACTGGCCCTGGAGAACTGGGAGCCTTGTTATGCTGATGGGCGGGATGTAAATTGCCAACTGCCTCACTGGAGGAGTGCATTGTGTTCCCTAAAACAAGTAAACAACAGAGCTACAGAGCCAAGGCCACTTCCAGTCTAGGGAATATACCTGGGGAAAACTGAAAATCAATAAGAAAGAGCCACCTCCAAATTTAGGGCTGCACTGGCTACAAGAACCTCAACTTGGGTACACCTTAAATATCCCAGGAAATATAAAAGTGGTTCAAAACATTGTGGTACTTACGTACGATGGAATATCCCTCAGCCATGAAATCTATGTCATAAGACCAGTAGCAGCAAAGTGAGTGGATTCAGGTACGATGATTCTAAGTGAAATAAGTCACACAGAAAAAGAAACTTATCATAAGATATCACTTATGAAGATCCTGTAAACATGGCTACACGTGAACTGAGTTAGGAAAGAGAACAGAGTCTCACATTTAGAAAACACTCTTATGCCTGCATAAAGGGGATGGAGAGGTGGGGTGATGCATAAAACCAGAGTTTGATATAAGCACAGGGACCGTTCCAAAAACCAACTTTGGAATAGACAAGACCTACACCTTCCTCAGTGAAAGAGACTCAAAACCCCATATTTCCCGCAGAGGAATATATCTGACTAGTAAGAATCTTAAAACCTATGTATTGATATGACTCCATAAGGGAATCAAGTGTGTCTAGAGTGGCATAAACATGGCAGCGAGAATCAGCTCAAACCCACTATAAAAAGGAATTTCAAAAGCAAAACCAAAAAACAGGGAAATTCTTTACAATTCCTTCAGGGTGTCTGAGGAAACCTGGAAAGACCCTATCTACAATGACAGCTGGATGTGGCATAAGGCTGGACACTTGGGACTGAGAGGATTGGTGAGATTGGGTGAGCAAATGCAGACCCTTTCAAGCAATAATGCATGGCCCCCATTCCATGGGTCCCAACTCTCCAGGTTCAAGGGAATATTACTACAGCTATAACATGTACAGGAAACCTAGAGAATGGACACACTGTGAATACGAAAGGTTTCTAAAACTCAACGAATAGTCCCTCTCCTGGTGCTCCAGTTTGACTTTCCAACTGCCTTACTATCAATCTCCCAACTTGGAGAGACAGGCCCTTTAACCTCCTGGTTTGCACAGGTTCCCAATTTGGCAGAGGATGGAAGGGACGAGGGAGAACCCATGAGAGAGTAGCTGTTAGGCATTTGGACGGGCACATGTCACTCTAATTTCCCGGCAGGAAGACGAATTAACCAAAGTCTCAGCCACCCACCGGGAACCAGTATAGGACATGATCCAAAATTTTGGACTTGCGTTCAGCTCACAAAAAACGAGTTGAGAAATGGAGCTCAGGGGCACAGCAATTCACAAACTGGCAGAGTGATAAAGGACAACTATCGTCCAAAAATCTGTTGAGGGAAGTCAACGAGGCGGACTTGAAAGTGAGGCAAAATAGCAGGAAACAGATTTCAAGAGGTACGTTGGAATCGCCTGTAAAGCACAGGAAGAGGGGCACAACTTGGACAATGGTGCACTTGGCCAAAAAGGGCGTATGCGTTTTCTCCTGAATATATTCAGGAGAAAACGCATACGCCCTTTTTGGCCAAGCAAGAAAGCGGGCAATGCAAATCTGCACTACAAAGAAGTATCACTTCCCACCGGTCAAAAGGGACATCCACAAAATGTGTAAAAACCAGAAAGGCAAGACAGGCCCTGGAGAACAGGGAGCCTTGTTATGCTGATGGGCGGGATGTAAATTGCCAACTGCCTCACTGGAGGAGTGCATTGTGTTCCCTAAAACAAGTAAACAACAGAGCTACAGAGCCAAGGCCACTTCGAGTGTAGGGAATATACCTTGGGAAAACTGAAAATCAATAAGAAAGGGCCACCTCCAAATTTAGAGCTGCACTGACTACAAGAACCTCAACTTGGGTACACCTTAAATATCCCAGGAAATATAAAAATGGTTCAAAACATTGTGGTACTTACGTATGATGGAATATCCCTCAGCGATGAAATCAATGTCATAAGACCAGTAGCAGCAAAGTGAGTGGATTCAGGTACGATGATTCTAAGTGAAATAAGTCACACAGAAAAAGAAACTTATCATAAGATATCACTTATGAAGATCCTGTAAACATGGCTACACGTGAACTGAGTTAGGAAAGAGAACAGAGTCTCACATTTAGAAAACACTCTTATGCCTGCATAAAGGGGAAGGAGAGGTGGGGTGATGCATAAAACCAGAGTTTGATATAAGCACAGGGACCGTTCCAAAAACCAACTTTGGAATAGACAAGACCTACACCTTCCTCAGTGAAAGAGACGCAAAACCCCATATTTCCCGCAGAGGAATATATCTGACTAGTAAGAATCTTAAAACCTATGTATTGATATGACTCCATAAGGGAATCAAGTGAGTCTAGAGTGGCATAAACATGGCAGCGAGAATCAGCTCAAACCCAGTATAAAAAGGAATTTCAAAAGCAAAACCAAAAAACAGGGAAATTCTTTACAATTCCTTCAGGGTGTCTGAGGAAACCTGGAAAGACCCTATCTACAATGACAGCTGGATGTGGCATAAGGCTGGACACTTGGGACTGAGAGGATTGGTGAGATTGGGTGAGCAAATGCAGACCCTTTCAAGCAATAATGCATGGCCCCCATTCCATGGGTCCCAACTCTCCAGGTTCAAGGGAATATTACTACAGCTATAACATGTACAGGAAACCTAGAGAATGGACACACTGTGAATACGAAAGGTTTCTAAAGCTCAACGAATAGTCCCTCTCCTGGTGCTCCAGTTTGACTTTCCAACTGCCTTACTATCAATCTCCCAACTTGGAGAGACAGGCCCTTTAACCTCCTGGTTCGCACAGGTTCCCAATTTGGCAGAGGATGGAAGGGACGAGGGAGAACCCATGAGAGAGTAGCTGTTAGGCATTTGGACGGGCACAGGTCACTCTAATTTCCCGGCAGGAAGAAGAATTAACCAAAGTCTCATCCACCCACCTGGAACCAGTATAGGACATGATCCAAAATTTTCGACTTGCGTTCAGCTCACAAAAAACGAGTTGAGAAATGGAGCTCAGGGGCACAGCAATTCACAAACTGGCAGAGTGATAAAGGACAACTATCGTCCAAAAATCTGTTGAGGGAAGTCAACGAGGCGGACTTGAAAGCGAGGCAAAATAGCAGGAAACAGATTTCAAGAGGTACCTTGGAATCGCCTGTAAAGCACAGGAAGAGGGGCACAACTTGGACAATGGTGCACTTGGCCAAAAAGGGCGTATGCGTTTTCTCCTGAATATATTCAGGAGAAAACGCATACGCCCTTTTTGGCCAAGCATGCAAGCGGGCAATGCAAATCTGCACTACAAAGAAGTATCATTTCCCACCGGTTAAAAGGGACATCCACAAAATGTGTAAAAACCAGAAAGGCAAGACAGGCCCTGGAGAACTGGGAGCCTTGTTATGCTGATTGGCGGGATGTAAATTGCCAACTGCCTCACTGGAGGAGTGCATTGTGTTCCCTAAAACAAGTAAACAACAGAGCTACAGAGCCAAGGCCACTTCCAGTCTAGGGAATATACCTTGGGAAAACTGAAAATCAATAAGAAAGAGCCACCTCCAAATTTAGGGCTGCACTGACTACAAGAACCTCAACTTGGTTACACCTTAAATATCCCAGGAAATATAAAAATGGTTCAAAACTTTGTGGTACTTACGTACGATGGAATATCCCTCAGCCATGAAATCAATGTCATACGACCAGTAGCAGGAAAGTCAGTGGATTCAGGTACGATGATTCTAAGTGAAATAAGTCACACAGAAAAAGAAACTTATCATAAGATATCACTTATGAAGATCCTGTAAACATGGCTACACGTGAACTGAGTTAGGAAAGAGAACAAAGTCTCACATTTAGAAAACACTCTTATGCCTGCATAAAGGGGAAGGAGAGGTGGGGTGATGCATAAAACCAGAGTTTGATATAAGCACAGGGACCGTTCCAAAAACCAACTTTGGAATTGACAAGACCGACACCTTCCTTAGTGAAAGAGACTCAAAACCCCATATTTCCCACAGAGGAATATATCTGACTAGTAAGAATCTTAAAACCTATGTAATGATATGTCTCCATAAGGGAATCAAGTGTGTCTAGAGTGGCATAAACATGGCAGCGAGAATCAGCTCAAACCCACTATAAAAAGGAATTTAACAAGCAAAACCAAAAAACAGGGAAATTCTTTACAATTCCTTCAGGGTGTCTGAGGAAACCTGGAAAGACCCTATCTACAATGACAGCTGGATGTGGCATAAGGCTGGACACTTGGGACTGAGAGGATTGGTGAGATTGGGTGAGCAAATGCAGACCCTTTCAAGCAATAATGCATGGCCCCCATTCCATGGGTCCCAACTCTCCATGTTCAAGGGAATATTACTACAGCTATAACATGTAGAGGAAACCTAGAGAATGGACACACTGTGAATACGAAAGGTTTCTAAAACTCAACGAATAGTCCCTCTCCTGGTGCTCCAGTTTGACTTTCCAACTGCCTTACTATAAATCTCCCAACATGGAGAGACAGGCCCTTTAACCTCCTGGTTTGCACAGGTTCCCAATTTGGCAGAGGATGGAAGGGACGACGGAGAACCCATGAGAGAGTAGCTGTTAGGCATTTGGACGGGCACATGTCACTCTAATTTCCCGGCAGGAAGAAGAATTAACCAAAGTCTCATCCACCCACCGGGAACCAGTATAGGACATGATCCAAAATTTTCGACTTGCGTTCAGCTCACAAAAAACGAGTTGAGAAATGGAGCTCAGGGGCACAGCAATTCACAAACTGGCAGAGTGATAAAGGAAAACTATCGTCCAAAAATCTGTTGAGGGAAGTCAACGAGGCGGACTTGAAAGCGAGGCAAAATAGCAGGAAACAGATTTCAAGAGGTACCTTGGAATCGCCTGTAAAGCACAGGAAGAGGGGCACAACTTGGACAATGGTGCACTTGGCCAAAAAGGGCGTATGCGTTTTCTCCTGAATATATTCAGGAGAAAATGCATACGCCCTTTTTGGCCAAGCATGCAAGCGGGGAATGCAAATCTGCACTACAAAGAAGTATCATTTCCCACCGGTCAAAAGGGACATCCACAAAATGTGTAAAAACCAGAAAGGCAAGACAGGCCTTGGAGAACTGGGAGCCTTGTTATGCTGATGGGCGGGATGTAAATTGCCAACTGCCTCACTGGAGGAGTGCATTGTGTTCCCTAAAACAAGTAAACAACAGAGCTACAGAGCCAAGGCCACATCCAGTCTAGGGAATATACCTTGGGAAAACTGAAAATCAATAAGAAAGAGCCACCTCCAAATTTAGGGCTGCACTGACTACAAGAACCTCAACTTGGGTACACCTTAAATATCCCAGGAAATATACAAATGGTTCAAAACATTGTGGTACTTACGTACGATGGAATATCCCTCAGCCATGAAATCAATGTCATAAGACCAGTAGCAGCAAAGTGAGTGGATTCAGGTACGATGATTCTAAGTGAAATAAGTCACACAGAAAAAGAAACTTATCATAAGATATCACTTATGAAGATCCTGTAAACATGGCTACACGTGAACTGAGTTAGGAAAGAGAACAGAGTCTCACATTTAGAAAACACTCTTATGCCTGCATAAAGGGGAAGGAGAGGTGGGGTGATGCATAAAACCAGTGTTTGATATAAGCACAGGGACCGTTCCAAAAACCAACTTTGGAATAGACAAGACCTACACCTTCCTCAGTGAAAGAGACTCAAAACCCCATATTTCCCGCAGAGGAATATATCTGACTAGTAAGAATCTTAAAACCTATGTATTGATATGACTCCATAAGGGAATCAAGTGTGTCTAGAGTGGCATAAACATGGCAGCGAGAATCAGCTCAAACCCAGTATAAAAAGGAATTTCAAAAGCAAAACCAAAAAACAGGGAAATTCTTTACAATTCCTTCAGGGTGTCAGAGGAAACCTGGAAAGACCCTATCTACAATGACAGCTGGATGTGGCATAAGGCTGGACACTTGGGACTGAGAGGATTGGTGAGATTGGGTGAGCAAATGCAGACCCTTTCAAGCAATAATGCATGGCTCCCATTCCATGGGTCCCAACTCTCCAGGTTCAAGGGAATATTACTACAGCTATAACATGTACAGGAAACCTAGAGAATGGACACACTGTGAATACGAAAGGTTTCTAAAGCTCAACGAATAGTCCCTCTCCTGGTGCTCCAGTTTGACTTTCCAACTGCCTTACTATCAATCTCCCAACTTGGAGAGACAGGCCCTTTAACCTCCTGGTTTGCACAGGTTCCCAATTTGGCAGAGGATGGAAGGGACGAGGGAGAACCCATGAGAGAGTAGCTGTTAGTCATTTGGACGGGCACATGTCACTCTAATTTCCCGGCAGGAAGAAGAATTAACCAAAGTCTCATCCACCCACCAGGAACCAGTATAGGACATGATCCAAAATTTTCGACTTGCGTTCAGCTCACAAAAAACGAGTTGAGAAATGGAGCTCAGGGGCACAGCAATTCACAAACTGGCAGAGTGATAAAGGACAACTATCGTCCAAAAATCTGTTGAGGGAAGTCAACGAGGCGGACTTGAAAGCGAGGCAAAATAGCAGGAAACAGATTTCAAGAGGTACCTTGGAATCGCCTGTAAAGCACAGGAAGAGGGGCACAACTTGGACAATGGTGCACTTGGCCAAAAAGGGCGTATGCGTTTTCTCCTGAATATATTCAGGAGAAAACGCATACGCCCTTTTTGGCCAAGCATGCAAGCGGGGAATGCAAATCTGCACTACAAAGAAGTATCATTTCCCACCGGTCAAAAGGGACATCCACAAAATGTGTAAAAACCAGAAAGGCAAGACAGGCCCTGGAGAACTGGGAGCCTTGTTATGCTGATGGGCGGGATGTAAATTGCCAACTGCCTCACTGGAGGAGTGCATTGTGTTCCCTAAAACAAGTAAACAACAGAGCTACAGAGCCAAGGCCACTTCCAGTCTAGGGAATATACCTTGGGAAAACTGAAAATCAATAAGAAAGAGCCACCTCCAAATTTAGGGCTGCACTGACTACAAGAACCTCAACTTGGGTACACCTTAAATATCCCAGGAAATATAAAAATGGTTCAAAACATTGTGGTACTTACGTACGATGGAATATCCCTCAGCCATGAAATCAATGTCATAAGACCAGTAGCAGCAAAGTGAGTGGATTCAGGTACGATGATTCTAAGTGAAATAAGTCACACAGAAAAAGAAACTTATCATAAGATATCACTTATGAAGATCCTGTAAACATGGCTACACGTGAACTGAGTTAGGAAAGAGAACAGAGTCTCACATTTAGAAAACACTCTTATGCCTGCATAAAGGGGAAGGAGAGGTGGGGTGATGCATAAAACCAGAGTTTGATATAAGCACAGGGACCGTTTCAAAAACCAACTTTGGAACTGACAAGACCGACACCTTCCTCAGTGAAAGAGACTCAAAACCCCATATTTCCCACAGAGGAATATATCTGACTAGTAAGAATCTTAAAACCTATGTATTGATATGTCTCCATAAGGGAATCAAGTGTGTCTAGAGTGGCATAAACATGGCAGCGAGTATCAGCTCAAACCCACTATAAAAATGAATTTCAAAAGCAAAACCAAAAAACAGGGAAATTCTTTACAATTCCTTCAGGGTGTCTGAGGAAACCTGGAAAGACCCTATCTACAATGACAGCTGGATGTGGCATAAGGCTGGACACTTGGGACTGAGAGGATTGGTGAGATTGGGTGAGCGAATGCAGACCCTTTCAAGCAATAATGCATGGCCCCCATTCCATGGGTCCCAACTCTCCATGTTCAAGGGAATATTACTACAGCTATAACATGTACAGGAAACCTAGAGAATGGACACACTGTGAATACGAAAGGTTTCTAAAACTCAACGAATAGTCCCTCTCCTGGTGCTCCAGTTTGACTTTCCAACTGCCTTACTATCAATCTCCCAACTTGGAGAGACAGGCCCTTTAACCTCCTGGTTTGCACAGGTTCCCAATTTGGCAGAGGATGGAAGGGACGAGGGAGAACCCATGAGAGAGTAGCTGTTAGGCATTTGGACGGGCACAAGTCACTCTAATTTCCTGGCAGGAAGAAGAATTAACCAAAGTCTCAGCCACCCACCGGGAACCAGTATAGGACATGATCCAAAATTTTGGACTTGCGTTCAGCTCACAAAAAACGAGTTGAGAAATGGAGCTCAGGGGCACAGCAATTCACAAACTGGCAGAGTGATAAAGGACAACTATCGTCCAAAAATCTGTTGAGGGAAGTCAACGAGGCGGACTTGAAAGCGAGGCAAAATAGCAGGAAATAGATTTCAAGAGGTACGTTGGAATCGCCTGTAAAGCACAGGAAGAGGGGCACAACTTGGACAATGGTGCACTTGGCCAAAAAAGGGCGTATGGGTTTTCTCCTGAATATATTCAGGAGAAAACGCATACGCCCTTTTTTGGCCAAGCAAGTAAGCGGGCAATGCAAATCTGCACTACAAAGAAGTATCATTTCCCACCGGTCAAAAGGGACATCCACAAAATGTGTAAAAACCAGAAAGGCAAGACAGGCCCTAGAGAACTGGGAGCCTTGTTATGCTGATGGGCGGGATGTAAATTGCCAACTGCCTCACTGGAGGAGTGCATTGTGTTCCCTAAAACAAGTAAACAACAGAGCTACAGAGCCAAGGCCACTTCCAGTCTAGGGAATATACCTTGGGAAAACTGAAAATCAATAAGAAAGAGCCACCTCCAAATTTAGGGCTGCACTGACTACAAGAACCTCAACTTGGGTACACCTTAAATATCCCAGGAAATATAAAAATGGTTCAAAACATTGTGGTACTTACGTACGATGGAATATCCCTCAGCCATGAAATCAATGTCATAAGACCAGTAGCAGCAAAGTGAGTGGATTCAGGTACGATGATTCTAAGTGAAATAAGTCACACAGAAAAAGAAACTTATCATAAGATATCACTTATGAAGATCCTGTAAACATGGCTACACGTGAACTGACTTAGGAAAGAGAACAGAGTCTCACATTTAGAAAACACTCTTATGCCTGCATAAAGGGGAAGGAGAGGTGGGGTGATGCATAAAACCAGAGTTTGATATAAGCACAGGGACCGTTTCAAAAACCAACTTTGGAACTGACAAGACCGACACCTTCCTCAGTGAAAGAGACTCAAAACCCCATATTTCCCACAGAGGAATATATCTGACTAGTAAGAATCTTAAAACCTATGTATTGATATGTCTCCATAAGGGAATCAAGTGTGTCTAGAGTGGCATAAACATGGCAGCGAGTATCAGCTCAAACCCACTATAAAAATGAATTTCAAAAGCAAAACCAAAAAACAGGGAAATTCTTTACAATTCCTTCAGGGTGTCTGAGGAAACCTGGAAAGACCCTATCTACAATGACAGCTGGATGTGGCATAAGGCTGGACACTTGGGACTGAGAGGATTGGTGAGATTGGGTGAGCGAATGCAGACCCTTTCAAGCAATAATGCATGGCCCCCATTCCATGGGTCCCAACTCTCCATGTTCAAGGGAATATTACTACAGCTATAACATGTACAGGAAACCTAGAGAATGGACACACTGTGAATACGAAAGGTTTCTAAAACTCAACGAATAGTCCCTCTCCTGGTGCTCCAGTTTGACTTTCCAACTGCCTTACTATCAATCTCCCAACTTGGAGAGACAGGCCCTTTAACCTCCTGGTTTGCACAGGTTCCCAATTTGGCAGAGGATGGAAGGGACGAGGGAGAACCCATGAGAGAGTAGCTGTTAGGCATTTGGACGGGCACAAGTCACTCTAATTTCCTGGCAGGAAGAAGAATTAACCAAAGTCTCAGCCACCCACCGGGAACCAGTATAGGACATGATCCAAAATTTTGGACTTGCATTCAGCTCACAAAAAACGAGTTGAGAAATGGAGCTCAGGGGCACAGCAATTCACAAACTGGCAGAGTGATAAAGGACAACTATCGTCCAAAAATCTGTTGAGGGAAGTCAACGAGGCGGACTTGAAAGCGAGGCAAAATAGCAGGAAATAGATTTCAAGAGGTACGTTGGAATCGCCTGTAAAGCACAGGAAGAGGGGCACAACTTGGACAATGGTGCACTTGGCCAAAAAAGGGCGTATGGGTTTTCTCCTGAATATATTCAGGAGAAAACGCATACGCCCGTTTTTGGCCAAGCAAGTAAGCGGGCAATGCAAATCTGCACTACAAAGAAGTATCATTTCCCACCGGTCAAAAGGGACATCCACAAAATGTGTAAAAACCAGAAAGGCAAGACAGGCCCTAGAGAACTGGGAGCCTTGTTATGCTGATGGGCGGGATGTAAATTGCCAACTGCCTCACTGGAGGAGTGCATTGTGTTCCCTAAAACAAGTAAACAACAGAGCTACAGAGCCAAGGCCACTTCCAGTCTAGGGAATATACCTTGGGAAAACTGAAAATCAATAAGAAAGAGCCACCTCCAAATTTAGGGCTGCACTGACTACAAGAACCTCAACTTGGGTACACCTTAAATATCCCAGGAAATATAAAAATGGTTCAAAATATTGTGGTACTTACGTACGATGGAATATCCCTCAGCCATGAAATCAATGGCATAAGACCAGTAGCAGCAAAGTGAGTGGATTCAGGTACGATGATTCTAAGTGAAATAAGTCACACAGAAAAAGAAACTTATCATAAGATATCACTTATGAAGATCCTGTAAACATGGCTACACGTGAACTGAGTTAGGAAAGAGAACAGAGTCTCACATTTAGAAAACACTCTTATGCCTGCATAAAGGGGAAGGAGAGGTGGGGTGATGCATAAAACCAGAGTTTGATATAAGCACAGGGACCGTTTCAAAAACCAACTTTGGAACTGACAAGACCGACACCTTCCTCAGTGAAAGAGACTCAAAACCCCATATTTCCCACAGAGGAATATATCTGACTAGTAAGAATCTTAAAACCTATGTATTGATATGTCTCCATAAGGGAATCAAGTGTGTCTAGAGTGGCATAAACATGGCAGCGAGTATCAGCTCAAACCCACTATAAAAATGAATTTCAAAAGCAAAACCAAAAAACAGGGAAATTCTTTACAATTCCTTCAGGGTGTCTGAGGAAACCTGGAAAGACCCTATCTACAATGACAGCTGGATGTGGCATAAGGCTGGACACTTGGGACTGAGAGGATTGGTGAGATTGGGTGAGCGAATGCAGACCCTTTCAAGCAATAATGCATGGCCCCCATTCCATGGGTCCCAACTCTCCATGTTCAAGGGAATATTACTACAGCTATAACATGTACAGGAAACCTAGAGAATGGACACACTGTGAATACGAAAGGTTTCTAAAACTCAACGAATAGTCCCTCTCCTGGTGCTCCAGTTTGACTTTCCAACTGCCTTACTATCAATCTCCCAACTTGGAGAGACAGGCCCTTTAACCTCCTGGTTTGCACAGGTTCCCAATTTGGCAGAGGATGGAAGGGACGAGGGAGAACCCATGAGAGAGTAGCTGTTAGGCATTTGGACGGGCACAAGTCACTCTAATTTCCTGGCAGGAAGAAGAATTAACCAAAGTCTCAGCCACCCACCGGGAACCAGTATAGGACATGATCCAAAATTTTGGACTTGCGTTCAGCTCACAAAAAACGAGTTGAGAAATGGAGCTCAGGGGCACAGCAATTCACAAACTGGCAGAGTGATAAAGGACAACTATCGTCCAAAAATCTGTTGAGGGAAGTCAACGAGGCGGACTTGAAAGCGAGGCAAAATAGCAGGAAATAGATTTCAAGAGGTACGTTGGAATCGCCTGTAAAGCACAGGAAGAGGGGCACAACTTGGACAATGGTGCACTTGGCCAAAAAAGGGCGTATGGGTTTTCTCCTGAATATATTCAGGAGAAAACGCATACGCCCTTTTTTGGCCAAGCAAGTAAGCGGGCAATGCAAATCTGCACTACAAAGAAGTATCATTTCCCACCGGTCAAAAGGGACATCCACAAAATGTGTAAAAACCAGAAAGGCAAGACAGGCCCTAGAGAACTGGGAGCCTTGTTATGCTGATGGGCGGGATGTAAATTGCCAACTGCCTCACTGGAGGAGTGCATTGTGTTCCCTAAAACAAGTAAACAACAGAGCTACAGAGCCAAGGCCACTTCCAGTCTAGGGAATATACCTTGGGAAAACTGAAAATCAATAAGAAAGAGCCACCTCCAAATTTAGGGCTGCACTGACTACAAGAACCTCAACTTGGGTACACCTTAAATATCCCAGGAAATATAAAAATGGTTCAAAACATTGTGGTACTTACGTACGATGGAATATCCCTCAGCCATGAAATCAATGTCATAAGACCAGTAGCAGCAAAGTGAGTGGATTCAGGTACGATGATTCTAAGTGAAATAAGTCACACAGAAAAAGAAACTTATCATAAGATATCACTTATGAAGATCCTGTAAACATGGCTACACGTGAACTGACTTAGGAAAGAGAACAGAGTCTCACATTTAGAAAACACTCTTATGCCTGCATAAAGGGGAAGGAGAGGTGGGGTGATGCATAAAACCAGAGTTTGATATAAGCACAGGGACCGTTTCAAAAACCAACTTTGGAACTGACAAGACCGACACCTTCCTCAGTGAAAGAGACTCAAAACCCCATATTTCCCACAGAGGAATATATCTGACTAGTAAGAATCTTAAAACCTATGTATTGATATGTCTCCATAAGGGAATCAAGTGTGTCTAGAGTGGCATAAACATGGCAGCGAGTATCAGCTCAAACCCACTATAAAAATGAATTTCAAAAGCAAAACCAAAAAACAGGGAAATTCTTTACAATTCCTTCAGGGTGTCTGAGGAAACCTGGAAAGACCCTATCTACAATGACAGCTGGATGTGGCATAAGGCTGGACACTTGGGACTGAGAGGATTGGTGAGATTGGGTGAGCGAATGCAGACCCTTTCAAGCAATAATGCATGGCCCCCATTCCATGGGTCCCAACTCTCCATGTTCAAGGGAATATTACTACAGCTATAACATGTACAGGAAACCTAGAGAATGGACACACTGTGAATACGAAAGGTTTCTAAAACTCAACGAATAGTCCCTCTCCTGGTGCTCCAGTTTGACTTTCCAACTGCCTTACTATCAATCTCCCAACTTGGAGAGACAGGCCCTTTAACCTCCTGGTTTGCACAGGTTCCCAATTTGGCAGAGGATGGAAGGGACGAGGGAGAACCCATGAGAGAGTAGCTGTTAGGCATTTGGACGGGCACAAGTCACTCTAATTTCCTGGCAGGAAGAAGAATTAACCAAAGTCTCAGCCACCCACCGGGAACCAGTATAGGACATGATCCAAAATTTTGGACTTGCATTCAGCTCACAAAAAACGAGTTGAGAAATGGAGCTCAGGGGCACAGCAATTCACAAACTGGCAGAGTGATAAAGGACAACTATCGTCCAAAAATCTGTTGAGGGAAGTCAACGAGGCGGACTTGAAAGCGAGGCAAAATAGCAGGAAATAGATTTCAAGAGGTACGTTGGAATCGCCTGTAAAGCACAGGAAGAGGGGCACAACTTGGACAATGGTGCACTTGGCCAAAAAAGGGCGTATGGGTTTTCTCCTGAATATATTCAGGAGAAAACGCATACGCCCGTTTTTGGCCAAGCAAGTAAGCGGGCAATGCAAATCTGCACTACAAAGAAGTATCATTTCCCACCGGTCAAAAGGGACATCCACAAAATGTGTAAAAACCAGAAAGGCAAGACAGGCCCTAGAGAACTGGGAGCCTTGTTATGCTGATGGGCGGGATGTAAATTGCCAACTGCCTCACTGGAGGAGTGCATTGTGTTCCCTAAAACAAGTAAACAACAGAGCTACAGAGCCAAGGCCACTTCCAGTCTAGGGAATATACCTTGGGAAAACTGAAAATCAATAAGAAAGAGCCACCTCCAAATTTAGGGCTGCACTGACTACAAGAACCTCAACTTGGGTACACCTTAAATATCCCAGGAAATATAAAAATGGTTCAAAATATTGTGGTACTTACGTACGATGGAATATCCCTCAGCCATGAAATCAATGGCATAAGACCAGTAGCAGCAAAGTGAGTGGATTCAGGTACGATGATTCTAAGTGAAATAAGTCACACAGAAAAAGAAACTTATCATAAGATATCACTTATGAAGATCCTGTAAACATGGCTACACGTGAACTGAGTTAGGAAAGAGAACAGAGTCTCACATTTAGAAAACACTCTTATGCCTGCATAAAGGGGAAGGAGAGGTGGGGTGATGCATAAAACCAGAGTTTGATATAAGCACAGGGACCGTTCCAAAAACCAACTTTGGAATTGACAAGACCGACACCTTCCTCCGTGAAAGAGACTCAAAACCCCATATTTCCCACAGAGGAATATATCTGACTAGTAAGAATCTTAAAACCTATGTATTGATATGTCTCCATAAGGGAATCAAGTGTGTCTAGAGTGGCATAAACATGGCAGCGAGAATCAGCTCAAACCCACTATAAAAAGGAATTTCAAAAGCAAAACCAAAAAACAGGGAAATTCTTTACAATTCCTTCAGGGTGTCTGAGGAAACCTGGAAAGACCCTATCTACAATGACAGCTGGATGTGGCATAAGGCTGGACACTTGGGACTGAGAGGATTGGTGAGATTGGGTGAGCAAATGCAGACCCTTTCAAGCAATAATGCATGGCCCCCATTCCATGGGTCCCAACTCTCCAGGTTCAAGGGAATATTACTACAGCTATAACATGTACAGGAAACCTAGAGAATGGACACACTGTGAATACGAAAGGTTTCTAAAACTCAACGAATAGTCCCTCTCCTGGTGCTCCAGTTTGACTTTCCAACTGCCTTACTATCAATCTCCCAACTTGGAGAGACAGGCCCTTTAACCTCCTGGTTTGCACAGGTTCCCAATTTGCCAGAGGATGGAAGGGACGAGGGAGAACCCATGAGAGAGTAGCTGTTAGGCATTTGGACGGGCACATGTCACTCTAATTTCCCGGCAGGAAGAAGAATTAACCAAAGTCTCAGCCACCCACCGGGAACCAGTATAGGACATGATCCAAAATTTTGGACTTGCGTTCAGCTCACAAAAAACGAGTTGAGAAATGGAGCTCAGGGGCACAGCAATTCACAAACTGGCAGAGTGATAAAGGACAACTATCGTCCAAAAATCTGTTGAGGGAAGTCAACGAGGCGGACTTGAAAGCGAGGCAAAATAGCAGGAAACAGATTTCAAGAGGTACCTTGGAATCGCCTGTAAAGCACAGGAAGAGGGGCACAACTTGGACAATGGTGCACTTGGCCAAAAAGGGCGTATGCGTTTTCTCCTGAATATATTCAGGAGAAAACGCATACGCCCTTTTTGGCCAAGCAAGCAAGCGGGCAATGCAAATCTGCACTACAAAGAAGTATCATTTCCCACCGGTCAAAAGGGACATCCACAAAATGTGTAAAAACCAGAAAGGCAAGACAGGCCCTGGAGAACTGGGAGCCTTGTTATGCTGATGGGCGGGATGTAAATTGCCAACTGCCTCACTGGAGGAGTGCATTGTGTTCCCTAAAACAAGTAAACAACAGAGCTACAGAGCCAAGGCCACTTCCAGTCTAGGGAATATACCTTGGGAAAACTGAAAATCAATAAGAAAGAGCCACCTCCAAATTTAGGGCTGCACTGGCTACAAGAACCTCAACTTGGGTACACCTTAAATATCCCAGGAAATATAAAAATGGTTCAAAACATTGTGGTACTTACGTACGATGGAATATCCCTCAGCCATGAAATCAATGTCATAAGACCAGTAGCAGCAAAGTGAGTGGATTCAGGTACGATGATTCTAAGTGAAATAAGTCACACAGAAAAAGAAACTTATCATAAGATATCACTTATGAAGATCCTGTAAACATGGCTACACGTGAACTGAGTTAGGAAAGAGAACAGAGTCTCACATTTAGAAAACACTCTTATGCCTGCATAAAGGGGAAGGAGAGGTGGGGTGATGCATAAAACCAGAGTTTGATATAAGCACAGGGACCGTTTCAAAAACCAACTTTGGAACTGACAAGACCGACACCTTCCTCAGTGAAAGAGACTCAAAACCCCATATTTCCCACAGAGGAATATATCTGAGTAGTAAGAATCTTAAAACCTATGTATTGATATGTCTCCATAAGGGAATCAAGTGTGTCTAGAGTGGCATAAACATGGAAGCGAGTATCAGCTCAAACGCACTATAAAAAGGAATTTCAAAAGCAAAACCAAAAAACAGGGAAATTCTTTACAATTCCTTCAGGGTGTCTGAGGAAACCTGGAAAGACCCTATCTACAATGACAGCTGGATGTGGCATAAGGCTGGACACTTGGGACTGAGAGGATTGGTGAGATTGGGTGAGCAAATGCAGACCCTTTCAAGCAATAATGCATGGCCCCCATTCCATGGGTCCCAGCTCTCCAGGTTCAAGGGAATATTACTACAGCTATAACATGTACAGGAAACCTAGAGAATGGACACACTGTGAATACGAAAGGTTTCTAAAGCTCAACGAATAGTCCCTCTCCTGGTGCTCCAGTTTGACTTTCCAACTGCCTTACTATCAATCTCCCAACTTGGAGAGACAGGCCCTTTAACCTCCTGGTTTGCACAGGTTCCCAATTTGGCAGAGGATGGAAGGGACGAGGGAGAACCCATGAGAGAGTAGCTGTTAGGCATTTGGACGGGCACAAGTCACTCTAATTTCCTGGCAGGAAGAAGAATTAACCAAAGTCTCAGCCACCCACCGGGAACCAGTATAGGACATGATCCAAAATTTTGGACTTGCGTTCAGCTCACAAAAAATGAGTTGAGAAATGGAGCTCAGGGGCACAGCAATTCACAAACTGGCAGAGTGATAAAGGACAACTATCGTCCAAAAATCTGTTGAGGGAAGTCAACGAGGCGGACTTGAAAGCGAGGCAAAATAGCAGGAAATAGATTTCAAGAGGTACGTTGGAATCGCCTGTAAAGGACAGGAAGAGGGGCACAACTTGGACAATGGTGCACTTGGCCAAAAAAGGGCGTATGGGTTTTCTCCTGAATATATTCAGGAGAAAACGCATACGCACTTTTTTGGCCAAGCAAGTAAGCGGGCAATGCAAATCTGCACTACAAAGAAGTATCATTTCCCACCGGTCAAAAGGGACATCCACAAAATGTGTAAAAACCAGAAAGGCAAGACAGGCCCTAGAGAACTGGGAGCCTTGTTATGCTGATGGGCGGGATGTAAATTGCCAACTGCCTCACTGGAGGAGTGCATTGTGTTCCCTAAAACAAGTAAACAACAGAGCTACAGAGCCAAGGCCACTTCCAGTCTAGGGAATATACCTTGGGAAAACTGAAAATCAATAAGAAAGAGCCACCTCCAAATTTAGGGCTGCACTGACTACAAGAACCTCAACTTGGGTACACCTTAAATATCCCAGGAAATATAAAAATGGTTCAAAACATTGTGGTACTTACGTACGATGGAATATCCCTCAGCCATGAAATCAATGTCATAAGACCAGTAGCAGCAAAGTGAGTGGATTCAGGTACGATGATTCTAAGTGAAATAAGTCACACAGAAAAAGAAACTTATCATAAGATATCACTTATGAAGATCCTGTAAACATGGCTACACGTGAACTGACTTAGGAAAGAGAACAGAGTCTCACATTTAGAAAACACTCTTATGCCTGCATAAAGGGGAAGGAGAGGTGGGGTGATGCATAAAACCAGAGTTTGATATAAGCACAGGGACCGTTTCAAAAACCAACTTTGGAACTGACAAGACCGACACCTTCCTCAGTGAAAGAGACTCAAAACCCCATATTTCCCACAGAGGAATATATCTGACTAGTAAGAATCTTAAAACCTATGTATTGATATGTCTCCATAAGGGAATCAAGTGTGTCTAGAGTGGCATAAACATGGCAGCGAGTATCAGCTCAAACCCACTATAAAAATGAATTTCAAAAGCAAAACCAAAAAACAGGGAAATTCTTTACAATTCCTTCAGGGTGTCTGAGGAAACCTGGAAAGACCCTATCTACAATGACAGCTGGATGTGGCATAAGGCTGGACACTTGGGACTGAGAGGATTGGTGAGATTGGGTGAGCGAATGCAGACCCTTTCAAGCAATAATGCATGGCCCCCATTCCATGGGTCCCAACTCTCCATGTTCAAGGGAATATTACTACAGCTATAACATGTACAGGAAACCTAGAGAATGGACACACTGTGAATACGAAAGGTTTCTAAAACTCAACGAATAGTCCCTCTCCTGGTGCTCCAGTTTGACTTTCCAACTGCCTTACTATCAATCTCCCAACTTGGAGAGACAGGCCCTTTAACCTCCTGGTTTGCACAGGTTCCCAATTTGGCAGAGGATGGAAGGGACGAGGGAGAACCCATGAGAGAGTAGCTGTTAGGCATTTGGACGGGCACAAGTCACTCTAATTTCCTGGCAGGAAGAAGAATTAACCAAAGTCTCAGCCACCCACCGGGAACCAGTATAGGACATGATCCAAAATTTTGGACTTGCATTCAGCTCACAAAAAACGAGTTGAGAAATGGAGCTCAGGGGCACAGCAATTCACAAACTGGCAGAGTGATAAAGGACAACTATCGTCCAAAAATCTGTTGAGGGAAGTCAACGAGGCGGACTTGAAAGCGAGGCAAAATAGCAGGAAATAGATTTCAAGAGGTACGTTGGAATCGCCTGTAAAGCACAGGAAGAGGGGCACAACTTGGACAATGGTGCACTTGGCCAAAAAAGGGCGTATGGGTTTTCTCCTGAATATATTCAGGAGAAAACGCATACGCCCTTTTTTGGCCAAGCAAGTAAGCGGGCAATGCAAATCTGCACTACAAAGAAGTATCATTTCCCACCAGTCAAAAGGGACATCCACAAAATGTGTAAAAACCAGAAAGGCAAGACAGGCCCTAGAGAACTGGGAGCCTTGTTATGCTGATGGGCGGGATGTAAATTGCCAACTGCCTCACTGGAGGAGTGCATTGTGTTCCCTAAAACAAGTAAACAACAGAGCTACAGAGCCAAGGCCACTTCCAGTCTAGGGAATATACCTTGGGAAAACTGAAAATCAATAAGAAAGAGCCACCTCCAAATTTAGGGCTGCACTGACTACAAGAACCTCAACTTGGGTACACCTTAAATATCCCAGGAAATATAAAAATGGTTCAAAATATTGTGGTACTTACGTACGATGGAATATCCCTCAGCCATGAAATCAATGGCATAAGACCAGTAGCAGCAAAGTGAGTGGATTCAGGTACGATGATTCTAAGTGAAATAAGTCACACAGAAAAAGAAACTTATCATAAGATATCACTTATGAAGATCCTGTAAACATGGCTACACGTGAACTGAGTTAGGAAAGAGAACAGAGTCTCACATTTAGAAAACACTCTTATGCCTGCATAAAGGGGAAGGAGAGGTGGGGTGATGCATAAAACCAGAGTTTGATATAAGCACAGGGACCGTTCCAAAAACCAACTTTGGAATTGACAAGACCGACACCTTCCTCCGTGAAAGAGACTCAAAACCCCATATTTCCCACAGAGGAATATATCTGACTAGTAAGAATCTTAAAACCTATGTATTGATATGTCTCCATAAGGGAATCAAGTGTGTCTAGAGTGGCATAAACATGGCAGCGAGAATCAGCTCAAACCCACTATAAAAAGGAATTTCAAAAGCAAAACCAAAAAACAGGGAAATTCTTTACAATTCCTTCAGGGTGTCTGAGGAAACCTGGAAAGACCCTATCTACAATGACAGCTGGATGTGGCATAAGGCTGGACACTTGGGACTGAGAGGATTGGTGAGATTGGGTGAGCAAATGCAGACCCTTTCAAGCAATAATGCATGGCCCCCATTCCATGGGTCCCAACTCTCCAGGTTCAAGGGAATATTACTACAGCTATAACATGTACAGGAAACCTAGAGAATGGACACACTGTGAATACGAAAGGTTTCTAAAACTCAACGAATAGTCCCTCTCCTGGTGCTCCAGTTTGACTTTCCAACTGCCTTACTATCAATCTCCCAACTTGGAGAGACAGGCCCTTTAACCTCCTGGTTTGCACAGGTTCCCAATTTGGCAGAGGATGGAAGGGACGAGGGAGAACCCATGAGAGAGTAGCTGTTAGGCATTTGGACGGGCACATGTCACTCTAATTTCCCGGCAGGAAGAAGAATTAACCAAAGTCTCAGCCACCCACCGGGAACCAGTATAGGACATGATCCAAAATTTTGGACTTGCGTTCAGCTCACAAAAAACGAGTTGAGAAATGGAGCTCAGGGGCACAGCAATTCACAAACTGGCAGAGTGATAAAGGACAACTATCGTCCAAAAATCTGTTGAGGGAAGTCAACGAGGCGGACTTGAAAGCGAGGCAAAATAGCAGGAAACAGATTTCAAGAGGTACCTTGGAATCGCCTGTAAAGCACAGGAAGAGGGGCACAACTTGGACAATGGTGCACTTGGCCAAAAAGGGCGTATGCGTTTTCTCCTGAATATATTCAGGAGAAAACGCATACGCCCTTTTTGGCCAAGCAAGCAAGCGGGCAATGCAAATCTGCACTACAAAGAAGTATCATTTCCCACCGGTCAAAAGGGACATCCACAAAATGTGTAAAAACCAGAAAGGCAAGACAGGCCCTGGAGAACTGGGAGCCTTGTTATGCTGATGGGCGGGATGTAAATTGCCAACTGCCTCACTGGAGGAGTGCATTGTGTTCCCTAAAACAAGTAAACAACAGAGCTACAGAGCCAAGGCCACTTCCAGTCTAGGGAATATACCTTGGGAAAACTGAAAATCAATAAGAAAGAGCCACCTCCAAATTTAGGGCTGCACTGGCTACAAGAACCTCAACTTGGGTACACCTTAAATATCCCAGGAAATATAAAAATGGTTCAAAACATTGTGGTACTTACGTACGATGGAATATCCCTCAGCCATGAAATCAATGTCATAAGACCAGTAGCAGCAAAGTGAGTGGATTCAGGTACGATGATTCTAAGTGAAATAAGTCACACAGAAAAAGAAACTTATCATAAGATATCACTTATGAAGATCCTGTAAACATGGCTACACGTGAACTGAGTTAGGAAAGAGAACAGAGTCTCACATTTAGAAAACACTCTTATGCCTGCATAAAGGGGAAGGAGAGGTGGGGTGATGCATAAAACCAGAGTTTGATATAAGCACAGGGACCGTTTCAAAAACCAACTTTGGAACTGACAAGACCGACACCTTCCTCAGTGAAAGAGACTCAAAACCCCATATTTCCCACAGAGGAATATATCTGAGTAGTAAGAATTTTAAAACCTATGTATTGATATGTCTCCATAAGGGAATCAAGTGTGTCTAGAGTGGCATAAACATGGAAGCGAGTATCAGCTCAAACGCACTATAAAAAGGAATTTCAAAAGCAAAACCAAAAAACAGGGAAATTCTTTACAATTCCTTCAGGGTGTCTGAGGAAACCTGGAAAGACCCTATCTACAATGACAGCTGGATGTGGCATAAGGCTGGACACTTGGGACTGAGAGGATTGGTGAGATTGGGTGAGCAAATGCAGACCCTTTCAAGCAATAATGCATGGCCCCCATTCCATGGGTCCCAACTCTCCAGGTTCAAGGGAATATTACTACAGCTATAACATGTACAGGAAACCTAGAGAATGGACACACTGTGAATACGAAAGGTTTCTAAAACTCAACGAATAGTCCCTCTCCTGGTGCTCCAGTTTGACTTTCCAACTGCCTTACTATCAATCTCCCAACTTGGAGAGACAGGCCCTTTAACCTCCTGGTTTGCACAGGTTCCCAATTTGGCAGAGGATGGAAGGGACGAGGGAGAACCCATGAGAGAGTAGCTGTTAGGCATTTGGACGGGCACATGTCACTCTAATTTCCCGGCAGGAAGAAGAATTAACCAAAGTCTCAGCCACCCACCGGGAACCAGTATAGGACATGATCCAAAATTTTGGACTTGCGTTCAGCTCACAAAAAACGAGTTGAGAAATGGAGCTCAGGGGCACAGCAATTCACAAACTGGCAGAGTGATAAAGGACAACTATCGTCCAAAAATCTGTTGAGGGAAGTCAACGAGGCGGACTTGAAAGCGAGGCAAAATAGCAGGAAATAGATTTCAAGAGGTACGTTGGAATCGCCTGTAAAGCACAGGAAGAGGGGCACAACTTGGACAATGGTGCACTTGGCCAAAAAGGGCGTATGCGTTTTCTCCTGAATATATTCAGGAGAAAACGCATACGCCCTTTTTGGCCAAGCAAGCAAGCAGGCAATGCAAATCTGCACTACAAAGAAGTATCATTTCCCACCGGTCAAAAGGGACATCCACAAAATGTGTAAAAATCAGAAAGGCAAGACAGGCCCTGGAGAACTGGGAGCCTTGTTATGCTGATGGGCGGGATGTAAATTGCCAACTGCCTCACTGGAGGAGTGCATTGTGTTCCCTAAAACAAGTAAACAACAGAGCTACAGAGCCAAGGCCACTTCCAGTCTAGGGAATATACCTTGGGAAAACTGAAAATCAATAAGAAAGAGCCACCTCCAAATTTAGGGCTGCACTGACTACAAGAACCTCAACTTGGGTACACCTTAAATATCCCAGGAAATATAAAAATGGTTCAAAACATTGTGGTACTTACGTATGATGGAATATCCCTCAGCGATGAAATCAATGTCATAAGACCAGTAGCAGCAAAGTGAGTGGATTCAGGTACGATGATTCTAAGTGAAATAAGTCACACAGAAAAAGAAACTTATCATAAGATATCACTTATGAAGATCCTGTAAACATGGCTACACGTGAACAGAGTTAGGAAAGAGAACAGAGTCTCACATTTAGAAAACACTCTTATGCCTGCATAAAGGGGAAGGAGAGGTGGGGTGATGCATAAAACCAGAGTTTGATATAAGCACAGGGACCGTTCCAAAAACCAACTTTGGAATAGACAAGACCTACACCTTCCTCAGTGAAAGAGACTCAAAACCCCATATTTCCCGCAGAGGAATATATCTGACTAGTAAGAATCTTAAATCCTATGTATTGATATGTCTCCATAAGGGAATCAAGTGTGTCTAGAGTGGCATGAACATGGCAGCGAGAATCAGCTCAAACCCACTATAAAAAGGAATTTCAAAAGCAAAACCAAAAAACAGGGAAATTCTTTACAATTCCTTCAGGGTGTCTGAGGAAACCTGGAAAGACCCTATCTACAATGACAGCTGGATGTGGCATAAGGCTGGACACTTGGGACTGAGAGGATTGGTGAGATTGGGTGAGCAAATGCAGACCCTTTCAAGCAATAATGCATGGCCCCCATTCCATGGGTCCCAACTCTCCAGGTTCAAGGGAATATTACTACAGCTATAACATGTACAGGAAACCTAGAGAATGGACACACTGTGAATACGAAAGGTTTCTAAAACTCAACGAATAGTCCCTCTCCTGGTGCTCCAGTTTGACTTTCCAACTGCCTTACTATCAATCTCCCAACTTGGAGAGACAGGCCCTTTAACCTCCTGGTTTGCACAGGTTCCCAATTTGCCAGAGGATGGAAGGGACGAGGGAGAACCCATGAGAGAGTAGCTGTTAGGCATTTGGACGGGCACATGTCACTCTAATTTCCCGGCAGGAAGAAGAATTAACCAAAGTCTCAGCCACCCACCGGGAACCAGTATAGGACATGATCCAAAATTTTGGACTTGTGTTCAGCTCACAAAAAACGAGTTGAGAAATGGAGCTCAGGGGCACAGCAATTCACAAACTGGCAGAGTGATAAAGGACAACTATCGTCCAAAAATCTGTTGAGGGAAGTCAACGAGTCGGACTTGAAAGCGAGGCAAAATAGCAGGAAACAGATTTCAAGAGGTACCTTGGAATCGCCTGTAAAGCACAGGAAGAGGGGCACAACTTGGACAATGGTGCACTTGGCCAAAAAGGGCGTATGCGTTTTCTCCTGAATATATTCAGGAGAAAACGCATACGCCCTTTTTGGCCAAGCAAGCAAGCGGGCAATGCAAATCTGCACAACAAAGAAGTATCACTTCCCACCGGTCAAAAGGGACATCCACAAAATGTGTAAAAACCAGAAAGGCAAGACAGGCCCTGGAGAACTGGGAGCCTTGTTATGCTGATGGGCGGGATGTAAATTGCCAACTGCCTCACTGGAGGAGTGCATTGTGTTCCCTAAAACAAGTAAACAACAGAGCTACAGAGCCAAGGCCACTTCCAGTCTAGGGAATATACCTTGGGAAAACTGAAAATCAATAAGAAAGAGCCACCTCCAAATTTAGGGCTGCACTGACTACAAGAACCTCAACTTGGGTACACCTTAAATATCCCAGGAAATATAAAAATGGTTCAAAACATTGTGGTACTTACGTACGATGGAATATCCCTCAGCCATGAAATCAATGTCATAAGACCAGTAGCAGCAAAGTGAGTGGATTCAGGTACGATGATTCTAAGTGAAATAAGTCACACAGAAAAAGAAACTTATCATAAGATATCACTTATGAAGATCCTGTAAACATGGCTACATGTGAACTGAGTTAGGAAAGAGAACAGAGTCTCACATTTAGAAAACACTCTTATGCCTGCATAAAGGGGAAGGAGAGGTGGGGTGATGCATAAAACCAGAGTTTGATATAAGCACAGGGACCGTTTCAAAAACCAACTTTGGAACTGACAAGACCGACACCTTCCTCAGTGAAAGAGACTCAAAACCCCATATTTCCCACAGAGGAATATATCTGAGTAGTAAGAATCTTAAAACCTATGTATTGATATGTCTCCATAAGGGAATCAAGTGTGTCTAGAGTGGCATAAACATGGAAGCGAGTATCAGCTCAAACCCACTATAAAAAGGAATTTCAAAAGCAAAACCAAAAAACAGGGAAATTCTTTACAATTCCTTCAGGGTGTCTGAGGAAACCTGGAAAGACCCTATCTACAATGACAGCTGGATGTGGCATAAGGCTGGACACTTGGGACTGAGAGGATTGGTGAGATTGGGTGAGCAAATGCAGACCCTTTCAAGCAATAATGCATGGCCCCCATTCCATGGGTCCCAACTCTCCAGGTTCAAGGGAATATTACTACAGCTATAACATGTACAGGAAACCTAGAGAATGGACACACTGTGAATACGAAAGGTTTCTAAAACTCAACGAATAGTCCCTCTCCTGGTGCTCCAGTTTGACTTTCCAACTGCCTTACTATCAATCTCCCAACTTGGAGAGACAGGCCCTTTAACCTCCTGGTTTGCACAGGTTCCCAATTTGGCAGAGGATGGAAGGGACGAGGGAGAACCCATGAGAGAGTAGCTGTTAGGCATTTGGACGGGCACATGTCACTCTAATTTCCCGGCAGGAAGAAGAATTAACCAAAGTCTCAGCCACCCACCGGGAACCAGTATAGGACATGATCCAAAATTTTGGACTTGCGTTCAGCTCACAAAAAACGAGTTGAGAAATGGAGCTCAGGGGCACAGCAATTCACAAACTGGCAGAGTGATAAAGGACAACTATCGTCCAAAAATCTGTTGAGGGAAGTCAACGAGGCGGACTTGAAAGCGAGGCAAAATAGCAGGAAATAGATTTCAAGAGGTAAGTTGGAATCGCCTGTAAAGCACAGGAAGAGGGGCACAACTTGGACAATGGTGCACTTGGCCAAAAAGGGCGTATGCGTTTTCTCCTGAATATATTCAGGAGAAAACGCATACGCCCTTTTTGGCCAAGCAAGCAAGCAGGCAATGCAAATCTGCACTACAAAGAAGTATCATTTCCCACCGGTCAAAAGGGACATCCACAAAATGTGTAAAAATCAGAAAGGCAAGACAGGCCCTGGAGAACTGGGAGCCTTGTTATGCTGATGGGCGGGATGTAAATTGCCAACTGCCTCACTGGAGGAGTGCATTGTGTTCCCTAAAACAAGTAAACAACAGAGCTACAGAGCCAAGGCCACTTCCAGTCTAGGGAATATACCTTGGGAAAACTGAAAATCAATAAGAAAGAGCCACCTCCAAATTTAGGGCTGCACTGACTACAAGAACCTCAACTTGGGTACACCTTAAATATCCCAGGAAATATAAAAATGGTTCAAAACATTGTGGTACTTACGTATGATGGAATATCCCTCAGCGATGAAATCAATGTCATAAGACCAGTAGCAGCAAAGTGAGTGGATTCAGGTACGATGATTCTAAGTGAAATAAGTCACACAGAAAAAGAAACTTATCATAAGATATCACTTATGAAGATCCTGTAAACATGGCTACACGTGAACAGAGTTAGGAAAGAGAACAGAGTCTCACATTTAGAAAACACTCTTATGCCTGCATAAAGGGGAAGGAGAGGTGGGGTGATGCATAAAACCAGAGTTTGATATAAGCACAGGGACCGTTCCAAAAATCAACTTTGGAATAGACAAGACCTACACCTTCCTCAGTGAAAGAGACTCAAAACCCCATATTTCCCGCAGAGGAATATATCTGACTAGTAAGAATCTTAAATCCTATGTATTGATATGTCTCCATAAGGGAATCAAGTGTGTCTAGAGTGGCATGAACATGGCAGCGAGAATCAGCTCAAACCCACTATAAAAAGGAATTTCAAAAGCAAAACCAAAAAACAGGGAAATTCTTTACAATTCCTTCAGGGTGTCTGAGGAAACCTGGAAAGACCCTATCTACAATGACAGCTGGATGTGGCATAAGGCTGGACACTTGGGACTGAGAGGATTGGTGAGATTGGGTGAGCAAATGCAGACCCTTTCAAGCAATAATGCATGGCCCCCATTCCATGGGTCCCAACTCTCCAGGTTCAAGGGAATATTACTACAGCTATAACATGTACAGGAAACCTAGAGAATGGACACACTGTGAATACGAAAGGTTTCTAAAACTCAACGAATAGTCCCTCTCCTGGTGCTCCAGTTTGACTTTCCAACTGCCTTACTATCAATCTCCCAACTTGGAGAGACAGGCCCTTTAACCTCCTGGTTTGCACAGGTTCCCAATTTGCCAGAGGATGGAAGGGACGAGGGAGAACCCATGAGAGAGTAGCTGTTAGGCATTTGGACGGGCACATGTCACTCTAATTTCCCGGCAGGAAGAAGAATTAACCAAAGTCTCAGCCACCCACCGGGAACCAGTATAGGACATGATCCAAAATTTTGGACTTGTGTTCAGCTCACAAAAAACGAGTTGAGAAATGGAGCTCAGGGGCACAGCAATTCACAAACTGGCAGAGTGATAAAGGACAACTATCGTCCAAAAATCTGTTGAGGGAAGTCAACGAGGCGGACTTGAAAGCGAGGCAAAATAGCAGGAAACAGATTTCAAGAGGTACCTTGGAATCGCCTGTAAAGCACAGGAAGAGGGGCACAACTTGGACAATGGTGCACTTGGCCAAAAAGGGCGTATGCGTTTTCTCCTGAATATATTCAGGAGAAAACGCATACGCCCTTTTTGGCCAAGCAAGCAAGCGGGCAATGCAAATCTGCACTACAAAGAAGTATCATTTCCCACCGGTCAAAAGGGACATCCACAAAATGTGTAAAAACCAGAAAGGCAAGACAGGCCCTGGAGAACTGGGAGCCTTGTTATGCTGATGGGCGGGATGTAAATTGCCAACTGCCTCACTGGAGGAGTGCATTGTGTTCCCTAAAACAAGTAAACAACAGAGCTACAGAGCCAAGGCCACTTCCAGTCTAGGGAATATACCTTGGGAAAACTGAAAATCAATAAGAAAGAGCCACCTCCAAATTTAGGGCTGCACTGGCTACAAGAACCTCAACTTGGGTACACCTTAAATATCCCAGGAAATATAAAAATGGTTCAAAACATTGTGGTACTTACGTACGATGGAATATCCCTCAGCCATGAAATCAATGTCATAAGACCAGTAGCAGCAAAGTGAGTGGATTCAGGTACGATGATTCTAAGTGAAATAAGTCACACAGAAAAAGAAACTTATCATAAGATATCACTTATGAAGATCCTGTAAACATGGCTACACGTGAACTGAGTTAGGAAAGAGAACAGAGTCTCACATTTAGAAAACACTCTTATGCCTGCATAAAGGGGAAGGAGAGGTGGGGTGATGCATAAAACCAGAGTTTGATATAAGCACAGGGACCGTTTCAAAAACCAACTTTGGAACTGACAAGACCGACACCTTCCTCAGTGAAAGAGACTCAAAACCCCATATTTCCCACAGAGGAATATATCTGAGTAGTAAGAATTTTAAAACCTATGTATTGATATGTCTCCATAAGGGAATCAAGTGTGTCTAGAGTGGCATAAACATGGAAGCGAGTATCAGCTCAAACGCACTATAAAAAGGAATTTCAAAAGCAAAACCAAAAAACAGGGAAATTCTTTACAATTCCTTCAGGGTGTCTGAGGAAACCTGGAAAGACCCTATCTACAATGACAGCTGGATGTGGCATAAGGCTGGACACTTGGGACTGAGAGGATTGGTGAGATTGGGTGAGCAAATGCAGACCCTTTCAAGCAATAATGCATGGCCCCCATTCCATGGGTCCCAACTCTCCAGGTTCAAGGGAATATTACTACAGCTATAACATGTACAGGAAACCTAGAGAATGGACACACTGTGAATACGAAAGGTTTCTAAAACTCAACGAATAGTCCCTCTCCTGGTGCTCCAGTTTGACTTTCCAACTGCCTTACTATCAATCTCCCAACTTGGAGAGACAGGCCCTTTAACCTCCTGGTTTGCACAGGTTCCCAATTTGGCAGAGGATGGAAGGGACGAGGGAGAACCCATGAGAGAGTAGCTGTTAGGCATTTGGACGGGCACATGTCACTCTAATTTCCCGGCAGGAAGAAGAATTAACCAAAGTCTCAGCCACCCACCGGGAACCAGTATAGGACATGATCCAAAATTTTGGACTTGCGTTCAGCTCACAAAAAACGAGTTGAGAAATGGAGCTCAGGGGCACAGCAATTCACAAACTGGCAGAGTGATAAAGGACAACTATCGTCCAAAAATCTGTTGAGGGAAGTCAACGAGGCGGACTTGAAAGCGAGGCAAAATAGCAGGAAATAGATTTCAAGAGGTACGTTGGAATCGCCTGTAAAGCACAGGAAGAGGGGCACAACTTGGACAATGGTGCACTTGGCCAAAAAGGGCGTATGCGTTTTCTCCTGAATATATTCAGGAGAAAACGCATACGCCCTTTTTGGCCAAGCAAGCAAGCAGGCAATGCAAATCTGCACTACAAAGAAGTATCATTTCCCACCGGTCAAAAGGGACATCCACAAAATGTGTAAAAATCAGAAAGGCAAGACAGGCCCTGGAGAACTGGGAGCCTTGTTATGCTGATGGGCGGGATGTAAATTGCCAACTGCCTCACTGGAGGAGTGCATTGTGTTCCCTAAAACAAGTAAACAACAGAGCTACAGAGCCAAGGCCACTTCCAGTCTAGGGAATATACCTTGGGAAAACTGAAAATCAATAAGAAAGAGCCACCTCCAAATTTAGGGCTGCACTGACTACAAGAACCTCAACTTGGGTACACCTTAAATATCCCAGGAAATATAAAAATGGTTCAAAACATTGTGGTACTTACGTATGATGGAATATCCCTCAGCGATGAAATCAATGTCATAAGACCAGTAGCAGCAAAGTGAGTGGATTCAGGTACGATGATTCTAAGTGAAATAAGTCACACAGAAAAAGAAACTTATCATAAGATATCACTTATGAAGATCCTGTAAACATGGCTACACGTGAACAGAGTTAGGAAAGAGAACAGAGTCTCACATTTAGAAAACACTCTTATGCCTGCATAAAGGGGAAGGAGAGGTGGGGTGATGCATAAAACCAGAGTTTGATATAAGCACAGGGACCGTTCCAAAAACCAACTTTGGAATAGACAAGACCTACACCTTCCTCAGTGAAAGAGACTCAAAACCCCATATTTCCCGCAGAGGAATATATCTGACTAGTAAGAATCTTAAATCCTATGTATTGATATGTCTCCATAAGGGAATCAAGTGTGTCTAGAGTGGCATGAACATGGCAGCGAGAATCAGCTCAAACCCACTATAAAAAGGAATTTCAAAAGCAAAACCAAAAAACAGGGAAATTCTTTACAATTCCTTCAGGGTGTCTGAGGAAACCTGGAAAGACCCTATCTACAATGACAGCTGGATGTGGCATAAGGCTGGACACTTGGGACTGAGAGGATTGGTGAGATTGGGTGAGCAAATGCAGACCCTTTCAAGCAATAATGCATGGCCCCCATTCCATGGGTCCCAACTCTCCAGGTTCAAGGGAATATTACTACAGCTATAACATGTACAGGAAACCTAGAGAATGGACACACTGTGAATACGAAAGGTTTCTAAAACTCAACGAATAGTCCCTCTCCTGGTGCTCCAGTTTGACTTTCCAACTGCCTTACTATCAATCTCCCAACTTGGAGAGACAGGCCCTTTAACCTCCTGGTTTGCACAGGTTCCCAATTTGCCAGAGGATGGAAGGGACGAGGGAGAACCCATGAGAGAGTAGCTGTTAGGCATTTGGACGGGCACATGTCACTCTAATTTCCCGGCAGGAAGAAGAATTAACCAAAGTCTCAGCCACCCACCGGGAACCAGTATAGGACATGATCCAAAATTTTGGACTTGTGTTCAGCTCACAAAAAACGAGTTGAGAAATGGAGCTCAGGGGCACAGCAATTCACAAACTGGCAGAGTGATAAAGGACAACTATCGTCCAAAAATCTGTTGAGGGAAGTCAACGAGTCGGACTTGAAAGCGAGGCAAAATAGCAGGAAACAGATTTCAAGAGGTACCTTGGAATCGCCTGTAAAGCACAGGAAGAGGGGCACAACTTGGACAATGGTGCACTTGGCCAAAAAGGGCGTATGCGTTTTCTCCTGAATATATTCAGGAGAAAACGCATACGCCCTTTTTGGCCAAGCAAGCAAGCGGGCAATGCAAATCTGCACAACAAAGAAGTATCACTTCCCACCGGTCAAAAGGGACATCCACAAAATGTGTAAAAACCAGAAAGGCAAGACAGGCCCTGGAGAACTGGGAGCCTTGTTATGCTGATGGGCGGGATGTAAATTGCCAACTGCCTCACTGGAGGAGTGCATTGTGTTCCCTAAAACAAGTAAACAACAGAGCTACAGAGCCAAGGCCACTTCCAGTCTAGGGAATATACCTTGGGAAAACTGAAAATCAATAAGAAAGAGCCACCTCCAAATTTAGGGCTGCACTGACTACAAGAACCTCAACTTGGGTACACCTTAAATATCCCAGGAAATATAAAAATGGTTCAAAACATTGTGGTACTTACGTACGATGGAATATCCCTCAGCCATGAAATCAATGTCATAAGACCAGTAGCAGCAAAGTGAGTGGATTCAGGTACGATGATTCTAAGTGAAATAAGTCACACAGAAAAAGAAACTTATCATAAGATATCACTTATGAAGATCCTGTAAACATGGCTACATGTGAACTGAGTTAGGAAAGAGAACAGAGTCTCACATTTAGAAAACACTCTTATGCCTGCATAAAGGGGAAGGAGAGGTGGGGTGATGCATAAAACCAGAGTTTGATATAAGCACAGGGACCGTTTCAAAAACCAACTTTGGAACTGACAAGACCGACACCTTCCTCAGTGAAAGAGACTCAAAACCCCATATTTCCCACAGAGGAATATATCTGAGTAGTAAGAATCTTAAAACCTATGTATTGATATGTCTCCATAAGGGAATCAAGTGTGTCTAGAGTGGCATAAACATGGAAGCGAGTATCAGCTCAAACCCACTATAAAAAGGAATTTCAAAAGCAAAACCAAAAAACAGGGAAATTCTTTACAATTCCTTCAGGGTGTCTGAGGAAACCTGGAAAGACCCTATCTACAATGACAGCTGGATGTGGCATAAGGCTGGACACTTGGGACTGAGAGGATTGGTGAGATTGGGTGAGCAAATGCAGACCCTTTCAAGCAATAATGCATGGCCCCCATTCCATGGGTCCCAACTCTCCAGGTTCAAGGGAATATTACTACAGCTATAACATGTACAGGAAACCTAGAGAATGGACACACTGTGAATACGAAAGGTTTCTAAAACTCAACGAATAGTCCCTCTCCTGGTGCTCCAGTTTGACTTTCCAACTGCCTTACTATCAATCTCCCAACTTGGAGAGACAGGCCCTTTAACCTCCTGGTTTGCACAGGTTCCCAATTTGGCAGAGGATGGAAGGGACGAGGGAGAACCCATGAGAGAGTAGCTGTTAGGCATTTGGACGGGCACATGTCACTCTAATTTCCCGGCAGGAAGAAGAATTAACCAAAGTCTCAGCCACCCACCGGGAACCAGTATAGGACATGATCCAAAATTTTGGACTTGCGTTCAGCTCACAAAAAACGAGTTGAGAAATGGAGCTCAGGGGCACAGCAATTCACAAACTGGCAGAGTGATAAAGGACAACTATCGTCCAAAAATCTGTTGAGGGAAGTCAACGAGGCGGACTTGAAAGCGAGGCAAAATAGCAGGAAATAGATTTCAAGAGGTAAGTTGGAATCGCCTGTAAAGCACAGGAAGAGGGGCACAACTTGGACAATGGTGCACTTGGCCAAAAAGGGCGTATGCGTTTTCTCCTGAATATATTCAGGAGAAAACGCATACGCCCTTTTTGGCCAAGCAAGCAAGCAGGCAATGCAAATCTGCACTACAAAGAAGTATCATTTCCCACCGGTCAAAAGGGACATCCACAAAATGTGTAAAAATCAGAAAGGCAAGACAGGCCCTGGAGAACTGGGAGCCTTGTTATGCTGATGGGCGGGATGTAAATTGCCAACTGCCTCACTGGAGGAGTGCATTGTGTTCCCTAAAACAAGTAAACAACAGAGCTACAGAGCCAAGGCCACTTCCAGTCTAGGGAATATACCTTGGGAAAACTGAAAATCAATAAGAAAGAGCCACCTCCAAATTTAGGGCTGCACTGACTACAAGAACCTCAACTTGGGTACACCTTAAATATCCCAGGAAATATAAAAATGGTTCAAAACATTGTGGTACTTACGTATGATGGAATATCCCTCAGCGATGAAATCAATGTCATAAGACCAGTAGCAGCAAAGTGAGTGGATTCAGGTACGATGATTCTAAGTGAAATAAGTCACACAGAAAAAGAAACTTATCATAAGATATCACTTATGAAGATCCTGTAAACATGGCTACACGTGAACAGAGTTAGGAAAGAGAACAGAGTCTCACATTTAGAAAACACTCTTATGCCTGCATAAAGGGGAAGGAGAGGTGGGGTGATGCATAAAACCAGAGTTTGATATAAGCACAGGGACCGTTCCAAAAATCAACTTTGGAATAGAAAAGACCTACACCTTCCTCAGTGAAAGAGACTCAAAACCCCATATTTCCCGCAGAGGAATATATCTGACTAGTAAGAATCTTAAATCCTATGTATTGATATGTCTCCATAAGGGAATCAAGTGTGTCTAGAGTGGCATGAACATGGCAGCGAGAATCAGCTCAAACCCACTATAAAAAGGAATTTCAAAAGCAAAACCAAAAAACAGGGAAATTCTTTACAATTCCTTCAGGGTGTCTGAGGAAACCTGGAAAGACCCTATCTACAATGACAGCTGGATGTGGCATAAGGCTGGACACTTGGGACTGAGAGGATTGGTGAGATTGGGTGAGCAAATGCAGACCCTTTCAAGCAATAATGCATGGCCCCCATTCCATGGGTCCCAACTCTCCAGGTTCAAGGGAATATTACTACAGCTATAACATGTACAGGAAACCTAGAGAATGGACACACTGTGAATACGAAAGGTTTCTAAAACTCAACGAATAGTCCCTCTCCTGGTGCTCCAGTTTGACTTTCCAACTGCCTTACTATCAATCTCCCAACTTGGAGAGACAGGCCCTTTAACCTCCTGGTTTGCACAGGTTCCCAATTTGCCAGAGGATGGAAGGGACGAGGGAGAACCCATGAGAGAGTAGCTGTTAGGCATTTGGACGGGCACATGTCACTCTAATTTCCCGGCAGGAAGAAGAATTAACCAAAGTCTCAGCCACCCACCGGGAACCAGTATAGGACATGATCCAAAATTTTGGACTTGTGTTCAGCTCACAAAAAACGAGTTGAGAAATGGAGCTCAGGGGCACAGCAATTCACAAACTGGCAGAGTGATAAAGGACAACTATCGTCCAAAAATCTGTTGAGGGAAGTCAACGAGTCGGACTTGAAAGCGAGGCAAAATAGCAGGAAACAGATTTCAAGAGGTACCTTGGAATCGCCTGTAAAGCACAGGAAGAGGGGCACAACTTGGACAATGGTGCACTTGGCCAAAAAGGGCGTATGCGTTTTCTCCTGAATATATTCAGGAGAAAACGCATACGCCCTTTTTGGCCAAGCAAGCAAGCGGGCAATGCAAATCTGCACTACAAAGAAGTATCACTTCCCACCGGTCAAAAGGGACATCCACAAAATGTGTAAAAACCAGAAAGGCAAGACAGGCCCTGGAGAACTGGGAGCCTTGTTATGCTGATGGGCGGGATGTAAATTGCCAACTGCCTCACTGGAGGAGTGCATTGTGTTCCCTAAAACAAGTAAACAACAGAGCTACAGAGCCAAGGCCACTTCCAGTCTAGGGAATATACCTTGGGAAAACTGAAAATCAATAAGAAAGAGCCACCTCCAAATTTAGGGCTGCACTGACTACAAGAACCTCAACTTGGGTACACCTTAAATATCCCAGGAAATATAAAAATGGTTCAAAACATTGTGGTACTTACGTACGATGGAATATCCCTCAGCCATGAAATCAATGTCATAAGACCAGTAGCAGCAAAGTGAGTGGATTCAGGTACGATGATTCTAAGTGAAATAAGTCACACAGAAAAAGAAACTTATCATAAGATATCACTTATGAAGATCCTGTAAACATGGCTACACGTGAATTGAGTTAGGAAAGAGAACAGAGTCTCACATTTAGAAAACACTCTTATGCCTGCATAAAGGGGAAGGAGAGGTGGGGTGATGCATAAAACCAGAGTTTGATATAAGCACAGGGACCGTTTCAAAAACCAACTTTGGAATTGATAAGACCGACACCTTCCTCAGTGAAAGAGACTCAAAACCCCATATTTCCCACAGAGGAATATATCTGACTAGTAAGAATCTTAAAACCTATGTATTGATATGTCTCCATAAGGGAATCAAGTGTGTCTAGAGTGGCATAAACATGGCAGCGAGAATCAGCTCAAACCCACTATAAAAAGGAATTTCAAAAGCAAAACCAAAAAACAGGGAAATTCTTTACAATTCCTTCAGTGTGTCTGAGGAAACCTGGAAAGACCCTATCTACAATGACAGCTGGATGTGGCATAAGGCTGGACACTTGGGACTGAGAGGATTGGTGAGATTGGGTGAGCAAATGCAGACCCTTTCAAGCAATAATGCATGGCCCCCATTCCATGGGTCCCAACTCTCCAGGTTCAAGGGAATATTACTACAGCTATAACATGTACAGGAAACCTAGAGAATGGACACACTGTGAATACGAAAGGTTTCTAAAACTCAACGAATAGTCCCTCTCCTGGTGCTCCAGTTTGACTTTCCAACTGCCTTACTATCAATCTCCCAACTTGGAGAGACAGGCCCTTTAACCTCCTGGTTTGCACAGGTTCCCAATTTGGCAGAGGATGGAAGGGACGAGGGAGAACCCATGAGAGAGTAGCTGTTAGGCATTTGGACGTGCACATGTCACTCTAATTTCCCGGCAGGAAGAAGAAGTAACCAAAGTCTCAGCCACCCACCGGGAACCAGTATAGGACATGATCCAAAATTTTGGACTTGCGTTCAGCTCACAAAAAACGAGTTGAGAAATGGAGCTCAGGGGCACAGCAATTCACAAACTGGCAGAGTGATAAAGGACAACTATCGTCCAAAAATCTGTTGAGGGAAGTCAACGAGGCGGACTTGAAAGCGAGGCAAAATAGCAGGAAATAGATTTCAAGAGGTACGTAGGAATCGCCTGTAAAGCACAGGAAGAGGGGCACAACTTGGACAATGGTGCACTTGGCCAAAAAGGGCGTATGCGTTTTCTCCTGAATATATTCAGGAGAAAACGCATACGCCCTTTTTGGCCAAGCAAGCAAGCAGGCAATGCAAATCTGCACTACAAAGAAGTATCATTTCCCACCGGTCAAAAGGGACATCCACAAAATGTGTAAAAATCAGAAAGGCAAGACAGGCCCTGAAGAACTGGGAGCCTTGTTATGCTGATGGGCGGGATGTAAATTGCCAACTGCCTCACTGGAGGAGTGCATTGTGTTCCCTAAAACAAGTAAACAACAGAGCTACAGAGCCAAGGCCACTTCCAGTCTAGGGAATATACCTTGGGAAAACTGAAAATCAATAAGAAAGAGCCACCTCCAAATTTAGGGCTGCACTGACTACAAGAACCTCAACTTGGGTACACCTTAAATATCCCAGGAAATATAAAAATGGTTCAAAACATTGTGGTACTTACGTATGATGGAATATCCCTCAGCGATGAAATCAATGTCATAAGACCAGTAGCAGCAAAGTGAGTGGATTCAGGTACGATGATTCTAAGTGAAATAAGTCACACAGAAAAAGAAACTTATCATAAGATATCACTTATGAAGATCCTGTAAACATGGCTACACGTGAACAGAGTTAGGAAAGAGAACAGAGTCTCACATTTAGAAAACACTCTTATGCCTGCATAAAGGGGAATGAGAGGTGGGGTGATGCATAAAACCAGAGTTTGATATAAGCACAGGGACCGTTCCAAAAACCAACTTTGGAATAGACAAGACCTACACCTTCCTCAGTGAAAGAGACTCAAAACCCCATATTTCCCGCAGAGGAATATATCTGACTAGTAAGAATCTTAAATCCTATGTATTGATATGTCTCCATAAGGGAATCAAGTGTGTCTAGAGTGGCATGAACATGGCAGCGAGAATCAGCTCAAACCCACTATAAAAAGGAATTTCAAAAGCAAAACCAAAAAACAGGGAAATTCTTTACAATTCCTTCAGGGTGTCTGAGGAAACCTGGAAAGACCCTATCTACAATGACAGCTGGATGTGGCATAAGGCTGGACACTTGGGACTGAGAGGATTGGTGAGATTGGGTGAGCAAATGCAGACCCTTTCAAGCAATAATGCATGGCCCCCATTCCATGGGTCCCAACTCTCCAGGTTCAAGGGAATATTACTACAGCTATAACATGTACAGGAAACCTAGAGAATGGACACACTGTGAATACGAAAGGTTTCTAAAACTCAACGAATAGTCCCTCTCCTGGTGCTCCAGTTTGACTTTCCAACTGCCTTACTATCAATCTCCCAACTTGGAGAGACAGGCCCTTTAACCTCCTGGTTTGCACAGGTTCCCAATTTGCCAGAGGATGGAAGGGACGAGGGAGAACCCATGAGAGAGTAGCTGTTAGGCATTTGGACGGGCACATGTCACTCTAATTTCCCGGCAGGAAGAAGAATTAACCAAAGTCTCAGCCACCCACCGGGAACCAGTATAGGACATGATCCAAAATTTTGGACTTGTGTTCAGCTCACAAAAAACGAGTTGAGAAATGGAGCTCAGGGGCACAGCAATTCACAAACTGGCAGAGTGATAAAGGACAACTATCGTCCAAAAATCTGTTGAGGGAAGTCAACGAGTCGGACTTGAAAGCGAGGCAAAATAGCAGGAAACAGATTTCAAGAGGTACCTTGGAATCGCCTGTAAAGCACAGGAAGAGGGGCACAACTTGGACAATGGTGCACTTGGCCAAAAAGGGCGTATGCGTTTTCTCCTGAATATATTCAGGAGAAAACGCATACGCCCTTTTTGGCCAAGCAAGCAAGCGGGCAATGCAAATCTGCACTACAAAGAAGTATCACTTCCCACCGGTCAAAAGGGACATCCACAAAATGTGTAAAAACCAGAAAGGCAAGACAGGCCCTGGAGAACTGGGAGCCTTGTTATGCTGATGGGCGGGATGTAAATTGCCAACTGCCTAACTGGAGGAGTGCATTGTGTTCCCTAAAACAAGTAAACAACAGAGCTACAGAGCCAAGGCCACTTCCAGTCTAGGGAATATACCTTGGGAAAACTGAAAATCAATAAGAAAGAGCCACCTCCAAATTTAGGGCTGCACTGACTACAAGAACCTCAACTTGGGTACACCTTAAATATCCCAGGAAATATAAAAATGGTTCAAAACATTGTGGTACTTACGTACGATGGAATATCCCTCAGCCATGAAATCAATGTCATAAGACCAGTAGCAGCAAAGTGAGTGGATTCAGGTACGATGATTCTAAGTGAAATAAGTCACACAGAAAAAGAAACTTATCATAAGATATCACTTATGAAGATCCTGTAAACATGGCTACACGTGAATTGAGTTAGGAAAGAGAACAGAGTCTCACATTTAGAAAACACTCTTATGCCTGCATAAAGGGGAAGGAGAGGTGGGGTGATGCATAAAACCAGAGTTTGATATAAGCACAGGGACCGTTTCAAAAACCAACTTTGGAATTGACAAGACCGACACCTTCCTCAGTGAAAGAGACTCAAAACCCCATATTTCCCACAGAGGAATATATCTGACTAGTAAGAATCTTAAAACCTATGAATTGATATGTCTCCATAAGGGAATCAAGTGTGTCTAGAGTGGCATAAACATGGCAGCGAGAATCAGCTCAAACCCACTATAAAAAGGAATTTCAAAAGCAAAACCAAAAAACAGGGAAATTCTTTACAATTCCTTCAGTGTGTCTGAGGAAACCTGGAAAGACCCTATCTACAATGACAGCTGGATGTGGCATAAGGCTGGACACTTGGGACTGAGAGGATTGGTGAGATTGGGTGAGCAAATGCAGACCCTTTCAAGCAATAATGCATGGCCCCCATTCCATGGGTCCCAACTCTCCAGGTTCAAGGGAATATTACTACAGCTATAACATGTACAGGAAACCTAGAGAATGGACACACTGTGAATACGAAAGGTTTCTAAAACTCAACGAATAGTCCCTCTCCTGGTGCTCCAGTTTGACTTTCCAACTGCCTTACTATCAATCTCCCAACTTGGAGAGACAGGCCCTTTAACCTCCTGGTTTGCACAGGTTCCCAATTTGGCAGAGGATGGAAGGGACGAGGGAGAACCCATGAGAGAGTAGCTGTTAGGCATTTGGACGGGCACATGTCACTCTAATTTCCCGGCAGGAAGAAGAATTAACCAAAGTCTCAGCCACCCACCGGGAACCAGTATAGGACATGATCCAAAATTTTGGACTTGCGTTCAGCTCACAAAAAACGAGTTGAGAAATGGAGCTCAGGGGCACAGCAATTCACAAACTGGCAGAGTGATAAAGGACAACTATCGTCCAAAAATCTGTTGAGGGAAGTCAACGAGGCAGACTTGAAAGTGAGGCAAAATAGCAGGAAACAGATTTCAAGAGGTACGTTGGAATCGCCTGTAAAGCACAGGAAGAGGGGCACAACTTGGACAATGGTGCACTTGGCCAAAAAGGGCGTATGCGTTTTCTCCTGAATATATTCAGGAGAAAACGCATACGCCCTTTTTGGCCAAGCAAGCAAGCGGGCAATGCAAATCTGCACTACAAAGAAGTATCATTTCCCACCGGTCAAAAGGGACATCCACAAAATGTGTAAAAACCAGAAAGGCAAGACAGGCCCTGAGGAACTGGGAGCCTTGTTATGCTGATGGGCGGGATGTAAATTGCCAACTGCCTCACTGGAGGAGTGCATTGTGTTCCCTAAAACAAGTAAACAACAGAGCTACAGAGCCAAGGCCACTTCCAGTCTAGGGAATATACCTTGTGAAAACTGAAAATCAATAAGAAAGAGCCACCTCCAAATTTAGGGCTTCACTGACTACAAGAACCTCAACTTGGGTACACCTTAAATATCCCAGGAAATATAAAAATGGTTCAAAACATTGTGGTACTTACGTACGATGGAATATCCCTCAGCCATGAAATCAATGTCATAAGACCAGTAGCAGCAAAGTGAGTGGATTCAGGTACGATGATTCTAAGTGAAATAAGTCACACAGAAAAAGAAACTTATCATAAGATATCACTTATGAAGATCCTGTAAACATGGCTACACGTGAACTGAGTTAGGAAAGAGAACAGAGTCTCACATTTAGAAAACACTCTTATGCCTGCATAAAGGGGAAGGAGAGGTGGGGTGATGCATAAAACCAGAGTTTGATATAAGCACAGGGACCGTTTCAAAAACCAACTTTGGAACTGACAAGACCGACACCTTCCTCAGTGAAAGAGACTCAAAACCCCATATTTCCCACAGAGGAATATATCTGACTAGTAAGAATCTTAAAACCTATGTATTGATATGTCTCCATAAGGGAATCAAGTGTGTCTAGAGTGGCATAAACATGGCAGCGAGAATCAGCTCAAACCCACTATAAAAAGGAATTTCAAAAGCAAAACCAAAAAACAGGGAAATTCTTTACAATTCCTTCAGGGTGTCTGAGGAAACCTGGAAAGACCCTATCTACAATGACAGCTGGATGTGGCATAAGGCTGGACACTTGGGACTGAGAGGATTGGTGAGATTGGGTGAGCAAATGCAGACCCTTTCAAGCAATAATGCATGGCCCCCATTCCATGGGTCCCAACTCTCCAGGTTCAAGGGAATATTACTACAGCTATAACATGTACAGGAAACCTAGAGAATGGACACACTGTGAATACGAAAGGTTTCTAAAACTCAACGAATAGTCCCTCTACTGCTGCTCTGGTTTGACTTTCCAACTGCTTTACTATCAATCAACCAACTAAGAGAGACAGCCCCTTTAACCTCCTCGTTCGCACAGGTTGTCAATTTGGCAGAGGATGAAAGGGAAGAGGAAGAAACAATGAGAGAGTAGGTGTTAGGCATTTGGACAGGCACATTTCATACTAATTTCCCGGCAGGAAGAAGAATTAACCAAAGTCTCAGCCACCCACCGGGAACCAGTATAGATCCTGAACCAAAATTTTGGAATTGCGTTCAGCTCACAAAAATCGAGTTGTAAAATGGAGCTCAGGGGCACAGCAATTCACAAACTGGCAGAGTAATACAGGACATCTATCGTCCATAAATCTGTTGAGGGAAGGAAACGAGGCGGACTTGAAAGCGATGCCGAATAGCAGGAAACAGATTTCAAGAGGTACCTTGGAATCGCCTTTAAAGCACAGGAAGAGAGGCACAACTTTGACACTGATGCAATTGGAGAAAAAGGGCGTATGCGTTTTTCCTGAATATATTCAGGAGAAAACGCATACGCCCTTTTTGGCCAAGCAAGCAAGCGGGCAATGCAAATTTGCACTACAAAGAAGTGTCACTTCCCACCGGTCAAAAGGGACATCCACAAAATGTGTAAAAACCAGAAAGGCATGACAGGGCCTGGAGAACACGGAGCCTTTTTATGCTGATGGTCCGGATGTAAATTGCCAACTGCCTCTCTGGAGGAGTGCACTGTGTTCCCTAAAACAAGTAAACAACAGAGCTACAGAGCCAAGGGCACTTTCAGTCTAGGGAATATATCTTGGGAAAACTGAAAATCAATAAGACAGAGTCACCCCGAAATTTAGGGCTGCACTGCTTACAAGAACCTCAACTTGGGTACACCTTAAATATCCCAGGAAATATAAAATGGATTCAAAAAATTGTGGTACATACGAAAGATGTAATATCCCTCATCCATGAAATCAATGTCATAAGACCAGTAGCAGCAAAATGAGTCGATTCAGGTATGATGATTCTAAGTGAAATAAGTCACACAGAAAAAGAAACTTATCATAAGATATGACTTTTGGAGATCCTGTAAACATGGCTACATATGAACTGAGTTAGGAAAGAGAACAGTGTCTCACATTTAGAAAAAAACTCGTATGCATGCTTAAGGGAGAAAGAGAGGTGGGGTAATGCATAAAACCAGAGTTTGAAATAATCACAGGGACCGTTCCAAAAACTTACTATGGAATAGATAAGACCTACACCTTCCTCAGTGAAAGGGACTCAAAACCACATATTTCCCGCAGAGGAATAGATCTGACTAGTAAGAATCTTAAAACCTATGTATTGATATGTCTCCATAAGGTTATCAAGTGTGTCTTGACTGGCATAAACATGGCAGCGAGAATCAGCTCAAACCCACTATAAAAAGGAATTTCAAAAACAAAACAAAAAAACAGGGAAAGTCTTTACAATTCCTTCAGGGTCTCTGATGAAACGTGGAATGAACCTATCTACAATGACAGCTGGATATGGCATAAGGCTGGACACTTGGGATTGAGAGGATTGGTGAGATTGGGTGAGAAAATGCAGACCCATTAAAGCAAGAATGCGTGGCCCCCATTCCATGGGTCCCAACTCTCGAGGTTGAAGGGAATATTAAAACAGCAAGAACTGGTCCAGGAAACCTAGAGAATGGACACACTGTGAATATGAAATGTTTCTAAATCTCAATGAATAGTCCCACTCCTGGTGCTCTGGTTTGACTTTCCAACTGCTTTACTATCAATCTCCAAACTTGGAGACACAGCGCCATTTACCTCCTGGTTCAAACAGGTTGCCAATTTGGCAGAGGATGAAAGGGAAGAGGGAGAACCAATGAGAGAGTAGCTGTTAGGCATTTGGACGGGCACGTGCCCTCTAATATACCGGTAGGAAGAAGAATTAACCAAAGTCTCAGCCACCCACCGGGAACCAGTATAGGACATGATCCAAAATTTTGGACTTGCGTTCAGCTCACAAAAAACGAGTTGAGAAATGGAGCTCAGGGGCACAGCAATTCACAAACTGGCAGAGTGATAAAGGACAACTATCGTCCAAAAATCTGTTGAGGGAAGTCAACGAGGCAGACTTGAAAGTGAGGCAAAATAGCAGGAAACAGATTTCAAGAGGTACGTTGGAATCGCCTGTAAAGCACAGGAAGAGGGGCACAACTTGGACAATGGTGCACTTGGCCAAAAAGGGCGTATGCGTTTTCTCCTGAATATATTCAGGAGAAAACGCATACGCCCTTTTTGGCCAAGCAAGCAAGCGGGCAATGCAAATCTGCACTACAAAGAAGTATCATTTCCCACCGGTCAAAAGGGACATCCACAAAATGTGTAAAAACCAGAAAGGCAAGACAGGCCCTGAGGAACTGGGAGCCTTGTTATGCTGATGGGTGGGATGTAAATTGCCAACTGCCTCACTGGAGGAGTGCATTGTGTTCCCTAAAACAAGTAAACAACAGAGCTACAGAGCCAAGGCCACTTCCAGTCTAGGGAATATACCTTGGGAAAACTGAAAATCAATAAGAAAGAGCCACCTCCAAATTTAGGGCTGCACTGAATACAAGAACCTCAACTTGGGTACACCTTAAATATCCCAGGAAATATAAAAATGGTTCAAAACATTGTGGTACTTACGTACGATGGAATATCCCTCAGCCATGAAATCAATGTCATAAGACCAGTAGCAGCAAAGTGAGTGGATTCAGGTACGATGATTCTAAGTGAAATAAGTCACACAAAAAAAGAAACTTATCATAAGATATCACTTATGAAGATCCTGTAAACATGGCTACACGTGAACTGAGTTAGGAAAGAGAACAGAGTCTCACATTTAGAAAACACTCTTATGCCTGCATAAAGGGGAAGGAGAGGTGGGGTGATGCATAAAACCAGAGTTTGATATAAGCACAGGGACCGTTTCAAAAACCAACTTTGGAACTGACAAGACCGACACCTTCCTCAGTGAAAGAGACTCAAAACCCCATATTTCCCACAGAGGAATATATCTGACTAGTAAGAATTTTAAAACCTATGTATTGATATGTCTCCATAAGGGAATCAAGTGTGTCTAGAGTGGCATAAACATGGCAGCGAGAATCAGCTCAAACCCACTATAAAAAGGAATTTCAAAAGCAAAACCAAAAAACAGGGAAATTCTTTACAATTCCTTCAGGGTGTCTGAGGAAACCTGGAAAGACCCTATCTACAATGACAGCTGGATGTGGCATAAGGCTGGACACTTGGGACTGAGAGGATTGGTGAGATTGGGTGAGCAAATGCAGACCCTTTCAAGCAATAATGCATGGCCCCCATTCCATGGGTCCCAACTCTCCAGGTTCAAGGGAATATTACTACAGCTATAACATGTACAGGAAACCTAGAGAATGGACACACTGTGAATACGAAAGGTTTCTAAAACTCAACGAATAGTCCCTCTCCTGGTGCTCCAGTTTGACTTTCCAACTGCCTTACTATCAATCTCCCAACTTGGAGAGACAGGCCCTTTAACCTCCTGGTTTGCACAGGTTCCCAATTTGGCAGAGGATGGAAGGGACGAGGGAGAACCCATGAGAGAGTAGCTGTTAGGCATTTGGACGGGCACATGTCACTCTAATTTCCCGGCAGGAAGAAGAATTAACCAAAGTCTCAGCCACCCACCGGGAACCAGTATAGGACATGATCCAAAATTTTGGACTTGCGTTCAGCTCACAAAAAACGAGTTGAGAAATGGAGCTCAGGGGCACAGCAATTCACAAACTGGCAGAGTGATAAAGGACAACTATCGTCCAAAAATCTGTTGAGGGAAGTCAACGAGGCGGACTTGAAAGCGAGGCAAAATAGCAGGAAACAGATTTCAAGAGGTACCTTGGAATCGCCTGTAAAGCACAGGAAGAGGGGCACAACTTGGACAATGGTGCACTTGGCCAAAAAGGGCGTATGCGTTTTCTCCTGAATATATTCAGGAGAAAACGCATACGCCCTTTTTGGCCAAGCAAGCAAGCGGGCAATGCAAATCTGCACTACAAAGAAGTATCACTTCCCACCGGTCCAAAGGGACATCCACAAAATGTGTAAAAACCAGAAAGGCAAGACAGGCCCTGGAGAACTGGGAGCCTTGTTATGCTGATGGGCGGGATGTAAACTGCCAACTGCCTCACTGGAGGAGTGCATTGTGTTCCCTAAAACAAGTAAACAACAGAGCTACAGAGCCAAGGCCACTTCCAGTCTAGGGAATATACCTTGGGAAAACTGAAAATCAATAAGAAAGAGCCACCTCCAAATTTAGGGCTGCACTGACTACAAGAACCTCAACTTGGTTACACCTTAAATATCCCAGGAAATATAAAAATGGTTCAAAACATTGTGGTACTTACGTACGATGGAATATCCCTCAGCCATGAAATCAATGTCATAGATCAGTAGCAGCAAAGTGAGTGGATTCAGTTACGATGATTCTAAGTGAAATAAGTCACACAGAAAAAGAAACTTATCATAAGATATCACTTATGAAGATCCTGTAAACATGGCTACACGTGAACTGAGTTAGGAAAGAGAACAGAGTCTCACATTTAGAAAACACGCTTATGCCTGCATAAAGGGGAAGGAGAGGTGGGGTGATGCATAAAACCAGAGTTTGATATAAGCACAGGGACCGTTTCAAAAACCAACTTTGGAATTGACAAGACCGACACCTTCCTCAGTGAAAGAGACTCAAAACCCCATATTTCCCACAGAGGAATATATCTGACTAGTAAGAATCTTAAAACCTATGTATTGATATGTCTCCATAAGGGAATCAAGTGTGTCTAGAGTGGCATAAACATGGCAGCGAGAATCAGCTCAAACCCACTATAAAAAGGAATTTCAAAAGCAAAACCAAAAAACAGGGAAATTCTTTACAATTCCTTCAGGGTGTCTGAGGAAACCTGGAAAGACCCTATCTACCATGACAGCTGGATGTGGCATAAGGCTGGACACTTGGGACTGAGAGGATTGGTGAGATTGGGTGAGCAAATGCAGACCCTTTCAAGCAATAATGCATGGCCCCCATTCCATGGGTCCCAACTCTCCAGGTTCAAGGGAATATTACTACAGCTATAACATGTACAGGAAACCTAGAGAATGGACACACTGTGAATACGAAAGGTTTCTAAAACTCAACGAATAGTCCCTCTACTGCTGCTCTGGTTTGACTTTCCAACTGCTTTACTATCAATCAACCAACTAAGAGAGACAGCCCCTTTAACCTCCTCGTTCGCACAGGTTGTCAATTTGGCAGAGGATGAAAGGGAAGAGGAAGAAACAATGAGAGAGTAGGTGTTAGGCATTTGGACAGGCACATTTCATACTAATTTCCCGGCAGGAAGAAGAATTAACCAAAGTCTCAGCCACCCACCGGGAACCAGTATAGATCCTGAACCAAAATTTTGGAATTGCGTTCAGCTCACAAAAATCGAGTTGTAAAATGGAGCTCAGGGGCACAGCAATTCACAAACTGGCAGAGTAATACAGGACATCTATCGTCCATAAATCTGTTGAGGGAAGGAAACGAGGCGGACTTGAAAGCGATGCCGAATAGCAGGAAACAGATTTCAAGAGGTACCTTGGAATCGCCTTTAAAGCACAGGAAGAGAGGCACAACTTTGACACTGATGCAATTGGAGAAAAAGGGCGTATGCGTTTTTCCTGAATATATTCAGGAGAAAACGCATACGCCCTTTTTGGCCAAGCAAGCAAGCGGGCAATGCAAATTTGCACTACAAAGAAGTGTCACTTCCCACCGGTCAAAAGGGACATCCACAAAATGTGTAAAAACCAGAAAGGCATGACAGGGCCTGGAGAACACGGAGCCTTTTTATGCTGATGGTCCGGATGTAAATTGCCAACTGCCTCTCTGGAGGAGTGCACTGTGTTCCCTAAAACAAGTAAACAACAGAGCTACAGAGCCAAGGGCACTTTCAGTCTAGGGAATATATCTTGGGAAAACTGAAAATCAATAAGACAGAGTCACCCCGAAATTTAGGGCTGCACTGCTTACAAGAACCTCAACTTGGGTACACCTTAAATATCCCAGGAAATATAAAATGGATTCAAAAAATTGTGGTACATACGAAAGATGTAATATCCCTCATCCATGAAATCAATGTCATAAGACCAGTAGCAGCAAAATGAGTCGATTCAGGTATGATGATTCTAAGTGAAATAAGTCACACAGAAAAAGAAACTTATCATAAGATATGACTTTTGGAGATCCTGTAAACATGGCTACATATGAACTGAGTTAGGAAAGAGAACAGTGTCTCACATTTAGAAAAAAACTCGTATGCATGCTTAAGGGAGAAAGAGAGGTGGGGTAATGCATAAAACCAGAGTTTGAAATAATCACAGGGACCGTTCCAAAAACTTACTATGGAATAGATAAGACCTACACCTTCCTCAGTGAAAGGGACTCAAAACCACATATTTCCCGCAGAGGAATAGATCTGACTAGTAAGAATCTTAAAACCTATGTATTGATATGTCTCCATAAGGTTATCAAGTGTGTCTTGACTGGCATAAACATGGCAGCGAGAATCAGCTCAAACCCACTATAAAAAGGAATTTCAAAAACAAAACAAAAAAACAGGGAAAGTCTTTACAATTCCTTCAGGGTCTCTGATGAAACGTGGAATGAACCTATCTACAATGACAGCTGGATATGGCATAAGGCTGGACACTTGGGATTGAGAGGATTGGTGAGATTGGGTGAGAAAATGCAGACCCATTAAAGCAAGAATGCGTGGCCCCCATTCCATGGGTCCCAACTCTCGAGGTTGAAGGGAATATTAATACAGCAAGAACTGGTCCAGGAAACCTAGAGAATGGACACACTGTGAATATGAAATGTTTCTAAATCTCAATGAATAGTCCCACTCCTGGTGCTCTGGTTTGACTTTCCAACTGCTTTACTATCAATCTCCAAACTTGGAGACACAGCGCCATTTACCTCCTGGTTCAAACAGGTTGCCAACTTGGCAGAGGATGAAAGGGAAGAGGGAGAACCAATGAGAGAGTAGCTGTTAGGCATTTGGACGGGCACGTGCACTCTAATATACCGGTAGGAAGAAGAATTAACCAAAGTCTCAGCCACCCACCGGGAACCAGTATAGGTCCTGAACCAAAATTTTGGACATGCGTTCAGCTCACTAAAAACGAGTTGAAAAATGGAGCTCAGGGGCACAGCAATTCACAAACTGGCACAGTAATAAAACACAACTATCGTCCAAAAATCTGTTGAGGGAAGGCAACGAGGCGGACTTTAATGCGATTCAGAATAGCAGGAAACAGATTTAAAGAGGTACGTTGGAATCGCCTGTAAAGCACAGGAAGAGGGGCACAAGTTCGACAATGATGCACTTGGCCAAAAAGGGCGTATGCGTTTTTCCCTGAATATATTCAGGAGAAAACGCATACGCCCTTTTTGGCCAAGCAAGCAAGCGGGCAATGCAAATCTGCACTACAAAGAAGTATCACTTCCCACCGGTCAAAAGGGACATCCACAAAATGTGTAAAAACCAGAAAGGCAAGACAGGCCCTGGAGAACTGGGAGCCTTGTTATGCTGATGGGCGGGATGTCAATTGCCAAGTGCCTCACTGGAGGAGTGCATTGTGTTCCCTAAAACAAGTAAACAACAGAGCTACAGAGCCAAGGCCACTTCCAGTCTAGGGAATATACCTTGGGAAAACTGAAAATCAATAAGAAAGAGCCACCTCCAAATTTACGGCTGCACTGACTACAAGAACCTAAACTTGGGTACACCTTAAATATCCCAGGAAATATAAAAATGGTTCAAAACATTGTGGTACTTATGTACGATGGAATATTCCTCAGCCATGAAATCAATGTCATAAGAGCAGTAGCAGCAAAGTGAGTGGATTCAGGTACGATGATTCTAAGTGAAATAAGTCACACAGAAAAAGAAACTTATCATAAGATATCACTTATGAAGATCCTGTAAACATGGCTACACGTGAACTGAGTTAGGAAAGAGAACAGAGTCTCACATTTAGAAAACACTCTTATGCCTGCATAAAGGGGATGGAGAGGTGGGGTGATGCATAAAACCAGAGTTTGATATAAGCACAGGGATCGTTCCAAAAACCAACTTTGGAATAGACAAGACCAACACCTTCCTCCATGAAAGAGACTCAAAACCCCATATTTCCCGCAGAGGAATATATCTGACTAGTAAGAATCTTAAAACCTATGTATTGATATGTCTCCATAAGGGAATCAAGTGTGTCTAGAGTGGCATAAACATGGCAGCGAGAATCAGCTCAAACCCACTATAAAAAGGAATTTCAAAAGCAAAACCAAAAAACAGGGAAATTCTTTACAATTCCTTCAGGGTGTCTGAGGAAACCTGGAAAGACCCTATCTACAATGACAGCTGGATGTGGCATAAGGCTGGACACTTGGGACTGAGAGGATTGGTGAGATTGGGTGAGCAAATGCAGACCCTTTCAAGCAATAATGCATGGCCCCCATTCCATGGGTCCCAACTCTCCATGTTCAAGGGAATATTACTACAGCTATAACATGTACAGGAAACCTAGAGAATGGACACACTGTAAATACGAAAGGTTTCTAAAACTCAACGAATAGTCCCTCTCCTGGTGCTCCAGTTTGACTTTCCAACTGCCTTACTATCAATCTCCCAACTTGGAGAGACAGGCCCTTTAACCTCCTGGTTTGCACAGGTTCCCAATTTGGCAGAGGATGGAAGGGACGAGGGAGAACCCATGAGAGAGTAGCTGTTAGGCATTTGGACGGGCACATGTCACTCTAATTTCCCGGCAGGAAGAAGAATTAACCAAAGTCTCAGCCACCCACCGGGAACCAGTATAGGACATGATCCAAAATTTTGGACTTGTGTTCAGCTCACAAAAAACGAGTTGAGAAATGGAGCTCAGGGGCACAGCAATTCACAAACTGGCAGAGTGATAAAGGACAACTATCGTCCAAAAATCTGTTGAGGGAAGTCAACGAGGCGGACTTGAAAGCGAGGCAAAATAGCAGGAAACAGATTTCAAGAGGTACCTTGGAATCGCCTGTAAAGCACAGGAAGAGGGGCACAACTTGGACAATGGTGCACTTGGCCAAAAAGGACGTATGCGTTTTCTCCTGAATATATTCAGGAGAAAACGCATACGCCCTTTTTGGCCAAGCAAGCAAGCGGGCAATGCAAATCTGCACTACAAAGAAGTATCACTTCCCACTGGTCAAAAGGGATATCCACAAAATGTGTAAAAACCAGAAAGGCAAGACAGGCCCTGGAGAACAGGGAGCCTTGTTATGCTGATGGGAGGGATGTAAATTGCCAACTGCCTCACTGGAGGAGTGCATTGTGTTCCCTAAAACAAGTAAACAACAGAGCTACAGAGCCAAGGCCACTTCCAGTCTAGGGAATATACATTGGGAAAACTGAAAATCAATAAGAAAGAGCCACCTCCAAATTTAGGGCTGCACTGGCTACAAGAACCTCAACTTGGGTACACCTTAAATATCCCAGGAAATATAAAAATGGTTCAAAACATTGTGGTACTTACGTACGATGGAATATCCCTCAGCCATGAAATCAATGTCATAAGACCAGTAGCAGCAAAGTGAGTGGATTCAGGTACGATGATTCTAAGTGAAATAAGTCACACAGAAAAAGGAACTTATCATAAGATATCACTTATGAAGATCCTGTAAACATGGCTACACGTGAACTGAGTTAGGAAAGAGAACAGAGTCTCACATTTAGAAAACACTCTTATGCCAGCATAAAGGGGAAGGAGAGGTGGGGTGATGCATAAAACCAGAGTTTGATATAAGCACAGGGACCGTTTCAAAAACCAACTTTGGAATTGACAAGACCGACACCTTCCTTAGTGAAAGAGACTCAAAACCCCATATTTCCCACAGAGGAATATATCTGACTAGTAAGAATCTTAAAACCTATGTATTGATATGTCTCCATAAGGGAATCAAGTGTGTCTAGAGTGGCATAAACATGGCAGCGAGAATCAGCTCAAACCCACTATAAAAAGGAATTTCAAAAGCAAAACCAAAAAACAGGGAAATTCTTTACAATTCCTTCAGGGTGTCTGAGGAAACCTGGAAAGACCCTATCTACAATGACAGCTGGATGTGGCATAAGGCTGGACACTTGGGACTGAGAGGATTGGTGAGATTGGGTGAGCAAATGCAGACCCTTTCAAGCAATAATGCATGGCCCCCATTCCATGGGTCCCAACTCTCCAGGTTCAAGGGAATATTACTACAGCTATAACATGTACAGGAGACCTAGAGAATGGACACACTGTGAATACGAAAGGTTTCTAAAACTCAACGAATAGTCCCTCTACTGCTGCTCTGGTTTGACTTTCCAACTGCTTTACTATCAATCAACCAACTAAGAGAGACAGCCCCTTTAACCTCCTCGTTCGCACAGGTTGTCAATTTGGCAGAGGATGAAAGGGAAGAGGAAGAAACAATGAGAGAGTAGGTGTTAGGCATTTGGACAGGCACATTTCATACTAATTTCCCGGCAGGAAGAAGAATTAACCAAAGTCTCAGCCACCCACCGGGAACCAGTATAGATCCTGAACCAAAATTTTGGAATTGCGTTCAGCTCACAAAAATCGAGTTGTAAAATGGAGCTCAGGGGCACAGCAATTCACAAACTGGCAGAGTAATACAGGACATCTATCGTCCATAAATCTGTTGAGGGAAGGAAACGAGGCAGACTTGAAAGCGATGCCGAATAGCAGGAAACAGATTTCAAGAGGTACCTTGGAATCGCCTTTAAAGCACAGGAAGAGAGGCACAACTTTGACACTGATGCAATTGGAGAAAAAGGGCGTATGCGTTTTTCCTGAATATATTCAGGAGAAAACGCATACGCCCTTTTTGGCCAAGCAAGCAAGCGGGCAATGCAAATTTGCACTACAAAGAAGTGTCACTTCCCACCGGTCAAAAGGGACATCCACAAAATGTGTAAAAACCAGAAAGGCATGACAGGGCCTGGAGAACACGGAGCCTTTTTATGCTGATGGTCCGGATGTAAATTGCCAACTGCCTCTCTGGAGGAGTGCACTGTGTTCCCTAAAACAAGTAAACAACAGAGCTACAGAGCCAAGGGCACTTTCAGTCTAGGGAATATATCTTGGGAAAACTGAAAATCAATAAGACAGAGTCACCCCGAAATTTAGGGCTGCACTGCTTACAAGAACCTCAACTTGGGTACACCTTAAATATCCCAGGAAATATAAAATGGATTCAAAAAATTGTGGTACATACGAAAGATGTAATATCCCTCATCCATGAAATCAATGTCATAAGACCAGTAGCAGCAAAATGAGTCGATTCAGGTATGATGATTCTAAGTGAAATAAGTCACACAGAAAAAGAAACTTATCATAAGATATGACTTTTGGAGATCCTGTAAACATGGCTACATATGAACTGAGTTAGGAAAGAGAACAGTGTCTCACATTTAGAAAAAAACTCGTATGCATGCTTAAGGGAGAAAGAGAGGTGGGGTAATGCATAAAACCAGAGTTTGAAATAATCACAGGGACCGTTCCAAAAACTTACTATGGAATAGATAAGACCTACACCTTCCTCAGTGAAAGGGACTCAAAACCACATATTTCCCACAGAGGAATAGATCTGACTAGTAAGAATCTTAAAACCTATGTATTGATATGTCTCCATAAGGTTATCAAGTGTGTCTTGACTGGCATAAACATGGCAGCGAGAATCAGCTCAAACCCACTATAAAAAGGAATTTCAAAAACAAAACAAAAAAACAGGGAAAGTCTTTACAATTCCTTCAGGGTCTCTGATGAAACGTGGAATGAACCTATCTACAATGACAGCTGGATATGGCATAAGGCTGGACACTTGGGATTGAGAGGATTGGTGAGATTGGGTGAGAAAATGCAGACCCATTAAAGCAAGAATGCGTGGCCCCCATTCCATGGGTCCCAACTCTCGAGGTTGAAGGGAATATTAATACAGCAAGAACTGGTCCAGGAAACCTAGAGAATGGACACACTGTGAATATGAAATGTTTCTAAATCTCAATGAATAGTCCCACTCCTGGTGCTCTGGTTTGACTTTCCAACTGCTTTACTATCAATCTCCAAACTTGGAGACACAGCGCCATTTACCTCCTGGTTCAAACAGGTTGCCAATTTGGCAGAGGATGAAAGGGAAGAGGGAGAACCAATGAGAGAGTAGCTGTTAGGCATTTGGACGGGCACGTGCCCTCTAATATACCGGTAGGAAGAAGAATTAACCAAAGTCTCAGCCACCCACCGGGAACCAGTATAGGACATGATCCAAAATTTTGGACTTGCGTTCAGCTCACAAAAAACGAGTTGAGAAATGGAGCTCAGGGGCACAGCAATTCACAAACTGGCAGAGTGATAAAGGACAACTATCGTCCAAAAATCTGTTGAGGGAAGTCAACGAGGCAGACTTGAAAGTGAGGCAAAATAGCAGGAAACAGATTTCAAGAGGTACGTTGGAATCGCCTGTAAAGCACAGGAAGAGGGGCACAACTTGGACAATGGTGCACTTGGCCAAAAAGGGCGTATGCGTTTTCTCCTGAATATATTCAGGAGAAAACGCATACGCCCTTTTTGGCCAAGCAAGCAAGCGGGCAATGCAAATCTGCACTACAAAGAAGTATCATTTCCCACCGGTCAAAAGGGACATCCACAAAATGTGTAAAAACCAGAAAGGCAAGACAGGCCCTGAGGAACTGGGAGCCTTGTTATGCTGATGGGTGGGATGTAAATTGCCAACTGCCTCACTGGAGGAGTGCATTGTGTTCCCTAAAACAAGTAAACAACAGAGCTACAGAGCCAAGGCCACTTCCAGTCTAGGGAATATACCTTGGGAAAACTGAAAATCAATAAGAAAGAGCCACCTCCAAATTTAGGGCTGCACTGACTACAAGAACCTCAACTTGGGTACACCTTAAATATCCCAGGAAATATAAAAATGGTTCAAAACATTGTGGTACTTACGTACGATGGAATATCCCTCAGCCATGAAATCAATGTCATAAGACCAGTAGCAGCAAAGTGAGTGGATTCAGGTACGATGATTCTAAGTGAAATAAGTCACACAGAAAAAGAAACTTATCATAAGATATCACTTATGAAGATCCTGTAAACATGGCTACACGTGAACTGAGTTAGGAAAGAGAACAGAGTCTCACATTTAGAAAACACTCTTATGCCTGCATAAAGGGGAAGGAGAGGTGGGGTGATGCATAAAACCAGAGTTTGATATAAGCACAGGGACCGTTTCAAAAACCAACTTTGGAACTGACAAGACCGACACCTTCCTCAGTGAAAGAGACTCAAAACCCCATATTTCCCACAGAGGAATATATCTGACTAGTAAGAATTTTAAAACCTATGTATTGATATGTCTCCATAAGGGAATCAAGTGTGTCTAGAGTGGCATAAACATGGCAGCGAGAATCAGCTCAAACCCACTATAAAAAGGAATTTCAAAAGCAAAACCAAAAAACAGGGAAATTCTTTACAATTCCTTCAGGGTGTCTGAGGAAACCTGGAAAGACCCTATCTACAATGACAGCTGGATGTGGCATAAGGCTGGACACTTGGGACTGAGAGGATTGGTGAGATTGGGTGAGCAAATGCAGACCCTTTCAAGCAATAATGCATGGCCCCCATTCCATGGGTCCCAACTCTCCAGGTTCAAGGGAATATTACTACAGCTATAACATGTACAGGAAACCTAGAGAATGGACACACTGTGAATACGAAAGGTTTCTAAAACTCAACGAATAGTCCCTCTCCTGGTGCTCCAGTTTGACTTTCCAACTGCCTTACTATCAATCTCCCAACTTGGAGAGACAGGCCCTTTAACCTCCTGGTTTGCACAGGTTCCCAATTTGGCAGAGGATGGAAGGGACGAGGGAGAACCCATGAGAGAGTAGCTGTTAGGCATTTGGACGGGCACATGTCACTCTAATTTCCCGGCAGGAAGAAGAATTAACCAAAGTCTCAGCCACCCACCGGGAACCAGTATAGGACATGATCCAAAATTTTGGACTTGCGTTCAGCTCACAAAAAACGAGTTGAGAAATGGAGCTCAGGGGCACAGCAATTCACAAACTGGCAGAGTGATAAAGGACAACTATCGTCCAAAAATCTGTTGAGGGAAGTCAACGAGGCGGACTTGAAAGCGAGGCAAAATAGCAGGAAACAGATTTCAAGAGGTACCTTGGAATCGCCTGTAAAGCACAGGAAGAGGGGCAAAACTTGGACAATGGTGCACTTGGCCAAAAAGGGCGTATGCGTTTTCTCCTGAATATATTCAGGAGAAAACGCATACGCCCTTTTTGGCCAAGCAAGCAAGCGGGCAATGCAAATCTGCACTACAAAGAAGTATCACTTCCCACCGGTCCAAAGGGACATCCACAAAATGTGTAAAAACCAGAAAGGCAAGACAGGCCCTGGAGAACTGGGAGCCTTGTTATGCTGATGGGCGGGATGTAAACTGCCAACTGCCTCACTGGAGGAGTGCATTGTGTTCCCTAAAACAAGTAAACAACAGAGCTACAGAGCCAAGGCCACTTCCAGTCTAGGGAATATACCTTGGGAAAACTGAAAATCAATAAGAAAGAGCCACCTCCAAATTTAGGGCTGCACTGACTACAAGAACCTCAACTTGGTTACACCTTAAATATCCCAGGAAATATAAAAATGGTTCAAAACATTGTGGTACTTACGTACGATGGAATATCCCTCAGCCATGAAATCAATGTCATAGATCAGTAGCAGCAAAGTGAGTGGATTCAGTTACGATGATTCTAAGTGAAATAAGTCACACAGAAAAAGAAACTTATCATAAGATATCACTTATGAAGATCCTGTAAACATGGCTACACGTGAACTGAGTTAGGAAAGAGAACAGAGTCTCACATTTAGAAAACACGCTTATGCCTGCATAAAGGGGAAGGAGAGGTGGGGTGATGCATAAAACCAGAGTTTGATATAAGCACAGGGACCGTTTCAAAAACCAACTTTGGAATTGACAAGACCGACACCTTCCTCAGTGAAAGAGACTCAAAACCCCATATTTCCCACAGAGGAATATATCTGACTAGTAAGAATCTTAAAACCTATGTATTGATATGTCTCCATAAGGGAATCAAGTGTGTCTAGAGTGGCATAAACATGGCAGCGAGAATCAGCTCAAACCCACTATAAAAAGGAATTTCAAAAGCAAAACCAAAAAACAGGGAAATTCTTTACAATTCCTTCAGGGTGTCTGAGGAAACCTGGAAAGACCCTATCTACCATGACAGCTGGATGTGGCATAAGGCTGGACACTTGGGACTGAGAGGATTGGTGAGATTGGGTGAGCAAATGCAGACCCTTTCAAGCAATAATGCATGGCCCCCATTCCATGGGTCCCAACTCTCCAGGTTCAAGGGAATATTACTACAGCTATAACATGTACAGGAAACCTAGAGAATGGACACACTGTGAATACGAAAGGTTTCTAAAACTCAACGAATAGTCCCTCTACTGCTGCTCTGGTTTGACTTTCCAACTGCTTTACTATCAATCAACCAACTAAGAGAGACAGCCCCTTTAACCTCCTCGTTCGCACAGGTTGTCAATTTGGCAGAGGATGAAAGGGAAGAGGAAGAAACAATGAGAGAGTAGGTGTTAGGCATTTGGACAGGCACATTTCATACTAATTTCCCGGCAGGAAGAAGAATTAACCAAAGTCTCAGCCACCCACCGGGAACCAGTATAGATCCTGAACCAAAATTTTGGAATTGCGTTCAGCTCACAAAAATCGAGTTGTAAAATGGAGCTCAGGGGCACAGCAATTCACAAACTGGCAGAGTAATACAGGACATCTATCGTCCATAAATCTGTTGAGGGAAGGAAACGAGGCGGACTTGAAAGCGATGCCGAATAGCAGGAAACAGATTTCAAGAGGTACCTTGAAATCGCCTTTAAAGCACAGGAAGAGAGGCACAACTTTGACACTGATGCAATTGGAGAAAAAGGGCGTATGCGTTTTTCCTGAATATATTCAGGAGAAAACGCATACGCCCTTTTTGGCCAAGCAAGCAAGCGGGCAATGCAAATTTGCACTACAAAGAAGTGTCACTTCCCACCGGTCAAAAGGGACATCCACAAAATGTGTAAAAACCAGAAAGGCATGACAGGGCCTGGAGAACACGGAGCCTTTTTATGCTGATGGTCCGGATGTAAATTGCCAACTGCCTCTCTGGAGGAGTGCACTGTGTTCCCTAAAACAAGTAAACAACAGAGCTACAGAGCCAAGGGCACTTTCAGTCTAGGGAATATATCTTGGGAAAACTGAAAATCAATAAGACAGAGTCACCCCGAAATTTAGGGCTGCACTGCTTACAAGAACCTCAACTTGGGTACACCTTAAATATCCCAGGAAATATAAAATGGATTCAAAAAATTGTGGTACATACGAAAGATGTAATATCCCTCATCCATGAAATCAATGTCATAAGACCAGTAGCAGCAAAATGAGTCGATTCAGGTATGATGATTCTAAGTGAAATAAGTCACACAGAAAAAGAAACTTATCATAAGATATGACTTTTGGAGATCCTGTAAACATGGCTACATATGAACTGAGTTAGGAAAGAGAACAGTGTCTCACATTTAGAAAAAAACTCGTATGCATGCTTAAGGGAGAAAGAGAGGTGGGGTAATGCATAAAACCAGAGTTTGAAATAATCACAGGGACCGTTCCAAAAACTTACTATGGAATAGATAAGACCTACACCTTCCTCAGTGAAAGGGACTCAAAACCACATATTTCCCGCAGAGGAATAGATCTGACTAGTAAGAATCTTAAAACCTATGTATTGATATGTCTCCATAAGGTTATCAAGTGTGTCTTGACTGGCATAAACATGGCAGCGAGAATCAGCTCAAACCCACTATAAAAAGGAATTTCAAAAACAAAACAAAAAAAACAGGGAAAGTCTTTACAATTCCTTCAGGGTCTCTGATGAAACGTGGAATGAACCTATCTACAATGACAGCTGGATATGGCATAAGGCTGGACACTTGGGATTGAGAGGATTGGTGAGATTGGGTGAGAAAATGCAGACCCATTAAAGCAAGAATGCGTGGCCCCCATTCCATGGGTCCCAACTCTCGAGGTTGAAGGGAATATTAATACAGCAAGAACTGGTCCAGGAAACCTAGAGAATGGACACACTGTGAATATGAAATGTTTCTAAATCTCAATGAATAGTCCCACTCCTGGTGCTCTGGTTTGACTTTCCAACTGCTTTACTATCAATCTCCAAACTTGGAGACACAGCGCCATTTACCTCCTGGTTCAAACAGGTTGCCAACTTGGCAGAGGATGAAAGGGAAGAGGGAGAACCAATGAGAGAGTAGCTGTTAGGCATTTGGACGGGCACGTGCACTCTAATATACCGGTAGGAAGAAGAATTAACCAAAGTCTCAGCCACCCACCGGGAACCAGTATAGGTCCTGAACCAAAATTTTGGACATGCGTTCAGCTCACTAAAAACGAGTTGAAAAATGGAGCTCAGGGGCACAGCAATTCACAAACTGGCACAGTAATAAAACACAACTATCGTCCAAAAATCTGTTGAGGGAAGGCAACGAGGCGGACTTTAATGCGATTCAGAATAGCAGGAAACAGATTTAAAGAGGTACGTTGGAATCGCCTGTAAAGCACAGGAAGAGGGGCACAAGTTCGACAATGATGCACTTGGCCAAAAAGGGCGTATGCGTTTTTCCCTGAATATATTCAGGAGAAAACGCATACGCCCTTTTTGGCCAAGCAAGCAAGCGGGCAATGCAAATCTGCACTACAAAGAAGTATCACTTCCCACCGGTCAAAAGGGACATCCACAAAATGTGTAAAAACCAGAAAGGCAAGACAGGCCCTGGAGAAATGGGAGCTTTGTTATGCTGATGGGCGGGATGTCAATTGCCAACTGCCTCACTGGAGGAGTGCATTGTGTTCCCTAAAACAAGTAAACAACAGAGCTACAGAGCCAAGGCCACTTCCAGTCTAGGGAATATACCTTGGGAAAACTGAAAATCAATAAGAAAGAGCCACCTCCAAATTTAGGGCTGCACTGACTACAAGAACCTAAACTTGGGTACACCTTAAATATCCCAGGAAATATAAAAATGGTTCAAAACATTGTGGTACTTACGTACGATGGAATATTCCTCAGCCATGAAATCAATGTCATAAGAGCAGTAGCAGCAAAGTGAGTGGATTCAGTTACGATGATTCTAAGTGAAATAAGTCACACAGAAAAAGAAACTTATCATAAGATATCACTTATGAAGATCCTGTAAACATGGCTACACGTGAACTGAGTTAGGAAAGAGAACAGAGTCTCACATTTAGAAAACACTCTTATGCCTGCATAAAGGGGATGGAGAGGTGGGGTGATGCATAAAACCAGAGTTTGATATAAGCACAGGGATCGTTCCAAAAACCAACTTTGGAATAGACAAGACCGACACCTTCCTCCGTGAAAGAGACTCAAAACCCCATATTTCCCGCAGAGGAATATATCTGACTAGTAAGAATCTTAAAACCTATGTATTGATATGTCTCCATAAGGGAATCAAGTGTGTCTAGAGTGGCATAAACATGGCAGCGAGAATCAGCTCAAACCCACTATAAAAAGGAATTTCAAAAGCAAAACCAAAAAACAGGGAAATTCTTTACAATTCCTTCAGGGTGTCTGAGGAAACCTGGAAAGACCCTATCTACAATGACAGCTGGATGTGGCATAAGGCTGGACACTTGGGACTGAGAGGATTGGTGAGATTGGGTGAGCAAATGCAGACCCTTTCAAGCAATAATGCATGGCCCCCATTCCATGGGTCCCAACTCTCCAGGTTCAAGGGAATATTACTACAGCTATAACATGTACAGGAAACCTAGAGAATGTACACACTGTGAATACGAAAGGTTTCTAAAACTCAATGAATAGTCCCTCTCCTGGTGCTCCAGTTTGACTTTCCAACTGCCTTACTATCAATCTCCCAACTTGGAGAGACAGGCCCTTTAACCTCCTGGTTTGCACAGGTTCCCAATTTGCCAGAGGATGGAAGGGACGAGGGAGAACCCATGAGAGAGTAGCTGTTAGGCATTTGGACGCGCACATGTCACTCTAATTTCCCGGCAGGAAGAAGAATTAACCAAAGTCTCAGCCACCCACCGGGAACCAGTATAGGACATGATCCAAAATTTTGGACTTGTGTTCAGCTCACAAAAAACGAGTTGAGAAATGGAGCTCAGGGGCACAGCAATTCACAAACTGGCAGAGTGATAAAGGACAACTATCGTCCAAAAATCTGTTGAGGGAAGTCAACGAGGCGGACTTGAAAGCGAGGCAAAATAGCAGGAAACAGATTTCAAGAGGTACCTTGGAATCGCCTGTAAAGCACAGGAAGAGGGGCACAACTTGGACAATGGTGCACTTGGCCAAAAAGGACGTATGCGTTTTCTCCTGAATATATTCAGGAGAAAACGCATACGCCCTTTTTGGCCAAGCAAGCAAGCGGGCAATGCAAATCTGCACTACAAAGAAGTATCACTTCCCACTGGTCAAAAGGGATATCCACAAAATGTGTAAAAACCAGAAAGGCAAGACAGGCCCTGGAGAACAGGGAGCCTTGTTATGCTGATGGGCGGGATGTAAATTGCCAACTGCCTCACTGGAGGAGTGCATTGTGTTCCCTAAAACAAGTAAACAACAGAGCTACAGAGCCAAGGCCACTTCCAGTCTAGGGAATATACATTGGGAAAACTGAAAATCAATAAGAAAGAGCCACCTCCAAATTTAGGGCTGCACTGGCTACAAGAACCTCAACTTGGGTACACCTTAAATATCCCAGGAAATATAAAAATGGTTCAAAACATTGTGGTACTTACGTACGATGGAATATCCCTCAGCCATGAAATCAATGTCATAAGACCAGTAGCAGCAAAGTGAGTGGATTCAGGTACGATGATTCTAAGTGAAATAAGTCACACAGAAAAAGAAACTTATCATAAGATATCACTTATGAAGATCCTGTAAACATGGCTACACGTGAACTGAGTTAGGAAAGAGAACAGAGTCTCACATTTAGAAAACACTCTTATGCCAGCATAAAGGGGAAGGAGAGGTGGGGTGATGCATAAAACCAGAGTTTGATATAAGCACAGGGACCGTTCCAAAAACCAACTTTGGAATTGACAAGACCGACACCTTCCTTAGTGAAAGAGACTCAAAACCCCATATTTCCCACAGAGGAATATATCTGACTAGTAAGAATCTTAAAACCTATGTATTGATATGTCTCCATAAGGGAATCAAGTGTGTCTAGAGTGGCATAAACATGGCAGCGAGAATCAGCTCAAACCCACTATAAAAAGGAATTTCAAAAGCAAAACCAAAAAACAGGGAAATTCTTTACAATTCCTTCAGGGTGTCTGAGGAAACCTGGAAAGACCCTATCTACCATGACAGCTGGATGTGGCATAAGGCTGGACACTTGGGACTGAGAGGATTGGTGAGATTGGGTGAGCAAATGCAGACCCTTTCAAGCAATAATGCATGGCCCCCATTCCATGGGTCCCAACTCTCCAGGTTCAAGGGAATATTACTACAGCTATAACATGTACAGGAGACCTAGAGAATGGACACACTGTGAATACGAAAGGTTTCTAAAACTCAACGAATAGTCCCTCTCCTGGTGCTCCAGTTTGACTTTCCAACTGCCTTACTATCAATCTCCCAACTTGGAGAGACAGGCCCTTTAACCTCCTGGTTTGCACAGGTTCCCAATTTGGCAGAGGATGGAAGGGACGAGAGAGAACCCATGAGAGAGTAGCTGTTAGGCATTTGGACGGGCACATGTCACTCTAATTTCCCGGCAGGAAGAAGAATTAACCAAAGTCTCAGCCACCCACCGGGAACCAGTATAGGACATGATCCAAAATTTTGGACTTGCGTTCAGCTCACAGAAAACGAGTTGAGAAATGGAGCTCAGGGGCACAGCAATTCACAAACTGGCAGAGTGATAAAGGACAACTATCGTCCAAAAATCTGTTGAGGGAAGTCAACGAGGCGGACTTGAAAGCGAGGCAAAATAGCAGGAAACAGATTTCAAGAGGTACCTTGGAATCGCCTGTAAAGCACAGGAAGAGGGGCACAACTTGGACAATGGTGCACTTGGCCAAAAAGGGCGTATGCGTTTTCTCCTGAATATATTCAGGAGAAAACGCATACGCCCTTTTTGGCCAAGCAAGCAAGCGGGCAATGCAAATCTGCACTACAAAGAAGTATCACTTCCCACCGGTCAAAAGGGACATCCACAAAATGTGTAAAAACCAGAAAGGCAAGACAGGCCCTGGAGAACAGGGAGCCTTGTTATGCTGATGGGCGGGATGTAAACTGCCAACTGCCTCACTGGAGGAGTGCATTGTGTTCCCTAAAAAAGTAAACAACAGAGCTACAGAGCCAAGGCCACTTCCAGTCTAGGGAATATACCTTGGGAAAAGTGAAAATCAATAAGAAAGAGCCACCTCCAAATTTAGGGCTGCACTGACTACAAGAACCTCAACTTGGGTACACCTTAAATATCCCAGGAAATATAAAAATGGTTCAAAACATTGTGATACTTACGTACGATGGAATATCCCTCAGCGATGAAATCAATGTCATAAGACCAGTAGCAGCAAAGTGAGTGGATTCAGGTACGATGATTCTAAGTGAAATAAGTCACACAGAAAAAGAAACTTATCATAAGATATCACTTATGAAGATCCTGTAAACATGGCTACACGTGAACTGAGTTAGGAAAGAGAACAGAGTCTCACATTTAGAAAACACTCTTATGCCTGCATAAAGGGGAAGGAGAGGTGGGGTGATGCATAAAACCAGAGTTTGATATAAGCACAGGGACCGTTCCAAAAACCAACTTTGGAATAGACAAGACCTACACCTTCCTCAGTGAAAGAGACTCAAAACCCCATATTTCCCGCAGAGGAATATATCTGACTAGTAAGAATCTTAAAACCTATGTATTGATATGACTCCATAAGGGAATCAAGTGTGTCTAGAGTGGCATAAACATGGCAGCGAGAATCAGCTCAAACCCACTATAAAAAGGAATTTCAAAAGCAAAACCAAAAAACAGGGAAATTCTTTACAATTCCTTGAGGGTGTCTGAGGAAACCTGGAAAGACCCTGTCTACAATGACAGCTGGATGTGGCATAAGGCTGGACACTTGGGACTGAGAGGATTGGTGAGATTGGGTGAGCAAATGCAGACCCTTTCAAGCAATAATGCATGGCCCCCATTCCATGGGTCCCAACTCTCCAGGTTCAAGGGAATATTACTACAGCTATAACATGTACAGGAAACCTAGAGAATGGACACACTGTGAATACGAAAGGTTTCTAAAACTCAACGAATAGTCCCTCTCCTGGTGCTCCAGTTTGACTTTCCAACTGCCTTACTATCAATCTCCCAACTTGGAGAGACAGGCCCTTTAACCTCCTGGTTTGCACAGGTTCCCAATTTGGCAGAGGATGGAAGGGACGAGGGAGAACCCATGAGAGAGTAGCTGTTAGGCATTTGGACGGGCACATGTCACTCTAATTTCCCGGCAGGAAGAAGAATTAACCAAAGTCTCAGCCACCCACCGGGAACCAGTATAGGACATGATCCAAAATTTTGGACTTGCGTTCAGCTCACAAAAAACGAGTTGAGAAATGGAGCTCAGGGGCACAGCAATTCACAAACTGGCAGAGTGATAAAGGACAACTATCGTCCAAAAATCTGTTGAGGGAAGTCAACGAGGCGGACTTGAAAGTGAGGCAAAATAGCAGGAAACAGATTTCAAGAGGTACCCTGGAATCGCCTGTAAAGCACAGGAAGAGGGGCACAACTTGGACAATGGTGCACTTGGCCAAAAAGGGCGTATGCGTTTTCTCCTGAATATATTCAGGAGAAAACGCATACGCCCTTTTTGGCCAAGCAAGCAAGCGGGCAATGCAAATCTGCACTACAAAGAAGTATCACTTCCCACCGGTCAAAAGGGACATCCACAAAATGTGTAAAAACCAGAAAGGCAAGACAGGCCCTGGAGAACTGGGAGCCTTGTTATGCTGATGGGCGGGATGTAAATTGCCAACTGCCTCACTGGAGGAGTGCATTGTGTTCCCTAAAACAAGTAAACAACAGAGCTACAGAGCCAAGGCCACTTCCAGTCTAGGGAATATACCTTGGGAAAAGTGAAAATCAATAAGAAAGAGCCACCTCCAAATTTAGGGCTGCACTGACTACAAGAACCTCAACTTGGGTACACCTTAAATATCCCAGGAAATATAAAAATGGTTCAAAACATTGTGGTACTTACGTACGATGGAATATCCCTCAGCGATGAAATCAATGTCATAAGACCAGAAGCAGCAAAGTGAGTGGATTCAGGTAGGATGATTCTAAGTGAAATAAGTCACACAGAAAAAGAAACTTATCATAAGATATCACTTATGAAGATCCTGTAAACATGGCTACACGTGAACTGAGTTAGGAAAGAGAACAGAGTCTCACATTTAGAAAACACTCTTATGCCAGCATAAAGGGGAAGGAGAGGTGGGGTGATGCATAAAACCAGAGTTTGATATAAGCACAGGGACCGTTCCAAAAACCAACTTTGGAATTGACAAGACCGACACCTTCCTTAGTGAAAGAGACTCAAAACCCCATATTTCCCACAGAGGAATATATCTGACTAGTAAGAATCTTAAAACCTATGTATTGATATGTCTCCATAAGGGAATCAAGTGTGTCTAGAGTGGCATAAACATGGCAGCGAGAATCAGCTCAAACCCACTATAAAAAGGAATTTCAAAAGCAAAACCAAAAAACAGGGAAATTCTTTACAATTCCTTCAGGGTGTCTGAGGAAACCTGGAAAGACCCTATCTACCATGACAGCTGGATGTGGCATAAGGCTGGACACTTGGGACTGAGAGGATTGGTGAGATTGGGTGAGCAAATGCAGACCCTTTCAAGCAATAATGCATGGCCCCCATTCCATGGGTCCCAACTCTCCAGGTTCAAGGGAATATTACTACAGCTATAACATGTACAGGAGACCTAGAGAATGGACACACTGTGAATACGAAAGGTTTCTAAAACTCAACGAATAGTCCCTCTCCTGGTGCTCCAGTTTGACTTTCCAACTGCCTTACTATCAATCTCCCAACTTGGAGAGACAGGCCCTTTAACCTCCTGGTTTGCACAGGTTCCCAATTTGGCAGAGGATGGAAGGGACGAGAGAGAACCCATGAGAGAGTAGCTGTTAGGCATTTGGACGGGCACATGTCACTCTAATTTCCCGGCAGGAAGAAGAATTAACCAAAGTCTCAGCCACCCACCGGGAACCAGTATAGGACATGATCCAAAATTTTGGACTTGCGTTCAGCTCACAGAAAACGAGTTGAGAAATGGAGCTCAGGGGCACAGCAATTCACAAACTGGCAGAGTGATAAAGGACAACTATCGTCCAAAAATCTGTTGAGGGAAGTCAACGAGGCGGACTTGAAAGCGAGGCAAAATAGCAGGAAACAGATTTCAAGAGGTACCTTGGAATCGCCTGTAAAGCACAGGAAGAGGGGCACAACTTGGACAATGGTGCACTTGGCCAAAAAGGGCGTATGCGTTTTCTCCTGAATATATTCAGGAGAAAACGCATACGCCCTTTTTGGCCAAGCAAGCAAGCGGGCAATGCAAATCTGCACTACAAAGAAGTATCACTTCCCACCGGTCAAAAGGGACATCCACAAAATGTGTAAAAACCAGAAAGGCAAGACAGGCCCTGGAGAACTGGGAGCCTTGTTATGCTGATGGGCGGGATGTAAACTGCCAACTGCCTCACTGGAGGAGTGCATTGTGTTCCCTAAAAAAGTAAACAACAGAGCTACAGAGCCAAGGCCACTTCCAGTCTAGGGAATATACCTTGGGAAAAGTGAAAATCAATAAGAAAGAGCCACCTCCAAATTTAGGGCTGCACTGACTACAAGAACCTCAACTTGGGTACACCTTAAATATCCCAGGAAATATAAAAATGGTTCAAAACATTGTGATACTTACGTACGATGGAATATCCCTCAGCGATGAAATCAATGTCATAAGACCAGTAGCAGCAAAGTGAGTGGATTCAGGTACGATGATTCTAAGTGAAATAAGTCACACAGAAAAAGAAACTTATCATAAGATATCACTTATGAAGATCCTGTAAACATGGCTACACGTGAACTGAGTTAGGAAAGAGAACAGAGTCTCACATTTAGAAAACACTCTTATGCCTGCATAAAGGGGAAGGAGAGGTGGGGTGATGCATAAAACCAGAGTTTGATATAAGCACAGGGACCGTTCCAAAAACCAACTTTGGAATAGACAAGACCTACACCTTCCTCAGTGAAAGAGACTCAAAACCCCATATTTCCCGCAGAGGAATATATCTGACTAGTAAGAATCTTAAAACCTATGTATTGATATGACTCCATAAGGGAATCAAGTGTGTCTAGAGTGGCATAAACATGGCAGCGAGAATCAGCTCAAACCCACTATAAAAAGGAATTTCAAAAGCAAAACCAAAAAACAGGGAAATTCTTTACAATTCCTTGAGGGTGTCTGAGGAAACCTGGAAAGACCCTGTCTACAATGACAGCTGGATGTGGCATAAGGCTGGACACTTGGGACTGAGAGGATTGGTGAGATTGGGTGAGCAAATGCAGACCCTTTCAAGCAATAATGCATGGCCCCCATTCCATGGGTCCCAACTCTCCAGGTTCAAGGGAATATTACTACAGCTATAACATGTACAGGAAACCTAGAGAATGGACACACTGTGAATACGAAAGGTTTCTAAAACTCAACGAATAGTCCCTCTCCTGGTGCTCCAGTTTGACTTTCCAACTGCCTTACTATCAATCTCCCAACTTGGAGAGACAGGCCCTTTAACCTCCTGGTTTGCACAGGTTCCCAATTTGCCAGAGGATGGAAGGGACGAGGGAGAACCCATGAGAGAGTAGCTGTTAGGCATTTGGACGGGCACATGTCACTCTAATTTCCCGGCAGGAAGAAGAATTAACCAAAGTCTCAGCCACCCACCGGGAACCAGTATAGGACATGATCCAAAATTTTGGACTTGCGTTCAGCTCACAAAAAACGAGTTGAGAAATGGAGCTCAGGGGCACAGCAATTCACAAACTGGCAGAGTGATAAAGGACAACTATCGTCCAAAAATCTGTTGAGGGAAGTCAACGAGGCGGACTTGAAAGTGAGGCAAAATAGCAGGAAACAGATTTCAAGAGGTACCCTGGAATCGCCTGTAAAGCACAGGAAGAGGGGCACAACTTGGACAATGGTGCACTTGGCCAAAAAGGGCGTATGCGTTTTCTCCTGAATATATTCAGGAGAAAACGCATACGCCCTTTTTGGCCAAGCAAGCAAGCGGGCAATGCAAATCTGCACTACAAAGAAGTATCACTTCCCACCGGTCAAAAGGGACATCCACAAAATGTGTAAAAACCAGAAAGGCAAGACAGGCCCTGGAGAACTGGGAGCCTTGTTATGCTGATGGGCGGGATGTAAATTGCCAACTGCCTCACTGGAGGAGTGCATTGTGTTCCCTAAAACAAGTAAACAACAGAGCTACAGAGCCAAGGCCACTTCCAGTCTAGGGAATATACCTTGGGAAAAGTGAAAATCAATAAGAAAGAGCCACCTCCAAATTTAGGGCTGCACTGACTACAAGAACCTTAACTTGGGTACACCTTAAATATCCCAGGAAATATAAAAATGGTTCAAAACATTGTGGTACTTACGTACGATGGAATATCCCTCAGCGATGAAATCAATGTCATAAGACCAGAAGCAGCAAAGTGAGTGGATTCAGGTACGATGATTCTAAGTGAAATAAGTCACACAGAAAAAGAAACTTATCATAAGATATCACTTATGAAGATCCTGTAAACATGGCTACACGTGAACTGAGTTAGGAAAGAGAACAGAGTCTCACATTTAGAAAACACTCTTATGCCCGCATAAAGGGGAAGGAGAGGTGGAGTGATGCATAAAACCAGAGTTTGATATAAGCACAGGGACCGTTTCAAAAACCAACTTTGGAATTGACAAGACCGACACCTTCCTCAGTGAAAGAGACTCAAAACCCCATATTTCCCACAGAGGAATATATCTGACTAGTAAGAATCTTAAAACCTATGTATTGATATGTCTCCATAAGGGAATCAAGTGTGTCTAGAGTGGCATAAACATGGCAGCGAGAATCAGCTCAAACCCACTATAAAAAGGAATTTCAAAAGCAAAACCAAAAAACAGGGAAATTCTTTACAATTCCTTCAGGGTGTTTGAGGAAACCTGGAAAGACCCTATCTACAATGACAGCTGGATGTGTCATAAGGCTGGACACTTGGGACTGAGAGGATTGGTGAGATTGGGTGAGCAAATGCAGACCCTTTCAAGCAATAATGCATGGCCTCCATTCCATGGGTCCCAACTCTCCAGGTTCAAGGGAATATTACTACAGCTATAACATGTACAGGAAACCTAGAGAATGGACACACTGTGAATACGAAAGGTTTCTAAAACTCAACGAATAGTCCCTCTCCTGGTGCTCCAGGTTGACTTTCCAACTGCCTTACTATCAATCTCCCAACTTGGAGAGACAGGCCCTTTAACCTCCTGGTTTGCACAGGTTCCCAATTTGGCAGAGGATGGAAGGGACGAGGGAGAACCCATGAGAGAGTAGCTGTTAGGCATTTGGACGGGCACATGTCAATCTAATTTCCCGGCAGGAAGAAGAATTAACCAAAGTCTCAGCCACCCACCGGGAGCCAGTATAGGACATGATCCAAAATTTTGGACTTGCGTTCAGCTCACAAAAAACGAGTTGAGAAATGGAGCTCAGGGGCACAGCAATTCACATACTGGCAGAGTGATAAAGGACAACTATCGTCCAAAAATCTGTTGAGGGAAGTCAACGAGGCGGACTTGAAAGTGAGGCAAAATAGCAGGAAACAGATTTCAAGAGGTACGTTGGAATCGCCTGTAAAGCACAGGAAGAGGGGCACAACTTGGACAATGGTGCACTTGGCCAATAAGGGCGTATGCGTTTTCTCCTGAATATATTCAGGAGAAAACGCATACGCCCTTTTTGGCCAAGCAAGCAAGCGGGCAATGCAAATCTGCACTACAAAGAAGTATCACTTCCCACCGGTCAAAAGGGACATCCACAAAATGTGTAAAAACCAGAAAGGCAAGACAGGCCCTGGGAACTGGGAGCCTTGTTATGCTGATGGGCGGGATGTAAATTGCCAACTGCCTCACTGGAGGAGTGCATTGTGTTCCCTAAAACAAGTAAACAACAGAGCTACAGAGCCAAGGCCACTTCCAGTCTAGGGAATATACCTGGGGAAAACTGAAAATCAATAAGAAAGAGCCACCTCCAAATTTAGGGCTTCACTGGCTACAAGAACCTCAACTTGGGTACACCTTAAATATCCCAGGAAATATAAAAATGGTTCAAAACATTGTGGTACTTACGTACGATGGAATATCCCTCAGCCATGAAATCAATGTCATAAGACCAGTAGCAGCAAAGTGAGTGGATTCAGGTACGATGATTCTAAGTGAAATAAGTCACACAGAAAAAGAAACTTATCATAAGATATCACTTATGAAAATCCTGTAAACATGGCTACACGTGAACTGAGTTAGGAAAGAGAACAGAGTCTCACATTTAGAAAACACTCTTATGCCTGCATAAAGGGTAAGGAGAGGTGGGGTGATGCATAAAACCAGAGTTTGATATAAGCACAGGGACCGTTTCAAAAACCAACTTTGGAATTGACAAGACCGACACCTTCCTCAGTGAAAGAGACTCAAAACCCCATATTTCCCACAGAGGAATATATCTGACTAGTAAGAATCTTAAAACCTATGTATTGATATGTCTCCATAAGGGAATCAAGTGTATCTAGAGTGGCATAAACATGGCAGCGAGAATCAGCTCAAACCCACTATAAAAAGGAATTTCAAAAGCAAAACCAAAAAACAGGGAAATTCTTTACATTTCCTTCAGGGTGTCTGAGGAAACCTGGAAAGACCCTATCTACAATGACAGCTGGATGTGGCATAAGGCTGGACACTTGGGACTGAGAGGATTGGTGAGATTGGGTGAGCAAATGCAGACCCTTTCAAGCAATAATGCATGGCCCCCATTCCATGGGTCCCAACTCTCGAGCTTGAAGGGAATATTAATACAGCAAGAACTGGTACAGGAAACCTAGAGAATGGACACACTGTGAATATGAAATGTTTCTAAATCTCAACGAATAGTCCCTCTCCTGGTGCTCTGGTTTGTCTTTCCAACTGCTTTACTATCAATCTCCAAACTTGGAGACACAGCGCCATTTACCTCCTGGTTCGAACAGGTTGCCAATTTGGCAGAGGATGAAAGGGAAGAGGGAGAACCAATGAGAGAGTAACTGTTAGGCATTTGGACGGGCAGGTGTCACTCTAATATACCGGTAGGAAGAAGAATTAACCAAAGTCTCAGCCACCCACCGGGAACCAGTATAGGTCCTGAACCAAAATTTTGGGCTTGCGTTCAGCTCACTAAAAACGAGTTGAAAAATGGAGCTCAGGGGCACAGCAATTCACAAACTGGCAGAGTAATAAAGCACAACTATCGTCCAAAAATCTGTTGAGTGAAGGCAACGAGGCGGACTTGAATGCGAGGCAGAATAGCAGGAAACAGATTTAAAGAGGTACGTTGGAATCGCCTGTAAAGCACAGGAAGAGGGGCACAACTTGGACAATGGTGCACTTGGCCAAAAAGGGCGTATGCGTTTTCTCCTGAATATATTCAGGAGAAAACGCATACGCCCTTTTTGGCCAAGCAAGCAAGCGGGCAATGCAAATCTGCACTACAAAGAAGTATCACTTCCCACCGGTCAAAAGGGACATCCACAAAATGTGTAAAAACCAGAAAGGCAAGACAGGCCCTGGAGAACAGGGAGCCTTGTTATGCTGATGGGCGGGATGTAAATTGCCAACTGCCTCACTGGAGGAGTGCATTGTGTTCCCTAAAACAAGGAAACAACAGAGCTACAGAGCCAAGGCCACTTCCAGTCTAGGGAATATACCTTGGGAAAACTGAAAATCAATAAGAAAGAGCAACCTCCGAATTTAGGGCTGCACTGACTACAAGAACCTCAACTTGGGTACACCTTAAATATCCCAGGAAATATAAAAATGGTTCAAAACATTGTGGTACTTACGTACGATGGAATATCCCTCAGCCATGAAATCAATGTCATACGACCAGTAGCAGCAAAGTGAGTGGATTCAGGTACGATGATTCTAAGTGAAATAACTCACACAGAAAAAGAAACTTATCATAAGATATCACTTATGAAGATCCTGTAAACATGGCTACACATGAACTGAGTTAGGAAAGAGAACACAGACTCACATTTAGAAAACACTCTTATGCCTGCATGAAGGGGAAGGAGAGGTGGGGTGATGCATAAAACCAGAGTTTGATATAAGCACAGGGACCGTTCCAAAAACCAACTTCGGAATAGACAAGACCTACACCTTCCTCAGGGAAAGAGACTCAAATACCCATATTTCCCACAGAGGAATATATCTGACTAGTAAGAATCTTAAAACCTATGTATTGATATGTCTCCATAAGGGAATCAAGTGTGTCTAGAGTGGCATAAACATGGCAGCGAGAATCAGCTCAAACCCACTATAAAAAGGAATTTCAAAAGCAAAACCAAAAAACAGGGAAATTCTTTACAATTCCTTCAGGGTGTCTGAGGAAACCTGGAAAGACCCTATCTACAATGACAGCTGGATGTGGCATAAGGCTGGACACTTGGGACTGAGAGGATTGGTGAGATTGGGTGAGCAAATGCAGACCCTTTCAAGCAGTAATGCATAGCCCCCATTCCATGGGTCCCAACTCTCCAGGTTCAAGGGAATATTACTACAGCTATAACATGTACAGGAAACCTAGAGAATGTACACATAGTGAATACGAAAGGTTTCTAAAACTCAACGATTAGTCCCTCTCCTGGTGCTCCAGTTTGACTTTCCAACTGCCCTACTATCAATCTCCCAACTTGGAGAGACAGGCCATTTAACCTCCTGGTTTTCACAGGTTCCCAATTTGGAAGAGGATGGAAGGGACGAGGGAGAACCCATGAGAGAGTAGCTGTTAGGCATTTGGACGGGCACATGTCACTCTAATTTCCAGGCAGGAAGAAGAATTAACCAAAGTCTCAGCCACCCACCGGGAACCAGTATAGGACATGATCCAAAATTTTGGACTTGTGTTCAGCTCACAAAAAAAGAGTTGAGAAATGGAGCTCAGGAGCACAGCAATTCACAAACTGGCAGAGTGATAAAGGACAACTACCGTCCAAAAATCTGTTGAGGGAATGCAGCGAGCCAGACTTCAAAGTGAGGCAGAAGAGAAGGAAACAGATTTCAATAGGTACGTTGGAATCGCCTTTAAAGCACAGGAAGAAGGGCACAACTTTGACACTGATGGAATTGGACAAAAAGGGCGTATGCGTTTTCTCCTGAATATATTCAGGAGAAAACGCATACGCCCTTTTTGGCCAAGCAAGCAAGCGGGCAATGCAAATCTGCACTACAAAGAAGTATCACACCAAACGGTCAAAAGGGACATCCACAAAATGTGTAAAAACCTGAAAGGCAAGATATGCCCTGGAGAACAGGGAGCCATGTTATGCTGATGGGAGGGATGTAAATTGCCAACTGCCTCTCTGGAGGAGTGCATTGTGTTACCTAAAACAAGTAAACAACAGAGCTACAGAGCCAAGGGCGTTTCCTGTCTAGGGAATATACCTTGGGAAAACTGAAAATCAATAAGACAGAGCCAGCCCAAAATTTAGGGCTGCACGGCTTACAAGAACCTCAACTTGGGTACACCTTAAATATCCCAGGAAAAATAAAATTGGTTCAAAATATTGTGGTACTTACGTACGATGGAATATCCCTCAGCCATGAAATCAATGTCATAAGACCAGTTGCACAAAATGAGTCGATTCAGGTATGATGATTCTAAGTGAAATAAGTCACACAGAAAAAGAAACTTATCATAAGATATCACTTATGAAGCTCCTTTAAACATGGCTACACATGAACTGAGTTAGGAAACAGAACAGAGTCTCACATTTAGAAAACACTCTTATGCCTTCTTAAAGGGGAAGGAGAGGTGGGGTGATGAATAAAACCAGAGTTTGATATAAGCTCAGGCCATGTTCCAAAAACCAACTATTGAATAGACAAGACCTACACCTTCCTCAGTGAAAGGGAATCAAAACCCCATATTTCCTGCAGAGGAATATATTTCACTTGTAAGAATATTAAAACCAATGTATTGATATATCTGCATAAGGGAATCAAGTGTGTCTAGAGTGGCATAAACATGGCAGCGAGAATCAGCTCAAACGCACTATAAAAAGTAATTTCAACAACAAAAGAAAAAAACAGGGAAATTCTTTATAATTCCCTCAGGGTCTCTGATGAAACCTGAAATGACTCTATCTACAATGACAGCTGGATGTGGCATAAGGCTGGACACTTGGGACTGAGAGGACTGGTGAGATTGGGTGAGCAAAAGCAGACCCTTTAAAGCAATAATGCATGGACCCATTCCATGGGTCCCAACTCTTCAGATTGAAGTGAATATTACGACAGCTATAACATGTACGGGAAACCTAGAGAATGGACACACTGGGAATACGAAAGGTTACTAAAACTCAATGAATTGTCCCTCTCCTGGTGCTCTGGTTTGACTTTCCAACTGATATACTATCAATCTCCCAACATGGAGAGACAGCCCCTTTTACCTCCTGGTTTGCACAGGTTGCCAATTTGGCTGAGGAGGAATGGGAAGAGGGAGATCCAATGAGAGAGTAGCTGTTAGGCATTTGGACGGGCACATGTCACTCTAATTTCCCGGCAGGAAGAAGAATTAACCAAAATCTCTCCCACCCACCGGGAACCAGTATAAGTCCTGAACCAAAATTTTGGACTTGCGTTCAGCTCACAAAAAACGAGTTGAAAACTTGAGCTCAGGGGCCCAGCAATTCATATACTGGCAGAGTAATAAAGGACAACTATCGTCCAAAAATCTGTTGAGTGAAGGCAACGAGGCGGACTTGAATGTGAGGCAGAATGGCAGGAAACAGATTTCAAGAGGTACCTTGGAATCGCCTGTAAAGCACAGGAAGAGGGGCACAACTTGGACAATGGTGCACTTGGCCAAAAAGGGCGTATGCGTTTTCTCCTGAATATATTCAGGAGAAAACGCATACGCCCTTTTTGGCCAAGCAAGCAAGCGGGCAATGCAAATCTGCACTACAAAGAAGTATCACTTCCCACCGGTCAAAAGGGACATCCACAAAATGTGTAAAAACCAGAAAGGCAAGACAGGCCCTGGAGAACTGGAAGCCTTGTTATGCTGATGGGCGGGATGTAAACTGCCAACTGCCTCACTGGAGGAGTGCATTGTGTTCCCTAAAACAAGTAAACAACAGAGCTACAGAGCCAAGGCCACTTCCAGTCTAGGGAATATACCTTGGGAAAAATGAAAATCAATAAGAAAGAGCCACCTCCAAATTTAGGGCTGCACTGACTACAAGAACCTCAACTTGGGTACACCTTAAATATCCCAGGAAATATAAAAATGGTTCAAAACATTGTGGTACTTACGTACGATGGAATATCCCTCAGCCATGAAATCAATGTCATAAGACCAGTAGCAGCGAAGTGAGTGGATTCAGGTACGATGATTCTAAGTGAAATAAGTCACACAGAAAAAGAAACTTATCATAAGATATCACTTAGGAAGATCCTGTAAACATGGCTACACGTGAACTGAGTTAGGAAAGAGAACAGAGTCTCACATTTAGAAAACACTCTTATGCCTGCATAAAGGGGAAGGAGAGGTGGGGTGATGCATAAAACCAGAGTTTGATATAAGCACAGGGACCGTTTCAAAAACCAACTTTGGAATAGACAAGACCTACACCTTCCTCAGTGAAAGAGACTCAAAACCCCATATTTCCCACAGAGGAATATATCTGACTAGTAAGAATCTTAAAACCTATGTATTGATATGTCTCCATAAGGGAATCAAGTGTGTCTAGAGTGGCATAAACATGGCAGCGAGAATCAGCTCAAACTCACTATAAAAAGGAATTTCAAAAGCAAAACCAAAAAACAGGGAAATTCTTTACAATTCCTTCAGGGTGTCTGAGGAAACCTGGAAAGACCCTATCTACAATGACAGCTGGATGTGGCATAAGGCTGGACACTTGGGACTGAGAGGATTGGTGAGATTGGGTGAGCAAATGCAGACCCTTTCAAGCAATAATGCATGGCCCCCATTCCATGGGTCCCAACTCTCCAGGTTCAAGGGAATATTACTACAGCTATAACATGTACAGGAAACCTAGAGAATGGACACACTGTGAATACGAAAGGTTTCTAAAACTCAACGAATAATCCCTCTCCTGGTGCTCCAGTTTGACTTTCGAACTGCCTTACTATCAATCTCCCAACTTGGAGAGACAGGCCCTTTAACCTCCTGGTTTGCACAGGTTCCCAATTTGGCAGAGGATGGAAGGGACGAGGGAGAACCCATGAGAGAGTAGCTGTTAGGCATTTGGACGGGCACATGTCACTCTAATTTCCCGGCAGGAAGAAGAATTAACCAAAGTCTCAGCCACCCACCGGGAACCAGTATAGGACATGATCCAAAATTTTGGACTTGCGTTCAGCTCACAAAAAACGAGTTGAGAAATGGAGCTCAGGGGCACAGCAATTCACAAACTGGCAGAGTGATAAAGGACAACTATCGTCCAAAAATCTGTTGAGGGAAGTCAACGAGGCGGACTTGAAAGCGAGGCAAAATAGCAGGAAACAGATTTCATGAGGTACCTTGGAATCGCCTGTAAAGCACAGGAAGAGGGGCAAAACTTGGACAATGGTGCACTTGGCCAAAAAGGGCGTATGCGTTTTCTCCTGAATATATTCAGGAGAAAACGCATACGCCCTTTTTGGCCAAGCAAGCAAGCGGGCAATGCAAATCTGCACTACAAAGAAGTATCACTTCCCACCGGTCAAAAGGGACATCCACAAAATGTGTAAAAACCAGAAAGGCAAGACAGGCCCTGGAGAACAGGGAGCCTTGTTATGCTGATGGGCGGGATGTAAATTGCCAACTGCCTCACTGGAGGAGTGCATTGTGTTCCCTAAAACAAGTAAACAACAGAGCTACAGAGCCAAGGCCACTTCCAGTCTAGGGAATATACCTGGGGAAAACTGAAAATCAATAAGAAAGAGCCACCTCCAAATTTAGGGCTGTACTGATTACAAGAACCTAAACTTGGGTACACCTTAAATATCCCAGGAAATATAAAAATGGTTCAAAACATTGTGGTACTTACGTACGATGGAATATCCTTCAGCCATGAAATCAATGTCATAAGACCAGTAGCAGCAAAGTGAGTGGATTCAGGTACGATGATTCTAAGTGAAATAAGTCACACAGAAAAAAGAAACTTATCTTAAGATATCACTTAGGAAGATCCTGTAAACATGGCTACACGTGAACTGAGTTAGGAAAGAGAACAGAGTCTCACATTTAGAAAACACTCTTATGCCTGCATAAAGGGGAATGAGAGGTGGGGTGATGCATAAAACCAGAGTTTGATATAAGCACAGGGACCGTTTCAAAAACCAACTTTGGAATAGACAAGACCTACACCTTCCTCAGTGAAAGAGACTCAAAACCCCATATTTCCCGCAGAGGAATATATCTGACTAGTAAGAATCTTAAAACCTATGTATTGATATGTGTCCATAAGGGAATCAAGTGTATCTAGAGTGGCATAAACATGGCAGCGAGAATCAGCTCAAACCCAGTATAAAAAGGAATTTCAAAAGCAAAACCAAAAAACAGGGAAATTCTTTACAATTCCTTCAGGGTGTCTGAGGAAACCTGGAAAGACCCTATCTACAATGACAGCTGTATGTGGCATAAGGCTGGACACTTGGGACTGAGAGGATTGGTGAGATTGGGTGAGCAAATGCAGACCCTTTCAAGCAATAATGCATGGCCCCCATTCCATGGGTCCCAACTCTCCAGGTTCAAGGGAATATTACTACAGCTATAACATGTACAGGAAACCTAGAGAATGGACACACTGTGAATACAAAAGTTTTCTAAAACTAAACGAATAGTCCCTCTCCTGGTGCTCCAGTTTGACTTTCCAACTGCCTTACTATCAATCTCCCAACTTGGAGAGACAGGCCCTTTAACCTCCTGGTTTGCACAGGTTCCCAATTTGGCAGAGGATGGAAGGGACGAGGGAGAACCCATGAGAGAGTAGCTGTTAGGCATTTGGACGGGCACATGTCACTCTAATTTCCCGGCAGGAAGAAGAATTAACCAAAGTCTCAGCCACCCACCGGGAACCAGTATAGGACATGATCCAAAATTTTGGACTTGCGTTCAGCTCACAAAAAACGAGTTGAGAAATGGAGCTCAGGGGCACAGCAATTCACAAACTGGCAGAGTGATAAAGGACAACTATCATCCAAAAATCTCTTGAGGGAAGTCAACGAGGTGGACTTGAAAGCGAGGCAAAATAGCAGGAAACAGATTTCAAGAGGTACCTTGGAATCGCCTGTAAAGCACAGGAAGAGGGGCACAACTTGGACAATGGTGCACTTGGCCAAAAAGGGCGTATGCGTTTTCTCCTGAATATATTCAGGAGAAAACGCATACGCCCTTTTTGGCCAAGCAAGCAAGCGGGCAATGCAAATCTGCACTACAAAGAAGTATCACTTCCCACCGGTCAAAAGGGACATCCACAAAATGTGTAAAAACCAGAAAGGCAAGACAGGCCCTGGAGAACAGGGAGCCTTGTTATGCTGATGGGCGGGATGTAAACTGCCAACTGCCTCACTGGAGGAGTGCATTGTGTTCCCTAAAACAAGTAAACAACAGAGCTACAGAGCCAAGGCCACTTCCAGTCTAGGGAATATACCTTGGGAAAAGTGAAAATCAATAAGAAAGAGCCACCTCCAAATTTAGGGCTGCACTGACTACAAGAACCTCAACTTGGGTACACCTTAAATATCCCAGGAAAGATAAAAATGGTTCAAAACATTGTGGTACTTACGTACGATGGAATATCCCTCAGCCATGAAATCAATGTCATAAGACCAGTAGCAGCGAAGTGAGTGGATTCAGGTACGATGATTCTAAGTGAAATAAGTCACACAGAAAAAGAAACTTATCATAAGATATCACTTAGGAAGATCCTGTAAACATGGCTACACGTGAACTGAGTTAGGAAAGAGAACAGAGTCTCACATTTAGAAAACACTCTTATGCCTGCATAAAGGGGAAGGAGAGGTGGGGTGATGCATAAAACCAGAGTTTGATATAAGCACAGGGACCGTTTCAAAAACCAACTTTGAAATAGACAAGACCTACACCTTCCTCAGTGAAAGAGACTCAAAACCCCATATTTCCCACAGAGGAATATATCTGACTAGTAAGAATCTTAAAACCTATGTATTGATATGTCTCCATAAGGGAATCAAGTGTGTCTAGAGTGGCATAAACATGGCAGCGAGAATCAGCTCAAACCCACTATAAAAAGGAATTTCAAAAGCAAAACCAAAAAACAGGGAAATTCTTTACAATTCCTTCAGGGTGTCTGAGGAAACCTGGAAAGACCCTATCTACAATGACAGCTGGATGTGGCATAAGGCTGGACACTTGGGACTGAGAGGATTGGTGAGATTGGGTGAGCAAATGCAGACCCTTCCAAGCAATAATGCATGGCCCCCATTCCATGGGTCCCAACTCTCCAGGTTCAAGGGAATATTACTACAGCTATAACATGTACAGGAAACCTAGAGAATGGACACACTGTGAATACGAAAGGTTTCTAAAACTCAACGAATAGTCCCTCTCCTGGTGCTCCAGTTTGACTTTCCAACTGCCTTACTATCAATCTCCCAACTTGGAGAGACAGGCCCTTTAACCTCCTGGTTTGCACAGGTTCCCAATTTGGCAGAGGATGGAAGGGACGAGGGAGAACCCATGAGAGAGTAGCTGTTAGGCATTTGGACGGGCACATGTCACTCTAATTTCCCGGCAGGAAGAAGAATTAACCAAAGTCTCAGCCACCCACCGGGAACCAGTATAGGACATGATCCAAAATTTTGGACTTGCGTTCAGCTCACAAAAAACGAGTTGAGAAATGGAGCTCAGGGGCACAGCAATTCACAAACTGGCAGAGTGATAAAGGACAACTATCATCCAAAAATCTCTTGAGGGAAGTCAACGAGGTGGACTTGAAAGCGAGGCAAAATAGCAGGAAACAGATTTCAAGAGGTACCTTGGAATCGCCTGTAAAGCACAGGAAGAGGGGCACAACTTGGACAATGGTGCACTTGGCCAAAAAGGGCGTATGCGTTTTCTCCTGAATATATTCAGGAGAAAACGCATACGCCCTTTTTGGCCAAGCAAGCAAGCGGGCAATGCAAATCTGCACTACAAAGAAGTATCACTTCCCACCGGTCAAAAGGGATATCCACAAAATGTGTAAAAACCAGAAAGGCAAGACAGGCCCTGGAGAACAGGGAGCCTTGTTATGCTGATGGGCGGGATGTAAACTGCCAACTGCCTCACTGGAGGAGTGCATTGTGTTCCCTAAAACAAGTAAACAACAGAGCTACAGAGCCAAGGCCACTTCCAGTCTAGGGAATATACCTTGGGAAAACTGAAAATCAATAAGAAAGAGACACCTCCAAATTTAGGGCTGCACTGACTACAAGAACCTCAACTTGGGTACACCTTAAATATCCCAGGAAATATAAAAATGGTTCAAAACATTGTGGTACTTACATACGATGGAATATCCCTCAGCCATGAAATCAATGTCATAAGACCAGTAGCAGCGAAGTGAGTGGATTCAGGTACGATGATTCTAAGTGAAATAAGTCACACAGAAAAAGAAACTTATCATAAGATATCACTTAGGAAGATCCTGTAAACATGGCTACACGTGAACTGAGTTAGGAAAGAGAACAGAGTCTCACATTTAGAAAACACTCTTATGCCTGCATAAAGGGGAATGAGAGGTGGGGTGATGCATAAAACCAGAGTTTGATATAAGCACAGGGACCGTTTCAAAAACCAACTTTGGAATAGACAAGACCTACACCTTCCTCAGTGAAAGAGACTCAAAACCCCATATTTCCCACAGAGGAATATATCTGACTAGTAAGAATCTTAAAACCTATGTATTGATATGTCTCCATAAGGGAATCAAGTGTGTCTAGAGTGGCATAAACATGGCAGCGAGAATCAGCTCAAACCCAGTATAAAAAGGAATTTCAAAAGCAAAACCAAAAAACAGGGAAATTCTTTACAATTCCTTCAGGGTGTCTGAGGAAACCTGGAAAGACCCTATCTACAATGACAGCTGGATGTGGCATAAGGCTGGACACTTGGGACTGAGAGGATTGGTGAGATTGGGTGAGCAAATGCAGACCCTTTCAAGCAATAATGCATGGCCCCCATTCCATGGGTCCCAACTCTCCAGGTTCAAGGGAATATTACTACAGCTATAACATGTACAGGAAACCTAGAGAATGGACACACTGTGAATACGAAAGGTTTCTAAAACTCAACGAATAGTCCCTCTCCTGGTGCTCCAGTTTGACTTTCCAACTGCCTTACTATCAATCTCCCAACTTGGAGAGACAGGCCCTTTAACCTCCTGGTTTGCACAGGTTCCCAATTTGGCAGAGGATGGAAGGGACGAGGGAGAACCCATGAGAGAGTAGCTGTTAGGCATTTGGACGGGCACATGTCACTCTAATTTCCCGGCAGGAAGAAGAATTAACCAAAGTCTCAGCCACCCACCGGGAACCAGTATAGGACATGATCCAAAATTTTGGACTTGCGTTCAGCTCACAAAAAACGAGTTGAGAAATGGAGCTCAGGGGCACAGCAATTCACAAACTGGCAGAGTGATAAAGGACAACTATCATCCAAAAATCTCTTGAGGGAAGTCAACGAGGTGGACTTGAAAGCGAGGCAAAATAGCAGGAAACAGATTTCAAGAGGTACCTTGGAATCGCCTGTAAAGCACAGGAAGAGGGGCACAACTTGGACAATGGTGCACTTGGCCAAAAAGGGCGTATGCGTTTTCTCCTGAATATATTCAGGAGAAAACGCATACGCCCTTTTTGGCCAAGCAAGCAAGCGGGCAATGCAAATCTGCACTACAAAGAAGTATCACTTCCCACCGGTCAAAAGGGACATCCACAAAATGTGTAAAAACCAGAAAGGCAAGACAGGCCCTGGAGAACAGGGAGCCTTGTTATGCTGATGGGCGGGATGTAAACTGCCAACTGCCTCACTGGAGGAGTGCATTGTGTTCCCTAAAACAAGTAAACAACAGAGCTACAGAGCCAAGGCCACTTCCAGTCTAGGGAATATACCTTGGGAAAACTGAAAATCAATAAGAAAGAGCCACCTCCAAATTTAGGGCTGCACTGACTACAAGAACCTCAACTTGGGTACACCTTAAATATCCCAGGAAATATAAAAATGGTTCAAAACATTGTGGTACTTACGTACGATGGAATATCCCTCAGCCTTGAAATCAATGTCATAAGACCAGTAGCAGCGAAGTGAGTGGATTCAGGTACGATGATTCTAAGTGAAATAAGTCACACAGAAAAAGAAACTTATCATAAGATATCACTTAGGAAGATCCTGTAAACATGGCTACACGTGAACTGAGTTAGGAAAGAGAACAGAGTCTCACATTTAGAAAACACTCTTATGCCTGCATAAAGGGGAATGAGAGGTGGGGTGATGCATAAAACCAGAGTTTGATATAAGCACAGGGACCGTTTCAAAAACCAACTTTGGAATAGACAAGACCTACACCTTCCTCAGTGAAAGAGTCTCAAAACCCCATATTTCCCACAGAGGAATATATCTGACTAGTAAGAATCTTAAAACCTATGTATTGATATGTCTCCATAAGGGAATCAAGTGTGTCTAGAGTGGCATAAACATGGCAGCGAGAATCAGCTCAAACCCAGTATAAAAAGGAATTTCAAAAGCAAAACCAAAAAACAGGGAAATTCTTTACAATTCCTTCAGGGTGTCTGAGGAAACCTGGAAAGACCCTATCTACAATGACAGCTGGATATGGCATAAGGCTGGACACTTGGGACTGAGAGGATTGGTGAGATTGGGTGAGCAAATGCAGACCCTTTCAAGCAATAATGCATGGCCCCCATTCCATGGGTCCCAACTCTCCAGGTTCAAGGGAATATTACTACAGCTATAACATGTACAGGAAACCTAGAGAATGGACACACTGTGAATACGAAAGGTTTCTAAAACTCAACGAATAGTCCCTCTCCTGGTGCTCCAGTTTGACTTTCCAACTGCCTTACTATCAATCTCCCAACTTGGAGAGACAGGCCCTTTAACCTCCTGGTTTGCACAGGTTCCCAATTTGGCAGAGGATGGAAGGGACGAGGGAGAACCCATGAGAGAGTAGCTGTTAGGCATTTGGACGGGCACATGTCACTCTAATTTCCCGGCAGGAAGAAGAATTAACCAAAGTCTCAGCCACCCACCGGGAACCAGTATAGGACATGATCCAAAATTTTGGACTTGCGTTCAGCTCACAAAAAACGAGTTGAGAAATGGAGCTCAGGGGCACAGCAATTCACAAACTGGCAGAGTGATAAAGGACAACTATCATCCAAAAATCTCTTGAGGGAAGTCAACGAGGTGGACTTGAAAGCGAGGCAAAATAGCAGGAAACAGATTTCAAGAGGTACCTTGGAATCGCCTGTAAAGCACAGGAAGAGGGGCACAACTTGGACAATGGTGCACTTGGCCAAAAAGGGCGTATGCGTTTTCTCCTGAATATATTCAGGAGAAAACGCATACGCCCTTTTTGGCCAAGCAAGCAAGCGGGCAATGCAAATCTGCACTACAAAGAAGTATCACTTCCCACCGGTCAAAAGGGACATCCACAAAATGTGTAAAAACCAGAAAGGCAAGACAGGCCCTGGAGAACAGGGAGCCTTGTTATGCTGATGGGCGGGATGTAAACTGCCAACTGCCTCACTGGAGGAGTGCATTGTGTTCCCTAAAACAAGTAAACAACAGAGCTACAGAGCCAAGGCCACTTCCAGTCTAGGGAATATACCTTGTGAAAACTGAAAATCAATAAGAAAGTGCCACCTCCAAATTTAGGGCTGCACTGACTACAAGAACCTCAACTTGGGTACACCTTAAATATCCCAGGAAATATAAAAATGGTTCAAAACATTGTGGTACTTACGTACGATGGAATATCCCTCAGCCATGAAATCAATGTCATAAGACCAGTAGCAGCAAAGTGAGTGGATTCAGGTCCGATGATTCTAAGTGAAATAAGTCAAACAGAAAAAGAAACTTATCATAAGATATCACTTATGAAGACCCTGTAAACATGGCTACACGTGAACTGAGTTAGGAAAGAGAACAGAGTCTCACATTTAGAAAACACTCTTATGCCTGCATAAAGGGGAAGGAGAGGTGGGGTGATGCATAAAACCAGAGTTTGATATAAGCACAGGGACCGTTTCAAAAACCAACTTTGGAATAGACAAGAACTACACCTTCCTCCGTGAAAGAGACTCAAAACCCCATATTTCCCACAGAGGAATATATCTGACTAGTAAGAATCTTAAAACCTATGTATTGATATGTCTCCATAAGGGAATCAAGTGTGTCTAGAGAGGCATAAACATGGCAGCGAGAATCAGCTCAAACCCACTATAAAAAGAATTTCAAAAGCAAAACCAAAAAACAGGGAAATTCTTTACAATTCCTTCAGGGTGTCTGAGGAAACCTGGAAAGACCCTATCTACAATGACAGCTGGATGTGGCATAAGGCTGGACACTTGGGACTGAGAGGATTGGTGAGATTGGGTGAGCAAATGCAGACCCTTTCAAGCAATAATGCATGGCCCCCATTCCATGGGTCCCAACTCTCCATGTTCAAGGGAATATTACTACAGCTCTAACATGTACAGGAAACCTAGAGAATGGACACACTGTGAATACGAAAGGTTTCTAAAACTCAACGAATAGTCCCTCTCCTGGTGCTCCAGTTTGACTTTCCAACTGCCTTACTATCAATCTCCCAACTTGGAGAGACAGGCCCTTTAACCTCCTGGTTTGCACAGGTTCCCAATTTGGCAGAGGATGGAAGGGACGAGGGAGAACCCATGAGAGAGTAGCTGTTAGGCATTTGGACGGGCACATGTCACTCTAATTTCCCGGCAGGAAGAAGAATTAACCAAAGTCTCAGCCACCCACCGGGAACCAGTATAGGACATGATCCAAAATTTTGGACTTGCGTTCAGCTCACAAAAAACGAGTTGAGAAATGGAGCTCAGGGGCACAGCAATTCACAAACTGGCAGAGTGATAAAGGTCAAATATCGTCCAAAAATCTGTTGAGGGAATTCAACGAGGCGGACTTGAAAGTGAGGCAAAATAGCAGGAAACAGATTTCAAGAGGTACGTTGGAATCGCCTGTAAAGCACAGGAAGAGGGGCACAACTTGGACAATGGTGCACTTGGCCAAAAAGGGCGTATGCGTTTTCTCCTGAATATATTCAGGAGAAAAAGCATACGCCCTTTTTGGCCAAGCAAGCAAGTGGGCAATGCAAATCTGCACTACAAAGAAGTATCACTTCCCACCGGTCAAAAGGGACATCCACAAAATGTGTAAAAACCAGAAAGGCAAGACAGGCCCTGGAGAACAGGGAGCCTTGTCATGCTGATGGGCGGGATGTCAATTGCCAACTGCCTCACTGGAGGAATGCATTGTGTTCGCTAAAACAAGTAAACAACAGAGCTACAGAGCCAAGGCCACTTCCAGTCTAGGGAATATACCTTGTGAAAACTGAAAATCAATAAGAAAGTGCCACCTCCAAATTTAGGGCTGCACTGACTACAAGAACCTCAACTTGGGTACACCTTAAATATCCCAGGAAATATAAAAATGGTTCAAAACATTGTGGTACTTACGTACGATGGAATATCCCTCAGCGATGAAATCAATGTCATAAGACCAGAAGCAGCAAAGTGAGTGGATTCAGGTACGATGATTCTAAGTGAAATAAGTCACACAGAAAAACAAACTTATCATAAGATATCACTTATGAAGATCCTGTAAACATGGCTACACGTGAACTGAGTTAGGAAAGAGAACAGAGTCTCACATTTAGAAAACACTCTTATGCCTGCATAAAGGGGATGGAGAGGTGGGGTGATGCATAAAACCAGAGTTTGATATAAGCACAGGGACCGTTCCAAAAACCAACTTTGGAATAGACAACACCTACACCTTCCTCAGTGAAAGAGACTCAAAACCCCATATTTCCCACAGAGGAATATATCTGACTAGTAAGAATCTTAAAACCTATGTATTGATATGACTCCATAAGGGAATCAAGTGTGTCTAGAGTGGCATAAACATGGCAGCGAGAATCAGCTCAAACCCACTATAAAAAGGAATTTCAAAAGCAAAACGAAAAAACAGGGAAATTCTTTACAATTCCTTCAGGGTGTCTGAGGAAACCTGGAAAGACCCTATCTACAATGACAGCTGGATGTGGCATAAGGCTGGACACTTGGGACTGAGAGGATTGGTGAGATTGGGTGAGCAAATGCAGACCCTTTCAAGCAATAATGCATGGCCCCCATTCCATGGGTCCCAACTCTCCAGGTTCAAGGGAATATTACTACAGCTATAACATGTACAGGAAACCTAGAGAATGGACACACTGTGAATACGAAAGGTTTCTAAAACTCAACGAATAGTCCCTCTCCTGGTGCTCCAGTTTGACTTTCCAACTGCCTTACTATCAATCTCCCAACTTGGAGAGACAGGCCCTTTAACCTCCTGGTTTGCACAGGTTCCCAATTTGGCAGAGGATGGAAGGGACGAGGGAGAACCCATGAGAGAGTAGCTGTTAGGCATTTGGACGGGCACATGTCACTCTAATTTCCCGGCAGGAAGAAGAATTAACCAAAGTCTCAGCCACCCACCGGGAACCAGTATAGGACATGATCCAAAATTTTGGACTTGCGTTCAGCTCACAAAAAACGACTTGAGAAATGGAGCTCAGGGGCACAGCAATTCACAAACTGGCAGAGTGATAAAGGACAACTATCGTCCAAAAATCTGTTGAGGGAAGTCAACGAGGCGGACTTGAAAGTGAGGCAAAATAGCAGGAAACAGATTTCAAGAGGTACCTTGGAATCGCGTGTAAAGCACAGGAAGAGGGGCACAACTTGGACAATGGTGCACTTGGCCAAAAAGGGCGTATGCGTTTTCTCCTGAATATATTCAGGAGAAAACGCATACGCCCTTTTTGGCCAAGCAAGCAAGCGGGCAATGCAAATCTGCACTACAAATAAGTTTCAGTTCCCACCGGTCAAAAGGGACATCCACAAAATGTGTAAAAACCAGAAAGGCAAGACAGGTCCTGGAGAACAGGGAGCTTTTTTAGGCTAATGGGTGGCATGTAAATTGCTAACTGCCTCTCTGGAGGAGTGCATTGTGTTCCCTAAAACAAATAAACAACAGAGCTACAGAGCAATGGGGTGTTCCAGTCTAAGGAATATATCTTTGGAAAACTGAAAATCAATAAGACACAGGCATGCCAAAATTTAAAGCTGCACTGCTTACAAGAACCTCATCGTGGGTACACCTTATATATCCCAGGAAAGACAAAAATATTTCAAGAAACTGTGGTACTTACGTACGATGTAATATCCGTTAGCCATGAAATCAATGTCATAAAGCAAGTAGCAGCAAAATGAGTGGATTCACGTACGATGATTCTAAGTGAAATAAGTCACACTGAAAAAGAAACTTATCATAAGATATCACTTATGAAAATCCTGTAAACATGGCTACACATGAACTGAGTTAGGAAAGATAACAGAATAACAAATCTTATCATAAGATATCACTCATAGTGTGAATGTAAACATGAACTGAATTTCAAACACAATAGAGTCATACATTTAGAAAACAATCTTCTGCCTGCTTAAGGGGAAAGGCGAGCTGGGGTGATGCATAAAACCACAGTTCTAAATTAGCACAGATACTGTTACATAAACCAAGTATGTAATAGACAACACCTACTGCCGGAACAATGAACTGGACTTAACGCCCCCTATTCATTGCAGAGGAATATATCTGACTCTAGAATTTTAAAACATATGTATTCTCATGTCTCCATAAAGGTATCATATGTGTGTATAATGGCATGAACACAGCACTGAAATTCAACTAAACCCCCTTATAAAATTAAGTTTCAAAAGCAAAATGCAAAAACAGCGAAACAGAGAGAAAGCCTTAAAAATTACGTTCAGGGCCTGTGATCCCACCTGGATTGACCACCTTTACACCCACAGCTGGATGAGACATAAGACTGGACACTTGGGGCTGACAAGTTTGCTGAGGTTGTGTGAGCAAAAGAACACCACTTAGAGCAATACTGTGTGCTACCCATTCTAGTGGTGCCAACTCTCCAGGTTTAAGGGAATCTTCCTACAGTTAAAACATGCATGGGACACCCAGTGGATGGTACACTGTGTGATTGGGAAAGTTTTCTAAAAGGTACCTCATTTTTCCTTTCGTCGTGCTCGGCTTCACCATTCCATCTGCATTACTAAAAATCTCCTCACTTGGAATGTCAGCGCCTTTACCCTCCTGTATGCACAGTTTGCAAATTGTGCAGAGGATGAAAAGGAAGAGGGGAAACAAATGAGAGATTAGCTGTAGGTGTTTGGATGGGCACATGTCACTCTAGTTTCCCATCAGGAAGAAGAATTAACCAAAGGCTCAGCCTGAAGCCCTGGAACCAGACTAGGCCCTAAAGCCATCCTGCGGTATTGCAGCCAGCTCACAAATAGGCGAGTTGAAAAATGGAGCTCAGGGACACAGCAATTCACAAACTTGCAGAGTTTTAAAGGACAACTATCATCCAGAAATATATTGAGGTAAGGCAGTGAAGAGGATTTGAATGCAAGGCAGAATTGAAGGAAACAGATTTCAAGAGGTACACTGGAGTCATCTTTAAAGCACATGAAAAGCGACAGAACTTCAACAATGTTGCCCTTGACCGAAAAGGGATTATGTGTATTTTCTTGAATATAATTGGGAAAAAATGCATACGCCCTTTTTGGCCAAGCAAGCCATCAGGCATTGAAAATCCACACCACATAGAAGTGTCCCTTACCTCCAGTCAAAAGGGCCATCCACAAACAGTGTAAAAACCACAAATGCAGGACAGGCCATGGAGAAAAGGGAGCCTGGTTACACCGATGGAGAGGATGTAAATTGCCAACAGCCTCTCTGGAGAACTGTATGTTGTTTTCTAAAACAGAGCTACAGAGCATAGCACACTTCCACTCATGGGCGTGTATTTTGGGAAAACTAAAAATCCACAACACACAGCCAGCCCAAAGTTTAGGGCTGCTCTGTTTACAAGAACCTCGACTTTGGTACACTTTAAATATCCCAGGAAAGGAAAAAAATTGATATAGATGTTGTGGTACTTATATACAATGGAATGTCACTCAGACATAAAATCAATGTCATAAGGCCAATAGCAGCATAATGAGTGGCTTTAGGTACGATGATGCTAAGTGAAATGAGCCTCAAAGAAAAAGAAACTTATTGTAATATATCATTTATAGAGGGAATGTAAACATGGCTACACATGAACTGAATTACAAAAGAGAACAGAGTTACACATTTAGAAAACACACTTATGCCTCCTTAAGGGGAAAGGTGACGTGGGGTGATGTGTAAAAGCAGAGTTTGAAATTAGCACAGATACCATTCCATATACCAAATATGTAATAGACAAGACCTACTCCTTTCTCAATGAACTGGACACAAAACACCCTATTCACTGAAGAGGAATATATCTGACTGGTAATAATCTTGAAACCTATGTATTTATAAGTCTCCATAATGGAATCAAGTGTATGTAGATTGGCATAAACACAGATCAATGGAACAGGACAGAAAGCCCAGAGATAAACCTACATACCTATGGCTATCTCATCTATGACAAAGGAGCTAAGGATATACAATGGAGAAAAGACAGTCTCTTCAGTAATTGGTGCTGGGAAAACTGGACCCCTACACATAAAAGAATGAAATTAGAACACTCCATAACACCATACACAAAAATAAACTCTAAATGGATTAGAGATCTAAATAGAAGACCAGACACTATAAAACACTTAGAGGAAACCATAGGCAGAACACTCTATGACATAAATCACAGCAAGATCCTTTTTGACTCACCTCCTAGAGAAATGGAAATAAAAACAGAAATCAACAAATGGGACCTAATGAAACTTAAAAGCTTTTACACAGTATAGGAAAACATAAACAAGATGCAGAAACAACCCTCAGAATGGGAGAAAATATTTTCAAATGAAGCAATTGACAAAGGATTAATCTCCAAACTTTACAAGCACCACATGTAGCTCAATATCACAAAAACAAACAACCCAATCCAAAAACGGGCAGAAGACTTAAATAGACATTTCTCCAAAGAAGATATACAGATTACCAAGAAACACATGAAAGGATGCTGAACATCACTAATCATTAGAGAAATGCAAATCCAAACTACCGTGAGGTATCACCGCACAGCAGTCAGAGTGGCAATCATCCAAAAAAATCTACAAAACAATAAATGCTGGAGAGGCCTTTATTGGAGAAAAGGGAACACACTTGCACTGTGGGTGGGAATGTAAATTGATATGGGCACTAGGGAGAACACTCCGGAGGTTCCTCTAAATAGCTAACAATAGAGGTACCATACGACACAACAATCCAACTACTGGGCATTTGCCTTGCGAAAACCATAATTCAAAAAGAGTTATGTACAAAAATGTTCATTGCAGCTCTATTTACAATAGCCAGGACATAGAAGCAACCTAAGTGTCCATCGACAGATGAATGGATAAAGAAGATCTGGCACATATATACAATGGAATATTACTCAGCCATAAAAAGAAGCAAAACTGAGTTATTTGTACTGAGGTGGATGGACTTAGAATCTGTCCTACAAAGTGAAGTAAGTCAGAAAGGGAAAAACAAATACTGTATGTTAACAGAGATATACGGAATCTAATGAAGAAAAAAAAAGATTTTGAAGAACCTAGTGGCAGGACAGGATTAAGGACACAGACGTAGAGAAAGGACTTGAGGACACTGGAAGGGGGATGGGTAAGCTGAGACGAAGTGACAGAGTGGCATGGACATAAATACATTACCAAATGTAACACTGATAGCTACTGGAAAGCAGCCACATAGAACAGGGAGATCAGCTCGGTGCTTTGTGACCACATAAAGGGGTGGGATATGGAGTGTGGGAGGGAGATGCAAGAGGGAGGGGATCTGGTGATATTTGTATATGTATAGCTGATTCACTTTGTTATACAGCAGAAACTAACACTCCATTGTAAAACAATTATACTCCAATAAACGTGTAAAAGGAAAAAAAAAAAAGAATGCCCAGGGATAAACCTACACACCTATGGTCAACTAATCTATGACAAAGGAGGCAAGACTATACAATGGAGATAAGACAGTCTCTTCAATCATTGGTGCTGGGAAATATGGACAGCTACATGTAAAAGAATGAAATTAGAACACTCCCCAACACCATACATAAAAATATATTCAAAATGGATTAGAGACCTTAATGTAAGACGGGACAGTATAAAACTCTGAGAGGAAAACTTACGAAGGATACTCTGACGTAAATCACAGCAAGATCTTTTTTGATCCACCTCCTGTAGTAATGAAATAAAAAAGAAAACTAAACAGATGGGACCTAATGAAATGTAAAAGCTTTTACAAAGCAAAGGAAACTACAAACAAGACGAAAAGACAACCCTCAGAATGGCAGAAAATATTTGCAAATGAATCAATGGACAAATAATTAATCTCCAATATATATATATAAACAGCTCATGCAGCTCAATATTAATAAAACAAACAACCCAATACAAAAATGGAAGAAGATCTAAATAGACATTTCTTCCAAGAAGACATAGAGATGGCCAGTACGCACATGAAAATCTGCTCAACATCACTAATTATTAGAGAAATGGAAATCGAAACTACAATGAGGTATCACGTCACACCTGTTAGAATGGGCATCATCAGAAAATCTACAAACAACAAATGCTGGAGACGCTGTGGAGAAAAGGAACCTTCTTCCACTATTGTTGGGAATGTAAATGGATATAGTCTCTATGGAGAACAGTATGGAGGTTCCTTAAAAAACTAAAAATAGAATTACCATATAATCCAGCAATCCCACTACTGGGCATATACCCAGAGAAAACCATAAATCAAAAAGACACATTCACCACAATGTTCATTGCAGCACTATTTACAATAGCCAGGTAATGAAAGCAACCTAAGTGCCCACAGACAGATGAATGGATAAAGATGTGGTACATATATACAATGGAATATTACTCAGCCATACATAGGAATGAAATTGGGTCATTTGTAGAGACCTTGATGGATCTAGAGACTGTCATACAGAGTGAAGTAAGTCAGAAAGAGAAAAACAAATATTGTATGTTAATGCATATATGTGGAACCTAGAAAAATGGTACAGATGAACCGGTTTGCAGGGCAGAGATAGAGACACAGATGTAGAGAACAAACATATTGACACCAAGGGGGTAATGCCATGTGAGGGTGGTGGTGGGATGAATTGGGAGACTGGGATTCACATGTGCACACTTATATGTATAAAATAGATATCCAATAAGAACCTGCTGTATAAAAGAAATAAATAAATTTTAAAAAAATTAAAAATAAATAACATTTAATAAAATAAACCAAAAAAAGGTTTTCCCTTCACATAGACGTCTTTATCTTAATGCATTATTTCCATGTTTATATCTCCAAATTAAAAAAAAGAGGAATAAATAAAATCTACCTTGAACCAAAAATAAAAAAAAAGAAAAAAGAAAAAAACAGAACCCACCAGTTATACAGAGGAAAATCGTATCAGGGCGCTTGCTCCAGTGGTAAAAGATTCTTAAGTTGGTCAGAGGTGGGAAATCTTCTCCCATGCAGTCAGCCCCACAAGGAGCAACCTCATTGCAAAGCTGGGGGACTGTGTCGAGGCGTCTGTGAGTCAATGTGAGCTGAGCCCCAGTCCTGCTGCAGCTGAACTCTTCCCACCCTTTCCAGGTAAAACACATGAATATGCACAAGAACTTGCAAGCCTAGAAGAAGGGCTGTGGAGCCACACCAGCGACAGCACGCAGGCCGACTTGGTGCCTGCAGGCCAGCCAGGATGGTCCTGGCCTCAGATGCTCTTCTGGAAGCTTTCCATTTCCCTACCTGTGATACCCCTCCTGCCACGGCCCCCACTGCTTTTTTACTTCCTCACCTCTGCCTGGGGAGACATTCCAGTGGCAGGTATGGGTGACACATCCTCTTCTTTAGCAGGTGGCAGCCTGGCAACTCCTGCAGAAAGTCCAGCAGAGCCCCACTCACAATGGGCCACCCACAAAGCCACGGCCCCTCACTCCCTCCCACCACCCCAGCCCCGACACTGCTGACGGGGCCGAGAATATGGCGTCAGGTACAGCTACAGGGGCTCTTGCTGACTGGAGAGGTGTTTATATTGACCTCAACCAGGCAAACGTGGGGAGGGCTGGCAGGCAGCGTCAGGCTGCCCAAATCAGCCAATCCTCACCCCTCAGGGACTCACAGTTGCAGAAAATGAACCTTGCTAAACGGGCCACGCCCAAGGAACAGGTGTGGGCTCTTGAGAGTCAGGATAGACAAGGGGCTGCAGCTGCGGCTTGTTTTCTTCTCATTTTATCTGGTCCATGAGTGGAAAACAACTTCAAGAAGACCCTATACTAATGAGAGGAACCCAGGAGTCAGGGAGAGGAGCGATGGTGGGTGGAGACAGAGGTCTGGTGCCTGGCTGCAGTGGAAGTGTCTGGAAGACCAGGCAGAGAGAGGCTGCACAGAGTGATAGCCAGGGTCACAGACCTGTCAGAGCTGCTGTTTGTTAGTTCAAGTCCTGCTCTGTGGTGTTCTGTGTCAGCTGTGAGCGACAGGTGAGCTGGGGGTTCTCTGCATGGTGGGCTATGTGCACAGTTCCTGTGTTTCCAGCCCTGCTGGGTTACCCGCCCAGGGGAGCTCCGTATCCTGGGAAGGGCCTGACTATGAGAGCCCCATGGGCTGCTGGGTAGCTGCACAGGTGAGCTCCATACCCTGGGAGGGACTTGACCACGAGAGCCCCGTGGGCTGTGGGGTGGGGGTGCAGCCCAGGTGAGCTCCATATCCTGGGATTGGCCTGACCACGAGAGCCCCATGGGCTGCTGGAAACCTGGTAAAGGATATCAGGACAGTCAGTGAAGCCACCGAGGATATACATCCAGTAGCTCCTATTTCCTACACCCTGCTGGTCATTCTACCATCCACCAGGCCATGGCATTCTGTATTAGACTTCAATGATGCCTTCTTCTGTATTCCATTCATCTCAGAGTCACAAGAATTTTTGGCTTGTGAGTGGCAGGACACAACATGCAACCAAAGCAATAATGCTGGGCCGTCCTGCCCCAATGGTTCAAAAATCCCCACACCATCATTGGGGAAATGTCCTCTAAAGACCTAAAAGTTCTACCTCTGTGAAAGGGAACCCTCCTTCAATATGCAGCGGACATTCTGATCGCCAGGCCTACTAAAGACGCCTCTGAACTACCTAGCCAAGAAAGGATAGAAGGTGTCCAAGAAAAAGGCTCAAATATCCCAGGCTAAGGTGACATGCCTGAGCTTCATTCTCACAGATATTCGGAGAAACGCATCCCAGGATAGGGAAGAAGCCATTTGCAGCCTTACCTCTTCTAAACCTAGAGGACAGCTTAGGGGTTCCTGGGGAGGCCAAGGTTTTCTGCATCTGGATCCCTAAGTACAGTCTAATAGCTGGGCCTCTACATGAAACACTGACATGAAAAGATGATGATCCTTTTGAATAGAATCCAGAAGCAGCCTCTCAAGAATGGAAAGAGCAGTCAATTCAGACCCTTGCCCAGGAACTCCCTAATTTAGCTAAACCCTTTGACCTTTACATACCCGGTCAAAGGTTAATTGCCCTTGGAGCCTTAGTGCAAAAACTGGGACCACTTGAAATGGAGCAACACAAGAATGCCCTTCAGGTATGATAAACTATGGTCACCAAGGGCTTTGCCCACCGACTCATCAGGCCAGGATACTGGGGTATCTAAAAAGATGGAAATCAGCAGCCCACAAGGCCAGCTCCCTCCTAAGGGAAAAGGACCCCACGTGGTGATCCTAACCACGCATCATGCCCTGAAGTTGCAGGGGTCACTCTGTGGACACACTGACCTCGAGTGAGGAGGCCCTCCAACGCCAACCTCCAGAGAGACAAACGGGGGCAACGGGCCACCAAGATGACTCGTGTGACCATCACTTGACCTGGAGTTTCTCTCAGAAAACAACAAGACTGTGCCCCGAAAGAGCAGACTACTGCTTGCAGGACTTACTGCACCCAGAGGGGAGCTAATAAGCTTGGCGGGGGAAATGTATATCATGCTTTCACCATAGAAAACCCTACAGACACCACGGTGATGGTGGCCAATATGACCGGCTGGACTGCTGGCTACTTCTAAAGGCCGTTGACTCAGTGGACCTCATGGCCCTGGATCACCACTGGCCCTGGACTGTCTGGGAGTTGTGCAGGCAGGGCTCTCACACATGGTGCTGTTTGTACATTAATTCAGGGACCTAATTAAAGAAAGCACAGACTACTGGTCAGAGCATCTAGGCTGGCAAAATCCGTCAGCCTAAGGTCGCCGAACAAATGTGGGGTGGGGTGAAACCTGCCACCGCAGCATCTCTGCGCATCTCTTTCCCGGACCTTAAAGGTCATTAGAATCTATAACACTTCCAATGCTGGTGCTCAGGCGGACGAGAAGTGAGGCAGGAGGCCTTGGGACAATCAACCTCACCTGGAGGCTGGTGGGGAGACATTTTGCCCCTCCCCCCATGTATCAGGGCTCCCACCACAGCATGAAGCAGTTACAAAAGAGGGGTCTGCACCCTCAACACCCCAAGGATGAGGAATGGAACAAAAAGCAGAGGAGGTGTTCATCTCCGGCAACGTTCATTAAAAATTCCTGGGAGATAAAAAGAGAATCTGGGCAATAAAATAAAGTCTAACCTGTTTTTCCTTTGTGCTTTGTCTAATTTCACGTGTTCCTAGGGTTCCGCATGCAGAGGTCCCACACCCGTCACTTCAGACCCGATTTCCTAGTGCAGAATGGCTGGGTCGACACCTCAGCTAGCGGGGTCCCATGCAAACTCTGCGGCATAGAGCCCGAGCTGCAGCCAACCCAGCCCTCGAGAGCTCCATCCCCTCCCTCCCACTGACGCTGCCGGGATCCCTACACAGCAGCCCAGCCCACAGCCCGTGGGGCAGTGCACGTTCTCACCTCTCCATTCTGTTTTCAAAATAATGTTTCCTTTGCTTCTGAACCAAACTCAGTCTTGATCTGTTGGCTCCAATGACACTGGGCACGGGGACTCCTGTTGGGGTCCACTCTGGAGGATCAGTAACAGAAATTGAGAACATTGTAACTTCAATGAACAGGTGTGTGAGCCAAACTGTAGTTAACATAGAGCAGTGTATAATGCTCGGGTAAAATAAGATGTTTTTAAGACTTACATTTGATATTTCCATCACTTTCCTATAAGCAAGTTCAGTGAAGACGTCTGTCTTATTTGTCAGGTCAACATTAGATAAATGAAGTGATTTATTTCCATGGATGTAGATCGAATACTCTTGGCTGAAGCTTCAATCTTGTTTTGAATGCTTTTCCATTGAAAAGGATACCTCTCTTTCAGCTCCCCCATTTCTGAGAAGTATAAAATCTTATAATTTATTATTACCAAAGGGGAAAGGTAGGAGAAGGGATAAATTAACAGTTTGGGATTAACACATACACACTGCTATGTATAAAATAGATCATCAACAAGGAACTACTGTATAGCCCAGGGAACTACACTGAATATTTTGCAATAACCTATAAGGGGAAATAATCTGAAAAAGAATCGATATTTTTATTGACATCATCTATCAATGACAGATAAAATGTAACCTAAGCAAGGCCGATGGTGAGCGCTTCTGACCCTGAAGATTTCAATCATCTAAAGTTTGGGCTCTGCCTATTTCCCAAGGATCTTAATGGACATACGTGTAGCCGTAGCTTAAAAATTCCCCAGTTTGGGGTTCGGGGAGGCACTGATTTGGAAAAATCCCTGGTGTTCTCCTTACATGCACATGACCCTTCCTACAGCTAAAACATGCCTGTCACACCTAGAGGATGGTACACCATTTGATCGGAAAGAGTTTGGAAAAGGCACCTCATCTCCTCATCGCCTGGTGCTCGGGTTCACCCCGCCAGCATCTTTCCTAACAATCTCCTCACTTGGGGATATCAACACCGTCAACATCCTGTTGCACAGAGTTTGGAATTTGTCCAGAGCATGAAGCGGAAGGATGAGAAAAATTTAGAGACCAGTCTTAGGTGTGCGGACAGGCACATGTCACTCTAATTTCCAATCCGGAAGAAAAATTCATCAAAGGCTAGAATTGCCCACGGAAACAGAATAGGGCTAGAGGAAATCCCGCTGTTTTGTGTCCTGTTTCCAAAAACACAAGTTGAAAAATGGAACTCAGGGGCACTAAAATTCATGAAACTGCAGAGTTGAAAATATCTATCGTCGAAAAATGTCTTGAGGTAAGCCACAGAAAAAGACTTGTAAGCAAGGGAGAGTGGCAGGAAACATATTTGAAGAGGTAGAAAGGACTCCCCATTAAAGCACAAGAAAAGGGGCTGAACGTCGCCAATGATGCAGTTGGCCAAAAAGGGCGTATGCATTTTTTCTGAATATATTCAAGTAAAGGCCATACACACTTTTTATCCAACCAAACAGGTGGACACTGGAAATCAATACTACAAAATATATCACTTCACATCAGTCAGAAGGGCCATCCACATAAAGTGTAAACACCAGAAATGCAGGACAGGGCGAGGAGAAAAGGGAGCCCTGTGAGGCTGATAGTGGAAATGTAATTTGCCAATGGCCACTCTGGAGAAGTGTATTGTGTTTGCTAAAACATCTAAAAAATGATCTACAGAGCATAGGGCACTTGCACTCATGCGCATATACCTTGGGAAAAACAAAAATCAAAAGAAAACAGGCACCCCAACGTTTACCACCTCTCTGTTAAAAAGGGCCTCCACTTGGATATAACCTAAATGTCCCTGGAAGGATAAAATGGATAAAAGAGATGGGGTACTTATGTAGAGTGGAATATTACTCATCCAGAAATCAATGAAATAAGGCCAGTTGGAACAACTCTGGAGGAGTTACCTACGATCATTCTAAGTGACATATGTCAGAAAGAAAAAGACACATATCATAAGATGTCACTTAAAGGTGGAATCAAAAATGGCTACACATGAAATAAATTACAAAACAGAAACATACTCAAATATGTAGAAAATAGACATAAGGCTGCTAAATGGGAAAGGTGGGGAATGGTGAGGTATTATCGAGGATGTTGAAATTAGCAAAGATACCATTCCAAGTACCACATTGAATAACTGACAAGGCCTACACGGTACCTCAAAGAACTGCACTCAGCCCACTCAAGTCACTGGAAAATAATACATAAGACTGGTAAGCATCTGAAAAAGAATTTATTGTTGTCTCACAGTACATGAATCAAGTGGATGTACAGCAGCAAAACACAGAGCTTTGAAAATCAGCTGTAACCAATATAAAAATAAATTTAAAAATATTTATAAAAACAGTGAGACAGACAAAAATTCTTACAACTTTTGTTGAAGGGCTACGATGTAATATGGATTGAACACATGTAGACCCACAGCAGGATGATATATAAGGCTGGAAGCTATGCACGCTAAGAGATGTTAGAGAGGCTGGGTGAGGAAATGCAGACCTTTTAAAGTAATACTGCCTGGTACCCATTCCATGGGTCCCAAATCTGCAGGTTCAAGGGAATCTTCTGACAGTGAATACATGCCTGGGAAACCGAGATGAATGTACACCGTGTGCTCAGGAAAGGTGTCTAAAATGCACCTCATTTTTGATCTCCTGGTGCTGGGGTTCGCCATTCCAGCTACATTACTAACAATCTCCCCACTTGGAGAATCAGCACCTTTAACCTCCTGTTTTACACAGTTTTCAATTTGTGCAGAGGATAAATGGGAAGAGGGGGAACCAATGAGAGATTAGCTGTAGGAGTTTTGACAGGCATATGTCACTCTAATTTCCCATTAGGAAGAAGAATTAACCAAAGGCTCAGCCTGCCTCCCCAGAACCAGAATAGGGCTGGAAGCAATCCAATGGTTTGGCGGCCAGCTCACAAAAAAAGCGAGTTGCAAAATGGAGCTCAGGAGCAGACAATTCAAAGACCTGCAAAGATATAAATGATAACCAACGTCCAAAAATATATTCAGGTAAGGCAACGAAGAGGATCTGAATGAGAGGCAGAATTGCAGGAAACAGATTTCAAAAGGTAGATTCTACTCACATTTAAAGCATATGAAAAGCAGCAGAATTTCTAAAATGATGCAGTTGGGCAAAAGGGTGTATGCGTTTTTTTCGTGAATATCTTCAGGAAAAAAACACATACAGAGATTTTGGCCAACCAAACAAGAGGGAAATGCAAATCCACACAACAAAGAAGTCTCAATTTCCACTGCTCAGAAAGGCCATCCAAAAAATGTGTGCAAACCAGAAATGCAGGAGAGGCCATGGAAAACAGGGAGCCTAGTCACGCTGATGGGTGGGGTATAAATATCCAAGAGCCATTCTGAAGAAGTGTATGCTGTTTCCTAAAACATCTAAAATACAAAGCCCCCGAGCAAAGGGGACTTCAACTCATGGGTATATAACTTGGGAAGATTAAATATCAATAAGACACAGGCACCCCAAAATTTAGGGCTGCTCTGCATACAAGGACCTCAACTTTGGTACACCTAAAATATGCCAGGAAAAAGAGAAATGCATAAAGAACTTGTGGTAATTTTGCACAATGGAATATCACTCAGACATGAAATCAATGTATATAAGGCCAGTAGCAGCATAAGGAGTGGATTTAGGTATGAAGAATCAAAGGGAAATTAGTCACACAGAAAAATAATCTTATCATAAGATATCACTTATGAAGATCCTGTAAACATGGCTACACATGAACTGAGTTAGGAAAGAGAACAGAGTCTCTCATTTAGAAAATACTCTTATGACTGCTTAAGGGGGAAGGAGAGGTGGGGTGATGCATAAAACCAGAGTTTGATATAAGTACAAATAACGTTCCAGAAACCAACTATGGAACAGACAAGACCTACAACTTCCTCAGTGAAAGGGACTCAAAACCCCATATTTACCGCAGAGGAATATATCTCACTAGTAAGAATCTTAAAACCTATGTATTGATATGTCTGCGTAAGGGAATCAAGTGTGTCTAGACTGGCATAAACATGGCAGCGAGAATCAGCTCAAACCCACTATAAAAAGGAATTTCAAAAACAAAACAAAAAAACAGGGAAATTCTTTACAAATCCTTCAGGGTCTCTGATGAAACGTGGAATGACCCTATCGACAATGACAGCTGGATGTGGCATAAGGCTGGACACTTGGGACAGAGAGGATTGGTGAGATTGGGTGAGCAAATGCAGACCCTTTAAAGCAATAAGGCATGGCACCCATTCCTTGGGTCCCAACTCTCCAGGTTGAAGGGAATATTACAACAGCTATAACATGTACGAAAAACCTAGAGAATGGACACAGGGTGAATACGAAAGGTTTCTAAAACTCAATGAATAGTCCCTCACCTGGTGCTCCGTTTTGACTTTCCAACTGCTTTACTATCAATCCCCCAACTTGGAGAGACAGCCCCTTAACCTCCTGGTTCACACAGGTTGCCAATTTGGCAGAGGATGAAAGGGAAGAGGGAGTACCAATGAGAGAGTAGCTCTTAGGCATTTGGACTAGCACATGTCACTCTAATATCCTGGCAGGAAGAAGAATTTACCAAAGTCTCAGCCACCCACTGGGAACCAGTATAGGTCCTGAACCAAAATTTTGGACTTGCGTTCAGCTCACAAAAAACGAGTGGAAAAATGGAGCTCAGGGGCACAGCAATTCACAAACTGGCAGAGTAATAAAGGACAACTATCGTCCAAAAATCTGTTTAGGGAAGGCAACGAGGCGGACTTGAAAGCGAGGCTGAATAGCAGGAAACAGATTTCAAGAGGTACGTTGCAATCACATTGAAAGCACAGGAAGAGGGGCACAACTTTGACACTGATGCACTTGGCCAAAAAGGCCGTATGCGTATTCTCCTGAATATATTCAGGAGAAAACGCATACACCCTTTTTGGCCAAGCAAGCAAGCGGGCAATGCAAATCTGCACTACAAAGAAGTATCACTTCCCACTGGTCAAAAGGGACATCCACAAAATGTGTAAAAACCAGAAAGGCAAGACAGGCCCTGGAGAACAGGGAGCCTTGTTAGGCTGATGGGCAGGATGTAAATTGCCAACTGCCTCACTGGAGGAGTGCATTGTGTTCCCTGAAACAAGTAAACAACAGAGCTACAGAGCCAAGGGCGCCTCCAGTCTAGGGAATATACCTTGGGAAAACTGAAAATCAATAAGACAGAACCACGCCAAAATTTAGGGCTGAATTGCTTACAAGAACCTCAACTTGGGTACACCTTAAATATCCCAGGAAATATAAAAATGGTTCAAAAAATTGTGGTACTTACATACGATGGAATATCCCTCAGCCATGAAATGAATGTCATAAGACCAGTAGCAGCAAAATGAGTGGATTCAGGTACGATGATTCTAAGTGAAATAAGTCACACAGAAAAAGAAACATATCATAAGATATCACTTATGAAGATCCTGTAAATATGGCTACACTTCAAATGAGTTAGGAAAGAGAAGAGGGTCTCACATTTAGGAAACATTCTTATATCTGCTTAAGGGGGAGGAAAGGTGGGGTGATGAATAAAAGGAGAGTTTGATATAAGGACAGGGACCGTTCCAAAAATGAACTATGGAATAGAAAAGACCTACACCTTCCTCAGTGAAAGGGACTCAAAACCCCATATTTCGCCCACAGGAATATACCTCACTAGTAGAAATCATAAAACCTATGTATTGGTATGTGTGCATAAGGGAATCAAGAGTATCTAGACTGGCATAAACATGGCAGCGAGAATCAGCTCAAAACCACTATAAAAAGGAATTTCATAAACAAAACAAAAAAACAGGGAAATTTTTACAATTCCTTCAGGGTCTCTGATGAAACCTGGAATGACCCTATGTACAATGACATCTGGATGTGGCATAAGGCTGGACACTTGGGACTGAGAGGATTGATGAGATTGGGTGAGCAAATGCAGACCCTTTAAAGCAATAATGCATGGCACCCATTCCACGGGTCCCAACTCTCCAGGTTGAAGGGAATATTACGACAGCTATAACATGTACGGGAAACCAAGAGAATGGACACTCTGTGAATACGAAAGGTTTCTAAAACTCAACGAATAGTCCCTCTCCTGGTGCTACAGTTTGACTTTCCAACTACTTTCCTATCAATCTCTAAACTTGGAGAGACAGCCCCTTTAACCTCCTGGTTCGCACAGGGTGCCAATTTGGCAGGGGATGAAAGGGAAGTGGAAGAACCAATGAGATAGTAGCTGTTAGGCATTTGGACGGGCACGTGTCACTCTAATTTCCCGGCAGGAAGAAGAATTAACCAAAGTCTCATCCACCCACCGGGAACCAGTATAGGACATGATCCAAAATTTTGGACTTGCGTTCAGCTCACCAAAAACGAGTTGAGAAATGGAGCTCAGGGGCACAGCAATTCACAAACTGGCAGAGTGATAAAGGACAACTATCGTCCAAAAATCTGTTGAGGGAAGTCAACGAGGCGGACTTGAAAGCGAGGCAAAATAGCAGGAAACAGATTTCAAGAGGTACCTTGGAATCGCCTGTAAAGCACAGGAAGAGGGGCACAACTTGGACAATGGTGCACTTGGCCAAAAAGGGCGTATGCGTTTTCTCCTGAATATATTCAGGAGAAAACGCATACGCCCTTTTTGGCCAGGCAAGCAAGCGGGCAATGCAAATCTGCACTACAAAGAAGTATCACTTCCCACCGGTCAAAAGGGACATCCACAAAATGTGTAAAAACCAGAAAGGCAAGACAGGCCCTGGAGAACAGGGAGCCTTGTTATGCTGATGGGCGGGATGTAAATTGCCAACTGCCTCACTGGAGGAGTGCATTGTGTTCCCTAAAACAAGTAAACAACAGAGCTACAGAGCCAAGGCCACTTCCAGTCTAGGGAAAATACCTTGGGAAAACTGAAAATCAATAACAAAGAGCCACCTCCAAATTTAGGGCTGCACTGACTACAAGAACCTCAACTTGGGTACACTTTAATTATCCTAGGAAATATAAAAATTGTTCATAACATTGTGGTACTTACGTACGATGGAATATCCCTCAGCCATGAAATCAATGTCATAAGACCAGTAGCAGCAAAGTGAGTGGATTCAGGTACGATGATTCTAAGTGAAATAAGTCACACAGAAAAAGAAACTTATCATAAGATATCACTTATGAAGATGCTGTAAACATGGCTACACATGAACAGAGTTAGGAAAGAGAACAGAGTCTCACATTTAGAAAACACTCTTATGCCTGCTTAAAGGGGAAGGAGAGGTGGGGTGATGCATAAAACCAGAGTTTGATATAAGCACAGGGACCGTTACAAAACCCACTTTGGAATAGACAAGACCTACACCTTCCTCAGGGAAAGAGACTCAAAACCCCATATTTCCCGCAGAGGAATATATCTGACTAGTAAGAATCTTAAAACCTATGTATTGATATGTCTCCATAAGGGAATCAAGTGTGTCTAGAGTGGCATAAACATGGCAGCGAGAATCAGCTCAAACCCACTATAAAAAGGAATTTCAAAAGCAAAACCAAAAAACAGGGAAATTCTGTACAATTCCTTCAGGGTGTCTGAGGAAACCTGGAAAGACCCTATCTACACTGACAGCTGGATGTGGCATAAGGCTGGACACTTGGGACTGAGAGGATTGGTGAGATTGGGTGAGCAAATGCAGACCCTTTAAAGCAATAATGAATGGCCCCCATACCATGGGTCCCAACTCTCCAGGTTGAAGGGAATATTACTACAGCTCTAACATGTACAGGAAACCTAGAGAATGTACACACTGTGAATACGAAAGGTTTCTAAAACTCAACGAATAGTCCCTCTCCTGGTGCTCCAGTTTGACTTTCCAACTGCCTTACTATCAATCTCCCAACTTGGAGAGACAGCCCCTTTAACCTCCTGGTTTGCACAGGTTCCCAATATGGCAGAGGATGGAAGGGAGGAGGGAGAACCCATGAGAGAGTAGCTGTTAGGCATTTGGACGGGCACATGTCACTCTAATTTCCCGGCAGGAAGAAGAATTAACCAAAGTCTCAGCCACCCACCGGGAACCAGTAGAGGACATGATCCAAAATTTTGGACTTGTGTTCAGCTCACAAAAAACGAGTTGAGAAATGGAGCTCAGGGGCACAGCAATTCACAAACTGGCAGAGTGATAAAGGACAACTATCGTCCAAAAATCTGTTGAGGGAAGTCAACGAGGCGGACTTGAAACCGAGGCAAAATAGCAGGAAGCAGATTTCAAGAGGAACCTTGGAATCCCCTGTAAAGCACAGGAAGAGGGGCACAACTTGGACAATGGTGCACTTGGCCAAAAAGGGCGTATGCGTTTTCTCCTGAATATATTCAGGAGAAAACGCATACGCCCTTTTTGGCCAAGCAAGCAAGCGGGCAATGCAAATCTGCACTACAAAGAAGTATCACTTCCCACCAGTCAAAAGGGACATCCACAAAATGTGTAAAAACCAGAAAGGCAAGACAGGCCCTGGAGAACAGGGAGCCTTGTTATGCTGATGGGCGGGATGTAAATTGCCAACTGCCTCACTGGAGGAGTGCATTGTGTTCCCTAAAACAAGTAAACAACAGAGCTACAGAGCCAAGGCCACTTCCAGTCTAGGGAATATACCTGGGGAAAACTGAAAATCAATAAGAAAGAGCCACCTCCAAATTTAGGGCTGCACTGGCTACAAGAACCTCAACTTGGGTACACCTTAAATATCCCAGGAAATATAAAAATGGTTCAAAACATTGTGGTACTTACGTACGATGGAATATCCCTCAGCCATGAAATCAATGTCATAAGACCAGTAGCAGCAAAGTGAGTGGATTCAGGTACGATGATTCTAAGTGAAATAAGTCACACAGAAAAAGAAACTTATCATAAGATATCACTTATGAAGATCCTGTAAACATGGCTACACGTGAACTGAGTTAGGAAAGAGAACAGAGTCTCACATTTAGAAAACACGCTTATGCCTGCATAAAGGGGAAGGAGAGGTGGGGTGATGCATAAAACCAGAGTTTGATATAAGCACAGGAACCGTTCCAAAAACCAACTTTGGAATAGACAAGACCTACACCTTCCTCAGTGAAAGAGACTCAAAACCCCATATTTTCCACAGAGGAATATATCTGACTAGTAAGAATCTTAAAACCTATGTATTGATATGACTCCATAAGGGAATCAAGTGTGTCTAGAGTGGCATAAACATGGCAGCGAGAATCAGCTCAAACCCACTATAAAAAGGAATTTCAAAAGCAAAACCAAAAAACAGGGAAATTCTTTACAATTCCTTCAGGGTGTCTGAGGAAACCTGGAAAGACCCTATCTACAATGACAGCTGGATGTGGCATAAGGCTGGACACTTGGGACTGAGAGGATTGGTGAGATTGGGTGAGCGAATGCAGACCCTTTCAAGCAATAATGCATGGCCCCCATTCCATGGGTCCCAACTCTCCATGTTCAAGGGAATATTACTACAGCTATAACATATACAGGAAACCTATAGAATGGACACACTGTGAATACGAAAGGTTTCTAAAACTCAACGAATAGTCCCTCTCCTGGTGCTCCAGTTTGACTTTCCAACTGCCTTACTATCAATCTCCCAAGTTGGAGAGACAGGCCCTTTAACCTCCTGGTTTGCACAGGTTCCCAATTTGCCAGAGGATGGAAGGGACGAGGGAGAACCCATGAGAGAGTAGCTGTTAGGCATTTGGACGGGCACATGTCACTCTAATTTCCCGGCAGGAAGAAGAATTAACCAAAGTCTCAGCCACCCACCGGGAACCAGTATAGGACATGATCCAAAATTTTGGACTTGCGTTCAGCTCACAAAAAACGAGTTGAGAAATGGAGCTCAGGGGCACAGCAATTCACAAACTGGCAGAGTGATAAAGGACAACTATCGTCCAAAAATCTGTTGAGGGAAGTCAACGAGGCGGACTTGAAAGCGAGGCAAAATAGCAGGAAACAGATTTCAAGAGGTACGTTGGAATCGCCTGTAAAGCACAGGAAGAGGGGCACAACTTGGACAATGGTGCACTTGGCCAAAAAGGGCGTATGCGTTTTCTCCTGAATATATTCAGGAGAAAACGCATACGCCCTTTTTGGCCAAGCAAGCAAGCGGGCAATGCAAATCTGCACTACAAAGAAGTATCACTTCCCACCGGTCAAAAGGGACATCCACAAAATGTGTAAAAACCAGAAAGGCAAGACAGGCCCTGGAGAACTGGGAGCCTTGTTATGCTGATGGGCGGGATGTAAATTGCCAACTGCCTCACTGGAGGAGTGCATTGTGTTCCCTAAAACAAGTAAACAACAGAGCTACAGAGCCAAGGCCACTTCCAGTCTAGGGAATATACCTTGGGAAAACTGAAAATCAATAAGAAAGAGCCACCTCCAAATTTAGGGCTGCACTGACTACAAGAACCTCAACTTGGGTACACCTTAAATATCCCAGGAAATATAAAAATGGTTCAAAACATTGTGGTACTTACGTACGATGGAATATCCCTCAGCCATGAAATCAATGTCATAAGACCAGTAGCAGCAAAGTGAGTGGATTCAGGTACGATGATTCTAAGTGAAATAAGTCACACAGAAAAAGAAACTTATCATAAGATATCACTTAGGAAGATCCTGTAAACATGGCTACACGTGAACTGAGTTAGGAAAGAGAACAGAGTCTCACATTTAGAAAACACTCTTATGCCTGCATAAAGGGTAAGGAGAGGTGGGGTGATGCATAAAACCAGAGTTTGATATAAGCACAGGGACCGTTTCAAAAACCAACTTTGGAATAGACAAGACCTACACCTTCCTCAGTGAAAGAGACTCAAAACCCCATATTTCCCACAGAGGAATATATCTGACTAGTAAGAATCTTAAAACCTATGTATTGATATGTCTCCATAAGGGAATCAAGTGTGTCTAGAGTGGCATAAACATGGCAGCGAGAATCAGCTGAAACCCACTATAAAAAGGAATTTCAAAAGCAAAACCAAAAAACAGGGAAATTCTTTACAATTCCTTCAGGGCGTCTGAGGAAACCTGGAAAGACCCTATCTACAATGACAGCTGGATGTGGCATAAGGCTGGACACTTGGGACTGAGAGGATTGGTGAGATTGGGTGAGCAAATGCAGACCTTTTCAAGCAATAATGCATGGCCCCCATTCCATGGGTCCCAACTCTCCAGGTTCAAGGGAATATTACTACAGCTATAACATGTACAGGAAACCTAGAGAATGGACACACTGTGAATACGAAAGGTTTCTAAAACTCAACGAATAGTCCCTCTCCTGGTGCTCCAGTTTGACTTTCCAACTGCCTTACTATCAATCTCCCAACTTGGAGAGACAGGCCCTTTAACCTCCTGGTTTGCACAGGTTCCCAATTTGCCAGAGGATGGAAGGGACGAGGGAGAACCCATGAGAGAGTAGCTGTTAGACATTTGGACGGGCACATGTCACTCTAATTTCCCGGCAGGAAGAAGAATTAACCAAAGTCTCAGCCACCCACCGGGAACCAGTATAGGACATGATCCAAAATTTTGGACTTGCGTTCAGCTCACAAAAAACGAGTTGAGAAATGGAGCTCAGGGGCACAGCAATTCACAAACTGGCAGAGTGATAAAGGACAACTATCGTCCAAAAATCTGTTGAGGGAAGTCAACGAGGCGGACTTGAAAGCGAGGCAAAATAGCAGGAAACAGATTTCAAGAGGTACGTTGGAATCGCCTGTAAAGCACAGGAAGAGGGGCACAACTTGGACAATGGTGCACTTGGCCAAAAAGGGCGTATGCGTTTTCTCCTGAATATATTCAGGAGAAAACGCATACGCCCTTTTTGGCCAAGCAAGCAAGCGGGCAATGCAAATCTGCACTACAAAGAAGTATCACTTCCCACCGGTCAAAAGGGACATCCACAAAATGTGTAAAAACCAGAAAGGCAAGACAGGCCCTGGAGAACTGGGAGCCTTGTTATGCTGATGGGCGGGATGTAAACTGCCAACTGCCTCACTGGAGGAGTGCATTGTGTTCCCTAAAACAAGTAAACAACAGAGCTACAGAGCCAAGGCCACTTCCAGTCTAGGGAATATACCTGGGGAAAACTGAAAATCAATAAGAAAGAGCCACCTCCAAATTTAAGGCTGCACTGACTACAAGAACCTCAACTTGGGTACACCTTAAATATCCCAGGAAATATAAAAATGGTTCAAAACATTGTGGTACTTACGTACGATGGAATATCCCTCAGCGATGAAATCAATGTCATAAGACCAGTAGAAGCAAAGGGAGTGGATTCAGGTACGATGATTCTAAGTGAAATAAGTCACACAGAAAAAGAAACTTATCATAAGATATCACTTATGAAGATCCTGTAAACATGGCTACACGTGAACTGAGTTAGGAAAGAGAACAGAGTCTCACATTTAGAAAACACTCTTATGCCTGCATAAAGGGGATGGAGAGGTGGGGTGATGCATAAAACCAGAGTTTGATATAAGCACAGGGACCGTTCCAAAAACCAACTTTGGAATAGACAAGACCTACACCTTCCTCAGTGAAAGAGACTCAAAACCCCATATTTCCCGCAGAGGAATATATCTGACTAGTAAGAATCTTAAAACCTATGTATTGATATGACTCCATAAGGGAATCAAGTGTGTCTAGAGTGGCATAAACATGGCAGCGAGAATCAGCTCAAACCCACTATAAAAAGGAATTTCAAAAGCAAAACCAAAAAACAGGGAAATTCTTTACAATTCCTTCAGGGTGTCTGAGGAAACCTGGAAAGACCCTATCTACAATGACAGCTGGATGTGGCATAAGGCTGGACACTTGGGACTGAGAGGATTGGTGAGATTGGGTGAGCAAATGCAGACCCTTTCAAGCAATAATGCATGGCCCCCATTCCATGGGTCCCAACTCTCCAGGTTCAAGGGAATATTACTACAGCTATAACATGTACAGGAAACCTAGAGAATGTACACACTGTGAATACGAAAGGTTTCTAAAACTCAATGAATAGTCCCTCTCCTGGTGCTCCAGTTTGACTTTCCAACTGCCTTACTATCAATCTCCCAACTTGGAGAGACAGGCCCTTTAACCTCCTGGTTTGCACAGGTTCCCAATTTGGCAGAGGATGGAAGGGACGAGGGAGAACCCATGAGAGAGTAGCTGTTAGGCATTTGGACGGGCACATGTCACTCTAATTTCCCGGCAGGAAGAAGAATTAACCAAAGTCTCAGCCACCCACCGGGAACCAGTATAGGACATGATCCAAAATTTTGGACTTGTGTTCAGCTCACAAAAAACGAGTTGAGAAATGGAGCTCAGCGGCAGAGCAATTCACAAACTGGCAGAGTGATAAAGGACAACTATCGTCCAAAAATCTGTTGAGGGAAGTCAACGAGGCGGACTTGAAAGCGAGGCAAAATAGCAGGAAACAGATTTCAAGAGGTACCTTGGAATCGCCTGTAAAGCACAGGAAGAGGGGCACAACTTGGACAATGGTGCACTTGGCCAAAAAGGGCGTATGCGTTTTCTCCTGAATATATTCAGGAGAAAACGCATACGCCCTTTTGGCCAAGCAAGCAAGCGGGCAATGCAAATCTGCACTACAAAGAAGTATCACTTCCCACCGGTCAAAAGGGACATCCACAAAATGTGTAAAAACCAGAAAGGCAAGACAGGCCCTGGAGAACTGGGAGCCTTGTTATGCTGATGGGCGGGATGTAAATTGCCAACTGCCTCACTGGAGGAGTGCACTGTGTTCCCTAAAACAAATAAACAACAGAGCTACAGAGCCAAGGCCACTTCCGGTCTAGGGAATATACCTTGGGAAAACTGAAAATCAATAAGAAAGAGCCACCTCCAAATTTAGGGCTGCACTGACTACAAGAACCTCAACTTGGGTACACCTTAAATATCCCAGGAAATATAAAAATGGTTCAAAACATTGTGGTACTTACGTACGATGGAATATCCCTCAGCCATGAAATCAATGTCATAAGACCAGTAGCAGCAAAGTGAGTGGATTCAGGTACGATGATTCTAAGTGAAATAAGTCACACAGAAAAAGAAACTTATCATAAGATATCACTTATGAAGATCCTGTAAACATGGCTACACGTGAACTGAGTTAGGAAAGAGAACAGAGTCTCACATTTAGAAAACACGCTTATGCCTGCATAAAGGGGAAGGAGAGCTGGGGTGATGCATAAAACCAGAGTTTGATATAAGCACAGGGACCGTTTCAAAAACCAACTTTGGAATTGACAAGACCGACACCTTCCTCAGTGAAAGAGACTCAAAACCCCATATTTCCCACAGAGGAATATATCTGACTAGTAAGAATCTTAAAACCTATGTATTGATATGTCTCCATAAGGGAATCAAGTGTGTCTAGAGTGGCATAAACATGGCAGCGAGAATCAGCTGAAACCCACTATAAAAAGGAATTTCAAAAGCAAAACCAAAAAACAGGGAAATTCTTTACAATTCCTTCAGGGTGTTTGAGGAAACCTGGAAAGACCCTATCTACAATGACAGCTGGATGTGGCATAAGGCTGGACACTTGGGACTGAGAGGATTGGTGAGATTGGGTGAGCAAATGCAGACCCTTCCAAGCAATAATGCATGGCCCCCATTCCATGGGTCCCAACTCTCCAGGTTCAAGGGAATATTACTACAGCTATAACATGTACAGGAAACCTAGAGAATGGACACACTGTGAATACGAAAGGTTTCTAAAACTCAACGAATAATCCCTCTCCTGGTGCTCCAGTTTGACTTTCGAACTGCCTTACTATCAATCTCCCAACTTGGAGAGACAGGCCCTTTAACCTCCTGGTTTGCACAGGTTCCCAATTTGGCAGAGGATGGAAGGGACGAGGGAGAACCCATGAGAGAGTAGCTGTTAGGCATTTGGACGGGCACATGTCACTCTAATTTCCCGGCAGGAAGAAGAATTAACCAAAGTCTCAGCCACCCACCGGGAACCAGTATAGGACATGATCCAAAATTTTGGACTTGCGTTCAGCTCACAAAAAACGAGTTGAGAAATGGAGCTCAGGGGCACAGCAATTCACAAACTGGCAGAGTGATAAAGGACAACTATCGTCCAAAAATCTGTTGAGGGAAGTCAACGAGGCGGACTTGAAAGCGAGGCAAAATAGCAGGAAACAGATTTCAAGAGGTACCTTGGAATCGCCTGTAAAGCACAGGAAGAGGGGCAAAACTTGGACAATGGTGCACTTGGCCAAAAAGGGCGTATGCGTTTTCTCCTGAATATATTCAGGAGAAACCGCATACGCCCTTTTTGGCCAAGCAAGCAAGCGGGCAATGCAAATCTGCACTACAAAGAAGTATCACTTCCCACCGGTCAAAAGGGACATCCACAAAATGTGTAAAAACCAGAAAGGCAAGACAGGCCCTGGAGAACAGGGAGCCTTGTTATGCTGATGGGCGGGATGTAAATTGCCAACTGCCTCACTGGAGGAGTGCATTGTGTTCCCTAAAACAAGTAAACAACAGAGCTACAGAGCCAAGGCCACTTCCAGTCTAGGGAATATACCTTGGGAAAACTGAAAATCAATAAGAAAGAGCCACCTCCAAATTTAGGGCTGTACTGATTACAAGAACCTAAACTTGGGTACACCTTAAATATCCCAGGAAATATAAAAATGGTTCAAAACATTGTGGTACTTACGTACGATGGAATATCCCTCAGCCATGAAATCAATGTCATAAGACCAGTAGCAGCAAAGTGAGTGGATTCAGGTACGATGATTCTAAGTGAAATAAGTCACACAGAAAAAAGAATCTTATCATAAGATATCACTTAGGAAGATCCTGTAAACATGGCTACACGTGAACTGAGTTAGGAAAGAGAACAGAGTCTCACATTTAGAAAACACTCTTATGCCTGCATAAAGGGGAATGAGAGGTGGGGTGATGCATAAAACCAGAGTTTGATATAAGCACAGGGACCGTTTCAAAAACCAACTTTGGAATAGACAAGACCTACACCTTCCTCAGTGAAAGAGACTCAAAACCCCATATTTCCCGCAGAGGAATATATCTGACTAGTAAGAATCTTAAAACCTATGTATTGATATGTCTCCATAAGGGAATCAAGTGTATCTAGAGTGGCATAAACATGGCAGGGAGAATCAGCTCAAACCCAGTATAAAAAGGAATTTCAAAAGCAAAACCAAAAAACAGGGAAATTCTTTACAATTCCTTCAGGGTGTCTGAGGAAACCTGGAAAGACCCTATCTACAATGACAGCTGGATGTGGCATAAGGCTGGACACTTGGGACTGAGAGGATTGGTGAGATTGGGTGAGCAAATGCAGACCCTTTCAAGCAATAATGCATGGCCCCCATTCCATGGGTCCCAACTCTCCAGGTTCAAGGGAATATTACTACAGCTATAACATGTACAGGAAACCTAGAGAATGGACACACTGTGAATACGAAAGGTTTCTAAAACTCAACGAATAGTCCCTCTCCTGGTGCTCCAGTTTGACTTTCCAACTGCCTTACTATCAATCTCCCAACTTGGAGAGACAGGCCCTTTAACCTCCTGGTTTGCACAGGTTCCCAATTTGGCAGAGGATGGAAGGGACGAGGGAGAACCCATGAGAGAGTAGCTGTTAGGCATTTGGACGGGCACATGTCACTCTAATTTCCCGGCAGGAAGAAGAATTAACCAAAGTCTCAGCCACCCACCGGGAACCAGTATAGGACATGATCCAAAATTTTGGACTTGCGTTCAGCTCACAAAAAACGAGTTGAGAAATGGAGCTCAGGGGCACAGCAATTCACAAACTGGCAGAGTGATAAAGGACAACTATCATCCAAAAATCTCTTGAGGGAAGTCAACGAGGTGGACTTGAAAGCGAGGCAAAATAGCAGGAAACAGATTTCAAGAGGTACCTTGGAATCGCCTGTAAAGCACAGGAAGAGGGGCACAACTTGGACAATGGTGCACTTGGCCAAAAAGGGCGTATGCGTTTTCTCCTGAATATATTCAGGAGAAAACGCATACGCCCTTTTTGGCCAAGCAAGCAAGCGGGCAATGCAAATCTGCACTACAAAGAAGTATCACTTCCCACCGGTCAAAAGGGATATCCACAAAATGTGTAAAAACCAGAAAGGCAAGACAGGCCCTGGAGAACAGGGAGCCTTGTTATGCTGATGGGCGGGATGTAAACTGCCAACTGCCTCACTGGAGGAGTGCATTGTGTTCCCTAAAACAAGTAAACAACAGAGCTACAGAGCCAAGGCCACTTCCAGTCTAGGGAATATACCTTGGGAAAACTGAAAATCAATAAGAAAGAGACACCTCCAAATTTAGGGCTGCACTGACTACAAGAACCTCAACTTGGGTACACCTTAAATATCCCAGGAAATATAAAAATGGTTCAAAACATTGTGGTACTTACATACGATGGAATATCCCTCAGCCATGAAATCAATGTCATAAGACCAGTAGCAGCGAAGTGAGTGGATTCAGGTACGATGATTCTAAGTGAAATAAGTCACACAGAAAAAGAAACTTATCATAAGATATCACTTAGGAAGATCCTGTAAACATGGCTACACGTGAACTGAGTTAGGAAAGAGAACAGAGTCTCACATTTAGAAAACACTCTTATGCCTGCATAAAGGGGAATGAGAGGTGGGGTGATGCATAAAACCAGAGTTTGATATAAGCACAGGGACCGTTTCAAAAACCAACTTTGGAATAGACAAGACCTACACCTTCCTCAGTGAAAGAGACTCAAAACCCCATATTTCCCACAGAGGAATATATCTGACTAGTAAGAATCTTAAAACCTATGTATTGATATGTCTCCATAAGGGAATCAAGTGTGTCTAGAGTGGCATAAACATGGCAGCGAGAATCAGCTCAAACCCAGTATAAAAAGGAATTTCAAAAGCAAAACCAAAAAACAGGGAAATTCTTTACAATTCCTTCAGGGTGTCTGAGGAAACCTGGAAAGACCCTATCTACAATGACAGCTGGATGTGGCATAAGGCTGGACACTTGGGACTGAGAGGATTGGTGAGATTGGGTGAGCAAATGCAGACCCTTTCAAGCAATAATGCATGGCCCCCATTCCATGGGTCCCAACTCTCCAGGTTCAAGGGAATATTACTACAGCTATAACATGTACAGGAAACCTAGAGAATGGACACACTGTGAATACGAAAGGTTTCTAAAACTCAACGAATAGTCCCTCTCCTGGTGCTCCAGTTTGACTTTCCAACTGCCTTACTATCAATCTCCCAACTTGGAGAGACAGGCCCTTTAACCTCCTGGTTTGCACAGGTTCCCAATTTGGCAGAGGATGGAAGGGACGAGGGAGAACCCATGAGAGAGTAGCTGTTAGGCATTTGGACGGGCACATGTCACTCTAATTTCCCGGCAGGAAGAAGAATTAACCAAAGTCTCAGGCACCCACCGGGAACCAGTATAGGACATGATCCAAAATTTTGGACTTGCGTTCAGCTCACAAAAAACGAGTTGAGAAATGGAGCTCAGGGGCACAGCAATTCACAAACTGGCAGAGTGATAAAGGACAACTATCATCCAAAAATCTCTTGAGGGAAGTCAACGAGGTGGACTTGAAAGCGAGGCAAAATAGCAGGAAACAGATTTCAAGAGGTACCTTGGAATCGCCTGTAAAGCACAGGAAGAGGGGCACAACTTGGACAATGGTGCACTTGGCCAAAAAGGGCGTATGCGTTTTCTCCTGAATATATTCAGGAGAAAACGCATACGCCCTTTTTGGCCAAGCAAGCAAGCGGGCAATGCAAATCTGCACTACAAAGAAGTATCACTTCCCACCGGTCAAAAGGGACATCCACAAAATGTGTAAAAACCAGAAAGGCAAGACAGGCCCTGGAGAACAGGGAGCCTTGTTATGCTGATGGGCGGGATGTAAACTGCCAACTGCCTCACTGGAGGAGTGCATTGTGTTCCCTAAAACAAGTAAACAACAGAGCTACAGAGCCAAGGCCACTTCCAGTCTAGGGAATATACCTTGGGAAAACTGAAAATCAATAAGAAAGAGCCACCTCCAAATTTAGGGCTGCACTGACTACAAGAACCTCAACTTGGGTACACCTTAAATATCCCAGGAAATATAAAAATGGTTCAAAACATTGTGGTACTTACGTACGATGGAATATCCCTCAGCCATGAAATCAATGTCATAAGACCAGTAGCAGCGAAGTGAGTGGATTCAGGTACGATGATTCTAAGTGAAATAAGTCACACAGAAAAAGAAACTTATCATAAGATATCACTTAGGAAGATCCTGTAAACATGGCTACACGTGAACTGAGTTAGGAAAGAGAACAGAGTCTCACATTTAGAAAACACTCTTATGCCTGCATAAAGGGGAATGAGAGGTGGGGTGATGCATAAAACCAGAGTTTGATATAAGCACAGGGACCGTTTCAAAAACCAACTTTGGAATAGACAAGACCTACACCTTCCTCAGTGAAAGAGTCTCAAAACACCATATTTCCCACAGAGGAATATATCTGACTAGTAAGAATCTTAAAACCTATGTATTGATATGTCTCCATAAGGGAATCAAGTGTGTCTAGAGTGGCATAAACATGGCAGCGAGAATCAGCTCAAACCCAGTATAAAAAGGAATTTCAAAAGCAAAACCAAAAAACAGGGAAATTCTTTACAATTCCTTCAGGGTGTCTGAGGAAACCTGGAAAGACCCTATCTACAATGACAGCTGGATATGGCATAAGGCTGGACACTTGGGACTGAGAGGATTGGTGAGATTGGGTGAGCAAATGCAGACCCTTTCAAGCAATAATGCATGGCCCCCATTCCATGGGTCCCAACTCTCCAGGTTCAAGGGAATATTACTACAGCTATAACATGTACAGGAAACCTAGAGAATGGACACACTGTGAATACGAAAGGTTTCTAAAACTCAACGAATAGTCCCTCTCCTGGTGCTCCAGTTTGACTTTCCAACTGCCTTACTATCAATCTCCCAACTTGGAGAGACAGGCCCTTTAACCTCCTGGTTTGCACAGGTTCCCAATTTGGCAGAGGATGGAAGGGACGAGGGAGAACCCATGAGAGAGTAGCTGTTAGGCATTTGGACGGGCACATGTCACTCTAATTTCCCGGCAGGAAGAAGAATTAACCAAAGTCTCAGCCACCCACCGGGAACCAGTATAGGACATGATCCAAAATTTTGGACTTGCGTTCAGCTCACAAAAAACGAGTTGAGAAATGGAGCTCAGGGGCACAGCAATTCACAAACTGGCAGAGTGATAAAGGACAACTATCATCCAAAAATCTCTTGAGGGAAGTCAACGAGGTGGACTTGAAAGCGAGGCAAAATAGCAGGAAACAGATTTCAAGAGGTACCTTGGAATCGCCTGTAAAGCACAGGAAGAGGGGCACAACTTGGACAATGGTGCACTTGGCCAAAAAGGGCGTATGCGTTTTCTCCTGAATATATTCAGGAGAAAACGCATACGCCCTTTTTGGCCAAGCAAGCAAGCGGGCAATGCAAATCTGCACTACAAAGAAGTATCACTTCCCACCGGTCAAAAGGGACATCCACAAAATGTGTAAAAACCAGAAAGGCAAGACAGGCCCTGGAGAACAGGGAGCCTTGTTATGCTGATGGGCGGGATGTAAACTGCCAACTGCCTCACTGGAGGAGTGCATTGTGTTCCCTAAAACAAGTAAACAACAGAGCTACAGAGCCAAGGCCACTTCCAGTCTAGGGAATATACCTTGTGAAAACTGAAAATCAATAAGAAAGTGCCACCTCCAAATTTAGGGCTGCACTGACTACAAGAACCTCAACTTGGGTACACCTTAAATATCCCAGGAAATATAAAAATGGTTCAAAACATTGTGGTACTTACGTACGATGGAATATCCCTCAGCCATGAAATCAATGTCATAAGACCAGTAGCAGCAAAGTGAGTGGATTCAGGTCCGATGATTCTAAGTGAAATAAGTCAAACAGAAAAAGAAACTTATCATAAGATATCACTTATGAAGACCCTGTAAACATGGCTACACGTGAACTGAGTTAGGAAAGAGAACAGAGTCTCACATTTAGAAAACACTCTTATGCCTGCATAAAGGGGAAGGAGAGGTGGGGTGATGCATAAAACCAGAGTTTGATATAAGCACAGGGACCGTTTCAAAAACCAACTTTGGAATAGACAAGACCTACACCTTCCTCCGTGAAAGAGACTCAAAACCCCATATTTCCCACAGAGGAATATATCTGACTAGTAAGAATCTTAAAACCTATGTATTGATATGTCTCCATAAGGGAATCAAGTGTGTCTAGAGAGGCATAAACATGGCAGCGAGAATCAGCTCAAACCCACTATAAAAAGAATTTCAAAAGCAAAACCAAAAAACAGGGAAATTCTTTACAATTCCTTCAGGGTGTCTGAGGAAACCTGGAAAGACCCTATCTACAATGACAGCTGGATGTGGCATAAGGCTGGACACTTGGGACTGAGAGGATTGGTGAGATTGGGTGAGCAAATGCAGACCCTTTCAAGCAATAATGCATGGCCCCCATTCCATGGGTCCCAACTCTCCATGTTCAAGGGAATATTACTACAGCTCTAACATGTACAGGAAACCTAGAGAATGGACACACTGTGAATACGAAAGGTTTCTAAAACTCAACGAATAGTCCCTCTCCTGGTGCTCCAGTTTGACTTTCCAACTGCCTTACTATCAATCTCCCAACTTGGAGAGACAGGCCCTTTAACCTCCTGGTTTGCACAGGTTCCCAATTTGGCAGAGGATGGAAGGGACGAGGGAGAACCCATGAGAGAGTAGCTGTTAGGCATTTGGACGGGCACATGTCACTCTAATTTCCCGGCAGGAAGAAGAATTAACCAAAGTCTCAGCCACCCACCGGGAACCAGTATAGGACATGATCCAAAATTTTGGACTTGCGTTCAGCTCACAAAAAACGAGTTGAGAAATGGAGCTCAGGGGCACAGCAATTCACAAACTGGCAGAGTGATAAAGGTCAAATATCGTCCAAAAATCTGTTGAGGGAATTCAACGAGGCGGACTTGAAAGTGAGGCAAAATAGCAGGAAACAGATTTCAAGAGGTACGTTGGAATCGCCTGTAAAGCACAGGAAGAGGGGCACAACTTGGACAATGGTGCACTTGGCCAAAAAGGGCGTATGCGTTTTCTCCTGAATATATTCAGGAGAAAAAGCATACGCCCTTTTTGGCCAAGCAAGCAAGTGGGCAATGCAAATCTGCACTACAAAGAAGTATCACTTCCCACCGGTCAAAAGGGACATCCACAAAATGTGTAAAAACCAGAAAGGCAAGACAGGCCCTGGAGAACAGGGAGCCTTGTCATGCTGATGGGCGGGATGTCAATTGCCAACTGCCTCACTGGAGGAATGCATTGTGTTCGCTAAAACAAGTAAACAACAGAGCTACAGAGCCAAGGCCACTTCCAGTCTAGGGAATATACCTTGTGAAAACTGAAAATCAATAAGAAAGTGCCACCTCCAAATTTAGGGCTGCACTGACTACAAGAACCTCAACTTGGGTACACCTTAAATATCCCAGGAAATATAAAAATGGTTCAAAACATTGTGGTACTTACGTACGATGGAATATCCCTCAGCGATGAAATCAATGTCATAAGACCAGAAGCAGCAAAGTGAGTGGATTCAGGTACGATGATTCTAAGTGAAATAAGTCACACAGAAAAACAAACTTATCATAAGATATCACTTATGAAGATCCTGTAAACATGGCTACACGTGAACTGAGTTAGGAAAGAGAACAGAGTCTCACATTTAGAAAACACTCTTATGCCTGCATAAAGGGGATGGAGAGGTGGGGTGATGCATAAAACCAGAGTTTGATATAAGCACAGGGACCGTTCCAAAAACCAACTTTGGAATAGACAACACCTACACCTTCCTCAGTGAAAGAGACTCAAAACCCCATATTTCCCACAGAGGAATATATCTGACTAGTAAGAATCTTAAAACCTATGTATTGATATGACTCCATAAGGGAATCAAGTGTGTCTAGAGTGGCATAAACATGGCAGCGAGAATCAGCTCAAACCCACTATAAAAAGGAATTTCAAAAGCAAAACGAAAAAACAGGGAAATTCTTTACAATTCCTTCAGGGTGTCTGAGGAAACCTGGAAAGACCCTATCTACAATGACAGCTGGATGTGGCATAAGGCTGGACACTTGGGACTGAGAGGATTGGTGAGATTGGGTGAGCAAATGCAGACCCTTTCAAGCAATAATGCATGGCCCCCATTCCATGGGTCCCAACTCTCCAGGTTCAAGGGAATATTACTACAGCTATAACATGTACAGGAAACCTAGAGAATGGACACACTGTGAATACGAAAGGTTTCTAAAACTCAACGAATAGTCCCTCTCCTGGTGCTCCAGTTTGACTTTCCAACTGCCTTACTATCAATCTCCCAACTTGGAGAGACAGGCCCTTTAACCTCCTGGTTTGCACAGGTTCCCAATTTGGCAGAGGATGGAAGGGACGAGGGAGAACCCATGAGAGAGTAGCTGTTAGGCATTTGGACGGGCACATGTCACTCTAATTTCCCGGCAGGAAGAAGAATTAACCAAAGTCTCAGCCACCCACCGGGAACCAGTATAGGACATGATCCAAAATTTTGGACTTGCGTTCAGCTCACAAAAAACGACTTGAGAAATGGAGCTCAGGGGCACAGCAATTCACAAACTGGCAGAGTGATAAAGGACAACTATCGTCCAAAAATCTGTTGAGGGAAGTCAACGAGGCGGACTTGAAAGTGAGGCAAAATAGCAGGAAACAGATTTCAAGAGGTACCTTGGAATCGCGTGTAAAGCACAGGAAGAGGGGCACAACTTGGACAATGGTGCACTTGGCCAAAAAGGGCGTATGCGTTTTCTCCTGAATATATTCAGGAGAAAACGCATACGCCCTTTTTGGCCAAGCAAGCAAGCGGGCAATGCAAATCTGCACTACAAATAAGTTTCAGTTCCCACCGGTCAAAAGGGACATCCACAAAATGTGTAAAAACCAGAAAGGCAAGACAGGTCCTGGAGAACAGGGAGCTTTTTTAGGCTAATGGGTGGCATGTAAATTGCTAACTGCCTCTCTGGAGGAGTGCATTGTGTTCCCTAAAACAAATAAACAACAGAGCTACAGAGCAATGGGGTGTTCCAGTCTAAGGAATATATCTTTGGAAAACTGAAAATCAATAAGACACAGGCATGCCAAAATTTAAAGCTGCACTGCTTACAAGAACCTCATCGTGGGTACACCTTATATATCCCAGGAAAGACAAAAATATTTCAAGAAACTGTGGTACTTACGTACGATGTAATATCCGTTAGCCATGAAATCAATGTCATAAAGCAAGTAGCAGCAAAATGAGTGGATTCACGTACGATGATTCTAAGTGAAATAAGTCACACTGAAAAAGAAACTTATCATAAGATATCACTTATGAAAATCCTGTAAACATGGCTACACATGAACTGAGTTAGGAAAGATAACAGAATAACAAATCTTATCATAAGATATCACTCATAGTGTGAATGTAAACATGAACTGAATTTCAAACACAATAGAGTCATACATTTAGAAAACAATCTTCTGCCTGCTTAAGGGGAAAGGCGAGCTGGGGTGATGCATAAAACCACAGTTCTAAATTAGCACAGATACTGTTACATAAACCAAGTATGTAATAGACAACACCTACTGCCGGAACAATGAACTGGACTTAACGCCCCCTATTCATTGCAGAGGAATATATCTGACTCTAGAATTTTAAAACATATGTATTCTCATGTCTCCATAAAGGTATCATATGTGTGTATAATGGCATGAACACAGCACTGAAATTCAACTAAACCCCCTTATAAAATTAAGTTTCAAAAGCAAAATGCAAAAACAGCGAAACAGAGAGAAAGCCTTAAAAATTACGTTCAGGGCCTGTGATCCCACCTGGATTGACCACCTTTACACCCACAGCTGGATGAGACATAAGACTGGACACTTGGGGCTGACAAGTTTGCTGAGGTTGTGTGAGCAAAAGAACACCACTTAGAGCAATACTGTGTGCTACCCATTCTAGTGGTGCCAACTCTCCAGGTTTAAGGGAATCTTCCTACAGTTAAAACATGCATGGGACACCCAGTGGATGGTACACTGTGTGATTGGGAAAGTTTTCTAAAAGGTACCTCATTTTTCCTTTCGTCGTGCTCGGCTTCACCATTCCATCTGCATTACTAAAAATCTCCTCACTTGGAATGTCAGCGCCTTTACCCTCCTGTATGCACAGTTTGCAAATTGTGCAGAGGATGAAAAGGAAGAGGGGAAACAAATGAGAGATTAGCTGTAGGTGTTTGGATGGGCACATGTCACTCTAGTTTCCCATCAGGAAGAAGAATTAACCAAAGGCTCAGCCTGAAGCCCTGGAACCAGACTAGGCCCTAAAGCCATCCTGCGGTATTGCAGCCAGCTCACAAATAGGCGAGTTGAAAAATGGAGCTCAGGGACACAGCAATTCACAAACTTGCAGAGTTTTAAAGGACAACTATCATCCAGAAATATATTGAGGTAAGGCAGTGAAGAGGATTTGAATGCAAGGCAGAATTGAAGGAAACAGATTTCAAGAGGTACACTGGAGTCATCTTTAAAGCACATGAAAAGCGACAGAACTTCAACAATGTTGCCCTTGACCGAAAAGGGATTATGTGTATTTTCTTGAATATAATTGGGAAAAAATGCATACGCCCTTTTTGGCCAAGCAAGCCATCAGGCATTGAAAATCCACACCACATAGAAGTGTCCCTTACCTCCAGTCAAAAGGGCCATCCACAAACAGTGTAAAAACCACAAATGCAGGACAGGCCATGGAGAAAAGGGAGCCTGGTTACACCGATGGAGAGGATGTAAATTGCCAACAGCCTCTCTGGAGAACTGTATGTTGTTTTCTAAAACAGAGCTACAGAGCATAGCACACTTCCACTCATGGGCGTGTATTTTGGGAAAACTAAAAATCCACAACACACAGCCAGCCCAAAGTTTAGGGCTGCTCTGTTTACAAGAACCTCGACTTTGGTACACTTTAAATATCCCAGGAAAGGAAAAAAATTGATATAGATGTTGTGGTACTTATATACAATGGAATGTCACTCAGACATAAAATCAATGTCATAAGGCCAATAGCAGCATAATGAGTGGCTTTAGGTACGATGATGCTAAGTGAAATGAGCCTCAAAGAAAAAGAAACTTATTGTAATATATCATTTATAGAGGGAATGTAAACATGGCTACACATGAACTGAATTACAAAAGAGAACAGAGTTACACATTTAGAAAACACACTTATGCCTCCTTAAGGGGAAAGGTGACGTGGGGTGATGTGTAAAAGCAGAGTTTGAAATTAGCACAGATACCATTCCATATACCAAATATGTAATAGACAAGACCTACTCCTTTCTCAATGAACTGGACACAAAACACCCTATTCACTGAAGAGGAATATATCTGACTGGTAATAATCTTGAAACCTATGTATTTATAAGTCTCCATAATGGAATCAAGTGTATGTAGATTGGCATAAACACAGATCAATGGAACAGGACAGAAAGCCCAGAGATAAACCTACATACCTATGGCTATCTCATCTATGACAAAGGAGCTAAGGATATACAATGGAGAAAAGACAGTCTCTTCAGTAATTGGTGCTGGGAAAACTGGACCCCTACACATAAAAGAATGAAATTAGAACACTCCATAACACCATACACAAAAATAAACTCTAAATGGATTAGAGATCTAAATAGAAGACCAGACACTATAAAACACTTAGAGGAAACCATAGGCAGAACACTCTATGACATAAATCACAGCAAGATCCTTTTTGACTCACCTCCTAGAGAAATGGAAATAAAAACAGAAATCAACAAATGGGACCTAATGAAACTTAAAAGCTTTTACACAGTATAGGAAAACATAAACAAGATGCAGAAACAACCCTCAGAATGGGAGAAAATATTTTCAAATGAAGCAATTGACAAAGGATTAATCTCCAAACTTTACAAGCACCACATGTAGCTCAATATCACAAAAACAAACAACCCAATCCAAAAACGGGCAGAAGACTTAAATAGACATTTCTCCAAAGAAGATATACAGATTACCAAGAAACACATGAAAGGATGCTGAACATCACTAATCATTAGAGAAATGCAAATCCAAACTACCGTGAGGTATCACCGCACAGCAGTCAGAGTGGCAATCATCCAAAAAAATCTACAAAACAATAAATGCTGGAGAGGCCTTTATTGGAGAAAAGGGAACACACTTGCACTGTGGGTGGGAATGTAAATTGATATGGGCACTAGGGAGAACACTCCGGAGGTTCCTCTAAATAGCTAACAATAGAGGTACCATACGACACAACAATCCAACTACTGGGCATTTGCCTTGCGAAAACCATAATTCAAAAAGAGTTATGTACAAAAATGTTCATTGCAGCTCTATTTACAATAGCCAGGACATAGAAGCAACCTAAGTGTCCATCGACAGATGAATGGATAAAGAAGATCTGGCACATATATACAATGGAATATTACTCAGCCATAAAAAGAAGCAAAACTGAGTTATTTGTACTGAGGTGGATGGACTTAGAATCTGTCCTACAAAGTGAAGTAAGTCAGAAAGGGAAAAACAAATACTGTATGTTAACAGAGATATACGGAATCTAATGAAGAAAAAAAAAGATTTTGAAGAACCTAGTGGCAGGACAGGATTAAGGACACAGACGTAGAGAAAGGACTTGAGGACACTGGAAGGGGGATGGGTAAGCTGAGACGAAGTGACAGAGTGGCATGGACATAAATACATTACCAAATGTAACACTGATAGCTACTGGAAAGCAGCCACATAGAACAGGGAGATCAGCTCGGTGCTTTGTGACCACATAAAGGGGTGGGATATGGAGTGTGGGAGGGAGATGCAAGAGGGAGGGGATCTGGTGATATTTGTATATGTATAGCTGATTCACTTTGTTATACAGCAGAAACTAACACTCCATTGTAAAACAATTATACTCCAATAAACGTGTAAAAGGAAAAAAAAAAAAGAATGCCCAGGGATAAACCTACACACCTATGGTCAACTAATCTATGACAAAGGAGGCAAGACTATACAATGGAGATAAGACAGTCTCTTCAATCATTGGTGCTGGGAAATATGGACAGCTACATGTAAAAGAATGAAATTAGAACACTCCCCAACACCATACATAAAAATATATTCAAAATGGATTAGAGACCTTAATGTAAGACGGGACAGTATAAAACTCTGAGAGGAAAACTTACGAAGGATACTCTGACGTAAATCACAGCAAGATCTTTTTTGATCCACCTCCTGTAGTAATGAAATAAAAAAGAAAACTAAACAGATGGGACCTAATGAAATGTAAAAGCTTTTACAAAGCAAAGGAAACTACAAACAAGACGAAAAGACAACCCTCAGAATGGCAGAAAATATTTGCAAATGAATCAATGGACAAATAATTAATCTCCAATATATATATATAAACAGCTCATGCAGCTCAATATTAATAAAACAAACAACCCAATACAAAAATGGAAGAAGATCTAAATAGACATTTCTTCCAAGAAGACATAGAGATGGCCAGTACGCACATGAAAATCTGCTCAACATCACTAATTATTAGAGAAATGGAAATCGAAACTACAATGAGGTATCACGTCACACCTGTTAGAATGGGCATCATCAGAAAATCTACAAACAACAAATGCTGGAGACGCTGTGGAGAAAAGGAACCTTCTTCCACTATTGTTGGGAATGTAAATTGATATAGTCTCTATGGAGAACAGTATGGAGGTTCCTTAAAAAACTAAAAATAGAATTACCATATAATCCAGCAATCCCACTACTGGGCATATACCCAGAGAAAACCATAAATCAAAAAGACACATTCACCACAATGTTCATTGCAGCACTATTTACAATAGCCAGGTAATGAAAGCAACCTAAGTGCCCACAGACAGATGAATGGATAAAGATGTGGTACATATATACAATGGAATATTACTCAGCCATACATAGGAATGAAATTGGGTCATTTGTAGAGACCTTGATGGATCTAGAGACTGTCATACAGAGTGAAGTAAGTCAGAAAGAGAAAAACAAATATTGTATGTTAATGCATATATGTGGAACCTAGAAAAATGGTACAGATGAACCGGTTTGCAGGGCAGAGATAGAGACACAGATGTAGAGAACAAACATATGGACACCAAGGGGGTAATGCCATGTGAGGGTGGTGGTGGGATGAATTGGGAGACTGGGATTCACATGTGCACACTTATATGTATAAAATAGATATCCAATAAGAACCTGCTGTATAAAAGAAATAAATAAATTTTAAAAAAATTAAAAATAAATAACATTTAATAAAATAAACCAAAAAAAGGTTTTCCCTTCACATAGACGTCTTTATCTTAATGCATTATTTCCATGTTTATATCTCCAAATTAAAAAAAAGAGGAATAAATAAAATCTACCTTGAACCAAAAATAAAAAAAAAGAAAAAAGAAAAAAACAGAACCCACCAGTTATACAGAGGAAAATCGTATCAGGGCGCTTGCTCCAGTGGTAAAAGATTCTTAAGTTGGTCAGAGGTGGGAAATCTTCTCCCATGCAGTCAGCCCCACAAGGAGCAACCTCATTGCAAAGCTGGGGGACTGTGTCGAGGCGTCTGTGAGTCAATGTGAGCTGAGCCCCAGTCCTGCTGCAGCTGAACTCTTCCCACCCTTTCCAGGTAAAACACATGAATATGCACAAGAACTTGCAAGCCTAGAAGAAGGGCTGTGGAGCCACACCAGCGACAGCACGCAGGCCGACTTGGTGCCTGCAGGCCAGCCAGGATGGTCCTGGCCTCAGATGCTCTTCTGGAAGCTTTCCATTTCCCTACCTGTGATACCCCTCCTGCCACGGCCCCCACTGCTTTTTTACTTCCTCACCTCTGCCTGGGGAGACATTCCAGTGGCAGGTATGGGTGACACATCCTCTTCTTTAGCAGGTGGCAGCCTGGCAACTCCTGCAGAAAGTCCAGCAGAGCCCCACTCACAATGGGCCACCCACAAAGCCACGGCCCCTCACTCCCTCCCACCACCCCAGCCCCGACACTGCTGACGGGGCCGAGAATATGGCGTCAGGTACAGCTACAGGGGCTCTTGCTGACTGGAGAGGTGTTTATATTGACCTCAACCAGGCAAACGTGGGGAGGGCTGGCAGGCAGCGTCAGGCTGCCCAAATCAGCCAATCCTCACCCCTCAGGGACTCACAGTTGCAGAAAATGAACCTTGCTAAACGGGCCACGCCCAAGGAACAGGTGTGGGCTCTTGAGAGTCAGGATAGACAAGGGGCTGCAGCTGCGGCTTGTTTTCTTCTCATTTTATCTGGTCCATGAGTGGAAAACAACTTCAAGAAGACCCTATACTAATGAGAGGAACCCAGGAGTCAGGGAGAGGAGTGATGGTGGGTGGAGACAGAGGTCTGGTGCCTGGCTGCAGTGGAAGTGTCTGGAAGACCAGGCAGAGAGAGGCTGCACAGAGTGATAGCCAGGGTCACAGACCTGTCAGAGCTGCTGTTTGTTAGTTCAAGTCCTGCTCTGTGGTGTTCTGTGTCAGCTGTGAGCGACAGGTGAGCTGGGGGTTCTCTGCATGGTGGGCTATGTGCACAGTTCCTGTGTTTCCAGCCCTGCTGGGTTACCCGCCCAGGGGAGCTCCGTATCCTGGGAAGGGCCTGACTATGAGAGCCCCATGGGCTGCTGGGTAGCTGCACAGGTGAGCTCCATACCCTGGGAGGGACTTGACCACGAGAGCCCCGTGGGCTGTGGGGTGGGGGTGCAGCCCAGGTGAGCTCCATATCCTGGGATTGGCCTGACCACGAGAGCCCCATGGGCTGCTGGAAACCTGGTAAAGGATATCAGGACAGTCAGTGAAGCCACCGAGGATATACATCCAGTAGCTCCTATTTCCTACACCCTGCTGGTCATTCTACCATCCACCAGGCCATGGCATTCTGTATTAGACTTCAATGATGCCTTCTTCTGTATTCCATTCATCTCAGAGTCACAAGAATTTTTGGCTTGTGAGTGGCAGGACACAACATGCAACCAAAGCAATAATGCTGGGCCGTCCTGCCCCAATGGTTCAAAAATCCCCACACCATCATTGGGGAAATGTCCTCTAAAGACCTAAAAGTTCTACCTCTGTGAAAGGGAACCCTCCTTCAATATGCAGCGGACATTCTGATCGCCAGGCCTACTAAAGACGCCTCTGAACTACCTAGCCAAGAAAGGATAGAAGGTGTCCAAGAAAAAGGCTCAAATATCCCAGGCTAAGGTGACATGCCTGAGCTTCATTCTCACAGATATTCGGAGAAACGCATCCCAGGATAGGGAAGAAGCCATTTGCAGCCTTACCTCTTCTAAACCTAGAGGACAGCTTAGGGGTTCCTGGGGAGGCCAAGGTTTTCTGCATCTGGATCCCTAAGTACAGTCTAATAGCTGGGCCTCTACATGAAACACTGACATGAAAAGATGATGATCCTTTTGAATAGAATCCAGAAGCAGCCTCTCAAGAATGGAAAGAGCAGTCAATTCAGACCCTTGCCCAGGAACTCCCTAATTTAGCTAAACCCTTTGACCTTTACATACCCGGTCAAAGGTTAATTGCCCTTGGAGCCTTAGTGCAAAAACTGGGACCACTTGAAATGGAGCAACACAAGAATGCCCTTCAGGTATGATAAACTATGGTCACCAAGGGCTTTGCCCACCGACTCATCAGGCCAGGATACTGGGGTATCTAAAAAGATGGAAATCAGCAGCCCACAAGGCCAGCTCCCTCCTAAGGGAAAAGGACCCCACGTGGTGATCCTAACCACGCATCATGCCCTGAAGTTGCAGGGGTCACTCTGTGGACACACTGACCTCGAGTGAGGAGGCCCTCCAACGCCAACCTCCAGAGAGACAAACGGGGGCAACGGGCCACCAAGATGACTCGTGTGACCATCACTTGACCTGGAGTTTCTCTCAGAAAACAACAAGACTGTGCCCCGAAAGAGCAGACTACTGCTTGCAGGACTTACTGCACCCAGAGGGGAGCTAATAAGCTTGGCGGGGGAAATGTATATCATGCTTTCACCATAGAAAACCCTACAGACACCACGGTGATGGTGGCCAATATGACCGGCTGGACTGCTGGCTACTTCTAAAGGCCGTTGACTCAGTGGACCTCATGGCCCTGGATCACCACTGGCCCTGGACTGTCTGGGAGTTGTGCAGGCAGGGCTCTCACACATGGTGCTGTTTGTACATTAATTCAGGGACCTAATTAAAGAAAGCACAGACTACTGGTCAGAGCATCTAGGCTGGCAAAATCCGTCAGCCTAAGGTCGCCGAACAAATGTGGGGTGGGGTGAAACCTGCCACCGCAGCATCTCTGCGCATCTCTTTCCCGGACCTTAAAGGTCATTAGAATCTATAACACTTCCAATGCTGGTGCTCAGGCGGACGAGAAGTGAGGCAGGAGGCCTTGGGACAATCAACCTCACCTGGAGGCTGGTGGGGAGACATTTTGCCCCTCCCCCCATGTATCAGGGCTCCCACCACAGCATGAAGCAGTTACAAAAGAGGGGTCTGCACCCTCAACACCCCAAGGATGAGGAATGGAACAAAAAGCAGAGGAGGTGTTCATCTCCGGCAACGTTCATTAAAAATTCCTGGGAGATAAAAAGAGAATCTGGGCAATAAAATAAAGTCTAACCTGTTTTTCCTTTGTGCTTTGTCTAATTTCACGTGTTCCTAGGGTTCCGCATGCAGAGGTCCCACACCCGTCACTTCAGACCCGATTTCCTAGTGCAGAATGGCTGGGTCGACACCTCAGCTAGCGGGGTCCCATGCAAACTCTGCGGCATAGAGCCCGAGCTGCAGCCAACCCAGCCCTCGAGAGCTCCATCCCCTCCCTCCCACTGACGCTGCCGGGATCCCTACACAGCAGCCCAGCCCACAGCCCGTGGGGCAGTGCACGTTCTCACCTCTCCATTCTGTTTTCAAAATAATGTTTCCTTTGCTTCTGAACCAAACTCAGTCTTGATCTGTTGGCTCCAATGACACTGGGCACGGGGACTCCTGTTGGGGTCCACTCTGGAGGATCAGTAACAGAAATTGAGAACATTGTAACTTCAATGAACAGGTGTGTGAGCCAAACTGTAGTTAACATAGAGCAGTGTATAATGCTCGGGTAAAATAAGATGTTTTTAAGACTTACATTTGATATTTCCATCACTTTCCTATAAGCAAGTTCAGTGAAGACGTCTGTCTTATTTGTCAGGTCAACATTAGATAAATGAAGTGATTTATTTCCATGGATGTAGATCGAATACTCTTGGCTGAAGCTTCAATCTTGTTTTGAATGCTTTTCCATTGAAAAGGATACCTCTCTTTCAGCTCCCCCATTTCTGAGAAGTATAAAATCTTATAATTTATTATTACCAAAGGGGAAAGGTAGGAGAAGGGATAAATTAACAGTTTGGGATTAACACATACACACTGCTATGTATAAAATAGATCATCAACAAGGAACTACTGTATAGCCCAGGGAACTACACTGAATATTTTGCAATAACCTATAAGGGGAAATAATCTGAAAAAGAATCGATATTTTTATTGACATCATCTATCAATGACAGATAAAATGTAACCTAAGCAAGGCCGATGGTGAGCGCTTCTGACCCTGAAGATTTCAATCATCTAAAGTTTGGGCTCTGCCTATTTCCCAAGGATCTTAATGGACATACGTGTAGCCGTAGCTTAAAAATTCCCCAGTTTGGGGTTCGGGGAGGCACTGATTTGGAAAAATCCCTGGTGTTCTCCTTACATGCACATGACCCTTCCTACAGCTAAAACATGCCTGTCACACCTAGAGGATGGTACACCATTTGATCGGAAAGAGTTTGGAAAAGGCACCTCATCTCCTCATCGCCTGGTGCTCGGGTTCACCCCGCCAGCATCTTTCCTAACAATCTCCTCACTTGGGGATATCAACACCGTCAACATCCTGTTGCACAGAGTTTGGAATTTGTCCAGAGCATGAAGCGGAAGGATGAGAAAAATTTAGAGACCAGTCTTAGGTGTGCGGACAGGCACATGTCACTCTAATTTCCAATCCGGAAGAAAAATTCATCAAAGGCTAGAATTGCCCACGGAAACAGAATAGGGCTAGAGGAAATCCCGCTGTTTTGTGTCCTGTTTCCAAAAACACAAGTTGAAAAATGGAACTCAGGGGCACTAAAATTCATGAAACTGCAGAGTTGAAAATATCTATCGTCGAAAAATGTCTTGAGGTAAGCCACAGAAAAAGACTTGTAAGCAAGGGAGAGTGGCAGGAAACATATTTGAAGAGGTAGAAAGGACTCCCCATTAAAGCACAAGAAAAGGGGCTGAACGTCGCCAATGATGCAGTTGGCCAAAAAGGGCGTATGCATTTTTTCTGAATATATTCAAGTAAAGGCCATACACACTTTTTATCCAACCAAACAGGTGGACACTGGAAATCAATACTACAAAATATATCACTTCACATCAGTCAGAAGGGCCATCCACATAAAGTGTAAACACCAGAAATGCAGGACAGGGCGAGGAGAAAAGGGAGCCCTGTGAGGCTGATAGTGGAAATGTAATTTGCCAATGGCCACTCTGGAGAAGTGTATTGTGTTTGCTAAAACATCTAAAAAATGATCTACAGAGCATAGGGCACTTGCACTCATGCGCATATACCTTGGGAAAAACAAAAATCAAAAGAAAACAGGCACCCCAACGTTTACCACCTCTCTGTTAAAAAGGGCCTCCACTTGGATATAACCTAAATGTCCCTGGAAGGATAAAATGGATAAAAGAGATGGGGTACTTATGTAGAGTGGAATATTACTCATCCAGAAATCAATGAAATAAGGCCAGTTGGAACAACTCTGGAGGAGTTACCTACGATCATTCTAAGTGACATATGTCAGAAAGAAAAAGACACATATCATAAGATGTCACTTAAAGGTGGAATCAAAAATGGCTACACATGAAATAAATTACAAAACAGAAACATACTCAAATATGTAGAAAATAGACATAAGGCTGCTAAATGGGAAAGGTGGGGAATGGTGAGGTATTATCGAGGATGTTGAAATTAGCAAAGATACCATTCCAAGTACCACATTGAATAACTGACAAGGCCTACACGGTACCTCAAAGAACTGCACTCAGCCCACTCAAGTCACTGGAAAATAATACATAAGACTGGTAAGCATCTGAAAAAGAATTTATTGTTGTCTCACAGTACATGAATCAAGTGGATGTACAGCAGCAAAACACAGAGCTTTGAAAATCAGCTGTAACCAATATAAAAATAAATTTAAAAATATTTATAAAAACAGTGAGACAGACAAAAATTCTTACAACTTTTGTTGAAGGGCTACGATGTAATATGGATTGAACACATGTAGACCCACAGCAGGATGATATATAAGGCTGGAAGCTATGCACGCTAAGAGATGTTAGAGAGGCTGGGTGAGGAAATGCAGACCTTTTAAAGTAATACTGCCTGGTACCCATTCCATGGGTCCCAAATCTGCAGGTTCAAGGGAATCTTCTGACAGTGAATACATGCCTGGGAAACCGAGATGAATGTACACCGTGTGCTCAGGAAAGGTGTCTAAAATGCACCTCATTTTTGATCTCCTGGTGCTGGGGTTCGCCATTCCAGCTACATTACTAACAATCTCCCCACTTGGAGAATCAGCACCTTTAACCTCCTGTTTTACACAGTTTTCAATTTGTGCAGAGGATAAATGGGAAGAGGGGGAACCAATGAGAGATTAGCTGTAGGAGTTTTGACAGGCATATGTCACTCTAATTTCCCATTAGGAAGAAGAATTAACCAAAGGCTCAGCCTGCCTCCCCAGAACCAGAATAGGGCTGGAAGCAATCCAATGGTTTGGCGGCCAGCTCACAAAAAAAGCGAGTTGCAAAATGGAGCTCAGGAGCAGACAATTCAAAGACCTGCAAAGATATAAATGATAACCAACGTCCAAAAATATATTCAGGTAAGGCAACGAAGAGGATCTGAATGAGAGGCAGAATTGCAGGAAACAGATTTCAAAAGGTAGATTCTACTCACATTTAAAGCATATGAAAAGCAGCAGAATTTCTAAAATGATGCAGTTGGGCAAAAGGGTGTATGCGTTTTTTTCGTGAATATCTTCAGGAAAAAAACACATACAGAGATTTTGGCCAACCAAACAAGAGGGAAATGCAAATCCACACAACAAAGAAGTCTCAATTTCCACTGCTCAGAAAGGCCATCCAAAAAATGTGTGCAAACCAGAAATGCAGGAGAGGCCATGGAAAACAGGGAGCCTAGTCACGCTGATGGGTGGGGTATAAATATCCAAGAGCCATTCTGAAGAAGTGTATGCTGTTTCCTAAAACATCTAAAATACAAAGCCCCCGAGCAAAGGGGACTTCAACTCATGGGTATATAACTTGGGAAGATTAAATATCAATAAGACACAGGCACCCCAAAATTTAGGGCTGCTCTGCATACAAGGACCTCAACTTTGGTACACCTAAAATATGCCAGGAAAAAGAGAAATGCATAAAGAACTTGTGGTAATTTTGCACAATGGAATATCACTCAGACATGAAATCAATGTATATAAGGCCAGTAGCAGCATAAGGAGTGGATTTAGGTATGAAGAATCAAAGGGAAATTAGTCACACAGAAAAATAATCTTATCATAAGATATCACTTATGAAGATCCTGTAAACATGGCTACACATGAACTGAGTTAGGAAAGAGAACAGAGTCTCTCATTTAGAAAATACTCTTATGACTGCTTAAGGGGGAAGGAGAGGTGGGGTGATGCATAAAACCAGAGTTTGATATAAGTACAAATAACGTTCCAGAAACCAACTATGGAACAGACAAGACCTACAACTTCCTCAGTGAAAGGGACTCAAAACCCCATATTTACCGCAGAGGAATATATCTCACTAGTAAGAATCTTAAAACCTATGTATTGATATGTCTGCGTAAGGGAATCAAGTGTGTCTAGACTGGCATAAACATGGCAGCGAGAATCAGCTCAAACCCACTATAAAAAGGAATTTCAAAAACAAAACAAAAAAACAGGGAAATTCTTTACAAATCCTTCAGGGTCTCTGATGAAACGTGGAATGACCCTATCGACAATGACAGCTGGATGTGGCATAAGGCTGGACACTTGGGACAGAGAGGATTGGTGAGATTGGGTGAGCAAATGCAGACCCTTTAAAGCAATAAGGCATGGCACCCATTCCTTGGGTCCCAACTCTCCAGGTTGAAGGGAATATTACAACAGCTATAACATGTACGAAAAACCTAGAGAATGGACACAGGGTGAATACGAAAGGTTTCTAAAACTCAATGAATAGTCCCTCACCTGGTGCTCCGTTTTGACTTTCCAACTGCTTTACTATCAATCCCCCAACTTGGAGAGACAGCCCCTTAACCTCCTGGTTCACACAGGTTGCCAATTTGGCAGAGGATGAAAGGGAAGAGGGAGTACCAATGAGAGAGTAGCTCTTAGGCATTTGGACTAGCACATGTCACTCTAATATCCTGGCAGGAAGAAGAATTTACCAAAGTCTCAGCCACCCACTGGGAACCAGTATAGGTCCTGAACCAAAATTTTGGACTTGCGTTCAGCTCACAAAAAACGAGTGGAAAAATGGAGCTCAGGGGCACAGCAATTCACAAACTGGCAGAGTAATAAAGGACAACTATCGTCCAAAAATCTGTTTAGGGAAGGTAACGAGGCGGACTTGAAAGCGAGGCTGAATAGCAGGAAACAGATTTCAAGAGGTACGTTGCAATCACATTGAAAGCACAGGAAGAGGAGCACAACTTTGACACTGATGCACTTGGCCAAAAAGGCCGTATGCGTATTCTCCTGAATATATTCAGGAGAAAACGCATACACCCTTTTTGGCCAAGCAAGCAAGCGGGCAATGCAAATCTTCACTACAAAGAAGTATCACTTCCCACTGGTCAAAAGGGACATCCACAAAATGTGTAAAAACCAGAAAGGCAAGACAGGCCCTGGAGAACAGGGAGCCTTGTTAGGCTGATGGGCAGGATGTAAATTGCCAACTGCCTCACTGGAGGAGTGCATTGTGTTCCCTGAAACAAGTAAACAACAGAGCTACAGAGCCAAGGGCGCCTCCAGTCTAGGGAATATACCTTGGGAAAACTGAAAATCAATAAGACAGAACCACGCCAAAATTTAGGGCTGAATTGCTTACAAGAACCTCAACTTGGGTACACCTTAAATATCCCAGGAAATATAAAAATGGTTCAAAAAATTGTGGTACTTACATACGATGGAATATCCCTCAGCCATGAAATGAATGTCATAAGACCAGTAGCAGCAAAATGAGTGGATTCAGGTACGATGATTCTAAGTGAAATAAGTCACACAGAAAAAGAAACATATCATAAGATATCACTTATGAAGATCCTGTAAATATGGCTACACTTCAAATGAGTTAGGAAAGAGAAGAGGGTCTCACATTTAGGAAACATTCTTATATCTGCTTAAGGGGGAGGAAAGGTGGGGTGATGAATAAAAGGAGAGTTTGATATAAGGACAGGGACCGTTCCAAAAATGAACTATGGAATAGAAAAGACCTACACCTTCCTCAGTGAAAGGGACTCAAAACCCCATATTTCGCCCACAGGAATATACCTCACTAGTAGAAATCATAAAACCTATGTATTGGTATGTGTGCATAAGGGAATCAAGAGTATCTAGACTGGCATAAACATGGCAGCGAGAATCAGCTCAAAACCACTATAAAAAGGAATTTCATAAACAAAACAAAAAAACAGGGAAATTTTTACAATTCCTTCAGGGTCTCTGATGAAACCTGGAATGACCCTATGTACAATGACATCTGGATGTGGCATAAGGCTGGACACTTGGGACTGAGAGGATTGATGAGATTGGGTGAGCAAATGCAGACCCTTTAAAGCAATAATGCATGGCACCCATTCCACGGGTCCCAACTCTCCAGGTTGAAGGGAATATTACGACAGCTATAACATGTACGGGAAACCAAGAGAATGGACACTCTGTGAATACGAAAGGTTTCTAAAACTCAACGAATAGTCCCTCTCCTGGTGCTACAGTTTGACTTTCCAACTACTTTCCTATCAATCTCTAAACTTGGAGAGACAGCCCCTTTAACCTCCTGGTTCGCACAGGGTGCCAATTTGGCAGGGGATGAAAGGGAAGTGGAAGAACCAATGAGATAGTAGCTGTTAGGCATTTGGACGGGCACGTGTCACTCTAATTTCCCGGCAGGAAGAAGAATTAACCAAAGTCTCATCCACCCACCGGGAACCAGTATAGGACATGATCCAAAATTTTGGACTTGCGTTCAGCTCACCAAAAACGAGTTGAGAAATGGAGCTCAGGGGCACAGCAATTCACAAACTGGCAGAGTGATAAAGGACAACTATCGTCCAAAAATCTGTTGAGGGAAGTCAACGAGGCGGACTTGAAAGCGAGGCAAAATAGCAGGAAACAGATTTCAAGAGGTACCTTGGAATCGCCTGTAAAGCACAGGAAGAGGGGCACAACTTGGACAATGGTGCACTTGGCCAAAAAGGGCGTATGCGTTTTCTCCTGAATATATTCAGGAGAAAACGCATACGCCCTTTTTGGCCAGGCAAGCAAGCGGGCAATGCAAATCTGCACTACAAAGAAGTATCACTTCCCACCGGTCAAAAGGGACATCCACAAAATGTGTAAAAACCAGAAAGGCAAGACAGGCCCTGGAGAACAGGGAGCCTTGTTATGCTGATGGGCGGGATGTAAATTGCGAACTGCCTCACTGGAGGAGTGCATTGTGTTCCCTAAAACAAGTAAACAACAGAGCTACAGAGCCAAGGCCACTTCCAGTCTAGGGAAAATACCTTGGGAAAACTGAAAATCAATAACAAAGAGCCACCTCCAAATTTAGGGCTGCACTGACTACAAGAACCTCAACTTGGGTACACTTTAATTATCCTAGGAAATATAAAAATTGTTCATAACATTGTGGTACTTACGTACGATGGAATATCCCTCAGCCATGAAATCAATGTCATAAGACCAGTAGCAGCAAAGTGAGTGGATTCAGGTACGATGATTCTAAGTGAAATAAGTCACACAGAAAAAGAAACTTATCATAAGATATCACTTATGAAGATGCTGTAAACATGGCTACACATGAACAGAGTTAGGAAAGAGAACAGAGTCTCACATTTAGAAAACACTCTTATGCCTGCTTAAAGGGGAAGGAGAGGTGGGGTGATGCATAAAACCAGAGTTTGATATAAGCACAGGGACCGTTACAAAACCCACTTTGGAATAGACAAGACCTACACCTTCCTCAGGGAAAGAGACTCAAAACCCCATATTTCCCGCAGAGGAATATATCTGACTAGTAAGAATCTTAAAACCTATGTATTGATATGTCTCCATAAGGGAATCAAGTGTGTCTAGAGTGGCATAAACATGGCAGCGAGAATCAGCTCAAACCCACTATAAAAAGGAATTTCAAAAGCAAAACCAAAAAACAGGGAAATTCTGTACAATTCCTTCAGGGTGTCTGAGGAAACCTGGAAAGACCCTATCTACACTGACAGCTGGATGTGGCATAAGGCTGGACACTTGGGACTGAGAGGATTGGTGAGATTGGGTGAGCAAATGCAGACCCTTTAAAGCAATAATGAATGGCCCCCATACCATGGGTCCCAACTCTCCAGGTTGAAGGGAATATTACTACAGCTCTAACATGTACAGGAAACCTAGAGAATGTACACACTGTGAATACGAAAGGTTTCTAAAACTCAACGAATAGTCCCTCTCCTGGTGCTCCAGTTTGACTTTCCAACTGCCTTACTATCAATCTCCCAACTTGGAGAGACAGCCCCTTTAACCTCCTGGTTTGCACAGGTTCCCAATATGGCAGAGGATGGAAGGGACGAGGGAGAACCCATGAGAGAGTAGCTGTTAGGCATTTGGACGGGCACATGTCACTCTAATTTCCCGGCAGGAAGAAGAATTAACCAAAGTCTCAGCCACCCACCGGGAACCAGTAGAGGACATGATCCAAAATTTTGGACTTGTGTTCAGCTCACAAAAAACGAGTTGAGAAATGGAGCTCAGGGGCACAGCAATTCACAAACTGGCAGAGTGATAAAGGACAACTATCGTCCAAAAATCTGTTGAGGGAAGTCAACGAGGCGGACTTGAAACCGAGGCAAAATAGCAGGAAGCAGATTTCAAGAGGAACCTTGGAATCCCCTGTAAAGCACAGGAAGAGGGGCACAACTTGGACAATGGTGCACTTGGCCAAAAAGGGCGTATGCGTTTTCTCCTGAATATATTCAGGAGAAAACGCATACGCCCTTTTTGGCCAAGCAAGCAAGCGGGCAATGCAAATCTGCACTACAAAGAAGTATCACTTCCCACCAGTCAAAAGGGACATCCACAAAATGTGTAAAAACCAGAAAGGCAAGACAGGCCCTGGAGAACAGGGAGCCTTGTTATGCTGATGGGCGGGATGTAAATTGCCAACTGCCTCACTGGAGGAGTGCATTGTGTTCCCTAAAACAAGTAAACAACAGAGCTACAGAGCCAAGGCCACTTCCAGTCTAGGGAATATACCTGGGGAAAACTGAAAATCAATAAGAAAGAGCCACCTCCAAATTTAGGGCTGCACTGGCTACAAGAACCTCAACTTGGGTACACCTTAAATATCCCAGGAAATATAAAAATGGTTCAAAACATTGTGGTACTTACGTACGATGGAATATCCCTCAGCCATGAAATCAATGTCATAAGACCAGTAGCAGCAAAGTGAGTGGATTCAGGTACGATGATTCTAAGTGAAATAAGTCACACAGAAAAAGAAACTTATCATAAGATATCACTTATGAAGATCCTGTAAACATGGCTACACGTGAACTGAGTTAGGAAAGAGAACAGAGTCTCACATTTAGAAAACACGCTTATGCCTGCATAAAGGGGAAGGAGAGGTGGGGTGATGCATAAAACCAGAGTTTGATATAAGCACAGGAACCGTTCCAAAAACCAACTTTGGAATAGACAAGACCTACACCTTCCTCAGTGAAAGAGACTCAAAACCCCATATTTTCCACAGAGGAATATATCTGACTAGTAAGAATCTTAAAACCTATGTATTGATATGACTCCATAAGGGAATCAAGTGTGTCTAGAGTGGCATAAACATGGCAGCGAGAATCAGCTCAAACCCACTATAAAAAGGAATTTCAAAAGCAAAACCAAAAAACAGGGAAATTCTTTACAATTCCTTCAGGGTGTCTGAGGAAACCTGGAAAGACCCTATCTACAATGACAGCTGGATGTGGCATAAGGCTGGACACTTGGGACTGAGAGGATTGGTGAGATTGGGTGAGCGAATGCAGACCCTTTCAAGCAATAATGCATGGCCCCCATTCCATGGGTCCCAACTCTCCATGTTCAAGGGAATATTACTACAGCTATAACATATACAGGAAACCTATAGAATGGACACACTGTGAATACGAAAGGTTTCTAAAACTCAACGAATAGTCCCTCTCCTGGTGCTCCAGTTTGACTTTCCAACTGCCTTACTATCAATCTCCCAAGTTGGAGAGACAGGCCCTTTAACCTCCTGGTTTGCACAGGTTCCCAATTTGCCAGAGGATGGAAGGGACGAGGGAGAACCCATGAGAGAGTAGCTGTTAGGCATTTGGACGGGCACATGTCACTCTAATTTCCCGGCAGGAAGAAGAATTAACCAAAGTCTCAGCCACCCACCGGGAACCAGTATAGGACATGATCCAAAATTTTGGACTTGCGTTCAGCTCACAAAAAACGAGTTGAGAAATGGAGCTCAGGGGCACAGCAATTCACAAACTGGCAGAGTGATAAAGGACAACTATCGTCCAAAAATCTGTTGAGGGAAGTCAACGAGGCGGACTTGAAAGCGAGGCAAAATAGCAGGAAACAGATTTCAAGAGGTACGTTGGAATCGCCTGTAAAGCACAGGAAGAGGGGCACAACTTGGACAATGGTGCACTTGGCCAAAAAGGGCGTATGCGTTTTCTCCTGAATATATTCAGGAGAAAACGCATACGCCCTTTTTGGCCAAGCAAGCAAGCGGGCAATGCAAATCTGCACTACAAAGAAGTATCACTTCCCACCGGTCAAAAGGGACATCCACAAAATGTGTAAAAACCAGAAAGGCAAGACAGGCCCTGGAGAACTGGGAGCCTTGTTATGCTGATGGGCGGGATGTAAATTGCCAACTGCCTCACTGGAGGAGTGCATTGTGTTCCCTAAAACAAGTAAACAACAGAGCTACAGAGCCAAGGCCACTTCCAGTCTAGGGAATATACCTTGGGAAAACTGAAAATCAATAAGAAAGAGCCACCTCCAAATTTAGGGCTGCACTGACTACAAGAACCTCAACTTGGGTACACCTTAAATATCCCAGGAAATATAAAAATGGTTCAAAACATTGTGGTACTTACGTACGATGGAATATCCCTCAGCCATGAAATCAATGTCATAAGACCAGTAGCAGCAAAGTGAGTGGATTCAGGTACGATGATTCTAAGTGAAATAAGTCACACAGAAAAAGAAACTTATCATAAGATATCACTTAGGAAGATCCTGTAAACATGGCTACACGTGAACTGAGTTAGGAAAGAGAACAGAGTCTCACATTTAGAAAACACTCTTATGCCTGCATAAAGGGTAAGGAGAGGTGGGGTGATGCATAAAACCAGAGTTTGATATAAGCACAGGGACCGTTTCAAAAACCAACTTTGGAATAGACAAGACCTACACCTTCCTCAGTGAAAGAGACTCAAAACCCCATATTTCCCACAGAGGAATATATCTGACTAGTAAGAATCTTAAAACCTATGTATTGATATGTCTCCATAAGGGAATCAAGTGTGTCTAGAGTGGCATAAACATGGCAGCGAGAATCAGCTGAAACCCACTATAAAAAGGAATTTCAAAAGCAAAACCAAAAAACAGGGAAATTCTTTACAATTCCTTCAGGGCGTCTGAGGAAACCTGGAAAGACCCTATCTACAATGACAGCTGGATGTGGCATAAGGCTGGACACTTGGGACTGAGAGTATTGGTGAGATTGGGTGAGCAAATGCAGACCTTTTCAAGCAATAATGCATGGCCCCCATTCCATGGGTCCCAACTCTCCAGGTTCAAGGGAATATTACTACAGCTATAACATGTACAGGAAACCTAGAGAATGGACACACTGTGAATACGAAAGGTTTCTAAAACTCAACGAATAGTCCCTCTCCTGGTGCTCCAGTTTGACTTTCCAACTGCCTTACTATCAATCTCCCAACTTGGAGAGACAGGCCCTTTAACCTCCTGGTTTGCACAGGTTCCCAATTTGCCAGAGGATGGAAGGGACGAGGGAGAACCCATGAGAGAGTAGCTGTTAGACATTTGGACGGGCACATGTCACTCTAATTTCCCGGCAGGAAGAAGAATTAACCAAAGTCTCAGCCACCCACCGGGAACCAGTATAGGACATGATCCAAAATTTTGGACTTGCGTTCAGCTCACAAAAAACGAGTTGAGAAATGGAGCTCAGGGGCACAGCAATTCACAAACTGGCAGAGTGATAAAGGACAACTATCGTCCAAAAATCTGTTGAGGGAAGTCAACGAGGCGGACTTGAAAGCGAGGCAAAATAGCAGGAAACAGATTTCAAGAGGTACGTTGGAATCGCCTGTAAAGCACAGGAAGAGGGGCACAACTTGGACAATGGTGCACTTGGCCAAAAAGGGCGTATGCGTTTTCTCCTGAATATATTCAGGAGAAAACGCATACGCCCTTTTTGGCCAAGCAAGCAAGCGGGCAATGCAAATCTGCACTACAAAGAAGTATCACTTCCCACCGGTCAAAAGGGACATCCACAAAATGTGTAAAAACCAGAAAGGCAAGACAGGCCCTGGAGAACTGGGAGCCTTGTTATGCTGATGGGCGGGATGTAAACTGCCAACTGCCTCACTGGAGGAGTGCATTGTGTTCCCTAAAACAAGTAAACAACAGAGCTACAGAGCCAAGGCCACTTCCAGTCTAGGGAATATACCTGGGGAAAACTGAAAATCAATAAGAAAGAGCCACCTCCAAATTTAAGGCTGCACTGACTACAAGAACCTCAACTTGGGTACACCTTAAATATCCCAGGAAATATAAAAATGGTTCAAAACATTGTGGTACTTACGTACGATGGAATATCCCTCAGCGATGAAATCAATGTCATAAGACCAGTAGAAGCAAAGGGAGTGGATTCAGGTACGATGATTCTAAGTGAAATAAGTCACACAGAAAAAGAAACTTATCATAAGATATCACTTATGAAGATCCTGTAAACATGGCTACACGTGAACTGAGTTAGGAAAGAGAACAGAGTCTCACATTTAGAAAACACTCTTATGCCTGCATAAAGGGGATGGAGAGGTGGGGTGATGCATAAAACCAGAGTTTGATATAAGCACAGGGACCGTTCCAAAAACCAACTTTGGAATAGACAAGACCTACACCTTCCTCAGTGAAAGAGACTCAAAACCCCATATTTCCCGCAGAGGAATATATCTGACTAGTAAGAATCTTAAAACCTATGTATTGATATGACTCCATAAGGGAATCAAGTGTGTCTAGAGTGGCATAAACATGGCAGCGAGAATCAGCTCAAACCCACTATAAAAAGGAATTTCAAAAGCAAAACCAAAAAACAGGGAAATTCTTTACAATTCCTTCAGGGTGTCTGAGGAAACCTGGAAAGACCCTATCTACAATGACAGCTGGATGTGGCATAAGGCTGGACACTTGGGACTGAGAGGATTGGTGAGATTGGGTGAGCAAATGCAGACCCTTTCAAGCAATAATGCATGGCCCCCATTCCATGGGTCCCAACTCTCCAGGTTCAAGGGAATATTACTACAGCTATAACATGTACAGGAAACCTAGAGAATGTACACACTGTGAATACGAAAGGTTTCTAAAACTCAATGAATAGTCCCTCTCCTGGTGCTCCAGTTTGACTTTCCAACTGCCTTACTATCAATCTCCCAACTTGGAGAGACAGGCCCTTTAACCTCCTGGTTTGCACAGGTTCCCAATTTGGCAGAGGATGGAAGGGACGAGGGAGAACCCATGAGAGAGTAGCTGTTAGGCATTTGGACGGGCACATGTCACTCTAATTTCCCGGCAGGAAGAAGAATTAACCAAAGTCTCAGCCACCCACCGGGAACCAGTATAGGACATGATCCAAAATTTTGGACTTGTGTTCAGCTCACAAAAAACGAGTTGAGAAATGGAGCTCAGCGGCAGAGCAATTCACAAACTGGCAGAGTGATAAAGGACAACTATCGTCCAAAAATCTGTTGAGGGAAGTCAACGAGGCGGACTTGAAAGCGAGGCAAAATAGCAGGAAACAGATTTCAAGAGGTACCTTGGAATCGCCTGTAAAGCACAGGAAGAGGGGCACAACTTGGACAATGGTGCACTTGGCCAAAAAGGGCATATGCGTTTTCTCCTGAATATATTCAGGAGAAAACGCATACGCCCTTTTGGCCAAGCAAGCAAGCGGGCAATGCAAATCTGCACTACAAAGAAGTATCACTTCCCACCGGTCAAAAGGGACATCCACAAAATGTGTAAAAACCAGAAAGGCAAGACAGGCCCTGGAGAACTGGGAGCCTTGTTATGCTGATGGGCGGGATGTAAATTGCCAACTGCCTCACTGGAGGAGTGCACTGTGTTCCCTAAAACAAATAAACAACAGAGCTACAGAGCCAAGGCCACTTCCGGTCTAGGGAATATACCTTGGGAAAACTGAAAATCAATAAGAAAGAGCCACCTCCAAATTTAGGGCTGCACTGACTACAAGAACCTCAACTTGGGTACACCTTAAATATCCCAGGAAATATAAAAATGGTTCAAAACATTGTGGTACTTACGTACGATGGAATATCCCTCAGCCATGAAATCAATGTCATAAGACCAGTAGCAGCAAAGTGAGTGGATTCAGGTACGATGATTCTAAGTGAAATAAGTCACACAGAAAAAGAAACTTATCATAAGATATCACTTATGAAGATCCTGTAAACATGGCTACACGTGAACTGAGTTAGGAAAGAGAACAGAGTCTCACATTTAGAAAACACGCTTATGCCTGCATAAAGGGGAAGGAGAGGTGGGGTGATGCATAAAACCAGAGTTTGATATAAGCACAGGGACCGTTTCAAAAACCAACTTTGGAATTGACAAGACCGACACCTTCCTCAGTGAAAGAGACTCAAAACCCCATATTTCCCACAGAGGAATATATCTGACTAGTAAGAATCTTAAAACCTATGTATTGATATGTCTCCATAAGGGAATCAAGTGTGTCTAGAGTGGCATAAACATGGCAGCGAGAATCAGCTGAAACCCACTATAAAAAGGAATTTCAAAAGCAAAACCAAAAAACAGGGAAATTCTTTACAATTCCTTCAGGGTGTTTGAGGAAACCTGGAAAGACCCTATCTACAATGACAGCTGGATGTGGCATAAGGCTGGACACTTGGGACTGAGAGGATTGGTGAGATTGGGTGAGCAAATGCAGACCCTTTCAAGCAATAATGCATGGCCTCCATTCCATGGGTCCCAACTCTCCAGGTTCAAGGGAATATTACTACAGCTATAACATGTACAGGAAACCTAGAGAATGGACACACTGTGAATACGAAAGGTTTCTAAAACTCAATGAATAGTCCCTCTCCTGGTGCTCCAGTTTGACTTTCCAATGGCCTTACTATCAATCTCCCAACTTGGAGAGACAGGCCCTTTAACCTCCTGGTTTGCACAGGTTCCCAATTTGCCAGAGGATGGAAGGGACGAGGGAGAACCCATGAGAGAGTAGCTGTTAGGCATTTGGACGGGCACATGTCACTCTAATTTCCCGGCAGGAAGAAGAATTAACCAAAGTCTCAGCCACCCACCGGGAACCAGTATAGGACATGATCCAAAATTTTGGACTTGCGTTCAGCTCACAAAAAACGAGTTGAGAAATGGAGCTCAGGGGCACAGCAATTCACAAACTGGCAGAGTGATAAAGGACAACTATCGTCCAAAAATCTGTTGAGGGAAGTCAACGAGGCGGACTTGAAAGCGAGGCAAAATAGCAGGAAACAGATTTCAAGAGGTACCTTGGAATCGCCTGTAAAGCACAGGAAGAGGGGCACAACTTGGACAATGGTGCACTTGGCCAAAAAGGGCATATGCGTTTTCTCCTGAATATATTCAGGAGAAAACGCATACGCCCTTTTTGGCCAAGCAAGCAAGCGGGCAATGCAAATCTGCACTACAAAGAAGTATCACTTCCCACCGGTCAAAAGGGACATCCACAAAATGTGTAAAAACCAGAAAGGCAAGACAGGCCCTGGAGAACTGGGAGCCTTGTTATGCTGATGGGCGGGATGTAAACTGCCAACTGCCTCACTGGAGGAGTGCATTGTGTTCCCTAAAACAAGTAAACAACAGAGCTACAGAGCCAAGGCCACTTCCAGTCTAGGGAATATACCTGGGGAAAACTGAAAATCAATAAGAAAGAGCCACCTCCAAATTTAGGGCTGCACTGACTACAAGAACCTCAACTTGGGTACACCTTAAATATCCCAGGAAATATAAAAATGGTTCAAAACATTGTGGTACTTACGTACGATGGAATATCCCTCAGCCATGAAATCAATGTCATAAAACCAGTAGCAGCAAAGTGAGTGGATTCAGGTACGATGATTCTAAGTGAAATAAGTCACACAGAAAAAGGAACTTATCATAAGATATCACTTATGAAGATCCTGTAAACATGGCTACACGTGAACTGAGTTAGGAAAGAGAACAGAGTCTCACATTTAGAAAGCACTCTTATGCCTGCATAAAGGGGATGGAGAGGTGGGGTGACGCATAAAACCAGAGTTTGATATAAGCACAGGGACCGTTCCAAAAACCAACTTTGGAATAGACAAGACCTACACCTTCCTCAGTGAAAGAGACTCAAAACCCCATATTTCCCACAGAGGAATATATCTGACTAGTAAGAATCTTAAAACCTATGTATTGATATGACTCCATAAGGGAATCAAGTGTGTCTAGAGTGGCATAAACATGGCAGCGAGAATCAGCTCAAACCCACTATAAAAAGGAATTTCAAAAGCAAAACCAAAAAACAGGGAAATTCTTTACAATTCCTTCAGGGTGTCTGAGGAAACCTGGAAAGACCCTATCTACAGTGACAGCTGGATGTGGCATAAGGCTGGACACTTGGGACTGAGAGGATTGGTGAGATTGGGTGAGCGAATGCAGACCCTTTCAAGCAATAATGCATGGCCCCCATTCCATGGGTCCCAACTCTCCATGTTCAAGGGAATATTACTACAGCTATAACATATACAGGAAACCTATAGAATGGACACACTGTGAAGACGAAAGGTTTCTAAAACTCAACGAATAGTCCCTCTCCTGGTGCTCCAGTTTGACTTTCCAACTGCCTTACTATCAATCTCCCAACTTGGAGAGACAGGCCCTTTAACCTCCTGGTTTGCACAGGTTCCCAATTTGCCAGAGGATGGAAGGGACGAGGGAGAACCCATGAGAGAGTAGCTGTTAGGCATTTGGACGGGCACATGTCACTCTAATTTCCCAGCAGGAAGAAGAATTAACCAAAGTCTCAGCCACCCACCGGGAACCAGTATAGGACATGATCCAAAATTTTGGACTTGCGTTCAGCTCCCAAAAAACGAGTTGAGAAATGGAGCTCAGGGGCACAGCAATTCACAAACTGGCAGAGTGATAAAGGACAACTATCGTCCAAAAATCTGTTGAGGGAAGTCAACGAGGCGGACTTGAAAGCGAGGCAAAATAGCAGGAAACAGATTTCAAGAGGTACGTTGGAATCGCCTGTAAAGCACAGGAAGAGGGGCACAACTTGGACAATGGTGCACTTGGCCAAAAAGGGCGTATGCGTTTTCTCCTGAATATATTCAGGAGAAAACGCATACGCCCTTTTTGGCCAAGCAAGCAAGCGGGCAAAGCAAATCTGCACTACAAAGAAGTATCACTTCCCACCGGTCAAAAGGGACATCCACAAAATGTGTAAAAACCAGAAAGGCAAGACAGGCCCTGGAGAACTGGGAGCCTTGTTATGCTGATGGGCGGGATGTAAATTGCCAACTGCCTCACTGGAGGAGTGCATTGTGTTCCCTAAAACAAGTAAACAACAGAGCTACAGAGCCAAGGCCACTTCCAGTCTAGGGAATATACCTTGGGAAAACTGAAAATCAATAAGAAAGAGCCACCTCCAAATTTAGGGCTGCACTGACTACAAGAACCTCAACTTGGGTACACCTTAAATATCCCAGGAAATATAAAAATGGTTCAAAACATTGTGGTACTTACGTACGATGGAATATCCCTCAGCCATGAAATCAATGTCATAAGCCCAGTAGCAGCAAAGTGAGTGGATTCAGGTACGATGATTCTAAGTGAAATAAGTCACACAGAAAAAGAAACTTATCATAAGATATCACTTAGGAAGATCCTGTAAACATGGCTACACGTGAACTGAGTTAGGAAAGAGAACAGAGTCTCACATTTAGAAAACACTCTTATGCCTGCATAAAGGGTAAGGAGAGGTGGGGTGATGCATAAAACCAGAGTTTGATATAAGCACAGGGACCGTTTCAAAAACCAACTTTGGAATAGACAAGACCTACACCTTCCTCAGTGAAAGAGACTCAAAACCCCATATTTCCCACAGAGGAATATATCTGACTAGTAAGAATCTTAAAACCTATGTATTGATATGTCTCCATAAGGGAATCAAGTGTGTCTAGAGTGGCATAAACATGGCAGCGAGAATCAGCTGAAACCCACTATAAAAAGGAATTTCAAAAGCAAAACCAAAAAACAGGGAAATTCTTTACAATTCCTTCAGGGTGTCTGAGGAAACCTGGAAAGACCCTATCTACAATGACAGCTGGATGTGGCATAAGGCTGGACACTTGGGACTGAGAGGATTGGTGAGATTGGGTGAGCAAATGCAGACCCTTTCAAGCAATAATGCATGGCCCCCATTCCATGGGTCCCAACTCTCCAGGTTCAAGGGAATATTACTACAGCTATAACATGTACAGGAAACCTAGAGAATGTACACACTGTGAATAAGAAAGGTTTCTAAAACTCAATGAATAGTCCCTCTCCTGGTGCTCCAGTTTGACTTTCCAACTGCCTTACTATCAATCTCCCAACTTGGAGAGACAGGCCCTTTAACCTCCTGGTTTGCACAGGTTCCCAATTTGGCAGAGGATGGAAGGGACGAGGGAGAACCCATGAGAGAGTAGCTGTTAGGCATTTGGACGGGCACATGTCACTCTAATTTCCCGGCAGGAAGAAGAATTAACCAAAGTCTCAGCCACCCACCGGGAACCAGTATAGGACATGATCCAAAATTTTGGACTTGTGTTCAGCTCACAAAAAAAGAGTTGAGAAATGGAGCTCAGCGGCAGAGCAATTCACAAAGTGGCAGAGTGATAAAGGACAACTATCGTCCAAAAATCTGTTGAGGGAAGTCAACGAGGCGGACTTGAAAGCGAGGCAAAATAGCAGGAAACAGATTTCAAGAGGTACCTTGGAATCGCCTGTAAAGCACAGGAAGAGGGGCACAACTTGGACAATGGTGCACTTGGCCAAAAAGGGCGTATGCGTTTTCTCCTGAATATATTCAGGAGAAAACGCATACGCCCTTTTTGGCCAAGCAAGCAAGCGGGCAATGCAAATCTGCACTACAAAGAAGTATCACTTCCCACCGGTCAAAAGGGACATCCACAAAATGTGTAAAAACCAGAAAGGCAAGACAGGCCCTGGAGAACTGGGAGCCTTGTTATGCTGATGGGCGGGATGTAAATTGCCAACTGCCTCACTGGAGGAGTGCATTGTGTTCCCTAAAACAAGTAAACAACAGAGCTACAGAGCCAAGGCCACTTCCAGTCTAGGGAATATACCTTGGGAAAACTGAAAATCAATAAGAAAGAGCCACCTCCAAATTTAGGGCTGCACTGACTACAAGAACCTCAACTTGGGTACACCTTAAATATCCCAGGAAATATAAAAATGGTTCAAAACATTGTGGTACTTACGTACGATGGAATATCCCTCAGCCATGAAATCAATGTCATAAGACCAGTAGCAGCAAAGTGAGTGGATTCAGGTACGATGATTCTAAGTGAAATAAGTCACACAGAAAAAGAAACTTATCATAAGATATCACTTATGAAGATCCTGTAAACATGGCTACACGTGAACTGAGTTAGGAAAGAGAACAGAGTCTCACATTTAGAAAACACGCTTATGCCTGCATAAAGGGGAAGGAGAGGTGGGGTGATGCATAAAACCAGAGTTTGATATAAGCACAGGGACCGTTTCAAAAACCAACTTTGGAATTGACAAGACCGACACCTTCCTCAGTGAAAGAGACTCAAAACCCCATATATCCCACAGAGGAATATATCTGACTAGTAAGAATCTTAAAACCTATGTATTGATATGTCTCCATAAGGGAATCAAGTGTGTCTAGAGTGGCATAAACATGGCAGCGAGAATCAGCTCAAACCCACTATAAAAAGGAATTTCAAAAGCAAAACCAAAAAACAGGGAAATTCTTTACAATTCCTTCAGGGTGTCTGAGGAAACCTGGAAAGACCCTATCTACAATGACAGCTGGATGTGGCATAAGGCTGGACACTTGGGACTGAGAGGATTGGTGAGATTGGGTGAGCAAATGCAGACCCTTTCAAGCAATAATGCATGGCCTCCATTCCATGGGTCCCAACTCTCCAGGTTCAAGGGAATATTACTACAGCTATAACATGTACAGGAAACCTAGAGAATGGACACACTGTGAATACGAAAGGTTTCTAAAACTCAATGAATAGTCCCTCTCCTGGTGCTCCAGTTTGACTTTCCAATGGCCTTACTATCAATCTCCCAACTTGGAGAGACAGGCCCTTTAACCTCCTGGTTTGCACAGGTTCCCAATTTGGCAGAGGATGGAAGGGACGAGGGAGAACCCATGAGAGAGTAGCTGTTAGGCATTTGGACGGGCACATGTCACTCTAATTTCCCGGCAGGAAGAAGAATTAACCAAAGTCTCAGCCACCCACCGGGAACCAGTATAGGACATGATCCAAAATTTTGGACTTGCGTTCAGCTCACAAAAAACGAGTTGAGAAATGGAGCTCAGGGGCACAGCAATTCACAAACTGGCAGAGTGATAAAGGACAACTATCGTCCAAAAATCTGTTGAGGGAAGTCAACGAGGCGGACTTGAAAGCGAGGCAAAATAGCAGGAAACAGATTTCAAGAGGTACCTTGGAATCGCCTGTAAAGCACAGGAAGAGGGGCACAACTTGGACAATGGTGCACTTGGCCAAAAAGGGCGTATGCGTTTTCTCCTGAATATATTCAGGAGAAAACGCATACGCCCTTTTTGGCCAAGCAAGCAAGCGGGCAATGCAAATCTGCACTACAAAGAAGTATCACTTCCCACCGGTCAAAAGGGACATCCACAAAATGTGTAAAAACCAGAAAGGCAAGACAGGCCCTGGAGAACTGGGAGCCTTGTTATGCTGATGGGCGGGATGTAAACTGCCAACTGCCTCACTGGAGGAGTGCATTGTGTTCCCTAAAACAAGTAAACAACAGAGCTACAGAGCCAAGGCCACTTCCAGTCTAGGGAATATACCTGGGGAAAACTGAAAATCAATAAGAAAGAGCCACCTCCAAATTTAGGGCTGCACTGACTACAAGAACCTCAACTTGGGTACACCTTAAATATCCCAGGAAATATAAAAATGGTTCAAAACATTGTGGTATTTACGTACGATGGAATATCCCTCAGCCATGAAATCAATGTCATAAAACCAGTAGCAGCAAAGTGAGTGGATTCAGGTACGATGATTCTAAGTGAAATAAGTCACACAGAAAAAGGAACTTATCATAAGATATCACTTATGAAGATCCTGTAAACATGGCTACACGTGAACTGAGTTAGGAAAGAGAACAGAGTCTCACATTTAGAAAGCACTCTTATGCCTGCATAAAGGGGATGGAGAGGTGGGGTGACGCATAAAACCAGAGTTTGATATAAGCACAGGGACCGTTCCAAAAACCAACTTTGGAATAGACAAGACCTACACCTTCCTCAGTGAAAGAGACTCAAAACCCCATATTTCCCACAGAGGAATATATCTGACTAGTAAGAATCTTAAAACCTATGTATTGATATGACTCCATAAGGGAATCAAGTGTGTCTAGAGTGGCATAAACATGGCAGCGAGAATCAGCTCAAACCCACTATAAAAAGGAATTTCAAAAGCAAAACCAAAAAACAGGGAAATTCTTTACAATTCCTTCAGGGTGTCTGAGGAAACCTGGAAAGACCCTATCTACAGTGACAGCTGGATGTGGCATAAGGCTGGACACTTGGGACTGAGAGGATTGGTGAGATTGGGTGAGCGAATGCAGACCCTTTCAAGCAATAATGCATGGCCCCCATTCCATGGGTCCCAACTCTCCATGTTCAAGGGAATATTACTACAGCTATAACATATACAGGAAACCTATAGAATGGACACACTGTGAAGACGAAAGGTTTCTAAAACTCAACGAATAGTCCCTCTCCTGGTGCTCCAGTTTGACTTTCCAACTGCCTTACTATCAATCTCCCAACTTGGAGAGACAGGCCCTTTAACCTCCTGGTTTGCACAGGTTCCCAATTTGCCAGAGGATGGAAGGGACGAGGGAGAACCCATGAGAGAGTAGCTGTTAGGCATTTGGACAGGCACATGTCACTCTAATTTCCCAGCAGGAAGAAGAATTAACCAAAGTCTCAGCCACCCACCGGGAACCAGTATAGGACATGATCCAAAATTTTGGACTTGCGTTCAGCTCCCAAAAAACGAGTTGAGAAATGGAGCTCAGGGGCACAGCAATTCACAAACTGGCAGAGTGATAAAGGACAACTATCGTCCAAAAATCTGTTGAGGGAAGTCAACGAGGCGGACTTGAAAGCGAGGCAAAATAGCAGGAAACAGATTTCAAGAGGTACGTTGGAATCGCCTGTAAAGCACAGGAAGAGGGGCACAACTTGGACAATGGTGCACTTGGCCAAAAAGGGCGTATGCGTTTTCTCCTGAATATATTCAGGAGAAAACGCATACGCCCTTTTTGGCCAAGCAAGCAAGCGGGCAATGCAAATCTGCACTACAAAGAAGTATCACTTCCCACCGGTCAAAAGGGACATCCACAAAATGTGTAAAAACCAGAAAGGCAAGACAGGCCCTGGAGAACTGGGAGCCTTGTTATGCTGATGGGCGGGATGTAAATTGCCAACTGCCTCACTGGAGGAGTGCATTGTGTTCCCTAAAACAAGTAAACAACAGAGCTACAGAGCCAAGGCCACTTCCAGTCTAGGGAATATACCTGGGGAAAACTGAAAATCAATAAGAAAGAGCCACCTCCAAATTTAGGGCTGCACTGACTACAAGAACCTCAACTTGGGTACACCTTAAATATCCCAGGAAATATAAAAATGGTTCAAAACATTGTGGTACTTACGTACGATGGAATATCCCTCAGCCATGAAATCAATGTCATAAGCCCAGTAGCAGCAAAGTGAGTGGATTCAGGTACGATGATTCTAAGTGAAATAAGTCACACAGAAAAAGAAACTTATCATAAGATATCACTTAGGAAGATCCTGTAAACATGGCTACACGTGAACTGAGTTAGGAAAGAGAACAGAGTCTCACATTTAGAAAACACTCTTATGCCTGCATAAAGGGTAAGGAGAGGTGGGGTGATGCATAAAACCAGAGTTTGATATAAGCACAGGGACCGTTTCAAAAACCAACTTTGGAATAGACAAGACCTACACCTTCCTCAGTGAAAGAGACTCAAAACCCCATATTTCCCACAGAGGAATATATCTGACTAGTAAGAATCTTAAAACCTATGTATTGATATGTCTCCATAAGGGAATCAAGTGTGTCTAGAGTGGCATAAACATGGCAGCGAGAATCAGCTGAAACCCACTATAAAAAGGAATTTCAAAAGCAAAACCAAAAAACAGGGAAATTCTTTACAATTCCTTCAGGGTGTCTGAGGAAACCTGGAAAGACCCTATCTACAATGACAGCTGGATGTGGCATAAGGCTGGACACTTGGGACTGAGAGGATTGGTGAGATTGGGTGAGCAAATGCAGACCCTTTCAAGCAATAATGCATGGCCCCCATTCCATGGGTCCCAACTCTCCAGGTTCAAGGGAATATTACTACAGCTATAACATGTACAGGAAACCTAGAGAATGTACACACTGTGAATAAGAAAGGTTTCTAAAACTCAATGAATAGTCCCTCTCCTGGTGCTCCAGTTTGACTTTCCAACTGCCTTACTATCAATCTCCCAACTTGGAGAGACAGGCCCTTTAACCTCCTGGTTTGCACAGGTTCCCAATTTGGCAGAGGATGGAAGGGACGAGGGAGAACCCATGAGAGAGTAGCTGTTAGGCATTTGGACGGGCACATGTCACTCTAATTTCCCGGCAGGAAGAAGAATTAACCAAAGTCTCAGCCACCCACCGGGAACCAGTATAGGACATGATCCAAAATTTTGGACTTGTGTTCAGCTCACAAAAAAAGAGTTGAGAAATGGAGCTCAGCGGCAGAGCAATTCACAAAGTGGCAGAGTGATAAAGGACAACTATCGTCCAAAAATCTGTTGAGGGAAGTCAACGAGGCGGACTTGAAAGCGAGGCAAAATAGCAGGAAACAGATTTCAAGAGGTACCTTGGAATCGCCTGTAAAGCATAGGAAGAGGGGCACAACTTGGACAATGGTGCACTTGGCCAAAAAGGGCGTATGCGTTTTCTCCTGAATATATTCAGGAGAAAACGCATACGCCCTTTTTGGCCAAGCAAGCAAGCGGGCAATGCAAATCTGCACTACAAAGAAGTATCACTTCCCACCGGTCAAAAGGGACATCCACAAAATGTGTAAAAACCAGAAAGGCAAGACAGGCCCTGGAGAACTGGGAGCCTTGTTATGCTGATGGGCGGGATGTAAATTGCCAACTGCCTCACTGGAGGAGTGCATTGTGTTCCCTAAAACAAGTAAACAACAGAGCTACAGAGCCAAGGCCACTTCCAGTCTAGGGAATATACCTTGGGAAAACTGAAAATCAATAAGAAAGAGCCACCTCCAAATTTAGGGCTGCACTGACTACAAGAACCTCAACTTGGGTACACCTTAAATATCCCAGGAAATATAAAAATGGTTCAAAACATTGTGGTATTTACGTACGATGGAATATCCCTCAGCCATGAAATCAATGTCATAAGACCAGTAGCAGCAAAGTGAGTGGATTCAGGTACGATGATTCTAAGTGAAATAAGTCACACAGAAAAAGAAACTTATCATAAGATATCACTTAGGAAGATCCTGTAAACATGGCTACACGTGAACTGAGTTAGGAAAGAGAACAGAGTCTCACATTTAGAAAACACGCTTATGCCTGCATAAAGGGGAAGGAGAGGTGGGGTGATGCATAAAACCAGAGTTTGATATAAGCACAGGGACCGTTTCAAAAACCAACTTTGGAATTGACAAGACCGACACCTTCCTCAGTGAAAGAGACTCAAAACCCCATATTTCCCACAGAGGAATATATCTGACTAGTAAGAATCTTAAAACCTATGTATTGATATGTCTCCATAAGGGAATCAAGTGTGTCTAGAGTGGCATAAACATGGCAGCGAGAATCAGCTCAAACCCACTATAAAAAGGAATTTCAAAAGCAAAACCAAAAAACAGGGAAATTCTTTACAATTCCTTCAGGGTGTCTGAGGAAACCTGGAAAGACCCTATCTACAATGACAGCTGGATGTGGCATAAGGCTGGACACTTGGGACTGAGAGGATTGGTGAGATTGGGTGAGCAAATGCAGACCCTTTCAAGCAATAATGCATGGCCCCCATTCCATGGGTCCCAACTCTCCAGGTTCAAGGGAATATTACTACAGCTATAACATGTACAGGAAACCTAGAGAATGGACACACAGTGAATACGAAAGGTTTCTAAAACTCAACGAATAGTCCCTCTCCTGGTGCTCCAGTTTGACTTTCCAACTGCCTTACTATCAATCTCCCAACTTGGAGAGACAGGCCCTTTAACCTCCTGGTTTGCACAGGTTCCCAATTTGGCAGAGGATGGAAGGGACGAGGGAGAACCCATGAGAGAGTAGCTGTTAGGCATTTGGACGGGCACATGTCACTCTAATTTCCCGGCAGGAAGAAGAATTAACCAAAGTCTCAGCCACCCACCGGGAACCAGTATAGGACATAATCCAAAATTTTGGACTTGCGTTCAGCTCACAAAAAACGAGTTGAGAAATGGAGCTCAGGGGCACAGCAATTCACTAACTGGGAGAGTGATAAAGGACAACTATCGTCCAAAAATCTGTTGAGGGAAGTCAACGAGGCGGACTTGAAAGTGAGGCAAAATAGCAGGAAACAGATTTCAAGAGGTACGCTGGAATCGCCTGTAAAGCACAGGAAGAGGGGCACAACTTGGACAATGGTGCACTTGGCCAAAAAGGGCGTATGCGTTTTCTCCTGAATATATTCAGGAGAAAACGCATACGCCCTTTTTGGCCAAGCAAGCAAGCGGGCAATGCAAATCTGCACTACAAAGAAGTATCACTTCCCACCGGTCAAAAGGGACATCCACAAAATGTGTAAAAACCAGAAAGGCAAGACAGGCCCTGGAGAACTGGGAGCCTTGTTATGCTGATGGGCGGGATGTAAATTGCCAACTGCCTCACTGGAGGAGTGCATTGTGTTCCCTAAAACAAGTAAACAACAGAGCTACAGAGCCAAGGCCACTTCCAGTCTAGGGAATATACCTTGGGAAAACTGAAAATCAATAAGAAAGAGCCACCTCCAAATTTAGGGCTGCACTGGCTACAAGAACCTCAACTTGGGTACACCTTAAATATCCCAGGAAATATAAAAATGGTTCAAAACATTGTGGTACTTACGTACGATGGAATATCCCTCAGCCATGAAATCAATGTCATAAGACCAGTAGCAGCAAAGTGAGTGGATTCAGGTACGATGATTCTAAGTGAAATAAGTCACACAGAAAAAGAAACTTATCATAAGATATCACTTATGAAGATCCTGTAAACATGGCTACACGTGAACTGAGTTAGGAAAGAGAACAGAGTCTCACATTTAGAAAACACTCTTATGCCTGCATAAAGGGGAAGGAGAGGTGGGGTGATGCATAAAACCAGAGTTTGATATAAGCACAGGGACCGTTTCAAAAACCAACTTTGGAATTGACAAGACCGACACCTTCCTCAGTGAAAGAGACTCAAAACCCCATATATCCCACAGAGGAATATATCTGACTAGTAAGAATCTTAAAACCTATGTATTGATATGACTCCATAAGGGAATCAAGTGTGTCTAGAGTGGCATAAACATGGCAGCGAGAATCAGCTCAAACCCACTATAAAAAGGAATTTCAAAAGCAAAACCAAAAAACAGGGAAATTCTTTACAATTCCTTCAGGGTGTCTGAGGAAACCTGGAAAGACCCTATCTACAATGACAGCTGAATGTGGCATAAGGCTGGACACTTGGGACTGAGAGGATTGGAGAGATTGGGTGAGCAAATGCAGACCCTTTCAAGCAATAATGCATGGCCCCCATTCCATGGGTCCCAACTCTCCAGGTTCAAGGGAATATTACTACAGCTATAACATGTACAGGAAACCTAGAGAATGGACACACTGTGAATACGAAAGGTTTCTAAAACTCAACGAATAGTCCCTCTCCTGGTGCTCCAGTTTGACTTTCCAACTGCCTTACTATCAATCTCCCAACTTGGAGAGACAGGCCCTTTAACCTCCTGGTTTGCACAGGTTCCCAATTTGCCAGAGGATGGAAGGGACGAGGGAGAACCCATGAGAGAGTAGCTGTTAGGCATTTGGACGGGCACATGTCACTCTAATTTCCCGGCAGGAAGAAGAATTAACCAAAGTCTCAGCCACCCACCGGGAACCAGTATAGGACAGGATCCAAAATTTTGGACTTGCGTTCAGCTCACAAAAAACGAGTTGAGAAATGGAGCTCAGCGGCAGAGCAATTCACAAACTGGCAGAGTGATAAAGGACAACTATCGTCCAAAAATCTGTTGAGGGAAGTCAACGAGGCGGACTTGAAAGCGAGGCAAAATAGCAGGAAACAGATTTCAAGAGGTACCTTGGAATCGCCTGTAAAGCACAGGAAGAGGGGCACAACTTGGACAATGGTGCACTTGGCCAAAAAGGGCGTATGCGTTTTCTCCTGAATATATTCAGGAGAAAACGCATACGCCCTTTTTGGCCAAGCAAGCAAGCGGGCAATGCAAATCTGCACTACAAAGAAGTATCACTTCCCACCGGTCAAAAGGGACATCCACAAAATGTGTAAAAACCAGAAAGGCAAGACAGGCCCTGGAGAACTGGGAGCCTTGTTATGCTGATGGGCGGGATGTAAATTGCCAACTGCCTCACTGGAGGAGTGCACTGTGTTCCCTAAAACAAATAAACAACAGAGCTACAGAGCCAAGGCCACTTCCGGTCTAGGGAATATACCTTGGGAAAACTGAAAATCAATAAGAAAGAGCCACCTCCAAATTTAGGGCTGCACTGACTACAAGAACCTCAACTTGGGTACACCTTAAATATCCCAGGAAATATAAAAATGGTTCAAAACATTGTGGTACTTACGTACGATGGAATATCCCTCAGCCATGAAATCAATGTCATAAGACCAGTAGCAGCAAAGTGAGTGGATTCAGGTACGATGATTCTAAGTGAAATAAGTCACACAGAAAAAGAAACTTATCATAAGATATCACTTATGAAGATCCTGTAAACATGGCTACACGTGAACTGAGTTAGGAAAGAGAACAGAGTCTCACATTTAGAAAACACGCTTATGCCTGCATAAAGGGGAAGGAGAGGTGGGGTGATGCATAAAACCAGAGTTTGATATAAGCACAGGGACCGTTTCAAAAACCAACTTTGGAATTGACAAGACCGACACCTTCCTCAGTGAAAGAGACTCAAAACCCCATATTTCCCACAGAGGAATATATCTGACTAGTAAGAATCTTAAAACCTATGTATTGATATGTCTCCATAAGGGAATCAAGTGTGTCTAGAGTGGCATAAACATGGCAGCGAGAATCAGCTGAAACCCACTATAAAAAGGAATTTCAAAAGCAAAACCAAAAAACAGGGAAATTCTTTACAATTCCTTCAGGGTGTTTGAGGAAACCTGGAAAGACCCTATCTACAATGACAGCTGGATGTGGCATAAGGCTGGACACTTGGGACTGAGAGGATTGGTGAGATTGGGTGAGCAAATGCAGACCCTTTCAAGCAATAATGCATGGCCTCCATTCCATGGGTCCCAACTCTCCAGGTTCAAGGGAATATTACTACAGCTATAACATGTACAGGAAACCTAGAGAATGGACACACTGTGAATACGAAAGGTTTCTAAAACTCAATGAATAGTCCCTCTCCTGGTGCTCCAGTTTGACTTTCCAATGGCCTTACTATCAATCTCCCAACTTGGAGAGACAGGCCCTTTAACCTCCTGGTTTGCACAGGTTCCCAATTTGGCAGAGGATGGAAGGGACGAGGGAGAACCCATGAGAGAGTAGCTGTTAGGCATTTGGACGGGCACATGTCACTCTAATTTCCCGGCAGGAAGAAGAATTAACCAAAGTCTCAGCCACCCACCGGGAACCAGTATAGGACATGATCCAAAATTTTGGACTTGCGTTCAGCTCACAAAAAACGAGTTGAGAAATGGAGCTCAGGGGCACAGCAATTCACAAACTGGCAGAGTGATAAAGGACAACTATCGTCCAAAAATCTGTTGAGGGAAGTCAACGAGGCGGACTTGAAAGCGAGGCAAAATAGCAGGAAACAGATTTCAAGAAGTACCTTGGAATCGCCTGTAAAGCACAGGAAGAGGGGCACAACTTGGACAATGGTGCACTTGGCCAAAAAGGGCGTATGCGTTTTCTCCTGAATATATTCAGGAGAAAACGCATACGCCCTTTTTGGCCAAGCAAGCAAGCGGGCAATGCAAATCTGCACTACAAAGAAGTATCACTTCCCACCGGTCAAAAGGGACATCCACAAAATGTGTAAAAACCAGAAAGGCAAGACAGGCCCTGGAGAACTGGGAGCCTTGTTATGCTGATGGGCGGGATGTAAACTGCCAACTGCCTCACTGGAGGAGTGCATTGTGTTCCCTAAAACAAGTAAACAACAGAGCTACAGAGCCAAGGCCACTTCCAGTCTAGGGAATATACCTGGGGAAAACTGAAAATCAATAAGAAAGAGCCACCTCCAAATTTAGGGCTGCACTGACTACAAGAACCTCAACTTGGGTACACCTTAAATATCCCAGGAAATATAAAAATGGTTCAAAACATTGTGGTACTTACGTACGATGGAATATCCCTCAGCCATGAAATCAATGTCATAAAACCAGTAGCAGCAAAGTGAGTGGATTCAGGTACGATGATTCTAAGTGAAATAAGTCACACAGAAAAAGGAACTTATCATAAGATATCACTTATGAAGATCCTGTAAACATGGCTACACGTGAACTGAGTTAGGAAAGAGAACAGAGTCTCACATTTAGAAAGCACTCTTATGCCTGCATAAAGGGGATGGAGAGGTGGGGTGACGCATAAAACCAGAGTTTGATATAAGCACAGGGACCGTTCCAAAAACCAACTTTGGAATAGACAAGACCTACACCTTCCTCAGTGAAAGAGACTCAAAACCCCATATTTCCCACAGAGGAATATATCTGACTAGTAAGAATCTTAAAACCTATGTATTGATATGACTCCATAAGGGAATCAAGTGTGTCTAGAGTGGCATAAACATGGCAGCGAGAATCAGCTCAAACCCACTATAAAAAGGAATTTCAAAAGCAAAACCAAAAAACAGGGAAATTCTTTACAATTCCTTCAGGGTGTCTGAGGAAACCTGGAAAGACCCTATCTACAGTGACAGCTGGATGTGGCATAAGGCTGGACACTTGGGACTGAGAGGATTGGTGAGATTGGGTGAGCGAATGCAGACCCTTTCAAGCAATAATGCATGGCCCCCATTCCATGGGTCCCAACTCTCCATGTTCAAGGGAATATTACTACAGCTATAACATATACAGGAAACCTATAGAATGGACACACTGTGAAGACGAAAGGTTTCTAAAACTCAACGAATAGTCCCTCTCCTGGTGCTCCAGTTTGACTTTCCAACTGCCTTACTATCAATCTCCCAACTTGGAGAGACAGGCCCTTTAACCTCCTGGTTTGCACAGGTTCCCAATTTGCCAGAGGATGGAAGGGACGAGGGAGAACCCATGAGAGAGTAGCTGTTAGGCATTTGGACGGGCACATGTCACTCTAATTTCCCAGCAGGAAGAAGAATTAACCAAAGTCTCAGCCACCCACCGGGAACCAGTATAGGACATGATCCAAAATTTTGGACTTGCGTTCAGCTCCCAAAAAACGAGTTGAGAAATGGAGCTCAGGGGCACAGCAATTCACAAACTGGCAGAGTGATAAAGGACAACTATCGTCCAAAAATCTGTTGAGGGAAGTCAACGAGGCGGACTTGAAAGCGAGGCAAAATAGCAGGAAACAGATTTCAAGAGGTACGTTGGAATCGCCTGTAAAGCACAGGAAGAGGGGCACAACTTGGACAATGGTGCACTTGGCCAAAAAGGGCGTATGCGTTTTCTCCTGAATATATTCAGGAGAAAACGCATACGCACTTTTTGGCCAAGCAAGCAAGCGGGCAATGCAAATCTGCACTACAAAGAAGTATCACTTCCCACCGGTCAAAAGGGACATCCACAAAATGTGTAAAAACCAGAAAGGCAAGACAGGCCCTGGAGAACTGGGAGCCTTGTTATGCTGATGGGCGGGATGTAAATTGCCAACTGCCTCACTGGAGGAGTGCATTGTGTTCCCTAAAACAAGTAAACAACAGAGCTACAGAGCCAAGGCCACTTCCAGTCTAGGGAATATACCTTGGGAAAACTGAAAATCAATAAGAAAGAGCCACCTCCAAATTTAGGGCTGCACTGACTACAAGAACCTCAACTTGGGTACACCTTAAATATCCCAGGAAATATAAAAATGGTTCAAAACATTGTGGTACTTACGTACGATGGAATATCCCTCAGCCATGAAATCAATGTCATAAGACCAGTAGCAGCAAAGTGAGTGGATTCAGGTACGATGATTCTAAGTGAAATAAGTCACACAGAAAAAGAAACTTATCATAAGATATCACTTAGGAAGATCCTGTAAACATGGCTACACGTGAACTGAGTTAGGAAAGAGAAAAGAGTCTCACATTTAGAAAACACTCTTCTGCCTGCATAAAGGGTAAGGAGAGGTGGGGTGATGCATAAAACCAGAGTTTGATATAAGCACAGGGACCGTTTCAAAAACCAACTTTGGAATAGACAAGACCTACACCTTCCTCAGTGAAAGAGACTCAAAACCCCATATTTCCCACAGAGGAATATATCTGACTAGTAAGAATCTTAAAACCTATGTATTGATATGTCTCCATAAGGGAATCAAGTGTGTCTAGAGTGGCATAAACATGGCAGCGAGAATCAGCTGAAACCCACTATAAAAAGGAATTTCAAAAGCAAAACCAAAAAACAGGGAAATTCTTTACAATTCCTTCAGGGTGTCTGAGGAAACCTGGAAAGACCCTATCTACAATGACAGCTGGATGTGGCATAAGGCTGGACACTTGGGACTGAGAGGATTGGTGAGATTGGGTGAGCAAATGCAGACCCTTTCAAGCAATAATGCATGGCCCCCATTCCATGGGTCCCAACTCTCCAGGTTCAAGGGAATATTACTACAGCTATAACATGTACAGGAAACCTAGAGAATGTACACACTGTGAATAAGAAAGGTTTCTAAAACTCAATGAATAGTCCCTCTCCTGGTGCTCCAGTTTGACTTTCCAACTGCCTTACTATCAATCTCCCAACTTGGAGAGACAGGCCCTTTAACCTCCTGGTTTGCACAGGTTCCCAATTTGGCAGAGGATGGAAGGGACGAGGGAGAACCCATGAGAGAGTAGCTGTTAGGCATTTGGACGGGCACATGTCACTCTAATTTCCCGGCAGGAAGAAGAATTAACCAAAGTCTCAGCCACCCACCGGGAACCAGTATAGGACAGGATCCAAAATTTTGGACTTGTGTTCAGCTCACAAAAAACGAGTTGAGAAATGGAGCTCAGGGGCACAGCAATTCACAAACTGGCAGAGTGATAAAGGACAACTATCGTCCAAAAATCTGTTGAGGGAAGTCAACGAGGCGGACTTGAAAGCGAGGCAAAATAGCAGGAAACAGATTTCAAGAGGTACCTTGGAATCGCCTGTAAAGCACAGGAAGAGGGGCACAACTTGGACAATGGTGCACTTGGCCAAAAAGGGCGTATGCGTTTTCTCCTGAATATATTCAGGAGAAAACGCATACGCCCTTTTTGGCCAAGCAAGCAAGCGGGCAATGCAAATCTGCACTACAAAGAAGTATCACTTCCCACCGGTCAAAAGGGACATCCACAAAATGTGTAAAAACCAGAAAGGCAAGACAGGCCCTGGAGAACTGGGAGCCTTGTTATGCTGATGGGCGGGATGTAAATTGCCAACTGCCTCACTGGAGGAGTGCATTGTGTTCCCTAAAACAAGTAAACAACAGAGCTACAGAGCCAAGGCCACTTCCAGTCTAGGGAATATACCTTGGGAAAACTGAAAATCAATAAGAAAGAGCCACCTCCAAATTTAGGGCTGCACTGACTACAAGAACCTCAACTTGGGTACACCTTAAATATCCCAGGAAATATAAAAATGGTTCAAAACATTGTGGTACTTACGTACGATGGAATATCCCTCAGCCATGAAATCAATGTCATAAGACCAGTAGCAGCAAAGTGAGTGGATTCAGGTACGATGATTCTAAGTGAAATAAGTCACACAGAAAAAGAAACTTATCATAAGATATCACTTATGAAGATCCTGTAAACATGGCTACACGTGAACTGAGTTAGGAAAGAGAACAGAGTCTCACATTTAGAAAACACGCTTATGCCTGCATAAAGGGGAAGGAGAGGTGGGGTGATGCATAAAACCAGAGTTTGATATAAGCACAGGGACCGTTTCAAAAACCAACTTTGGAATTGACAAGACCGACACCTTCCTCAGTGAAAGAGACTCAAAACCCCATATATCCCACAGAGGAATATATCTGACTAGTAAGAATCTTAAAACCTATGTATTGATATGTCTCCATAAGGGAATCAAGTGTGTCTAGAGTGGCATAAACATGGCAGCGAGAATCAGCTCAAACCCACTATAAAAAGGAATTTCAAAAGCAAAACCAAAAAACAGGGAAATTCTTTACAATTCCTTCAGGGTGTCTGAGGAAACCTGGAAAGACCCTATCTACAATGACAGCTGGATGTGGCATAAGGCTGGACACTTGGGACTGAGAGGATTGGTGAGATTGGGTGAGCAAATGCAGACCCTTTCAAGCAATAATGCATGGCCCCCATTCCATGGGTCCCAACTCTCCAGGTTCAAGGGAATATTACTACAGCTATAACATGTACAGGAAACCTAGAGAATGGACACACAGTGAATACGAAAGGTTTCTAAAACTCAACGAATAGTCCCTCTCCTGGTGCTCCAGTTTGACTTTCCAACTGCCTTACTATCAATCTCCCAACTTGGAGAGACAGGCCCTTTAACCTCCTGGTTTGCACAGGTTCCCAATTTGGCAGAGGATGGAAGGGACGAGGGAGAACCCATGAGAGAGTAGCTGTTAGGCATTTGGACGGGCACATGTCACTCTAATTTCCCGGCAGGAAGAAGAATTAACCAAAGTCTCAGCCACCCACCGGGAACCAGTATAGGACATAATCCAAAATTTTGGACTTGCGTTCAGCTCCCAAAAAACGAGTTGAGAAATGGAGCTCAGGGGCACAGCAATTCACTAACTGGGAGAGTGATAAAGGACAACTATCGTCCAAAAATCTGTTGAGGGAAGTCAACGAGGCGGACTTGAAAGTGAGGCAAAATAGCAGGAAACAGATTTCAAGAGGTACGCTGGAATCGCCTGTAAAGCACAGGAAGAGGGGCACAACTTGGACAATGGTGCACTTGGCCAAAAAGGGCGTATGCGTTTTCTCCTGAATATATTCAGGAGAAAACGCATACGCCCTTTTTGGCCAAGCAAGCAAGCGGGCAATGCAAATCTGCACTACAAAGAAGTATCACTTCCCACCGGTCAAAAGGGACATCCACAAAATGTGTAAAAACCAGAAAGGCAAGACAGGCCCTGGAGAACTGGGAGCCTTGTTATGCTGATGGGCGGGATGTAAATTGCCAACTGCCTCACTGGAGGAGTGCATTGTGTTCCCTAAAACAAGTAAACAACAGAGCTACAGAGCCAAGGCCACTTCCAGTCTAGGGAATATACCTTGGGAAAACTGAAAATCAATAAGAAAGAGCCACCTCCAAATTTAGGGCTGCACTGGCTACAAGAACCTCAACTTGGGTACACCTTAAATATCCCAGGAAATATAAAAATGGTTCAAAACATTGTGGTACTTACGTACGATGGAATATCCCTCAGCCATGAAATCAATGTCATAAGACCAGTAGCAGCAAAGTGAGTGGATTCAGGTACGATGATTCTAAGTGAAATAAGTCACACAGAAAAAGAAACTTATCATAAGATATCACTTATGAAGATCCTGTAAACATGGCTACACGTGAACTGAGTTAGGAAAGAGAACAGAGTCTCACATTTAGAAAACACGCTTATGCCTGCATAAAGGGGAAGGAGAGGTGGGGTGATGCATAAAACCAGAGTTTGATATAAGCACAGGGACCGTTTCAAAAACCAACTTTGGAATTGACAAGACCGACACCTTCCTCAGTGAAAGAGACTCAAAACCCCATATATCCCACAGAGGAATATATCTGACTAGTAAGAATCTTAAAACCTATGTATTGATATGACTCCATAAGGGAATCAAGTGTGTCTAGAGTGGCATAAACATGGCAGCGAGAATCAGCTCAAACCCACTATAAAAAGGAATTTCAAAAGCAAAACCAAAAAACAGGGAAATTCTTTACAATTCCTTCAGGGTGTCTGAGGAAACCTGGAAAGACCCTATCTACAATGACAGCTGAATGTGGCATAAGGCTGGACACTTGGGACTGAGAGGATTGGAGAGATTGGGTGAGCAAATGCAGACCCTTTCAAGCAATAATGCATGGCCCCCATTCCATGGGTCCCAACTCTCCAGGTTCAAGGGAATATTACTACAGCTATAACATGTACAGGAAACCTAGAGAATGGACACACTGTGAATACGAAAGGTTTCTAAAACTCAACGAATAGTCCCTCTCCTGGTGCTCCAGTTTGACTTTCCAACTGCCTTACTATCAATCTCCCAACTTGGAGAGACAGGCCCTTTAACCTCCTGGTTTGCACAGGTTCCCAATTTGCCAGAGGATGGAAGGGACGTGGGAGAACCCATGAGAGAGTAGCTGTTAGGCATTTGGACGGGCACATGTCACTCTAATTTCCCGGCAGGAAGAAGCATTAACCAAAGTCTCAGCCACCCACCGGGAACCAGTATAGGACAGGATCCAAAATTTTGGACTTGTGTTCAGCTCACAAAAAACGAGTTGAGAAATGGAGCTCAGGGGCACAGCAATTCACAAACTGGCAGAGTGATAAAGGACAACTATCGTCCAAAAATCTGTTGAGGGAAGTCAACGAGGCGGACTTGAAAGCGAGGCAAAATAGCAGGAAACAGATTTCAAGAGGTACCTTGGAATCGCCTGTAAAGCACAGGAAGAGGGGCACAACTTGGACAATGGTGCACTTGGCCAAAAAGAGCGTATGCGCTTTCTCCTGAATATATTCAGGAGAAAACGCATACGCCCTTTTTGGCCAAGCAAGCAAGCGGGCAATGCAAATCTGCACTACAAAGAAGTATCACTTCCCACCGGTCAAAAGGGACATCCACAAAATGTGTAAAAACCAGAAAGGCAAGACAGGCCCTGGAGAACTGGGAGCCTTGTTATGCTGATGGGCGGGATGTAAATTGCCAACTGCCTCACTGGAGGAGTGCATTGTGTTCCCTAAAACAAGTAAACAACAGAGCTACAGAGCCAAGGCCACTTCCAGTCTAGGGAATATACCTGGGGAAAACTGAAAATCAATAAGAAAGAGCCACCTCCAAATTTAGGGCTGCACTGGCTACAAGAACCTCAACTTGGGTACACCTTAAATATCCCAGGAAATATAAAAATGGTTCAAAACATTGTGGTACTTACGTACGATGGAATATCCCTCAGCCATGAAATCAATGTCATAAGACCAGTAGCAGCAAAGTGAGTGGATTCAGGTACGATGATTCTAAGTGAAATAAGTCATACAGAAAAAGAAACTTATCATAAGATATCACTTATGAAGATCCTGTAAACATGGCTACACGTGAACTGAGTTAGGAAAGAGAACAGAGTCTCACATTTAGAAAACACTCTTATGCCTGCATAAAGGGGAAGGAGAGGTGGGGTGATGCATAAAACCAGAGTTTGATATAAGCACAGGGACCGTTTCAAAAACCAACTTTGGAATTGACAAGACCGACACCTTCCTCAGTGAAAGAGACTCAAAACCCCATATTTCCCACAGAGGAATATATCTGACTAGTAAGAATCTTAAAACCTATGTATTGATATGTCTCCATAAGGGAATCAAGTGTGTCTAGAGTGGCATAAACATGGCAGCGAGAATCAGCTCAAACCCACTATAAAAAGGAATTTCAAAAGCAAAACCAAAAAACAGGGAAATTCTTTACAATTCCTTCAGGGTGTCTGAGGAAACCTGGAAAGACCCTATCTACAATGACAGCTGGATGTGGCATAAGGCTGGACACTTGGGACTGAGAGGATTGGTGAGATTGGGTGAGCAAATGCAGACCCTTTCAAGCAATAATGCATGGCCCCCATTCCATGGGTCCCAACTCTCCAGGTTCAAGGGAATATTACTACAGCTATAACATGTACAGGAAACCTAGAGAATGGACACACTGTGAATACGAAAGGTTTCTAAAACTCAACGAATAGTCCCTCTCCTGGTGCTCCAGTTTGACTTTCCAACTGCCTTACTATCAATCTCCCAACTTGGAGAGACAGGCCCTTTAACCTCCTGGTTTGCACAGGTTCCCAATTTGGCAGAGGATGGAAGGGACGAGGGAGAACCCATGAGAGAGTAGCTGTTAGGCATTTGGACGGGCACATGTCACTCTAATTTCCCGGCAGGAAGAAGAATTAACCAAAGTCTCAGCCACCCACCAGGAACCAGTATAGGACAGGATCCAAAATTTTGGACTTGCGTTCAGCTCACAAAAAACGAGTTGAGAAATGGAGCTCAGGGGCACAGCAATTCACTAACTGGCAGAGTGATAAAGGACAACTATCGTCCAAAAATCTGTTGAGGGAAGTCAACGAGGCGGACTTGAAAGTGAGGCAAAATAGCAGGAAACAGATTTCAAGAGGTACGCTGGAATCGCCTGTAAAGCACAGGAAGAGGGGCACAACTTGGACAATGGTGCACTTGGCCAAAAAGGGCGTATGCGTTTTCTCCTGAATATATTCAGGAGAAAACGCATACGCCCTTTTTGGCCAAGCAAGCAAGCGGGCAATGCAAATCTGCACTACAAAGAAGTATCACTTCCCACCGGTCAAAAGGGACATCCACAAAATGTGTAAAAACCAGAAAGGCAAGACAGGCCCTGGAGAACTGGGAGCCTTGTTATGCTGATGGGCGGGATGTAAATTGCCAACTGCCTCACTGGAGGAGTGCATTGTGTTCCCTAAAACAAGTAAACAACAGAGCTACAGAGCCAAGGCCACTTCCAGTCTAGGGAATATACCTGGGGAAAACTGAAAATCAATAAGAAAGAGCCACCTCCAAATTTAGGGCTGCACTGGCTACAAGAACCTCAACTTGGGTACACCTTAAATATCCCAGGAAATATAAAAATGGTTCAAAACATTGTGGTACTTACGTACGATGGAATATCCCTCAGCCATGAAATCAATGTCATAAGACCAGTAGCAGCAAAGTGAGTGGATTCAGGTACGATGATTCTAAGTGAAATAAGTCACACAGAAAAAGAAACTTATCATAAGATATCACTTATGAAGATCCTGTAAACATGGCTACACGTGAACTGAGTTAGGAAAGAGAACAGAGTCTCACATTTAGAAAACACTCTTATGCCTGCATAAAGGGGAAGGAGAGGTGGGGTGATGCATAAAACCAGAGTTTGATATAAGCACAGGGACCGTTTCAAAAACCAACTTTGGAATTGACAAGACCGACACCTTCCTCAGTGAAAGAGACTCAAAACCCCATATTTCCCACAGAAGAATATATCTGACTAGTAAGAATCTTAAAACCTATGTATTGATATGTCTCCATAAGGGAATCAAGTGTGTCTAGAGTGGCATAAACATGGCAGCGAGAATCAGCTCAAACCCAGTATAAAAAGGAATTTCAAAAGCAAAACCAAAAAACAGGGAAATTCTTTACAATTCCTTCAGGGTGTCTGAGGAAACCTGGAAAGACCCTATCTACAATGACAGCTGGATGTGGCATAAGGCTGGACACTTGGGACTGAGAGGATTGGAGAGATTGGGTGAGCAAATGCAGACCCTTTCAAGCAATAATGCATGGCCCCCATTCCATGGGTCCCAACTCTCCAGGTTCAAGGGAATATTACTACAGCTATAACATGTACAGGAAACCTAGAGAATGGACACACTGTGAATACGAAAGGTTTCTAAAACTCAACGAATAGTCCCTCTCCTGGTGCTCCAGTTTGACTTTCCAACTGCCTTACTATCAATCTCCCAACTTGGAGAGACAGGCCCTTTAACCTCCTGGTTTGCACAGGTTCCCAATTTGCCAGAGGATGGAAGGGACGAGGGAGAACCCATGAGAGAGTAGCTGTTAGGCATTTGGACGGGCACATGTCACTCTAATTTCCCGGCAGGAAGAAGAATTAACCAAAGTCTCAGCCACCCACCGGGAACCAGTATAGGACAGGATCCAAAATTTTGGACTTGCGTTCAGCTCACAAAAAACGAGTTGAGAAATGGAGCTCAGGGGCACAGCAATTCACAAACTGGCAGAGTGATAAAGGACAACTATCGTCCAAAAATCTGTTGAGGGAAGTCAACGAGGCGGACTTGAAAGCGAGGCAAAATAGCAGGAAACAGATTTCAAGAGGTACCTTGGAATCGCCTGTAAAGCACAGGAAGAGGGGCACAACTTGGACAATGGTGCACTTGGCCAAAAAGGGCGTATGCGCTTTCTCCTGAATATATTCAGGAGAAAACGCATACGCCCTTTTTGGCCAAGCAAGCAAGCGGGCAATGCAAATCTGCACTACAAAGAAGTATCACTTCCCACCGGTCAAAAGGGACATCCACAAAATGTGTAAAAACCAGAAAGGCAAGACAGGCCCTGGAGAACAGGGAGCCTTGTTATGCTGATGGGCGGGATGTAAATTGCCAACTGCCTCACTGGAGGAGTGCATTGTGTTCCCTAAAACAAGTAAACAACAGAGCTACAGAGCCAAGGCCACTTCCAGTCTAGGGAATATACCTGGGGAAAACTGAAAATCAATAAGAAAGAGCCACCTCCAAATTTAGGGCTGCACTGGCTACAAGAACCTCAACTTGGGTACACCTTAAATATCCCAGGAAATATAAAAATGGTTCAAAACATTGTGGTACTTACGTACGATGGAATATCCCTCAGCCATGAAATCAATGTCATAAGACCAGTAGCAGCAAAGTGAGTGGATTCAGGTACGATGATTCTAAGTGAAATAAGTCACACAGAAAAAGAAACTTATCATAAGATATCACTTATGAAGATCCTGTAAACATGGCTACACGTGAACTGAGTTAGGAAAGAGAACAGAGTCTCACATTTAGAAAACACTCTTATGCCTGCATAAAGGGGAAGGAGAGGTGGGGTGATGCATAAAACCAGAGTTTGATATAAGCACAGGGACCGTTTCAAAAACCAACTTTGGAATTGACAAGACCGACACCTTCCTCAGTGAAAGAGACTCAAAACCCCATATTTCCCACAGAGGAATATATCTGACTAGTAAGAATCTTAAAACCTATGTATTGATATGTCTCCATAAGGGAATCAAGTGTGTCTAGAGTGGCATAAACATGGCAGCGAGAATCAGCTCAAACCCACTATAAAAAGGAATTTCAAAAGCAAAACCAAAAAACAGGGAAATTCTTTACAATTCCTTCAGGGTGTCTGAGGAAACCTGGAAAGACCCTATCTACAATGACAGCTGGATGTGGCATAAGGCTGGACACTTGGGACTGAGAGGATTGGTGAGATTGGGTGAGCAAATGCAGACCCTTTCAAGCAATAATGCATGGCCCCCATTCCATGGGTCCCAACTCTCCAGGTTCAAGGGAATATTACTACAGCTATAACATGTACAGGAAACCTAGAGAATGGACACACTGTGAATACGAAAGGTTTCTAAAACTCAACGAATAGTCCCTCTCCTGGTGCTCCAGTTTGACTTTCCAACTGCCTTACTATCAATCTCCCAACTTGGAGAGACAGGCCCTTTAACCTCCTGGTTTGCACAGGTTCCCAATTTGCCAGAGGATGGAAGGGACGAGGGAGAACCCATGAGAGAGTAGCTGTTAGGCATTTGGACGGGCACATGTCACTCTAATTTCCCGGCAGGAAGAAGAATTAACCAAAGTCTCAGCCACCCACCGGGAACCAGTATAGGACAGGATCCAAAATTTTGGACTTGCGTTCAGCTCACAAAAAAACGAGTTGAGAAATGGAGCTCAGGGGCACAGCAATTCACAAACTGGCAGAGTGATAAAGGACAACTATCGTCCAAAAATCTGTTGAGGGAAGTCAACGAGGCGGACTTGAAAGTGAGGCAAAATAGCAGGAATCAGATTTCAAGAGGTACGTTGGAATCGCCTGTAAAGCACAGGAAGAGGGGCACAACTTGGACAATGGTGCACTTGGCCAAAAAGGGCGTATGCGTTTTCTCCTGAATATATTCAGGAGAAAACGCATACGCCCTTTTTGGCCAAGCAAGCAAGCGGGCAATGCAAATCTGCACTACAAAGAAGTATCACTTCCCACCGGTCAAAAGGGACATCCACAAAATGTGTAAAAACCAGAAAGGCAAGACAGGCCCTGGAGAACAGAGAGCCTTGTTATGCTGATGGGCGGGATGTAAATTGCCAACTGCCTCACTGGAGGAGTGCATTGTGTTCCCTAAAACAAGTAAACAACAGAGCTACAGAGCCAAGGCCACTTCCAGTCTAGGGAATATACCTGGGGAAACCTGAAAATCAATAAGAAAGAGCCACCTCCAAATTTAGGGCTGCACTGGCTACAAGAACCTCAACTTGGGTACACCTTAAATATCCCAGGAAATATAAAAATGGTTCAAAACATTGTGGTACTTACGTACGATGGAATATCCCTCAGCCATGAAATCAATGTCATAAGACCAGTAGCAGCAAAGTGAGTGGATTCAGGTACGATGATTCTAAGTGAAATAAGTCACACAGAAAAAGAAACTTATCATAAGATATCACTTATGAAGATCCTGTAAACATGGCTACACGTGAACTGAGTTAGGAAAGAGAACAGAGTCTCACATTTAGAAAACACGCTTATGCCTGCATAAAGGGGAAGGAGAGGTGGGGTGATGCATAAAACCAGAGTTTGATATAAGCACAGGGACCGTTTCAAAAACCAACTTTGGAATTGACAAGACCGACACCTTCCTCAGTGAAAGAGACTCAAAACCCCATATATCCCACAGAGGAATATATCTGACTAGTAAGAATCTTAAAACCTATGTATTGATATGACTCCATAAGGGAATCAAGTGTGTCTAGAGTGGCATAAACATGGCAGCGAGAATCAGCTCAAACCCACTATAAAAAGGAATTTCAAAAGCAAAACCAAAAAACAGGGAAATTCTTTACAATTCCTTCAGGGTGTCTGAGGAAACCTGGAAAGACCCTATCTACAATGACAGCTGGATGTGGCATAAGGCTGGACACTTGGGACTGAGAGGATTGGTGAGATTGGGTGAGCAAATGCAGACCCTTTCAAGCAATAATGCATGGCCCCCATTCCATGGGTCCCAACTCTCCAGGTTCAAGGGAATATTACTACAGCTATAACATGTACAGGAAACCTAGAGAATGGACACACAGTGAATACGAAAGGTTTCTAAAACTCAACGAATAGTCCCTCTCCTGGTGCTCCAGTTTGACTTTCCAACTGCCTTACTATCAATCTCCCAACTTGGAGAGACAGGCCCTTTAACCTCCTGGTTTGCACAGGTTCCCAATTTGCCAGAGGATGGAAGGGACGAGGGAGAACCCATGAGAGAGTAGCTGTTAGGCATTTGGACGGGCACATGTCACTCTAATTTCCCGGCAGGAAGAAGAATTAACCAAAGTCTCAGCCACCCACCGGGAACCAGTATAGGACATAATCCAAAATTTTGGACTTGCGTTCAGCTCACAAAAAACGAGTTGAGAAATGGAGCTCAGGGGCACAGCAATTCACTAACTGGCAGAGTGATAAAGGACAACTATCGTCCAAAAATCTGTTGAGGGAAGTCAACGAGGCGGACTTGAAAGTGAGGCAAAATAGCAGGAAACAGATTTCAAGAGGTACGCTGGAATCGCCTGTAAAGCACAGGAAGAGGGGCACAACTTGGACAATGGTGCACTTGGCCAAAAAGGGCGTATGCGTTTTCTCCTGAATATATTCAGGAGAAAACGCATACGCCCTTTTTGGCCAAGCAAGCAAGCGGGCAATGCAAATCTGCACTACAAAGAAGTATCACTTCCCACCGGTCAAAAGGGACATCCACAAAATGTGTAAAAACCAGAAAGGCAAGACAGGCCCTGGAGAACTGGGAGCCTTGTTATGCTGATGGGCGGGATGTAAATTGCCAACTGCCTCACTGGAGGAGTGCATTGTGTTCCCTAAAACAAGTAAACAACAGAGCTACAGAGCCAAGGCCACTTCCAGTCTAGGGAATATACCTGGGGAAAACTGAAAATCAATAAGAAAGAGCCACCTCCAAATTTAGGGCTGCACTGGCTACAAGAACCTCAACTTGGGTACACCTTAAATATCCCAGGAAATATAAAAATGGTTCAAAACATTGTGGTACTTACGTACGATGGAATATCCCTCAGCCATGAAATCAATGTCATAAGACCAGTAGCAGCAAAGTGAGTGGATTCAGGTACGATGATTCTAAGTGAAATAAGTCACACAGAAAAAGAAACTTATCATAAGATATCACTTATGAAGATCCTGTAAACATGGCTACACGTGAACTGAGTTAGGAAAGAGAACAGAGTCTCACATTTAGAAAACACTCTTATGCCTGCATAAAGGGGAAGGAGAGGTGGGGTGATGCATAAAACCAGAGTTTGATATAAGCACAGGGACCGTTTCAAAAACCAACTTTGGAATTGACAAGACCGACACCTTCCTCAGTGAAAGAGACTCAAAACCCCATATTTCCCACAGAAGAATATATCTGACTAGTAAGAATCTTAAAACCTATGTATTGATATGTCTCCATAAGGGAATCAAGTGTGTCTAGAGTGGCATAAACATGGCAGCGAGAATCAGCTCAAACCCAGTATAAAAAGGAATTTCAAAAGCAAAACCAAAAAACAGGGAAATTCTTTACAATTCCTTCAGGGTGTCTGAGGAAACCTGGAAAGACCCTATCTACAATGACAGCTGGATGTGGCATAAGGCTGGACACTTGGGACTGAGAGGATTGGAGAGATTGGGTGAGCAAATGCAGACCCTTTCAAGCAATAATGCATGGCCCCCATTCCATGGGTCCCAACTCTCCAGGTTCAAGGGAATATTACTACAGCTATAACATGTACAGGAAACCTAGAGAATGGACACACTGTGAATACGAAAGGTTTCTAAAACTCAACGAATAGTCCCTCTCCTGGTGCTCCAGTTTGACTTTCCAACTGCCTTACTATCAATCTCCCAACTTGGAGAGACAGGCCCTTTAACCTCCTGGTTTGCACAGGTTCCCAATTTGCCAGAGGATGGAAGGGACGAGGGAGAACCCATGAGAGAGTAGCTGTTAGGCATTTGGACGGGCACATGTCACTCTAATTTCCCGGCAGGAAGAAGAATTAACCAAAGTCTCAGCCACCCACCGGGAACCAGTATAGGACAGGATCCAAAATTTTGGACTTGCGTTCAGCTCACAAAAAACGAGTTGAGAAATGGAGCTCAGGGGCACAGCAATTCACAAACTGGCAGAGTGATAAAGGACAACTATCGTCCAAAAATCTGTTGAGGGAAGTCAACGAGGCGGACTTGAAAGTGAGGCAAAATAGCAGGAAACAGATTTCAAGAGGTACGTTGGAATCGCCTGTAAAGCACAGGAAGAGGGGCACAACTTGGACAATGGTGCACTTGGCCAAAAAGGGCGTATGCGTTTTCTCCTGAATATATTCAGGAGAAAACGCATACGCCCTTTTTGGCCAAGCAAGCAAGCGGGCAATGCAAATCTGCACTACAAAGAAGTATCACTTCCCACCGGTCAAAAGGGACATCCACAAAATGTGTAAAAACCAGAAAGGCAAGACAGGCCCTGGAGAACAGAGAGCCTTGTTATGCTGATGGGCGGGATGTAAATTGCCAACTGCCTCACTGGAGGAGTGCATTGTGTTCCCTAAAACAAGTAAACAACAGAGCTACAGAGCCAAGGCCACTTCCAGTCTAGGGAATATACCTGGGGAAACCTGAAAATCAATAAGAAAGAGCCACCTCCAAATTTAGGGCTGCACTGGCTACAAGAACCTCAACTTGGGTACACCTTAAATATCCCAGGAAATATAAAAATGGTTCAAAACATTGTGGTACTTACGTACGATGGAATATCCCTCAGCCATGAAATCAATGTCATAAGACCAGTAGCAGCAAAGTGAGTGGATTCAGGTACGATGATTCTAAGTGAAATAAGTCACACAGAAAAAGAAACTTATCATAAGATATCACTTATGAAGATCCTGTAAACATGGCTACACGTGAACTGAGTTAGGAAAGAGAACAGAGTCTCACATTTAGAAAACACGCTTATGCCTGCATAAAGGGGAAGGAGAGGTGGGGTGATGCATAAAACCAGAGTTTGATATAAGCACAGGGACCGTTTCAAAAACCAACTTTGGAATTGACAAGACCGACACCTTCCTCAGTGAAAGAGACTCAAAACCCCATATATCCCACAGAGGAATATATCTGACTAGTAAGAATCTTAAAACCTATGTATTGATATGACTCCATAAGGGAATCAAGTGTGTCTAGAGTGGCATAAACATGGCAGCGAGAATCAGCTCAAACCCACTATAAAAAGGAATTTCAAAAGCAAAACCAAAAAACAGGGAAATTCTTTACAATTCCTTCAGGGTGTCTGAGGAAACCTGGAAAGACCCTATCTACAATGACAGCTGGATGTGGCATAAGGCTGGACACTTGGGACTGAGAGGATTGGTGAGATTGGGTGAGCAAATGCAGACCCTTTCAAGCAATAATGCATGGCCCCCATTCCATGGGTCCCAACTCTCCTGGTTCAAGGGAATATTACTACAGCTATAACATGTACAGGAAACCTAGAGAATGGACACACAGTGAATACGAAATGTTTCTAAAACTCAACGAATAGTCCCTCTCCTGGTGCTCCAGTTTGACTTTCCAACTGCCTTACTATCAATCTCCCAACTTGGAGAGACAGGCCCTTTAACCTCCTGGTTTGCACAGGTTCCCAATTTGGCAGAGGATGGAAGGGACGAGGGAGAACCCATGAGAGAGTAGCTGTTAGGCATTTGGACGGGCACATGTCACTCTAATTTCCCGGCAGGAAGAAGAATTAACCAAAGTCTCAGCCACCCACCGGGAACCAGTATAGGACATAATCCAAAATTTTGGACTTGCGTTCAGCTCACAAAAAACGACTTGAGAAATGGAGCTCAGGGGCACAGCAATTCACAAACTGGCAGAGTGATAAAGGACAACTATCGTCCAAAAATCTGTTGAGGGAAGTCAACGAGGCGGACTTGAAAGTGAGGCAAAATAGCAGGAAACAGATTTCAAGAGGTACGCTGGAATCGCCTGTAAAGCACAGGAAGAGGGGCACAACTTGGACAATGGTGCACTTGGCCAAAAAGGGCGTATGCGTTTTCTCCTGAATATATTCAGGAGAAAACGCATACGCCCTTTTTGGCCAAGCAAGCAAGCGGGCAATGCAAATCTGCACTACAAAGAAGTATCACTTCCCACCGGTCAAAAGGGACATCCACAAAATGTGTAAAAACCAGAAAGGCAAGACAGGCCCTGGAGAACAGGGAGCCTTGTTATGCTGATGGGCGGGATGTAAATTGCCAACTGCCTCACTGGAGGAGTGCATTGTGTTCCCTAAAACAAGTAAACAACAGAGCTACAGAGCCAAGGCCACTTCCAGTCTAGGGAATATACCTGGGGAAAACTGAAAATCAATAAGAAAGAGCCACCTCCAAATTTAGGGCTGCACTGGCTACAAGAACCTCAACTTGGGTACACCTTAAATATCCCAGGAAATATAAAAATGGTTCAAAACATTGTGGTACTTACGTACGATGGAATATCCCTCAGCCATGAAATCAATGTCATAAGACCAGTAGCAGCAAAGTGAGTGGATTCAGGTACGATGATTCTAAGTGAAATAAGTCACACAGAAAAAGAAACTTATCATAAGATATCACTTATGAAGATCCTGTAAACATGGCTACACGTGAACTGAGTTAGGAAAGAGAACAGAGTCTCACATTTAGAAAACACTCTTATGCCTGCATAAAGGGGAAGGAGAGGTGGGGTGATGCATAAAACCAGAGTTTGATATAAGCACAGGGACCGTTTCAAAAACCAACTTTGGAATTGACAAGACCGACACCTTCCTCAGTGAAAGAGACTCAAAACCCCATATTTCCCACAGAGGAATATATCTGACTAGTAAGAATCTTAAAACCTATGTATTGATATGTCTCCATAAGGGAATCAAGTGTGTCTAGAGTGGCATAAACATGGCAGCGAGAATCAGCTCAAACCCAGTATAAAAAGGAATTTCAAAAGCAAAACCAAAAAACAGGGAAATTCTTTACAATTCCTTCAGGGTGTCTGAGGAAACCTGGAAAGACCCTATCTACAATGACAGCTGGATGTGGCATAAGGCTGGACACTTGGGACTGAGAGGATTGGAGAGATTGGGTGAGCGAATGCAGACCCTTTCAAGCAATAATGCATGGCCCCCATTCCATGTGTCCCAACTCTCCAGGTTCAAGGGAATATTACTACAGCTATAACATGTACAGGAAACCTAGAGAATGGACACACTGTGAATACGAAAGGTTTCTAAAACTCAACGAATAGTCCCTCTCCTGGTGCTCCAGTTTGACTTTCCAACTGCCTTACTATCAATCTCCCAACTTGGAGAGACAGGCCCTTTAACCTCCTGGTTTGCACAGGTTCCCAATTTGGCAGAGGATGGAAGGGACGAGGGAGAACCCATGAGAGAGTAGCTGTTAGGCATTTGGACGGGCACATGTCACTCTAATTTCCCGGCAGGAAGAAGAATTAACCAAAGTCTCAGCCACCCACCGGGAACCAGTATAGGACAGGATCCAAAATTTTGGACTTGCGTTCAGCTCACAAAAAACGAGTTAAGAAATGGAGCTCAGGGGCACAGCAATTCACAAACTGGCAGAGTGATAAAGGACAACTATCGTCCAAAAATCTGTTGAGGGAAGTCAACGAGGCGGACTTGAAAGTGAGGCAAAATAGCAGGAAACAGATTTCAAGAGGTACGTTGGAATCGCCTGTAAAGCACAGGAAGAGGGGCACAACTTGGACAATGGTGCACTTGGCCAAAAAGGGCGTATGCGTTTTCTCCTGAATATATTCAGGAGAAAACGCATACGCCCTTTTTGGCCAAGCAAGCAAGCGGGCAATGCAAATCTGCACTACAAAGAAGTATCACTTCCCACCGGTCAAAAGGGACATCCACAAAATGTGTAAAAACCAGAAAGGCAAGACAGGCCCTGGAGAACAGGGAGCCTTGTTATGCTGATGGGCGGGATGTAAATTGCCAACTGCCTCACTGGAGGAGTGCATTGTGTTCCCTAAAACAAGTAAACAACAGAGCTACAGAGCCAAGGCCACTTCCAGTCTAGGGAATATACATGGGGAAAACTGAAAATCAATAAGAAAGAGCCACCTCCAAATTTAGGGCTGCACTGGCTACAAGAACCTCAACTTGGGTACACCTTAAATATCCCAGGAAATATAAAAATGGTTCAAAACATTGTGGTACTTACGTACGATGGAATATCCCTCAGCCATGAAATCAATGTCATAAGACCAGTAGCAGCAAAGTGAGTGGATTCAGGTACGATGATTCTAAGTGAAATAAGTCACACAGAAAAAGAAACTTATCATAAGATATCACTTATGAAGATCCTGTAAACATGGCTACACGTGAACTGAGTTAGGAAAGAGAACAGAGTCTCACATTTAGAAAACACTCTTATGCCTGCATAAAGGGGAAGGAGAGGTGGGGTGATGCATAAAACCAGAGTTTGAAATAAGCACAGGGACCGTTTCAAAAACCAACTTTGGAATTGACAAGACCGACACCTTCCTCAGTGAAAGAGACTCAAAACCCCATATATCCCACAGAGGAATATATCTGACTAGTAAGAATCTTAAAACCTATGTATTGATATGACTCCATAAGGGAATCAAGTGTGTCTAGAGTGGCATAAACATGGCAGCGAGAATCAGCTCAAACCCACTATAAAAAGGAATTTCAAAAGCAAAACCAAAAAACAGGGAAATTCTTTACAATTCCTTCAGGGTGTCTGAGGAAACCTGGAAAGACCCTATCTACAATGACAGCTGGATGTGGCATAAGGCTGGACACTTGGGACTGAGAGGATTGGTGAGATTGGGTGAGCAAATGCAGACCCTTTCAAGCAATAATGCATGGCCCCCATTCCATGGGTCCCAACTCTCCAGGTTCAAGGGAATATTACTACAGCTATAACATGTACAGGAAACCTAGAGAATGGACACACAGTGAATACGAAAGGTTTCTAAAACTCAACGAATAGTCCCTCTCCTGGTGCTCCAGTTTGACTTTCCAACTGCCTTACTATCAATCTCCCAACTTGGAGAGACAGGCCCTTTAACCTCCTGGTTTGCACAGGTTCCCAATTTGGCAGAGGATGGAAGGGACGAGGGAGAACCCATGAGAGAGTAGCTGTTAGGCATTTGGACGGGCACATGTCACTCTAATTTCCCGGCAGGAAGAAGAATTAACCAAAGTCTCAGCCACCCACCGGGAACCAGTATAGGACATAATCCAAAATTTTGGACTTGCGTTCAGCTCACAAAAAACGAGTTGAGAAATGGAGCTCAGGGGCACAGCAATTCACAAACTGGCAGAGTGATAAAGGACAACTATCGTCCAAAAATCTGTTGAGGGAAGTCAACGAGGCGGACTTGAAAGTGAGGCAAAATAGCAGGAAACAGATTTCAAGAGGTACGCTGGAATCGCCTGTAAAGCACAGGAAGAGGGGCACAACTTGGACAATGGTGCACTTGGCCAAAAAGGGCATATGCGTTTTCTCCTGAATATATTCAGGAGAAAACGCATATGCCCTTTTTGGCCAAGCAAGCAAGCGGGCAATGCAAATCTGCACTACAAAGAAGTATCACTTCCCACCGGTCAAAAGGGACATCCACAAAATGTGTAAAAACCAGAAAGGCAAGACAGGCCCTGGAGAACAGGGAGCCTTGTTATGCTGATGGGCGGGATGTAAATTGCCAACTGCCTCACTGGAGGAGTGCATTGTGTTCCCTAAAACAAGTAAACAACAGAGCTACAGAGCCAAGGCCACTTCCAGTCTAGGGAATATACCTGGGGAAAACTGAAAATCAATAAGAAAGAGCCACCTCCAAATTTAGGGCTGCACTGGCTACAAGAACCTCAACTTGGGTACACCTTAAATATCCCAGGAAATATAAAAATGGTTCAAAACATTGTGGTACTTACGTACGATGGAATATCCCTCAGCCATGAAATCAATGTCATAAGACCAGTAGCAGCAAAGTGAGTGGATTCAGGTACGATGATTCTAAGTGAAATAAGTCACACAGAAAAAGAAACTTATCATAAGATATCACTTATGAAGATCCTGTAAACATGGCTACACGTGAACTGAGTTAGGAAAGAGAACAGAGTCTCACATTTAGAAAACACTCTTATGCCTGCATAAAGGGGAAGGAGAGGTGGGGTGATGCATAAAACCAGAGTTTGATATAAGCACAGGGACCGTTTCAAAAACCAACTTTGGAATTGACAAGACCGACACCTTCCTCAGTGAAAGAGACTCAAAACCCCATATTTGCCACAGAGGAATATATCTGACTAGTAAGAATCTTAAAACCTATGTATTGATATGTCTCCATAAGGGAATCAAGTGTGTCTAGAGTGGCATAAACATGGCAGCGAGAATCAGCTCAAACCCAGTATAAAAAGGAATTTCAAAAGCAAAACCAAAAAACAGGGAAATTCTTTACAATTCCTTCAGGGTGTCTGAGGAAACCTGGAAAGACCCTATCTACAATGACAGCTGGATGTGGCATAAGGCTGGACACTTGGGACTGAGAGGATTGGAGAGATTGGGTGAGCAAATGCAGACCCTTTCAAGCAATAATGCATGGCCCCCATTCCATGGGTCCCAACTCTCCAGGTTCAAGGGAATATTACTACAGCTATAACATGTACAGGAAACCTAGAGAATGGACACACTGTGAATACGAAAGGTTTCTAAAACTCAACGAATAGTCCCTCTCCTGGTGCTCCAGTTTGACTTTCCAACTGCCTTACTATCAATCTCCCAACTTGGAGAGACAGGCCCTTTAACCTCCTGGTTTGCACAGGTTCCCAATTTGGCAGAGGATGGAAGGGACGAGGGAGAACCCATGAGAGAGTAGCTGTTAGGCATTTGGACGGGCACATGTCACTCTAATTTCCCGGCAGGAAGAAGAATTAACCAAAGTCTCAGCCACCCACCGGGAACCAGTATAGGACATGATCCAAAATTTTGGACTTGCGTTCAGCTCACAAAAAACGACTTGAGAAATGGAGCTCAGGGGCACAGCAATTCACAAACTGGCAGAGTGATAAAGGACAACTATCGTCCAAAAATCTGTTGAGGGAAGTCAACGAGGCGGACTTGAAAGCGAGGCAAAATAGCAGGAAACAGATTTCAAGAGGTACGCTGGAATCGACTGTAAAGCACAGGAAGAGGGGCACAACTTGGACAATGGTGCACTTGGCCAAAAAGGGCATATGCGTTTTCTCCTGAATATATTCAGGAGAAAACGCATATGCCCTTTTTGGCCAAGCAAGCAAGCGGGCAATGCAAATCTGCACTACAAAGAAGTATCACTTCCCACCGGTCAAAAGGGACATCCACAAAATGTGTAAAAACCAGAAAGGCAAGACAGGCCCTGGAGAACAGGGAGCCTTGTTATGCTGATGGGCGGGATGTAAATTGCCAACTGCCTCACTGGAGGAGTGCATTGTGTTCCCTAAAACAAGTAAACAACAGAGCTACAGAGCCAAGGCCACTTCCAGTCTAGGGAATATACCTGGGGAAAACTGAAAATCAATAAGAAAGAGCCACCTCCAAATTTAGGGCTGCACTGGCTACAAGAACCTCAACTTGGGTACACCTTAAATATCCCAGGAAATATAAAAATGGTTCAAAACATTGTGGTACTTACGTACGATGGAATATCCCTCAGCCATGAAATCAATGTCATAAGACCAGTAGCAGCAAAGTGAGTGGATTCAGGTACGATGATTCTAAGTGAAATAAGTCACACAGAAAAAGAAACTTATCATAAGATATCACTTATGAAGATCCTGTAAACATGGCTACACGTGAACTGAGTTAGGAAAGAGAACAGAGTCTCACATTTAGAAAACACTCTTATGCCTGCATAAAGGGGAAGGAGAGGTGGGGTGATGCATAAAACCAGAGTTTGATATAAGCACAGGGACCGTTTCAAAAACCAACTTTGGAATTGACAAGACCGACACCTTCCTCAGTGAAAGAGACTCAAAACCACATATTTGCCACAGAGGAATATATATGACTAGTAAGAATCTTAAAACCTATGTATTGATATGTCTCCATAAGGGAATCAAGTGTGTCTAGAGTGGCATAAACATGGCAGCGAGAATCAGCTCAAACCCAGTATAAAAAGGAATTTCAAAAGCAAAACCAAAAAACAGGGAAATTCTTTACAATTCCTTCAGGGTGTCTGAGGAAACCTGGAAAGACCCTATCTACAATGACAGCTGGATGTGGCATAAGGCTGGACACTTGGGACTGAGAGGATTGGAGAGATTGGGTGAGCAAATGCAGACCCTTTCAAGCAATAATGCATGGCCCCCATTCCATGGGTCCCAACTCTCCAGGTTCAAGGGAATATTACTACAGCTATAACATGTACAGGAAACCTAGAGAATGGACACACTGTGAATACGAAAGGTTTCTAAAACTCAACGAATAGTCCCTCTCCTGGTGCTCCAGTTTGACTTTCCAACTGCCTTACTATCAATCTCCCAACTTGGAGAGACAGGCCCTTTAACCTCCTGGTTTGCACAGGTTCCCAATTTGGCAGAGGATGGAAGGGACGAGGGAGAACCCATGAGAGAGTAGCTGTTAGGCATTTGGACGGGCACATGTCACTCTAATTTCCCGGCAGGAAGAAGAATTAACCAAAGTCTCAGCCACCCACCGGGAACCAGTATAGGACATGATCCAAAATTTTGGACTTGCGTTCAGCTCACAAAAAACGACTTGAGAAATGGAGCTCAGGGGCACAGCAATTCACAAACTGGCAGAGTGATAAAGGACAACTATCGTCCAAAAATCTGTTGAGGGAAGTCAACGAGGCGGACTTGAAAGCGAGGCAAAATAGCAGGAAACAGATTTCAAGAGGTACGCTGGAATCGACTGTAAAGCACAGGAAGAGGGGCACAACTTGGACAATGGTGCACTTGGCCAAAAAGGGCGTATGCGTTTTCTCCTGAATATATTCAGGAGAAAACACATACGCCCTTTTTGGCCAAGCAAGCAAGCGGGCAATGCAAATCTGCACTACAAAGAAGTATCACTTCCCACCGGTCAAAAGGGACATCCACAAAATGTGTAAAAACCAGAAAGGCAAGACAGGCCCTGGAGAACTGGGAGCCTTGTTATGCTGATGGGCGGGATGTAAACTGCCAACTGCCTCACTGGAGGAGTGCATTGTGTTCCCTAAAACAAGTAAACAACAGAGCTACAGAGCCAAGGCCACTTCCAGTCTAGGGAATATACCTTGGGAAAACTGAAAATCAATAAGAAGGAGCCACCTCCAAATTTAGGGCTGCACTGACTACAAGAACCTCAACTTGGGTACACCTTAAATATCCCAGGAAATATAAAAATGGTTCAAAACATTGTGGTACTTACGTATGATGGAATATCCCTCAGCGATGAAATCAATGTCATAAGACCAGTAGCAGCAAAGTGAGTGGATTCAGGTACGATGATTCTAAGTGAAATAAGTCACACAGAAAAAGAAACTTATCATAAGATATCACTTATGAAGATCCTGTAAACATGGCTACACGTGAACTGAGTTAGGAAAGAGAACAGAGTCTCACATTTAGAAAACACTCTTATGCCTGCATAAAGGGGAAGGAGAGGTGGGGTGATGCATAAAACCAGAGTTTGATATAAGCACAGGGACCGTTTCAAAAACCAACTTTGGAATTGACAAGACCGACACCTTCCTCAGTGAAAGAGACTCAAAACCCCATATATCCCACAGAGGCATATATCTGACTAGTAAGAATCTTAAAACCTATGTATTGATATGACTCCATAAGGGAATCAAGTGTGTCTAGAGTGGCATAAACATGGCAGCGAGAATCAGCTCAAACCCACTATAAAAAGGAATTTCAAAAGCAAAACCAAAAAACAGGGAAATTCTTTACAATTCCTTCAGGGTGTCTGAGGAAACCTGGAAAGACCCTATCTACAATGACAGCTGGATGTGGCATAAGGCTGGACACTTGGGACTGAGAGGATTGGTGAGATTGGGTGAGCAAATGCAGACCCTTTCAAGCAATAATGCATGGCCCCCATTCCATGGGTCCCAACTCTCCAGGTTCAAGGGAATATTACTACAGCTATAACATGTACAGGAAACCTAGAGAATGGACACACTGTGAATACGAAAGGTTTCTAAAACTCAACGAATAGTCCCTCTCCTGGTGCTCCAGTTTGACTTTCCAACTGCCTTACTATCAATCTCCCAACTTGGAGAGACAGGCCCTTTAACCTCCTGGTTTGCACAGGTTCCCAATTTGGCAGAGGATGGAAGGGACGAGGGAGAACCCATGAGAGAGTAGCTGTTAGGCATTTGGACGGGCACATGTCACTCTAATTTCCCGGCAGGAAGAAGAATTAACCAAAGTCTCAGCCACCCACCGGGAACCAGTATAGGACATAATCCAAAATTTTGGACTTGCGTTCAGCTCACAAAAAACGACTTGAGAAATGGAGCTCAGGGGCACAGCAATTCACAAACTGGCAGAGTGATAAAGGACAACTATCGTCCAAAAATCTGTTGAGGGAAGTCAACGAGGCGGACTTGAAAGTGAGGCAAAATAGCAGGAAACAGATTTCAAGAGGTACGCTGGAATCGCCTGTAAAGCACAGGAAGAGGGGCACAACTTGGACAATGGTGCACTTGGCCAAAAAGGGCGTATGCGTTTTCTCCTGAATATATTCAGGAGAAAACGCATACGCCCTTTTTGGCCAAGCAAGCAAGCGGGCAATGCAAATCTGCACTACAAAGAAGTATCACTTCCCACCGGTCAAAAGGGACATCCACAAAATGTGTAAAAACCAGAAAGGCAAGACAGGCCCTGGAGAACAGGGAGCCTTGTTATGCTGATGGGCGGGATGTAAATTGCCAACTGCCTCACTGGAGGAGTGCATTGTGTTCCCTAAAACAAGTAAACAACAGAGCTACAGAGCCAAGGCCACTTCCAGTCTAGGGAATATACCTGGGGAAAACTGAAAATCAATAAGAAAGAGCCACCTCCAAATTTAGGGCTGCACTGGCTACAAGAACCTCAACTTGGGTACACCTTAAATATCCCAGGAAATATAAAAATGGTTCAAAACATTGTGGTACTTACGTACGATGGAATATCCCTCAGCCATGAAATCAATGTCATAAGACCAGTAGCAGCAAAGTGAGTGGATTCAGGTACGATGATTCTAAGTGAAATAAGTCACACAGAAAAAGAAACTTATCATAAGATATCACTTATGAAGATCCTGTAAACATGGCTACACGTGAACTGAGTTAGGAAAGAGAACAGAGTCTCACATTTAGAAAACACTCTTATGCCTGCATAAAGGGGAAGGAGAGGTGGGGTGATGCATAAAACCAGAGTTTGATATAAGCACAGGGACCGTTTCAAAAACCAACTTTGGAATTGACAAGACCGACACCTTCCTCAGTGAAAGAGACTCAAAACCCCATATTTCCCACAGAGGAATATATCTGACTAGTAAGAATCTTAAAACCTATGTATTGATATGTCTCCATAAGGGAATCAAGTGTGTCTAGAGTGGCATAAACATGGCAGCGAGAATCAGCTCAAACCCAGTATAAAAAGGAATTTCAAAAGCAAAACCAAAAAACAGGGAAATTCTTTACAATTCCTTCAGGGTGTCTGAGGAAACCTGGAAAGACCCTATCTACAATGACAGCTGGATGTGGCATAAGGCTGGACACTTGGGACTGAGAGGATTGGAGAGATTGGGTGAGCAAATGCAGACCCTTTCAAGCAATAATGCATGGCCCCCATTCCATGTGTCCCAACTCTCCAGGTTCAAGGGAATATTACTACAGCTATAACATGTACAGGAAACCTAGAGAATGGACACACTGTGAATACGAAAGGTTTCTAAAACTCAACGAATAGTCCCTCTCCTGGTGCTCCAGTTTGACTTTCCAACTGCCTTACTATCAATCTCCCAACTTGGAGAGACAGGCCCTTTAACCTCCTGGTTTGCACAGGTTCCCAATTTGCCAGAGGATGGAAGGGACGAGGGAGAACCCATGAGAGAGTAGCTGTTAGGCATTTGGACGGGCACATGTCACTCTAATTTCCCGGCAGGAAGAAGAATTAACCAAAGTCTCAGCCACCCACCGGGAACCAGTATAGGACAGGATCCAAAATTTTGGACTTGCGTTCAGCTCACAAAAAACGAGTTGAGAAATGGAGCTCAGGGGCACAGCAATTCACAAACTGGCAGAGTGATAAAGGACAACTATCGTCCAAAAATCTGTTGAGGGAAGTCAACGAGGCGGACTTGAAAGCGAGGCAAAATAGCAGGAAACAGATTTCAAGAGGTACCTTGGAATCGCCTGTAAAGCACAGGAAGAGGGGCACAACTTGGACAATGGTGCACTTGGCCAAAAAGGGCGTATGCGTTTTCTCCTGAATATATTCAGGAGAAAACGCATACGCCCTTTTTGGCCAAGCAAGCAAGCGGGCAATGCAAATCTGCACTACAAAGAAGTATCACTTCCCACCGGTCAAAAGGGACATCCACAAAATGTGTAAAAACCAGAAAGGCAAGACAGGCCCTGGAGAACTGGGAGCCTTGTTATGCTGATGGGCGGGATGTAAATTGCCAACTGCCTCACTGGAGGAGTGCATTGTGTTCCCTAAAACAAGTAAACAAAAGAGCTACAGAGCCAAGGCCACTTCCAGTCTAGGGAATATACCTGGGGAAAACTGAAAATCAATAAGAAAGAGCCACCTCCAAATTTAGGGCTGCACTGGCTACAAGAACCTCAACTTGGGTACACCTTAAATATCCCAGGAAATATAAAAATGGTTCAAAACATTGTGGTACTTACGTACGATGGAATATCCCTCAGCCATGAAATCAATGTCATAAGACCAGTAGCAGCAAAGTGAGTGGATTCAGGTACGATGATTCTAAGTGAAATAAGTCACACAGAAAAAGAAACTTATCATAAGATATCACTTATGAAGATCCTGTAAACATGGCTACACGTGAACTGAGTTAGGAAAGAGAACAGAGTCTCACATTTAGAAAACACTCTTATGCCTGCATAAAGGGGAAGGAGAGGTGGGGTGATGCATAAAACCAGAGTTTGATATAAGCACAGGGACCGTTTCAAAAACCAACTTTGGAATTGACAAGACCGACACCTTCCTCAGTGAAAGAGACTCAAAACCCCATATTTCCCACAGAGGAATATATCTGACTAGTAAGAATCTTAAAACCTATGTATTGATATGTCTCCATAAGGGAATCAAGTGTGTCTAGAGTGGCATAAACATGGCAGCGAGAATCAGCTCAAACCCACTATAAAAAGGAATTTCAAAAGCAAAACCAAAAAACAGGGAAATTCTTTACAATTCCTTCAGGGTGTCTGAGGAAACCTGGAAAGACCCTATCTACAATGACAGCTGGATGTGGCATAAGGCTGGACACTTGGGACTGAGAGGATTGGTGAGATTGGGTGAGCAAATGCAGACCCTTTCAAGCAATAATGCATGGCCCCCATTCCATGGGTCCCAACTCTCCAGGTTCAAGGGAATATTACTACAGCTATAACATGTACAGGAAACCTAGAGAATGGACACACTGTGAATACGAAAGGTTTCTAAAACTCAACGAATAGTCCCTCTCCTGGTGCTCCAGTTTGACTTTCCAACTGCCTTACTATCAATCTCCCAACTTGGAGAGACAGGCCCTTTAACCTCCTGGTTTGCACAGGTTCCCAATTTGCCAGAGGATGGAAGGGACGAGGGAGAACCCATGAGAGAGTAGCTGTTAGGCATTTGGACGGGCACATGTCACTCTAATTTCCCGGCAGGAAGAAGAATTAACCAAAGTCTCAGCCACCCACCGGGAACCAGTATAGGACAGGATCCAAAATTTTGGACTTGCGTTCAGCTCACAAAAAACGAGTTGAGAAATGGAGCTCAGGGGCACAGCAATTCACAAACTGGCAGAGTGATAAAGGACAACTATCGTCCAAAAATCTGTTGAGGGAAGTCAACGAGGCGGACTTGAAAGTGAGGCAAAATAGCAGGAAACAGATTTCAAGAGGTACGTTGGAATCGCCTGTAAAGCACAGGAAGAGGGGCACAACTTGGACAATGGTGCACTTGGCCAAAAAGGGCGTATGCGTTTTCTCCTGAATATATTCAGGAGAAAACGCATACGCCCTTTTTGGCCAAGCAAGCAAGCGGGCAATGCAAATCTGCACTACAAAGAAGTATCACTTCCCACCGGTCAAAAGGGACATCCACAAAATGTGTAAAAACCAGAAAGGCAAGACAGGCCCTGGAGAACAGGGAGCCTTGTTATGCTGATGGGCGGGATGTAAATTGCCAACTGCCTCACTGGAGGAGTGCATTGTGTTCCCTAAAACAAGTAAACAACAGAGCTACAGAGCCAAGGCCACTTCCAGTCTAGGGAATATACCTGGGGAAAACTGAAAATCAATAAGAAAGAGCCACCTCCAAATTTAGGGCTGCACTGGCTACAAGAACCTCAACTTGGGTACACCTTAAATATCCCAGGAAATATAAAAATGGTTCAAAACATTGTGGTACTTACGTACGATGGAATATCCCTCAGCCATGAAATCAATGTCATAAGACCAGTAGCAGCAAAGTGAGTGGATTCAGGTACGATGATTCTAAGTGAAATAAGTCACACAGAAAAAGAAACTTATCATAAGATATCACTTATGAAGATCCTGTAAACATGGCTACACGTGAACTGAGTTAGGAAAGAGAACAGAGTCTCACATTTAGAAAACACTCTTATGCCTGCATAAAGGGGAAGGAGAGGTGGGGTGATGCATAAAACCAGAGTTTGATATAAGCACAGGGACCGTTTCAAAAACCAACTTTGGAATTGACAAGACCGACACCTTCCTCAGTGAAAGAGACTCAAAACCCCATATTTGCCACAGAGGAATATATCTGACTAGTAAGAATCTTAAAACCTATGTATTGATATGTCTCCATAAGGGAATCAAGTGTGTCTAGAGTGGCATAAACATGGCAGCGAGAATCAGCTCAAACCCAGTATAAAAAGGAATTTCAAAAGCAAAACCAAAAAACAGGGAAATTCTTTACAATTCCTTCAGGGTGTCTGAGGAAACCTGGAAAGACCCTATCTACAATGACAGCTGGATGTGGCATAAGGCTGGACACTTGGGACTGAGAGGATTGGAGAGATTGGGTGAGCAAATGCAGACCCTTTCAAGCAATAATGCATGGCCCCCATTCCATGGGTCCCAACTCTCCAGGTTCAAGGGAATATTACTACAGCTATAACATGTACAGGAAACCTAGAGAATGGACACACTGTGAATACGAAAGGTTTCTAAAACTCAACGAATAGTCCCTCTCCTGGTGCTCCAGTTTGACTTTCCAACTGCCTTACTATCAATCTCCCAACTTGGAGAGACAGGCCCTTTAACCTCCTGGTTTGCACAGTTTCCCAATTTGCCAGAGGATGGAAGGGACGAGGGAGAACCCATGAGAGAGTAGCTGTTAGGCATTTGGACGGGCACATGTCACTCTAATTTCCCGGCAGGAAGAAGAATTAACCAAAGTCTCAGCCACCCACCGGGAACCAGTATAGGACAGGATCCAAAATTTTGGACTTGCGTTCAGCTCACAAAAAACGAGTTGAGAAATGGAGCTCAGGGGCACAGCAATTCACAAACTGGCAGAGTGATAAAGGACAACTATCGTCCAAAAATCTGTTGAGGGAAGTCAACGAGGCGGACTTGAAAGCGAGGCAAAATAGCAGGAAACAGATTTCAAGAGGTACCTTGGAATCGCCTGTAAAGCACAGGAAGAGGGGCACAACTTGGACAATGGTGCAATTGGCCAAAAAGGGCGTATGCGCTTTCTCCTGAATATATTCAGGAGAAAACGCATACGCCCTTTTTGGCCAAGCAAGCAAGCGGGCAATGCAAATCTGCACTACAAAGAAGTATCACTTCCCACCGGTCAAAAGGGACATCCACAAAATGTGTAAAAACCAGAAAGGCAAGACAGGCCCTGGAGAACTGGGAGCCTTGTTATGCTGATGGGCGGGATGTAAATTGCCAACTGCCTCACTGGAGGAGTGCATTGTGTTCCCTAAAACAAGTAAACAACAGAGCTACAGAGCCAAGGCCACTTCCAGTCTAGGGAATATACCTGGGGAAAACTGAAAATCAATAAGAAAGAGCCACCTCCAAATTTAGGGCTGCACTGGCTACAAGAACCTCAACTTGGGTACACCTTAAATATCCCAGGAAATATAAAAATGGTTCAAAACATTGTGGTACTTACGTACGATGGAATATCCCTCAGCCATGAAATCAATGTCATAAGACCAGTAGCAGCAAAGTGAGTGGATTCAGGAACGATGATTCTAAGTGAAATAATTCACACAGAAAAAGAAACTTATCATAAGATATCACTTATGAAGATCCTGTAAACATGGCTACACGTGAACTGAGTTAGGAAAGAGAACAGAGTCTCACATTTAGAAAACACTCTTATGCCTGCATAAAGGGGAAGGAGAGGTGGGGTGATGCATAAAACCAGAGTTTGATATAAGCACAGGGACCGTTTCAAAAACCAACTTTGGAATTGACAAGACCGACACCTTCCTCAGTGAAAGAGACTCAAAACCCCATATTTCCCACAGAGGAATATATCTGACTAGTAAGAATCTTAAAACCTATGTATTGATATGTCTCCATAAGGGAATCAAGTGTGTCTAGAGTGGCATAAACATGGCAGCGAGAATCAGCTCAAACCCACTATAAAAAGGAATTTCAAAAGCAAAACCAAAAAACAGGGAAATTCTTTACAATTCCTTCAGGGTGTCTGAGGAAACCTGGAAAGACCCTATCTACAATGACAGCTGGATGTGGCATAAGGCTGGACACTTGGGACTGAGAGGATTGGTGAGATTGGGTGAGCAAATGCAGACCCTTTCAAGCAATAATGCATGGCCCCCATTCCATGGGTCCCAACTCTCCAGGTTCAAGGGAATATTACTACAGCTATAACATGTACAGGAAACCTAGAGAATGGACACACTGTGAATACGAAAGGTTTCTAAAACTCAACGAATAGTCCCTCTCCTGGTGCTCCAGTTTGACTTTCCAACTGCCTTACTATCAATCTCCCAACTTGGAGAGACAGGCCCTTTAACCTCCTGGTTTGCACAGGTTCCCAATTTGCCAGAGGATGGAAGGGACGAGGGAGAACCCATGAGAGAGTAGCTGTTAGGCATTTGGACGGGCACATGTCACTCTAATTTCCCGGCAGGAAGAAGAATTAACCAAAGTCTCAGCCACCCACCGGGAACCAGTATAGGACAGGATCCAAAATTTTGGACTTGCGTTCAGCTCACAAAAAACGAGTTGAGAAATGGAGCTCAGGGGCACAGCAATTCACAAACTGGCAGAGTGATAAAGGACAACTATCGTCCAAAAATCTGTTGAGGGAAGTCAACGAGGCGGACTTGAAAGCGAGGCAAAATAGCAGGAAACAGATTTCAAGAGGTACCTTGGAATCGCCTGTAAAGCACAGGAAGAGGGGCACAACTTGGACAATGGTGCACTTGGCCAAAAAGGGCGTATGCGCTTTCTCCTGAATATATTCAGGAGAAAACGCATACGCCCTTTTTGGCCAAGCAAGCAAGCGGGCAATGCAAATCTGCACTACAAAGAAGTATCACTTCCCACCGGTCAAAAGGGACATCCACAAAATGTGTAAAAACCAGAAAGGCAAGACAGGCCCTGGAGAACTGGGAGCCTTGTTATGCTGATGGGCGGGATGTAAATTGCCAACTGCCTCACTGGAGGAGTGCATTGTGTTCCCTAAAACAAGTAAACAACAGAGCTACAGAGCCAAGGCCACTTCCAGTCTAGGGAATATACCTGGGGAAAACTGAAAATCAATAAGAAAGAGCCACCTCCAAATTTAGGGCTGCACTGGCTACAAGAACCTCAACTTGGGTACACCTTAAATATCCCAGGAAATATAAAAATGGTTCAAAACATTGTGGTACTTACGTACGATGGAATATCCCTCAGCCATGAAATCAATGTCATAAGACCAGTAGCAGCAAAGTGAGTGGATTCAGGAACGATGATTCTAAGTGAAATAATTCACACAGAAAAAGAAACTTATCATAAGATATCACTTATGAAGATCCTGTAAACATGGCTACACGTGAACTGAGTTAGGAAAGAGAACAGAGTCTCACATTTAGAAAACACTCTTATGCCTGCATAAAGGGGAAGGAGAGGTGGGGTGATGCATAAAACCAGAGTTTGATATAAGCACAGGGACCGTTTCAAAAACCAACTTTGGAATTGACAAGACCGACACCTTCCTCAGTGAAAGAGACTCAAAACCCCATATTTGCCACAGAGGAATATATCTGACTAGTAAGAATCTTAAAACCTATGTATTGATATGTCTCCATAAGGGAATCAAGTGTGTCTAGAGTGGCATAAACATGGCAGCGAGAATCAGCTCAAACCCAGTATAAAAAGGAATTTCAAAAGCAAAACCAAAAAACAGGGAAATTCTTTACAATTCCTTCAGGGTGTCTGAGGAAACCTGGAAAGACCCTATCTACAATGACAGCTGGATGTGGCATAAGGCTGGACACTTGGGACTGAGAGGATTGGAGAGATTGGGTGAGCAAATGCAGACCCTTTCAAGCAATAATGCATGGCCCCCATTCCATGGGTCCCAACTCTCCAGGTTCAAGGGAATATTACTACAGCTATAACATGTACAGGAAACCTAGAGAATGGACACACTGTGAATACGAAAGGTTTCTAAAACTCAACGAATAGTCCCTCTCCTGGTGCTCCAGTTTGACTTTCCAACTGCCTTACTATCAATCTCCCAACTTGGAGAGACAGGCCCTTTAACCTCCTGGTTTGCACAGTTTCCCAATTTGCCAGAGGATGGAAGGGACGAGGGAGAACCCATGAGAGAGTAGCTGTTAGGCATTTGGACGGGCACATGTCACTCTAATTTCCCGGCAGGAAGAAGAATTAACCAAAGTCTCAGCCACCCACCGGGAACCAGTATAGGACAGGATCCAAAATTTTGGACTTGCGTTCAGCTCACAAAAAACGAGTTGAGAAATGGAGCTCAGGGGCACAGCAATTCACAAACTGGCAGAGTGATAAAGGACAACTATCGTCCAAAAATCTGTTGAGGGAAGTCAACGAGGCGGACTTGAAAGCGAGGCAAAATAGCAGGAAACAGATTTCAAGAGGTACCTTGGAATCGCCTGTAAAGCACAGGAAGAGGGGCACAACTTGGACAATGGTGCAATTGGCCAAAAAGGGCGTATGCGCTTTCTCCTGAATATATTCAGGAGAAAACGCATACGCCCTTTTTGGCCAAGCAAGCAAGCGGGCAATGCAAATCTGCACTACAAAGAAGTATCACTTCCCACCGGTCAAAAGGGACATCCACAAAATGTGTAAAAACCAGAAAGGCAAGACAGGCCCTGGAGAACTGGGAGCCTTGTTATGCTGATGGGCGGGATGTAAATTGCCAACTGCCTCACTGGAGGAGTGCATTGTGTTCCCTAAAACAAGTAAACAACAGAGCTACAGAGCCAAGGCCACTTCCAGTCTAGGGAATATACCTGGGGAAAACTGAAAATCAATAAGAAAGAGCCACCTCCAAATTTAGGGCTGCACTGGCTACAAGAACCTCAACTTGGGTACACCTTAAATATCCCAGGAAATATAAAAATGGTTCAAAACATTGTGGTACTTACGTACGATGGAATATCCCTCAGCCATGAAATCAATGTCATAAGACCAGTAGCAGCAAAGTGAGTGGATTCAGGAACGATGATTCTAAGTGAAATAATTCACACAGAAAAAGAAACTTATCATAAGATATCACTTATGAAGATCCTGTAAACATGGCTACACGTGAACTGAGTTAGGAAAGAGAACAGAGTCTCACATTTAGAAAACACTCTTATGCCTGCATAAAGGGGAAGGAGAGGTGGGGTGATGCATAAAACCAGAGTTTGATATAAGCACAGGGACCGTTTCAAAAACCAACTTTGGAATTGACAAGACCGACACCTTCCTTAGTGAAAGAGACTCAAAACCCCATATTTCCCACAGAGGAATATATCTGACTAGTAAGAATCTTAAAACCTATGTATTGATATGTCTCCATAAGGGAATCAAGTGTGTCTAGAGTGGCATAAACATGGCAGCGAGAATCAGCTCAAACCCAGTATAAAAAGGAATTTCAAAAGCAAAACCAAAAAACAGGGAAATTCTTTACAATTCCTTCAGGGTGTCTGAGGAAACCTGGAAAGACCCTATCTACAATGACAGCTGGATGTGGCATAAGGCTGGACACTTGGGACTGAGAGGATTGGAGAGATTGGGTGAGCAAATGCAGACCCTTTCAAGCAATAATGCATGGCCCCCATTCCATGGGTCCCAACTCTCCAGGTTCAAGGGAATATTACTACAGCTATAACATGTACAGGAAACCTAGAGAATGGACACACTGTGAATACGAAAGGTTTCTAAAACTCAACGAATAGTCCCTCTCCTGGTGCTCCAGTTTGACTTTCCAACTGCCTTACTATCAATCTCCCAACTTGGAGAGACAGGCCCTTTAACCTCCTGGTTTGCACAGGTTCCCAATTTGCCAGAGGATGGAAGGGACGAGGGAGAACCCATGAGAGAGTAGCTGTTAGGCATTTGGACGGGCACATGTCACTCTAATTTCCCGGCAGGAAGAAGAATTAACCAAAGTCTCAGCCACCCACCGGGAACCAGTATAGGACAGGATCCAAAATTTTGGACTTGCGTTCAGCTCACAAAAAACGAGTTGAGAAATGGAGCTCAGGGGCACAGCAATTCACAAACTGGCAGAGTGATAAAGGACAACTATCGTCCAAAAATCTGTTGAGGGAAGTCAACGAGGCGGACTTGAAAGCGAGGCAAAATAGCAGGAAACAGATTTCAAGAGGTACCTTGGAATCGCCTGTAAAGCACAGGAAGAGGGGCACAACTTGGACAATGGTGCACTTGGCCAAAAAGGGCGTATGCGCTTTCTCCTGAATATATTCAGGAGAAAACGCATACGCCCTTTTTGGCCAAGCAAGCAAGCGGGCAATGCAAATCTGCACTACAAAGAAGTATCACTTCCCACCGGTCAAAAGGGACATCCACAAAATGTGTAAAAACCAGAAAGGCAAGACAGGCCCTGGAGAACTGGGAGCCTTGTTATGCTGATGGGCGGGATGTAAATTGCCAACTGCCTCACTGGAGGAGTGCATTGTGTTCCCTAAAACAAGTAAACAACAGAGCTACAGAGCCAAGGCCACTTCCAGTCTAGGGAATATACCTGGGGAAAACTGAAAATCAATAAGAAAGAGCCACCTCCAAATTTAGGGCTGCACTGGCTACAAGAACCTCAACTTGGGTACACCTTAAATATCCCAGGAAATATAAAAATGGTTCAAAACATTGTGGTACTTACGTACGATGGAATATCCCTCAGCCATGAAATCAATGTCATAAGACCAGTAGCAGCAAAGTGAGTGGATTCAGGAACGATGATTCTAAGTGAAATAATTCACACAGAAAAAGAAACTTATCATAAGATATCACTTATGAAGATCCTGTAAACATGGCTACACGTGAACTGAGTTAGGAAAGAGAACAGAGTCTCACATTTAGAAAACACTCTTATGCCTGCATAAAGGGGAAGGAGAGGTGGGGTGATGCATAAAACCAGAGTTTGATATAAGCACAGGGACCGTTTCAAAAACCAACTTTGGAATTGACAAGACCGACACCTTCCTTAGTGAAAGAGACTCAAAACCCCATATTTCCCACAGAGGAATATATCTGACTAGTAAGAATCTTAAAACCTATGTATTGATATGTCTCCATAAGGGAATCAAGTGTGTCTAGAGTGGCATAAACATGGCAGCGAGAATCAGCTCAAACCCACTATAAAAAGGAATTTCAAAAGCAAAACCAAAAAACAGGGAAATTCTTTACAATTCCTTCAGGGTGTCTGAGGAAACCTGGAAAGACCCTATCTACAATGACAGCTGGATGTGGCATAAGGCTGGACACTTGGGACTGAGAGGATTGGTGAGATTGGGTGAGCAAATGCAGACCCTTTCAAGCAATAATGCATGGCCCCCATTCCATGGGTCCCAATTCTCCAGGTTCAAGGGAATATTACTACAGCTATAACATGTACAGGAAACCTAGAGAATGGACACACTGTGAATACGAAAGGTTTCTAAAACTCAACGAATAGTCCCTCTCCTGGTGCTCCAGTTTGACTTTCCAACTGCCTTACTATCAATCTCCCAACTTGGAGAGACAGGCCCTTTAACCTCCTGGTTTGCACAGGTTCCCAATTTGCCAGAGGATGGAAGGGACGAGGGAGAACCCATGAGAGAGTAGCTGTTAGGCATTTGGACGGGCACATGTCACTCTAATTTCCCGGCAGGAAGAAGAATTAACCAAAGTCTCAGCCACCCACCGGGAACCAGTATAGGACATAATCCAAAATTTTGGACTTGCGTTCAGCTCACAAAAAACGAGTTGAGAAATGGAGCTCAGGGGCACAGCAATTCACAAACTGGCAGAGTGATAAAGGACAACTATCGTCCAAAAATCTGTTGAGGGAAGTCAACGAGGCGGACTTGAAAGTGAGGCAAAATAGCAGGAAACAGATTTCAAGAGGTACCTTGGAATCGCCTGTAAAGCACAGGAAGAGGGGCACAACTTGGACAATGGTGCACTTGGCCAAAAAGGGCGTATGCGTTTTCTCCTGAATATATTCAGGAGAAAACGCATACGCCCTTTTTGGCCAAGCAAGCAAGCGGGCAATGCAAATCTGCACTACAAAGAAGTATCACTTCCCACCGGTCAAAAGGGACATCCACAAAATGTGTAAAAACCAGAAAGGCAAGACAGGCCCTGGAGAACAGGGAGCCTTGTTATGCTGATGGGCGGGATGTAAATTGCCAACTGCCTCACTGGAGGAGTGCATTGTGTTCCCTAAAACAAGTAAACAACAGAGCTACAGAGCCAAGGCCACTTCCAGTCTAGGGAATATACCTTGGGAAAACTGAAAATCAATAAGAAAGAGCCACCTCCAAATTTAGGGCTGCACTGACTACAAGAACCTCAACTTGGGTACACCTTAAATATCCCAGGAAATATAAAAATGATTCAAAACATTGTGGTACTTACGTACGATGGAATATCCCTCAGCCATGAAATCAATGTCATAAGACCAGTAGCAGCAAAGTGAGTGGATTCAGGTACGATGATTCTAAGTGAAATAAGTCACACAGAAAAAGAAACTTATCATAAGATATCACTTATGAAGATCCTGTAAACATGGCTACACGTGAACTGAGTTAGGAAAGAGAACAGAGTCTCACATTTAGAAAACACTCTTATGCCTGCATAAAGGGGAAGGAGAGGTGGGGTGATGCATAAAACCAGAGTTTGATATAAGCACAGGGACCGTTTCAAAAACCAACTTTGGAACTGACAAGACCGACACCTTCCTCAGTGAAAGAGACTCAAAACCCCATATTTCCCACAGAGGAATATATCTGACTAGTAAGAATCTTAAAACCTATGTCTTGATATGTCTCCATAAGGGAATCAAGTGTGTCTAGAGTGGCATAAACATGGCAGCGAGTATCAGCTCAAACCCACTATAAAAAGGAATTTCAAAAGCAAAACCAAAAAACAGGGAAATTCTTTACAATTCCTTCAGGGTGTCTGAGGAAACCTGGAAAGACCCTATCTACAATGACAGCTGGATGTGGCATAAGGCTGGACACTTGGGACTGAGAGGATTGGTGAGATTGGGTGAGCAAATGCAGACCCTTTCAAGCAATAATGCATGGCCCCCATTCCATGGGTCCCAACTCTCCAGGTTCAAGGGAATATTACTACAGCTATAACATGTACAGGAAACCTAGAGAATGGACACACTGTGAATACGAAAGGTTTCTAAAACTCAACGAATAGTCCCTCTCCTGGTGCTCCAGTTTGACTTTCCAACTGCCTTACTATCAATCTCCCAACTTGGAGAGACAGGCCCTTTAACCTCCTGGTTTGCACAGGTTCCCAATTTGCCAGAGGATGGAAGGGACGAGGGAGAACCCATGAGAGAGTAGCTGTTAGGCATTTGGACGGGCACATGTCACTCTAATTTCCCGGCAGGAAGAAGAATTAACCAAAGTCTCAGCCACCCACCGGGAACCAGTATAGGACATGATCCAAAATTTTGGACTTGCGTTCAGCTCACAAAAAAAGACTTGAGAAATGGAGCTCAGGGGCACAGCAATTCACAAACTGGCAGAGTGATAAAGGACAACTATCGTCCAAAAATCTGTTGAGGGAAGTCAACGAGGCGGACTTGAAAGCGAGGCAAAATAGCAGGAAACAGATTTCAAGAGGTACGCTGGAATCGACTGTAAAGCACAGGAAGAGGGGCACAACTTGGACAATGGTGCACTTGGCCAAAAAGGGCGTATGCGTTTTCTCCTGAATATATTCAGGAGAAAACACATACGCCCTTTTTGGCCAAGCAAGCAAGCGGGCAATGCAAATCTGCACTACAAAGAAGTATCACTTCCCACCGGTCAAAAGGGACATCCACAAAATGTGTAAAAACCAGAAAGGCAAGACAGGCCCTGGAGAACTGGGAGCCTTGTTATGCTGATGGGCGGGATGTAAACTGCCAACTGCCTCACTGGAGGAGTGCATTGTGTTCCCTAAAATAAGTAAACAACAGAGCTACAGAGCTAAGGCCACTTCCAGTCTAGGGAATATACCTTGGGAAAACTGAAAATCAATAAGAAGGAGCCACCTCCAAATTTATGGCTGCACTGACTACAAGAACCTCAACTTGGGTACACCTTAAATATCCCAGGAAATATAAAAATGGTTCAAAACATTGTGGTACTTACGTATGATGGAATATCCCTCAGCGATGAAATCAATGTCATAAGACCAGTAGCAGCAAAGTGAGTGGATTCAGGTACGATGATTCTAAGTGAAATAAGTCACACAGAAAAAGAAACTTATCATAAGATATCACTTATGAAGATCCTGTAAACATGGCTACACGTGAACTGAGTTAGGAAAGAGAACAGAGTCTCACATTTAGAAAACACTCTTATGCCTGCATAAAGGGGAAGGAGAGGTGGGGTGATGCATAAAACCAGAGTTTGATATAAGCACAGGGACCGTTCCAAAAACCAACTTTGGAATAGACAAGACCTACACCTTCCTCAGTGAAAGAGACTCAAAACCCCATATTTCCCGCAGAGGAATATATCTGACTAGTAAGAATCTTAAATCCTATGTATTGATATGTCTCCATAAGGGAATCAAGTGTGTCTAGAGTGGCATAAACATGGCAGCGAGAATCAGCTCAAACCCACTATAAAAAGGAATTTCAAAAGCAAAACCAAAAAACAGGGAAATTCTTTACAATTCCTTCAGGGTGTCTGAGGAAACCTGGAAAGACCCTGTCTACAATGACAGCTGGATGTGGCATAAGGCTGGACACTTGGGACTGAGAGGATTGGTGAGATTGGGTGAGCAAATGCAGACCCTTTCAAGCAATAATGCATGGCCCCCATTCCATGGGTCCCAACTCTCCAGGTTCAAGGGAATATTACTACAGCTATAACATGTACAGGAAACCTAGAGAATGGACACACTGTGAATATGAAAGGTTTCTAAAACTCAACGAATAGTCCCTCTCCTGGTGCTCCAGTTTGACTTTCCAACTGCCTTACTATCAATCTCCCAACTTGGAGAGACAGGCCCTTTAACCTCCTGGTTTGCACAGGTTCCCAATTTGGCAGAGGATGGAAGGGACGAGGGAGAACCCATGAGAGAGTAGCTGTTAGGCATTTGGACAGGCACATGTCACTCTAATTTCCCGGCAGGAAGAAGAATTAACCAAAGTCTCAGCCACCCACCGGGAACCAGTATAGGACATGATCCAAAATTTTGGACTTGTGTTCAGCTCACAAAAAACGAGTTGAGAAATGGAGCTCAGGGGCACAGCAATTCACAAACTGGCAGAGTGATAAAGGACAACTATCGTCCAAAAATCTGTTGAGGGAAGTCAACGAGGCAGACTTGAAAGCGAGGCAAAATAGCAGGAAACAGATTTCAAGAGGTACCTTGGAATCGCCTGTAAAGCACAGGAAGAGGGGCACAACTTGGACAATGGTGCACTTGGCCAAAAAGAGCGTATGCGTTTTCTCCTGAATATATTCAGGAGAAAACGCATACGCCCTTTTTGGCCAAGCAAGCAAGCGGGCAATGCAAATCTGCACTACAAAGAAGTATCACTTCCCACCGGTCAAAAGGGACATCCACAAAATGTGTAAAAACCAGAAAGGCAAGACAGGCCCTGGAGAACTGGGAGCCTTGTTATGCTGATGGGCGGGATGTAAATTGCCAACTGCCTCACTGGAGGAGTGCATTGTGTTCCCTAAAACAGGTAAACAGAGCTACAGAGCCAAGGCCACTTCCAGTCTTGGGAATATACCTGGGGAAAACTGGAAATCAATAAGAAAGAGCCACCTCCAAATTTAGGGCTGCACTGGCTACAAGAACCTCAACTTGGGTACACCTTAAATATCCCAGGAAATATAAAAATGGTTCAAAACATTGTGGTACTTACGTACGATGGAATATCCCTCAGCCATGAAATCAATGTCATAAGACCAGTAGCAGCAAAGTGAGTGGATTCAGGTACGATGATTCTAAGTGAAATAAGTCACACAGAAAAAGAAACTTATCATAAGATATCACTTATGAAGATCCTGTAAACATGGCTACACGTGAACTGAGTTAGGAAAGAGAACAGAGTCTCACATTTAGAAAACACTCTTATGCCTGCATAAAGGGGAAGGAGAGGTGGGGTGATGCATAAAACCAGAGTTTGATATAAGCACAGGGACCGTTTCAAAAACCAACTTTGGAATTGACAAGACCGACACCTTCCTCAGTGAAAGAGACTCAAAACCCCATATTTCCCACAGAGGAATATATCTGACTAGTAAGAATCTTAAAACCTATGTATTGATATGTCTCCATAAGGGAATCAAGTGTGTCTAGAGTGGCATAAACATGGCAGCGAGAATCAGCTCAAACCCAGTATAAAAAGGAATTTCAAAAGCAAAACCAAAAAACAGGGAAATTCTTTACAATTCCTTCAGGGTGTCTGAGGAAACCTGGAAAGACCCTATCTACAATGACAGCTGGATGTGGCATAAGGCTGGACACTTGGGACTGAGAGGATTGGAGAGATTGGGTGAGCAAATGCAGACCCTTTCAAGCAATAATGCATGGCCCCCATTCCATGGGTCCCAACTCTCCAGGTTCAAGGGAATATTACTACAGCTATAACATGTACAGGAAACCTAGAGAATGGACACACTGTGAATACGAAAGGTTTCTAAAACTCAACGAATAGTCCCTCTCCTGGTGCTCCAGTTTGACTTTCCAACTGCCTTACTATCAATCTCCCAACTTGGAGAGACAGGCCCTTTAACCTCCTGGTTTGCACAGTTTCCCAATTTGCCAGAGGATGGAAGGGACGAGGGAGAACCCATGAGAGAGTAGCTGTTAGGCATTTGGACGGGCACATGTCACTCTAATTTCCCGGCAGGAAGAAGAATTAACCAAAGTCTCAGCCACCCACCGGGAACCAGTATAGGACAGGATCCAAAATTTTGGACTTGCGTTCAGCTCACAAAAAACGAGTTGAGAAATGGAGCTCAGGGGCACAGCAATTCACAAACTGGCAGAGTGATAAAGGACAACTATCGTCCAAAAATCTGTTGAGGGAAGTCAACGAGGCGGACTTGAAAGCGAGGCAAAATAGCAGGAAACAGATTTCAAGAGGTACCTTGGAATCGCCTGTAAAGCACAGGAAGAGGGGCACAACTTGGACAATGGTGCACTTGGCCAAAAAGGGCGTATGCGCTTTCTCCTGAATATATTCAGGAGAAAACGCATACGCCCTTTTTGGCCAAGCAAGCAAGCGGGCAATGCAAATCTGCACTACAAAGAAGTATCACTTCCCACCGGTCAAAAGGGACATCCACAAAATGTGTAAAAACCAGAAAGGCAAGACAGGCCCTGGAGAACTGGGAGCCTTGTTATGCTGATGGGCGGGATGTAAATTGCCAACTGCCTCACTGGAGGAGTGCATTGTGTTCCCTAAAACAAGTAAACAACAGAGCTACAGAGCCAAGGCCACTTCCAGTCTAGGGAATATACCTGGGGAAAACTGAAAATCAATAAGAAAGAGCCACCTCCAAATTTAGGGCTGCACTGGCTACAAGAACCTCAACTTGGGTACACCTTAAATATCCCAGGAAATAGAAAAATGGTTCAAAACATTGTGGTACTTACGTACGATGGAATATCCCTCAGCCATGAAATCAATGTCATAAGACCAGTAGCAGCAAAGTGAGTGGATTCAGGAACGATGATTCTAAGTGCAATAATTCACACAGAAAAAGAAACTTATCATAAGATATCACTTATGAAGATCCTGTAAACATGGCTACACGTGAACTGAGTTAGGAAAGAGAACAGAGTCTCACATTTAGAAAACACTCTTATGCCTGCATAAAGGGGAAGGAGAGGTGGGGTGATGCATAAAACCAGAGTTTGATATAAGCACAGGGACCGTTTCAAAAACCAACTTTGGAATTGACAAGACCGACACCTTCCTTAGTGAAAGAGACTCAAAACCCCATATTTCCCACAGAGGAATATATCTGACTAGTAAGAATCTTAAAACCTATGTATTGATATGTCTCCATAAGGGAATCAAGTGTGTCTAGAGTGGCATAAACATGGCAGCGAGAATCAGCTCAAACCCAGTATAAAAAGGAATTTCAAAAGCAAAACCAAAAAACAGGGAAATTCTTTACAATTCCTTCAGGGTGTCTGAGGAAACCTGGAAAGACCCTATCTACAATGACAGCTGGATGTGGCATAAGGCTGGACACTTGGGACTGAGAGGATTGGAGAGATTGGGTGAGCAAATGCAGACCCTTTCAAGCAATAATGCATGGCCCCCATTCCATGGGTCCCAACTCTCCAGGTTCAAGGGAATATTACTACAGCTATAACATGTACAGGAAACCTAGAGAATGGACACACTGTGAATACGAAAGGTTTCTAAAACTCAACGAATAGTCCCTCTCCTGGTGCTCCAGTTTGACTTTCCAACTGCCTTACTATCAATCTCCCAACTTGGAGAGACAGGCCCTTTAACCTCCTGGTTTGCACAGGTTCCCAATTTGCCAGAGGATGGAAGGGACGAGGGAGAACCCATGAGAGAGTAGCTGTTAGGCATTTGGACGGGCACATGTCACTCTAATTTCCCGGCAGGAAGAAGAATTAACCAAAGTCTCAGCCACCCACCGGGAACCAGTATAGGACAGGATCCAAAATTTTGGACTTGCGTTCAGCTCACAAAAAACGAGTTGAGAAATGGAGCTCAGGGGCACAGCAATTCACAAACTGGCAGAGTGATAAAGGACAACTATCGTCCAAAAATCTGTTGAGGGAAGTCAACGAGGCGGACTTGAAAGCGAGGCAAAATAGCAGGAAACAGATTTCAAGAGGTACCTTGGAATCGCCTGTAAAGCACAGGAAGAGGGGCACAACTTGGACAATGGTGCACTTGGCCAAAAAGGGCGTATGCGCTTTCTCCTGAATATATTCAGGAGAAAACGCATACGCCCTTTTTGGCCAAGCAAGCAAGCGGGCAATGCAAATCTGCACTACAAAGAAGTATCACTTCCCACCGGTCAAAAGGGACATCCACAAAATGTGTAAAAACCAGAAAGGCAAGACAGGCCCTGGAGAACTGGGAGCCTTGTTATGCTGATGGGCGGGATGTAAATTGCCAACTGCCTCACTGGAGGAGTGCATTGTGTTCCCTAAAACAAGTAAACAACAGAGCTACAGAGCCAAGGCCACTTCCAGTCTAGGGAATATACCTGGGGAAAACTGAAAATCAATAAGAAAGAGCCACCTCCAAATTTAGGGCTGCACTGGCTACAAGAACCTCAACTTGGGTACACCTTAAATATCCCAGGAAATATAAAAATGGTTCAAAACATTGTGGTACTTACGTACGATGGAATATCCCTCAGCCATGAAATCAATGTCATAAGACCAGTAGCAGCAAAGTGAGTGGATTCAGGAACGATGATTCTAAGTGAAATAATTCACACAGAAAAAGAAACTTATCATAAGATATCACTTATGAAGATCCTGTAAACATGGCTACACGTGAACTGAGTTAGGAAAGAGAACAGAGTCTCACATTTAGAAAACACTCTTATGCCTGCATAAAGGGGAAGGAGAGGTGGGGTGATGCATAAAACCAGAGTTTGATATAAGCACAGGGACCGTTTCAAAAACCAACTTTGGAATTGACAAGACCGACACCTTCCTTAGTGAAAGAGACTCAAAACCCCATATTTCCCACAGAGGAATATATCTGACTAGTAAGAATCTTAAAACCTATGTATTGATATGTCTCCATAAGGGAATCAAGTGTGTCTAGAGTGGCATAAACATGGCAGCGAGAATCAGCTCAAACCCACTATAAAAAGGAATTTCAAAAGCAAAACCAAAAAACAGGGAAATTCTTTACAATTCCTTCAGGGTGTCTGAGGAAACCTGGAAAGACCCTATCTACAATGACAGCTGGATGTGGCATAAGGCTGGACACTTGGGACTGAGAGGATTGGTGAGATTGGGTGAGCAAATGCAGACCCTTTCAAGCAATAATGCATGGCCCCCATTCCATGGGTCCCAACTCTCCAGGTTCAAGGGAATATTACTACAGCTATAACATGTACAGGAAACCTAGAGAATGGACACACTGTGAATACGAAAGGTTTCTAAAACTCAACGAATAGTCCCTCTCCTGGTGCTCCAGTTTGACTTTCCAACTGCCTTACTATCAATCTCCCAACTTGGAGAGACAGGCCCTTTAACCTCCTGGTTTGCACAGGTTCCCAATTTGCCAGAGGATGGAAGGGACGAGGGAGAACCCATGAGAGAGTAGCTGTTAGGCATTTGGACGGGCACATGTCACTCTAATTTCCCGGCAGGAAGAAGAATTAACCAAAGTCTCAGCCACCCACCGGGAACCAGTATAGGACATGATCCAAAATTTTGGACTTGCGTTCAGCTCACAAAAAACGAGTTGAGAAATGGAGCTCAGGGGCACAGCAATTCACAAACTGGCAGAGTGATAAAGGACAACTATCGTCCAAAAATCTGTTGAGGGAAGTCAACGAGGCGGACTTGAAAGTGAGGCAAAATAGCAGGAAACAGATTTCAAGAGGTACCTTGGAATCGCCTGTAAAGCACAGGAAGAGGGGCACAACTTGGACAATGGTGCACTTGGCCAAAAAGGGCGTATGCGTTTTCTCCTGAATATATTCAGGAGAAAACGCATACGCCCTTTTTGGCCAAGCAAGCAAGCGGGCAATGCAAATCTGCACTACAAAGAAGTATCACTTCCCACCGGTCAAAAGGGACATCCACAAAATGTGTAAAAACCAGAAAGGCAAGACAGGCCCTGGAGAACAGGGAGCCTTGTTATGCTGATGGGCGGGATGTAAATTGCCAACTGCCTCACTGGAGGAGTGCATTGTGTTCCCTAAAACAAGTAAACAACAGAGCTACAGAGCCAAGGCCACTTCCAGTCTAGGGAATATACCTTGGGAAAACTGAAAATCAATAAGAAAGAGCCACCTCCAAATTTAGGGCTGCACTGACTACAAGAACCTCAACTTGGGTACACCTTAAATATCCCAGGAAATATAAAAATGATTCAAAACATTGTGGTACTTACGTACGATGGAATATCCCTCAGCCATGAAATCAATGTCATAAGACCAGTAGCAGCAAAGTGAGTGGATTCAGGTACGATGATTCTAAGTGAAATAAGTCACACAGAAAAAGAAACTTATCATAAGATATCACTTATGAAGATCCTGTAAACATGGCTACACGTGAACTGAGTTAGGAAAGAGAACAAAGTCTCACATTTAGAAAACACTCTTATGCCTGCATAAAGGGGAAGGAGAGGTGGGGTGATGCATAAAACCAGAGTTTGATATAAGCACAGGGACCGTTTCAAAAACCAACTTTGGAACTGACAAGACCGACACCTTCCTCAGTGAAAGAGACTCAAAACCCCATATTTCCCACAGAGGAATATATCTGACTAGTAAGAATCTTAAAACCTATGTATTGATATGTCTCCATAAGGGAATCAAGTGTGTCTAGAGTGGCATAAACATGGCAGCGAGTATCAGCTCAAACCCACTATAAAAAGGAATTTCAAAAGCAAAACCAAAAAACAGGGAAATTCTTTACAATTCCTTCAGGGTGTCTGAGGAAACCTGGAAAGACCCTATCTACAATGACAGCTGGATGTGGCATAAGGCTGGACACTTGGGACTGAGAGGATTGGTGAGATTGGGTGAGCAAATGCAGACCCTTTCAAGCAATAATGCATGGCCCCCATTCCATGGGTCCCAACTCTCCAGGTTCAAGGGAATATTACTACAGCTATAACATGTACAGGAAACCTAGAGAATGGACACACTGTGAATACGAAAGGTTTCTAAAACTCAACGAATAGTCCCTCTCCTGGTGCTCCAGTTTGACTTTCCAACTGCCTTACTATCAATCTCCCAACTTGGAGAGACAGGCCCTTTAACCTCCTGGTTTGCACAGGTTCCCAATTTGCCAGAGGATGGAAGGGACGAGGGAGAACCCATGAGAGAGTAGCTGTTAGGCATTTGGACGGGCACATGTCACTCTAATTTCCCGGCAGGAAGAAGAATTAACCAAAGTCTCAGCCACCCACCGGGAACCAGTATAGGACATGATCCAAAATTTTGGACTTGCGTTCAGCTCACAAAAAACGACTTGAGAAATGGAGCTCAGGGGCACAGCAATTCACAAACTGGCAGAGTGATAAAGGACAACTATCGTCCAAAAATCTGTTGAGGGAAGTCAACGAGGCGGACTTGAAAGCGAGGCAAAATAGCAGGAAACAGATTTCAAGAGGTACGCTGGAATCGACTGTAAAGCACAGGAAGAGGGGCACAACTTGGACAATGGTGCACTTGGCCAAAAAGGGCGTATGCGTTTTCTCCTGAATATATTCAGGAGAAAACACATACGCCCTTTTTGGCCAAGCAAGCAAGCGGGCAATGCAAATCTGCACTACAAAGAAGTATCACTTCCCACCGGTCAAAAGGGACATCCACAAAATGTGTAAAAACCAGAAAGGCAAGACAGGCCCTGGAGAACTGGGAGCCTTGTTATGCTGATGGGCGGGATGTAAACTGCCAACTGCCTCACTGGAGGAGTGCATTGTGTTCCCTAAAACAAGTAAACAACAGAGCTACAGAGCCAAGGCCACTTCCAGTCTAGGGAATATACCTTGGGAAAACTGAAAATCAATAAGAAGGAGCCACCTCCAAATTTAGGGCTGCACTGACTACAAGAACCTCAACTTGGGTACACCTTAAATATCCCAGGAAATATAAAAATGGTTCAAAACATTGTGGTACTTACGTATGATGGAATATCCCTCAGCGATGAAATCAATGTCATAAGACCAGTAGCAGCAAAGTGAGTGGATTCAGGTACGATGATTCTAAGTGAAATAAGTCACACAGAAAAAGAAACTTATCATAAGATATCACTTATGAAGATCCTGTAAACATGGCTACACGTGAACTGAGTTAGGAAAGAGAACAGAGTCTCACATTTAGAAAACACTCTTATGCCTGCATAAAGGGGAAGGAGAGGTGGGGTGATGCATAAAACCAGAGTTTGATATAAGCACAGGGACCGTTCCAAAAACCAACTTTGGAATAGACAAGACCTACACCTTCCTCAGTGAAAGAGACTCAAAACACCATATTTCCCGCAGAGGAATATATCTGACTAGTAAGAATCTTAAATCCTATGTATTGATATGTCTCCATAAGGGAATCAAGTGTGTCTAGAGTGGCATAAACATGGCAGCGAGAATCAGCTCAAACCCACTATAAAAAGGAATTTCAAAAGCAAAACCAAAAAACAGGGAAATTCTTTACAATTCCTTCAGGGTGTCTGAGGAAACCTGGAAAGACCCTATCTACAATGACAGCTGGATGTGGCATAAGGCTGGACACTTGGGACTGAGAGGATTGGTGAGATTGGGTGAGCAAATGCAGACCCTTTCAAGCAATAATGCATGGCCCCCATTCCATGGGTCCCAACTCTCCAGGTTCAAGGGAATATTACTACAGCTATAACATGTACAGGAAACCTAGAGAATGGACACACTGTGAATATGAAAGGTTTCTAAAACTCAACGAATAGTCCCTCTCCTGGTGCTCCAGTTTGACTTTCCAACTGCCTTACTATCAATCTCCCAACTTGGAGAGACAGGCCCTTTAACCTCCTGGTTTGCACAGGTTCCCAATTTGGCAGAGGATGGAAGGGACGAGGGAGAACCCATGAGAGAGTAGCTGTTAGGCATTTGGACAGGCACATGTCACTCTAATTTCCCGGCAGGAAGAAGAATTAACCAAAGTCTCAGCCACCCACCGGGAACCAGTATAGGACATGATCCAAAATTTTGGACTTGTGTTCAGCTCACAAAAAACGAGTTGAGAAATGGAGCTCAGGGGCACAGCAATTCACAAACTGGCAGAGTGATAAAGGACAACTATCGTCCAAAAATCTGTTGAGGGAAGTCAACGAGGCAGACTTGAAAGCGAGGCAAAATAGCAGGAAACAGATTTCAAGAGGTACCTTGGAATCGCCTGTAAAGCACAGGAAGAGGGGCACAACTTGGACAATGGTGCACTTGGCCAAAAAGAGCGTATGCGTTTTCTCCTGAATATATTCAGGAGAAAACGCATACGCCCTTTTTGGCCAAGCAAGCAAGCGGGCAATGCAAATCTGCACTACAAAGAAGTATCACTTCCCACCGGTCAAAAGGGACATCCACAAAATGTGTAAAAACCAGAAAGGCAAGACAGGCCCTGGAGAACTGGGAGCCTTGTTATGCTGATGGGCGGGATGTAAATTGCCAACTGCCTCACTGGAGGAGTGCATTGTGTTCCCTAAAACAAGTAAACAACAGAGCTACAGAGCCAAGGCCACTTCCAGTCTAGGGAATATACCTTGGGAAAACTGAAAATCAATAAGAAAGAGCCACCTCCAAATTTAGGGCTGCACTGACTACAAGAACCTCAACTTGGGTACACCTTAAATATCCCAGGAAATATAAAAATGGTTCAAAACATTGTGGTACTTACGTACGATGGAATATCCCTCAGCCATGAAATCAATGTCATAAGACCAGTAGCAGGAAAGTGAGTGGATTCAGGTACGATGATTCTAAGTGAAATAAGTCACACAGAAAAAGAAACTTATCATAAGATATCACTTATGAAGATCCTGTAAACATGGCTACACGTGAATTGAGTTAGGAAAGGGAACAGAGTCTCACATTTAGAAAACACTCTTATGCCTGCATAAAGGGGAAGGAGAGGTGGGGTGATGCATAAAACCAGAGTTTGATATAAGCACAGGGACCGTTTCAAAAACCAACTTTGGAATTGACAAGACCGACACCTTCCTCAGTGAAAGAGACTCAAAACCCCATATTTCCCACAGAGGAATATATCTGACTAGTAAGAATCTTAAAACCTATGTATTGATATGTCTCCATAAGGGAATCAAGTGTGTCTAGAGTGGCATAAACATGGCAGCGAGAATCAGCTCAAACCCACTATAAAAAGGAATTTCAAAAGCAAAACCAAAAAACAGGGAAATTCTTTACAATTCCTTCAGGGTGTCTGAGGAAACCTGGAAAGACCCTATCTACAATGACAGCTGGATGTGGCATAAGGCTGGACACTTGGGACTGAGAGGATTGGAGAGATTGGGTGAGCAAATGCAGACCCTTTCAAGCAATAATGCATGGCCCCCATTCCATGGGTCCCAACTCTCCAGGTTCAAGGGAATATTACTACAGCTATAACATGTACAGGAAACCTAGAGAATGGACACACTGTGAATACGAAAGGTTTCTAAAACTCAACGAATAGTCCCTCTCCTGGTGCTCCAGTTTGACTTTCCAACTGCCTTACTATCAATCTCCCAACTTGGAGAGACAGGCCCTTTAACCTCCTGGTTTGCACAGGTTCCCAATTTGGCAGAGGATGGAAGGGACGAGGGAGAACCCATGAGAGAGTAGCTGTTAGGCATTTGGACGGGCACATGTCACTCTAATTTCCCGGCAGGAAGAAGAATTAACCAAAGTCTCAGCCACCCACCGGGAACCAGTATAGGACATGATCCAAAATTTTCGACTTGCGTTCAGCTCACAAAAAACGAGTTGAGAAATGGAGCTCAGGGGCACAGCAATTCACAAACTGGCAGAGTGATAAAGGACAACTATCGTCCAAAAATCTGTTGAGGGAAGTCAACGAGGCGGACTTGAAAGGGAGGCAAAATAGCAGGAAACAGATTACAAGAGGTACGTTGGAATCGCCTGTAAAGCACAGGAAGAGGGGCACAACTTGGACAATGGTGCACTTGGCCAAAAAGGGCGTATGCGGTTTCTCCTGAATATATTCAGGAGAAAACGCATACGCCCTTTTTGGCCAAGCAAGCAAGCGGGCAATGCAAATCTGCACTACAAAGAAGTATCACTTCCCACCGGTCAAAAGGGACATCCACAAAATGTGTAAAAACCAGAAAGGCAAGACAGGCCCTGGAGAACAGGGAGCCTTGTTATGCTGATGGGCGGGATGTAAATTGCCAACTGCCTCACTGGAGGAGTGCATTGTGTTCCCTAAAACAGGTAAACAGAGCTACAGAGCCAAGGCCACTTCCAGTCTTGGGAATATACCTGGGGAAAACTGGAAATCAATAAGAAAGAGCCACCTCCAAATTTAGGGCTGCACTGGCTACAAGAACCTCAACTTGGGTACACCTTAAATATCCCAGGAAATATAAAAATGGTTCAAAACATTGTGGTACTTACGTACGATGGAATATCCCTCAGCCATGAAATCAATGTCATAAGACCAGTAGCAGCAAAGTGAGTGGATTCAGGTACGATGATTCTAAGTGAAATAAGTCACACAGAAAAAGAAACTTATCATAAGATATCACTTATGAAGATCCTGTAAACATGGCTACACGTGAACTGAGTTAGGAAAGAGAACAGAGTCTCACATTTAGAAAACACTCTTATGCCTGCATAAAGGGGAAGGAGAGGTGGGGTGATGCATAAAACCAGAGTTTGATATAAGCACAGGGACCGTTTCAAAAACCAACTTTGGAATTGACAAGACCGACACCTTCCTCAGTGAAAGAGACTCAAAACCCCATATTTCCCACAGAGGAATATATCTGACTAGTAAGAATCTTAAAACCTATGTATTGATATGTCTCCATAAGGGAATCAAGTGTGTCTAGAGTGGCATAAACATGGCAGCGAGAATCAGCTCAAACCCACTATAAAAAGGAATTTGAAAAGCAAAACCAAAAAACAGGGAAATTCTTTACAATTCCTTCAGGGTGTCTGAGGAAACCTGGAAAGACCCTATCTACAATGACAGCTGGATGTGGCATAAGGCTGGACACTTGGGACTGAGAGGATTGGTGAGATTGGGTGAGCAAATGCAGACCCTTTCAAGCAATAATGCATGGCCCCCATTCCATGGGTCCCAACTCTCCAGGTTCAAGGGAATATTACTACAGCTATAACATGTACAGGAAACCTAGAGAATGGACACACTGTGAATACGAAAGGTTTCTAAAACTCAACGAATAGTCCCTCTCCTGGTGCTCCAGTTTGACTTTCCAACTGCCTTACTATCAATCTCCCAACTTGGAGAGACAGGCCCTTTAACCTCCTGGTTTGCACAGGTTCCCAATTTGGCAGAGGATGGAAGGGACGAGGGAGAACCCATGAGAGAGTAGCTGTTAGGCATTTGGACGGGCACATGTCACTCTAATTTCCCGGCAGGAAGAAGAATTAACCAAAGTCTCAGCCACCCACCGGGAACCAGTATAGGACATGATCCAAAATTTTGGACTTGCGTTCAGCTCACAAAAAACGACTTGAGAAATGGAGCTCAGGGGCACAGCAATTCACAAACTGGCAGAGTGATAAAGGACAACTATCGTCCAAAAATCTGTTGAGGGAAGTCAACGAGGCGGACTTGAAAGGGAGGCAAAATAGCAGGAAACAGATTTCAAGAGTTACGTTGGAATCGCCTGTAAAGCACAGGAAGAGGGGCACAACTTGGACAATGGTGCACTTGGCCAAAAAGGGCGTATGCGTTTTCTCCTGAATATATTCAGGAGAAAACGCATACGCCCTTTTTGGCCAAGCAAGCAAGCGGGCAATGCAAATCTGCACTACAAAGAAGTATCACTTCCCACCGGTCAAAAGGGACATCCACAAAATGTGTAAAAACCAGAAAGGCAAGACAGGCCCTGGAGAACAGGGAGCCTTGTTATGCTGATGGGCGGGATGTAAATTGCCAACTGCCTCACTGGAGGAGTGCATTGTGTTCCCTAAAACAAGTAAACAACAGAGCTACAGAGCCAAGGCCACTTCCAGTCTAGGCAATATACCTGGGGAAAACTGAAAATCAATAAGAAAGAGCCACCTCCAAATTTAGGGCTGCACTGGCTACAAGAACCTCAACTTGGGTACACCTTAAATATCCCAGGAAATATAAAAATGGTTCAAAACATTGTGGTACTTACGTACGATGGAATATCCCTCAGCCATGAAATCAATGTCATAAGACCAGTAGCAGCAAAGTGAGTGGATTCAGGTACGATGATTCTAAGTGAAATAAGTCACACAGAAAAAGAAACTTATCATAAGATATCACTTATGAAGATCCTGTAAACATGGCTACACGTGAACTGAGTTAGGAAAGAGAACAGAGTCTCACATTTAGAAAACACTCTTATGCCTGCATAAAGGGGAAGGAGAGGTGGGGTGATGCATAAAACCAGAGTTTGATATAAGCACAGGGACCGTTCCAAAAACCAACATTGGAATAGACAAGACCTACACCTTCCTCAGTGAAAGAGACTCAAAACCCCATATTTCCCGCAGAGGAATATATCTGACTAGTAAGAATCTTAAATCCTATGTATTGATATGTCTCCATAAGGGAATCAAGTGTGTCTAGAGTGGCATAAACATGGCAGCGAGAATCAGCTCAAACCCACTATAAAAAGGAATTTCAAAAGCAAAACCAAAAAACAGGGAAATTCTTTACAATTCCTTCAGGGTGTCTGAGGAAACCTGGAAAGACCCTATCTACAATGACAGCTGGATGTGGCATAAGGCTGGACACTTGGGACTGAGAGGATTGGTGAGATTGGGTGAGCAAATGCAGACCCTTTCAAGCAATAATGCATGGCCCCCATTCCATGGGTCCCAACTCTCCAGGTTCAAGGGAATATTACTACAGCTATAACATGTACAGGAAACCTAGAGAATGGACACACTGTGAATATGAAAGGTTTCTAAAACTCAACGAATAGTCCCTCTCCTGGTGCTCCAGTTTGACTTTCCAACTGCCTTACTATCAATCTCCCAACTTGGAGAGACAGGCCCTTTAACCTCCTGGTTTGCACAGGTTCCCAATTTGGCAGAGGATGGAAGGGACGAGGGAGAACCCATGAGAGAGTAGCTGTTAGGCATTTGGACGGGCACATGTCACTCTAATTTCCCGGCAGGAAGAAGAATTAACCAAAGTCTCAGCCACCCACCGGGAACCAGTATAGGACATGATCCAAAATTTTGGACTTGTGTTCAGCTCACAAAAAACGAGTTGAGAAATGGAGCTCAGGGGCACAGCAATTCACAAACTGGCAGAGTGATAAAGGACAACTATCGTCCAAAAATCTGTTGAGGGAAGTCAACGAGGCAGACTTGAAAGCGAGGCAAAATAGCAGGAAACAGATTTCAAGAGGTACCTTGGAATCGCCTGTAAAGCACAGGAAGAGGGGCACAACTTGGACAATGGTGCACTTGGCCAAAAAGAGCGTATGCGTTTTCTCCTGAATATATTCAGGAGAAAACGCATACGCCCTTTTTGGCCAAGCAAGCAAGCGGGCAATGCAAATCTGCACTACAAAGAAGTATCACTTCCCACCGGTCAAAAGGGACATCCACAAAATGTGTAAAAACCAGAAAGGCAAGACAGGCCCTGGAGAACAGGGAGCCTTGTTATGCTGATGGGCGGGATGTAAATTGCCAACTGCCTCACTGGAGGAGTGCATTGTGTTCCCTAAAACAGGTAAACAGAGCTACAGAGCCAAGGCCACTTCCAGTCTAGGGAATATACCTGGGGAAAACTGGAAATCAATAAGAAAGAGCCACCTCCAAATTAAAGGCTGCACTGGCTACAAGAACCTCAACTTGGGTACACCTTAAATATCCCAGGAAATATAAAAATGGTTCAAAACATTGTGGTACTTACGTACGATGGAATATCCCTCAGCCATGAAATCAATGTCATAAGACCAGTAGCAGCAAAGTGAGTGGATTCAGGTACGATGATTCTAAGTGAAATAAGTCACACAGAAAAAGAAACTTATCATAAGATATCACTTATGAAGATCCTGTAAACATGGCTACACGTGAACTGAGTTAGGAAAGAGAACAGAGTCTCACATTTAGAAAACACTCTTATGCCTGCATAAAGGGGAAGGAGAGGTGGGGTGATGCATAAAACCAGAGTTTGATATAAGCACAGGGACCGTTTCAAAAACCAACTTTGGAATTGACAAGACCGACACCTTCCTCAGTGAAAGAGACTCAAAACCCCATATTTCCCACAGAGGAATATATCTGACTAGTAAGAATCTTAAAACCTATGTATTGATATGTCTCCATAAGGGAATCAAGTGTGTCTAGAGTGGCATAAACATGGCAGCGAGAATCAGCTCAAACCCACTATAAAAAGGAATTTGAAAAGCAAAACCAAAAAACAGGGAAATTCTTTACAATTCCTTCAGGGTGTCTGAGGAAACCTGGAAAGACCCTATCTACAATGACAGCTGGATGTGGCATAAGGCTGGACACTTGGGACTGAGAGGATTGGTGAGATTGGGTGAGCAAATGCAGACCCTTTCAAGCAATAATGCATGGCCCCCATTCCATGGGTCCCAACTCTCCAGGTTCAAGGGAATATTACTACAGCTATAACATGTACAGGAAACCTAGAGAATGGACACACTGTGAATACGAAAGGTTTCTAAAACTCAACGAATAGTCCCTCTCCTGGTGCTCCAGTTTGACTTTCCAACTGCCTTACTATCAATCTCCCAACTTGGAGAGACAGGCCCTTTAACCTCCTGGTTTGCACAGGTTCCCAATTTGGCAGAGGATGGAAGGGACGAGGGAGAACCCATGAGAGAGTAGCTGTTAGGCATTTGGACGGGCACATGTCACTCTAATTTCCCGGCAGGAAGAAGAATTAACCAAAGTCTCAGCCACCCACCGGGAACCAGTATAGGACATGATCCAAAATTTTGGACTTGCGTTCAGCTCACAAAAAACGACTTGAGAAATGGAGCTCAGGGGCACAGCAATTCACAAACTGGCAGAGTGATAAAGGACAACTATCGTCCAAAAATCTGTTGAGGGAAGTCAACGAGGCGGACTTGAAAGGGAGGCAAAATAGCAGGAAACAGATTTCAAGAGGTACGTTGGAATCGCCTGTAAAGCACAGGAAGAGGGGCACAACTTGGACAATGGTGCACTTGGCCAAAAAGGGCGTATGCGTTTTCTCCTGAATATATTCAGGAGAAAACGCATACGCCCTTTTTGGCCAAGCAAGCAAGCGGGCAATGCAAATCTGCACTACAAAGAAGTATCACTTCCCACCGGTCAAAAGGGACATCCACAAAATGTGTAAAAACCAGAAAGGCAAGACAGGCCCTGGAGAACAGGGAGCCTTGTTATGCTGATGGGCGGGATGTAAATTGCCAACTGCCTCACTGGAGGAGTGCATTGTGTTCCCTAAAACAAGTAAACAACAGAGCTACAGAGCCAAGGCCACTTCCAGTCTAGGCAATATACCTGGGGAAAACTGAAAATCAATAAGAAAGAGCCACCTCCAAATTTAGGGCTGCACTGGCTACAAGAACCTCAACTTGGGTACACCTTAAATATCCCAGGAAATATAAAAATGGTTCAAAACATTGTGGTACATACGTACGATGGAATATCCCTCAGCCATGAAATCAATGTCATAAGACCAGTAGCAGCAAAGTGAGTGGATTCAGGTACGATGATTCTAAGTGAAATAAGTCACACAGAAAAAGAAACTTATCATAAGATATCACTTATGAAGATCCTGTAAACATGGCTACACGTGAACTGAGTTAGGAAAGAGAACAGAGTCTCACATTTAGAAAACACTCTTATGCCTGCATAAAGGGGAAGGAGAGGTGGGGTGATGCATAAAACCAGAGTTTGATATAAGCACAGGGACCGTTCCAAAAACCAACATTGGAATAGACAAGACCTACACCTTCCTCAGTGAAAGAGACTCAAAACCCCATATTTCCCGCAGAGGAATATATCTGACTAGTAAGAATCTTAAATCCTATGTATTGATATGTCTCCATAAGGGAATCAAGTGTGTCTAGAGTGGCATAAACATGGCAGCGAGAATCAGCTCAAACCCACTATAAAAAGGAATTTCAAAAGCAAAACCAAAAAACAGGGAAATTCTTTACAATTCCTTCAGGGTGTCTGAGGAAACCTGGAAAGACCCTATCTACAATGACAGCTGGATGTGGCATAAGGCTGGACACTTGGGACTGAGAGGATTGGTGAGATTGGGTGAGCAAATGCAGACCCTTTCAAGCAATAATGCATGGCCCCCATTCCATGGGTCCCAACTCTCCAGGTTCAAGGGAATATTACTACAGCTATAACATGTACAGGAAACCTAGAGAATGGACACACTGTGAATATGAAAGGTTTCTAAAACTCAACGAATAGTCCCTCTCCTGGTGCTCCAGTTTGACTTTCCAACTGCCTTACTATCAATCTCCCAACTTGGAGAGACAGGCCCTTTAACCTCCTGGTTTGCACAGGTTCCCAATTTGGCAGAGGATGGAAGGGACGAGGGAGAACCCATGAGAGAGTAGCTGTTAGGCATTTGGACGGGCACATGTCACTCTAATTTCCCGGCAGGAAGAAGAATTAACCAAAGTCTCAGCCACCCACCGGGAACCAGTATAGGACATGATCCAAAATTTTGGACTTGTGTTCAGCTCACAAAAAACGAGTTGAGAAATGGAGCTCAGGGGCACAGCAATTCACAAACTGGCAGAGTGATAAAGGACAACTATCGTCCAAAAATCTGTTGAGGGAAGTCAACGAGGCAGACTTGAAAGCGAGGCAAAATAGCAGGAAACAGATTTCAAGAGGTACCTTGGAATCGCCTGTAAAGCACAGGAAGAGGGGCACAACTTGGACAATGGTGCACTTGGCCAAAAAGAGCGTATGCGTTTTCTCCTGAATATATTCAGGAGAAAACGCATACGCCCTTTTTGGCCAAGCAAGCAAGCGGGCAATGCAAATCTGCACTACAAAGAAGTATCACTTCCCACCGGTCAAAAGGGACATCCACAAAATGTGTAAAAACCAGAAAGGCAAGACAGGCCCTGGAGAACAGGGAGCCTTGTTATGCTGATGGGCGGGATGTAAATTGCCAACTGCCTCACTGGAGGAGTGCATTGTGTTCCCTAAAACAGGTAAACAGAGCTACAGAGCCAAGGCCACTTCCAGTCTAGGGAATATACCTGGGGAAAACTGGAAATCAATAAGAAAGAGCCACCTCCAAATTAAAGGCTGCACTGGCTACAAGAACCTCAACTTGGGTACACCTTAAATATCCCAGGAAATATAAAAATGGTTCAAAACATTGTGGTACTTACGTACGATGGAATATCCCTCAGCCATGAAATCAATGTCATAAGACCAGTAGCAGCAAAGTGAGTGGATTCAGGTACGATGATTCTAAGTGAAATAAGTCACACAGAAAAAGAAACTTATCATAAGATATCACTTATGAAGATCCTGTAAACATGGCTACACGTGAACTGAGTTAGGAAAGAGAACAGAGTCTCACATTTAGAAAACACTCTTATGCCTGCATAAAGGGGAAGGAGAGGTGGGGTGATGCATAAAACCAGAGTTTGATATAAGCACAGGGACCGTTTCAAAAACCAACTTTGGAATTGACAAGACCGACACCTTCCTCAGTGAAAGAGACTCAAAACCCCATATTTCCCACAGAGGAATATATCTGACTAGTAAGAATCTTAAAACCTATGTATTGATATGTCTCCATAAGGGAATCAAGTGTGTCTAGAGTGGCATAAACATGGCAGCGAGAATCAGCTCAAACCCACTATAAAAAGGAATTTGAAAAGCAAAACCAAAAAACAGGGAAATTCTTTACAATTCCTTCAGGGTGTCTGAGGAAACCTGGAAAGACCCTATCTACAATGACAGCTGGATGTGGCATAAGGCTGGACACTTGGGACTGAGAGGATTGGTGAGATTGGGTGAGCAAATGCAGACCCTTTCAAGCAATAATGCATGGCCCCCATTCCATGGGTCCCAACTCTCCAGGTTCAAGGGAATATTACTACAGCTATAACATGTACAGGAAACCTAGAGAATGGACACACTGTGAATACGAAAGGTTTCTAAAACTCAACGAATAGTCCCTCTCCTGGTGCTCCAGTTTGACTTTCCAACTGCCTTACTATCAATCTCCCAACTTGGAGAGACAGGCCCTTTAACCTCCTGGTTTGCACAGGTTCCCAATTTGGCAGAGGATGGAAGGGACGAGGGAGAACCCATGAGAGAGTAGCTGTTAGGCATTTGGACGGGCACATGTCACTCTAATTTCCCGGCAGGAAGAAGAATTAACCAAAGTCTCAGCCACCCACCGGGAACCAGTATAGGACATGATCCAAAATTTTGGACTTGCGTTCAGCTCACAAAAAACGACTTGAGAAATGGAGCTCAGGGGCACAGCAATTCACAAACTGGCAGAGTGATAAAGGACAACTATCGTCCAAAAATCTGTTGAGGGAAGTCAACGAGGCGGACTTGAAAGGGAGGCAAAATAGCAGGAAACAGATTTCAAGAGGTACGTTGGAATCGCCTGTAAAGCACAGGAAGAGGGGCACAACTTGGACAATGGTGCACTTGGCCAAAAAGGGCGTATGCGTTTTCTCCTGAATATATTCAGGAGAAAACGCATACGCCCTTTTTGGCCAAGAAAGCAAGCGGGCAATGCAAATCTGCACTACAAAGAAGTATCACTTCCCACCGGTCAAAAGGGACATCCACAAAATGTGTAAAAACCAGAAAGGCAAGACAGGCCCTGGAGAACAGGGAGCCTTGTTATGCTGATGGGCGGGATGTAAATTGCCAACTGCCTCACTGGAGGAGTGCATTGTGTTCCCTAAAACAAGTAAACAACAGAGCTACAGAGCCAAGGCCACTTCCAGTCTAGGCAATATACCTGGGGAAAACTGAAAATCAATAAGAAAGAGCCACCTCCAAATTTAGGGCTGCACTGGCTACAAGAACCTCAACTTGGGTACACCTTAAATATCCCAGGAAATATAAAAATGGTTCAAAACATTGTGGTACTTACGTACGATGGAATATCCCTCAGCCATGAAATCAATGTCATAAGACCAGTAGCAGCAAAGTGAGTGGATTCAGGTACGATGATTCTAAGTGAAATAAGTCACACAGAAAAAGAAACTTATCATAAGATATCACTTATGAAGATCCTGTAAACATGGCTACACGTGAACTGAGTTAGGAAAGAGAACAGAGTCTCACATTTAGAAAACACTCTTATGCCTGCATAAAGGGGAAGGAGAGGTGGGGTGATGCATAAAACAAGAGTTTGATATAAGCACAGGGACCGTTCCAAAAACCAACTTTGGAATAGACAAGACCTACACCTTCCTCAGTGAAAGAGACTCAAAACCCCATATTTCCCGCAGAGGAATATATCTGACTAGTAAGAATCTTAAATCCTATGTATTGATATGTCTCCATAAGGGAATCAAGTGTGTCTAGAGTGGCATAAACATGGCAGCGAGAATCAGCTCAAACCCACTATAAAAAGGAATTTCAAAAGCAAAACCAAAAAACAGGGAAATTCTTTACAATTCCTTCAGGGTGTCTGAGGAAACCTGGAAAGACCCTATCTACAATGACAGCTGGATGTGGCATAAGGCTGGACACTTGGGACTGAGAGGATTGGTGAGATTGGGTGAGCAAATGCAGACCCTTTCAAGCAATAATGCATGGCCCCCATTCCATGGGTCCCAACTCTCCAGGTTCATGGGAATATTACTACAGCTATAACATGTACAGGAAACCTAGAGAATGGACACACTGTGAATATGAAAGGTTTCTAAAACTCAACGAATAGTCCCTCTCCTGGTGCTCCAGTTTGACTTTCCAACTGCCTTACTATCAATCTCCCAACTTGGAGAGACAGGCCCTTTAACCTCCTGGTTTGCACAGGTTCCCAATTTGGCAGAGGATGGAAGGGACGAGGGAGAACCCATGAGAGAGTAGCTGTTAGGCATTTGGACGGGCACATGTCACTCTAATTTCCCGGCAGGAAGAAGAATTAACCAAAGTCTCAGCCACCCACCGGGAACCAGTATAGGACATGATCCAAAATTTTGGACTTGCGTTCAGCTCACAAAAAACGACTTGAGAAATGGAGCTCAGGGGCACAGCAATTCACAAACTGGCAGAGTGATAAAGGACAACTATCGTCCAAAAATCTGTTGAGGGAAGTCAACGAGGCGGACTTGAAAGGGAGGCAAAATAGCAGGAAACAGATTTCAAGAGGTACGTTGGAATCGCCTGTAAAGCACAGGAAGAGGGGCACAACTTGGACAATGGTGCACTTGGCCAAAAAGGGCGTATGCGTTTTCTCCTGAATATATTCAGGAGAAAACGCATACGCCCTTTTTGGCCAAGAAAGCAAGCGGGCAATGCAAATCTGCACTACAAAGAAGTATCACTTCCCACCGGTCAAAAGGGACATCCACAAAATGTGTAAAAACCAGAAAGGCAAGACAGGCCCTGGAGAACAGGGAGCCTTGTTATGCTGATGGGCGGGATGTAAATTACCAACTGCCTCACTGGAGGAGTGCATTGTGTTCCCTAAAACCAGTAAACAACAGAGCTACAGAGCCAAGGCCACTTCCAGTCTAGGCAATATACCTGGGGAAAACTGAAAATCAATAAGAAAGAGCCACCTCCAAATTTAGGGCTGCACTGGCTACAAGAACCTCAACTTGGGTACACCTTAAATATCCCAGGAAATATAAAAATGGTTCAAAACATTGTGGTACTTACGTACGATGGAATATCCCTCAGCCATGAAATCAATGTCATAAGACCAGTAGCAGCAAAGTGAGTGGATTCAGGTACGATGATTCTAAGTGAAATAAGTCACACAGAAAAAGAAACTTATCATAAGATATCACTTATGAAGATCCTGTAAACATGGCTACACGTGAACTGAGTTAGGAAAGAGAACAGAGTCTCACATTTAGAAAACACTCTTATGCCTGCATAAAGGGGAAGGAGAGGTGGGGTGATGCATAAAACCAGAGTTTGATATAAGCACAGGGACCGTTCCAAAAACCAACTTTGGAATACACAAGACCTACACCTTCCTCAGTGAAAGAGACTCAAAACCCCATATTTCCCGCAGAGGAATATATCTGACTAGTAAGAATCTTAAATCCTATGTATTGATATGTCTCCATAAGGGAATCAAGTGTGTCTAGAGTGGCATAAACATGGCAGCGAGAATCAGCTCAAACCCACTATAAAAAGGAATTTCAAAAGCAAAACCAAAAAACAGGGAAATTCTTTACAATTCCTTCAGGGTGTCTGAGGAAACCTGGAAAGACCCTATCTACAATGACAGCTGGATGTGGCATAAGGCTGGACACTTGGGACTGAGAGGATTGGTGAGATTGGGTGAGCAAATGCAGACCCTTTCAAGCAATAATGCATGGCCCCCATTCCATGGGTCCCAACTCTCCAGGTTCAAGGGAATATTACTACAGCTATAACATGTACAGGAAACCTAGAGAATGGACACACTGTGAATATGAAAGGTTTCTAAAACTCAACGAATAGTCCCTCTCCTGGTGCTCCAGTTTGACTTTCCAACTGCCTTACTATCAATCTCCCAACTTGGAGAGACAGGCCCTTTAACCTCCTGGTTTGCACAGGTTCCCAATTTGGCAGAGGATGGAAGGGACGAGGGAGAACCCATGAGAGAGTAGCTGTTAGGCATTTGGACGGGCACATGTCACTCTAATTTCCCGGCAGGAAGAAGAATTAACCAAAGTCTCAGCCACCCACCGGGAACCAGTATAGGACATGATCCAAAATTTTGGACTTGTGTTCAGCTCACAAAAAACGAGTTGAGAAATGGAGCTCAGGGGCACAGCAATTCACAAACTGGCAGAGTGATAAAGGACAACTATCGTCCAAAAATCTGTTGAGGGAAGTCAACGAGGCAGACTTGAAAGCGAGGCAAAATAGCAGGAAACAGATTTCAAGAGGTACCTTGGAATCGCCTGTAAAGCACAGGAAGAGGGGCACAACTTGGACAATGGTGCACTTGGCCAAAAAGGGCGTATGCGTTTTCTCCTGAATATATTCAGGAGAAAACGCATACGCCCTTTTTGGCCAAGCAAGCAAGCGGGCAATGCAAATCTGCACTACAAAGAAGTATCACTTCCCACCGGTCAAAAGGGACATCCACAAAATGTGTAAAAACCAGAAAGGCAAGACAGGCCCTGGAGAACAGGGAGCCTTGTTATGCTGATGGGCGGGATGTAAATTGCCAACTGCCTCACTGGAGGAGTGCATTGTGTTCCCTAAAACAGGTAAACAGAGCTACAGAGCCAAGGCCACTTCCAGTCTAGGGAATATACCTGGGGAAAACTGGAAATCAATAAGAAAGAGCCACCTCCAAATTTAGGGCTGCACTGGCTACAAGAACCTCAACTTGGGTACACCTTAAATATCCCAGGAAATATAAAAATGGTTCAAAACATTGTGGTACTTACGTACGATGGAATATCCCTCAGCCATGAAATCAATGTCATAAGACCAGTAGCAGCAAAGTGAGTGGATTCAGGTACGATGATTCTAAGTGAAATAAGTCACACAGAAAAAGAAACTTATCATAAGATATCACTTATGAAGATCCTGTAAACATGGCTACACGTGAACTGAGTTAGGAAAGAGAACAGAGTCTCACATTTAGAAAACACTCTTATGCCTGCATAAAGGGGAAGGAGAGGTGGGGTGATGCATAAAACCAGAGTTTGATATAAGCACAGGGACCGTTTCAAAAACCAACTTTGGAATTGACAAGACCGACACCTTCCTCAGTGAAAGAGACTCAAAACCCCATATTTCCCACAGAGGAATATATCTGACTAGTAAGAATCTTAAAACCTATGTATTGATATGTCTCCATAAGGGAATCAAGTGTGTCTAGAGTGGCATAAACATGGCAGCGAGAATCAGCTCAAACCCACTATAAAAAGGAATTTGAAAAGCAAAACCAAAAAACAGGGAAATTCTTTACAATTCCTTCAGGGTGTCTGAGGAAACCTGGAAAGACCCTATCTACAATGACAGCTGGATGTGGCATAAGGCTGGACACTTGGGACTGAGAGGATTGGTGAGATTGGGTGAGCAAATGCAGACCCTTTCAAGCAATAATGCATGGCCCCCATTCCATGGGTCCCAACTCTCCAGGTTCAAGGGAATATTACTACAGCTATAACATGTACAGGAAACCTAGAGAATGGACACACTGTGAATACGAAAGGTTTCTAAAACTCAACGAATAGTCCCTCTCCTGGTGCTCCAGTTTGACTTTCCAACTGCCTTACTATCAATCTCCCAACTTGGAGAGACAGGCCCTTTAACCTCCTGGTTTGCACAGGTTCCCAATTTGGCAGAGGATGGAAGGGACGAGGGAGAACCCATGAGAGAGTAGCTGTTAGGCATTTGGACGGGCACATGTCACTCTAATTTCCCGGCAGGAAGAAGAATTAACCAAAGTCTCAGCCACCCACCGGGAACCAGTATAGGACATGATCCAAAATTTTGGACTTGCGTTCAGCTCACAAAAAACGAGTTGAGAAATGGAGCTCAGGGGCACAGCAATTCACAAACTGGCAGAGTGATAAAGGACAACTATCGTCCAAAAATCTGTTGAGGGAAGTCAACGAGGCGGACTTGAAAGGGAGGCAAAATAGCAGGAAACAGATTTCAAGAGGTACGTTGGAATCGCCTGTAAAGCACAGGAAGAGGGGCACAACTTGGACAATGGTGCACTTGGCCAAAAAGGGCGTATGCGTTTTCTCCTGAATATATTCAGGAGAAAACGCATACGCCCTTTTTGGCCAAGAAAGCAAGCGGGCAATGCAAATCTGCACTACAAAGAAGTATCACTTCCCACCGGTCAAAAGGGACATCCACAAAATGTGTAAAAACCAGAAAGGCAAGACAGGCCCTGGAGAACAGGGAGCCTTGTTATGCTGATGGGCGGGATGTAAATTGCCAACTGCCTCACTGGAGGAGTGCATTGTGTTCCCTAAAACAAGTAAACAACAGAGCTACAGAGCCAAGGCCACTTCCAGTCTAGGCAATATACCTGGGGAAAACTGAAAATCAATAAGAAAGAGCCACCTCCAAATTTAGGGCTGCACTGGCTACAAGAACCTCAACTTGGGTACACCTTAAATATCCCAGGAAATATAAAAATGGTTCAAAACATTGTGGTACTTACGTACGATGGAATATCCCTCAGCCATGAAATCAATGTCATAAGACCAGTAGCAGCAAAGTGAGTGGATTCAGGTACGATGATTCTAAGTGAAATAAGTCACACAGAAAAAGAAACTTATCATAAGATATCACTTATGAAGATCCTGTAAACATGGCTACATGTGAACTGAGTTAGGAAAGAGAACAGAGTCTCACATTTAGAAAACACTCTTATGCCTGCATAAAGGGGAAGGAGAGGTGGGGTGATGCATAAAACCAGAGTTTGATATAAGCACAGGGACCGTTCCAAAAACCAACTTTGGAATAGACAAGACCTACACCTTCCTCAGTGAAAGAGACTCAAAACCCCATATTTCCCGCAGAGGAATATATCTGACTAGTAAGAATCTTAAATCCTATGTATTGATATGTCTCCATAAGGGAATCAAGTGTGTCTAGAGTGGCATAAACATGGCAGCGAGAATCAGCTCAAACCCACTATAAAAAGGAATTTCAAAAGCAAAACCAAAAAACAAGGAAATTCTTTACAATTCCTTCAGGGTGTCTGAGGAAACCTGGAAAGACCCTATCTACAATGACAGCTGGATGTGGCATAAGGCTGGACACTTGGGACTGAGAGGATTGGTGAGATTGGGTGAGCAAATGCAGACCCTTTCAAGCAATAATGCATGGCCCCCATTCCATGGGTCCCAACTCTCCAGGTTCAAGGGGAATATTACTACAGCTATAACATGTACAGGAAACCTAGAGAATGACACACTGTGAATATGAAAGGTTTCTAAAAACTCAATCGAATAGTCCCTCTCCTGGTGCTCCAGTTTGACTTTCCAACTGCCTTACTATCAATCTCCCAACTTGGAGAGACAGGCCCTTTAACCTCCTGGTTTGCACAGGTTCCCAATTTGGCAGAGGATGGAAGGGACGAGGGAGAACCATGAGAGAGTAGCTGTTAGGCATTTGGACGGGCACATGTCACTCTAATTTCCCGGCAGGAAGAAGAATTAACCAAAGTCTCAGCCACCCACCGGGAACCAGTATAGGACATGATCCCAAAATTTTGGACTTGCGTTCAGCTCACAAAAAACGACTTGAGAAATGGAGCTCAGGGGCACAGCAATTCACAAACTGGCAGAGTGATAAAGGACAACTATCGTCCAAAAATCTGTTGAGGGAAGTCAACGAGGCGGACTTGAAAGGGAGGCAAAATAGCAGGAAACAGATTTCAAGAGGTACGTTGGAATCGCCTGTAAAGCACAGGAAGAGGGGCACAACTTGGACAATGGTGCACTTGGCCAAAAGGGCGTATGCGTTTTCTCCTGAATATATTCAGGAGAAAACGCATACGCCCTTTTTGGCCAAGAAAGCAAGCGGGCAATGCAAATCTGCACTACAAAGAAGTATCACTTCCCACCGGTCAAAAGGGACATCCACAAAATGTGTAAAAACCAGAAAGGCAAGACAGGCCCTGGAGAACAGGGAGCCTTGTTATGCTGATGGGCGGGGATGTAAATTGCCAACTGCCTCACTGGAGGAGTGCATTGTGTTCCCTAAAACAAGTAAACAACAGAGCTACAGAGCCAAGGCCACTTCCAGTCTAGGCAATATACCTGGGGAAAACTGAAAATCAATAAGAAAGAGCCACCTCCAAATTTAGGGCTGCACTGGCTACAAGAACCTCAACTTGGGTACACCTTAAATATCCCAGGAAATATAAAAATGGTTCAAAACATTGTGGTACTTACGTACGATGGAATATCCCTCAGCCATGAAATCAATGTCATAAGACCAGTAGCAGCAAAGTGAGTGGATTCAGGTACGATGATTCTAAGTGAAATAAGTCACACAGAAAAAGAAACTTATCATAAGATATCACTTATGAAGATCCTGTAAACATGGCTACACGTGAACTGAGTTAGGAAAGAGAACAGAGTCTCACATTTAGAAAAACACTCTTATGCCTGCATAAAGGGGAAGGAGAGGTGGGGTGATGCATAAAACCAGAGTTTGATATAAGCACAGGGACTCCAAAAACCAACTTTGGAATAGACAAGACCTACACCTTCCTCAGTGAAAGAGACTCAAAACCCCATATTTCCCGCAGAGGAATATATCTGACTAGTAAGAATCTTAAATCCTATGTATTGATATGTCTCCATAAGGGAATCAAGTGTGTCTAGAGTGGCATAAACATGGCAGCGAGAATCAGCTCAAACCCACTATAAAAAGGAATTTCAAAAGCAAAACCAAAAAACAGGGAAATTCTTTACAATTCCTTCAGGGTGTCTGAGGAAACCTGGAAAGACCCTATCTACAATGACAGCTGGATGTGGCATAAGGCTGGACACTTGGGACTGAGAGGATTGGTGAGATTGGGTGAGCAAATGCAGACCCTTTCAAGCAATAATGCATGGCCCCCATTCCATGGGTCCCAACTCTCCAGGTTCAAGGGAATATTACTACAGCTATAACATGTACAGGAAACCTAGAGAATGGACACACTGTGAATATGAAAGGTTTCTAAAACTCAACGAATAGTCCCTCTCCTGGTGCTCCAGTTTGACTTTCCAACTGCCTTACTATCAATCTCCCAACTTGGAGAGACAGGCCCTTTAACCTCCTGGTTTGCACAGGTTCCCAATTTGGCAGAGGATGGAAGGGACGAGGGAGAACCCATGAGAGAGTAGCTGTTAGGCATTTGGACGGGCACATGTCACTCTAATTTCCCGGCAGGAAGAAGAATTAACCAAAGTCTCAGCCACCCACCGGGAACCAGTATAGGACATGATCCAAAATTTTGGACTTGTGTTCAGCTCACAAAAAACGAGTTGAGAAATGGAGCTCAGGGGCACAGCAATTCACAAACTGGCAGAGTGATAAAGGACAACTATCGTCCAAAAATCTGTTGAGGGAAGTCAACGAGGCAGACTTGAAAGCGAGGCAAAATAGCAGGAAACAGATTTCAAGAGGTACCTTGGAATCGCCTGTAAAGCACAGGAAGAGGGGCACAACTTGGACAATGGTGTACTTGGCCAAAAAGAGCGTATGCGTTTTCTCCTGAATATATTCAGGAGAAAACGCATACGCCCTTTTTGGCCAAGCAAGCAAGCGGGCAATGCAAATCTGCACTACAAAGAAGTATCACTTCCCACCGGTCAAAAGGGACATCCACAAAATGTGTAAAAACCAGAAAGGCAAGACAGGCCCTGGAGAACTGGGAGCCTTGTTATGCTGATGGGCGGGATGTAAATTGCCAACTGCCTCACTGGAGGAGTGCATTGTGTTCCCTAAAACAAGTAAACAACAGAGCTACAGAGCCAAGGCCACTTCCAGTCTAGGGAATATACCTTGGGAAAACTGAAAATCAATAAGAAAGAGCCACCTCCAAATTTAGGGCTGCACTGACTACAAGAACCTCAACTTGGGTACACCTTAAATATCCCAGGAAATATAAAAATGGTTCAAAACATTGTGGTACTTACGTACGATGGAATATCCCTCAGCCATGAAATCAATGTCATAAGACCAGTAGCAGCAAAGTGAGTGGATTCAGGTACGATGATTCTAAGTGAAATAAGTCACACAGAAAAAGAAACTTATCATAAGATATCACTTATGAAGATCCTGTAAACATGGCTACACGTGAATTGAGTTAGGAAAGGGAACAGAGTCTCACATTTAGAAAACACTCTTATGCTTGCATAAAGGGGAAGGAGAGGTGGGGTGATGCATAAAACCAGAGTTTGATATAAGCACAGGGACCGTTTCAAAAACCAACTTTGGAATTGACAAGACCGACACCTTCCTCAGTGAAAGAGACTCAAAACCCCATATTTCCCACAGAGGAATATATCTGACTAGTAAGAATCTTAAAACCTATGTATTGATATGTCTCCATAAGGGAATCAAGTGTGTCTAGAGTGGCATAAACATGGCAGCGAGAATCAGCTCAAACCCACTATAAAAAGGAATTTCAAAAGCAAAACCAAAAAACAGGGAAATTCTTTACAATTCCTTCAGGGTGTCTGAGGAAACCTGGAAAGACCCTATCTACAATGACAGCTGGATGTGGCATAAGGCTGGACACTTGGGACTGAGAGGATTGGAGAGATTGGGTGAGCAAATGCAGACCCTTTCAAGCAATAATGCATGGCCCCCATTCCATGGGTCCCAACTCTCCAGGTTCAAGGGAATATTACTACAGCTATAACATGTACAGGAAACCTAGAGAATGGACACACTGTGAATACGAAAGGTTTCTAAAACTCAACGAATAGTCCCTCTCCTGGTGCTCCAGTTTGACTTTCCAACTGCCTTACTATCAATCTCCCAACTTGGAGAGACAGGCCCTTTAACCTCCTGGTTTGCACAGGTTCCCAATTTGGCAGAGGATGGAAGGGACGAGGGAGAACCCATGAGAGAGTAGCTGTTAGGCATTTGGACGGGCACATGTCACTCTAATTTCCCGGCAGGAAGAAGAATTAACCAAAGTCTCAGCCACCCACCGGGAACCAGTATAGGACATGATCCAAAATTTTCGACTTGCGTTCAGCTCACAAAAAACGAGTTGAGAAATGGAGCTCAGGGGCACAGCAATTCACAAACTGGCAGAGTGATAAAGGACAACTATCGTCCAAAAATCTGTTGAGGGAAGTCAACGAGGCGGACTTGAAAGTGAGGCAAAATAGCAGGAAACAGATTACAAGAGGTACGTTGGAATCGCCTGTAAAGCACAGGAAGAGGGGCACAACTTGGACAATGGTGCACTTGGCCAAAAAGGGTGTATGCGTTTTCTCCTGAATATATTCAGGAGAAAACGCATACGCCCTTTTTGGCCAAGCAAGCAAGCGGGCAATGCAAATCTGCACTACAAAGAAGTATCACTTCCCACCGGTCAAAAGGGACATCCACAAAATGTGTAAAAACCAGAAAGGCAAGACAGGCCCTGGAGAACAGGGAGCCTTGTTATGCTGATGGGCGGGATGTAAATTGCCAACTGCCTCACTGGAGGAGTGCATTGTGTTCCCTAAAACAGGTAAACAGAGCTACAGAGCCAAGGCCACTTCCAGTCTAGGGAATATACCTGGGGAAAACTGGAAATCAATAAGAAAGAGCCACCTCCAAATTTAGGGCTGCACTGGCTACAAGAACCTCAACTTGGGTACACCTTAAATATCCCAGGAAATATAAAAATGGTTCAAAACATTGTGGTACTTACGTACGATGGAATATCCCTCAGCCATGAAATCAATGTCATAAGACCAGTAGCAGCAAAGTGAGTGGATTCAGGTACGATGATTCTAAGTGAAATAAGTCACACAGAAAAAGAAACTTATCATAAGATATCACTTATGAAGATCCTGTAAACATGGCTACACGTGAACTGACTTAGGAAAGAGAACAGAGTCTCACATTTAGAAAACACTCTTATGCCTGCATAAAGGGGAAGGAGAGGTGGGGTGATGCATAAAACCAGAGTTTGATATAAGCACAGGGACCGTTTCAAAAACCAACTTTGGAATTGACAAGACCGACACCTTCCTCAGTGAAAGAGACTCAAAACCCCATATTTCCCACAGAGGAATATATCTGACTAGTAAGAATCTTAAAACCTATGTATTGATATGTCTCCATAAGGGAATCAAGTGTGTCTAGAGTGGCATAAACATGGCAGCGAGAATCAGCTCAAACCCACTATAAAAAGGAATTTGAAAAGCAAAACCAAAAAACAGGGAAATTCTTTACAATTCCTTCAGGGTGTCTGAGGAAACCTGGAAAGACCCTATCTACAATGACAGCTGGATGTGGCATAAGGCTGGACACTTGGGACTGAGAGGATTGGTGAGATTGGGTGAGCAAATGCAGACCCTTTCAAGCAATAATGCATGGCCCCCATTCCATGGGTCCCAACTCTCCAGGTTCAAGGGAATATTACTACAGCTATAACATGTACAGGAAACCTAGAGAATGGACACACTGTGAATACGAAAGGTTTCTAAAACTCAACGAATAGTCCCTCTCCTGTGCTCCAGTTTGACTTTCCAACTGCCTTACTATCAATCTCCCAACTTGGAGAGACAGGCCCTTTAACCTCCTGGTTTGCACAGGTTCCCAATTTGGCAGAGGATGGAAGGGACGAGGGAGAACCCATGAGAGAGTAGCTGTTAGGCATTTGGACGGGCACATGTCACTCTAATTTCCCGGCAGGAAGAAGAATTAACCAAAGTCTCAGCCACCCACCGGGAACCAGTATAGGACATGATCCAAAATTTTGGACTTGCGTTCAGCTCACAAAAAACGACTTGAGAAATGGAGCTCAGGGGCACAGCAATTCACAAACTGGCAGAGTGATAAAGGACAACTATCGTCCAAAAATCTGTTGAGGGAAGTCAACGAGGCGGACTTGAAAGGGAGGCAAAATAGCAGGAAACAGATTTCAAGAGGTACGTTGGAATCGCCTGTAAAGCACAGGAAGAGGGGCACAACTTGGACAATGGTGCACTTGGCCAAAAAGGGCGTATGCGTTTTCTCCTGAATATATTCAGGAGAAAACGCATACGCCCTTTTTGGCCAAGCAAGCAATCGGGCAATGCAAATCTGCACTACAAAGAAGTATCACTTCCCACCGGTCAAAAGGGACATCCACAAAATGTGTAAAAACCAGAAAGGCAAGACAGGCCCTGGAGAACAGGGAGCCTTGTTATGCTGATGGGCGGGATGTAAATTGCCAACTGCCTCACTGGAGGAGTGCATTGTGTTCCCTAAAACAAGTAAACAACAGAGCTACAGAGCCAAGGCCACTTCCAGTCTAGGCAATATACCTGGGGAAAACTGAAAATCAATAAGAAAGAGCCACCTCCAAATTTAGGGCTGCACTGGCTACAAGAACCTCAACTTGGGTACACCTTAAATATCCCAGGAAATATAAAAATGGTTCAAAACATTGTGGTACTTACGTACGATGGAATATCCCTCAGCCATGAAATCAATGTCATAAGACCAGTAGCAGCAAAGTGAGTGGATTCAGGTACGATGATTCTAAGTGAAATAAGTCACACAGAAAAAGAAACTTATCATAAGATATCACTTATGAAGATCCTGTAAACATGGCTACACGTGAACTGAGTTAGGAAAGAGAACAGAGTCTCACATTTAGAAAACACTCTTATGCCTGCATAAAGGGGAAGGAGAGGTGGGGTGATGCATAAAACCAGAGTTTGATATAAGCACAGGGACCGTTCCAAAAACCAACTTTGGAATAGACAAGACCTACACCTTCCTCAGTGAAAGAGACTCAAAACCCCATATTTCCCGCAGAGGAATATATCTGACTAGTAAGAATCTTAAATCCTATGTATTGATATGTCTCCATAAGGGAATCAAGTGTGTCTAGAGTGGCATAAACATGGCAGCGAGAATCAGCTCAAACCCACTATAAAAAGGAATTTCAAAAGCAAAACCAAAAAACAGGGAAATTCTTTACAATTCCTTCAGGGTGTCTGAGGAAACCTGGAAAGACCCTATCTACAATGACAGCTGGATGTGGCATAAGGCTGGACACTTGGGACTGAGAGGATTGGTTAGATTGGGTGAGCAAATGCAGACCCTTTCAAGCAATAATGCATGGCCCCCATTCCATGGGTCCCAACTCTCCAGGTTCAAGGGAATATTACTACAGCTATAACATGTACAGGAAACCTATTGAATGGACACACTGTGAATACGAAAGGTTTCTAAAACTCAACGAATAGTCCCTCTCCTGGTGCTCCAGTTTGACTTTCCAACTGCCTTACTATCAATCTCCCAACTTGGAGAGACAGGCCCTTTAACCTCCTGGTTTGCACAGGTTCCCAATTTGCCAGAGGATGGAAGGGACGAGGGAGAACCCATGAGAGAGTAGCTGTTAGGCATTTGGACGGGCACATGTCACTCTAATTTCCCGGCAGGAAGAAGAATTAACCAAAGTCTCAGCCACCCACCGGGAACCAGTATAGGACAGGATCCAAAATTTTGGACTTGCGTTCAGCTCACAAAAAACGAGTTGAGAAATGGAGCTCAGGGGCACAGCAATTCACAAACTGGCAGAGTGATAAAGGACAACTATCGTCCAAAAATCTGTTGAGGGAAGTCAACGAGGCGGACTTGAAAGGGAGGCAAAATAGCAGGAAACAGATTTCAAGAGGTACGTTGGAATCGCCTGTAAAGCACAGGAAGAGGGGCACAACTTGGACAATGGTGCACTTGGCCAAAAAGGGCGTATGCGTTTTCTCCTGAATATATTCAGGAGAAAACGCATACGCCCTTTTTGGCCAAGCAAGCAATCGGGCAATGCAAATCTGCACTACAAAGAAGTATCACTTCCCACCGGTCAAAAGGGACATCCACAAAATGTGTAAAAACCAGAAAGGCAAGACAGGCCCTGGAGAACAGGGAGCCTTGTTATGCTGATGGGCGGGATGTAAATTGCCAACTGCCTCACTGGAGGAGTGCATTGTGTTCCCTAAAACAAGTAAACAACAGAGCTACAGAGCCAAGGCCACTTCCAGTCTAGGCAATATACCTGGGGAAAACTGAAAATCAATAAGAAAGAGCCACCTCCAAATTTAGGGCTGCACTGGCTACAAGAACCTCAACTTGGGTACACCTTAAATATCCCAGGAAATATAAAAATGGTTCAAAACATTGTGGTACTTACGTACGATGGAATATCCCTCAGCCATGAAATCAATGTCATAAGACCAGTAGCAGCAAAGTGAGTGGATTCAGGTACGATGATTCTAAGTGAAATAAGTCACACAGAAAAAGAAACTTATCATAAGATATCACTTATGAAGATCCTGTAAACATGGCTACACGTGAACTGAGTTAGGAAAGAGAACAGAGTCTCACATTTAGAAAACACTCTTATGCCTGCATAAAGGGGAAGGAGAGGTGGGGTGATGCATAAAACCAGAGTTTGATATAAGCACAGGGACCGTTCCAAAAACCAACTTTGGAATAGACAAGACCTACACCTTCCTCAGTGAAAGAGACTCAAAACCCCATATTTCCCGCAGAGGAATATATCTGACTAGTAAGAATCTTAAATCCTATGTATTGATATGTCTCCATAAGGGAATCAAGTGTGTCTAGAGTGGCATAAACATGGCAGCGAGAATCAGCTCAAACCCACTATAAAAAGGAATTTCAAAAGCAAAACCAAAAAACAGGGAAATTCTTTACAATTCCTTCAGGGTGTCTGAGGAAACCTGGAAAGACCCTATCTACAATGACAGCTGGATGTGGCATAAGGCTGGACACTTGGGACTGAGAGGATTGGTTAGATTGGGTGAGCAAATGCAGACCCTTTCAAGCAATAATGCATGGCCCCCATTCCATGGGTCCCAACTCTCCAGGTTCAAGGGAATATTACTACAGCTATAACATGTACAGGAAACCTAGAGAATGGACACACTGTGAATACGAAAGGTTTCTAAAACTCAACGAATAGTCCCTCTCCTGGTGCTCCAGTTTGACTTTCCAACTGCCTTACTATCAATCTCCCAACTTGGAGAGACAGGCCCTTTAACCTCCTGGTTTGCACAGGTTCCCAATTTGCCAGAGGATGGAAGGGACGAGGGAGAACCCATGAGAGAGTAGCTGTTAGGCATTTGGACGGGCACATGTCACTCTAATTTCCCGGCAGGAAGAAGAATTAACCAAAGTCTCAGCCACCCACCGGGAACCAGTATAGGACAGGATCCAAAATTTTGGACTTGCGTTCAGCTCCCAAAAAACGAGTTGAGAAATGGAGCTCAGGGGCACAGCAATTCACAAACTGGCAGAGTGATAAAGGACAACTATCGTCCAAAAATCTGTTGAGGGAAGTCAACGAGGCGGACTTGAAAGTGAGGCAAAATAGCAGGAAACAGATTTCAAGAGGTACGTTGGAATCGCCTGTAAAGCACAGGAAGAGGGGCACAACTTGGACAATGGTGCACTTGGCCAAAAAGGGCGTATGCGTTTTCTCCTGAATATATTCAGGAGAAAACGCATACGCCCTTTTTGGCCAAGCAAGCAATCGGGCAATGCAAATCTGCACTACAAAGAAGTATCACTTCCCACCGGTCAAAAGGGACATCCACAAAATGTGTAAAAACCAGAAAGGCAAGACAGGCCCTGGAGAACAGGGAGCCTTGTTATGCTGATGGGCGGGATGTAAACTGCCAACTGCCTCACTGGAGGAGTGCATTGTGTTCCCTAAAACAAATAAACAACAGAGCTACAGAGCCAAGGCCACTTCCAGTCTAGGGAATATACCTTGGGAAAACTGAAAATCAATAAGAAAGAGCCACCTCCAAATTTAGGGCTGCACTGACTACAAGAACCTCAACTTGGGTACACCTTAAATATCCCAGGAAATATAAAAATGGTTCAAAACATTGTGGTACTTACGTATGATGGAATATCCCTCAGCGATGAAATCAATGTCATAAGACCAGTAGCAGCAAAGTGAGTGGATTCAGGTACGATGATTCTAAGTGAAATAAGTCACACAGAAAAAGAAACTTATCATAAGATATCACTTATGAAGATCCTGTAAACATGGCTACACGTGAACTGAGTTAGGAAAGAGAACAGAGTCTCACATTTAGAAAACACTCTTATGCCTGTATAAAGGGGAAGGAGAGGTGGGGTGATGCATAAAACCAGAGTTTGATATAAGCACATGGACCGTTCCAAAAACCAACTTTGGAATAGACAAGACCTACACCTTCCTCAGTGAAAGAGACTCAAAACCCCATATTTCCCACAGAGGAATATATCTGACTAGTAAGAATCTTAAATCCTATGTATTGATATGTCTCCATAAGGGAATCAAGTGTGTCTAGAGTGGCATAAACATGGCAGCGAGAATCAGCTCAAACCCACTATAAAAAGGAATTTCAAAAGCAAAACCAAAAAACAGGGAAATTCTTTACAATTCCTTCAGGGTGTCTGAGGAAACCTGGAAAGACCCTATCTACAATGACAGCTGGATGTGGCATAAGGCTGGACACTTGGGACTGAGAGGATTGGTGAGATTGGGTGAGCAAATGCAGACCCTTTCAAGCAATAATGCATGGCCCCCATTCCATGGGTCCCAACTCTCCAGGTTCAAGGGAATATTACTACAGCTATAACATGTACAGGAAACCTAGAGAATGGACACACTGTGAATACGAAAGGTTTCTAAAACTCAACGAATAGTCCCTCTCCTGGTGCTCCAGTTTGACTTTCCAACTGCCTTACTATCAATCTCCCAACTTGGAGAGACAGGCCCTTTAACCTCCTGGTTTGCACAGGTTCCCAATTTGGCAGAGGATGGAAGGGACGAGGGAGAACCCATGAGAGAGTAGCTGTTAGGCATTTGGACGGGCACATGTCACTCTAATTTCCCGGCAGGAAGAAGAATTAACCAAAGTCTCAGCCACCCACCGGGAACCAGTATAGGACAGGATCCAAAATTTTGGACTTGCGTTCAGCTCACAAAAAACGAGTTGAGAAATGGAGCTCAGGGGCACAGCAATTCACAAACTGGCAGAGTGATAAAGGACAACTATCGTCCAAAAATCTGTTGAGGGAAGTCAACGAGGCGGACTTGAAAGTGAGGCAAAATAGCAGGAAACAGATTTCAAGAGGTACGTTGGAATCGCCTGTAAAGCACAGGAAGAGGGGCACAACTTGGACAATGGTGCACTTGGCCAAAAAGGGCGTATGCGTTTTCTCCTGAATATATTCAGGAGAAAACGCATACGCCCTTTTTGGCCAAGCAAGCAATCGGGCAATGCAAATCTGCACTACAAAGAAGTATCACTTCCCACCGGTCAAAAGGGACATCCACAAAATGTGTAAAAACCAGAAAGGCAAGACAGGCCCTGGAGAACAGGGAGCCTTGTTATGCTGATGGGCGGGATGTAAATTGCCAACTGCCTCACTGGAGGAGTGCATTGTGTTCCCTAAAACAAGTAAACAACAGAGCTACAGAGCCAAGGCCACTTCCAGTCTAGGGAATATACCTTGGGAAAACTGAAAATCAATAAGAAAGAGCCACCTCCAAATTTAGGGCTGCACTGACTACAAGAACCTCAACTTGGGTACACCTTAAATATCCCAGGAAATATAAAAATGGTTCAAAACATTGTGGTACTTACGTACGATGGAATATCCCTCAGCGATGAAATCAATGTCATAAGACCAGTAGCAGCAAAGTGAGTGGATTCAGGTACGATGATTCTAAGTGAAATAAGTCACACAGAAAAAGAAACTTATCATAAGATATCACTTATGAAGATCCTGTAAACATGGCTACACGTGAACTGAGTTAGGAAAGAGAACAGAGTCTCACATTTAGAAAACACTCTTATGCCTGCATAAAGGGGAAGGAGAGGTGGGGTGATGCATAAAACCAGAGTTTGATATAAGCACAGGGACCGTTCCAAAAACCAACTTTGGAATAGACAAGACCTACACCTTCCTCAGTGAAAGAGACTCAAAACCCCATATTTCCCGCAGAGGAATATATCTGACTAGTAAGAATCTTAAATCCTATGTATTGATATGTCTCCATAAGGGAATCAAGTGTGTCTAGAGTGGCATAAACATGGCAGCGAGAATCAGCTCAAACCCAGTATAAAAAGGAATTTCAAAAGCAAAACCAAAAAACAGGGAAATTCTTTACAATTCCTTCAGGGTGTCTGAGGAAACCTGGAAAGACCCTATCTACAATGACAGCTGGATGTGGCATAAGGCTGGACACTTGGGACTGAGAGGATTGGAGAGATTGGGTGAGCAAATGCAGACCCTTTCAAGCAATAATGCATGGCCCCCATTCCATGGGTCCCAACTCTCCAGGTTCAAGGGAATATTACTACAGCTATAACATGTACAGGAAACCTAGAGAATGGACACACTGTGAATACGAAAGGTTTCTAAAACTCAACGAATAGTCCCTCTCCTGGTGCTCCAGTTTGACTTTCCAACTGCCTTACTATCAATCTCCCAACTTGGAGAGACAGGCCCTTTAACCTCCTGGTTTGCACAGGTTCCCAATTTGCCAGAGGATGGAAGGGACGAGGGAGAACCCATGAGAGAGTAGCTGTTAGGCATTTGGACGGGCACATGTCACTCTAATTTCCCGGCAGGAAGAAGAATTAACCAAAGTCTCAGCCACCCACCGGGAACCAGTATAGGACAGGATCCAAAATTTTGGACTTGCGTTCAGCTCCCAAAAAACGAGTTGAGAAATGGAGCTCAGGGGCACAGCAATTCACAAACTGGCAGAGTGATAAAGGACAACTATCGTCCAAAAATCTGTTGAGGGAAGTCAACGAGGCGGACTTGAAAGTGAGGCAAAATAGCAGGAAACAGATTTCAAGAGGTACGTTGGAATCGCCTGTAAAGCACAGGAAGAGGGGCACAACTTGGACAATGGTGCACTTGGCCAAAAAGGGCGTATGCGTTTTCTCCTGAATATATTCAGGAGAAAACGCATACGCCCTTTTTGGCCAAGCAAGCAATCGGGCAATGCAAATCTGCACTACAAAGAAGTATCACTTCCCACCGGTCAAAAGGGACATCCACAAAATGTGTAAAAACCAGAAAGGCAAGACAGGCCCTGGAGAACAGGGAGCCTTGTTATGCTGATGGGCGGGATGTAAATTGCCAACTGCCTCACTGGAGGAGTGCATTGTGTTCCCTAAAACAAGTAAACAACAGAGCTACAGAGCCAAGGCCACTTCCAGTCTAGGGAATATACCTTGGGAAAACTGAAAATCAATAAGAAAGAGCCACCTCCAAATTTAGGGCTGCACTGACTACAAGAACCTCAACTTGGGTACACCTTAAATATCCCAGGAAATATAAAAATGGTTCAAAACATTGTGGTACTTACGTATGATGGAATATCCCTCAGCGATGAAATCAATGTCATAAGACCAGTAGCAGCAAAGTGAGTGGATTCAGGTACGATGATTCTAAGTGAAATAAGTCACACAGAAAAAGAAACTTATCATAAGATATCACTTATGAAGATCCTGTAAACATGGCTACACGTGAACTGAGTTAGGAAAGAGAACAGAGTCTCACATTTAGAAAACACTCTTATGCCTGCATAAAGGGGAAGGAGAGGTGGGGTGATGCATAAAACCAGAGTTTGATATAAGCACAGGGACCGTTCCAAAAACCAACTTTGGAATAGACAAGACCTACACCTTCCTCAGTGAAAGAGACTCAAAACCCCATATTTCCCGCAGAGGAATATATCTGACTAGTAAGAATCTTAAATCCTATGTATTGATATGTCTCCATAAGGGAATCAAGTGTGTCTAGAGTGGCATAAACATGGCAGCGAGAATCAGCTCAAACCCACTATAAAAAGGAATTTCAAAAGCAAAACCAAAAAACAGGGAAATTCTTTACAATTCCTTCAGGGTGTCTGAGGAAACCTGGAAAGACCCTATCTACAATGACAGCTGGATGTGGCATAAGGCTGGACACTTGGGACTGAGAGGATTGGTGAGATTTGGTGAGCAAATGCAGACCCTTTCAAGCAATAATGCATGGCCACCATTCCATGGGTCCCAACTCTCCAGGTTCAAGGGAATATTACTACAGCTATAACATGTACAGGAAACCTAGAGAATGGACACACTGTGAATACGAAAGGTTTCTAAAACTCAACGAATAGTCCCTCTCCTGGTGCTCCAGTTTGACTTTCCAACTGCCTTACTATCAATCTCCCAACTTGGAGAGACAGGCCCTTTAACCTCCTGGTTTGCACAGGTTCCCAATTTGGCAGAGGATGGAAGGGACGAGGGAGAACCCATGAGAGAGTAGCTGTTAGGCATTTGGACGGGCACATGTCACTCTAATTTCCCGGCAGGAAGAAGAATTAACCAAAGTCTCAGCCACCCACCGGGAACCAGTATAGGACATGATCCAAAATTTTGGACTTGCGTTCAGCTCACAAAAAACGAGTTGAGAAATGGAGCTCAGGGGCACAGCAATTCACAAACTGGCAGAGTGATAAAGGACAACTATCGTCCAAAAATCTGTTGAGGGAAGTCAACGAGGCGGACTTGAAAGTGAGGCAAAATAGCAGGAAACAGATTTCAAGAGGTACGTTGGAATCGCCTGTAAAGCACAGGAAGAGGGGCACAACTTGGACAATGGTGCACTTGGCCAAAAAGGGCGTATGCGTTTTCTCCTGAATATATTCAGGAGAAAATTCATACGCCCTTTTTGGCCAAGCAAGCAATCGGGCAATGCAAATCTGCACTACAAAGAAGTATCACTTCCCACCGGTCAAAAGGGACATCCACAAAATGTGTAAAAACCAGAAAGGCAAGACAGGCCCTGGAGAACAGGGAGCCTTGTTATGCTGATGGGCGGGATGTAAATTGCCAACTGCCTCACTGGAGGAGTGCATTGTGTTCCCTAAAACAAGTAAACAACAGAGCTACAGAGCCAAGGCCACTTCCAGTCTAGGGAATATACCTTGGGAAAACTGAAAATCAATAAGAAAGAGCCACCTCCAAATTTAGGGCTGCACTGGCTACAAGAACCTCAACTTGGGTACACCTTAAATATCCCAGGAAATATAAAAATGGTTCAAAACATTGTGGTACTTACGTACGATGGAATATCCCTCAGCCATGAAATCAATGTCATAAGACCAGTAGCAGCAAAGTGAGTGGATTCAGGTACGATGATTCTAAGTGAAATAAGTCACACAGAAAAAGAAACTTATCATAAGATATCACTTATGAAGATCCTGTAAACATGGCTACACGTGAACTGAGTTAGGAAAGAGAACAGAGTCTCACATTTAGAAAACACTCTTATGCCTGCATAAAGGGGAAGGAGAGGTGGGGTGATGCATAAAACCAGAGTTTGATATAAGCACAGGGACCGTTCCAAAAACCAACTTTGGAATAGACAAGACCTACACCTTCCTCAGTGAAAGAGACTCAAAACCCCATATTTCCCGCAGAGGAATATATCTGACTAGTAAGAATCTTAAATCCTATGTATTGATATGTCTCCATAAGGGAATCAAGTGTGTCTAGAGTGGCATAAACATGGCAGCGAGAATCAGCTCAAACCCACTATAAAAAGGAATTTCAAAAGCAAAACCAAAAAACAGGGAAATTCTTTACAATTCCTTCAGGGTGTCTGAGGAAACCTGGAAAGACCCTATCTACAATGACAGCTGGATGTGGCATAAGGCTGGACACTTGGGACTGAGAGGATTGGTGAGATTTGGTGAGCAAATGCAGACCCTTTCTAGCAATAATGCATGGCCACCATTCCATGGGTCCCAACTCTCCAGGTTCAAGGGAATATTACTACAGCTATAACATGTACAGGAAACCTAGAGAATGGACACACTGTGAATACGAAAGGTTTCTAAAACTCAACGAATAGTCCCTCTCCTGGTGCTCCAGTTTGACTTTCCAACTGCCTTACTATCAATCTCCCAACTTGGAGAGACAGGCCCTTTAACCTCCTGGTTTGCACAGGTTCCCAATTTGGCAGAGGATGGAAGGGACGAGGGAGAACCCATGAGAGAGTAGCTGTTAGGCATTTGGACGGGCACATGTCACTCTAATTTCCCGGCAGGAAGAAGAATTAACCAAAGTCTCAGCCACCCACCGGGAACCAGTATAGGACATGATCCAAAATTTTGGACTTGCGTTCAGCTCACAAAAAACGAGTTGAGAAATGGAGCTCAGGGGCACAGCAATTCACAAACTGGCAGAGTGATAAAGGACAACTATCGTCCAAAAATCTGTTGAGGGAAGTCAACGAGGCGGACTTGAAAGTGAGGCAAAATAGCAGGAAACAGATTTCAAGAGGTACGTTGGAATCGCCTGTAAAGCACAGGAAGAGGGGCACAACTTGGACAATGGTGCACTTGGCCAAAAAGGGCGTATGCGTTTTCTCCTGAATATATTCAGGAGAAAATTCATACGCCCTTTTTGGCCAAGCAAGCAATCGGGCAATGCAAATCTGCACTACAAAGAAGTATCACTTCCCACCGGTCAAAAGGGACATCCACAAAATGTGTAAAAACCAGAAAGGCAAGACAGGCCCTGGAGAACAGGGAGCCTTGTTATGCTGATGGGCGGGATGTAAATTGCCAACTGCCTCACTGGAGGAGTGCATTGTGTTCCCTAAAACAAGTAAACAACAGAGCTACAGAGCCAAGGCCACTTCCAGTCTAGGGAATATACCTTGGGAAAACTGAAAATCAATAAGAAAGAGCCACCTCCAAATTTAGGGCTGCACTGGCTACAAGAACCTCAACTTGGGTACACCTTAAATATCCCAGGAAATATAAAAATGGTTCAAAACATTGTGGTACTTACGTACGATGGAATATCCCTCAGCCATGAAATCAATGTCATAAGACCAGTAGCAGCAAAGTGAGTGGATTCAGGTACGATGATTCTAAGTGAAATAAGTCACACAGAAAAAGAAACTTATCATAAGATATCACTTATGAAGATCCTGTAAACATGGCTACACGTGAACTGAGTTAGGAAAGAGAACAGAGTCTCACATTTAGAAAACACTCTTATGCCTGCATAAAGGGGAAGGAGAGGTGGGGTGATGCATAAAACCAGAGTTTGATATAAGCACAGGGACCGTTTCAAAAACCAACTTTGGAATTGACAAGACCGACACCTTCCTTAGTGAAAGAGACTCAAAACCCCATATTTCCCACAGAGGAATATATCTGACTAGTAAGAATCTTAAAACCTATGTATTGATATGTCTCCATATGGGAATCAAGTGTGTCTAGAGTGGCATAAACATGGCAGCGAGAATCAGCTCAAACCCACTATAAAAAGGAATTTCAAAAGCAAAACCAAAAAACAGGGAAATTCTTTACAATTCCTTCAGGGTGTCTGAGGAAACCTGGAAAGACCCTATCTACAATGACAGCTGGATGTGGCATAAGGCTGGACACTTGGGACTGAGAGGATTGGTGAGATTGGGTGAGCAAATGCAGACCCTTTCAAGCAATAATGCATGGCCCCCATTCCATGGGTCCCAACTCTCCAGGTTCAAGGGAATATTACTACAGCTATAACATGTACAGGAAACCTAGAGAATGGACACACTGTGAATACGAAAGGTTTCTAAAACTCAACGAATAGTCCCTCTCCTGGTGCTCCAGTTTGACTTTCCAACTGCCTTACTATCAATCTCCCAACTTGGAGAGACAGGCCCTTTAACCTCCTGGTTTGCACAGGTTCCCAATTTGGCAGAGGATGGAAGGGACGAGGGAGAACCCATGAGAGAGTAGCTGTTAGGCATTTGGACGGGCACATGTCACTCTAATTTCCCGGCAGGAAGAAGAATTAACCAAAGTCTCAGCCACCCACCGGGAACCAGTATAGGACAGGATCCAAAATTTTGGACTTGCGTTCAGCTCACAAAAAACGAGTTGAGAAATGGAGCTCAGGGGCACAGCAATTCACAAACTGGCAGAGTGATAAAGGACAACTATCGTCCAAAAATCTGTTGAGGGAAGTCAACGAGGCGGACTTGAAAGCGAGGCAAAATAGCAGGAAACAGATTTCAAGAGGTACGTTGGAATCGCCTGTAAAGCACAGGAAGAGGGGCACAACTTGGACAATGGTGCACTTGGCCAAAAAGGGCGTATGCGTTTTCTCCTGAATATATTCAGGAGAAAACGCATACGCCCTTTTTGGCCAAGCAAGCAAGCGGGCAATGCAAATCTGCACTACAAAGAAGTATCACTTCCCACCGGTCAAAAGGGACATCCACAAAATGTGTAAAAACCAGAAAGGCAAGACAGGCCCTGGAGAACAGGGAGCCTTGTTATGCTGATGGGCGGGATGTAAATTGCCAACTGCCTCACTGGAGGAGTGCATTGTGTTCCCTAAAACAAGTAAACAACAGAGCTACAGAGCCAAGGCCACTTCCAGTCTAGGGAATATACCTGGGGAAAACTGAAAATCAATAAGAAAGAGCCACCTCCAAATTTAGGGCTGCACTGGCTACAAGAACCTCAACTTGGGTACACCTTAAATATCCCAGGAAATATAAAAATGGTTCAAAACATTGTGGTACTTACGTACGATGGAATATCATTCAGCCATGAAATCAATGTCATAAGACCAGTAGCAGCAAAGTGAGTGGATTCAGGTACGATGATTCTAAGTGAAATAAGTCACACAGAAAAAGAAACTTATCATAAGATATCACTTATGAAGATCCTGTAAACATGGCTACACGTGAACTGAGTTAGGAAAGAGAACAGAGTCTCACATTTAGAAAACACTCTTATGCCTGCATAAAGGGGAAGGAGAGGTGGGGTGATGCATAAAACCAGAGTTTGATATAAGCACAGGGACCGTTTCAAAAACCAACTTTGGAATTGACAAGACCGACACCTTCCTCTGTGAAAGAGACTCAAAACCCCATATTTCCCACAGAGGAATATATCTGACTAGTAAGAATCTTAAAACCTATGTATTGATATGTCTCCATAAGGGAATCAAGTGTGTCTAGAGTGGCATAAACATGGCAGCGAGAATCAGCTCAAACCCACTATAAAAAGGAATTTCAAAAGCAAAACCAAAAAACAGGGAAATTCTTTACAATTCCTTCAGGGTGTCTGAGGAAACCTGGAAAGACCCTATCTACAATGACAGCTGGATGTGGCATAAGGCTGGACACTTGGGACTGAGAGGATTGGTGAGATTGGGTGAGCAAATGCAGACCCTTTCAAGCAATAATGCATGGCCCCCATTCCATGGGTCCCAACTCTCCAGGTTCAAGGGAATATTACTACAGCTATAACATGTACAGGAAACCTAGAGAATGGACACACTGTGAATACGAAAGGTTTCTAAAACTCAACGAATAGTCCCTCTCCTGGTGCTCCAGTTTGACTTTCCAACTGCCTTACTATCAATCTCCCAACTTGGACAGACAGGCCCTTTAACCTCCTGGTTTGCACAGGTTCCCAATTTGGCAGAGGATGGAAGGGACGAGGGAGAACCCATGAGAGAGTAGCTGTTAGGCATTTGGATGTGCACATGTCACTCTAATTTCCCGGCAGGAAGAAGAATTAACCAAAGTCTCAGCCACCCACCGGGAACCAGTATAGGACATGATCCAAAATTTTGGACTTGCGTTCAGCTCACAAAAAACGAGTTGAGAAATGGAGCTCAGGGGCACAGCAATTCACAAACTGGCAGAGTGATAAAGGACAACTATCGTCCAAAAATCTGTTGAGGGAAGTCAACGAGGCGGACTTGAAAGCGAGGCAAAATAGCAGGAAACAGATTTCAAGAGGTACCTTGGAATCGCCTGTAAAGCACAGGAAGAGGGGCACAACTTGGACAATGGTGCACTTGGCCAAAAAGGGCGTATGCGTTTTCTCCTGAATATATTCAGGAGAAAACGCATACGCCCTTTTTGGCCAAGCAAGCAAGCGGGCAATGCAAATCTGCACTACAAAGAAGTGTCACTTCCCACCGGTCAAAAGGGACATCCACAAAATGTGTAAAAACCAGAAAGGCAAGACAGGCCCTGGAGAACTGGGAGCCTTGTTATGCTGATGGGTGGGATGTAAATTGCCAACTGCCTCACTGGAGGAGTGCATTGTGTTCCCTAAAACAAGTAAACAACAGAGCTACAGAGCCAAGGCCACTTCCAGTCTAGGGAATATACCTTGGGAAAACTGAAAATCAATAAGAAAGAGCCACCTCCAAATTTAGGGCTGCACTGACTACAAGAACCTCAACTTGGGTACACCTTAAATATCCCAGGAAATATAAAAATGGTTCAAAACATTGTGGTACTTACGTACGATGGAATATCCCTCAGCCATGAAATCAATGTCATAAGACCAGTAGCAGCAAAGTGAGTGGATTCAGGTACGATGATTCTAAGTGAAATAAGTCACACAGAAAAAGAAACTTATCATAAGATATCACTTATGAAGATCCTGTAAACATGGCTACACGTGAACTGAGTTAGGAAAGAGAACAGAGTCTCACATTTAGAAAACACGCTTATGCCTGCATAAAGGGTAAGGAGAGGTGGGGTGATGCATAAAACCAGAGTTTGATATAAGCACAGGGACCGTTTCAAAAACCAACTTTGGAATTGACAAGACCGACACCTTCCTCAGTGAAAGAGACTCAAAACCCCATATTTCCCACAGAGGAATATATCTGACTAGTAAGAATCTTAAAACCTATGTATTGATATGTCTCCATAAGGGAATCAAGTGTGTCTAGAGTGGCATAAACATGGCAGCGAGAATCAGCTCAAACCCACTATAAAAAGGAATTTCAAAAGCAAAACCAAAAAACAGGGAAATTCTTTACAATTCCTTCAGGGTGTCTGAGGAAACCTGGAAAGACCCTATCTACAATGACAGCTGGATGTGGCATAAGGCTGGACACTTGGGACTGAGAGGATTGGTGAGATTGGGTGAGCAAATGCAGACCCTTTCAAGCAATAATGCATGGCCCCCATTCCATGGGTCCCAACTCTCCATGTTCAAGGGAATATTACTACAGCTATAACATGTACAGGAAACCTAGAGAATGGACACACTGTGAATACGAAAGGTTTCTAAAACTCAACGAATAGTCCCTCTCCTGGTGCTCCAGTTTGACTTTCCAACTGCCTTACTATCAATCTCCCAACTTGGAGAGACAGGCCCTTTAACCTCTTGGTTTGAACAGGTTCCCAATTTGGCAGAGGATGGAAGGGACGAGGGAGAACCCATGAGAGAGTAGCTGTTAGGCATTTGGACGGGCACATGTCACTCTAATTTCCCGGCAGGAAGAAGAATTAACCAAAGTCTCAGCCACCCACCGGGAACCAGTATAGGACATGATCCAAAATTTTGGACTTGCGTTCAGCTCACAAAAAACGAGTTGAGAAATGGAGCTCAGGGGCACAGCAATTCACAAACTGGCAGAGTGATAAAGGACAACTATCGTCCAAAAATCTGTTGAGGGAAGTCAACGAGGCGGACTTGAAAGCGAGGCAAAATAGCAGGAAACAGATTTCAAGAGGTACCTTGGAATCGCCTGTAAAGCACAGGAAGAGGGGCACAACTTGGACAATGGTGCACTTGGCCAAAAAGGGCGTATGCGGTTTCTCCTGAATATATTCAGGAGAAAACGCATACGCCCTTTTTGGCCAAGCAAGCAAGCGGGCAATGCAAATCTGCACTACAAAGAAGTATCACTTCCCACCGGTCAAAAGGGACATCCACAAAATGTGTAAAAACCAGAAAGGCAAGACAGGCCCTGGAGAACAGGGAGCCTTTTTATGCTGATGGGCGGGATATAAATTGCCAACTGCCTCACTGGAGGAGTGCATTGTTTTCCCTAAAACAAGTAAACAACAGAGCTACAGAGCCAAGGCCACTTCCAGTCTAGGGAATATACCTGGGGAAAACTGAAAATCAATAAGAAAGAGCCACCTCCAAATTTAGGGCTGCACTGGCTACAAGAACCTCAACTTGGGTACACCTTAAATATCCCAGGAAATATAAAAATGGTTCAAAACATTGTGGTACTTACGTACGATGGAATATCCCTCAGCCATGAAATCAATGTCATAAGACCAGTAGCAGCAAAGTGAGTGGATTCAGGTACGATGATTCTAAGTGAAATAAGTCACACAGAAAAAGAAACTTATCATAAGATATCACTTATGAAGATCCTGTAAACATGGCTACACGTGAACTGAGTTAGGAAAGAGAACAGAGTCTCACATTTAGAAAACACTCTTATGCCTGCATAAAGGGGAAGGAGAGGTGGGGTGATGCATAAAACCAGAGTTTGATATAAGCACAGGGACCGTTTCAAAAACCAACTTTGGAATTGACAAAACCGACACCTTCCTCAGTGAAAGAGACTCAAAACCCCATATTTCCCGCAGAGGAATATATCTGACTAGTAAGAATCTTAAAACCTATGTATTGATATGTCTCCATAAGGGAATCAAGTGTGTCTAGAGTGGCATAAACATGGCAGCGAGAATCAGCTCAAACCCACTATAAAAAGGAATTTCAAAAGCAAAACCAAAAAACAGGGAAATTCTTTACAATTCCTTCAGGGTGTCTGAGGAAACCTGGAAAGACCCTGTCTACAATGACAGCTGGATGTGGCATAAGGCTGGACACTTGGGACTGAGAGGATTGGAGAGATTGGGTGAGCAAATGCAGACCCTTTCAAGCAATAATGCATGGCCCCCATTCCATGGGTCCCAACTCTCCAGGTTCAAGGGAATATTACTACAGCTATAACATGTACAGGAAACCTAGAGAATGGACACACTGTGAATACGAAAGGTTTCTAAAACTCAACGAATAGTCCCTCTCCTGGTGCTCCAGTTTGACTTTCCAACTGCCTTACTATCAATCTCCCAACTTGGAGAGACAGGCCCTTTAACCTCCTGGTTTGCACAGGTTCCCAATTTGGCAGAGGATGGAAGGGACGAGGGAGAACCCATGAGAGAGTAGCTGTTAGGCATTTGGACGGGCACATGTCACTCTAATTTCCCGGCAGGAAGAAGAATTAACCAAAGTCTCAGCCACCCACCGGGAACCAGTATAGGACAGGATCCAAAATTTTGGACTTGCGTTCAGCTCACAAAAAACGAGTTGAGAAATGGAGCTCAGGGGCACAGCAATTCACAAACTGGCAGAGTGATAAAGGACAACTATCGTCCAAAAATCTGTTGAGGGAAGTCAACGAGGCGGACTTGAAAGTGAGGCAAAATAGCAGGAAACAGATTTCAAGAGGTACGTTTGAATCGCCTGTAAAGCACAGGAAGAGGGGCACAACTTGGACAATGGTTCACTTGGCCAAAAAGGGCGTATGCGTTTTCTCCTGAATATATTCAGGAGAAAACGCATACGCCCTTTTTGGCCAAGCAAGCAAGCGGGCAATGCAAATCTGCACTACAAAGAAGTATCACTTCCCACCGGTCAAAAGGGACATCCACAAAATGTGTAAAAACCAGAAAGGCAAGACAGGCCCTGGAGAACAGGGAGCCTTGTTATGCTGATGGGCGGGATATAAATTGCCAACTGCCTCACTGGAGGAGTGCATTGTGTTCCCTAAAACAAGTAAACAACAGAGCTACAGAGCCAAGGCCACTTCCAGTCTAGGGAATATACCTGGGGAAAACTGAAAATCAAAAAGAAAGAGCCACCTCCAAATTTAGGGCTGCACTGGCTACAAGAACCTCAACTTGGGTACACCTTAAATATCCCAGGAAACATAAAAATGGTTCAAAACATTGTGGTACTTACGTACGATGGAATATCCCTCAGCCATGAAATCAATGTCATAAGACCAGTAGCAGCAAAGTGAGTGGATTCAGGTACGATGATTCTAAGTGAAATAAGTCACACAGAAAAAGAAACTTATCATAAGATATCACTTATGAAGATCCTGTAAACGTGGCTACACGTGAACTGAGTTAGGAAAGAGAACAGAGTCTCACATTTAGAAAACACTCTTATGCCTGCATAAAGGGGAAGGAGAGGTGGGGTGATGCATAAAACCAGAGTTTGATATAAGCACAGGGACCGTTTCAAAAACCAACTTTGGAATTGACAAGACCGACACCTTCCTCAGTGAAAGAGACTCAAAACCCCATATTTCCCACAGAGGAATATATCTGACTAGTAAGAATCTTAAAACCTATGTATTGATATGTCTCCATAAGGGAATCAAGTGTGTCTAGAGTGGCATAAACATGGAAGCGAGAATCAGCTCAAACCCACTATAAAAAGGAATTTCAAAAGCAAAACCAAAAAAACAGGGAAATTCTTTACAATTCCTTCAGGGTGTCTGAGGAAACCTGGAAAGACCCTATCTACAATGACAGCTGGATGTGGCATAAGGCTGGACACTTGGGACTGAGAGGATTGGTGAGATTGGGTGAGCAAATGCAGACCCTTTCAAGCAATAATGCATGGCCCCCATTCCATGGGTCCCAACTCTCCATGTTCAAGGGAATATTACTACAGCTATAACATGTACAGGAAACCTAGAGAATGGACACACTGTGAATACGAAAGGTTTCTAAAACTCAACGAATAGTCCCTCTCCTGGTGCTCCAGTTTGACTTTCCAACTGCCTTACTATCAATCTCCCAACTTGGAGAGACAGGCCCTTTAACCTCCTGGTTTGCACAGGTTCCCAATTTGGCAGAGGATGGAAGGGACGAGGGAGAACCCATGAGAGAGTAGCTGTTAGGCATTTGGACGGGCACATGTCACTCTAATTTCCCGGCAGGAAGAAGAATTAACCAAAGTCTCAGCCACCCACCGGGAACCAGTATAGGACAGGATCCAAAATTTTGGACTTGCGTTCAGCTCACAAAAAACGAGTTGAGAAATGGAGCTCAGGGGCACAGCAATTCACAAACTGGCAGAGTGATAAAGGACAACTATCGTCCAAAAATCTGTTGAGGGAAGTCAACGAGGCGGACTTGAAAGCGAGGCAAAATAGCAGGAAACAGATTTCAAGAGGTATCTTGGAATCTCCTGTAAAGCACAGGAAGAGGGGCACAACTTGGACAATGGTGCACTTGGCCAAAAAGGGCGTATGCGTTTTCTCCTGAATATATTCAGGAGAAAACGCATACGCCCTTTTTGGCCAAGCAAGCAAGCGGGCAATGCAAATCTGCACTACAAAGAAGTATCACTTCCCACCGGTCAAAAGGGACATCCACAAAATGTGTAAAAACCAGAAAGGCAAGACAGGCCCTGGAGAACAGGGAGCCTTGTTATGCTGATGGGCGGGATGTAAATTGCCAACTGCCTCACTGGAGGAGTGCATTGTGTTCCCTAAAACAAGTAAACAACAGAGCTACAGAGCCAAGGCCACTTCCAGTCTAGGGAATATACCTGGGGAAAACTGAAAATCAATAAGAAAGAGCCACCTCCAAATTTAGGGCTGCACTGGCTACAAGAACCTCAACTTGGGTACACCTTAAATATCCCAGGAAATATAAAAATGGTTCAAAACATTGTGGTACTTACGTACGATGGAATATCCCTCAGCCATGAAATCAATGTCATAAGACCAGTAGCAGCAAAGTGAGTGGATTCAGGTACGATGATTCTAAGTGAAATAAGTCACACAGAAAAAGAAACTTATCATAAGATATCACTTATGAAGATCCTGTAAACATGGCTACACGTGAACTGAGTTAGGAAAGAGAACAGAGTCTCACATTTAGAAAACACTCTTATGCCTGCATAAAGGGGAAGGAGAGGTGGGGTGATGCATAAAACCAGAGTTTGATATAAGCACAGGGACCGTTTCAAAAACCAACTTTGGAATTGACAAGACCGACACCTTCCTCAGTGAAAGAGACTCAAAACCCCATATTTCCCACAGAGGAATATATCTGACTAGTAAGAATCTTAAAACCTATGTATTGATATGTCTCCATAAGGGAATCAAGTGTGTCTAGAGTGGCATAAACATGGCAGCGAGAATCAGCTCAAACCCACTATAAAAAGGAATTTCAAAAGCAAAACCAAAAAACAGGGAAATTCTTTACAATTCCTTCAGGGTGTCTGAGGAAACCTGGAAAGACCCTATCTACAATGACAGCTGGATGTGGCATAAGGCTGGACACTTGGGACTGAGAGGATTGGTGAGATTGGGTGAGCAAATGCAGACCCTTTCAAGCAATAATGCATGGCCCCCATTCCATGGGTCCCAACTCTCCATGTTCAAGGGAATATTACTACAGCTATAACATGTACAGGAAACCTAGAGAATGGACACACTGTGAATACGAAAGGTTTCTAAAACTCAACGAATAGTCCCTCTCCTGGTGCTCCAGTTTGACTTTCCAACTGCCTTACTATCAATCTCCCAACTTGGAGAGACAGGCCCTTTAACCTCCTGGTTTGCACAGGTTCCCAATTTGGCAGAGGATGGAAGGGACGAGGGAGAACCCATGAGAGAGTAGCTGTTAGGCATTTGGACGGGCACATGTCACTCTAATTTCCCGGCAGGAAGAAGAATTAACCAAAGTCTCAGCCACCCACCGGGAACCAGTATAGGACATGATCCAAAATTTTGGACTTGCGTTCAGCTCACAAAAAACGAGTTGAGAAATGGAGCTCAGGGGCACAGCAATTCACAAACTGGCAGAGTGATAAAGGACAACTATCGTCCAAAAATCTGTTGAGGGAAGTCAACGAGGCGGACTTGAAAGTGAGGCAAAATAGCAGGAAACAGATTTCAAGAGGTACCTTGGAATCGCCTGTAAAGCACAGGAAGAGGGGCACAACTTGGACAATGGTGCACTTGGCCAAAAAGGGCGTATGCGGTTTCTCCTGAATATATTCAGGAGAAAACGCATACGCCCTTTTTGGCCAAGCAAGCAAGCGGGCAATGCAAATCTGCACTACAAAGAAGTATCACTTCCCACCGGTCAAAAGGGACATCCACAAAATGTGTAAAAACCAGAAAGGCAAGACAGGCCCTGGAGAACAGGGAGCCTTGTTATGCTGATGGGCGGGATGTAAATTGCCAACTGCCTCACTGGAGGAGTGCATTGTGTTCCCTAAAACAAGTAAACAACAGAGCTACAGAGCCAAGGCCACTTCCAGTCTAGGGAATATACCTGGGGAAAACTGAAAATCAATAAGAAAGAGCCACCTCCAAATTTAGGGCTGCACTGGCTACAAGAACCTCAACTTGGGTACACCTTAAATATCCCAGGAATATTAAAAATGGTTCAAAACATTGTGGTACTTACGTACGATGGAATATCCCTCAGCCATGAAATCAATGTCATAAGACCAGTAGCAGCAAAGTGAGTGGATTCAGGTACGATGATTCTAAGTGAAATAAGTCACACAGAAAAAGAAACTTATCATAAGATATCACTTATGAAGATCCTGTAAACATGGCTACACGTGAACTGAGTTAGGAAAGAGAACAGAGTCTCACATTTAGAAAACACTCTTATGCCTGCATAAAGGGAAGGAGAGGTGGGGTGATGCATAAAACCAGAGTTTGATATAAGCACAGGGACCGTTTCAAAAACCAACTTTGGAATTGACAAGACCGACACCTTCCTCAGTGAAAGAGACTCAAAACCCCATATTTTCCCACAGAGGAATATATCTGACTAGTAAGAATCTTAAAACCTATGTATTGATATGTCTCCATAAGGGAATCAAGTGTGTCTAGAGTGGCATAAACATGGCAACGAGAATCAGCTCAAACCCACTATAAAAAGGAATTTCAAAAGCAAAACCAAAAAACAGGGAAATTCTTTACAATTCCTTCAGGGTGTCTGAGGAAACCTGGAAAGACCCTATCTACAATGACAGCTGGATGTGGCATAAGGCTGGACACTTGGGACTGAGAGGATTGGTGAGATTGGGTGAGCAAATGCAGACCCTTTCAAGCAATAATGCATTTGTCCCCATTCCATGGGTCCCAACTCTCCATGTTCAAGGGAATATTACTACAGCTATAACATGTACAGGAAACCTAGAGAATGGGACACACTGTGAAATACGAAAGGTTTCTAAAACTCAACGAATAGTCCCTCTCCTGGTGCTCCAGTTTGACTTTCCAACTGCCTTACTATCAATCTCCCAACTTGGAGAGACAGGCCCTTTAACCTCCTGGTTTGCACAGGTTCCCAATTTGGCAGAGGATGGAAGGGACGAGGGAGAACCATGAGAGAGTAGCTGTTAGGCATTTGGACGGGCACATGTCACTCTAATTTCCCGGCAGGAAGAAGAATTAACCAAAGTCTCAGCCACCCACCGGGAACCAGTATAGGACATGATCCAAAATTTTGGACTTGCGTTCAGCTCACAAAAAACGAGTTGAGAAATGGAGCTCAGGGGCACAGCAATTCACAAACTGGCAGAGTGATAAAGGACAACTATCGTCCAAAAATCTGTTGAGGGAAGTCAACGAGGCGGACTTGAAAGTGAGGCAAAATAGCAGAAACAGATTTCAAGAGGTACCTTGGAATCGCCTGTAAAGCACAGGAAGAGGGGCACAACTTGGACAATGGTGCACTTGGCCAAAAAGGGCGTATGCGGTTTCTCCTGAATATATTCAGGAGAAAACGCATACGCCCTTTTTGGCCAAGCAAGCAAGCGGGCAATGCAAATCTGCACTACAAAGAAGTATCACTTCCCACCGGTCAAAAGGGACATCGCACAAAATGTGTAAAAACCAGAAAGGCAAGACAGGCCCTGGAGAACAGGAGCCTTGTTATGCTGATGGGCGGGATGTAAATTGCCAACTGCCTCACTGGAGGAGTGCATTGTGTTCCCCTAAAACAAGTAAACAACAGAGCTACAGAGCCAAGGCCACTTCCAGTCTAGGGAATATACCTGGGGAAAACTGAAAATCAATAAGAAAGAGCCACCTCCAAATTTTAGGGCTGCACTGGCTACAAGAACCTCAACTTGGGTACACCTTAAATATCCCAGGAAATATAAAAATGGTTCAAAACATTGTGGTACTTACGTACGATGGAATATCCCTCAGCCATGAAATCAATGTCATAAGACCAGTAGCAGCAAAGTGAGTGGATTCAGGTACGATGATTCTAAGTGAAATAAGTCACACGAGAAAAAGAAACTTATCATAAGATATCACTTATGAAGATCCTGTAAACATGGCTACACGTGAACTGAGTTAGGAAAGAGAACAGAGTCTCACATTTAGAAAACACTCTTATGCCTGCATAAAGGGGAAGGAGAGGTGGGGTGATGCATAAAACCAGAGTTTGATATAAGCACAGGGACCGTTTCAAAAACCAACTTTGGAATTGACAAGACCGACACCTTCCTCAGTGAAAGAGACTCAAAACCCCATATTTCCCACAGAGGAATATATCTGACTAGTAAGAATCTTAAAACCTATGTATTGATATGTCTCCATAAGGGAATCAAGTGTGTCTAGAGTGGCATAAACATGGCAGCGAGAATCAGCTCAAACCCACTATAAAAAGGAATTTCAAAGCAAAACCAAAAAACAGGGAAATTCTTTTACAATTCCTTCAGGGTGTCTGAGGAAACCTGGAAAGACCCTATCTACAATGACAGCTGGATGTGGCATAAGGCTGGACACTTGGGACTGAGAGGATTGGTGAGATTGGGTGAGCAAATGCAGACCCTTTCAAGCAATAATGCATGGCCCCCATTCCATGGGTCCCAACTCTCCATGTTCAAGGGAATATTACTACAGCTATAACATGTACAGGAAACCTAGAGAATGGACACACTGTGAATACGAAAGGTTTCTAAAACTCAACGAATAGTCCCTCTCCTGGTGCTCCAGTTTGACTTTCCAACTGCCTTACTATCAATCTCCCAACTTGGAGAGACAGGCCCTTTAACCTCCTGGTTTGCACAGGTTCCCAATTTGGCAGAGGATGGAAGGACGAGGGAGAACCCATGAGAGAGTAGCTGTTAGGCATTTGGACGGGCACATGTCACTCTAATTTCCCGGCAGGAAGAAGAATTAACCAAAGTCTCAGCCACCCACCGGGAACCAGTATAGGACATGATCAAAATTTTGGACTTGCGTTCAGCTCACAAAAAACGAGTTGAGAAATGGAGCTCAGGGGCACAGCAATTCACAAACTGGCAGAGTGATAAAGGACAACTATCGTCCAAAAATCTGTTGAGGGAAGTCAACGAGGCGGACTTGAAAGTGAGGCAAAATAGCAGGAAACAGATTTCAAGAGGTACCTTGGAATCGCCTGTAAAGCACAGGAAGAGGGGCACAACTTGGACAATGGTGCACTTGGCCAAAAAGGGCGTATGCGGTTTCTCCTGAATATATTCAGGAGAAAACGCATACGCCCTTTTTGGCCAAGCAAGCAAGCGGGCAATGCAAATCTGCACTACAAAGAAGTATCACTTCCCACCGGTCAAAAGGGACATCCACAAAATGTGTAAAAACCAGAAAGGCAAGACAGGCCCTGGAGAACAGGGAGCCTTGTTATGCTGATGGGCGGGATGTAAATTGCCAACTGCCTCACTGGAGGAGTGCATTGTGTTCCCTAAAACAAGTAAACAACAGAGCTACAGAGCCAAGGCCACTTCCAGTCTAGGGAATATACCTGGGGAAAAATGAAAATCAATAAGAAAGAGCCACCTCCAAATTTAGGGCTGCACTGGCTACAAGAACCTCAACTTGGGTACACCTTAAATATCCCAGGAAATATAAAAATGGTTCAAAACATTGTGGTACTTACGTACGATGGAATATCCCTCAGCCATGAAATCAATGTCATAAGACCAGTAGCAGCAAAGTGAGTGGATTCAGGTACGATGATTCTAAGTGAAATAAGTCACACAGAAAAAGAAACTTATCATAAGATATCACTTATGAAGATCCTGTAAACATGGCTACACGTGAACTGAGTTAGGAAAGAGAACAGAGTCTCACATTTAGAAAACACTCTTATGCCTGCATAAAGGGGAAGAGAGGTGGGGTGATGCATAAAACCAGAGTTTGATATAAGCACAGGGACCGTTTCAAAAACCAACTTTGGAATTGACAAGACCGACACCTTCCTCAGTGAAAGAGACTCAAAACCCCATATTTCCCACAGAGGAATATATCTGACTAGTAAGAATCTTAAAACCTATGTATTGATATGTCTCCATAAGGGAATCAAGTGTGTCTAGAGTGGCATAAACATGGCAGCGAGAATCAGCTCAAACCCACTATAAAAGGAATTTCAAAAGCAAAACCAAAAAACAGGGAAATTCTTTACAATTCCTTCAGGGTGTCTGAGGAAACCTGGAAAGACCCTATCTACAATGACAGCTGGATGTGGCATAAGGCTGGACACTTGGGACTGAGAGGATTGGTGAGATTGGGTGAGCAAATGCAGACCCTTTCAAGCAATAATGCATGGCCCCCATTCCATGGGTCCCAACTCTCCATGTTCAAGGGAATATTACTACAGCTATAACATGTACAGGAAACCTAGAGAATGGACACACTGTGAATACGAAAGGTTTCTAAAACTCAACGAATAGTCCCCTCTCCTGGTGCTCCAGTTTGACTTTCCAACTGCCTTACTATCATCTCCAACTTGGAGAGACAGGCCCTTTAACCTCCTGGTTTGCACAGGTTCCCAATTTGGCAGAGGATGGAAGGGACGAGGGAGAACCCATGAGAGAGTAGCTGTTAGGCATTTGGACGGGCACATGTCACTCTAATTTCCCGGCAGGAAGAAGAATTAACCAAAGTCTCAGCCACCCACCGGGAACCAGTATAGGACATGATCCAAAATTTTGGACTTGCGTCAGCTCACAAAAAACGAGTTGAGAAATGGAGCTCAGGGGCACAGCAATTCACAAACTGGCAGAGTGATAAAGGACAACTATCGTCCAAAAATCTGTTGAGGGAAGTCAACGAGGCGGACTTGAAAGTGAGGCAAAAAGCAGGAAACAGATTTCAAGAGGTACGTTGGAATCGCCTGTAAAGCACAGGAAGAGGGGCACAACTTGGACAATGGTGCACTTGGCCAAAAAGGGCGTATGCGTTTTCTCCTGAATATATTCAGGAGAAAACGCATACGACCTTTTTGGCCAAGCAAGCAAGCGGGCAATGCAAATCTGCACTACAAAGAAGTATCACTTCCCACCGGTCAAAAGGGACATCCACAAAATGTGTAAAAACCAGAAAGGCAAGACAGGCCCTGGAGAACAGGGAGCCTTGTTATGCTGATGGGCGGGATGTAAATTGCCAACTGCCTCACTGGAGGAGTGCATTGTGTTCCCTAAAACAAGTAAACAACAGAGCTACAGAGCCAAGGCCACTTCCAGTCTAGGGAATATACCTGGGGAAAATTGAAAATCAATAAGAAAGAGCCACCTCCAAATTTAGGGCTGCACTGGCTACAAGAACCTCAACTTGGGTACACCTTAAATATCCCAGGAAATATAAAAAATGGTTCAAAACATTTTGGTACTTACGTACGATGGAATATCCCTCAGCCATGAAATCAATGTCATAAGACCAGTAGCAGCAAAGTGAGTGGATTCAGGTACGATGATTCTAAGTGAAATAAGTCACAGAGAAAAAGAACTTATCATAAGATATCACATATGAAGATCCTGTAAACATGGCTACACGTGAACTGAGTTAGGAAAGAGAACAGAGTCTCACATTTAGAAAACACTCTTATGCCTGCATAAAGGGGAAGGAGAGGTGGGGTGATGCATAAAACCAGAGTTTGATATAAGCACAGGGACCGTTCCAAAAACCAACTTTGGAATAGACAAGACCTACACCTTCCTCAGTGAAAGAGACTCAAAACCCCATATTTCCGCAGAGGAATATATCTGACTAGTAAGAATCTTAAAACCTATGTATTGATATGACTCCATAAGGGAATCAAGTGTGTCTAGAGTGGCATAAACATGGCAGCGAGAATCAGCTCAAACCCACTATAAAAAGGAATTTCAAAAGCAAAACCAAAAAACAGGGAAATTCTTTACAATTCCTTCAGGGTGTCTGAGGAAACCTGGAAAGACCCTGTCTACAATGACAGCTGGATGTGGCATAAGGCTGGACACTTGGGACTGAGAGGATTGGTGAGATTGGGTGAGCAAATGCAGACCCTTTCAAGCAATAATGCATGGCCCCCATTCCTGGGTCCCAACTCTCCAGGTTCAAGGGAATATTACTACAGCTATAACATGTACAGGAAACCTAGAGAATGGACACACTGTGAATACGAAAGGTTTCTAAAACTCAACGAATAGTCCCTCTCCTGGTGCTCCAGTTTGACTTTCCAACTGCCTTACTATCAATCTCCCAACTTGAGAGACAGGCCCTTTAACCTCCTGGTTTGCACAGGTTCCCAATTTGGCAGAGGATGGAAGGGACGAGGGAGAACCCATGAGAGAGTAGCTGTTAGGCATTTGACGGGCACATGTCACTCTAATTTCCCGGCAGGAGAAGAATTAACCAAAGTCTCAGCCACCCACCGGGAACCAGTATAGGGACATGATCCAAAATTTTGGACTTGCGTTCAGCTCACAAAAAACGAGTTGAGAAATGGAGCTCAGGGGCACAGCAATTCACAAACTGGCAGAGTGATAAAGGACAACTATCGTCCAAAAATCTGTTGAGGGAAGTCAACGAGGCGGAGTTGAAAGCGAGGCAAAATAGCAGGAAACAGATTCAAGAGGTACCTTGGAATCGCCTGTAAAGCACAGGAAGAGGGGCACAACTTGGACAATGGTGCACTTGGCCAAAAGGGCGTATGCGTTTTCTCCTGAATATATTCAGGAGAAAACGCATACGCCCTTTTTGGCCAAGCAAGCAAGCGGGCAATGCAAATCTGCACTACAAAGAGTATCACTTCCCACCGGTCAAAAGGGACATCCACAAAATGTGTAAAAACCAGAAAGGCAAGACAGGCCCTGGAGAACTGGGAGCCTTGTTATGCTGATGGGCAGGATAAAATTGCCAACTGCCTCACTGGAGGAGTGCATTGTGTTCCCTAAAACAAATAAACAACAGAGCTACAGAGCCAAGGCCACTTCCAGTCTAGGGAATATACCTGGGGAAAACTGAAAATCAATAAGAAAGAGCCACCTCCAAATTTAGGGCTGCACTGGCTACAAGAACCTCAACTTGGGTACACCTTAAATATCCCAGGAAATATAAAAATGGTTCAAAACATTGTGGTACTTACGTACGATGGAATATCCCTCAGCCATGAAAATCAATGTCATAAGACCAGTAGCAGCAAAGTGAGTGGATTCAGGTACGATGATTCTAAGTGAAATAAGTCACACAGAAAAAGAAACTTATCATAAGATATCACTTATGAAGATCCTGTAAACATGGCTACACGTGAACTGAGTTAGGAAAGAGAACAGAGTCTCACATTTAGAAAACACTCTTATGCATGCATAAAGGGTAAGAGAGGTGGGGTGATGCATAAAACCAGAGTTTGATATAAGCACAGGGACCGTTTCAAAAACCAACTTTGGAATTGACAAGACCGACACCTTCCTCAGTGAAAGAGACTCAAAACCCCATATTTCCCACAGAGGAATATATCTGACTAGTAAGATCTTAAAACCTATGTATTGATATGTCTCCATAAGGGAATCAAGTGTGTCTAGAGTGGCATAAACATGGCAGCGAGAATCAGCTCAAACCCACTATAAAAAGGAATTTCAAAAGCAAAACCAAAAAACAGGGAAATTCTTTACAATTCCTTCAGGGTGTCTGAGGAAACCTGGAAAGACCCTGTCTACAATGACAGCTGGATGTGGCATAAGGCTGGACACTTGGGACTGAGAGGATTGATGAGATTGGGTGAGCAAATGCAGACCCT